>NC_134712.1:224593307-225843307 GCF_049634645.1 Pelodiscus sinensis
TGAAGCTCTCTCAGGTCCAGACTGTTCCTTGTGATTGGGTGTGAGAAAACAGAATAGCTGTCCACAGGTTGTTGGAAGGCTGTGATTGCCGCTAAGTGGACCCTCAGAGAAGAAAGTGCAAGTCCCAAGTGTTTGAGGTGGAGAATATAGTCCAAGTAGATTGCATGGGTAATGTGTTAGGGTATAACTTCCTGTCCGAACACCAAGAACAGAATTGGCACCATTTGTGCAGGTAAGTGGTATGTATGTTAGATCTTCTGCTATGTAGGAGAACATGCCTGACAGCTGTAAGCAACTAATTTCTCCTTGTTGGAACCAATTAGGAGTCATGCTGTTAATGCGAGGCGATCCAGCTGAGGATGCAGCAAGTGCCCGTAGTCCTGCGTCAGTAGATCGCGTCGTCTGGGAAGACGATACGGAGGATGGGACGACGATACAGAGGATGGGCCGACATGCAAAACAGGTAAGGAAACCACGTTTGACATGGACAGAAGGGTGCCACCAATATTACCGTGGCTCCGTCCGTAGCTATCTTTTCTAGAACTCTCAGAATCAGAGGAATGGGAGGAAAAGTGTATAGAAGGTGACTACTCCAGTTGAAGAGGAAAGCATCTCCCTTGGATACCAGTCCTATTCCCGTTCTTGAACAATATTGAGGGCACTTCATGTTGTGCTGAGTAGCAAAGAGGTCTATGGATGAGTATCCCCATCGTCTGAATAGCACTCGTAGAATGTCTAGGTGTAACTCCCATTCGTGCTGTGTCGTAAAATGCCTGCTGAGAGCATCGGCTATGATATTGTCCTTGCCAGGGAGGTACGCCACCACAATCACAACGTTGTGCTGATTGCACCAGTTCCATAATCGAATTGCTTCCATGCAAAGGGAATGGGACCATGCCCCTCCTTGCCTGTTTATATAGTATTCCATTGTCAAATTGTCAGTCAGGGCACACACCACATGGCCACGAATAAGAGGAAGGAAATGCTTCCAGGAGCTGAAGACAGCTTTCAATTTGAGAAGGTTTATGTGCTGTAGGGACTCCTGTGCAGACCATCAACCTTGGATCTGCCTGTCATGGAGATGGGCACCCCAGCCTAGTAGGGATGAGTCAGTCGTGATTTGCATGGTTGGTTGGGGTTGGTGGAAGGGTATCCCAGCTGACATATTGTCGGGAATGGTCCACCAAGTTAAGGATTCTTTGACAAGATGCGGTACCACCACCAACCTGTGTACGTCATGTTTGTGTGGCACGTACACCATGGCCATCCAATGTTGAAAGCATCAGAGGTGTACCCTTGCATATGCCAAGACATACGTTATAGCTGCCATCTGTCCCATGAGCTGTAGACAGGTAAGTATAGGAACCCTGGGACTGGTGGAGAGAACTTGAACAAAGGTCCTGAATAGTGTGGAATCTGGTTGTGGGTAGGTACGCACGTGCCGGGGGGGAATATAGAGATGCGCCTTAGAACTCTATGGATTGTTGCAGTGCCATAGATGATTTTGGAATGCTGATTGTAAGACCGAGTGCTCTGAATACTGCCCTTGTGTTGGTAGCATGGAGTGCTTTGTCGAAAGAGGGGGCTCTGAGAAGATAATCGTCTAGATAAGGAAATACTATAATTCCCGACCGTCGTAGGAATGCTGCTACTGTCTGAGAAAACCCTGGGAGATGAAGAGAGGCCAAATGGTAAGACATTGTACTGGAAGTGCTCGGATCCCACTATGAAACGTAGAAAGCATCTGTGTGCCGGGTGGATACTCACATGGAAACAGGCGTCCTGTAGATTGAGGGATGCAAACCAGTCCCCGTGCTCGAGAGCTAGAATGATAGTTGCTAATGTCACCATCCTGAAACGTTGTTTGCGGAGGTACCAATTTAGTCGACGAAGGTCTAAAATTGGCCTCCAGCCCCCTGACTTCTTCTGAGTTAGAAAACAGTGGAAATAAAATCCCTTTCCTTTGAAGTCCTCTAATACCCTCTTCATTGTGCTGATATCCAGCAGACGAGCTACCTCTTGTCTTGGAGGAGACTCGCGAGAGGGGTCCGTGAAGAGGGACGTGGAGGGAGGGATAGGTAGGGGGAGCGAAGTGAATGGAATGGTGTAGCCTGACGTATATCAGCTGTAGGACCCATCGGTCTGTGGTGATGGCGTCCCATCAGTGTTGAAACGGCCTCAGACGATGGTGGAAGAGTTTCGTTGTACCACGTTGGCCAGCAGATAGTGGAATGGTTTGCAATCCCTCAATCGATGCGTCAAACCTGTTGCCTGGTGTTTTGTTGATTGGTTGGCCTGTTGGTTTGCGGCTGCCATCTCTGTTGACGCTGCTTAAGACAACGTTGGTCATAGTGCCTAAATGGGTTGTTGTACAGGAGAAAGGTCTTCGCTTCTGGTAAGGTACATAGCGCTTCCGATGAGAAGTCGGTATGTACATGCTTAGCGTCCTAAGCATTGTCTGAGAATCCTTACCACAGTGAAGAACCTGGTCAGTTTCTTCAGCAAATAGACTGTCTGTCAAAAGGTAGGTCTTCTACCTTTGATTGAAGCTTCTTTGGCACGGCTGCCATATGCAGCCATGCCATGACGCCCTGCACATAATCACTGATGTGGCTGTGGTTCGTGCCACCGCATCTGCAGTATCCAGGGTGATGTGCAAGGCTTATCGAGAGGCCGCATATCCCTCTTGCACCAGAGCCTTAATGACCTGGCACTTACTGTCCGCTAAGTGTTCCAAGAGAGGCACTAGTTTTGAATAACTATCAAAGTTATGATTGGCCAAGAATGCGGCATAGTTGGCCATTCTTAAGGTTAAAGTGGCCAATGAATAGACCTTCCTCCCTAAAAGGTCTAGGCATTTACTGTTCTTATTCCCAGTATTGTTCCTGTACTGTGGTGCTTTGGCTCTCTGTTGTG
Source organism: Pelodiscus sinensis (assembly GCF_049634645.1). Taxonomy (NCBI): domain Eukaryota; kingdom Metazoa; phylum Chordata; order Testudines; family Trionychidae; genus Pelodiscus; species Pelodiscus sinensis. The sequence continues at coordinate 224,596,224 of NC_134712.1, forward strand.
CCGCATCCACAACGAGGGAGTTGGGCTGGGGGTGGTTGAAGAGAAATTCCATCCCTTTTGTGGGTATGAAGTACTTCTTTTCGGCCTTCTTGTTTGTTGCTGGAGTGGAGGCAGGTGTTTGCCATTTATCATTGGTCACTTCCAGAATTGCTTCATCGAGTGGTAAAGCCACTTTTGACGTCTGTGATGGCTATAGGTTTCTCAGCAAACGGTGTTGCTTTTGCTGGACTTTTCACAGCTGCACCTCTTGGCTGTCAGTGACACTTTTGAACAGCTCCTGGAATTGATGCAGATCATCAGTAGGTGAAGAATCTCCAGGGAAAACAGTGTCATCGCGTGAGGATGACAATATGTCTGCAGGTTTTGTGGATCTTCTCTATTCAACAGCTGTCCCTCTTCTGGCTCAGATTGGTCTCACTGTAGACAGGGTGGGAGAGTTAGTTTTGTCGTGCATAGTGTGAGTTCGGTGATAGGCCGGTGATCTCCGTAAGTTACACTCCAGGGAATATGAATAATGGCTGTCATGATGACTGTGCCTGGATCGAAGGTCATAATACTCTGGAGAGTATCTATGGTAATGCCTGCTTCTGTACATGTCCCGGCGTCTGGAACCGGTGGAAAGTGTAGGGGACCTGGGTGATCTGGATCTGCCCTGTGAACACACCGGAGAGGGTGGTGAATATCGGTGCTGATGGTAATATCTTGGGGAGAGGGAGGTACGCGGTGAGTAGTGATGTGGGCTCGATAGACAATGGCTTGAGTGAATTGATGGAGCCGGAGAAGGTGAAGGCAGTCCTGGTGAGAAAGCGGCGTGCTGCAGGCTTGGGATGGTGTATGGCAACCTACGAGTTTTCCGGCTTGCTTTAGTTGGTGCCGGAGAGTGCTGGCTTGGTGACTACGCCGGTGTCGATGTGGGCGTCAGTGCCAGCTGTGCATTTGTGTGCAATGACGATGCTGAGGCTAGGCGGCCCCCCCGGTGCTGGCTGACTTGTTGGTGTCGACACGGTCGGTGCTGTATGAGCCAGTGCTGTTATGCGTGGCACCGCCGGCGTTGTGTGTGCCTCCGGTACCAGTACCGATGCAGGTGCCAGTGCCAGTGCCACAGTAGGTGCTGGTCTAGTTTCCGGGACCGCTACGGGTGCCACCTGTATTGTCGATGCTGGACTTCGTGCCGACGCACTTCAAATCTGCTTTTGTGTGTCAGGTTGGTGGATTGTGGTTGCGCCCGAAGTGCCTGGCTTGTCTCCCATGCTCACTTGTGTTGATGACAGGGAGCAAGAGGGAGAAGGTCTTCTTTTAGAATGTGTCGCCTTCAGAGAAGAAGGTCGGCGCCTGGCAACTGCCAGAGATTCCGAAGGGCCAGGGGCATCCAACTGCGGCTGACGTGCCTTATTGAAAAGCAGCATTTTCAGCCACATAGCCCGGTCCTGCCTAGTTCAAGCTGTAAGCTTTGAGCAATGGGGACATTTCTGAGTGATATGTCCCTCGCCTAGGCACCTTATGCATGAGGAATGTCCATCTGATGCGGGCATCGGCTCACGGCATGTGCCACACTTCTTAAAGCCTGGTGATCCTGGCATAGTAGCATCGTGATGAAATTTCTTGGGTTTTTTTTGTTTGTTTGTTTGTTTGTCTGTTTAAACAAACGTGCTCAACAGAGTGTAACAAACTAACTAATAACTGGTAACTATATACAATTTTTCTGTGTCTTAATTCCTAACAGGATTGAACTCAAGAGAGAGCTCACGCCGTCTGTACCCAGGGACGGTTAGGAGGAACTGGCGGGAGCCAGATCGCATGCTCAGAAATGGCATGAAAGGCACGAGATGGCCAAAGTGCATGTGTGGTCCGGCAAATGACTGCTGAAAAGATCTTCGATCTGCGGTGCCAGAACGAGCCCGACACCTACAATAGAGCACCCACGGGGACACTACTCGAAGAAGAACTGTTGGAAACAAAAGCAGGAGAGGAAAACCTACAGCTAAAGTAAGGAAGATTTACTTTTATCTACTTCCGCTTCCTCTGGGATCTCTCTGGAAGCATATGTTTAAGAACACAGAAGAGCCTCTAGAGAAGACTGAAGAGGTTGGATAAGTGAAGGGAAATGACCTGCTGAGATTTCTTGATGGAGACTACAAAAAATGGCCTCCATCAGCAGGAAGCAACAAGGCTCAGAGGGCTTGTTCAGCACTGCCAAAACTTCCTCACTACCTTCTACCCCTGCTTCAAACTGAAATCCACCCAGAAAAATCTCTTGGCTGACCCTCTGATGATCATTTCGTGCTGTAGAACAGACAAATATGTCATGCTCACCCGATTTCTGCTAGCTAGCAATTTCTGCTGCTGCTGGCTGGCTTCAAGAAGTCTGTCAGGCACACAATGCAAGTCATAGCAGACTGCTGAAATGAGCTGGTACAAGAGTGGCAAAGCTCTCTTGCCTGCTTTCTTCTTCAGAGAACTATCTGACTCCTTATGTAGTAGATGTCTATGCAGTGAGCAGTGGCAGTCAAAAAGCAAACACGATGATAGGAATCATTAAAAAAGGGACAAAGAATAAGACAGAATATCTTATTGCCTTTATATAAATCCATAGTATGCTCACATCTTGAATACTGCATATAGATGTGGTCTCCTCATCTCAAAAAAGATATATTAGCATTAGAAAAAGTTCAGAGAAGGGCAACTAAAATGATTAGGGTTTGGAATGGGTCTCATATGAAGAGAGATTAAAGAGACTAGGACTTTTCACCTTAGAAAAGAGGAGACTAAGGGGGGATATTGTAAAGGTATATAAAATCATGAGTGGTGTGGAGAGAGTGAATAAACGAAAGTTATTTACTTGTTCCCATAATATAAGAACTAGGGGCCACCCAACAAAATTAATGGGCAGCAGGTTTAAAACAAAAGGAAGTAGTTCTTCACACAGCGTACAGTCAGCCTGTGGAACTCCTTGCCTGAGGAGGCTGTGAAGGCTAGGACTATAATAGGGTTTTAAAAAGATCTAGATAATTCATGGAGGTTAGGTCCATTAGTGGCTATTAGCCAGGATGGGTAAGGAATGGTGTCCCTAGCCTCTGTTTGTCAAGTGGGTAGAAATGAATGGCACGAGAGAGATTGCTCGATTGCTACCTGTTTGGTTCACTCCCTCTGGGAGCGAAGCAGCAGCAGCGGTGGGGTGCCGCCTCCGCCTCCCCAGTTTTGTTCCAGGTGTCCCTGGTCTGCTGGAGATGGTCCCCAGCAGACCAGGGGCACCCGGAGCAGCTTTTCTCGCCCCGGAGGTCAAGGTTGGGGGACCGCTGCGCTCTGGGCGGTCCCGCTGCCTGCGAGCTCCGGGGCGAGAAAGCCCCGTTCATAAGTGCGGATCCGACATAAATCAGATCCGCGTAACTCGGGGACTGCCTGTAATCACAACTAGATCTCCAAAATTCATTTACTACTGTCTATCAATATAAAAGCCACACTATTTTTTATCCACTGAATACAAATGGACACTTAAAACATTACAACAATTGTCTTTTGAGCCATATCAACCAATTACATAGCATCGTTTATTTGTTTTAAAGAAAAGAAATTTGTTTCTGTATACTGTATAAATTTACAAACTTTCTGCAACATATGCAAATACAAGACTCTCAAGACTAATTGGGAACTGAAAAGCTCTAGCCCTTTACGGAAGTTAAATACAAGAACCATGAAAACTGTCTTTGCAGCACACTAATTTCAGACTTAAACTGATTTCCTACCATGTTTACTTCTTCCTTCCAAGTTATTCTCTAAATGTGACATTGTGACAGTGTCATTATTTTCAATTACATTGTATTTTTAAAAGATCGGATCAGACAGATGTGTCAATAGTTTTATGTCAAAAATTTGCCAAGTTTGATTGCAATACAGGCAGTCCCCGGGTTACATACAAGATAGGGACTGTAGGTTTGTTCTTAAATTGAATCTGTATGTAAGTCGGAACTGGCGTCCAGATTCAGCCGCTGCTGAAACTGACCGCCAGTTCTGACTTACATACAGATTCAACTTAAGAACCCCAAGTCAGCTGCTGCTGAAACTGATCAGCAGCTGATTCCAGGAAGCCCGGGGCAGAGCAACTGTGCCTTGGGCTTCCTGTAGTCAGCGCCGGTCAGTTTCAGCAACGGCTGACTTGGGGACGTCTGGGGCAGAGCAGCTGGGGTGCTGCTGGGTTGGTCAGGTAGTGCCCAGAGCGGTGCTGCGGGACCAACAGGCAGCGCCCCAGCTGCTCTGCCCCAGGGTCCACAACAAAAGCCTGGTCTGCTGGGGGGGGGGCACACTAGCTGCGCCCCCCCCCCCCCCCCAGCAGACCAGGGACACAGGGAGCAAAGCGGCAGCGGGGGGTGCCTCAGAAGCGCGGGACCCCGCCGCGGCTCCGGGTTTGCTCGCGGTGTCCCTGGTCTGCTGGAGACGGTCCCCAGCAGACCAGGGGCACCAGGAGCAGCTTTTCTCACCCCGGAGGTCCAGGTGGCTGACCGCTGCCTGTGAGCTCCGGGGCGAGAAAGCCCCGTTCGTAAGTGCGGATCCAACATAAGTCGGATCCGCGTAAGTCGGGGACTGCCTGTACATTCAAGTTTCACAGTTTTATAGTAACAAGTTTTACAGTAACAAAATATTACTGAACTTATTTGTAGTAATCTAAGAACATTGTCAGAAGCTTTTTTTTTTTTAAAGTGTATCTTTAAATTGACTTTTCATGTAATTATTTTCAGTTTCTATCAAGTCAACTCAACAATAAAATCTCGGGCCCACACTGATGTAATATTTTGCAAGGGAAAAAATTAAAGAGGAAGACTTTGGTCTGTGACTTAAATCTGAACAGCAGCGCAACAATAATTTTTCTAGGAAAGATGCACTTGTGAGAATAAAGCATATCAAGAGTTTCTCTCTCTAAAGGAGAGAGAAAATGAACCTGACATTTATTAGTACGCATGAAGGTATTTCACCTTCATTTGCACTCATGGAAATAGGATACCTTTTATTATCTTAAAAGGAGATTGTTATTTTTGCATGGATCATTTTTCCTAATTGCCACACATATATAGTAAGTAAACAACATAATAAAGCTCTATCTCTGAAACGTGAATGTTTTGAAAAATATCACTCAATCATTTTACTTACTTTAAAAGAAAAGTGAATAGCAGATTCGGGAGGATAAACAATGAAGTGTCTTAAGGTAAAACCAAAACCTTGCGACGTCCTTCTTAACATAACTGTTTTTGGACCAGGCCAAGAGAATGTTTCTTCTTCCTCTGATGGTGATACAACTTCACTCTGCTCTTTTCCATCTTTATGTTTTGACACCTAAAACAGATTTTTAAAAGTACTAGGTGAGAAAAAAAAGCTGTACATTCTATTTTTTTTTTTAAACAAGACACTCCATCTTCAAGAAACAGAATTTACAAAACAAAATATACACAGGATCATTTTAGCAAGCTGTAAGTTTTCCTAATACACTAAGACTGATTGAGAATATATTTAAAACTGTGTGAAACTATATTTACCTCAGAAAGTCAATCAAAAAAAATCAAGTGCCAGTGTTTAATAATTTGTACTCGACTCATCTAGGGAGATCCATACAGAGTGATAATAGAGATGTAGCCATGTTAGTCTAGTCTAGCTGAAACAAAAAACAGGACTATGTAGCACTTTAAAGACTAGCAAGATGGTTTATTAGGTGATGAGCTTTCGTGGGCCAGACCCAGGAAATGGGTCTGGCCCACGAAAGCTCATCACCTAATAAACCATCTTGCTAGTCTTTAAAGTGCTACATAGTCCTGTTTTTTGTTTCATACAGACTGAAAATCTTGTCTAACATACTTTACTCAAGTACAAATACTGATCTGCTTCCTTTGTCCCTGCTGGGAGTCAGGTATTTACCCAGCATACACATACATACATATATGGTACACAGACCATTCTGTCCTGACCTGTATGTCACATTAGAATGGCCAAACAGGGTCAGACGAACGGTATCCCAATGTCTGAAAGTGGCCAGTGCCAGATGCTTCAGAGGGAACGGGCAGAACAGGGAAATATATTGCGTGATCCATCCATATAGGCCCAGCTTCTAGCAGCAATCAGAGGCTTAGGGAAACCCAGAGCATGCAGTTGTCCCCTTGGCTGTCTTGGCAAATAGCCACCAATGGATCTATCCTTCATAAACTTATCTAATTGCTTGTTTTCACCAAGCTATACTTTTGGACTTCATAATGTCCCCGGCAATGAGTTTCACAGGTCGGTTGTGCATTGTGTACAGGAAGTATTTCTTTATACTTGTTTTAAACTGCTGCCTAGTAGTTTCATTGGGTGACCTCTGATTCTTGGGTTATAAAAAAAAGGAGTAAATAATACTTCCCTGTTCACTTTCCCCAAACCATTTATGATTTTATAAACCACAACCATATTTCCATCCCCTCTCCCATTGTCTCTTTTCTAAGCTAAATAGCCCAAGTCTTTTTAATCTTGCCTTGTATGGAAGTTGTTCCATATCCCTAATGATTTTGGTGTCCTTCTCCACACCTTTTCCAATTATAAAATATCTTTCTTGAGATGGGGTGACCAGAACTGTATGCAGTATTCAAGATGTACAAAACCATGGTATGCCCACAACAGCAGTATATTTTCTGTCTTATTAACTATCCTTTCCTAATGGTTCCCTACAGTGTTACACTTTATACAGTATTACACTTCCACTGGATTTTGGGCAGATGTTTTCAGAAAATAGTATGCAGTGACTCCAAGATAAATAGATAGATATCTCGATATCTCTCTCTCTCTCTCTGTCATCCTGCGGAGGGGAGGGGGGAGAGAAAGGGGCATTATGTGTCTCAGTGTGTCCCACAGCCCCTCCCTTTGCCTGCAGCCCCTACCTCCGCCCTCAGCCACACGGCTTCTCCCCTACCCTGTGCTCCAGGGAGCCGCGAGCCACACAGCCTCCCCCCTCCCTGGTGCTCCGGGGAACCACAAACACTGTGACCTCCCACCTTGTCCCTCCCCCATATTTGGGGGAGGGGGAAAGCTGCGCAGCTTCCAGCTGGACCCGGCCCAACCACCATCCGGCGGCTGGGGCAAAGAGAGCCGGGCCTGCCACAGTGAGGCCTCAGCCTCGCTCAGCTCAACTCCCCTCCCTCCTGCAGCAGCCAGAGGGAAGAGAGCCAGGCTGGGCAGGGGAGGGGGAGGGAGGAGAGAGAGTTGAGGGGGAGGTGAAGGGGAAGGAGGTAGAGCTGGGGCTGGCTAGGCCTCCCCCCCTTCCCGACAGTGGCTGGGCTAGGCCTGGCCAGGCGAGGCCTCAGCCTGGTCCCTCCTCCTGGTGAAAGAGAGCAGAGCCAGGGCTGGTATGGCCTTGGCCTTGCCCAGTGGCAGGAAAGAAGTTCCAGGGTTGGCCTGGCCTCAGACTGTCCCCACTCCCAGTTATGGTTGCCCGATGGTTTAACCAAAAATACCGAACATTCTTCCCCTACTCCCCCCAAGAAAAAGGGGAAAAAATTCTGTTGAACAACGGGGGGGGGGGAGCAAAGTTTGGGGGGGGGAGGAAGGACCCAGAGCGTTAAGCAAAAAAATTTTTTTAAACTGCATGGCCCCTTTAAGAACAGAAGGGGCTGAGCTCTGCCTCTCCTAAAAGGCTGCTGGTGGCCATCTTGCCTTCCTCTCTGCTCCGCCAGACAGCTTCCCTGCAGAACCAGGTAAGCAGCATGGAGGAGAGCAGGGGGAGGGCTGGGCCAGATTGCTGAGTGTGTGTAGGGTTGCCAGGAGTCCGGTATTCACCCGGACAATCTGGTATTTTTGCCCCCTGGCCCGGGAAGGGAGGGGGCGGGGAAATCAGAACATAACCGACATTTCAGGTGTCCGGTATTTTCTGAATTGTTTTACCAGACAGGAGCCGAAAATACAGGACTGTCCGGGTCAATACCAACACCTGGCAACCCTACCCCCAGGGCCAGGGTGAAAGCCAGGCCCAGCATGGCTTCAGCCTGGTACGACTTCACCCCAACCCCTCCCGGCACCTTAGGATAGGGGGAAGAGCCAGAGAAGTCTCAGGCCCACCCCAGTGGTCAGGGGAAGGAGAGCCGGGCCAGCCCCAGCCCCTCCCTGGCAGCCAGGGGGAAAAGCCAAGCATGACCTCAACCCAGCTACCCTCCCCAGTGGTAGGGCCCAAGAGCCAGGGCTGACTTGGGGGTGGGGGTAGGGGGCTGGGGCAGCCTTGAACACTCCCTGGCAGCTGGTGGAGGAGGAAGAGCCAGGGATAGGGGCAGAGGAAGAAGAAGGGTAACATCAGACCCTCCCCAGCAGCTGGAGGGAGCAGGGACAGAGCTGGGGCCAGGGTGGCCTCAGCCCCGGCCAAGAGAGGGGTTGGTGAGTATAGCGAGCACCCTAATCATAGGTATATATTGGGGATTCTGTTTTCTAACAATAAATTTCATCTGCTGTTGTTGCCCAGTCACCCAATTTTGTGAGATCCCTTTGCCATTTTCACAATCAGCTTTGAGCATAATGTGTAATTTTGTATCACCTGAAAACTTGGTCTCCTTACTGATTATGCCTTTCTTCCAGATCATTTATGAATATGTTCAACAACACTGGTCCCAGTACAGATTTTGGGGGAGCCCACTATTTACCCCTCTCCACTGTTAAAGCTCTCAATTTATTCCTACATTTTTTTCTTTAACCAGTTATTGATCTCAGGTGGACATCCTTATCCAATGACTGCTTGCTCTGCTTAAAAGCCTTTCATGAGGGACCTTGCCAAAGGCTTTCTTAAAGTCCAAGTGCACTGCATCCCATAGATTACCCTTAACTACATACTTGTTGACCAGTCGAAGATTTCTAATAGATTGAGGAAGCATGATTTCCATTACAAAGCCATGCTTCTTCCCCAATATATCATACAACTTGTGTGTCTGGTAATTCTCTTCTTTACTTCATAGTATGCTCAGAATTGGTATTCTGAGAGCAGCAGTAGCTTCTGAACCTGATCAGTTATTACTTTTTAACCTCTTCACTTCCCTCCAATTATCACACTCCATCTGACAAAACTAAACATGCAGGCCCATCTACACTGGTTCACAAGTTAAATATTCTGTCCCTGAAAAGGAATTACACAAAGTGTAGACAAAAGCAAATCTAATTTCTGCTTTACACAACAACATGTAGAGCAGTGTGACAAAAGAAATGAAAAAGCCATTTCATTTGTTAGTCTACTTGATATAAATTTAGTCTTTTGCTATTCAAGAAAATACTGGCAAACTGTTTTGGAGTTCATTCCTAGAGAGTGATTCACCCCCACCAACGTCACCCAAAATTATACAAGTAGCAAAGTTAAAATACCATCTGCTGTAAATTACACCTCACCCTCCCAAGCATTAAAAAACCATGTTTTTAAGAATAATCCTAAATATTTATGTAGATTTCATATAACTATATGAACTATAGTTCAAATTATGCAGTTTTGTTAAATTATATATCATTTTATCCCTTCATGCAGCTGCATCTTCAGGCAGGAATCCTTTATTCATAATGACATCCACTTGTGATTTTCCAAGCCAATGCCACTTCATGCTTATTTACCTCAAAGCTGAAGTCAAAATGTTTTTTTTTTTTTTTTTTTTTTTTTTTTTTAAGTGTATGAAACCCTATGAGGCCTCCAAAAAGGATCTAATCTTCTCTGTCTGCTTTGGGTATTTGATCTGGAAATCATTCAGATTTTTTTTTTCAATTAGTAAGACAACCACACAGTTTAAGTGTAATATGAAAACTGTATCTATTAGATTAAAAGTGGGCTAGGTCTCCAATATAAACACTTTTCTGTACTCATTTTTAATCTATAGGAATTAGAGAGATTAGAATTAACCGGAATTGGAGAGAAGAATGGTAAACTGTCCAGGGAAGAGAGGTTTCTGCATGAGCTATTTTCTCCAAGAAATATGAATGATAATAGTCCTCACATCACACTTCACCTGTGGCTGAATCGATTGTGGGGAATTAAATATGAAAATTCTTCATGCTGTGAGTCCACTGAAGTCATTTGTATATTGTTTGTTATTTATTATTCTGATAATAGTATCTACATCAAAGAAAACATACGTTTTAAGGAGAATGAGAGAGACTGGGGTGGCCATTTGAGAACTTTACTGAGAAGCTCTCTTCCCAAGCATAAAGGAAAGTCATGGCAGAATGTGAGCAATGCTTGTAGGAGAAGTGTACAAGTGGTTGCTAAAGGTCAGTCTCACCAGCAGAGTGAATGGGGGGGTGGGGCAAATGTCGTAAGAAGTTATCCTGGCAACTGGAACCTAAGTGATGGAGTACACAACAAGTGAAGATAGGAAACCTGTGGTTGGCATGGTAGAAATGGGTAATCCAAGAGGGGATGAGGTGACCACACAAGACAAAAAAACTTAGAGACAGGCTTAATTAAGGTATTCAACCTTTTAGTATAGCTATCAAGTTAGCTTTTAAAACACTTCACTATATCATTTTACTACATAGTTTCGGTATTATGGATGAAAGCGACTAGTCAACTATCCAATAACCATGTCTCTATCAGAGAGAGGCAGCAAGAGCGGAGCAGAAGCCGGTGCTGGGGGGAGCCGGATTAAAAGCCGGTTGCCAGGCCTCCAGCACCATCTCCACAGATGGGCAGGGGAAGCAGAGACATAGTGGGGGACCGGGAGTGAGCTGGGAATCAGCTAACTCCCAGCTCATGCCCAGTCCCCCCCCCCCCCCCCCACCTCACTGCATATGTGCTTTTTAAATGTATTAAGAGCCTGGCAGATCGTAATAGATTTAAAAGGCAGAACCGCAGCGGGGTTAGCTCCTGGGACAGGGAGATTGCCAAGTCGCAGTGGGGTTGTTCCCCCTCCCCACATCCATCAACTAATCGACTAGTTGATTAGCTGATTAAATGCCATTTAACATCCTTATTTTGTATGTGATTTTTTCTCCAATTCAATCAATTGAGCTATATAAACAAGGCTAATAAATGCTCTCAAAAAGTGTCTTACATGCTCATGAAAAAAAAAAGAGAACTAATCCAAGAGAGACAGAGCTGGTCTGATCCCATTAACTGAGCAAACAGTACTTTAACCACTGGCCTCAGAACACTGGAAAACTCTTCAGTACTAAATTTTTCAAGACATAATGCAGAAATTCAGTTATTTAACTCCCATATAATAGTGTAGAGATACAAGTCAATTTTGTACAGAACGTGGTACATTTGAAAACTTTTGAGCAGGCAAATAGAAATAAGAAAAAAAATCAGTTACTACAGAGAATTCTCTTCTAGGTATCTGCCTCCTGGGTCTTACACACACATACACTGAAAGCCTGATTGTCATATTTGAGGTCAGGAGGGAATCCCCTCCACCCAGTCATATTGAAAGATACCCTGGGGGGTTCTTTTGCCTTCCTCTGCAATATTTGGCATGGGTCACTTGCAGCTTTGAACTAGTGTAAATGGTGAATTCTGTGTTATTTTAAACCATGATTCGAGGACTTCCATAATCCAGCCAGAGATTGGGGGGTCTGTTTCAGGAATGGGTAAGGTTCTGTGACCTGCAATGTGCAGAAAGTCAGACTAAATCCGGGATGGGCAATAATTTTTGCTTGGAGGCCACTTAAAAAAAATCTGAAGTAGCCCCAGGCCACCCTGGAAGAGGCAGGGCCTAAATGGGAAGGGGCGGGGCTACCCCACCCCGAGACCATGATTGGCCTGGGGGCGAGGGAGCTTCTTTGTCCCCCTTCCCACTAGGCTCCCAGGGTGGGGGGGAGACCAGAGGAAGCTTCGCACGCTCCTCCTTGCCCCCAGGCCAATAAGGGCCTGGGGAAAACAGTAAGCCTTCTCCCATCCTGCGAGGAGCACGTGGCACTTTGAAGCACTGCAGCTCACAGGGCCGGGACAGGGCAAAGGAAGCTTCACGCAGCTCCCCTGTCCCCAAGCCCTGATTGGCCTGGGGGCAGGGGAGTGCATGAAGCCTCCTCTGCTCTCCCCCCAACCTGCAAGCAGTGTGCGGCACTGCTCACAGAACAGAGAAGGCTTTGGGTGCTCCCCCTCCCCCAGACCCTAATTGCTCTGGGACCAGGGGAGCAGCAGGTCCTCCGCGGGCTGGATCAGGCCCACAGAGGCCCTTTTGCCCACCCCTGGACTAGATGATCAGGATGTTTCCATCTTACTTTGAAGTCTATGAAATATGTTAGACATGTATTCACAGACCACCTACAGCAATAGCAGTGTAAGGTTTTCCATGTAGCCACGCCATCTGAAAGGACAGATTGCATGGGTGGGGAAAGGTAAGAGACCTGCCAATAATGTGTCTGAAAATATCAATTACAATGACAGCAGCACTCATGTCACAAAACACAATTTGTTTCACCCAAATAACCATCAGATAATAGCAATTTTCAGGCACTTCTCTAACCAGAGAAGGATCTGAACTAGGTAAGGTCTACACTAGGAGGCAACGTTGAACTAAGGTATGCAACTCCAGCTACATGAATAGATGTCCATTAGATCAAGTTGCCATGGCATCTCCTCTGCCTGGGGTGGCGGGGAGAGAAGAAAGAGGGATGTCAATGGGAGAAACTCTCCCATCAATTGCTTTATGCTTCTCCATCTGGTGGAGGACTGGCATTGATGAGCATGCATTCAGTGATCAGTTTAGCTTAATCGATTTTTGGGGGGAGAGAGTTCCCTTCAGCACAGATCTCCTGGTAAGTGTAGACAACGCCCAAGTTACAAGTTAAAAACTCTGTGTCACATTATTAGCCCAATGAACCAGACACACACACATACACGCACGCATTCCCTAAAAATCACACCCTATCCACTCAAACCTCCCTCTTTAGAAAAAACTTTTTGAAAGGAAAAGGAGGAAGTTTTCCAATATAAAATTAAGCTGTATGATACACAAGAGAGAGAAAAAAAACACATACAGGAAAGCAATTATGTTGATTTCTATAGACTAGAATGACTTACTAAGGGCAGAGCTCCTACATGTTTTTACTTGTGAATTGAATAAATATTATTGTCATGTAGAAGTTAAGAATACACAAATGTGTCATTTCCTAAAGGTGACTTCACTCTGAAGAAGCTTCACTTATAGTTACATAATGAATCATTTGTGGTCATTAAATGTAAGTTCTGACAAACTCAAAGACTATTTTGTAGCATACACCTTAATAAAGCTGTGTGTGTCTGTTTCATTTTAAACAGAAGTTAAATCCCTGAATTTCTATGGATTATCCAGTCAAACTCAACCAACAAAACAGATAAGAGCTGAACCGTCCAAGTTTAAGTACCCTGTCCCTAAAGAGTTTAAAAGACATTTCTAGTGCTGCGAGAAAGGAGGTTTTTTTCCAAATCTCAAACTATTTCCTTTTCTGTAAAGTTACCATAAAACACGAGATGCTGAAGTTTACAGTAAATATTTCTCCTTTATTTCACCTTGAATATTTCATTTAATAATAAATACAGTACTCTTTTCTGAACTGTGAAGATATCTACAGACTGCAGGATAGACAGACTCTTAATAGGTTAGTATCATGGAAGCCCAACAAGCTGTGCATCAACATTAAACAAGATTAAAAGACATACTTAATGTTTTGAAATAAAAATAAAATATTTCATATAAAAAAAACCCTAGAAAATATTCAGCTATTCAGACCATCTTCATACAATAAAGTAGACCAAATAAAGAGCACAAACCTACTTTACAAATTATTAGCTGGTTACCATTAAGCTTCTGTGCACTTATTACAGTTAGTCCTGTCTGGCTTTGATAAAGGCATGGAAAACTGCAACAAAAAAATCCTAAATCCAGAAAAATCTTCCATTTGGCTTACTTCCCAAACTCTCAATACACCTCTCTTTCTCTTCATATAGAACTCAAACATTGTCTGGACAACTAACCACCACCAAACATATGTTAACAATTGCCTTAAAAATATGAAAGAGACTTTATATTAAAGGATGAACACTAACCAATTAATCCTCAGAACAACCCTGCAAGTATTTAGCTGCTAGCATAAAAGTTTAAATACTATGGATATTAATCCTCAGAACAACCCTGCAAGTATTTAGCTGCTAGCATAAAAGTTTAAATACTATGGATACAACAACAGTCATTTGTGGTAACTTTTTTGACTCCAGCTGAGGTTTGCAAAATCACTTGGGTTGTGTGTTGACGTGTCTTTGTTGAAGTAGTAGACAAACTGTAGCATATTGTGTGATGGGCTGGTCACAACCCTGACTGCATGTTAGTTTATATAAAACAATAAAATATTACGGGAGACTACTTACAGTGTAAATTAATTCTCTGAATGAAGGTACAAGTAAATACCAGAAAAATCAAAAGTTATATTACTTATTCTTTAGGTGCATGTCTGATCTATTACACACATACACAGGGAAAGATTTTTAAAGGGGACAAATATGAATTAGGTGCCAAACTTCTATTTCTTCTCCCTCTTTCTATGGGAGTTGAGATCCAGATGCCCTGTGTACCTTCCAAAATCTCTCCCAAAATTAAGTTAAACTCTATTCAATGTTTCATGGCTGATGATTAATACATAGGATCAGATCACTGCAATTCAGCAAGTCATGTTACGTATGGGAAGATTAGGAGGTCAGAGTCAAACCAACTCTACCTAAGCTTTTGGCGACACAGTACCCACATCAAAGCATGGCCATGGCAAACACACTCTGGAAGAGTGAAGAGAGTAAGATTCCTCCTGCATTTCCCCTCCATGCCAGAAGAAGTGTCTGACTCCTGCATAAACATGCATGGCTGAGAGGACAGATATTTCCTGTGTTCTCTCCCTATCCCAAGTTGTTCAGGACAAACAATTGTTGGTGCAGAAGAGCTCTTGAAACCACCATCTGCAATGCTAGAATTCTGGGCTGGGAAGCTACCTCCTCCTCATGCATTCACATTCTAACTTGGGACGTGAAAGTGTAATTGTATACATGGTTAACCAATGAGCCCAGTCACAGTCCATCCCCACAAGCTGCTCCCTTTGTATCAGAGGCAGTGGGGAAAGAGGGGTGGTAGGAGCCAGTGTATGTAAGGAGCCAACTTAAAAGCCAGTTCTCCACATGCACAGGCTCCCAGGAAGCTGACTTCCTCTCTACTCCTGCATGGAACCAATGACATTTTCAGCGGTTACATGTTTACTTTAATAAATACATTTTAACATCCCTAATTCTAACACTGAATGGACTGACAGAGGGTTTAGTTCAAGTAAACCCAATACATTCACTGTGGAAACTCACAGAAATGGCACCTTCCACTAGTCTCTAGTTTTACAATCAGCAATTTGAACAAGTGTGAATTTTGCTCCCCATGGAGGAATACCGTTTTATAGCCAAAACAAGTGTATCAATTTATCTTTTTTCAACACTTCTCTAACACCCCAATGAGTTGCAATTTAAGAACAGAAGCTAAGAAGGGACAAAGCATTTCTAGGACCTTATTGCCTCTTACTTTGTCTCATTCTTTCGTTGTACTTCCCTGTCTGTCTCGATTCATCTGTTCTCTCTTGTGTTACTTAGACTGAAAGCTTTTTGTGGCAGAGATCATCTTTGTAACCTAAGTTTGTACTGTGCCTAGCATTAGGGATTCCTGACCAAGTGTAAGGATCCTTTTTGCCATGGTAAGACCAACAATGTTACTCTTACGCTTTTTGTAAATTTGTCCACTACAGTAGAGACAAAGAGGCTCTCGATCTCACATATTTCATATTGTGTTTTGTGTTCTGAAAGTCACGGTTAGAATTAGGGATGTAAAATCCCTTTTAATTGGTTAACCAGTTAAACGTAGTATTAAATACTACATTTAACGGGAGAATGGTGGAACTCTGCTGGTCCTGTGCGAGGCTGCTGCTTCTGGCCCTTAGCAGGTCTATTGGCTCCATATCTATGCGGGTTGGAAGCCAGCAACCCTCCACCCATGGCAGGCCTAGGTACCAGTTAACAATTACCTGGTAAGCATCACACACACTAAGAGCCATGCTTATTGGGTAACTCGTTACATGTTCATATCCCTAGTTAGGACTGGTTTCTGAATTTTACCCACACTATTCTGTTAACTCCATTTACCAACTAACCTTGTTTAAAGCCTTTTAAGTGCAAACAGAAAGTCCTTGTAAATGTTACCCCATGTATAGCCTTGGAAGCTAAAATAGTCTATTCAGAGAAAAGCTATAGCTGGACCAGCAGTATTGCAGACTTTATGGCACACCTCTACGAATCTGCTTGTGAAGATACTCCAGCATACTCCGCTGTTGACTTTTCTGTTGAGACTATCACAAAAAGTGATAACTGCAGTAGACAGTTCTATGATATGGACATATGTTTGTTGGTGTGCTGAGATCAATCCCTTCTCTCACACGCAGAAAGTCAGACGATATAAGATGGTAATATCTTTCAGATACTACTGATCTGGGCTTAATTTCAGACAGCATCCCCAAAATGAAAGTCTCCTATGCAGGATTATAAATCCCCAGAGTCATCGACAGACCTCAAATAAATTTCATGCTCCATATCTAACTTTGTAAATACTTCGATAGGCTGCTTCCTATCTATGTCCCCTATTTTGCACAAGCGTTGAAATCAGCAGCACCGAATAGTGTGGAACAGCATAAAACAATGTTGAGCCTTGTGCCTCTATGGCTCCTACAGTGCTTAAACCCAAAAGGGAGAACCATTCGTTCTCCTAAATGTTTATATCTGAGCATCTGTCACTGTGCCAGCAGTCCCTCTAAAACGGTCAGAGCCTGGGGAGGACCCAGAAGACTAACACTACGTTTTTAGCAGGTTTTATGTCCTCTGGGGTCTCATTTTAAATTTGTATATATATTTGTATTGTGTTTAAACATTTTTTGTAAGCCGCCTTGAATATTTTAAATAGAGAGGTGGGGTAAAAAATATTTAAATAAATAAATAAAACAAACAACACATCCTGTCAGATCATACCCTGTATGGTAGAGAGCAAAGATTAAGTCCTTTACAGTCAAGCACCTCCAGAGAGCTGATCATTCTGGCTGACATTAGGGCACAGAAAAGTCACTTAGATGAAAAATAAAATCTTATTGTATAACAAGATAGTCTTTAATATATGCAAAGGTCCATTTCTTGAGAAATCAGAACCCTTCCATTTTTCATCTAATAAAATGTATTAATCCAGTTTAAGATTCAAGTATGGGAAAGATGAAATCCCTGCCTAAGAAGTGGGCACAAATTCAAACGCACCAGGGATATTTATTTTCTTTCTTTTGCTGGAAATTAAATATGTACCTCTACTCACAAATCACAAAAATAAAGAAAAAAAATACTGCACAGCAAATGAATGACTGACAAAACTGTAACACAGGAGTACATAATGGTCACACTGGATCAGATCAATGATACATCAAGCTCAGTATTCTGCCTTCAGACACCCGACAGTGCCAGATGCTCCAAGAGGGAATGAACAGAACAGGACAATCTATGAAGTGATACATCCCCTATAGATCAGTCCCAAGCTTCTGGCAGTTAGAGATTTAGAGACCTGGAGCACAGTGTTGCACCTCTGACCACCTTGGCTAACAGTAATTGATGGACTTATTCTCCACAATAAAATCTCTTTTGTGTTTTTTTGTAATGTCTTGTAATTAATGTGTCCATTCACAGACCAATGCCAGACCACAGTACTAAAAAAAACTTAAAATTCCATCTAACGTTGGTCAAAAAATTGTTAAAAAGAAAGAAATTAAGGTCTTCCTAGTTTTATTATCGCTTCACTAACATAGGCCTCCATTCTTTAACAGCAACATCCTCTTTAAAAATTGCTAAGAAAGGAAACATCTGCTGGACTGGTAGCACATCAACAGCAAAACATGTCAGATCTGAGCTTGTTAGTTAAATTCTTTATTCAGCAGTGAAGGTATTGCTGTTACCAACAGGTAACCTCACTATCTGATGAAGAGTCTCAATACCAAAAGAGGTTTCCAGCAACAATACTTGCAAGGGTAAAAGGAAAAGGAATCAAACCCTCCAGAGGAATAGCTAATAAAGCCTTCCAGGTGGCTCAACAGAAATGACTTGCCTAGTGGGGCTGCTTGTCACTAGGGATATTAGTGTATAATCGTGTAAACGAATTAACTGATAAGCATAGTGGACACTGCATCAGAGGCAACAAAGGGGGGGGAAGGGGAGAGGCAGGAGCTGGTGCCTGTGAGGAGCCAACTTTTAAGCCAGCTCTCCCCACATTCAGGCTCCAAGGAGCTGCCTACCCTCACACAGAGATCAGGGGGAGCCAGTTTAAAAGCACCATATCAGAGGCAGCCACAGGGGCGGGGGCGGAGGGGAGGGAATAGGCAGGTGGGATGCCTACATAACATATTTTATAGAAAGGTTTTCCATTTCAAGCCTAAGCATTTCACAATAAGATAAGTCATTAGCCAAACACTGAGAACACACTTTTCACAATGTTTGAGACAACAAGAAAGCTAAGAGAATCAGACTAACAATTCCAAACCCACCACTGCCCATACACACAAAAGAGCCAGCCTATCAAAGTTTGTTTTCAGTCACACTGTACACCTAAATTACTTTAAATCAAGATTGGATGTTTTCCTAAAATATCTGCTCTAGGAATTATTTTGGGGACATTCAATGGTCTGTGTTATACAGGAGGCCAGACTACATAATGACAATGGTTCCTTTGGTTTTGGAATCTATGAATTATACTGTTCTTGAACATTGAGGCATTAAAAAAAACTGTAGGCATAAAATCTAGTGCTTAAAACACTCTTTAAAAATATAACATCTTTTTAAAGACAGATTATACAGTAAGAATTTAAGAACTTCACACATACAAAATCAAGTTTTTATACACATACATACAATACAGGCATTTCATGCTCTCTATGTTGCATCTCAGTTACAAGCTAATGTTGTACAGAGACTATATTAAGACTATTACATTAAAAACTACAGCTATTAAGGATATGACCAACTCAAAAAGTTAACTGATTTTTTAAAAAAATCATAATTAATTACATTGTAAAACAAAACACCAATTGAAATTTACTAAATATTTTGGGTGGTTTTCTACATTTTCAAATATATTGATTTCTATTACAACAGAATATGAAGAGTGCAGTGCTTACTTAAATTTTGACTAATTAGTTGCACTACTAAAATGATAAAAAATAATATCTTTCAGTTCACCTCATACAAGTACTGTACGGCAAACTATCATGAAAGTGCAACTTACAAATATAGGCTGTTGCGACATAAGTGCACTCCAAAACAAAACAGACTTCTTGATCAGACTATGCTAAGACAAACAAGTTTGTTTACATTTATGAGAGAATATGACCTACTTATTTAAAATGAAACCTGAAAGTAAGAACAGGTGTTCACATGGCACTTTTGTAGCTGGTGTTGCAAGGAATTTACATGCCAGATGCGTTAAATGTTCACATGCCTCTTCGTGCTTCCGCTACCATTCCAGAGGACATACTTCAATGTTCATGGTGCTTGTTAAAAAAAAAAAAAAAAAAAGTCTTGTCTTAAATTTGTGACTTAACTCCTTAAGGGACAATTGCATGTCTCCTTTCTGTTTTACCTCTTTCTGCCACATATGTGCGAGTGTCTTGGATGAGGACTCAGCACATGTTTATTTTAAGCACACTTCCACAGCAGATTTGACACAACGTAAGGAAGGTACCAATACAAGATTTCTAAAAATAGCTACAGCACTTGGCCCAAAGTTTAAGAATTTGAAGTGGCATCCAAAATCTACAGAACAAAACCACCATAAAAGAAAAGCAACTTTCTGCTGGTGGCTTCTCATGCATGTTCATTTTCATCACCTGTATCAATTTGTTCTGCTTTTAATTGTTATTGAGCAAATCTCTTCAGCAGCATGTATGTATTAAGGACTAGTCGACTATCCGATAAGCAAATGCTTATCAGATAGTTGAGTTGACTAGTTGCTTCCCCCTCCCCTTTTACTGCTTCTATAAGATAGAGGCAGCAAAGGGGGGAGGGAAAGAGGAGGTACTTCAAAGCGGCAGTGCCGCACGGAACCTGGGAAGGGCTCCATATGGTGCTGCTGCTTTGAAACACAGCCACGTTTCAAAGTAGCAGTGTCACGTGGAACCTAGGGTCAGCTGGGGACTCCCTAGCTGACCACAGGTGCCATGCGGCATTTCCACAGAACCTGGTGTCAGCTGGGGAGTCACCAGCTAACCCCAGGTTCTGTGGAAGTGCCACAGGTGGAGCCCAGAATCACCTGCGGAGTCACTAGCTGACCCCGAGTTCCGCAGAAATGCCACAAGGAGCCCCGAGCAGCTGGGGGCACCCCAGGTTCAATGGAAATGCTGCATGGAGCCCAGGAACTGCTGGAAAGTCCCGAACTGACCCTGTCTCTGCGCAGCATTTCAAAGTGGCAGAGCTACATGGAGCCCAGGTTCAGCAGGGAACTCTGAGTCCAGGTGCCATGCAGGCGCTTCCACTTTGAAATGCACAAGAGCTCCCACTAGGGACTCTTGTACATTTCAAAGCAAGTATGCCGTGTGCATTTCAAAGCACGTGGAGCCCGGAGTCAGCTGGACTTCCCACTGGCTCAGGCTGCATATGGAGTTCCAAATTTGAAATGCACAATAGATCGCGCTGCGGCTCTTGTACATTTCAAAGGAGGAACAAGGAAGTCCTATCGACTAGTTGACTAGTAAATTAACCGATATTTAACATTCTTAGTATGTATACCCTCTGGAACAGTGGTTGAAGCATGAAGGGACACATGACTCTTCAGCATATCTGGCATGCAAATATCTTGCAATGCGAACACCTGTTCTTACTTTCAGGTGATGACATAAATAGGGAACAGGCAGCATTATGTCCCGCAAATTGTAACCAAACTTGTTTTTCTGAGCGATTGGCTGAACAAGAAGTAGAACTAAGTGAACTTGTAGGTTCTAAAGTTTTACATGATTTTATTTTTGAATGCAGTTATTTTGTACATAATTCAACATTTTTAAGTTCAGCATTCATGATAAAGAGATTGAACTATAGTACTTGCACTAGGTGAATTGAAAAAATACTGTTTTTACAGTACAAGTATTTGTAATCAAAATAAATATTAGGTGAGCACTGTACACGTTGTATTCGGTGTTCTAATTGAAATAAATTGAAAATGTAGGAAACAGCCAAAATATTTAAATAAATGGTATTAACAGCATAATTAATCACAATTTTTTAATTGCCTGACAACCCTCGCTAAAACATGGCCATTCTAACTTCTCTAGATAGGCAATGGAAGGGCAAAAAACCCTTTTGACAATTTTTGTCCTTAGAGAATATTGCAAACAAAAACATAGACTACAAAAACATAAAAGTATATTTTCTAAGGCCATCTTCATTAAAATGGGCATGTTGTACACCCAAATTTTGAACCCACCTTGGAATTCCAACTTTTCACACCAAGAGAGGTCAGGCGCCAGTGGCACCCTGTAATTCCTGAAACTTTTTCAATGAGCTGTGAGGTGGTCAGAACTAAGTTGCATATTTCCAATAGTCTGTGCTGAAGATGCTTCTCTAATAGCAGTCAGTGCTGAGGTGTTAAACCTATACTTGAGACTCCATTCAGGAAATATCTATTGTAACAGTATACTGTTTTAATAAAATATATTTGCTTATTTATAAAGCAAGCCTACTTGTATTTGCATGAGACACTCTGTTTTTTGAAGTGTTTATGTTGCCAAGTTATTTTCCAGTATTTACAAACATCAAACAGTACTTTTGTAAAAGGAATGTCAATGGTTAACGTTATTAGCTGATGTTTGCTAGTTACCTGGCAGCCTGCTCCTCTCTCCCCAGCTGGGGCACTACAGTCAGGGTGGAATAGCCCTCCACCAACAGCAGGCCCACAGCGCCACTGCATCATGATCCAGCCCCCTTGGTCCAACCCAACCCCATGTAAGCAGTTAGCTGGTTAAACACTATGTTTAATTAAATGGGATTTTACCTATTTTGTAACAGGTACCTCCATCAATAGGGATTTCAACCATCAACTGTTTCCTTCAATGAATAATTGTAAACCTTTTTATTTTTAAACTAAAGCAAATGTAATCAATATAAAAATCACTGTACAATATGAAAGATGAAAATATATGGTGTAGTTTTCCTGCAGAGGAAGTGGAGGAGACAGAATGCAAAATTATGATATGAAAATAATCAATTCAAAACACAAAAATTCCGAAATAGCTATCACCTGCAGTCATTACAAAAAGGAAATTAACAAACTTTGTTATTCTGTTGTCCTTGAGATTAACTAAGAACATGATTTTAAAAGCTCTCAAATTAATATGAACAAACTCTTTTAGGGAGTCTGCAGCGCAACAATCTCTGCAGCATTTCTGTATTTGAAAACTTATATGCAACATGATAGCTAGGCTATTGCACTGTTTCATTCTCTTTCCCCAAAATTACGACCTGGAAACAGAGTGAACTGCAATACATTATATGAAAAGAAAACCACAACACTACAGTCCATCCTATAATATACATAAAACAAGTCTCCTTTATATGCCTACTTCATTATATACTATAATGTAGTATGAAATTGAAAATATCCCTACTCCACCCATTCACTTTTTCAGGATTATTCTTTACAATGAAACCATGTGATTAGCTGCAATGAAAAAAATCCAAACTTATAGCAAACAAACATTCAGAAGCTCTGCTCCTCCATAAATTAATAGAAGTTGTTATATTGGGAGACTCATGGCCTAAGGATGTTAAATTTAGATTAATTAATTAATCGAATAGTCAATGGGATTTCCATCGACTATTTGATTAGTCTATAAGGACGCCTGCCCGGCTCTTGTAGAGTTCAAAAGCAGAAGCCGCAAAGGGAGTGCGGGACCAGCAGGGGACTCTCTGCGGCACCTCAGCCTTTAGCCCCTCAGCTTCTGGCCCCACACTCCCTGCAGGGCTTCTGCTTTTGAAATTTATATTTCAAAAAGCAGAATCTCAGCAGAACTGGAGCGACCAGAGACTGTTTCAGTCCCTGCTCACACCGTTTCCTGCTGTGCCTCTACTTTCCTTGCCCTGCTCCTGCTCCCCCCCCCCCCCCACCTTGCTGCCTCTCAGAGAGGCAGCAAAGGGGGGGAATTGACTAGCCACATCACTAGTTGACTATCCAACAAGCTTATGCTTATCAGATAGTTGACTAGTCGGTTACATCCCTATCATGCCCCAGTGGGCCTGGGTTCTTTACTTTCAATGTATGGTCTCTTGAATGTTTGTGAAGAGAGCAAAATAAAATAGTCTTACTTTATTCAAAAGCAGCTCCTCTGATCAACTACAGAAAAGGTATTGGTCAATTCAAAAATACTTGTCTAGGCAGTTCACCTTTGCCAGAAAGTAGATAGAAAAACTTCAAAGACAAGTATGCATGTTAAAGGCTAAGGAAATTTTGTTTTCCTGTAGGAAGACATGGAGGAACAGTTCCTTCACCTCACCGTTAAAGAATTAAGTGAGGTACAGTTAGTGCTGTTTCTTTTGGCAATGTGTGGAAAGTGACAGCTTCTTTAGGTCACACTATACTGATTTTTGTTTCTGAGACTGTCTATGTATACCAATTCCTTGTAACACTCATATTTCACTGTGAATATTAAAATACATTTCAAAAGACAAAATTAAGTCCTCAAAAAGCAGCTGCGAGTGTTATGGAGTCCATTAGGGAGATCATGGATGCTGTGACTTTTTGGGACCTCTGAGATTTCTGCAGAGGCCCCAGGGCCACCAGAGCAACTTGGGCAGCCCTTTGGCCAACCGCTGCTGCTGGGGCAATCTCAGACCACTGTACTCCACCCTCCTGCAGCAGTAGGAGTTTGGGTGAAGCAGGGAATTGGGCTGCAGTCTCTGGATGGTGCTTACCTCTGGTGGGGGGGTCCCTGGAAGTGGCAAAATGTCTCTCGGAGCCTTGGCAGAGACACAGCCAGGCAGCTATACATGGTGCCTCTGCCCACAAGTGCCACCCCCACAGCTCCCAATGACCAAAGTTCCTGGCCAATGGGAGCTGTGGAGCACACTTCTGCATAGGAGCTGAGGGACATGTCGGCACTTTTGGGGAGCTATATGGAACTATCTGGGAAGCGTGCAAGCCCTTCCAACCCTATTCCCCTCTAAGCACCAGTGAGAGGCCCAGGCTACCGACCCTCCCAGAGCACCTATGGCACCCCTGGGATACCACTACCCAAAAGCACCCAAGATTTACCAGGTACGTAGGACAAGTCATGGGCCGTAAAAGTATCCGTGACTAAAATACAGCTTTAATTACTAGTCCTGTCAGAAAGTCTGGAATTCGTTAACAGTGGGATAAATTATCATAGAATCATAGGAGTGGAAGGGAATTTGAGAGGTCATCTAATCTAATTCCCTGCACTCTTAGCAGGACTAAGCATATTCAATGTAGACCCTGGTAAGTGTTTCTGCCACCTGCTCTTCAAAATCTCCAATGACTAATATTTCACAACCTCCCTAGAAAATGTATTACACTGCTTAACCACCCTGACAGTTAGCAAGTTTTTCCTAATGTCCAACCTACCTAAATCTCTTTTGCTGAAATTTGAGTCAATTGCTGCTTGTCCCATCATCAGAAATTCAGAACAAGTTTTCTCCTTCCTTGTAACAATCTTTGATGTACTTAAACCATTACGTCCCCTCTGAGTCTTTTCTTTTCCAGACAAAACAAACCCAGTTCTTGCAATCTTCCCTCTTGGGTCACGTTTTCTAGTCCTTTACTAATTTCTGTTGCACTGCTCTGGAACTTCTCCAATTTGTCCAGATCTTTCCTGAAATGTGGCACTCAGAACTGGACTCCAGTTGAAGCCTAATCAGTGCAGAGTAGAGGAAGAATTACTTCTCATACCTTACTTACAACAGAACTTTCACTACATCCCTGAATGATGATTATTGTTATTGTTTTTCTCCCCTCATTGAGAGCTGGGCCTACCCTGTCCTTGACTTTCCTTTTGCTGCTAATGTATTTTAGTACATTATCTTGTTATGCTTTATGTCTCTATCTTGTTGGATCTGATTTGGTGCCCTGACCTCTCTTATTTTTGTCCATATATACTTGTGTTATTTATTTATATTGATTCTCTGTAATGTGATGCATTTTCCACATTTTCTAGGACTTCTTTATTATTATTATTATTTTTAGATCACTGGCGATCTCCTGGTTAAGCCAGGGTGGTCCCAGGCCATACTACCAGTCTTTCTTATGCAGTGGGATATTTTTCTTGTGTACCCTTAATAAGGTGTCTCCGAAAAACTACCAACTGTCTTAAATTGTTTTTCCTCTTAGATTTGCTTCCCAGGGGATCCTACCTACCAACTTCTTGAGTTTGCTGAAGTCTGCCTTCTTGCCAACCATTGTCTTTATACTGCTGTTTTCCCTCTTGACCACTTTCATGCAAGCTGCCTTCTGCTTTCAAATTCTTGACCAGTTTCTCCCTATTTGTCAAAATAAAATCTAGAACCTCTCCCTTGTAGCTTTTTCCACACTCTGAAATTAAAAATTTATTCCCAATATACTGCAAGGACTTGCTGGATAATCTGTACCCTGCTATGTTATTTTCCCAAAAGATGTCTGAGTAGTTGGAAGTCTTCTATCACTACAAAGTCCTGTGCTTTGGGTGATTTTGTTACTGTAATAAAGCCTCATCCACCTCTTCTTATTGGTTAGGTGATCTGTAATAGATCCTTATCATGAGATCCCACTTGCTTTTCACCCCTTTTATCCTTACCAAGATACTTTCAACAAGTCTATCTCCTACTTCCATCTTAACCTCACTGCAAGTGCATACATTTTTAATATGAGACAACACTTCATTTTCCCTGCCTGACCTTCCTGAACAAACTGTACCCTTCTATACCAATATTCCAATCATGTGTATTGTCCCACCAAGTCTCTGGTATGCCAACTATATCACTGTTGTGCTTATTTACTAACACCAAGTATCTCCTGCTTATTCCCCCTTCTTCTTGTGTTAGAAATCTAAAATACTGATTTCATTCCTCCTCCCCTCAAGTATAATCTATTATTCTGATGGAACAATTTGGAGATGCATACAATACAAACAGGCTTGCATGTAAATCTGTTTCTAGAAGGCACAAATCTCCCACATGATATAAGCTTGCCATCTGCTACCCGCCTTCCTTCCCCCCCCCCCCCCCGCCCCCACTAATCCTTAAATTTTGCAATCATGTGGAAGTTTTAAACAGTCTGTGCATCTCCCACTGTTGAAACTATCCATCTCCCTGGAGATTGATGTAGTCATACATGATGCAGAAAGGAGCAGCAGGAGGTCTCAGTGCACAATGAGAATGGGGTGATTTTAAGAAGTGGGGGGGGGACCCAAAAAGTAGCCCAATAAAGAAGGAAAAAGGAGAAAAAATTCTGTCAAGCACTTTTTCTATGTTAAATTAAAAATTAAATTTGACAGCTTTCAAGTGAAGCGATAGGTGTCACCATGTGAAACACACTGCCATCATCATCATGATGCAGGGCTTGTGGTAAAAACCCTAACTTGAAGTCAAAGAAACGACGCAGATTTATACCAGCTAGGGATTTGTCTCTATAGGTTTACGTGTATCAAACAATACATCATCTAAAGTATAAATTAATATACACATACACAGTATGTACTCAGAATATTCAACCTAACAAAAGTAAAAACTATTACAGATCCACAGGAGACCCAGGGAATGAAAATCTTGGGAGATTTAAAGCAACACAACCATTAGACAGACTTCCACTCCACTGAATTAAAGAACAGATGATTCCACAAAGTATTTGTTCCTCAAAACAGGCTAAGGACAGTAATTCCTGTTCACACTAACTTTCATTTTTTAATACTGCCATAATGCTTTTTAGACACCCAATCCAGAGCAAAAAATATCCCTTGTCTTTCTCATATTAGTGTATTTTCCTGTCCTGGAAAAAAAACTCAGGATGTTGTAATAGAAAAAAAGGCCTGCAGAAGTCAGATGCATCTTTTGCATTACGTTAATGAGTAAATGATTAATTACTCTCGCATTACATCAATGAGTACCTACTACATTAGTGATGAAAGTAACTTAAGTTTCCTACAGGTACTGTAGTATCACACCCCCAGGGCAGGGGGCAATCAAGGCAGGGAGTTGGTTGGAGGGGTGGGGGGAGGAAGAGGTGATACAACAGCACCTGTGTGAAATTGAATCATCCGGTGTAGTGTGGGATGCCTCAGAACAGTAGTCTATGGAGAAAGGGTTCAAGAGTCGGTGAGGAAGGTCTCAGGACAGGGAAGTGGGAGGGGGGGTTAAAATCAGGGCAGGGAGCTGAAGGTGGGAGGTACAGGGATGAGTGTGGGCAGGGCAGGAGCACTATCAGAGAGTGTGAGTGGGCTGCAACTGCACATATTGAGTCACTGTTGCTCTTTTCGCTTCCTGGTAGGGGAAGGGGAAGGAGAAAGTGCACAGACTGCTGCATTCCTCCTATGCCCCTCCCCTGGGCAGCCAGGAGCAAGAGGAAGGCATACAAGCTGTGCACTTTCCCCTCATTCCCTGAGAGTTGAGGGAAGAAGAGCAGCAGAGTTCTAGGTATGTGCAGCTGCAGCCCTCCTGCCTTCCCTAAAAAGTGCTGGTGGAGAGAGGGTTGAGGCACCCTCAGATAGAAGAGATGGGGGCGGCGCATATCCCCAGCCAGCTACTTTCACCTTAGCAAGGCAGCCTACAATAGAGCCCTGGGAGCCCAGATGGGAGCAGCTACAGCTGAGTGCCCCAGCTGGACAGCTTTTTGTTGCCAGAGTGCCGCACCAGAGAGCGCTGGCTTACTTTCATCTCTTGAACTAACCTAGAAAAGCTTCTTTTTCTCTTGATATATTAAGTGGCTAGGAATGTTAGCGTGTAATTGAACAGTCATGTAACCGCATCAAATTTTAATGGTTATACAACTATTCTATAGTTCCCGAGGGTGGAGCTGGCATGGGATGTCAGAGCAGCCTCTGAGCAAGGGGAACTCGGACCCTCTGCAGAATAGACCCTCTGTGCTCAGGAGACGGCAGGCGGCATCACTGAGCCTGTGTTGGGGGGGGGGGGGGGGGACACCTGTTTTTTTTAGCCACCTTCCCGCATCCATCTCCTTCCTTCCTTCCTGTCCTCCCCTCACCCCCACTACCTCCGTAGGAGGTAGCAGGCAGGGGCAGGCAGGAATGTGGAGCCAATACGCACAGAGAGAGTCAGTTTATAAGCTGGTTCCCTACACATATCACCCTCCATGCTGCTGCCTCTCTATGAGAGGCAGCAACGCGGGGTTGGGGAAAGGTAGGTGGATCCAGTGCTTTAAGCTGGCTCCCAGAGGCAGCAAGGGGGGAGGGGAATGCATGTAGTTGACAGGATTAACTGATAAACCCAGGTTCATCTGTTAATCTTGTTGTCATCTACACATTGACATCCCTGTAAGTGGCTATTCAGAACAAAAATATAATTATTCCTCTTAGTGTGCAAATCTACAGCCACCACACAGTCTGCATAATGGAACTGCCCTGAATTTCTACTGGGGTTAGGGGCTATGAAATTACACCTGTTCCATGGACCCCACAATAGTCTCAATACTGCAGTTGCCCAAGCTAGTACTGTGTTTTGCTCCCCATTCACAGGGTGTGGGAGGAATAGCTTAGATTTATGCAGCTGCAAATCCAGACAAGTAATCCAGCCTCCATCCATCTCCTTTCCCACCAGCACCCTCCTTAAACCCTATGAAGTAAGGAGCTTAAACAGAGCTTGGCTCAACAATGTACAGAGGGTGTAGTTCCCTAGGGGGAGCAGAGCTGCAATTGGGGCCATCCAATCCACAGAAAGAGAGACTTTCTTCTACAAAACACAACACAAAGGCCCAGAGAAAAATTATCAATCAAGTGTGTTTACTAGGATGCACAATCAACAAAAGGATTTTAATTTCACTTACTAGAAAAGTTATGCAGCATTCCTCCATTTAAAAAAAATAAAATTAACAAAACAAGGCTTTTCACCAGTATTCAATGAAATTAATGTATTAGTTATGCTTAATGACCAAAACAAAAATCTTACTTCAAAATTTGAAAAAGCCTAATTTGTTTTAGAAAAATATTGTAAGCTAGCACAAGTAAAATTAATCTAATTGTAGCTTTTTGTAGACTGTGTGAATCCCTGCTTATTTTATTCTGCTTACTTTTGTCTACTGGCAGCCATAAAAACCAATACCCCACAGTTTGTAAGAAGATCAACCTATGATAGTCAGAATGTTTAAATAAAATGTGATAATTCCACCCCTTTTCTTTAGTCTTTTTGAATTCTGAAGTACAGGTAGCAGTTGTAAGCTTTGATTTGTGTTTGATAACTGAACTCTAAACAGGTGATTTCTTGCCTCCTATGAGCAAACTAGATTAGAAATCAAAATAGATTCAGAAATGTAATAAGACACTGTAGAGAATATAATGAGAACCGAAGAGAAAAGAGGCTCAATTATGTGTTTAGTTTATCTTAATAGAAACATTCATCATTTCTTGACAATTTAAGCACCTACAGTCCATTACTACCATAATGTAAAACGTTAGCTTTTTTGGTTGAGTCCTTGAAACCATAAGACATCAAGATTCCCCTTCCTTGAAATTCCCCACATTATGAAAGAACCTCCTGAGAAAACTCAGTTTCCTGGCAAAAAGCCCAGCTATGACGCACTTTCTTACATACATAAAAAGCTAGTAAAAAAAGGTAGTATTGGAGAGGTAAGAGAGCAAGCAACAAAGTTACATTTTCAACTGCAAATTACTAGATAAAAATATGGGCAAGAGTTAATCAAGCTGACTGTAAATATGAATAGTTCTCAATAGGTCTTACAGACTACTTTAGCACAGAAATGGAGACATTGACAGCTATTGTCCAAATCTGTATCTGTTAAAAAAAGTGATTTAATTAACACACAATATATCTGCTTAATTAAAAAGTACTTCGGTATAAATAAGGTGTTCAAGACCATTTATAATTTTTTAAAAGGAGATGTAAGGGGCTAATGAAGCCTGTGTGTTATTTTTTAACCATCAAGATATCTATAAACTTATAGGTTTATACAAACAAATAGCAACATTTCCCCCCTACATTAGGCAGGAATGGTAGTGAAATATGTGCATTACCTAGAGTCTTATTTTTAGTGACTTGCATGAAGTCTGTCACAAAGTAAAACCAACTGCTCTGAAAATATTCTAACAACTAGATAAATAATGGGGGGGGAGGGAGAAATCACACTTTATATAAACAAACCCAACCATCTTCCAAAACCCATTCCATGGCTTCTCCTCAATTATGCCATAAAGTATTCTATTGGGCTCCATGTTGTCCCTGTTAAAAATTAGACCGTCTCCTGGAAGAATTCTAGTTTATATGCTTTAAAAACATAGTTCCATGTATCTGAACTTCATCTTGTAATGACAGGCAATTCTATCCTAAATAAAGGGAAACACTGTTCTCTTCTATCAAAATAGACAAGATAGTTGAAAGTAATGTTAGAGTAAATTATTTTTTTTTTACTTTTTAAAAATGGTTTTAGTGGTTTTTTTCCCCATTTCTCTGCTCTCTCAACTATCCATTATATGCTGCATTCTTTCTGCAATTTGCCATTAGCCCTTCAAAACTGAATCCTTTGCCAGAACAGTTTACAGTCTGTAAAAATAAAAAAAAATAAAAAAAAAAAAGCAAGCAGATACAATAAAGCATACTTGATACACAACTGTTTACCATTTACAAAGGATTACTCTATGGTTAAAGGTAAGCCTTACTTTACAGATGTTTCTAACAGGATTCTTGGGGGATGGGGGAGGAGATTGTTTTGGAGCTTTTTCTTTTTTACTAAATAAGAATAAAAAACTCTCTACATAAGCAGTAAAAATAGTGAATAGACAAACCTGACCACTCCAAGCACAATACAGGTTACATATCAAACTCCAGTTGTGGTTGATCATGCAGTCTAAAATCCTGAATTGGGCCATGTCTGCCTATAGCGCAGGTTGCTTCTCTGCTCTGACTCAGCTTTTGTATGTATAGTACTCAACAGCATCAGAGCTATGCAGTGATGAGATTCAGGAACAAGGACTTTCCCCTTCCTCCCTCCCCATCTGTCAAGTCAGCAAGACAGCAAATTGCAGAACTGTTTAGTGCACTTAAATACATTCTGGTACATCTAAATTATTCATTCTTGGGGAAAAGATGGGGGGGGCAGAAACAATTTTTAAGAAATCTCACTAGAATAAATCCTGAGATGATATCTCATTTGCTCTTTTTGGCTCTTAAAGAAAAGGGCCTTTTAGCTGTAACAAATTGTATTTAACTTAACATTTATGTATCTGAACCTTTTTTTTAAAAAAAAATCCAAACAATAGTGACAAGGTTTTGTCAAAGCTCATGGAACCTTACATGCCAATACTGTTTTAAAATATAGCAGCAGAGTGACCAACCTTAGAATATATATTGTTTTAATAAAATCCTTTTAACTTATCCCAAATTTCTCCTTCATAAAGTTGAATGGAAGCCTCTCAGGTGAATTAAGTGGTACAGGTTGTACCTCCAAAAACCAGCACTCTCTGGTCTGGCAACATCTGTCATCCGGCAGGACCATGGATGTTTCTGGACCAGGAAGCCCATGAGCCTAAGGTCAGGAGGGCCAGGCCAATAGGATCAGCAGCCTGACTTGGGCCAGTGTGAGACTGGAGCCAGAGCCCCATGGTAACCTTTACTAGCCCCCGGGGCTCGGCTGGAGTCCCCTGGCAGCACAGGTCAGCGCAGGGCTAGAGCTCTGCAGCAGCCTCTGGGAGCTCAGGTCTGTGGTTGGAGCCCCGCGGCAGCACAGGACTGGAATCTCCCAGCAGCTTCTTGGAGCACGGGGCTGGAGTCAAGCTCTGTGGCAGCACAGGGCCAGAATCCCACAGTAGCCCCCCCAGAGTGCAGGGCTAGGGCCCTGCAGCAGCCCCAGATGTGTGGTGCTGGAGCCCTGTGGCAGGAGCCAGAGCTTCTGCTGCCCAAGAATCCAGCAACAGCTAGGCAAGCAGCCCTGACAGGTTCAGGTTGAGGGAGGGCGAGACACAATGCCTGCTGGGGCAGCCTGTCAGCAACAGGCAATGGGCTTGGGAGCCAGTAGCAGGAACCTCCCCTGGTCCGGCAAATTTGCTCATTCAGGACCTGTCAGGTCCGGATGGTGCCAGACTAGGGAAGTCCAACCTGTACTGACTGGCTCTTAACTGTGTCCAGTTCTCCATATACAGAAAGATGGTGGCGGTCATGCTGCCAAAAAAAGAGAAAATCTCTCAGTTCTGAAACTGAAAAATATGGAAATAAGGAAGATGTTAAATGCAGCTGTAGCAGCCAAGCAGACTTGTAGTGCCCACAATTTTGGGGCAAATACCAAAAGCAGCCATGCATTTTGATTATTAAAAGTGTAGAAGGAAAAGTATCTACCTTGTCCCTACCTATCCCCCTCACTTCAAAGTTTTTAGGTTTGAAAACAGCAAAAAAAGAACATGCCCAATTAGTACACCACAAAAACTTTATCTTTAGAAAGATGATTCTCTCAACTGATTAAATAGTTTCTGAAAGAAACCCAAATATTTTCACAGAAGATTTACTAGTAAAGACCCCTAGGTTTTAAGTAAAATAACGATGAGGAAATGTAAATGGATTGAATGTAATGATCGACAATGGGTCAAGAAACCTTAAAACCAAAAGCTCTATCTGCTGAATGTGCTTTTCAGTTTCTCAACATGTATACAAAGAGGGCACCTAGGAAACCTATTTGAAACTGGTAAGACAAAAAAATATGAACAGTCAGTCCTGTAGTGTCTTCTTCCAGACCAGGAAGGTACAACCTGTATTGTGTAAGTAATAATAATTTATGCCTAACTATTCATTTTTCTTTTGAATAAAATTTAATTGGATCAAAGTGTCACTTAGTAGTCCTCTAAGAAATTGATCTTCTGTAACCCATTTACCTAAAGGCACAAACCTAAAACTAAGCTAAGTTTTACTGCACCCTTGCCTTTTACATTTTTTACCAAAATCCCCAAGTACCCCTTGCTAACCTGTTCAAACAGCAAGTTTCACTCTTGACAAATTCTACAATACAGTTTCACACAGTCAACACAAGACTATTTGGTATACTTAAAAAAATGAAGGTTGGTGATGGTATGAAATAAATTGAAGTTAAGATTCTTTTTACATATTGAATTAGTTTTCAAATGAAGTTCCTGGAGAATACTCCATTTGTTGCATTGAAAGTGTCACAGATTAGGAATCTTGATGCAGAATTTAATTTCCCAGTCAAAATGAAAGCTTTTATTTTGATTTAAAGATGTGTAATGAACAGCAGGACCCAAATATTACTTTCATGAAAGCATCTCTTGTAATAAAATGAAATGAACAAACTAGATAAATTATACTGTAGAGGGAGGATAGTTCTTAAAGATAATGGTATTATGAACATAACATAAGAACATAAGAACGGCCGTACTGGGTCAGACCAAAGTTCCTTCTAGCCCAGTATCCAGTCTGCCAACAGTGGCCAGCACCACGTGCCCCAGAGAGGGTGGACCGAAGACAATGATCAAGCGATTTGTCTCCTACCATCTCTCTCCAGCCTCTGACAGAGGCCAAGGACACCATTTTATCCCCTGGCTAATAGCCTGTTATGGACCTAACCTCCATGAAATTATCTAGCTTCTCTTTAAACTCCGTTATAGTCCTAGCCTTCACAGCCTCCTCTGGCAAGGAGTTCCACAGGTTGATTACATGCTGTGTGAAGAAGAACTTTCTTTTATTAGTTTTAAACCTGCTACCCATTAATTTCATTTGGTGTCCTCTAGCTCCTCTATTTAGGGAACTAATAAATAACTTTTCTTTATCGGCCCTCTCCACACCACTCATGATTTTATAGACCTCTATCATATCCCCCTCAGTCTCCTCTTATCTAAACTGAAAAGTCCCAGTCGCTTTAACCTCTCCTCATATGGGACCCGTTACAAACCCCTAATCATTTTAGTTGCCCTTTTCTGAACCCTTTCCAAGGCCAAAATATCTTTTTTGAGGTGAGGTGACCACATCTGTACACAGTATTCAAGATGTGGATGTACCATAGTTTTATACAGGGGCAGTTAGATATTCTGGGTCTTATTTTCTATCCCTTTCCTAATAATTCCTAGCATCCTATTTGCCTTTTTGACCACCGCTGCACACTGCGTGGAAGTTTTCAGAGAACTGTCTACGATAACTCCAAGATCTCTTTCCTGATTTGTCATAGCCAAATTAGCCCCCATCATACTGTACCTATAGTTGGGGTTATTTTTCCCCTATGTGCATTACTTTACACTTACCCACATTACATTTCATTTGCCATTTTGTTGCTCAATCACTCAGTTTGGTGAGATCTTCTTGGAGTCCCTCACAGTCTGCTTCTGTCTTGACTATCCTAAACGGTTTTGTATCATCTGCAAACTTTACTACCTCACTGCTTACCCCTTTCTCCAGATCATTTATGAATAAGTTGAAAAGGATTGGTCCCAGGACTGACCCTTCGGGGACACCACTAGTTACCCCTCTCCATTCTGAAAATTTACCATTTATTCCTACCCTTTGTTTCCTGTCTTTTAACCAGTTCTCAATCCAAGAAAGGACCTTCCCTCTAATCCCATGGCCATGTAATTTACACAAGAGCCTTTGGTGAGGGACCTTGTCAAAGGCTTTCTGAAAATCCAAGTATACTATATCTACTGGATCCCCCTTATCCGCATGTTTGTTAACCCCTTCAAAGAACTCTAATAGATTAGTAAGACAGGATGAAGTTTTCCATAAGACATCAGCAGCTCTTCAAATATACACCATGTAACATGCAAGGATTCAATGTCAAATACAAAAATTTAGATTGCAACAGGGAGTAACAATCAATTCATCATTTCCCTAAATATAGAGACTAGTGTGTATACACACACATAATTTACATCACTGGTGTGAAACAACTAGAATATTCTCCAAATTTTTATTCTGAAAAATTATTAATGATTAACAAATTAAGTCACTGGGATTCTCTCTCTCAGGGTTCAATCTGACATCTAAAGTAAAATCAGTTCATAATCCATCTCCTTTCATTTGGTACAATTACTTCTGTTTTGGAGATACTCTCCATGGTAGCTGTGTCCAGGGTAAGTTACCATTCACTCTTGAGACTTGTCTCTCAATAACAAAGTCAAACTCAACAGCAAGTTAACAAAGCATCACAGTGCATCATCTTCAAAAAGAAAATATTGTATTTCACACTATGGCTAACCAATTCACAAACACACAATGCATGTGAAATTTTCTACTACACTTTAACAGCTATAACATTTTATATTATATTTTCAGAAAATATTGCAAACCTATAAAAAAAAAAAAACCTCATCCAAATACCCTAATAAATATTCAGTGAAATGATTCGTACAGCCACCATATTTGTGAAAATCTACAAATAGTACAGGTTGAACCTCTGGGGTCCGGGACTCTCTGGTCCGGCAACATCTGTAGTCCAGCAGGACCACAGATGTGGCTGGACTAGAGAGCCCCATCACCGAGGCAGCTGGTGGCTAGGAGCAGAGCCAGCTGGTGGGGCCAGTGGGGCAGCAGAACTCACAGGGCACCAGGGCCTGAGCTGGTCCAGCCAAGAAGCCGGCAGGGCTGCTGGAGTCCACGGGGCGGTAGGGCCACTGAGCCCATAGCCCAGTGGTCTCGAACCTTTTTAAGCACAAGATCACTTTTTGAATGTAAGTGCAATCCAAGATCTACCTCAAATATAAATACCCTTGCCCCACCTCCTTCCCGCTTTTTCTCCAAGGCCCTGCCCCTGCTCATTCCATCCTCACTCACTTTCATCAGGCTGAGGCAGAGGGTTGGGGTGCAGGCTCTGATCTTGGATGAAGGGATCTAGAGTGCGAGAGGGGCTCTGAGCTGCTTTTGGGGCAGGCAGTTGGGATGTAGGAGGGATTCTAGGTGCAGGCTATGGGATGGTGTTTGGATGCAGGGGTGCTCGGGGGTAGGGAAGAGGCTTGGGGTACAGGGATTTGGGGTACAGGTGGGGGTTCGTGACTGGGGTAGGCGTTTGGGATGTGAGCTCCAGCTGGGCTCTGTTTACCTCAGGTGGCTCCTGGGTGGTGGTGCAGTGGGGCTAAGGCAAGTTCACTCCTGCCCTGGATCACTCCCTAAAGCAGCCATCAAACTCCATCCCAACTCCTGCTGTACCTCCCTCTCTGCTCTGTGGAGAAAGGATACAGGATAGTAGAGGGAGCACCTTGACATAAAGTGCCCTTTCTCTCTCTCCCCCGCCCTGCTCAGAAAGCAGGAGGCTCCCCAAGGGAAGGGGCAGCTCCAAAGCAAAGAGCAGGAGAGGAGCAGCAGTGGGGGGAGGGGCAGCTGAAATGCTGGCACTTGATAGCCTCTTGGCCAAGCCAGTCAGGATCACCTGGCAGAGGCTCCAAGATCTACCTGTGGATCCTGATCTACTGGGGAGGGCTGCTGGGTCAGTTTCAGCAGTGGCTGAATCCTGATGCCTGGGGCAAACCAGCTGGGGTGCTGCCGGGTTGGTCCCGCATCGCTGTCCTTTGGCACTGCGGGACCAACCCGCCAGCACTCCAGCTGCTCTGCCCCAGGCGTCCCCAAGAGCAGCTGGGGTGCTGCCGGGTTGGTCCCGCAGCCCCAAGGGGCAGCGCTACCAGACCAACCCGGCAGCACCCCAGCTGCTCTGCTCCGGGCTTCCCCGATTCAGCTGCTGGTCAGTTTCAGCAGCAGCTGAATGGGGGAAGCCTGTCCAGCTGCCCCAGTACTTCCGGGTTCCTGATGGTGTCGGACCATCAGGAGTCCCGGAGCATTGGATGCCGGACTAATGGTAGTTTTACTGTACAGGCAGTCCCCGGGTTACATGGATCCGACTTACATCGGATCCCTACTTACAAACGGGGTGAGGCAACCCCGCACTAGCTGCTTCCCCCCAGCAGACCAGGGAGACGTGGAGCGGCTTTTCTAAGCAGACACCTCAGCTTAAGAATAAAGGACTGAGGGAAGTGAGGTGTGGGAGAATAAAACTGAGCTCTGGAGAAATGTTTGGCTAGAGTTTCCTCTACAATATGTACCAGTTCCGACTTACATACAAATTCAACTTAAGAACAAACCTACAGTCCCTATCTTGTACGTAACCCGGGGACTGCCTGTATTTCTAATCCTGCACTGATGCACATCCACCCACCCCAGAGCCAGGAAGAAAAATATATGGTGCACAATGTATTTAAAATACTACACTACAGCTCTTCAGAACTTCTCTAAGATGATTTAGGAATCCAAGTGTGAATTTCTTTTAAGTTTTACTTCTTGAAATGCAGAATAGCAAAATTGTCTGTATGTCATAAAAGTTCCTGCATAAAGAAATTAAATGGTACATTATATAGGGCCCATAAGCATGCATCCTAAATCATACACACCACTGTAAACATCTTGTTGTAGCCATAGCTATGAGTGCTCACAGCTAACCACTTCTGAATGCGGTCACATTTTGTCATAAGACTCCCAGGAATGCTGAACATTCTCTTTGAACCACTTGACCAATGCTGCAAGAGATCTCAAAGCACGGATTCATTTAAGTCTCTGGGAATGCGTTCCACATTCCCTCCCCGTAATCTCATAAATTAAGATTTAAGCAGCACTTTTAAGGATTTTTGGTGTTATTTCAAGCCTGCAGAGAGAAACAGGCTTTTTGCATTATTAGCACTCATTAAAGTTTGAACACTTCAGTGAAAAAATAATTTGCACCAGGGTTCTAGTTAGGGATGTAAAATCCCAATTAATTGGTTAACCAGTTAAACATACTGGTTAACCAATTAAAAGGGGGCAGTAGGGGCCTGTGGCAGACAGACTGCTCTGGACATCAGGAGCAGCCCGTCCAGGGCAGGCTCTACAGGACTGGCGCATCCCCATGCCTACAGTGGGGTGGGAGCTGGTCCAGCTTGTAAGCATTTGTTTCAAGCAAAATAAAATCATTTTAAAAGTCACATTTGGAAATCACTATGAACAAAATCAGAAACAGCCATTGTTTAAGAACCTTGTGCATTTTTAAATTTATCCAAGTAGGGAATCCATATGCCAGAACATCATTTTTCTTACACATTTTTTGTTCTGTAGAGAATTCTTTGTTCACAGGAAGCATACAAAGCCAGACCTTGAGCTACTTACTTAATGAAATCTTGTAGTATAGCTCACTTCCACATTGTAATTTCTACTTGGGGGAGGGACAACAGTTAAAAACCATGGGAGCTTCCATATCCCTATCCCCAGAGTTAGAACAGGTTAAAGCGCCAAAATTTAGCAAATACCTGACTAGCTAAACTAGACAACACAGCATACACTCCACAAATAAGACAATCACAGTACCCAACGAAATCATCATGCTGCTCAAGTGCTGCATGTGGACTGGGTTTCTCAACAAGATGCAAAAGAGGTATGTAAAATGCAAGTCTGATAACCAGGTAGGCCTACCATTGCTTTGCACTTATAGATACATTTTATCAAGTTGTTTGTTTTCTTGACAACTAGCCTAATGGAGTTTTGACCAAACCAATCAAACTATATTAACCTCATCCTCTAAAAAAAAAATTGCCTTTCACAAATAAAGATTTAGGATAGGAATCTGGGTGTTTACTCTTCACTGGTAGATGGAGAAGTTGAGGATTATATTCTACCAGTCTCTCCCTTCTGTTCTGGGGCCAGCTGATGCCCTTTCTACCTGGATATAGTCAGCTGATTAAGCAATGGACAGATTCCACAAATTCCCTCCATGTTTTTTTCTATTTTTGTCCTCCTGTGATTTCAGTTCTTTGATCTAAATAAACTCAAACCAGATTTCCAATGAGACTGCAATAGTAGTGGCAGCCTGTAGTCCTTTCCCTTCATAGCCTTGCTCATTCATTTATTCCTGTAAATTAAGGCTGTTAAGGATTAGTCAACTATCCGATAAGCATTTGCATATCGCATAGTCTGTCGACTAGTCGATTCCCTTGCTCCCCTACCCCCACTGCCTCTATGAGATAGAGGCAGCAAAGAGGCGGGGGAAGGGGTACTTCAAAGTAGCCGAGCCGCACAGCTGAGCCAGGGATCAGCTGTGAGGCGCTGCTGCTTTGAAACCCCAAGGCAGCATCCCCAGCTGATCCTGGGTTCTGCTGATATGTCGCTCGGAACCCGGGGTCAGCTGGGGGGTAAAACTTAAAAGAAATTCACACTTGGATTCCTAAATCATCTTAGAGAAGTTCTGAAGAGCTGTAGTGTAGTATTTTAAATACATTGTGCACCATATATTTTTCTTCCTGGCCCTGGGGTGGGTGGATGTGCATCAGTGCAGGATTAGAAATACTGGGAAAAATATGAATGAATACAGAACTTTGTTTAGCTGACCCCAGGCTCCATGTCTTCGAAATGCACAATAGCCCCAGTGTCTTGTACATTTCAAAGGAGGAATGTGGCAGTGCCTATCGACTAGTCAAGTAGTCGATAGAAATTCCATCGACTATTCGACTAGTAAATTAACCGCAATGTAATATCCCTACTGTAACTGTAGCACTACTCTGCTGTGCAGAATGTGCATGGTTTTAAAGTCAAAACCCTCTTCCTCTGAGCAAATTTCTGTTCTTCCACTAAATATTAATTCAGTGACAACTAATACACACACACAAAGAAAAGAGTTTCCTTCACTTTTGAGAGAAGCATGAATCCTTTTCTAACATGCTCTTTAACTCTGAAGTTCACAAGTTACTTTAGAAGAGTTGTGTTTTTATTACCCAACTACTTTCCTTTGCTCAAGTAAAACTGATAAAATATTTGGGAAAAAAAAAAATCACTAAACACCAATTACCTGGTTATTTGAAACTTTATATTTACTCCAGTTAACACAAGGCCAACTAATATATCCAATACTGAGAAGGTATCCGGCTAGCTAGCCAACTTTATATAGAACCACCCCAGATGGGATGTCCATCTTGCAGAAACCACTAGTTTCCAACAACTAGATCCCTGCCCCCCGAAATTTTTGCACCAACTGCCCTTTCTTCAATACTAAACTACAGTTATTCCAGCTAGACTCACTCTTCTTTCCAAGCATTAACCCCATGCACCCCCCCTTCCTCTCTAGGCTTCTACATCATTCTATATATTGTTCCTTGATACACCCAAGAACCTTGATGCTTTCCCTTAACTTTTTAAAACAATTTAAACTGAAATTAAATTCCTAGCAGTAATAAAAATAAATCTTTCAAGTATGATATTGTCATATAAATCTGTCAAGAGCGACACAGAAGTTCAAGGAGGGGGGAAGGAAATGCCATAGCAATTTTGGAAAGAGGAGAGATAAAGACCCTGATCTTGGAAACAAAATTGTTGGGGAAGGCTTTGCAGACTTCTCTTTGCAGAATTACTGATTTTCTAACCAATGCTTTAACAACAAAGTAAATTCTAATATCGAAGTCATCACTGTGTACTCTATGGTCTGCAGAGAGATGTTCAGTGGTAGTTTAGTGCTTAACTTTCAATGAGAGCGGAGCATAAAACTGGTTTTGGGCCTTTGAAAGTACACTCCACAGCTACCAGTATTTCATTCATTAAATTAATTCGTTATAGAGCATTTTGAGAGAGAATGAAAAACATTCACAGAAATTCTACTGTAATCTGGCTCTGAATGATTAAAAACCCTAGAAACTGCTCTACATATCATTCCAGGTGGCTAAATTTATCATTATATAATAGGCAATTATCTACAGCATGAAAGAGACTCCACATGACACTGAATGCTTGTATTGTACCAGAATTTTAAAAAGTCTCTTGTATTTTCTCACCATGAGATGACAGACAAGCATTTTGTGAGAGCAAAAAAGCCCATGCAAGACACAAACAAAGCTACGGGTAAACTAAATACTGGCCTTTTCATCTACTAGAAGCACTGCCACATTACAGTTCCAGGCTTCTTCATCTGGCATAAGGAAAAAAAAAATACCTTCCTCAGGATTTAATGAGCATTATTTCAGCATCAGAGCTTAAATGTTCACTCCTAAAAAGAAAAATCAAGTTTTGGCTCCAACTGCAAAAAGCTCGCAGAATTCAAAAGACTCAGTACTTCGAGGGAAGTATGTAAATAATCTCATATTATTATTATGAAGCACGGATTTATATTTTCTAAATTCTCAATTTAGCTGTTAGGTTCTATTTAAAGATACCAGAATTGAATAAAAGTATCAGCAACTCTGATTATTCCTGAAAAGTAGAATCATGTCTACATTTCAAATTCAGCAATGTAAGGTTACATTTTGAGCGGGGCTGAGGATAGTCTTTGCTGTGCCCTGAAAAGAGCCTGCTCCACACCTCACACTCTGGAATTGGCAGGACCTCAGGCAGAAGGAGCAGGGCTCCCTTTTCCCTCCCTCACTTGCAATCATCAGTGGCCCTGATTTTGAGACAAGGGCTTGTGCTTCCAAAAAGATACTTAAAACAGACTGCTTTACATACACTGTTTAAAATTTTTTCTGGGGGGGGACCCCACACACTCACAAACCCACTCATAATTGATAATAAAACAACCTAAAAACAGGATTTTCCTTATTGCCAGATTAAGGCTCCAATAAAAGCTCAGTCTGAAGGAACCTTTCCAGACTACTACAGTAATTCCTCATTTAACACGGTAGATACGTTTCAGAAAATGATCGTGGTAAGTGAAAACGTGTTATGTGGGGTCAATTTTCCCATTGAAAATAATGGAAAAGGTGGGGGTTGCATTTCAAGTGCACATGAGCTCGCAGCTCCAGCCTGCACTTGTTAGCAGCTGGGACTAGAACATAAGGTTGGGGGAGAAAGGGGACTGGGTTATAGCAGGGAGGGGAGGTGTTTGGCTCTGGAGAAGGGAAGGGAAGGACAGGGGAAGGGGCTTGCATCTGGCGGCAGCTGCGCCTTGCGTCCAGCCAGTGGGGGTCACCAGAGAAGGGCACAGAGAGCGGCAAACTTCTGCAGCTTTGCAGGGAGGCAGGGGAAGCCTTGCGCAGCTGTCGCCCACCGGCCGGCCCTAGAGAAAATCGTGTTGAGGGATCGTGTTGTTTGAAAAATGTTCCCCCCCAAAAAATCGTGCTATTGCGAAAATGTGTTAAGCTGGCAAGTGTTAAGTGATGAATTACTGTATTTCCCTTTTCAAGCATCTGACTTGTCTTGCAGACCCCAAGTTTCACCTCACTTAAAAACTACTTGCTTATAAAATCAGACATAAAAATACAAGAGCACCTCCACACACTGTTACTGAAACATTTCTTACTCTCTCATTTTTATTTTCTCAAATCATAAATATTGTACAGGAAGTTCCCAGCTTATGAATGGGTTATGTTCCAAATGTTTGTTCATAAGTCAGTTGTTTAGAACTTAGAACACATTTTCCCATAGAAGCAATGCTATATAAATTAGGGGTAGGCAATAATTTTTGATGGGGGTAAATTTTGGAAAGTGGTAGAGGGCCGCACTCTACCATGAAATTAATGGAAGAGATGCGAGGTCTGGGATGGAGGTTGGGTACAGAAGAGAGCTTGGGGTAAAGGGACTGGGGTCTGGGAGGAAGTTGGGATGAAGCAGGCAGTTCTGATCTAGGGCAGGGGGAATGGAATGCAGGGGTTTGGGATGTGACCTAGAGTTGGAGGGGATTGTGATCTGGGGCAGGATATTGGGATGCCAGATCTAGGAGGAGGTCTGAGTGTAAGATAGGGACAGAAGGTTTGAGTATGTTGAGTGGGAGGGGTCAGAGAGTTGGGTCAGGAAAGGGCTGGGGTGCCAGAAGCAGGCTGTGGACAAGAGACTTGTCAGCTGCCCTAGCCTGCCTGCCTGCAGAGCTTAAAATGTTTCCCAGCCAGCCTGCTTGCCTGGCTATGTGCTTCATTAATAACTGAGCGGAGAAGACGGGGGCGTGGTTCTTCTTGGCTGCCTGTTACTCCAACAAGCAGCTTGCATTGGCTGGTTTCTGCCAAAAACTGGCCAATGGGAATGTGCTGGGGGTGGGGCAGCACCTAAAACTTCCCCCCTCCCCTCCAGTTTTACAACAGAAAGGGAGCCCTACAGCTGTGTTTCTGCACGGCATGCTGGGCTAGCTGGGGAGCCTGCCTGGGGCTTCCTGATGCCTCCGTGGGCCAGATCCGGTGGCTTGGTGGGCCATACTTTGCCCAGGCCTGCTATAAATGGTAGTTCAGTTCCCAGGCTAGTCCACATAAGCCTATTAAACCCCATAAAGTAGCTGAGCTGAAATCTACTATACATTTGAGAGAATGTGTATGTCCATGTGTCTGTCTGTTCAAGAACACCTCCTAAATAATAATAAATGGGACCATCAAATTTGATATACAGTTTCCTCTTATCATAACTTAAAGCAAGGTAAGGGTTTTGTTGTGCCAGGAGAACAGGATATGGAATGGGACTTCTTCCCATAAAAATGACACACAAAAGAATCACCGTGCAGGTGAAAAGGGCTCACTAGGCCTCCTA
Source organism: Pelodiscus sinensis (assembly GCF_049634645.1). Lineage (NCBI taxonomy): Eukaryota > Metazoa > Chordata > Testudines > Trionychidae > Pelodiscus > Pelodiscus sinensis. Next base: position 224,639,863 of record NC_134712.1, read on the forward strand.
CTCCACCAGGCACCCTTTAAGGAACATGGACGGGGAACTGAAGCTCCGTTTCCCTTCCCCCGGGAACATGGCTGGCTCTTTTCCTTTGGCAGGGAGTGAAGGGAAAGTGGCTTGTGGCACTCCTTATTCTGCTTGGGGAGCTCAGGGAGCAGATGAACCTGGACCTGCCCAGATGAGGAGTGTACACCATCTCTCTTGGTTGTGCACACTGGAGCTACAGTGCCCACAGAGAGGCACTTCCCGCCTGGCCCCAAGCTTCTGCCGTGACAGAGGCTGGGATAGTCGCACTCCTCTCTCCCCATGGCAGGATACATGCTGAATCCGTCATCCCAGCCCCACCCCAAAACAATGATTCAAATGATTCATGTACATTTTCATTTTATTTTCCTAAAAACAAAACTTATTTGCGGTAAGGACCCAAGCAATGCTGGGTAAATTTTCCAGTACTGTATATTTGCAATGAAAAAAATAGTAGAAATAGTTGCAGCTGGAGAGAAAAAGCACTTTCCCCTTCAAAGCACTGCTTGTCTCAGCCACTGGCTGCCTAATCACCCTCTGCTTCTCCTGAGTCTCCAGCCACCACTTGGGCTGCTTGCCACCACCTGTGCCTCTTGTCTGCTCCCATGAGGTTGCAGGTGAGCTTTAGTTTGTATGTGCGGATGTTTGTAAGTCAGGGAGTGCATATACTTATGCTCTGTGTATAGTACAGACCCAGTATAAACAAGTCATTTTCTGTATGAAATTTTAGTTTGCACAAATTTTTCTGGTACTTTTTATATAGCTAGTTGTAAAACCAGACAAATACCTAGATGAGTTGACATTAGGGATGTACGGGAGTAGTCAAGTAGTCAACTAACCAGTCTTATCAGTTAGTTGAATCAACTACTCGTATCCTCCTCTCCTTGCTACTTCTGTGTCAGAGGCAGCTGGGGGGGTGGGGCGGGAAGAGAAGCTGGAGCTGAGGAAGCCGGTGCTAGGCTCCCCCAGCACCGTCTCCGCACTGCCACCTGTCTCCTCCTCCCCCCCAATAGAGGCGGCAGCAGCATGGGGAATGGGAAGGGCAGAGGAGTCTGCCACGAAGCAGCCTCTGCCCATGGTAGGCACAGGGCAGGGGCTGCTCCATATCCCACAGAGCAGCCCATGTTCACAGGGGGTCCCAGCTCCTCACTAGGACCCTTCATGGGTGCTCTGCAGCCAGCCCTGTCTGCTACAGACAGGGGCTGCCTGCCCACCTGGCTCTTACTATATTTAATCTGCAGAGCCACAGTGGGAGGTAGTTCCCAGACTGACTGAGGCTTCCTCCCTTATCGAATAATCATGTAGTCGATAGAATTTCTATCAACAATACAATTAGCTAATTACTCGCTTCCTAACATCCCTAATTGACATGCCCTCAGGAAGACCAACTTGTACCCCTAGCTGTGACTCACTGTCTTACATCATTAATAAATCTCATCACTCATTCATAAATCTTAGCTGTACTCGCCACATACAAGTGCTATTTAAGGACCTGATCTCAGAAATATGCGCATGGATGCGTAAACTTTACTACCCCAAGTAATTACACTGATTTCAACCGAACTACTCAGGCCCCTGTCCCAAACACTTCTGCACATGCTCAATTTCACCATCCTAAACCAAAGTCAGATACCACAGCAGCAGAATTTGTCATACTTATTCAAAAGACAAAAATACAAGAATGTGTGTTGTTCTCATGTTCATCTTACCTTCCCTCGCCTCATATTTTTTGTACTCTTCAGAGAAACAAGCTAATGAGGAGTGACCTTCAAGTTCCTGAACAATAAAATGTTACAATGTAGAACTGTGGTATTCTCTATCAGGAGCCACCCAAAAGCTGACCTGAAATTCAACTCCTACCAACTTCCAACATTAACGGAGACGCCAACTCAAGAAAATCAGTTCTACTTTTTATCTACTGCAGTACCTAATTAGAGACTTTCTACAGTTAACACTAATGAGCACAGCTAGCCTTGCTCCGTTTTGGCAAAAATCATGATGGTAAAGCTTATTGATGAAGCTTCAGAATAATTTCTTACTAATCCGCTTGACCAAATTTCAGTTACCCCCCTCTTCTTCAAAGGGCTATATAGTAACAAAATGGGTATTCTGAGAAAAGATGAAGCCAAACTAAAATTCAGTCTGGAATAGGACAAACGCCCTTCTCTGCAACCACTGCACTTGACAAAGATATTAAAATAGGGGCAAGAGTATCAGTCCCACATAAGTGTTTTCTAGACTGGAACTATAACTTAAATATACTTTATCCATGAAGGGCCCTCAGCTTTTATCAGACTTTCCCACATATTAGGCCAAAATAGCCCTAGTCTTTCGACCTTCAGAGCACACTGCACAACTTATTTTTCCACAGGAGATGGGCCTTTGAGAAAAATCTGGGAGAGGGAGAAGGCAGACTGTTTTGCTGCAGATCAAATTTTGTTTTCATAATTTATGAAAGGGGCTTCCAGAGCCTGCATAGGTGCCACTTTTGGTGTAAATCTAATCATTACCAAGTGAGTAAATATTATTTTGTATAAGACATACACCAATAAAATGAAAAACTATAATTACTGAGAGAAAGAGCAACTGCACAAGTTATTTCAACTGCTGCTGCTTGCATAATTAGCTGCACAGAATACTACAAGGGATATTGCAAGGGAGAGAAACTTAAAAGGGGTGCTAGCAAAAGAAAAGCTAGAATTAGTACTACACCTAACCCTGTAAAACCCAATTGTTGCAGTTTTTACAATTGTGTGTGCGCCTATGTTTAGGAATCTGCTCCCCTTGTTGATCGTGAAAGATTCACACAGTATATCTGACCCACTTGTTTACTACAGGCAACTGAAAAATAACGAAAATGACTAGGAAGAAAGTACTGTCAAATCCTCATACAAAAAGATTTTTTTCCTGTAGCATTTTGTTCCACTACAATAAGGATAGGTGGTTTGGTAACAGTAGAAGTTCAAAACATTTTCTACTTTCAGAATTCTTCTGAAGAGTCCATTTAAAAATGAAGATTTCTTACTTAAGCCTTGTCTACACTGCCACTTTAGTGCACTGCATCATTCTGGCTCAGGGGTATTAAAAAACAAAACAAAAACAAACACACCACACCTCCGGAGCACAACCAGTCACAGTGCTGCAAAGCGTCAGTGTGAACAGATTCCCAGTGCTGGGAGCTATGTGTCTCGTTTAGATGATTTATATAGCATGCTGGTGCCAGTTCTCCCCAGCACTGGTGCTATGGCCATACTTTCACTTTAAAGCACTGCCGCACCAGCACTTTAATGTTTTAAGTGTAGACTTAGCCTGACGGTTAGAACACAGACCCTGATTTTACCCAAGTAGAGTGCACTCTGCCTCAAGCCTGATTCTCTCAAGACAAATAAAACCATCAGTGCCTACTAATCCAAGAATCAATTTATGATAATTATGGTTTTGTTTTGAATTTCTTTGGGGGGGTGGGGGCAAAGCACAAACACAGGAAGGAGGAGTTATGAGGCTGCAACAAAAACAGACAAGCATTTAAATAGGCATATTAGATGTTGGGTAACTGAATAGTTGTGTAACCCACAAAATATTGTCAGTTACACAACTATTTGATAGTCCCAGGGGGTGGGACCAGCAGCCAGTGCGCTCCCGGCCCCACTCCAGGGAGCCCCCTGCCGCCCCACACTGCTGCCCCTGTGTCAAAGGTAGCAGCACAGGGGGGCAGGCAGGAGCTGGTTTACAAAGGGAGCCAGGTGGTACAGCACAACTGGTACTGGGGGGGAGGATGGGGAGGACACAGCTTTTAAGCAGGCTCCTCCCAGCACCGGCTCCTCTTTCCCCCTGCCCTCTCCTTGCTGCTTTTGATACCGAGGCAGCAAGGGGGGAGGGGGGAATTTGATTAATCAAGAAGATTAACTGATAAGCCTAGGCTTATCGGTTGATCATATAGTCAACAACTCGTTTACATCCCTACATTTAAATACAGATGCGCACTGACCCACCAGCCCTCACAAAGGCATCGTAGAAAAAGTGTATAACAGCCATCAGTCATATGATCTTCTTGAAAACCTGCAATTTTAGCTTTATTGGCTGCACTGTTTGTCACTAGTTGCTTACAATCAAAAGCTATGGGACAGAAAATTTTAAATTTATTTTTTATATATATATATTTTTACACACACTCACACTCACACTCTAACTAGACATGGACATCCAAAAGGCACTATGCTTGTCACACAAGTCAACAATTCCACCCTCGGTAGTTACTACAGAACATACAGTAGGTTTGTTGTGAATATTCTGCCACCCTTTCACAAGAGATAGTTTCTAAAAACATTTTGTCTTTGCTTAATCCACTTAATTGAGGAGAGGACCAGCCATTGTAAACCCCAATAGAGTAGGATAATCTGTCAAAGAATTTCAACTCTCTTGACTTGCAAAAGTTCAGTGTCTCAGAAGGCAGAGTCAATTACAAATACAGCATGAGCTAATTACTGAGCTTGGGGCAAGCAGTTGAGGTGCAGGAGAGATTCTGGGTGCAGGCTCTAGGAGGGAATTTGGATGCAGGGGTGCTTGGGGCTAGGGAAGGGCCGTGAGGTGCAGGAGAGGATTCATGAATGGGGTAGGCTGTGGGCTCTGCTTACCTCAGGTAGCTTCTGGGTAGTGGTACAGTGGAGCGAAGGCAGGCTCACCCCAGTCCTGGCCCTAAACCACTTCGAAAAGCAGCCAGCAAACGCTCCCCTGCCCAAGTCTTGTGCCCCCTCTCTTCTCCATGGAGATAGGATACAAAGCAAGAGAAGGGTGCAGCCTGCCCTGAAAGCAGGAGGCTCCTGAAGGGACAGCTCCAAGGCAAAGGGCAGGAGGGAGGGGCAGCTGAAGTGCCCACACTTCATAGCCTCTTGGCCAAACCAGACAGGATCACCTGTCAGAGGCTCCAAGATCTATCAGGGTGGAGGAGGGGCTTGTGACCTGGGTCAGGGAGGCAGTGTGGATGCAGGAAGGAGTTCTGGCCTGGAGGAAGGGTGTAGGAGGGGTACAGTGTCTGGGAGGGAGTTGAGACCTGGGGCAGGGGATGCATAAGAACAGCCATACTGGGTCAGACCAACGGTCCACCCAGCCCAGGATCTTGTCTGCTAACAGTGGCCAATACCAGATGCCTCAGAGGGAGGGAATACAACAGGTAATCCTCAAATGATCCCTCCCTTGTCACCACCTCCAGAGAAACAGAGGCTAGGGAAACAATCCTGGCTAATAGCCATTGATGCACCTAACCTCTATCTAGCTTTTTTTTTTTTTTAAAACCCTATTAAAGTCCTAGCCTTTACCACATCCTGTGGCAAGAAGTTCCAGAGGTTGACTGTGAGCAGACCGGTAGGGCAGCAGGGCTGCCCGGAGCAACAGCAGGAGCCAGGCTCTGCAGTGGGAACCTGGCACAGAGAGGCAGCAGAGCTGCCAGGCACTGGAGCAGGAGCCCAGTGCATGCATAGGCAGTGGGCTGCCTGGCACAGCAGTGGGAGCCCAGAGAGCAGAGGTGGCGGAGCTCCCTGATAAAGCAGTGATGGCTGACAGGGCAGCGGAGCCAGCAAGAGGAGGGACTCAGCTAGGAGGGCAGCAGTTGGGCCAGAGCCTGAAGGGGCTGGCAGCCAGGGGCCAGCAGGGAGGGGGCCAGAAATGACCACCTCTAGTCCAGCAAAATCCCTGATGTGGGACCAATCAGTGCCAGATGAGAGGGAGGTCCAACCTGTAATATCTTATTAAAAATGATCTTTGCAGAGTCATACAGGAGTTTCCCAAAGCTACTCTCTAATATTCTGAAATATGCACTTTAATTAAAAAAAAAACTGGATGTCCTATTCTGGCTTATATTTCCTATGGAAAAATTCCTTCTCTTTATTCAACTACTTTTTTCTCTTTCTTCATTCTCTTTATTCTCCTATTCCCTCAGGTGCATCGGGTATCCAACCACTTTCTGCCATTCGTTTCAGTCTAGCACGGGTCTGTACAGGCTTCTGAGAGTTATGGCTTCTTTATTATTCTGCATGTTTCTGTCATTCACCCTCGTTTTTCCAAGGCGGGGTCCATGTTCTCATTGGACGTGAAAGTCGTGTTGAAGCATATCCTAAATATGTTCTTCAGCATCCTCTTACCATGTTTGATATTTGTTTGCTCTCCTCCACCTCTCATATTGCAAGGAACTCTTACTAATGGACAACAGTGTTAAAAATTCATATTTGAATCAGAGCCAATGTTACTTCCTTATAGAAGTTTTTTTGCTGCTTAATATTTGTTGCCTGGTATCTGGGAAATTTTCCCTCCTATTATATAGGCTATCAAAGGCCATCTCTCAAGTTATTTACTCTGTTTTAAAAGAACTTAAGCAATAGGAATAGTCATAGCAGACTAGACATCTTAGGTTTGTTTGCCCTCTGAAAGTAGACAGTACCAGATGATTCAGAGGAAAGTACAAGAATAGCCGCAACAGACAACTATGGAACAAACTATGACTTCTTTCTAATCCAGTTCTTTTCCATAATAGGAACATATCTACCTGCCTTCCCATCACCACTTCAGCTATAAGACAAGGGGTTTTCAAACTCTGGGTTGAGGCTTATAAGGGCAAGTTGCTAGCTGGCTACAAGACCCTTTGTTTACCTGTGCTTCTGCAGGTACAGGTGATCACATCTTCCATTGGCAATGGGCCGCCATTTCCAGCCAATGGGAGCTTTGGGAAGCGGTGCAGAGCAAAACACTGCCTCTGGAAGCGGCCATTGGCCAGGAATGCCAATGGGAACTGCAATCACCTGTAACTGTGGAAGCTCGAGTAAACAAAGGGTCTCGCAGCCAGCTAGCAACTGCCCTTATAAGTCACAACCAAGGTTTGAAAACCCCTGATCTAAGCAGCATGTTGCAGAAGGCAAGCATTCCAAGTTTAGCTGTAAGAAACCATCTCCCACCGTTCGTAGATACACAAACTCTTGTCAATGGCAAGTAGAAAACAGCAGAGGCAACTTTGGGAATGGAGGGCTAAGTCATGAGTTTCTGTACAAATTAAACTTTCCTTTAACAAAATGTTGTAACTTTTACATTGAAGAAACTTTCAGCATCTAACCTTAACATAACTCTGTACCTCCCAAGTCTTTGCTCCAGTCATCTGAGAGAAGTGAGTGAGTAGTCAACTTGACTGCATCAGAGGCAGCAAGGGAAGAGGGCAGAACAAGAGCTGGTGCTGGTGGGAGCTGGTTTAAAAACCAGTTGCCCTCAGCACAGTCTCTGCCACCTGCCTGCCTCCCCCTCTCACCCGCGCTGCTGCCTCTATTGCAGCAGCCCATCCCCCCATAGACAGGCGCTGCTGGATCCAGTGCAAGCCGGGACTGAGCAAAGCTGGTTCAGTCATAACTCGCACCAGTCTGGGACTGCTGCAACTCTGCATTTTAAATGTAGAAGAAGCCAGGCTGCCTGATGCCTGGCTCCTACTACATTTTAACTGCAGAGTTGCAGCGGGTGTAGGTCCTGGACTGTCACAAGCCAATGCAGAGCGCCTTTAGTTATTGACTAATCTTGTAGTCCAGTAGTTCCCAATCTTTTTGATACTGGGGACCAGTAAACCCATTCACAAGCTTTTGGAGCCGGGTTCTCTCAGTCCCATCTTACGCTGGGTCCAACGGACTCTGTCCACAAAGAGTCCCAGCAGGGAGCTGGGAACTCTCACCGATATGGGCTGCTTTGCCATGGTACTCCCCGTGGACAGGAGCTGCTAACTCCCTGCTGGGACCCCCCCACGAATAGGGGCTGCTGCCGGAGCAGCCTCCCCTGGGCCTCCTGCAGAACCTGTGTACGGTCAACCTATGTACCTTTTATTCTAGGAGGGTAATGCTGACTATTCGTCAGGGGAAACAACTGTCCTTAAGTTTGAGATCTGACCAAGCACCCATTTAAAACAATGGAAAACCTGTTAAACCAATGGGAGCCTTTGGGTCAAGGGCCCTAGGTTAGGTATATTTATTAATCTAAAAATAAACAACAAACAGAGAAAGAAGTCTGGATTTTAATTTTTAAAAACTTAAGAAATAAATTCAAAATTTCTACCCAATACAGTATTTGAGAATCACATAATGGCAAAGACAGTCCCTTCCTGGTTGAAAATAAAAGATGTACGTTTTGGCCACATCTTCATTACCAGGAAGATGAATGTTGCGGCAGTCAAATCTTCCAGAATTCAATTTAGTGGGTCTAGTAAAGACCTCCTAAAATGCAACAGTGAGGATGCCGATAAGGGAAGTCTACACTAGCGTTTGCTCCCAACCACCTCACACTGTGAAGGCAGTGCCGAAGATCGAATTAAGGTATGTTAATTCCAGCAACACAATTAATATAGCTGGAGTTGCATATCTTAATTTGACCTTCCAAGTAAGTATAGGCACAGCCATCTCGGAATAGAATTATTCTACATATTTATGTTCTCAGCAGTGTCTGAAAGCTTCCATACTAAAGTCATTCCACTCCAATAGGAGCCAAACTTTTGAGCATCACAGACCACAACTGTTTTAATACATATGAAGAGATTTAAAGTAGCTGAATGCCAAAGTACAAATAGTACAATAGTATAATACTGTCCCTCCTCACAACATGACAGTGGTATGGAAAAACAATGCACAGTAACTAAAGATCAAGGCTAAATTAAAGCAAAACCAGAGTAATCTTAATTTTAAAAGAATACTAATTCTAGTTGAGATCTTTTAAAGGAATTATGCAGGACACAAGAATGCAGTTCTCTTTCTTTCCATTTTAGAATTAATTGAATTTTTTCTGTTTAAAGTAGAGCAATTATGGCATAAAACATAAGAAGCTGAAGCCTATGTTGCTGCTCAGGGGACACTGAATTCTTCTCAAGAAGAGATCTGACAGCAGAGGGAAAGAAATAAGATATAAGGGGATATACAGCACTTATTCAAGCATTGCAACAGTGCTGCTGGTGCATGGCAGTGTCACTGTGTGCCACCTCACACAAGGGACTCCAAGCTCTCAGGTGTCCCACATTTGTCAGTACATTCCGCATTGTAGTGGATTCAAGTTCTGATGCTCAACTACCCCACCAAAAGAAGTGGTATTCTGCAGACAAGGAGCAACTACCTGGCAAATATGAAAGGATAAACTATCCCTCCAGCACCTCTAGGGCCCTAGGCTCCTCTCACTGCTGCAATTAACACAAAGAATCCCTCTGAGGGAAGGAGCTGCACTGCTCAGGAGTGAATGGTTGTTTCTAGGCACAAAGCAGGCCCCAAGATGTGCTCTAACACAGGTTGAAGGGTATTCTCACCTCCCCCACCCTCAGAGGACCCTCTCTGATCCCTTCGGAGACAGGAGTGGAAGAGAGGAGGAGGCGTCCTGCTCCTAAGCAGTAGAAACTGAAGGATTTCTGGGCCCCAAATAGCTGAACTGGGTAAAGAAGGGTAAAAGAGATACAGGGCAGCAGCAGTAAGGGAACCCTGATAAACATAGGGCCAAGCTGAAGTAGCTAGAGAGGAAACAGGTAGCAGTATTAGATGCAACAGAGGTCAATTGTGGGCTGCGGAAGAGACCTCACTTCTCCCAACTCTCCATCCTTAGCCCCCATACAAGATGCTCAGGATCTTACCCCCCCCCCCCCATTTTATCCCCAAACAATCTTATCCCTCCACTCTCTCTGTAACACAGCAAAAATGGTTTTGAGTTAAACAAATTAGGTTACTAAGTTTAAAAAAACTGATTATAATCAATTATTGTACCGCACACAAGAAGAATACAAGATGTTCCACACTTTTAGGATTGTTACCCAGTGACAGCTTGCACGACCCAGTGTCAGGCTTCAGGACTGACAGATCTGGACAGAGTTCAGTTTACAACATTCAGGTTCCAGTGGGACAGGTGCTGAGAAGGCTGCAGATATATTACTGTCCACTTGTAATATTTTACATAGGTCAAGGAGTCTGCTGACAATCCAAATGGTATTTGATAGCTTCCAAAGGGAGCTATGGTCACATTCTCTTGGTCCAGGAGATGGAAGAAGAGGCTGATATGACTAGAGGGGTCCTGGAGGCTGGTATTGTTAAGACAAAACACCATTCCCTCAATAAATCTGCATCAACTACCACAAGGTCCCACAATACAAGCAAGCTAGATCATAAAACGCTTTAAAATATTAAATGTTAACATGAATCCACAAAAATTTATAAGTCGTTATCTTACTTTTTTAAACAAAGGAAATGTACAAATGCACTGCTCTATCAGTATGAAAAGAACAACAAATGTATTCTAAGGAATACATCTGCCTAGAAGGAATTTGTTTCTATTACACAAGGTGTGTACAATCTTACTCCACCTCTCCTCCCCTGCCTTATTGTACCCATCAAGTAATGTGTCATTTTGACTATAAGATATTCAGAGCTGGGTCTGTCCGGCACCTAATATTTTTGGACACACACTTTTTTTTTTTTTTTTTTTAAGATTGCCAACCAGAAGTAGCTCACATCCCTACTTTACACAAGTAGTTACCTAGATGATTAACCATTAAGCCTATACATATCCATTAGTCTAGTCAACTACTCGCATTCCCTCTCCCCCATGCTGCATCTGTATCCAAGGCAGCAAGATGGGGGGGGGGGAGAGAAAGCAGGAACAAGTGCTGAAGGAAGCCAGCTTAAAAACCAGTTCCTCCCCATACCGTTACCAGAGTGCCACCTGCCCCCCCCCCCCCCAATGCTGCTGCTTTTATTAGAGGCAGCAGCACCGGGGTGAGGGGAGGCAGCCTGTCCAAGCTCCCCACAGACAGGGGCTACTACCAGGGCTGCTGGTCACAGACTGCTTCATGGAAGTTTCCCCCCTCCCTAGCCCCAGCAGCCTCTATCCGCAGAGATCTCAGACCCCCCGCGGACAGGGGCTGCTGCCACCCCATGCTGTTGCCTCTGTATTAGAGGCCGTACTGCGGGGCGACAGGCAGCTGGTTCATATGGGGAACTGTTTTTTAAACTGGCTGCCTTTGCGGACTGGCTCCTGCCTGGCACTGTAATACAGTGTGGGATGGCAGAGGGCTCCCTGGGAGTGGAGCTGGATTGCATTGGCTGCTGGCCCCACCCTAAGGACTACAGAATAGTCGACTAACTGCTAAGAATTTATCAGGTTAGTCAACTATTCTATTACCCGCTATCTAATATCCCTAGTGTAAAGTATCAATTCTTAATCTTTCTGAATCCATCCTCTGCATAAAACATTTTGCAACCCTCACAATTATTTGAGTAATGGGATTATTCAGGAGCATTTTGTGAGCTGCAGACCCCAAGTAGCAGTAGGGACATTTGCCATGCTCCCCATCCTTTGGGCTTCCAGAGCTCAGGCTCCAGCCCAACTCCAAGGGTCTGAGACAGCTGACACGGACCAGTCACAGGTGGTCACTACTCTTAAAGTACTGCTTTACTTTGTGATCGGTCCTGTCCGTTCCACTTCTGAACTTTGCATCACTTTATGAAACTATAGCATGAAATTACTGTGTAACAGAAAGCCTATGTGTATGTGGACTTTCCATGAAGAGGAAAAGTGATGTTATATGCCAGGGACAGCAATGAATCATCTGTCAATACTTCAAAAGGCAGTCTATTCGCAGTAAAATACCTTGTTACAACTGATTTGCTCTACCTGGAAGAAGACACTTCTGGTCTCAAGAAAAGTAGGGCCAGGAGTAACGGAAAATTACTAAAGAAGCAGGTAACCCCAGCAGGAGTCTATAAAGAGACTGGGGGGAGAATGTCACAGAGGAATGTGGAAGAGACAGACATTTTGAACCAGATTAAGATGGGGGTGGCTACTGCAAAGACAGGGTAGGCAAGGGGGCAGAGGGCCATGCCTGCCTGCCTGACAGAACACAGATTAGCTAGCCCACCTCCCCATTGGGAATTCTTGGGGCAGATCGTGATGGACATTATGCTTAGAATGTCCTGTTGGGGTTGTTGTTTTTTTTGGGGGGGGAGAGGGGGGGAGAAACTTCCCTGTACTTTATCTGTTACTAAAAGATTTACCCAGAATTGATCACATCCTTAACACAACTAAGCTTTGTTTTTCTTCATTTAAATCATTGTTGTGGGGCAGGGCTGCGGATAAATATGCAGACTGTCCCAGGGAGAGAGGATAACCACACCCCTCTGTCACCACAGCAGCTTGAGGCCAAGTGAGAAGTGCTTGTCCACTGCAGCATCAGTGGGCACAGCAAGGGGAGGGATGGTAAACAAATGAAAAAACACCTGCTCTGAAATATATAGTTGATAGCTGACCCTTTCTCCATCCTGCCCCCTGCTGGCCCAATGGGAATGTAGCTGTCTCTGTCCCCATCTCTGGGCCTTTGTTGCCCTGTGGTCTGCAGTGTAACTCCCTTGTCAGACTCCTCCCTTTCCATTTATGAGAAACAATAGCATTCCATACACATCCCATTATCCTGGTACAACCAAACTCTGACCTTGCTTCAAGTTTTGATAAGAGGAAGCTACATACCAAATTTGGTGGTCCTAGCTCTTAGCGTTTAGGAGGAGTTCTTGAACAAATAGCCTCACAGACCGACAGACACACCTTAGTATATATTTTAGAACTAAGTAAAGAGCATAATCTTAAATTGAACAAGCTTCACAACTACTGTGTGGCTCGGAGGGAGCTAAACTCAAAAGTTTCACACTTTATAGGCTGGAACTCTGGGAGAGGGGTTTGTTTAAGCACAGGGGTGTCTGAAGGGTCAGCCCTGTGCCCAGCGGGGCTCGGTGGTTGAAATGCAAGTTCCAAAACTCCGAGGGTGCAAGAGAGAAGGTCTACACCATTAGTGTACCTAGGACTCCTAAAATTGGGGCACTGACAGAACTCCAGTCAGGCTCCTGAAGCTTAACACACTCTAGGAAAGCCACAGCAAAGAGGGTTGGATTCCTCTCACAGCAGGCCAAATGGATGGCCACAACAGGATACTCATTATGATCTGTGACATACTACCTCTTGTGGTCAATCTGGTAGGGTGGGGTGGGATGAACTAGACACAGAATAGGAGCTGCTCTAGAGTGATCATGAGAGTCAGAAGGAGCATCCACAACAGCAGCAGGATGAGCTGCTTTCACAAGGTTTTGCTGTCTAGTGATTGTGCTGCCCTTCTGAAAAGGGTGCTAACCAACAGCTGCAACCTTTGTAATACTTGAAAACGTGGATGAGAACTTTAAACTTTATGCAGTGGAGGGATATCTGGGTTCAACAGGCATGACAAAGCAGAAGAGAAATCAAATGAATACATCACTATGCCAATATTTGGCATATGCTACTATTACTTTGCCTCCTGCAAATGGGGGAACAAAGCCTGTTGAATCATGACGACAGGACATGATTAATCCAAAAAAATCATAGAAGAGCATAATTAGCACAGCAGAATCAAAGCAAATTATTCATTTTCTGAAGTAAAATTTAGTATTGAAGACATAAAAAATATATTAAGCAAGAATATTATGGCATGAACTTATGAAATACTAAACAAGTTTTCTCCCCTAACCTGACAACTTGCGTTTACTACTGATGCTTGTAAGCACCACTCTGCGTGGCAGTGTGCTTAATACAGGATCTCTATTTGACAGGTCTTAAACAGTCTGGAATTCTTAATGTCTATCTTCACTGAAAGTAAAGGGGTAAATGTCATAGTGCCTGTGACTCAGTGAGGCATAAAGATCTCAACTAAAATGGGGGAGGGAGAGGATGGGAAATAAGTTTTTGATAATTATTTTTGTTCCTAGAGGAGCCAGGATATTCAGCTTTAGAATTTCCATAGTGTAAGTACACAACTCAGCTGCAGAATACTGGCAATGTATTTTTTTCTATCAGTGATCATATGTATTTAAACATGTTCATAAGGCTCTTAACACAACAGTATCAGTGTGCATGTTACATAGGTTGGGTCATTAATATTTCCAAATATAAGGAACAAAACACTGTGGCCCACAACTCTGTGGCAGAAAAAAGGAACAGATTAATCACATAAATATCCAAAATTCTGTAACCCACAATCTGGGTGGAAATGGCTCTTAATTCTACACATAGCCAACCAAGTTCACGAATAAATATTCCAGAAGAAATGAATTCCTAAAAGTGAGGGCTTATTACCTAGAATACTCTTGCCCACAGCTCCTGAAAACATCACCTTTAGGAAGGGTTATTGCCAATGTTTTAGATGACTTAGCATCACGGTATTTGCCCTTTGAAGGAAGTGAACAGCACCATTATTTTCACCCAAAAGATTACCAGCAGCCAACACAGAGATAAGAAAACAGACATGACATGCTCTTGACAATACCAACTTCACTATCCTTTAGAGTGTACTGAAGCTTTTGAAAGGACTTCACAGTTTCTCCCCTATATCCTGGTTCTCGATCTATTTACCATTGTGGGTCACGTATGCAGTTCTCTGTGTAAACGTGGGCCATATGCATACAAAACATATTCTACTTGTATGGTCCCAAGGATGTCACGTTGGCTGCAGCCGTGTGCTGATTGGGCTGCAAGTGACCAATCCACCATGAGTGGCAAATCACTGCCCTAGGTAGAGCTTCCAATAGTCAAGTTCAGAAGTAACAAAGGCATTGATGGCTGAGAGGAGAGATCCTTAGGTATTTAAATATACAAGCTATGAGACTAGTGTATTCAAGACTTAAAAGCCACCTTTATGGTCAGAGTGATAATTCAAAAGTAATCAAGTAGACTTTCAAAGTCTGAGAAACATATTTAGGATGAGAATAAACTTGAGAAGGTGCAGCCAAAAGATGTGATTTTTCTAGAAAAATCACTAGTGCCAAAATCACTAATGCCAAAAAAGAGGATCTAAGAATGAAGTGCCTCTCCACAAACAAACAATGCTACCAGGACAGTATAATACTTAGCAATTCGGTAGCATATTTCTCACTTTTAATTAAAAGCATTGCTACTGAAGGTTTAACTGGCCTCACACATCAATGTAAGAGAAGTAGTGTTTACAATTACTGTACAGTTAATCTAGAATTACACGAGCTACATTCACTGACGATATCTATGTTTTGCTTATCGGCATTTATTCTGCCCATAGTTTGCTTTGCATCTTGCTCAATAAATATTTTGAACAAAGGTTCTCTGAAGCAAGGAACTACTTACTAACCAGACAAGGAGAACAGAGTTTTCCCAATTGTAAAAATTAAATATTTTAGCAGAGTTTAAACATACTACAAACCAGAATTAAAATATGTAGCAAAGGCAGGAGTTTAACTTACGGAATTATTGAAGTACAGTAACAGAAAAAAATCCTGTAAACGGCACACCCATCATCAATGTCTGAAAGCATGGATCCTGCACTATTCTCTGATACTGCAAAGGGTGTTATGAACATAACACAGCTGATCCTGTAGTATTTCATGGGCTAAAAAAATCTGAAAATGACAACGTGGTATCTGCCCTGCTGTGTGCCATGAAAAGAAACCATTCAAGGTTGGTTTTGGTATTCATGGAGCAGCTGCACACAGTGGACTTTTGGTTCTGGGCATAAGAAAAACGCTGAGTGGTGGGACTGTATCACTATGTGGGTATGGAAAGACACACAGTGACTGCAGAACCTATCAGATGTGTAAGAGGCTCACCCCCTCTGGTTCCAAGGATACCAAAACAGATTGCACTAACAGTGGAGAGACATGAGCGGTGACCACTCTGTGGAAACTTGCAACTGTTGAGTCACAAATCAGTTTGGAATCAGGGAGTCCACCCATGGAGTTGTAGGAATGCAGGTGAAAGGGCCATTAATCATTCTGCAACGAAAATAGCGTATGGCTCTGCTGGAAACGGGACTCCCAAACTATAGCAATGCAATAGATGGCACACTTATCTGCATTTTGGCTTCAGAGCACCTTGCAACGGAGCACTTCAACAGAAAAAGCTACTTCTCTATGGTATAGTAAACTCCAGTGGATCACAAGAGTCATTTCACTAACACCACATGGTGGACATGAAAGGTCCATGACACATGCATCTTCAGAAACACTAGCATGGAGAGAAAGCTGCAAGCAGAGATTCTTTCCACACCAGAAGATTCCAGTCAGGGATGTGGAGATACCAATAGTGATCTCTGGAGACAGTTTACTCCTTGGCTCATGAAGCCTTAGACCAGAAACTTTGACAGCATCAAGCACTTCAAAAGACTCAGCAGGCACAGAATGGCTGTTGTATGTGCTTTTGACCAATGAAAGGGTCATTGAGTCTTTTTGGCAAGTTAGATTTCAATGAGAAAACTATTATGTATAAGTAAAAGTTATTTACTTGTTCTCATAACATAAGAACTAAGGGTCACCAAATGAAATTAATAGGTAATGAGTTTAAAACAAAAGGAAGTTTTTCTTCACTCAGCACACAGTCAACCTATGGAACTCCTTGCCAGAGGTTTAAAAAGAAACATGGTTTAACACACACACACACACACACACACGATAAATTCATGAAGGTTAGGTCCATCAATGGTTATTAGTCAGGATGGGCGGGAATGGTGTCCCTAGGTTCTGTTTGTCAGAGTCTGGAAATGGATGACAGGAGAGGGATCACATGATGATTACCTGTTCTGTTCATTTCCTCTGGGGCATCTGGTATTGGCCACTGTCAGCAGACAGGATACTGAGATAGATGGACCTTTGGTCTGACCGAGTATGGCCATTCTTATGTTCTTATTCCCATAGTCATAGCAGCCTTCTGTGCATCATGGTGCAAACCCCAGCCATGGTAAGTTCAGCCTGGAGGGGGCAGGGAAGGGACAAGATAAAACTAAGGGCTGAGGAGTTGCAGAGGGGTATCACTGCAAATGCAGAGGGCCACTTTTATGAATACTGGCAGTTTTCCATAGTAGGGAGATAGCAGCTGGTATCTCGCGCCTGTGGGTAACCAAGGATGCATCTTCTGCTTGTGCATGGTTGCAGACCTGCCCCATGAACAGCACACAATGAGCAGCACTGGTATCTGAAGTAGTACCTGCCAACTAATGTAGCAAAATTTCCTACAGTGGGAAAAGCAAACAAGGCTCCTCTCACAAGCAACCGGGACAAAGTATTGCCAAGTACCTTCAGCAAAGTTTCCTAGAGATTTTTGTGGAGATTTCCTGAGGCATCTCAATGTACGTCACACTTTTACGCAGGGCATCCTTTATTCAGGGGAATGAGAAGCAAATACAGACAGCGCCTGAGCTGGTTATTTCAATCCCTCGTACCTCATGTGTCTCTGTAGTATTAAAGCACATACTGGAGACCCCCCCCCCTTTCCTGCATCAGGTGGGCCATATCACTGATTGGATAGACCCTCCGGAATTAAATAGAGTTCCTGGCTCTGCTTGCCTGCCCCCCATTCTTCTCCAATGCCACTCTTCATCATCCTCAGGGTTCACTCTGTCAACCACCATCTCTAGCCCCCGAAAGTATCCAGGGGTTCTTGGTGGTAGAGATGAGGGTTACTGCCAAGGATGATGTTGAGTTCCTTGCAGAAGCATCAGGTCTTTGTTGATATACTACACTGATAACTGGCCTCCTTCCCTTCTGGGATCCCAGACTCAGCTCCTTGATCTTGGCATGGCACTATCTCCTCCATGTCCTGAGCAATTGGTTCTTGTGGCTAGAGCAGAGTTGTGTGTGCACAGATTCTTCTCCCTCCAGACTCAGCACATCCAACAACTCCAGTGCACTCCAGGCAGGAGTGCATTTGCTACAGGGAGCCACCAGAGCTAGCTGGACAGATGCAAAATGTGAGCTCTCCACAATAAGCAAACAAGAAGAGGAATTTCAAAAATTCCCAGGGCTTTAAAGGGGGAGGGGCACACGCCTATGTATCTGACTGCAGGGCAGCAGAGTTCAAACTGGTGACCAGAGAGATGATGGGCATTATGGGACACCTCCTAGAGACCAGTTAGGGAGACATGAGCAATGCTGACACTGCGGCACTAACTACATTGCCATAAAAGAGGTGCCTCTTGTGGTGGTGGTTTTAATATGTCAGCATAGCAGGAGAGTTAAATTGGCAAGAGGCATTGCAATACATATACCTCCACAGTGGAGTTGACATAAGCTGCCCTATGTCAAACTATGTAGTATAGACAAGGCCTAATTCACTTAACTATGGTGTACAGTGAGACAAGTCCACAATCCGCATTGTATGTACTTTCAGAGTTTATAAGCACAATAAAAAAAAAAAGAGCGTAGTTGATAAATATCATGAAAATCTCCACCTACAAATCAGTTACTCTGCCTCCTCATTCACCAGTTGATTTCTATTGTACAGGAAAATAAAGTTGACCATAACCAAGTGAAAAAGTGAATTTTAAAACAAACTATGCTGAACCTTCTAGAGACCAGTTAAGTCTGATTTCTACACCTGTCAAACTGAGTCACAGATCAGATTTGCAGCAAAAGACTCAGCTTAACCAATAATTAAACTTGGATAATACAGAAGACTCACCACCTTGCAACTTTTTATTCAGTACATCAGGGTCAAATATTGGCCTAAAAACTATTCCTTGATAGAAAGTTAACCCAGACTCCTAGCCAAAATTATAGATTGCCATAAATACTGAAAATTACCTATTTTGCTTGAGGTTTTTGCAGAGCTAAGGATGATTATGTTAGATCACATTGATTCTTATCTATAGAGATATAGAGCTGGAATGCACCTGCTCAGAAATGCCATTGTATGAGCTATCCTTTCCCCCCATCCCCTTTCTGAAACCTCTTAAAATCATTGACTTCTTACAGCAACCAACCAACCTCCTCTCCTTTAGCAGCCTCTGAAAGGCTACCTCAAATAGTGAAAACACAGTCAACGCCCAGACAATATTCAAAGGAGCTCAATAAGATAAAGTCTTGAATACGTGGAACAGAGTAAAAGGCTAATAAATCTGCCATAAAAATTGAATAAATCAGGTACAAAGTTTACTTGTCTGCCCTCTATCATGGTGACTGATGATGAATCAACACAAATATATGCCTGCAAGAGTGAGCAACCAGAATTTTACCCAACTGAGTGGAGCAATGAAAAGCCGTGTGGCCATATACAGGCAGTCCCCGGGTTACATGGATCCGACTTACATCGGATCCCTACTTACAAACGGGGTGAGGCAACCCCACACTAGCTGCTTCCCCCCAGCAGACCAGGGAGACGCGAAGCTAGTGCCCCGCCCCCCCCAACAGACCAGGGAGACGCGGAGCGGCTTTTCTCAGCAGACACCTCAGCTTGAGAATAAAGGACTGAGGGAAGTGAGGTGTGGGAGAATAAAACTGAGCTCTGGAGAAATGTTTGGCTAGAGTTTCCCCTACAATATGTACCAGTTCCGACTTACATACATACAAATTCAACTTAAGAACAAACCTACAGTCCCTATCTTGTACGTAACCCGGGGACTGCCTGTAATGGAAATACTTGTCACTGGAATCATGCAAGGTCCCCTATTGATCAGGAAAGGGATTAAAAGGAGAAGGAAAAACAGTAACTACAGGGAAAGAGAAAGGAAGCAATCTGACAAAACTGCTTTTCACCAGCAGACTGGGAATTCCCTGCCAAAAGGTAAACATCTCCTAATGAGCCTTAACCAGTGCCAAAAAGGAAGTGGAGCTAATGATGTGTGGGCATCTCCAAATCTGATCCTCCCTTTCTCATCCCAAATCCTGAAAAGGTTTCATAACTTTTTGGGAGGCAAAGGAGAAGTTTCTGGTGACCATATTGTTCCACACCCTTTAGGCATGCAGTGAACTCTAGCCCTTTGAATCACAGAAAGCTGAAGTCACACCCAGGTTCAAATCTGGCCAATCTACAATGGGCTGCAAGTTGAAATAAGAACCAGTGTTTAAACACTGTTTCAGACAAACTTATCTATAGTCCTAATTAGAGTTACCAGCACAGTCACATCTTAGAGCCCCAAAGCAAAGTTAAAATATAGTGCCCCCATAAGGTAAAAGGGACTTAACTACAAAAAAATCATCAAACATCAGAGTTCAGACACATTATCACAGCATAGCTTAGATGCATCTATGTCTAGACAACAAGGTTTTTTGCGCAAAAACACCTGTTTTTGCGCAAAAACCAGCAGAGCATCCATACCTCAAGCGCATTTTTGCGCAAGAAAAATCGACAGAACAGGGTTTTTGACGGAGTTATTCCTCTCCCCACAAGGAATAACACTTTTTTGCGCTACAGCTCTTGCGCAAAAAGGCAAGTGTGGATGCTCCGGAGGGGTTTTTGCGCAAGAAACCCCTATTGGAAAAAGCACAGGTGCTCTGAAGGCCATCCTGTAAATGGCAAATCAGAGCTTTCTTGCACAAGAGCATCCATGCAGTGTGGATGCCCTCTTGTGCAAAAGCACATTGCTTTTGTGATGCACTTTAAGGTCTGGATGCTCTTTTGCACAAGAAGTTTTTGCACAAGAGCTCTTCCGCAAAAAGCTTCTTGCATAAAAACCCTTCAGTGTAGATGAAACCTGTAAGAAAATATTTCAACAAGTTAGAGGGTTTCCATACTCTGATAAAAATGAATTATCGTAAATGGAATCCAACAGTTTGGTCAAACTCATGGGTGAATACAAACTTCATTAGTTTCAACATATTTACCCTAAGGGTATGTCTAGACTACATGCCTCTGCCGACAGAGGCACGTAAAATTAGACTACCCAACATAGTCAATGAAGCGGGGATTTAAATATCCTCCGCTTCATTAAAATAAAAATGGTCACCACGCTATTTACTCTTTCTTCAGGTGAGGCTATCTACCCTGCAGGGTTTTTCCGGGATACCTCCCAGAAAAACTCCACCACATCCAGGTATCCCAGAAAAACTCTGCTATGTCCAGGGAATGCGTTTGCTCTTTCGCTTTTTCTTGTGGAAGAGCGAACACGCACTTTGGGGGAGCCCTGAATACCCTGTTGTATGAGGAATAAGGGCTCCTCCAAAAAAGGAGGCGGCTTTTCCGCCATTTGGCCCCATCTATATGGGGCCAAATGGCGGAAAAGCATTCAGAAAAAGTTGCGCTGTATCTGAAAAAAAGTCATAGTGTAGCCCAAGAGTCCCAGACAACTTCAGCTATTTAGATACACACAACTTGTATGCAATAACTATTCCCAAGCAGCCCTTCCAAGGTAGTTACCTAATTTTTTTTTAAAAAAAAAAAAAGAGTGCCCATTCTCTCTAGGGATGTTAGATATAACCAATTAACAGATAAGCTGCTGGTCTCAGTTACATTCAGTAGGCTTCCAGGGAGGCAGCTTCGCTGTAGGAGGACAGCAAAGTCTCCTCCCTGAGAGCCAGGGCAGCAGGGGCTGGTGACCCTGATCCTAAGGAGGTTTCCCTGTGCTGCAGGCTCTACAGCACAGGTAACCATGTAACGGCTGAAATTTTCAGCAATTATACGGTTACTCTATTACACGAATTTTAAACATCCTTAATTCCATCGCATCCTTTCCCAATTCTTAACATAAGAAAGTGGCATCAAGGGATGTGAACAACTAGTCAACTATCCAATAAACAAATGCTTATCAGATAGTCGACACACTAGTCAACTAGTCGCTTATCCCCCCACCCACTTGCTACCGCCATTAGAAAGAGGCAGCAAAAAGGCGGGGGAAAGGGGGCTTCAAAGTGGCAGCGCTGCGTGCAGCCCGGGGCCAGACTCTGGGCTCCACACAGGACTGCTGCTCTGAGATGCCGCATGCAGCCCGGGCCCAGATGGGGGTTGCACTCAGCTCATCAAAGCGGCAGCGTCGTGTGCAGCCCAGGGCGGCAGCTCCACATGGAGCCCAGGGTCAGCTGTGGACTCCCCCGACCCTGGTCTCCATACGGTGCTTCTGCTTTGAAACGCCACGGGGAGCATATGGTCAGCAGAGGACTGCGTGAGTCCCCCTGGGCCAGTTGCTACACTTAAAAGTCAGAGGTGCTCTTATCAATTACCCAATTAATCTAAATGTAACATTGCTAGTAGCACCCACTTTGTATTTCATCTGAATAAGGCATCACAGAAATTAAAGATTTAAACAAAACCAGTAGTCAAGAAACAGGAAAGTGTGCATCCCTCAAAAATCCAAGACACTACAAAACCAAAAAGACATTAATTGTGAAAAAATATTTCAGTAAGACGATTAATGCTTAATCTATTAAAATGTGACTATACGAAAACTCCTTCCAGTATCACTGGATTATCTTACATTTCATTCAATGAACACAAGAGAGGAAAAGTACAAGTTAGAATCAGGGTCGAGGTTCTCCTTTCATTTCACTTGGGCAGATTGCAACTGTTTAACAGAAACAATTAGAGTCTCCCTCTGATAGGATTTAATGAGTTCTACTTTTTTTTTTTTTTTTTTAAGAGAAAGATCTCAGAAATATCAAACACAGAAATGAGAAAGAACAAATCATATAGTCTACCCCCAGGTGCTAGGGCAGGATTATTCCCTACAGTACATTTTCTAGTGCTTTGTGCAAACCATACAGTATCCCCCAACACATTATGCAAATGATGCATACATAAAAGCAAATAGACTATCCATAATTAGTACAGGCCTCAGAGGAGACACCTCATTCACCCTCAGTGAAGCAGTAGCAGCTGGCAAAAGGGAATAAAGAAATTGGAAACAAAAATAGGTCCACTACCTATGCTCCCAAGAGTGTAAACTCATGACCGCAAGCAAGATTCAAAACCGAAACAGCTGTTCGTATTTTTCAGAATTAAAGAAGAGTGCCGACACTGAACCGCATGTCTAGCACAAAGTATTTGCGAACAGCATGAACCATACCAGCCTCCCCAAACTACAATACCCATTCAGTCTAGTGATAGCCCACAATGCTTTGGGTAATGTAGTATCTGTATAAAAGAGTTCACAGTACACAAGCTGTTATAACTGAAGGCAAAAACAGAGTTTGCTTTCAGTTGAAAGCAATTCAGTTATAGTCCACTGACTAAGCCAGAAAAAAAGCAATAGCGCTTTGAGGTAAAAGAACTGTACAAACTAAGGAACTGAAGAAGGAAGCTGGTGAGAGGTGAGGGGGACATGGCTCTAAAAAGGAAAAATGGAAAGCTTAGCAATATACTCACATACATGAAGCACTTCTACTAAGAAATAGCAACTTTCTAAACTCATCTTACTTTTGGGGAAAGCATTAATGTTAGCATCTCTTACAATGCAAAAATAAAGTAAAGTTAAAAGCTTACTGATCTTAAAAACCAAGATGAAGTCACAAGGCAGAGCATGTTTCATTGACATTCTGAGGATTCTAGCCACAAAGCTAGTGTAAGCAGAATGCACCCCATTTCTGGCAAAAAGAATGCATTTTGATGAGGCTTTAAGGTTTTTGCACACATTTATTAAATATTTATCTCAGCATGAAACTGGGAGTGAACATGGGACTCTCGGTTTAGACACTTACATGCAAATGATACGCCGGCTATGTTTAAATTAAAAGCCAAGTCTTGTTTAATACATCCTTTACTGTAATCCTCACTGACTCTAACCAGAATCATAACCCTTTGTAGTGACTGCTGAATAACTCAAACAAAGACATAGGCTCCTTTCCCAAAGAGTATGAGTTTTAAAACACAATCTGTGAAAAGGGTATGAAGGGGATTACCTAAGTATGTACAAATATGTTTTTATTATTATAAAGAGAGGAAGACAGTTGTCCCCATCCATTGTTTAATCAAGCCAAATAAACTAGGGTCACTAACTGTACAAGATGAACTAAGCTCAAAATAAAGACCTCAAACCTTGGCATGTAAGTATATTGTATAGCTAGTAGCTCAAGTCTTTATTGCTCTATTCAAAACAATGATATCATATTAACAGCTTAACCCCATTGTTATTCAACAATTTCCTTTAACACACACACCACCTATTTCTATCCTGTATAAAACAGGACAAACTGTGGAGAAAAAGTCATTGAACAGTATCTAATAAACAAGCTTATCTTTTCTGCCCTCCTCCAGCTCTTATCATTGGGGAAAACACCAGCAAACAGAGAACTGGGTTGTGTTGTCCAAATAGTCAGCAGAGAGCTGAACTACAGACCTACTAAAGATAAATTGTGTTCAAAAAAAATTTACATGAAAAGTCCACAAGTTAAATGCATTTATATGAATTGCACCAGCACCACACACATTATGTACTTGTGTTCATTTGAGTGTTCCTAGAAAATACACACAACAGCTTTCACATTTTCAAAGCCATTTCTGTTAACATTCAATTACATTTTACAAGACGACTAACTACTAAAGATATTTTGTGTATTATGAAGAGTATGCCAAGTTCAGAAAAAGCATAATCCTGCCATATATAAACCATGTCAGCAGAACAAGTGTTTCCACTAAGTACTTCAGTAATCTTTCAGGAAAAAAAGTAACTTGAATAAACAAAGTTATGGGGCAGAAATGTCAGTGAAATGTCATTTTAACATTAACTGGTAAATTTCAAGTTAAATAGATTTACAAAAAGTGAATACAAACCCTATACAAGTGGAAGGATGTTAAAATGCGACTATCCGGCTAATCTGGCTAACTGTACAGTCAATAAAATTAATCAATAAGTGCCACTGTGCAGAGCTACAGTGAGGGTAGCTCTAGGAGCCCACTCCAGCCAGGAATGAGCAGTCCTGGTTCGTGCCAGCTCCAGAGCCACCCGCGCCATGGTTCTGCATTTTAAATATAGTAAGAGCCCCTGGGCTCTTACTACATTTAAAACTCAGAAGCGCAGCAATCAGTGCTAACAGGGACTGCTCAGTCCCAGCTCACGCTGACTCCAGCAGCTCCTATCCGCCACGAACAAGGGCTGGTGTGAGATTGCAAAGTGATCTGGCCATGGACAGGGGCTGCTGCCTTAGCAGCCCCTGGTTGCCACAAACAGGGGCTGCTTGGTGGCAGCAGTGCCTGTCCAGAGGGGAGCCCAGCTCCCTGCTGGGACCCCTGCAGATGGAGCCTGCTTCTCAGCAGCATTCTCTATCCCCCCAGAAGTAGGGAGGGACAGGTGGCACCCTGAGACGGTGCGGGGGGAAAACCAGCTTTTAAGCCAGCTCCCCCACAACACCAACTCCTGTCCCCCCCCCCACTTGCTGTGAGCATGGGTGGGCCACAGAGAGCATGGTGCAAGCAGGGACTGCTTTAGTCCTCGCTCGCCTGTGTTCCCTGTGGCACTTCTGCTTTTGAAATGTACAGTTCAAAAGCAGAAGCACCCGCAGTTGGAACAGCCCAAGTGTGGACTGAAGCAGTCCCTACTTGTGCCACTTCCTTCCCTTTGTGCCTCTGCCTTCCCTCCTCCCCATGGAGACCGGGCTGAGGGGAAGCAATTTAAAGCCGGTTCCTCCCAACATCAGCTCCTCCTCCCTCATAGAAGTAGCAAGGGGGGGAATGGAGTGGCTAGTCGAGTCACTACTCAACTATCCAATAAGCATTTGCTTATTGTATAGTCGACTACTCACTAACATCCCTATACAAAGGAGCTTCAAATTCTGCCAGAAACTGTTTAAGTAGTAACTAAAGAATTCCTTGCTGCAGTGTGTACAAGTATGTATTTTCAGACAGACAGACAGACAGACAGACACAGACTTATTTTTCATTCAGAGATTTTAGGATTAATTCTGCAAACTATTAAGTGACTCCTACAAATGTGTCAAGAACTTTGAAACAGTCATTGTATGGCAGAGGGTCTCTCCAAACTTAAGAATTTTAAGAACAGCTATTGCCTAGTCTCGCTGGAAGTGGGGATTGTCTAACTTGTCACTAATAACTGCATTAGAAGGTTCTGCTTATCCCTCACCTAGATTAGCTCAAGATAGTACCAAAATAAAAACTATTTAGGATTTCCAAACATGAACTCTTTGTATGGCAGAAAATATTACAACTTCTGCTCTATTCATTCTCTCTCTCTCTCACACACACACAATCAAAAATAACACTTTTGAAATCAGCATCATTATTCTAAAATGACCGATCAAAACTTGACCCAGACATTTTGAAGCCTAACCAACACCAACTTTTTATCTTGGAATTTATATTATACATACTTATTCTCTGATTGAAACATGTGCATAACTCTGTATCACCACAAATTGCATATGCTTACTGAAAGGAGTACTAATCCTAAGAGACAAAGTTCTGTACATTCATTCAGGAACTTGTTATGAGTCAATGTTTTTACACAGTGGCTAAGCTTTACAGTCCCACAGTCACTAATGTGCTGAAAAAGTAGTGGTTTTCGAAGGTAGCAAGTTCAATGAAAGTTTAAAGGGTTGACCACAAATATGTTCATAAATATTATGAGAACACAAAGTCCATAGCTCACTAAACTTATACAGTATTCATCAGACCTGACACTTTGATTAGCTGTCAATTTGCTACTGTATGTCAGATCTCCCCTACAGAAGCCTTCTAGACACCTAGCCATATCCAAGCATTTATTCCCCACTTAAAAAGCTTTCAAAAGTTTCCACGATAGCTATTCCCAACAATTTAGCTGGCAGTTAAACTGAACATAAACATTTATTTTGGGGTTCTCTCATCCTGAGATTTTAGTGAAACATTTTGTTTCAAAGAAACATTATAATTAAAATTTATACAGAGCCCCAGCGATCCACTGACTGTATGTGTTGTACTTATGCGAAGCCCCAGCAGTCCACTGATTGTATGTGTGCCTATCGATGTTTCCAGTTTGTCAACCTCACGGAGCCCCTGGAGATGTCCCACAGAATGCTGGGGCGCCACATCTTTCTTCTCCACAAATGCAAAGTGCTTCACTTAGGAAGGAACAATCAGATTCTCACGTACAGAATCAGAAGTGACTGTCTAGGAAGGAGTTCTGCAGAAAGGGGTCATAGTGGACCACAAGCTAAATATGAGTCAACAATGAGACACTGTTGCAAAAAAAAGCAAACATGATTCTGGGATGCATTAACAGGAGTGTTGTGAGCAAGACACGAGCGGTCATTCTTCTGCTCTACTGTGTGTTGATTAGGGCTCAATTGGAGTATTGTGTCCAGTTCTGGGCACCATATTTCAAGAAAGATGTGGAGAAACTGGAGAAGGTCCAGAAAGGGCAACAAGAATGATTAAAGATCTAGAGATCATGACCTATGAAGGAAGACTGAAAGAACTGGGCTTGTTTAGTTTGGAAAAGAGAAGACAAAGGGGACATGATAGCGTCTTTCAGGTATCTAAAAGGGTGTCACAAGTAGGAGAGAAAAAAATTGTCCTATCCTCAGATCAAGGAGAAGCAGCAATGGGCTTAAACTGCAACAAGGGAGGTTTAGGCTGAACATTAGGAAAAACTTCCTGTCAGGGTGGTTAACACTGGAATAAATTGCCTAGGGAGGTTGTGGAATCTCCATCTCTGGAGATATTTAAGAGCAGGTTAGATAGACATCTATCAGAGATGGTCACTCTAGACGGTACTGGGTCCTGCCACTAGAGCAGGGGACTGGACTCAATGACCTTTAAAGCTATAAAAATGGTGACCTGGATGCTTTCTTCTCAGTGGAAATCCAAGATAATAACCATAATGTGGATTATAGATCAACTGTTCAGCAAGTTGAGGGGGAGAAGGGACCCTGGCTTATGGGGGAAGGGGAGGGAGAAGGGGTGCAGGCTGGTGGAACAGGGGAGAGGAGGGAGAAGGGGAGCCTGGGCTGACACAGTGGGAAAGAGAGAAGGGGCCCAGGCTGGGGTAGGGGCGGGGGGAAAAGGTGGAGGGCCTAGGCTGGCATGCCATGAGAGGGAAAAGGAACCCAGGCTGGCATAGCTGCAGCCCAACCCTGCCCATTTGGTCGGGGGAGGGGGGCAGCGCCAGGGTTACCTACCCCCCCATGAGAGGGATGTTGGCAAGCGCAGCGACTGAATAGTAAAGTTTCAAAAGCTGTATGAAGTTAGTGTTCAATTATAAACTTTTGAAAGAACTATGACATTTTCTTCAGACTTATGAACATTTTAAAGTTATGAACAGGGCTCACCGAATCGCGGCGAGCCCCACTCGCCAGCCGCGCTGTCCGGCGATGTGCGCATGCGCAGAGTTCTGCGCATGCGCAGATGGCCCAAACCCGGCTCTTCCGGGTTACAATCTACTCACCACAGGCAAGTAGATTGTATTATTTGTCGAGCCCTGGTTATGAATACTCTCCATTTCCAAGGTGTTTCTATCTCTAAGCTTCTAATGTACCATAGCATGTTAAAAATATATAGCATGTTAAAAATACAAGGAGTATGTTCCCCAATGTGTGGAGGATAACAAGTTGCTTATGGTAAAGGATTAATGGTGATAGAGAAAGTTCTGTGATCATTGCTTCTGTTTGCAATTCCACTTCTACAATTTCAAAGAAAATAGCATGCTGCTCTTTCACTGAAAGCTGCTTCTCTTCCCTGCCAGCTCCCAATACTGCTGTTTATAAGAGCTGCCCCCATAAATTCAGGCAGAAGTCTCAAAGACCAAATTTCTGATCTCCGCTTTCACAATAATAATTTCCTCAAGGGGAAAGAAGAAAAAGCCACCACACAATTAAAAACCAAAGACAAAAAGAAAAACTGGTAAAGAACAGGAGAAAATATGGATTAAAATTAAGAAATAATAGGAACTGTGCAGGGCCATAGCAGAACAAGGGGAGCACTAAATACCAATAAAACTCAAAGAGGGTGGTACAAAGTGGGAAACTATTGATTCAGTATGTGCCAGTTGAAACATCCAAGATGCATCCCCTCACTCTCACACTTCTGTGCCAGAACACACCTCTTCTCATGGGATATTTCTTCTCTTCCCATAAAGGGTGACACTGAAGGCTGAAATGCTTGACTTGATTGTCACAGAGGGTTGGAACAGTATTAACTAGCTAAAAAGTTACAGAGGACATAATTTCATTGAAACTCAAACTCAGCTCCTCTCGAAATAGTGAACGCAGGCTGTATCTTGGGACCTATCATACCAACAACATCTACATGTAGATCAATTTGCAGTCCACTATTAAACGTACATGTGCAATACTGAGTTGTGAAGAAAAATTGTATATCCCCAAACTGACAAAGTATTTGTTACAATCTAGTCCACATAACTGTTATATGGTGTCAAGATGACCACACTGTGACTAAAACCCACTATTAGCTGGGATCTGTTTTTGCAATCTTAAAACATCTAAATGTCTGTAATAAAAGATGTTTGAATATCCCAGTGCAAATTATCAGCCTTACAAATTCACTCTTTAAGAGTTCAATTCTATTTATACCTACATAAATGCTATACACCTAATCCTAATTCAGGGCTCGCCAGCCGCGCAGTTCTGTGCTCCACACCGGCTCTTCCGGGTGTAATCTACTCGCCACGGGCGAGTAGATTACAGTATTTGTCGAGCCCTGCTAATTCAATCAACCATATGAGGGAGGAGGCCCAAACTAGAAATAACTTTTGCGATAACCTTCAAGGTTAAAATTATATTCTGTAAAATTAGAGCCTCACAAAAAACTCTTACTTCTAGGCTGCGTCTAGACTGGTAAGTTTTTCCACAAAAGCAGTTGCTTATGCAGAAAAACTTGCCAGCTGTCTACAGTGGCCACTTGAATTTGCACAAGAACACTGACGATCTAATGTATGATCAAGAACACTGACGATCTAATGTATGATCATCAGTGTTCTTGCGCAAATACAATGCTGCTCCCATTCGGGAAAAAGCCCCCTTGTGCATATGCTTTTGCACAAGAGGGCCAGTGTAGACAACTGAGAACCATTTTGTGCAAAAAAGCCCCAGTGGCAAAAATGGCGATCAGGGCTTTCTTGCACAAAACCGCATCTAGATTGGCGCGGACGCTTTTCCGCAAAAAGTGCTTTTGCGCAAAAGCGTCCATGCCAATCTAGACGCTTTTTCCGCAAATGCTTTTAACGGAAAAACTTTTCCGTTAAAAGCATTTGTGGAAAATCATGCCAGTCTAGACGTAACCCTAGAGTATTTAGAAACATATAAATGGCATTAAATTAAAACTTTGAAAGGATCCATCAAGATTTTTATCTATCATATATACTGTCCACAGTCATACGACAGATGTATCAACTGATGTAGGTGAGAATCTCCACTACAAATATCTTATTTTCAACAGATTATAATTTGCCTGTGAAACGTGACACTTACAAACTATGTCTATAATCAAAGGATTCCATATCTGGTTCCAGCCATCAGGGTTAGATGTGAGCTCTGAGCTTTTGCTTGCCAAGGCAGGGCAGGTGGATCCCTGAGCCAGCCTTGCAAAGAGAAGTCCCCTTGCTACAGGGTGCATGACTGTGTACTGTTCTCCTGGGGGCTGGCTGCTTGGTCCTGGGAGGAGGAGGGTCCTGCTGCTCTCACAGGGTCAGGTATGGGCCAGGAGCCATCAGCCTCCAGGTCCCCTGGATCAGGGTCCCCTCCTTTCCTAAATTTTCTAAAGTTTGTTCCTCCGGTGTCCAGAGCAAGGCCAGGTAAGTCCAGCTAGTGTTCCCATAAAGGTAAGTGATACATTTTCCCCAAGAATTCTCAGGCTTTCAGTTATGCAGATAACTTTTGAAAAAATCTCAATTGAATTAACACTGTCACCATCCAGCACAATCCCACTTTAACCCCTAAGGTTTTAACTAACAAAACAAAAGCAAACAACTTCTGAATTATGACAATCTTTCTCCTGACGTCACCCTGGTGTGCGAAATATTACAGGGCTCTCAATACTAGGATGAACTTACAATACCATGTGTGTTGCTATTACATCAAGTGACTGGAATGAATCAAGGCAATTGTATTAAAAAAACCCAAATCTTAATATTACAATACTTATGGTGACTTTAATGAAGCATTTGTGTTATTGATGAAATTCAGAAGTATGACTGGCCCCCCTCAATAGAAAGGACAGACATTTCATTGTCACATGGGAAAGAGGATAGAACTTGTACTGGCTGTAGGCTCACTGTAATAGATATTCAGCATGTTGATTTTCTTATTGAACTCTGAACCAAGACAGTTCAAGTGAAGCCCTATAATAATAAGAGCTGAATAAAGTCAAGCTTGATGTCCAGTACAGATTAATTATGAAGCATTGGGACCAAGTAACGTGACAATACGAAGTGCAAAGGTTGGAGCCCTTCATGCCAGGTCTACTACTCTGAACAGAGTAATCAATACACACTGTTTTTAAAAGCTAAACACACACAGGAACTCCCCACTAACACCACTGGGTATACAAATACTCGCACAAAGATTTAAACCAAAGCCTAAGGCAGCAGGTTCATGCGGCTTCAGGAATCTATCTGCCCACAAACATTTCTCAGTGGAAGGTGTTGGAGTTTGCCTGCAAAAGGAGAAGAGGGAGAGAGCCAGACACCAATGGCACTCTAAAGCAGCAGGCAGACCAGGCCAGGCTGCCCCACCAGCACTGACATCCCGGGGGAGGGTGGAGTGAACGGGTCAGGCAGGCCAGGCTCCCGCTCCTTCACACCGACAACACCCGAAAGCTGGGAGAGGCCAGGATGCCCCCACCTCACGAGCGTGTGTTGGGGGTGGAAGAAGCCGCTTAAACTTTGCGGCGATCCCCCCCAGAGGAACGGCGGCGCCACCCGCTCCCAGGGGCGGCAGATCCCGGCTCCCAGCGTCCCACTCTGAGGCGGGCGGGCGGGCAGGAAGGAGCGGAAGGAGGGAGGGGGCGGCCATTAAGCCAGCTCCAGCTAAGCCATTCCCGGTACTCAGCGCCAGCGGGCCTAGCACGGCGCGCCCCCTCCCCCGCCTGACGGGACCGCACCCCCGCGCACCCCGCTTCTCCTACCTGGCTGCCGCTGCCGCCGCCCGCGAGCTGCTCGGTGCCTCCATCTGCCCCGGGCGGCCCCGCTGCCCATCGGGTCGCCATTATTTCATTCCCGGTTACAAAGGAGGAGCAAATCCTCTGGAGCCCTCATTGGAAAACACACGCTCGCCCGCCCAACGCCCCGCAGCAACCCGAGCCGGCCCCGCGCTGGGGGGGGGGGGGGGGGGGGGGGGAGCTTCACCGAGCTGCCATGGGGCAGGACAGGACGATCCCCGGACTTCAGCCGAAGTGCCCGGCTTCCACCTTCATGGCTGGCGAGGGAGAGAGGGGAGATGTGTCAGTGCGGGGGTAAAGCCGCCGCCGCCACCCGTCCCTTGTTAGGCTAATTGCACTGGCTCGTCATCTTCCTCCTCCTCCTCTCCGGAGCCCCAGACACGGGGGGAGCGGGAAGCGCCCACCGCCTCCGCTACACACAATCCTCCGTGCCACTGGGAGGGGGTAGGTGACCCAAGGGCGTGGAAAGAAATCCCGCTGGCCGCCGAGGCGCCCCCTCCCAGGCACGGCGAAGGCAGGAACCCGCCCGGCGCAGCCCTCTTGGGGACTTTACTCCTTGGCCCGGCCAACTTTGAGCAACTTCGGAGAGAAGAGAAACAACGTCTCGGTAAAGGCTGCAGGGAGCTTCCCGTTCTTGCAGCCAAGCAGAGGACTGAGGGCGTCTGCAGAGTTACAGGGGCCCGGTGTTAAATCCCAGACCGTCCTTCTGGTGCCTCAAAGGGAGACCCCCGCGTATTACAGCAGGAGAAACCTGGCAACGTCGGAGCTGTGATGTGGGGGGAGTTTGGCTTGCGTGTGTTAAACGCCTCCACGTTTCTCTGCGTTCCTGGAGCTATTCCTGATCAAAGCCGCACAGCACCCTCCCTACCGACACCCACCCCAAACACCACTCCTGCCCGCGCTGCCTGGCCGGCCAGCTCGCACGCCCAGCCCCGAGGAGCAGCAGCCGCTTGAGCTACTCCCTCTGGGAAGACGCGTGGCAAATGAAAGCCAAGTTCGCGCTCATTCTCCCACCGCGGTGCCCAGGGCTATCATGCAGACGGTGCCAGCTGCACCCGGATCGGCGACAGCTGGGCGCTGCGTTCCCCAGCTGGGCACTGCCCGGAGGGTGCAAGCGGGGCTATTTTTCCAGCTCTAGTTAATACACTTGCTACAGCGGCTCGCCTCAGGGGCCAGAGACTCCCCTGCGATCTTCAACACAGACACTGCCCGGAGGATTCCCCTCCCCCCAAAGCCAACGCCGCACTGTCTCCCCCATGGGGTCCCTTCGGTCGCCCTGAGGCTCTGATAATCATTCACAGGACTCGTGACCCCTCTCCCCCAGCTTCTCATTGGCTAACGAGAGCGAGACCTGCCCCCAAACCCGACACCCGCTGCTCTCAGCAAAGTTCCCGCACCCCGGTCGGAAGCAGAAGCTTGGAGATCCGCGGCTCCCGAGCAAAATCCCCACCCCCTAGCAGCTCCACCAGCCGACACTAGCAGCGGGCCGTGAGCTCCACGCTCAGCCCGACAGGACACCATCACGCAGGGCCCTGGTGGCGAGGTTAGAAAATGCCTTCCTGACACGCTCCACCCCCAGAACCACCCCTGGCTTGGCTGCGGTGAGCCACCAGAGGGAGCTGGGGAAAACGCTTCATACCCAAGGCTGTGGTAACAGAAGCCATACTCCTGCCTCCTTGCTCCCACCAACCGCCTGCTATCCCCAGCCTGGTCCTACTGTTTGGGCTGTACACAGCCAATGCAGAACCAGCCTTCCAGGTCCCTTTCTCTGAAATTTGCCTGCCATCGCCTAAATAAAGAACGTAAGAACGGCCGTACTGGGTCAGACCAAAGGTCCATCTAGGCCCAGTATCCTGTCTACCGACAGTGGCCAGCACCAGGTGCCCCAGAGAGGGTGGACTGAAGACAATGATCAAGCGATTTGTCTCCTGCCATCCCTCTCCAGCCTCTGACAGACAGAGGCCAAGAACACCATTTTATCCCCTGGCTAATAGCCTTTTATGGACCTAACCTCCATGAAATTATCTAGCTTCTCTTTAAACTCTATTATAGTCCTAGCCTTCACAGCCTCCTCTGGCAAGGAGTTCCACAGGTTGACTACGGGTTGTGTGAAGAAGAACTTTCTTTTATTAGTTTTAAACCTGCTACCCACTAATTTCATTTGGTGTCCTCTAGTTCTTCTATTTAGGGAACTAATAAATAACTTTTCTTTATCGGCCCTCTCCACACCACTCATGATTTTATAGACCTCTATCATGTCCCCCCTCAGTCTCCTCTTTTCTAAACTGAAAAGTCCCAGTTGCTTTAACTTCTCCTCATATGGGACCCGTTTCAAACCCCTAATCATTTTAGTTGCCCTTTTCTGAACCCTTTCCAAGGCCAAAATATCTTTTTTGAGGTGAGGAGACCACATCTGTACACAGTATTCAAGATGTGGGCGTACCATGGTTTTATACAAGGGCAGTAAGATATTCTGGGTCTTATTTTCTATCCCTTTCCTAATAATTCCTAGCATCCTATTTGCCTTTTTGACCGCCACTGCACACTGTGTGGAAGTTTTCAGAGAACTGTCCACGATAACTCCAAGATCTCTTTCCTGATTTGTCATAGCCAAATTAGCCCCCATCATACTGTATCTATAGTTGGGGTTATTTTTCTGATGTGCATTACTTTACACTTATCCACATTAAATTTCATTTGCCATTTTGTTGCCCAGTCACTCAGTTTGGTGAGATCTTCTTAGAGTCCCTCACAGTCTGCTTCTGTCTTGACTATCCTAAACAGTTTTGTATCATCTGCAAACTTTACTACCTCACTGCTTACCCCTTTCTCCAGATCATTTATGAATAAGTTGAAAAGGATTGGTCCCAGGACTGACCCTTGGGGGACACCACTAGTTACCCCTCTCCAATCTGAAAATTTACCATTTATTCCTACCCTTTGTTTCCTGTCTTTTAACCAGTTCTCAATCCAAGAAAGGACCTTCCCTCTTATCCCATGGCCATGTAATTTACACAAGAGCCTTTGGTGGGGGACCTTGTCAAAGGCTTTCTGAAAATCCAAGTATACTATATCTACTGGGTCCCCCTTGTCCGCATGTTTGTTATCCCCTTCAAAGAACTCTAACAGATTAGTAAGTCAGGATTTCCCTTTACAGAAACCATGTTGACTTTTGTCCAACAAATTAAGTTCAAATTATGTTAGTTAAATTCTTACTAACATATTCCAAGATCCTGTGGAAAGCCCTTGGACACCTATCCTGGAGTGCACAGCACAGGGAATCAGCTCTCCCCAAAGCATGCAAGTTCCCTCTAAATCCACCATCTGCCTCCTGAGCTCACACAGCAGTTGATGGGCCAGGCATCCTCTAATCCTCTCTTACCATAAATTCCCACCGTAACTACCAATGACCCTTACAGCCCCCCTTAGGTCTTGGAGAGAGTCCTAAACCACCCACCCAGCCTTCAAGACCTGGTGAATTAATCCGGAATCAATTACACCACCAATTCACTTTCCCTGCCAATCCTTCAGGGATTCTGGATGCAGATTTCCTATAAAAGGGCAGGTACTACTCAGGCTGGTGAAGGTCTTAGTTATAGTGGATCAATAGGACTCCTTTAATCCTCCAAGGCTGTGTCTAGACTACATCCCTCTTTCAACAGAGGTATGTAAATTAGACACGTCAAAATTAAAAACGAAGCATGGATTTAAATATCCCACACTTCATTTGCATAATCACATCAAGGTGCTCTTTCAAAAAAGTGCCATTTTTAAGTAAAACCATGGTCTAGACACGGTTCTTTCGAAAACGGCAGGCTTTTTCGAAAGATCCTGTACTCCTCAAAAAATGAAGTTTACAGGATCTTTCAAAAAAGCCTGCCATTTTCTAAAGAACTGTGTCTAAACCATGGTTTTACTTTCGAAATGGCGCTTTTTCAAA
Organism: Pelodiscus sinensis; assembly: GCF_049634645.1. Taxonomy (NCBI): domain Eukaryota; kingdom Metazoa; phylum Chordata; order Testudines; family Trionychidae; genus Pelodiscus; species Pelodiscus sinensis. Next base: position 224,675,657 of record NC_134712.1, read on the forward strand.
AGAGCACCATGATGCGATTATGCAAATGAAGCACAGGATATTGAAATCCACACTTAGTTTGCAATTTCGAAGTATCTAATTTACATCCCTCTATCGAAAGAGGGATGTAGTCGAGACACAGCCCTAATAAAAATGTGAAGCCTTTGTTTTTACTTTTGTTTAAAACTGAGATCATAGAAGTTCCACTTCAAAAATCATATAATGCTGATTTCTTCTTTTTCTTCAAACCCATCTTTTCCCCACCTTTGTAAACTAAAAAAATACTCTTTAGTTGAGTGTGCCCTACATAACCTTCTTCCTGTTCTGATCTAGGAGGGCTTACAGAAAAAATAATTGTCCTTCTCAATCACACAATATTTACTCAACCTGAAGATATATCTACAATGCCAAGATAGGGTTGCCAGGTGTCCGGTTTTGAACCGGACAGTCCAGTATTTAAGCTTTCTGTTCAGGAAACAAATTGAGAAAATATAAATGTCCAGTATTTTCTAAATAAGATGCAGTGACGATTGTGATGTAATGTCAAGTGTGTCCGGTATTTTTGTTGAAACCATCTGGCAACCCTATGCCAAGAAAAGTGTCTGTATTATTCAGTCCAAACAAAGACATCTGACTATCTAAATACTGACTCCTTTTGCATCAATGGAAATATCTGCAAGAGGATTTTCCCCATTAGTTAAGCAGAAGCCCCTTTCATAGGGTTTGGTGATGAGAACTATCAATGCAATGCAGCTACCAACAGAACATGTTACACAACTGTGAGGAAATAGGATTAAATCCCTTCTACGAAAAGTAGGGTAGGATCTTTCATGTCCAGGGAGACCAGGCTTTAAGTAAAAATTCTCTTATAAGGGATGGTTGCACCTGTTGCAATTAGGATGAGATTGCACCACTGAGTTTTGATCCTGCGACATCTCAGACAGTTGCTTAACTTTATGCATGTCTATTGACTTCAGCTAGACTACTTCTGCGCCTAAAGTTAAGCATTTGACTTTTTGTAAGGATGGAAAAAAAAACCTTTCCCTGTAAACAAGCTGATATCAAAAAGCAAAATAAGCAAAAACCAACTTTTATTTTAAGGTTGCAAATTAATCTCTTTGCTTATTTGCAGAACAATCTATTGTGTTTAAGAGCCTCTGAGATTTGTGCATATGCACTAAAGTAGTCACCAGCCAGTAGATCGGGATCTACTGGTAGATCTTGGAACCTTTGACAGGTGATCCTGAGAGGTTTGGCCAGGAGGCTATCAAGTGCTGGCACTTCATCTGCCCCTTCCAGCACTGCTGTGCTGCTTGTGACCTCTGCCTTGGAGGTGCCCTTCAGCCCTGGGAATCTTCTGCTTGTTGTACAGGGCACAGGAAGAAGTGGAAGGGGGGTGGTGCTGATGTCAGGGTGCCCCTGCCTCCACCCTGTACCCTGTCTCCACAGAGCAGAAGGGGGCAGGGATTGAGAGTTTGCTGCCTGCTTTTGGGAGTGGAGCAGGGCCAGTGTAGGGTTGAACCTGCCTTAGCCCCCTGCACCATCACTCAGAAGCCATCTGTGGTAAGTGGTGCCCAGCTTGAGCCCGCATTTTGAACCCCAGTCCTGAACCCTTCCTGCACCCCAGACCTTGCCCCCAGCTTGAAAAAAGTGAGTGAGAATGGGGAAGGGAGGATGGAGTGAGCAAGGGCAGGGCCTTGGAGAAGGGGTAGGAAGGAGGCAGGGCAAGGGTGTTCGGGTTTGAGGTAGATCTTGGATTGCACTTAAATTCAAAAAGGTGGCTTAAAAAGGTTGGAGACCACTGCACTATAGTAACTTCTGCTATAGAAGCTATACAGTAATGCTAACTGTGAGTCTGAATAATCATAGTAGTATCTCCGTAGAAAGTTTTCAAACTATTTTAATAGGCAGTTTTCAACACAAATGAACTCCAGGTCTGATTGTGAAGGTTTTGAAAGTCTCTTTTACATCTCTGAGCCACATCCATCAGTGAAGCAGTATCAGTATACCTACACTGGTGCAAAAAACACTTCATAGACAAGACCCCAGTTTTTATTTTCTATGTATAGAAAATGTGATTGCAAATGCATGCACTCCAACATATTATCCACAGAACATGGATGGAACGGGCAATGGTACTGCACATTTCTCTCCACTACCCTTAGCCACAATCAGATTGTGTAGGAATCATTTCTAGAAGTGAGAGGATGATTCATTCTCTACACCATTTCTATTTTTGACAATTTATGAAAACTACCAACCATGGTGCCAGTTGCACACCTGATTCTGTCAACATTATTCAGAGGAAGAGCAACTGAATTCTACTTGGGTTGTTATACCACACCCCTTTCTAAGGTATTTGATTAATATCTTACTCACACAAGTAGTCCTGTGAATTACTCATCAGCAGGGCCGGCCTTAAGCCGATTCAGCCAATTCGCCCAAATCGGGCCCCGCACGTAAGGGGGCCCCGCGCCCCTGCACCCAGAAATTGGCTCCCTCGGTTTTGCTCTGACAGCTTCCCTCCCTCACCCTTACCTGTGCACACTGCTGGCTGCTCCTGCTGTGCATGCTGTTTGCAGGTGGGCAGGGAGATGCCCGGGCGTGACGTGATATCACACCCGGGATTTTAAAACTGAAAAGTGCCACGCAGCCGACGCCACCGCGCACGCAGTTTGCAGACTGGCCCTGCAGAAGGTAGAGGAGCAGGAGCGGTGGCAGGGGCTTGGATGGGGTGGGAAAGGAAGGGGAAGGCACCAAGAGGCAGGGTGGAGGTGAGACACATGCCAGGGGGCCAAGTACAGACAATGAGGAAAAGGGCAGGAGGGGAGCTGTCAGTGAGAGCGGGACAGGGTGATGCTGGGAGGGGAGAGGAGAGGAGAGGGGAAGGGCATTGGGGGCTAGAGGGGGAGGTGCTGGGAGAAGGCTTGAAAGAAGGGGTGGGCATGAGAAAGGTAGGGATGGAGCAAGACGAGTGAGAGCACAGAGGGGCAGGAGGGGAATGGGGCAGAGGATGGTGAGGGGGTGGGCATCAGGGAAAAAGAGGGCAAAGGGAGTAGGGGCAGTGAGGGAAGGGGGAGGCACCAGGTGGGTGCAGGGCTAAGGGAAGGTGCAGGTGCCAGGGGATTCTGGGGGTGAAGCAGAAGGGCAGACACCTGCAGGGGAGGGACCAGCACCAGAGGAGAGAGGTAGGGCAGGTGTGTAGATGGAGATGTTGGAAGAGGAGATGAGGAGGGGTGGCTCACGTGATCAGAGTGAGGCTACTGGAGCAGTGGGCACAGGGAGGAAAGAAGGGCTGGTGAAAGTGGGCAGGTCGCAGGAGGGCTGAGGGCAGTGAGAAGGGCAGGAGTCAGGACAGCAGGGGAGAGTGAGGAGTTGGGGGGCAGCAGGCACCAGGGGAGATGATAGAGCAAGAAGAGGAGACATGGCAGCAGAGAGAAAAGGTAAAGGTTTATAAAATATTTATTAATAACATGGTATGCTGCCCACGGCCAGTTTGTCTGTGCCCCACACTGCAGTTTAGGTTTATGTGGGGATCAACACGTGGCCAGCGAGTGGGAGCCAAAACAAAAGTAGTCAGTGTAATGATCTTCTGTTGATATGTTTTTTAGTAGTTAAATTCTTGGACTGTCATAGCTCATGAAAAGTGCTGTCGCATGAATAGAAATCGGGTAAATATTGCATTTCATTAATATCAGTAGAACTGACTTAAATGGGGCCTGTGTGTTGTGTAGTCTTACCTTAATCTTTGTATTCATGCCTGTCAGTGTGAGAGAAGCTATTTGCTTGCATATGCAACCACACTTAAGTTGAGGCCCTCAGCATGTTCTAGAAGTATCAGTGTGGCCCCTGGGGCTTCCGAAGTTGAGTTGCCCTAGCTCATCCCTGACAGGTGTCTGTCTAACCTGGTCTTAAATATCTGCAATTTAAGCCCATTGCTTCTCATTCTAACCTCAGTGGCCAAGCAGAACAATTTTTCTTCCTCCTCCTTATGATACTCTTAGATACTTGAAAGCTGCTCTCATGTCCCTTTTCAGCCTTCTCTTTACCAAGGTAAACAAGGCCAATTTCTTCAGCCTTGCCTCATATCTCATGTTCTCTAGACCTTTCATCATTTGTGTTGGTCTTCTCTGGACTTTCTCCAGTTTCTCCTCATTTCCTGAAATGTGATGCCCAGAACGTGACATGATACTCCAGCTGGGGCCTAATGTAGATGGCTCATTCCCTGCCTAGGGGACGTGAGATTGGGTTGGTTATTTCCAATCCTCCTAATTATTCTTTTCCTAAGCCAGGAGGGCATAGTAGTTCTGATGGGGTTTGGAAAGGGGATGGAAGCCAGATCCAAGATCAATGAGCCCTGGGAAGTGGGCCCATTGAAAGGAGACTGGACCTGTGGATGCCTTGGGGGTCTGCAACAAGGGCCTGCTTTGGGAAGCCCCCTCTTTGGAGGTAAATGTGGCAGCATTGAGATACCACCCAAAAGCAGGCGACACAGACACTAACTGCAGATTCATGGGACGGCTCTCACAGATCTTGCACATGCATAAGAGGATAGATCTGCAGGAGGAGGGGCAGTGGCATAGTGAGGGGGCCGGAGGAGTCAGTTGCTCTTGGAAGAAAAATAATATAAAATGTAGTTAAAAATAGATGTCACACATTTTTAAAGGGAATACCATATATCATGCCTTTTGTCTATTTTTGTCTCTTTAGGCCCGCAGTTAAAATTTTCAAAAGCACTTGAGTGACTAAAGTCATTTTTGAAAATTGGACTTGGAAATCTAAGCTCAGATTTTCAAAGGTAATTAAGCTCCTAAAGAGACGGTTGCCAACTCGGATCTTCAAAGATATCTATCCGATCTTTATACACCTTTGAAAATCTGGTGATAAGTGTCCTAGTCAGTTCTGAACGTGAGATGTAGGAGCCCAGTCCTAATTCCTTCAGGCTTTTTTTTTTAATTTGAACATTTATCTACACTAATTCACCTCCTTTCTCTTTCACTATCCAATAAATGCATGGATCAAAATTATAGGTGCTTTGTGAATATGCTGACTTGAGAGTGGAAAGATTTCCTATTGTCATGTATGATTCCTGGTAACCCATCTTAAATATGAAAAACTAGGTTGATACCTGTTCATATCAGGAGCTGCTGAATTCAGTTCACCATTTGCAGTATTTCATTATGATGTTTAGCGGAGAAGATAGTGTTTTGTTTTTTTTTTATTTATACTGTGGGCAAAGCATGGGCTCACAAGAATTCCTCCAGTGTTTTACCATGAGTTTCAAAACATTTGCTGTTTTTCTAAAGGCCTGGAGTCAATTGATTATGTAGGAATCTCAGCTTTCATTTAAAAAAAAGTTCTCTCTACTTCTTGGCCTTACAGCTAAGGAGGAAAGCTTTAAAACATGAACCCTAAATACTCAAAAAAAAAAAAAGGCCAATAAAAATCCAACATGTTTTATTTTTAAAAGAGTCTTATGATTTGTAGACCAGTCTCATAACTTTGTGTAGGCATTCCTTGTGATTTTTGGGTTGGCAATGTTACTCTTTGATGGGTGAATTTAGAGAGGTCTCTCTTCAGTTTCCCTTTCCACCCTCCTTTTTTGTCACAGGTCATCAGAGAATCATAGAGACAGTGGAGAGTAGAATGAGCCCAAAACAGTTTGAATTGGGCCCCGCACTTCCTAAAACTGGCCCTGCTCATCAGAGTGCCGAATCATGCACTCTGACAATAACTGTTGTTCTATTCATTTAGAATTGGACCAAGACAACCAACTTATTTAAACCTAAGCCACTGAGGTAGAAGTAGACAGGCAGTTGAGAGCCAAAAGGCTCTGTGTCTCTACCAATTTCCTAAACAATAAAATTAGTTCCCACCAGCTTAAAATATTTTACAATGTTTGTGTATGAATCTGTACCAGTACAAACTTTCTAAGGTATACTCACATTTATTCCATTTTGAGCAATGGAATGCAACTTTATTTCTTCCTAAAAACTAATTTAAAATATCATCAGATATTAAAATTAAACCAAGACATAAAAAGATCAATTTTCAATTATTTGTTTATTCAAAGAGAAATATATGTTGAGTCACCATACCTTACTCCACTGATTTCAATTAAGTTATTCCATAGATCAAGGCCGGGCAAGATCTGGCCCAACAAGCCACCTGTTCCAACCCACAGACAGACACAGCCAGAAGCCTCGGGCAGACTCCCTGCTTATCTCACTCACCCACACCCACCACTCAGGAAAAAGTGGCTGCTGCAACCATTTCTCTTTCTTAGCTGTGAGCCCTGGGAGGGGGGACTTGTGCTTCATGGGCTGCTCCTGCTGCCTGCACAATCCCATTGGTTGATTTCTGGCCAATGGGAGCTGCCTGTTTCAAGAACAGGCAGGCTGCAAAGCACCCTGCCCCTCTCTCCACAGGCTCTTAGACACCAACATACATAGCCTCTGCAGCCTTTGATGGGGGGCAGGGCAGGCAAGGAAGCTGTCTGTGAACCCTGCTGGACTGGTGGTTGGGAGTCACCCAGGCAAGTCTCCAGGTCAGAGCCTGCCTCTGGCTCCCCAGCCCCTTTTTCCCCCAGCCCCACATAACCCAAACATTTTGTCCCTCTCCTGAACTCATACCCCCTCCCAGACAGCGCACCCCAATCCCTTGCCCAAAGTCACAACCCAAACCCCAGCATCCCAGTCCCCTGCCCTAGGTCACAACCCAAACCCCTGCACTTCCGCCAGTGCCCCAGGTCATAATTGTGTCCTTCAGCCAAATTCCCTCTCAGACCCCACACCCTATTCTGTATCTCAATCCCTTACCCCAAGCTACCTTCTCTATCCAGCCTCCATCTAATTACCTGCTCCTCATCCATTAATATCATAGAAGAGCAGGGCCAGACAGAGGCATGGATGAGCCGGGCAGCTGCCCAGGGTGCCAACCCATGGGGGGCGCCTGATGGCAGCTGTAAAGGGCGCACGGTGTCCCTTACAGCTGCCATCAGGAGCCGCACGCCCGGCCCCGCGGCGCAGGACAGCAGCGCCCTTGCCCCCACGGCTGCGGGGCCCTGCACGGCCCGGCGCGTGCACCAGCAGCACTGGTCAGGCTGGGCTGGGCAGCGCATGTACCATGTGCCCCGGGGGTGGGCCCATGCACCCTGGGGTGGTGGGCCTGAGCATGCGCCCTGCGCCTGGGAGCAGCCCCACATGCCCGGGCCCAGGGCTCCAAAAGGGCTTAGGCTGGCCCTGTAGAAGTGTGCAACCTTCGACCACTTTCCAAAATCTTGGAGTGACCCCTCATCAAAAATTATTGCCCACCCAGCCACAGATGAATTTAACCCGTCATATGTGGTTGTATAAAATGCTTCTACAACCCTTTTTCTGTTGAATAGTCACAATAACTACATACTAATGCAAGGATTTGTATTTTGGCAATCTTGTTTGTTACAAGACAACCTCTTTAAACAGGGACTAAGATTTTATACTAAAATAAATCAGAACTCTTTTTTTAAACCACAAACTATAGCAGGCAATTTGGATAAACGTTTAACATACAAGTGTGACGCAGATGTAACTTTGAACTTTAAAAATAACCCTGAGAAAAAATTACTCTGGTTTTACATAAAACAAATAGGTAGGGTTAGGCAGTAACAGTTTTATCAAAAGTAGGATTGATTTAATTATGCTAACTATAGAAAGAAGTTTGTTCTCACCAGCCTTTTTCCCACATAGTCTAGCCAGAACAAATCCTCTACAGATAGTATTTTATTCATTTTAACTGCAACAATTATTTGTTTGAGTGTTACAGGGAACATAATGTAGTGCATTACTGCAAGACTTTAACCTCATAGTGTGAACATGTAGTTTAGCTTTCTAATCTTTCCTAATGTATATACCCAATTTAATGTGCATTTTTATTGACAATGTGTGTGATGCGTAATAAACTATTAATATGAATAAAAATCTATTTGTGAGTGGAAAAGTTAGTATTTATGTGACTACTATATTAACTCATTTTGCCTTTTACATTTTTGTGTTCCTTAGGTTAGCTTTTGTTCTAAGGTAAGGTTAAATTCAAGCTCAGCTAGAACACAAATCCAAGAGATTGAACCACATGTGAACTTCTCTTTTTTTTTCTTTGATTATTGGGGAACAAAATGCAAGACACCTCACAGTTCTTCTATCTTCTTTGTGTTCTATAAATCTATAACATCATCACCTTCTTCTCAACCAGCACTCTATCATCTTTGTGTTGATGGTTTCATTAAGACTTTTCTAAGCATAAAAGTTGCACCAATTTAAACTTTAATTGGTTGAGTTAGACCCATACAACCTGTGTGGGAAGGCTCATTGATATCAATTTAGTTTGCATCTGCATAACTAATTGGTCTACATACAAATTTATACTGCAGCCCATTACTTCATGGCTTTTGGCAACTCCGTTATCTAACCCCAAATGATGTCCTTTTGAAATAGAAGCCTCTCAAAGAAGTTAAAAAGCATTCTGGTGCCTCCAATGGCAGTTTGAGAAGGATCTTCAGGGCCCAGTTTGTCACTGTCTCTCATGCTGAGTGGTAGCTTATTCTGGGCCTTTGCAGAGAAGAGACTGCTGACTAAACTAGAATACGTGGGTTTAACTATTACTATCTGAGTCCCACTCCCAAAAGAAAGCTCAGTGCCCTCCAAATAAATATAACATGGCCATACCCAAAGGAGTTCACCATATAGGGTATGTCTACACTACAGAGTTATGTCAGAAAAATGGCCATTTTTCTGACACAACTTGAGGAACATCCACTCTGCAATTGCGTTCTTCCAAAAGAAAATCGAAAGAATAGAGGGGCTTTTCCAACATTGGTAATCCTCATTCTACGAGGAAGAAGACTTTTTACGAAAGAGCTTTTTCACAAAAAGGTGAGTGTGGACGGGGAAAAGGGAGTTCTTTCGGAAGAAGAGGAAAGAGGAAATAGCACAGGTGTCCTGGTGACCATTCCGTCCATAGCAATCACAGCTTACATGCAAGAAAGTGTCCATTCAGTCTGGATGCTGTCTTTCGAGAAAGCAGATTGCTTTTTCTATGCACTTTTGCAGTATAGATGCTCTCTTTCAGAAGAAGCAGAAGATCTCTTCCGAAAAAAGCTTCTTCCAAAAGAAGCCTGTAATATAGACATAGCCATAGACCAGCCAGAGACAAATAACACCTATTCCGTGGTGTGCTGGGATGAGTTGGTTGCAGTGTAAAATTCTAGTTAGCAATACTATGTAGAAACTGGGACTAGAAGGTGCCAATAAACAAAACTTTATTCTTTATACTTTGTTGAAAGAAAAACACAGTAAGATAAACAGAATACCATCAACATGAAAATAATGCAGTACTTGTTTCTGAATGTGTCATATTATCATTAAAAATAACTTTCACAATTGCTAAAACTAAAATAAATTAGCAAGCAAAAACTCAATTTCTCTATTTTTTTAAATCTGTTTCCTTTGTAATTTTAACAAAATTTTATAGGGAAACAATGAAATGGAATGTGTATAAAGACATCCATCAAGGAAGAGACTGATAAAGGCCCAAATCAAGCACATTGAAACAGGTAAGATCTCTACGGGTATGTCTACACTAGAAAGTTAGTTCGAACTAACGGACGTTAGTTCGAACTAACTTTCCTATGCGCTACACTAGCGCTCCGCTAGTTCGAATTTGAATCGAACTAGCGGAGCGCTTAGTTCGAACTAGGTAAACCTCATTTTACGAGGACTAACGCCTAGTTCGAACTAGCTAGTTCGAACTAAGGGCTGTGTAGCCCTTTAGTTCGAACTAGTGGGAGGCTAGCCCTCCCCAGGTTTCCCTGGTGGCCACTCTGGCCAACACCAGGGAAACTCTATGCCCCCCTCCCGGCCCCGGACCCCTTAAAGGGGCACGGGCTGGCTACGGTGCCCGTGCCAGGTGCAAGCCTGCCAGCACCCAGCTAGCAGACCCTGCACCTGGCACGGCACAGAGCCACCCACCCGATGCCCCCCAGCCCACCCCCTCTTGCCGGGACCAGGCTGGCGGCTCCCGGGAGCTTGCCCTGGACCGCAAGAGGCGGGCACCTTCCTGGGCTAGTGCGGACATCGTGGACCTCGTCCACGATCTCCGCACTAGGCACAGGAAAGTGGCCGTCTAGGGCAGGAGAGCTGCCAGCCTGGCCACCCAGGAGCAGGTGTGCATGAAAATCAAGGGGGTCCACTGAGACCCCCGACACTGAGCCCTGAGCTTACAATGGCCGTCCTGGGTCAGACCAAAGGTCCATCTAGCCCAGTAGCCTGTCTGCCAACAGCGGCCAACCCTAGGGACCCTGGAGGGGATGGACCGAAGACAATGACCAAGCCATTTGTCTCGTGCCATCCCTCTCCAGCCTTCCACAAACTTTGGGCAGGGACACCACTCCTACCCTCTGGCTAATAGGACTCCATGGACCCAACCTCCATCACTTTATCTCACTTCCCTTTAAACTCTGTTCTAGTTCTAGCCTTCACAGCCTCCTGCAGCAAGGAGTTCCACAGGTTAACTATTTGCTTTGTCAAGAAGAACAACTTTCTCTTACTAGTTTCAAGCCTGCTACCCATTCCTTTCCTTTGGTGTCCTCTAGTCCTTCTTTATGGGAACTCAGGAAGAACTTTTCTGAATGCACCCTCTCCACCCAACCCCTGCTTTTAGAGACCTCTATCCTGTCCCCCCTCCGTCTCCTCTTTTCTAAGCTGAACAGTCCCAGTCTCTGTAGCCTCTCTTCATCTGGGACCTGTTCCCAACCCCTGATCATGTTAGTTGCCCTCCCCTCTCCCAGCCTTTCTCTTCCCCTCTTCCACCTCCTTTTCCCAGTCTCCCCCAGTTTTTTTCAATAAAGACAGAGTCAATGTTGGAAGAAACGTTATCTTTATTTTGTACATCAATAAGAAGGGGGGCTAGGGAAGGGCAAGTGGAAGGAGGTGAGGGAGGAATGGGGTACGAGCCCCCGATGGGGAGGACTGGGCTGGCTCTGCGGGCTTCTGGGGGTGGAAGCTCTCCTGCAGCCCCCCAATTACTCCCTCTCCCCAGATGGCAGCCTGCGGCAAGTGCAGCCGGGCTGATGGCCGAGTGGTGTGATGTGCCCAGTGTGGGCACTCAGGGCACTCCAAGCCAGAACTTCTTTGCAAGCGGGGCACCCCTTAGAACTGTGTGTCCGGGGTGGGGGTCGGGACCCTTTAAGCGCAGCCCTCGGCTAGCCTGAGACAGTATCTCCATGCTCTAAGTCCTCCTTTTATGCCCTGCCGGCACTGCTTCCGGCCATCCTTAAGCCCTGTTCAGAGTCCACTCAATGTGGACTTACTAGTTCGAACTAGCAAAACGCTAGTTCGAACTAGTTTTTAGTTCTAGATGCGTTAGTTCGAACTAGCTTAGTTCGAATTAACTAATTCGAACTAAGTTAGTTCGAACTAGCGCTGTAGTGTAGACGTACCCTACTTGTGTGCATAGCCCTGTTCCATCAGTGAGTCTTCATATGCATTCAGGAGTCTATCCATATTTTGTGACTTACAGGCCTGGGTACACACAAGAAGATCTTTAAATCAGGGAAACAAATACACTTAGAATGTTGTTTCAGGATTAAAAAAAAAAATCTTCAGAATTTAAAGGTTTCTGAATCAGAAATGTTTTGAAATAGTTCAATGAAAAATCTTTAGTCTAAATGAAAAAAATCTTTCCCTGAGCCTAGATTTTTGTACAAATTAGTGAATGTGCATTATTTGCTTTTTATAGCCTTTATATCCATCTTTTGTAGTACCCGAATCTTATTCCATTGTAATTTTCTTGGTTTCTAGTGCATTCACATAACAGTAAGGAGACCTTCACTGGCCAATATAATATCTGTAAATTCCCTCCATTGTTTAACAAATAAGAGAACCACTTCAGTCCTGCTCAGGGTATGCTACTTTTTTCAGTAAAATGATATGATAGTCAGTTAAATGATGATGAATTCACTTTAGAAAACTAGTAAGAATTATAAGATGTGCAGCATTTTACATTTATTTACTCTTCAGAATTGTTTTCAATCTCTTTAAAATCACTCATGTTAGAAAAGGTTTAGGTATTCAGATAGTGAAACAAGATAAATTGGGTTACCTTATGCCTCCCTTCTGAAGTAACAGCTCCCATGTGTTGATCTGTGACCTCTAGTGGGAATTAGCCTTGATGGTAAATTCTTTAATTTGACTATTCAAATAACTAGCCTACTATTAGCATAACTTACCTACATAAATGGCTGCACTGTTCTTTTCCTAGCTAGGATTTATTTTACATGCTTAAGTACCTATAGCCCTGAACCTATGATCAGATCCTTGAACAAATACGCATGTGATCACACGTAGACCTAGTTACTTCAATAGGATGTTGGATGGGCACATGGGGCTACCCTTATGAATCAGTCTGCAGAATCAGGGGTCTACATTTTATAATGTATTTATCACCATCCATAAGTAGTGTATCTACCTAACTCATGAATGCCTCAGACAGAATTTCTAGGACAAGTAAAAGCAGTGTCCCCCAGATGTGCCAACCCCATATGAGTTCTGTTCCTTTAAGTCTCTGCTTCAAATACATGTTTACCTGCAGTCCCCTCCTTGTCTGACTCATGTAGGTATTTTAATTTCTTTTTTGTTCTCTTCAGCTCTATGTTTCTTTCATCCAGATATAAGGTGCTAAGCTGAGTAGTATCAGGATCATTATTTTTAGTGGTACTGTTTGGGATGATCCTCTTTTTTGCAATACATTTGAAGACCAGTATTGAGAGTTCATATAATTAATAGCTTAACAAGAACAGAACATCTGGCATTAGGGACTCACAGAAGCAACAGCAGGAATTAGGAGTACCAATATTTGGCAAGTTCGAAGTGGCTCATCTGCCAGTAAGTAAAAAGCATATGTGGAGGCCCAGCTGTGCAGATCAGTGCATTTAATGAACAGAAATGTGGTTTTATTTTCATCTCTGAAAACTAGCTATGCTACTGATTACCAATACAGATTGCAGTATATAAAGATGAAATGTGCTTTTGAACTGACAGAGATTAAAGCATTAGGCATAATGTGCTTATAGTGTGACTAACTTAATTATTACCACTTTGCACCAGTTTATGTCAATATTCTATAGACTTTTAAATGCATCTTGACTTTTTTTTTTTTTAAAAAAAGACCAACACAGGAGTATGATCAGCAATCACATAACACTGACTGAGAAGAGGAAACGAAGATAGTGAACTGAGAAATAAAGCTACATTAACAAAATGTTTTCAGCAGTCTTCTGCTAAATGAGACTACCGTGGGTGTTCTTTTCAACACTGCTTGTTCTCTGATTTAACTTGTCTGTTAAAACTTCTCTGTTTTAACTTGTTAAATAAATTGAATTATTTCATAACATCATAACATTTCAACTCAGAACTGCTCCTGCTCCTTCATTGTAAGTGTAGGGGTCTGTCCACCCCAAGGCTTTGTACATTATCAAGATCTTATAGTTAGGGCCTTACCAAATTCACAGTCCATTTTAGTTAATTAAACAGTCAGAGGATTTAAAAAATAATAATTTTCAAGATTTCAACCATTTAAATCTGAAATTTCGCAATGCTGTAATTTTAGGGGTCCTGACCCAAAAAGAAGTTGTAGAGGATCACAATATTATTGTGGGGGGGGTTGTGGTACTGCTACCCTTACGTCTGCACTGCTGGTGGTGGTGGCACTGCTTTCAGAGTTGGGCAGCTGTGAAGAGGTGGCTGTTGGCCAGAATCCCAGCTCCAAAAACAAGCTGCCACCAGCAGCAACACAGAAGTAAGGATGGCATGGTATGGTATTGCCACCCTTACTTCTGCGCTGCTAGTGGTGAGGTGCTGCCTTCAGAGCTGGGCACATGGCCAACAGCTGCTACTCTTCATTTGCTCAGCTGGCAGGCAGTGCAGAAGTAAGGGTGGTGATACCATGATCCCCCCCTAAAATAACCTTGTGACCTCCTGCAACTCCCTTTTGGGTCAGGACCTCCAATTTGAGAAACTCTGGTCTCCCCTGTGAAATCTGAATAGGGTAAAAGCACACAAAAGACCAGATTTCACCAGGAGAGGGGATGGAGGAGGGACTGGATTTTGTGGACTAATGTGTTTTTCATGGCTGTAAATTTAGCAGGGCCTTATTTATAGTCAGCAGACCAAAGTATTAAAAGGGAGGCAGGAGAAACAACAGAAGTTAACTTATCACTCAGGCAGAAACTGATCACCAGCTTAAAAACAGTACAAAATTCTAAACACAGATGGGCCCAAAGCATTTTTCTTCATAAATCAAAAGTAATAAAATGTCAGTTTCTTGATACAGAAACAGTAGTCTTTGCTTTTAATGAGGTATAGATGGACTGTGAGACTCCAGGAGCAAAGAGCTGTTGGGATGGAAGCCAGGAATACTACACACATGGTATACAATTAAATTAGTCCACATAATTAATATAAAACAGAAATCTGAAAGAGGTGCCATACTCCTTACTGCATTCTAATCTGTATCCCTATTCTGCTTGGTACCTACCCCACCACCTCTCCTCATTTTGCTGTCTGCCATCTGCACAAGTTTATTCACTCATCCCCCAAGTTCTCTAATGTCAAGGCTCCTCTTTTGCAGAAGATCAGTAACTTTTAGAAAGAGTGTGATAAAAGCCAGAGAATGAGTGACAAAAATTTGCATTAATCATCATTTGTCAACCTTTTTTGGTCACTTAGATTGTTTATTGTGTTGACAGCGCCTACGTTTATTTATCGACAGCACCTACGTTTATTTAATCTTCTTTCCTTTATTTATTGCCTTTCTTTTAAGAAGAAACAGTTGCTAAAACATTGCCAATACCACAATAAGAAGCACTTTGATAATATTTAGTGATGTTGCCTTTTGAATTGCCACATGCCCCAGAAAAACAAAAAGAATTTTAAAAAAGAAACAGCTTAAAGCAGTATTTTCACACTCAAAATACACTTGGAAAGAGATGTAAAAACAAATGTATGAGAGTCTAGTGATTTCAGCTCTTTTCGTGCCAGAGGGCCATTTCAATTGCTCGCTTTTGGGGGTACCTATATTGAACTGAGTGAAGCTCCATAACATGCAACTATTAGTGAAGTTCCCTTGCTGCAAGATGCTCTGTGCCTTCAGCTCCAAGCACTTCACAGGATCATGCCCCTCTTGTCCAGTGATGACACTTCTTCACACGAGACAAATTATGTCAAATAACTATTTATTTATTTATTTATTTATTTATTTATTTGTGTGTGTATGTACGTATGTATGTATGTAGGTAAAATATTTTTACCCCACCTCTCTATTTAAAATATTCGAGGTGGCTTACAAATTTTTTTAACACACAATACAAATATATATAAAAAATTAAAATACGAGACCCCAGAGGGATATAAAACCTGCTACAAATGTCTTGGGAGGAGGAACTCACAAACACAGACTAAAACACCAATAAAAGCACAAGTAAAAAGAGTGGCCTTAGCCTGATGCCGAAACAATGCTAATGTTGGTGCCATGCAAATATCCTGAGGAAGAGAATTCCACAGCCTGGGAGCAAAAGCTGAGAAGTCCCTGTTCTGCGTAGATATTAATCTTATCTCCATAAATGGGGGAACACTGAGCAGAGCCTCCCCAGCTGACCTCAATCCCCAGTCAGGTTCATATGGGAGAAGACGATCCTTCAGAAACCCCGCACCCAACCCATTCAGGGCTTTACAGGTCATAACCAAGACCTTAAATTGTGCCCGGAAACATACCGGAAGCCAGTGCAGCATAATGTGATCCATATAATGAGTATTAGTTAAAACTCGAGCAGCTGCATTCTGGACCAGTTGAAGTTTCCGAATGCTCTTTAGAGGCAGCCCCACATAAAGCGCATTACAGTAATCCAGTCGGGATGTAACAAGAGCATGGATCACTGTGGCTAAGTCGTGCTTGTTCAGGAAGGGTCGCAGTTGGCGAATCAGACGAAGCTGCCCAAAAGCACTCCTGACCACTGAAGAAATCTGGTTCTCAAATATTAGAAAAAGGTCCAGGAGGACTCCCAAACTGCATAACTGTTCTTTCAGGGGGAGAGTAACCCCGTCTAGAACAAGTACCATGCCACAGTCTTGAACAGATAGCCTCCTGATCCACATGACCTCAGCCTTATCTCGATTCAGCTTCAGCTTGTTTGACTTCATTCAATCCACCACTGCCTCTAGACACCAGTTTAGATCAGTCACTGCAACACCTGGTTCTGATGTCACAGGGAAATAGAGTTGGTTGTCATCTGCATATTGATGGCACCATCCTCCAAAACTCCTTATGCTCTCTCCCAGTGGCTTCATGTAGATGTTAAACAGCATAGGGGACAAGATGGAATCTTGCGGGACCCCATAGCACAATCGTCACGGGTTCAAATAGCAGCCCCTAGCTCCACCTTCTGAGAGTGTCCTGACAGGTAAGACCAGAACCACTGCAGAACAGTGCCTCTGATATCCAGCTCCACCAGGCGTTCCAGAAGGACACAGTGATCAGTGGGATCAAAAGTTGCTGAGAGGTCCAAGAGAATCAACAGGGATGCACTCCCTCTGTTTATCTCCCAGCGTATGTCGTCTGCCAGGGCAACCAAGGCAGTTTCAGTTCCAAAACCTGGCCTAAAGCCAGACTGAAATGGATCTAAATAATCTGTTTCTCCCAAGAAAGCTTGGAGTTGCAATGCCATTGCCCGCTCAAGTACCTTGCCCAAGAAGGGAATATTAGCAACTGGGTGATAGTTATTCAAATCATGTGGGTCCAGGAAAGATTTCTTAAATAGTGGTTTTATCACTGCCTCTTTCAAGGTGGTGGGGACCATACCAGATCTAAAAGACGCATTAATAATGACTCAGCTAGTCATCCCTTCCTGGCTAGATTTAATAAGCCTTGAAGGGCAGAGGTCGAAAGAGCATGTGATCGGTCACACTCCTCCAAGCATTTTGTGCGGGAAAGTGGGCATACTCATGTGCCATGTGCGGCACTGCTGTGCGTGTGTGTCCGTCCAGGACTCCAGTTTCCTTGGTGGTGGTTTGTGGTGGGAGGGTGTCCCACCACAGAGTTGTGAGTAAGGCAGGCCTCTCCCGACACTCTGTGAGCAGGAGCACAAGGGTCCTCTGAGGCAACCTCATTGGGGCTATCTGCTCTGGACTGGTGCTCCATGTACACCCACGTGCACAGGCCAATAAGGCTGAACGAGGAGCATGGAGCTCCTTGCTGCCTGCCGCCTCCCCCCATGTGTGTCTAAGGACAGCTATGGAGCTCACCTGATGGGTCTTCCCATCTCATCCGTGGGTGACATCCTGAGAGGGTGGTACTGGCTCCAAGGACTGGCTGAGTTCCTGGCTGGGGGCCTGGTAGCTTCACTGGCCTGCTTCTCCCCACACCAGCCACAAGTTTGCCATCTGGGCAGGTAACAATGGGCATCTCCAACCCAGAGTCTCACTAAGGGGGGGAAGGGACTGACCCCCCTCTCCCAGGATGCGGTGGAGCTGGTTGTAGTACTGGCAGGTCTGGGGTGCTGCCTCTGAGAAGGAGCTGCACTCCCTGGCCTTGGTATAGGCCTGCCTGAGTTCTTTAACTTTCATGGACACTTACCACTGGGTGCACATGTGTCCCCTCTGGTCCAGGGTCTTGGCCATCCAGCTATAGAAATCAGCGTTCCTGTGCCTGGTGTGGAGATCTTGGGGGTTCACATCTCCACAGATCTCAGTGAGATCCAGGATCTCCACACCCATCCAGGATGGGGCCCTACTTCTCCTACCCCGGGCAGGAGCTTGGGCACTGCCTGCAGCTGTGCTTGCAGCTGTTGGGGGCTCAGAGACAGTGCTGTGGTCTGCCATTGCAGTGGGGCAGGCAGATCTGGGTGCAGCTGTGTGGCATAGTGTGAGCTGGACCTGCTTTGTGGCATACACTGTTTCCCCTGAGGCTGAATCTTTAAAGCCTGCAGGGAAAGGGGAACTATAGAGTCCTGATGACTGTGGACAGAGTAGCCAGCAGGGTACCTGTGGGAAGCCCTGGAGGTCACTTATTTCAAAATAACCACAACTGCCCTGTCTACACACACCTTATTTTGAAATAACTGTTTCAAAATAGTCATTATTCCTTGTAAAAGGAGGGTTACAGAATTCAGAATAAGATGCTCATTATTTCAAAATAACAGGTTTTCTGTGTAGATGCTTACTTTGTTATTTCAAAATAACGCTGCTATGTAGACATGCCCTTAGAGGGCAAATGTACACTGTAGCAGGACTATGCAGTAAAGAGTTTGTCAATGTGTTATCTATTGTGCATGTATTGTTCTCACATTTTAAAGCTGAACTTTGGAAAAATACCCATTGTTTAAAAATGAAAAGACTACAATAAAATAGTTTTCATAAACATTTGTGTGTTCTGTACATAAGATTTCATTGTCTGCCTCTCTGAATGCACCTTGAGAGTTTCCTACAGAGATTCCTTTTCCCACTGTCCACCAACCTCTCCAATTGCTCCGTTGGAAGTCCACTTCACTTCTACTACTTGCACTCAATGAGTGGGTGACATCCACTGCTCGGTTGGCTTCAGTGATCATCCCTACACCAAAGACTCCTGCACCGACCTAGTCCTCCTTTTCAGTGCTCTATTTGCATCTCTGACATCTCCTTTAGAAAATTAACAGAGTTAAAAACAAAATCTTTATATTCCTCTCCCTACTCTCTTTTTTTGTAACTATCAATACTACTGTATCCTACAGTCAAATTATCTTGCAAACTTAGTGTCATATTAGCCTCTTCTTTCCATTAATTTCCTGAGACAATTGGTTGCTAAATCTTTCTGATTATCCTCTATAATATCTCAAAAAATCATTCTTGTCAGAGCTTCATTCTATGCTCTAGTCATTTCTGGTCTAGACTTCTACAGCCTTTGCAATTAATACTTTCCATCCCTCCTGTCTATGCAACATGCAACTGATAAAGAATGTTCCTTGCCTGCCACTGACTTAGTAGGTCTACAAGGCCCCTGGACTTACAAACCCTTTCAATATATACACCATTATGGCCCTGGTCCTGAAAAGATTTGTTCACATGCTTAACTTTATACATAGTATGTAGTTCTCCTGACTTCAGAAGAGTACTCCCAGGGTACGTCTAAACTATATGCCTCTGTTAGCAGAGGCATGTTGATTTGTTTGTTCAGCAAAGGCAAATGAAGCCGCGATTTAAATGATCGCGGCTTCATTTACATTTACATGGCTGCCGCGCTGAACCGACAAACAGCTGATCAGCTGTTTGTCGGCTCGCGCGCTAGTCTGGACGTTCCCCCTGTTGACATCAAAGCCCTTTGTCGGCAGCCCCGGTAAACCTCATTCCACGAGGAATAACGGGGCTGCCGACAAAGGGCTTTGATGTCGACAGGGGGAACGTCCAGACTAGCGCGCTAAGCCGACAAACAGCTGATCAGCTGTTTGTCGGCTCAGCGCGGCAGCCATGTAAATGTAAATGAAGCCGCGATCATTTAAATCGCGGCTTCATTTGCCTTTGCCTATCTGTCTAATCTACATGCCTCTGCCGACAGAGGCATGTAGTCTAGACACAGCCCCAGTGTGTAAAGTTAAGCACATGGGAAACTTTGCAGCATGGAGGTTGTCAGGTGCAGAAGGTGGAGGCCCACAAGAGACCTTAAATACCTTGCCTCTATAGGCTCTGCTTACAAAAACTCCCCAAGATTACAGAGTTCCTATCCTTGGGAGAGAGGCTGGCAAGTGTTCAAGTCCTTCTTTTAAAACCCAGGAAAAATCACTTGAACTTCTTCTAGAGAAGTACCCCAAGCTCTTCTACCACAAGAAAGCTTGAAAAAGAAAACAGAAAACAAACTGTAATCTCTAGTTTGAAAAAAATCTGCAATCTCTCTCAGCCTAGGCAAGCACACTCAGAGACCTGTTACCTTCTGGACACAAGAATCAAATCATAGCCTTTAAAAAGGTGATTTTATTAACAAAACAAAAAGATATACTTGACAAAGCATAGTTGGTCGCTAGTATTACAGAGCAACTAAGAAAAGGGCAGATTAAAACACAGAGGAAAAAATGGTATCTCTGGCACATCTTATGTATAGTGAATGAGAGGGAGGGAGGCACGTGGATTTCACACAGAGAAATTTAATCAAACAGCAAAATAAAGAAAAATACCCTGATTGCGACTAAACATACATCTTGCTTCCTCCAACTTCTAACTTAGAACTCCCACAAACAGAGCAGGCGGCAGGTATATATTTACCATGTACATTTCAGCACTTTATCCCATTGGTTCTTCTAGCTCCCTGACAACAACCTTAGCTCTCTGAGTTTAAGCCTTTAGTCACCAAGCGCTGGCCATCACTCCTCCTATCTATCACAGAGGTCTATACATCTTACATCAGTTTTGCAAAATTATAATGAAAATATACTGGTTTGCTTACAAAATCTGTTTATCTGCCCTTCACCATGAAGAGTACAATTCAAGAAGTACTTTACCCTACATCAAGGAATTAGACACTCAGGGCGAGTGCAGGAGAACAATTTTGCAATGCTGTTTGACATAATTGAACATCTCTATAAATACACTAAAGCAGTAAGCCATGAATGTACCCATGCCAAGAGCCCTAGATCATTGTGATATTAGAGGTATAATTCACCCAGTCACCACTTACTTTACAGCTAATTTGCATGCAATAAGTTTATTAATTGTGATGTGTCAGTGATATGAGGGACACAACACAGTTAATGGATTACTTGGTTCAACTGCAACATTCCTTTAAAGGCTGATTCACAACTCAACAGAAACTCCTCAACACAACCCACACACAAATCAACACAGAAACTCTCAGCACAACCCCCCAGACACAAATCAACACAACCAGCACATACAATAACCCCAAACAAACATCCTATCACAGCAGCACACATATCTCATTCGCCACCCATAGAAGTGAATGCAAATCTCATAAAGTACAAACTAAGCACTCACCAAATCATCAGTTCATGGTTTTTTAGACTTCCCTGGCTGGGGAGCATGGCAGCCCCTTGCTGGTGGAGTCAGGTAGCCTGGAGAGCTGTCTGGACATAGAGTCTAGAATTTATTACCGCTATCATAAAATCATAAACATGAGCAGCAAGCTATAGATCATTACTAATATACATAAATTAATGATGTCCATATAAAAAAGTAATTATGTTTTATGGGTTACAGTTAACCCAACAATAAATAAATAGAATGTATATAATATTTTTTTTCTTGTTTGTATAGCCATTAACCAAATGTATGAACTATATTGGCTATTTAAATTATCATACTGCATTATTTACATATTTTAAGGCTTCAGCCGTTTAAAAACTGTAATGTTCTTTCTGAGTATTTAAATAAGGGTTCTATTTGCTGCAGCATTTGTAACTGTCAGTTAAGTTTTTTGCTGGGGATAATACTTGTAATGATCAAGAGCATCATAATGAATATTTCTCCTGTGCTTTAGAAAAAGAAAATATTGATTTTCAATATAGCCTCTTTCATCACAGTACAGAACTGCTTATGTGTTGAAGCTTTTGATTGCTACCAATCTACCTGGTACATATGATTTTTATTGACTGTAATATACTGTCCATTCAATAGTAGTGCAGAATTGGACAGAGTATTCCCTCAGCTCAAGCGGTAATTAGAAAGACTTTTAAAGATATTATATTGGTCTTCTGTGCACAACTTGAGATAAAATTAAATTATTGGAACGTATATATAAATTGGCTCTCCTGGAGGTGAATATCCAGAACATCATATATAAACAAATTCATTGAAGCCAAATTTATAATCTGTTGGTTGTATGATAAGTTGTTTTGTGCATATTTCACTTGGCAATGGTAATCTGTTCTATATACTTTAAACTGTAGATGGGTTCTCATAGGCAGATAATTAAGCAGATAAATGTAAAAAATACATTTACTCACCAAACTATTCCACATGAAGAAGTTAGCAGGGCTCATGTTTTCCATGATTCTCCAAACAGACAATCTATCCCTCTCCTAGGATTGTACTGTGGAATCTATACCTCCATTAAAAAGATAACTCTCTAGCCCTTAAGATTGCAAAGGAAACCTGTTTCAGAATGGGACTTCAATGGGAATTCAAATCAGCTTATGTCTAGACTATGAGGTATCCCAGAAAAATTCTGCCCCGTCCAGGGAACGTGTCTGCTCTTCCAACATTTTTTGCGGAAGAGCAGACACGCTCTTTCAGAAGCCCTGTTTTCCTCATGCCACGAGGAAGAAGGGCTCTTCCGAAAGAGTAGGTTTTTCTGAAATTTGTCCCAGTGTAGACAGGCCAAATTTCAGAAAAGTCTCTTCTGACAAAACTATCGGAAAAAGATACACAAATTGTGGAGCGCAATTTGCATACCTTTTTCCAATACAAAGTGGCAGTGTAAACATAGCCTCAGTGTAGTTGTTCTCCTGAGACTGCAAACAAACAGCATGAAGCAATAGCTCTGTGATGTGTGAACCATCTCTCTCAACTCTGCTGGAGTCTAATATTAATTGTTGATCATTTTTAACAGAACATCTATCAAATACATGTATCCATCACTACTGAATTCAATGGTGGGGCACACGTGAGGGCCAAAGGAGCTTCTGATTGCAGTCAGAGGTTAGGGCACGATAAACAGATTTTTAAATCTCAAGTCACCTCTACCCCTTCCCAGAAAAGGAGAATGAAGGTACATCCTCACCTAATTTGCAAAAGTCTCAAATTAGCTTGGGTTCCAGGAAGCCAAACAGTCTCCTACCCATTCTTGAGTGCCCACTGTGTCATTAATAAAGCATAGTGATAGAAATGTAGCCATGTTAGTCTGGTGTAGCTGAAACAAAATACAGGACTATGTAGCACTTTAAAGACTAACAAGACGGTTTATTAGATGATGAGCTTTCGTGGGCCAGACCCACTTCCTCAGATCAAATAGTGGAAGAAAATAGTCACAACCATATATACCAAAGGATACAATTAAAAAAAAAGTGAACACATATGAAAAGGACAAATCACATTTCAGAACAGAAGGGGGATGCGAGAGGGAGCGGGGGAAGGAAGGTCAATGTCTGTGAGCTAATGATATTAGGTGGCGAAAGGTAATTTACCTAGCCTGTAGTTCGAATTAACACTCTTAATTCAAACTACCATTACTCCTCATTGCAAGAGGAGTAACGGTAGTTCGAATTAAGAGTGTTAATTCAAACAACCTAGCCCGTGCCAAGTGTAGCCGCGGGCAGGTAGTTCGAGCTACCGGGCATTTAAAAATGGCAGCACCTGGGAACATGCAAATGAAGCCCGGGATATTTAAAGCCCGGGCTTCATTTGCAAGTTCGAATTACTACATTAGCCACCCTAGTTCGAACTAGGTTGGCTAGTGTAACCATACCCTAAGGCACTATACTAGTATTTCTGTCTCTGTAGAAAATCCACACAATGGGAAAGTAGGAGCCCTTATTTCTGCTCCACTTGTTCTGATCATATACATAACCCTTAAAATCACACCATTTGGTTTTAGTGACCATTCTTTTCAATTACATGGATACAGATTTACTTTATACACCTTGTAAGAAGGACGCATGTGACTCATAGATATTTAAAACTAAAGACTTATTGTTTAGCACAGAAGAATATATTCTCTTGATACCTCCAAAGTAGTTCAGTTACACAAAGATCTATTACTAAAACTAGCTCACAGATATCACTTAGACAGTTTGTAATGGGAAACATATGTGTTCTAGTTAGATTAAAACCATTTAATAGATCAGGGATGAGATGCAGATGTAGGGTGGAGATCTTTTAAAAGATGTCCTTCTTATTGCGGAATATAATGATAAAAGGATGATTTTCAGCTTGCTTATTGTTGATCTTTGTGTGAGGGAAGTTTTGCAAAGTGAATATTTCATACTCTAAAACTATACGGTGGAGAATCAAGAGGAATACAGAAGTTATGAAAACAAGATATGAGATAATATTTGGAAGAACAAGTGATGAAGCAAAATGCAATGAACAACATGTGAAATGAAGAAATGACAAAGAAAGACCATCTTTGCAAATTAGAAGACTAAGGTAAATGTTAAAACTATTAAAGGGAATAGAAGAGACAAGATGGAAATAACAGGTAAAACAGGTGATGGCAGAAGTTAATCGATCATTCTTTGTCAGGGGAAAAAAAATGAGGCTCTTGATATAACAGAATTCTTCAACAAATAAACTGTGTAAAATTATACAAGTCAGAGGAAAGAAAGTTCATGGGATAGTTTGCTTATCTAAAATGGAGACCAGTCGGTAACCTGGGTAAAATAATTGACTTTCTGGCCACCCTCTACTCCCCGCAAATGTTTTGGACAGTAACACTCATCTACACTGACATCCACAAGTGTGTAAGAGGAGCAGGCTCTGAATCAGGGGTCAGCAACCCATGGCACACGTGCCATAAGTGGCATGTGAACCAATTTGCACTGGCACACAGCAGGAGCTCAGCCTCACCCCTCCTCCCCCTTCGCAGCAGGGAGCCCGTGTTGCTGCTGGAGCTTTCCCTCTTCCCCGGCAGCAGGTTTGCTGCGGTGGGAGGAGGTGGCTGGGGCTGAAGCTCCTCAGTGGTGCAAATCCCACATGAGCCGCTGCAGCAGCCACTGCAGGGCTTCCAGAAGTGCCTCTGACTTGAAAGACTCTTGCTGGCCTGCCCCCCTTTACTCTGGCCAGGGTTATGTGGTGGGGGTAACAGTGACAGCCCAGGCCCGGCTGGAGTAGGCAGCTGTGCTGGCTCAGGGAGATCCAGCAGGTGTTGCCCCCAGATCAGCATGGAGGGAGGGGCCACATCACGCTGCGTGCATCTTGGCTGCCTCTGGAGGGCTCCAGTCCCTGAGCCCCCCCGCATAGTGGTCGTCTCCCTCCCGAGCTGGGCTTGCCTCCCCTCCCCCTGCCAGACCCGGACCCTCGGTGTTGCCTGTGGGCAGCTACTGCCTGGCTGGGGTTGCAGCACTGCTGGGCTGAGGGGGGCCCAGGCTGTGTAGCCCTGGCTCTTGCCTTGCCTCACTTGCCTGATGCTGGCCCCGGGGCCTGAGGGGCCAAACCCCCTCACCTTCCTGCCCCCATCCAGACCTGCGCAACAGGTGCATGAGTGGCACTAGTTCCTCTTCCTCACGGTGCACCCTTTGCAAGGGGGCTGCTTTCCTGGGGGAGGAGGGACGGGGGGGGGAGGGAAGGGATGGGAGTTCTGAAACATGCAGGGCAGAAGAAACCCCAAAACCTGGGGGTGTCAGGCTGGCCTGACACCCCAGTACGTGCCCAGAGAAGTACTGACCCCTGAAGGAAGTTCAGCAACCTCCTAGCTTGTGCTCCGGTTTCCCCCTGTCTCTCTAAGTTACACATTCTGCTGCTCTCTGCAAAGCATCTCAGCGCCTGAGATCTCTGAGCACATCTCTGATTTCTCTTGGAACACCTGGCCACGGCAGCAGCTCCTCCGAGGCTGGCCCAGGACCTCTTGCCCAAAGCAGTCAGCTGCAAGGGGGCACATCCCCAGCTTGTTCTGACACCCTCCCTTGCTCCTGCACCCTATCTCCTGGCCATGCACTGCACCTTCTCTTGCTCTTGCTACCTCCACCTGGCCAGACACCCTACTCCCAGCCTGCTTCTGCACCCTATCTCCCACCCACACATAGCAATCTCTCTGCCTTCTGCACCCCACCTCCCTTCTAGATTCTGCACCGCATTCCTATCCCACTTGCTGGCAGCCCTGTCTCACACACTGAACCCTCAACCTAAGAGGGTCCGTAAAATCCATGGGCTCTGGCATCCCAAAAAAGTAAATCTGGCTTATGGGAAACCCTGCACTTCAGTCATCCCTATCATTTCCACTTACCCCATGAAGCTGGAGCACACCAGAGGAGTGAGGTGTCTTAGTTGGGGGGATGGAGGTTTTTGGAGGAATTTTTTTATTTCTCACTTGTATGATCTTCAACTGATTTTTCTGTGGGTCAGTGGCCCTCAACCCAAAAGAGGTTCCCCACCCCTGCCATAAATAAAGAAAATATTGAAACCTTTTGTGTTGGATATAATATTTTACTTTATTTAAAATGAAGTTTGATAAACTAACATGAGAAAGTTAAAACATTTAATCTGTTTAATAATTTAAATTAAACCGTTCTCCCTAGTTGCAGCTGGTTCAGAAAATATGGTCACCATACCCAGCCTGCCCCTGTCCCTGCCCCCCACCCCTCGGCACACAGATCTGGGAATAAGTTTAATCTTATTTATTATGCCTCTGGGTGTAAGACAGGCAACATTCAGTTTGTGTGTCTGGAGAGTAAAATAATATCTCCAAAAACAGCATGGTGTCAGTGGTGGTTGTCACACAAAGAAGTACTGTCCTTTCTTCCTCCTCATCTTTTACAAGCTGAAAGACCAAGAATGATTCTAGAGATAACAAAGGCCACATAACTTGTAGCAGTCACTCAGGGTTGCAGGAAATTTACCTGTATAATTCCAGAAAAAACAGAATGTGCCACAGTAAGATTACTATTCTATTTAATTTTCTGGCATTGCACAAATTTCCTCAGGATCTCAGCCTGGACAAAGGAAATGTATTACAGTTAAATTCAGTTCATAGAGAAAATGTCTGTGCACAGGAAAAACAAAACAAAACAAAAACTCTACGGACCAAACATTCCTAATAAGAAGAATTGAGTTTTTCACATAACAAAACTTCAGGAAATACAAACAGGCAAGAGATTCACACATAATTGTTTACAGATTTCAAAACATTTTCCTCTATGTGTCTGCAGAGATTGAAAAGTTCTTTTAAGCTAGCTAGTTTATCCCACTCCAACTGCTGTAGGGCTGTTCCCTACTTCAGTGCTTTGTCTTGTCTAGTTTTAAATGACTCGAGAGATAGAGCTTCTACCACTTCCCCCGGGAAATTAGTCCACAGTCTAATAGACTTCATTGTCGGGGTATTTTCCTGATGTTCAGCCTCCTGTAGTTTTCCTTTGTTCTGTTCCATCTCATTACTCCCAGTTGTTTCCTGTCAGATAATCCTAAGAAAACCCTCTCCCTCCTCTATGTTTACACCTTCACAGACAAAACTGTCTTTAATAATTCTGATTGTTTTGCTGTATATTATTCACCTCTTTATATGTAGCAGTAAAATGAGACTGAACATAGGACAGTTTGATTTTGCTTTACACTTCAAATTTCGTAGTGTAATTTACCATTGCTCTTCTCCCTTAGTACCCTTGGGATCCAATCAACAGTGACTCCATATGAACCACTATCTTTCTCCTACCTGTGCAAAGGTCCGAGGATCAGCTAGAACAGGAGGTAGGAGGCAGCAAGAAAGGGGAGCAGCAGAGATCCAAAATGGGACAATACAGAAGCCATGCAGCTGTAAATGGATGTGGCTGTAGGAACAAGCATTAAGTCGACGGAACAGACTTGGTGGTATGGATAAACTCCTAGTGTAGACCAGGTCTTAGAAAAGTTTTTTCGCTCCAGTTACCCACTCGGATAAAGGGTGACCATATTTCCCTGTGCTCAATATGGGACACCAAATGGGGGGCTGCTGGCATTTGGGGCCTTAGCCCAAAGGGGAGGGGGCTACCGGCACTAAGGGTTTCCCCCCACAGTGGGGGGAGGATGGAGCCACCGGTGCTCAGGGCTCTAGTCCCACAGTGGAGGGGGGGAGGAGCCGCCAGTGCTCGGGGATCCAGCCCCACAGCAGAGGGGGGAAGAATGAGACAGGGTGAGGGCCGAGCCCTGTGGTGTGGGTGGGGCCACCCAGAAACAGGGCTTCACTCCCGTGGCTGGAGCTGCCTGGGAATGGAGCTGAGCTCTGTGGCCAGGGCCACCCAGGAACAGGGCTGAGCTCAGAGGCAGGGGCCTCCTGGGAATGGGGCTGAGCCCTGCAGTAACAAAAGGGCTTCACAGTCCCATGGCAACGGCTTTGTGGGAACCGGGCTGCAACCAGCGGTGGGGGGGGGGGAGGGCAAGAGAGAAAGGGGTTTCAGCCCGGTGGAGGGGGGCGCCAGTGGTCAGGGCTTCAGCCTCATGTTCTGGAAAGGCTTTCAGACTTCCCCCTTCTTTTAGGGTCCAGAGGGAGGGGAAGACACTCCTGCCTAGTTTCTTTCTATGTTTCTCCCTTGGCTCCCTGCCCGACTCCAGACACCATGTGCTGGTGCCTGTTTTACTGCCAGCCACAAATAGAAGGCTGCTGCATCTGTGCTGACTGGGGAACTCCAGGACCAGCAGCGGGCATGCAAATACGGGACATTTTGCCCCTTTTTAAAAAAAATTCAGGATGCCTGCAAGACATCTTAAATACGAGGCAGTCCCAGTAAAAACGGGACAGATGGTCACCCTACTCAGATATAACACCGAAATGTTGTATCAACCTTCCATGACAGCTCAGCTGTGGTGCTTGATCCTTCCGATCAATCAAATCCACTAGAGGGGTGCTTGTATTTAACATCTCTCTGTGCTGGAGGCTCTTCAGAACTGACCGGGGCCTAAATCAAAGGTCTGACCTGGGCCAAAAGAAATCTGATGAGGTTCAACAAGAACAAATGAAGAGTCCTTCACTTGGGATGGAAGAATCACAAGCACTGCTACAGGCTGGGGACTGACTGGTTAAGCAGAAAGGATGTGGACGCATTGGAGAAAGTGATGAGGGGGCTGGAACACATGACTTATGAGAAGAGGCTGAGATATTTGGTCTTCTTTAGTCTACAGAAGAGTAAGGGAGGATTGATAACTATTTCACTAAGAGGGTGATGAAGGACTGGAAGGGGTTACCTAGAGAGGTGGTGGAATCTCCATTCCTAGAGGTTTTTAAGTCCTGGGGGTTGTGAGCATTAGTTAGGCTGAGGAGGAGGTTGGTGGCCGTGGTGGG
Source organism: Pelodiscus sinensis (assembly GCF_049634645.1). Lineage (NCBI taxonomy): Eukaryota > Metazoa > Chordata > Testudines > Trionychidae > Pelodiscus > Pelodiscus sinensis. The sequence goes on from NC_134712.1 coordinate 224,704,610, forward strand.
TTTGTTCTGGGTTCCAGGCAGCAAGGAAGGGTCAGGGCTTTGGGTGGAAGGGGTTGGATTGGCCTCCCCCAGCCAGCGGTTCACATGCCACCTATGATGCCTAGGTCAAGTCCTAGACTACAGAAAATTCCCAAGAATGGTTATAGCAACTTGCATTTTTCTGTCCAAACAGGTAAGCCATTTTATAACACAGAAGACCCTAAAAGTAGCAGGGATATGCTGGTGCGTGGTGATTCTTTTATTGATCTTACCCACAAAGACTGTAGTATGGTCTTATATACTACAGAAAATAGAGTCTTAGAAATTTAGTAAATGCCATACAAACATTTAAACACTCAGACTTAACATAAAATAATATGGGCTTTTTCTTTGTTTATATGGGTGCTGTTGTATCAAAAAGCTAAAAGGTTGTTTGTTACAACAGCCACATTGTTTGTTACAACTATTGCTACAAAAATATTACTAATAATTATGTCCTGAATCCTGCAAAGATTTAAGCACGTGCTTAACTTTAAGCATATAAATAGTCCCATTCTCAAATAGTATGTACTTTTTTGAAAGATCAGCCCTCCTGTTGCTATGATCTTATTTCTCTGTTCACACAGACAATGCACATTCCTTGTTTTCCTTTGTTTTTACATTTTCAGATTTTTTTTTAATATTCAAAATGTTATTGTCTTTGTGCCTGAATACTTTTAAATCACAAAAACAGGTTATCATGTTCCCCCAATGGCACCAAAACATAAATACTATAAACACAGTTGGAGAGAAGTATAACAACATCAGTTACTGTCCTCCAGGCCTGTTTGAATACAGTCATTCCCAAAAGCCTGAGATTCTGAAGTATTACCATGACGTACCTAGACTTCCTTCTTCCTTTCTGTTCAGGAAATGTCTTCTTATATTTGACTTCTTTTCCATAAATAAATGTAACACAGTCAGGAAAATACTTACAAGTTCTGGACTTTGGTTTGTGACCTTTGGGAGAAAATATCAAAATATCTGATATATATTTTGGCTAGACTGCTACATGTTGGTGACTCCAGATGGAATGAAAGGCATCTCTCGTTTCAAACCTGACCTGCATACACTCTACTTTTAAAATCTATTTGTCAGAATAGTGGCTCTAGGAATGTTGCAGAAGGAGGGATGTTTGGTGTGCTCATTTGCATGTCAATAGCCAGAATGCTATTCCAGCTCACAGCTATTTTATAGCAGGGCTGTTGTCTCTGCTGTGGGAACAAACCAAGATATTTGGGCACGTTCGTGGGTACACAGAATTCTATATGCCTTGCAAGCCGGTTAGTCTCTCTGCTGTGATATTTCTGGAAGCAAACCAGGGGGCTTTTCAAATTAAATAAAGTATTCACTTCCAATGTTTAAAATCTGCTAGCAACAATGCCAATGCTGCCCTTGGGGTTTTGCCTTCTCCAGGGCTGCCCACTTACCCACAAAATCATAAAAACATAGAATTACAGAAATGTAGGGTAGGAAGGAGTCATATAATCCAGTCCTCTGCACTCAACTTAGATCAATTATACAGAGACTATCCCTGGCATGTGTTTGTCTAACCTGTTCTTAAAAACTTCCAATGACCGGGATACCACAACTTCCCTTGGAAGCCTGTTCTAGTATTTAATGATCCTGGGCATCCAGAGGCTGGTATCCTAGGCGGGGGAAGGCTCAGCTTTCCCAAACCGCCAGTTTGGCCCTGCCCACACTCTGCCCCCAGAATGCCTATGGTAGGTGTTCTGGGGGCAGAGTGTGGCTGCTCCCTGTGCCTGCCCTCCCCATGCTCCTGGCCAAGGAGGCTGGGGCTACCAATTACCCATCCTCCCCATGCTGGAGCCACACGCCCCCTTCCCTCCCCAGTGCTGTGGGCCTGGAACACTGGAGCTGTGTGCTGCCCACCCTCCCTGTACTCCAGGGCCAGGGAGGCTGGAGCTGTGTGCCTCTTCCTGCCCTGGTGCTCCAAGCCAGGGAGGCTGGGGCCACTCACTCACCCAACTAGCCCCTTTTCCCATGGGGGGGTGCATGTGGTATACTGCCCCACCTCCCCATGGTGGTAGTGGAGGGGAGAGGCAGCTTGTCTACCATGCAGGGTGGGACCCCAGAAGAAGGGGCAAGGCGGGGGGGAGAGGCACTGAGGACTTGCCTCCCCCTAGCCCTACCTTCACTGACCATCCATGTTAACGATCTTTCTAGAAAGCTATTCTAATATCAAACCTACATCCCCCTTGCTTCAGATTAAGCCCATTGCTTCTTGCTCTACCTTTGCTGGACATGGTGAATAGTCTGGCACCATCCTCTTAATTAACAGTCTTCAAATAGTTATCAGCTGCTCCCTGCTCAGTCTTCTTTTTCGAGACTAAAACATGCCCAGTTTTTTCAGCCTTTCCTCATGGATCTGTTTGGCCAAAACTTTTATCATTTTTATTGCTCCTTTCTGAGCTCTCTGCAGTTTGTCCACATCTTTCTTAAATATGGCACCTAGAACTGAACGCCGTATCCAGCTGAGGTCTCAATGGTACCAAGCAGAGAGGGACAATTCCTTCATGTGTCTTACATATGAATCTCCTCATAATACACCCCAGAGCAGGAGTGGGGAACCTTTTTTGGATTGGGAATTGCTGACCCACAGAAAAATCAGTCGGGGGCCACACACAAGTGAGAAGCTGGAGGGGGGGGGGGCTGGAGTGCCAGTGCAGGCTCCCCAATGCTGGGGGGGAGCCCTGAGCCTTGGGGGCCAGATCCAGGAAAGCAGGGGACTGCATCCAGCTTCCGGGCCATAGGTTCCCCACCCCCGCCCTTGCTATTGCATTACACTGTTGAGTCACATTTGATTTGTGATCTGCAATAAATCCCCAAGCCTTTTCAGCAGTACTGCTGCCTAGCCAGTTATTTATTCCCCACTTAGATTTTGATTTTTCTTTCCCAAGTGTAGTACTTGCTGCACTTGTCTTTGCTGAAATTCATCTTGTTGGTTTCAGACCAATTCTCCAATTTGGTGTTTGGAATTCTAATCCTGGCCTTCAACATGCTAGAATCCCCTCCCTGCTTTGTGTCATCCGCACTTATCCATATATGCCTCAACTGAGTAATAATATGTGCACATCTGTAAATACTTCAGAGGGGTGGGCAAGTTGGTCTATAACAGAAAAAAATTAAAAAACAACAAATAGTCTAGCATCAAAGGGTACAGATAAGGACGTAGGGTAATTTTCAAAGTGCCTAAATATCAGGAATCAGAGCCTGCAACTGAGCCAGTCTGTGGGTAACCACAAGGCAGTTGGCCTGTTATAGGAAGCCTGACAGACTACACCACTTCATTGGTGGGAATTGGGAAAAGTCAGCAGACAAGGTCTTAAGCCCTGCAGCAGCAATTTGGCAGCTACTCAAAGCATTTGCCCCTGCTCGCACCTTGTTTCAATCCTGCTCCCGCCTTGCCTGACTCCAGGTAACTCGCCTCTAACCATCCACTCCAGTTCTTGACTTCAGTGTTAGCCTTTAGCTTTGGCATCTAGCTTCTGATTTCAGCCCTGACCTTTGGTTTTGGCATCTGGCCTCTGATCCAGGCTCCGATCTTGGGCTCCCATTCAGAGCTACTAATTCCTGCTCCAGTTACTACTCTCTGGGGGGTCTGTCTACACTTGCACCCTCTTTCGAGAGAGGGATGCAAATTAACACATTTGAAACTGAAAATGAATCCAGGATTTAAAGATCCTGCATTTCATTTGCATAATCGTGTTATGGAGCTATTTCAAAATAGCACTATTTCGAAATACATAACACGGTGTAGATGAGGTTATTTCGGGAGAACACCCTTCTTCCGAAATAACTGTTTAACCTCATTTTATGAGGAATAGAGGTTATTTTGGAAGAAGGGTGCTCTCTAAATAACTGCATCTACACCGTGTTATGTATTTCGAAATGGCGCTATTTTGAAATAGCGCCATAACACGATTATGCAAATGAAGTGTGGGATATTTAAATCCCAGCTTCATTTGAAATTTCAAATGTCTTCATATGCATCCCTCTCTCTAAAGAGGGTGCAAGTGTAGACATACCCAGGAGCAGCCACATTCTTCTAAACCAAACCAAGCCCTTTCCCAATTTCTCCAACGGTTAACTCTAATTTTGGAATACTACCCCTTATTCCAAAAGCCCTGTTCCTTCCTGGAAGACTCCTAATGGTATGAATACTATATACTTTAGATTACTGGACCAATTGCCCCACATGGCTCCTTTACCAACAAGAGCTAGCCAATTAAATGAACCACAAAAGGCATATGAATTGGGATGAAAATACATTTATTTTCACTCTACTTATAATTTCTCACTTTTTGGGGTGGTGGTGATCAGTGCTCCCTCTAAGTTGCGTGGCAGCACAGCTTCACAGGCGATTAATCAGCCCTGCCCATCCCAGTCAGAGGCTCAGGGATCAGTGCATGGAGCTGACTAACTGGCCGGAGCTGATTAATCACCTGTGAAGCTGTGGTGCCTCACAGCTTAGAGCAGTGTTTCTTAAACTGTGTTCCGCAGCACACCGGTGTGCTGCAGAGAATAACAGAGTTCAAAATGGCTGCCCTTAAAGAGTCAGGCAATTTTTTTTTTTTTTTTGCTTACCAAAAAATCCTTGGTGTTCCTCATTAAAAAAATTGTTTGGTGTTCCTCGGTCTTAAAAAGTTTAAGAAACACTGGCTTAGAGGGAATACTGGTAGTGATATGTGTCAGTGCCCCTCTTCCTGCTGCTACTATATATCATCATGATTCATGATGATAGCAAATTCTAAAGCAACATGACTTTCTCACAAATGAAGACCACCAGATCCATCTCTAGCAAGGTACTTAAGGTGGGTCTGATTTTATATTCAATTTACATCCATCATTAGACAATTTTCTAATATTTATACAAAAGTTTAAAACCTTGACTACTAAAATAACTCTACCTACATTTTATCCTGTCTTTTAAGCATCTTATCAGTCTCTTTTCTACTGTTTTTGTAAGAACCCACACATTTTTCTACCCACTCTTGTCCAAATCACGTGCTTGCTTCTTACTTCCTCTTCTAAGTCAAACAATGTATTCATTCTGTAAGAAGGAAGAGGAGGAACTTATGGTGAATTGTGGTAAATTCTGTAGAGTCTGCTTCCTCTTCTGCACTTCTTCCACCCAAATAAACCAGGCAGAGTTTATAAAAAGAAGAAATAGTACTGAGCTTCTTTGAGATGTGTCCCGCCATGTGCTCCATGCTAGGTTTTGAGATGAGATTTTTCATAAAACTGTCCATTTGTCCCATGCATACAAGCTAGTCAGCCTCATGCCATTATTTTACTGATTGGGCAAGCCACTCTCAGTTCCTTCACTACAGTGAAGCGCCACAGCAGAGAACTCTGAAGCAAAGGGGAAGGAAGACAGACAGTGATTTCAGAGAACCACAGTTACTACATGTAGTGAATAACCATTTCTTTTTCTTGCACAATGTCAGTAAGGATGCTCCACTCTAGGGACTGTCCAGAAGTTCCCTCTGAGGTGGGAGGAGGGGAGAGTTAAGAGTTGAGTTCACTACTAAGTGAAAGAATCAGCAGCAGAGTGAGGAGTCATAGCATAGTGTCTGACAAAGCATGTGTAGCTACCTTACATATTGCAATAATGGGCATGTTCTTGTACCTTGGCGGTACAAATGGCTCTTCTAGTATGAGTACATGTATTCAAATGTGTTTGAATACTGCAAGATTCGTAGCAAGAATCAATGCAGTACGGCCATTCTTATGTTCTTATGTTCTTATATCCACTGGGAAAGTATTTTATTAGAGACTGCAGACCCTTGTGACCTATCCACTAGCATAGACATACGCAGCACATTTCATTAGGGTGTGGACCCAGGGAATTTTTTTTAAAGGCGAATATTTATTGAATACTCAATCATAAAGGACATTATTTTTATTCATCAAACAATCTAAAAAAACTAAAACTTAACTAAACATTTTTTTTTAAATTAACAACTAAACTTTACTTAAAAAATACAGACTTAAGTATGGGACATTGTACTTCTTAATTTGTTTTTTACATGAGCAATTCGGCACTTATTGCATAATACAGCAATCCATACTTTAAAACTAAAAGAGCGTATCATGCAATTAAATTAAAACACAAAGGCTACGTCTACACTGGCCGCCTATTACGAAATAGGCATGCTAATGTAGAACTTTGGAAAAGGCAAATGCGCGGGGGATTTAAATATCCCCCGCGGCATTTTCATTTTCATGGCCGCCGCTTTTTTCTGGCTTGGAGATAAGCCGGAGAAAGGCGTCCAGACTGGCGCGATCCTCCGGAATAAAGCCCTATTCCGGAGGATCTCTTATTCCTACTTGCAATATTTCTACTTATTTGAATACATGTACTCATACTACAAGAGCCATTTGTACCGCCAAGGTACAAGAACATGCCCATTATTGCAATTGGTAAGGTAACTACACATACTTTGTCAGACACTATGCTATGACTCCTCACTACTTGCAAGTAGGAATAAGAGATCCTCCGGAACAGGGCTTTATTCCGGAGGATCGCGCCAGTCTGGATGCTTTTCTCCGGCTTATCTCCAAGCCGGAAAAAAGCGGCGGCCATGAAAATGAAAATGCCGCGGGGGATATTTAAATCCCCCGCGCATTTGCCTTTTCCAAAGTTCTACATTAGCATGCCTATTCCATAATAGGTGGCCAGTGTAGACGTAGCCAAAGCCACTTTTTTTTAAGACATTATAGGGTTACCAGGTAGTCTTAAGAAAAATACCGGACACACTTCATGGTGGGGGGGAGGGACTGACCAGGAGGGGAGCGGGGCTGGCTGGGAGGAAGGAGGGGTGGATGGGAAGCAGAGCTGGCAGTGGGGGTTGGGGGCTGGGTGGGGGAGGTTGCGGGGGGAGGCTGATGGAAAGCAAAGCTGGTCAGTGGGGCTGGCCGGGGGAGATCGGTGGGAAAGGAGGGTGGCCAGAGGGAGCGGGGCTGGCCAGGGGAGCTCAGGGGGAGGAACCCGCCGGCGGGAGGTAGAGCTGGTGGCGGGGGCGGTGGTTGGGTACAAGACTAACATGCAGACATATGCAAGCCAAACAGATGCTGCTCTGACAAATCTCTGATCAAAGGCACAAAAGTCACTAGTATGCACAGAGTGAAGCACCCATAGGGGACAAGGCTCAAAGAAGGCTTATTCTCACATGATCAGGCCCATTAATCCATAACCAATGGTTTATGCTACAGTCATAGGCCTGAGAGGGATCAGTGTCCAGACTCCCAAGCTTTCTCATTCACTAATTGCAGTACTTTCTGAGTAGGAGACATTGTCTACATAAAATTATCTAATCACACCAATAAAGAAAAGAGAGTAGGATATGCCTTTACTCCTTGCTTTGATGCAGCTACTCCCAGACTTTGCAATCATCTGAAGTTTTATATATAAAGAACTAGAGAGTTCCATTTTGGGGAAAATCTTCTTCTAGTTATTAATGGAAAGAAGAGAAAAATCTCCCACCATTTCCCACTTAGCTGTTGGATAATTTTGCTTCTGTAGGCAATGGTTGAGAAGCATATTCTCAAAGTAGAAATTTTTACATAGGCTCATTTTTCATGAGCTAGAAGAGTAATCTTTTCAGTTCTGAATTGTTATAGCATGTTTCTCTATTTTAACACCGCAAATATCAGGACATCCTGTACCAAAGTGTTTCAAAATTATGTTTCATTTAGACTAGTTCTTATTAGCACTGATCTAATATTAATTTGACTTTGCTAAACATCATTGTGCATGTGCATTTGCGCACGCGTGCGCGCACACACACACACACACACACACACACTTGAAATCCTGGCTCAAACCACATTTAAAGTCAGTAGCTTGCAAGTTTTCCAAGACATACCAATGTTACGTAATTTTCTAGAAGGCTGTATTTGGATTTCCTGATGTTAATAATTTATGGCAGTCTGACATTGAACTGTCCAAACCTAGTCAAAAACATTCATCTTCTAAGCATAAGTGAATAAAACAAAAACTGTAGCTTCAAGGCCAAACCATTTTTGAAATATGACAAGCCCCCTTCTCCTAAAAAAAAGTTAAAATAAATATTACTTTAGCACAACATTTTACTTGAAAAAAATCAGATTGATTGGTTTAGTTTTAATAAAGTTGGAGGGTTGGGTGTCAGAAAAAAGTTTATACTGGAAAGCTGGCTTCAACCTTACTTATAATATAGAAACTAACATCTCTCTCTAATTTATAGAAAGACCACAAGTAATGTGTATTTGCTGTGGTGATTTATTGCTATGTTCTTATCCAAGAGCATTGCAAAACGCTTTCTACTCTTGCTTCAGCCTAATCATTCACGTTCCTGGATTCTTTCCATTTCTGTGCTGTACTATACTACTGCTCTTCTCTCTTTGCGTTCTTACAGAAGGCTGAAAATCACTTAACTTCCTGGTCCCTAAAGTTTTCTGTGAGGGCGCTCTCAAGACACTGACACTGTACTGCAAATGGACCAGAATGCAGAAACTGAGGAGTTAATACAGATTTCTTATATGTTTCACATCTTTCATTCATACCCAGCTTTTTCAAAATACCTATATGGGCCCTGCACACTTCAATACTTTCTTCCATGTTTCTCAGGTGCCTCTCTCTGTACTACAATCTTTTCTCCCCACGACAGAATGGTTTTGAGCATGCTAGAGTTAAAAATCCTCCAAATTTCTTGTGGGTGTAAATGGTACCTATCTATTAATGTAGCATTTTCTTGTTACTTACTTTTAAAGATACCTTTATTTACTATATATACACACACCAGGGCTACTCAACTTTGGAAGCCCCGAGGACCACAATGATACTCACAGCACATGCCAAGGGCTGCAACTTAAGTGTGGTTGCATATACATGCAAATATACATGCAAATATATGCAAATAGCTTCTTTCACATGAATGAATACTAAGTTTAAGGCAAGAATACAAAGTTTAAGGCAAGACTACATAACACACAGGCCCCATTTAAGTCAGTTCTGCTGATATGAATAAAATGTAATATTTACCCAATTTCCACCCATATGACAGCACTTTTAACGAGTAATGACAGTCCAGGAATTTAACTACTAGGCGTAGCTATTTCAGAAGCAGAGTTCTTCTATATGGAATGAGGATTACAGAAGTCAGAAGAAGCCGCCCATTATTTCAATGTTATTTCGAAATAATGGAATTGCTGTGTAGACGCTTTCATTGTTATTATGGAATAACGCTAGTTATTCTGAAATAACGGTGCAGTGTAGACACACCCTAGAACGCATATCAACAGAACACCATTATATTGACTATTTTTTTGCTTTAATTCCCACCCGTGAACCACATGTTGAGTAGCCCTGATATATACCCTTGCCCCAGGGGATAACGTACATCTGGAATGTTTGGGAACCAGCCAAGTTTTCATATCATATAGCAGAACCAACTGCAGGTTTTCCCACTTTTCCCATTTGAAAACTTTCCCCTGATATAACTGTAACATTCTTTAAGTCAAATGCTGCAAAGAGAACAGGACAGTTCCACTGAAAAAGCTACTAGGTGTCAAAAATGGCTTGCTAGTTTCAATATCAGGTTACATTATTCAACTGTTTTTTTTTTAAATTGTCTTGATTAGATTGCCAACAGTCTAATTGCACAAACCCAAACACCCTTGCCACTAGGGATGTGAAGGACTAGTTGACATGCTAGTCAACTAGTTGCTCCCACCCCCTTGCTACCTCTTTCTGACAGAGGCAGTGGCGGGGAGAGGGAGGAGAGCCTCAGCACCGCTTGAAGCCTGGGGCCAGACCCTGGGTTCCACGCAGTGCTGCTGCTTTGAAATGCCAGCTGGGGTGTCCCCAGGCTGCATGCAGTGTTTCAAAATGGCAGCGCTGCAGGGAGCCCAGGATTAGCTGGGGACTCCCCCTCTAGCCCCAGACTCTGTGTGGCACCGGCGCTTTGAAAAGCTGTGGGGAGCTTGGCGTGAGGCTGCACGCGATGTTTCAAAGCGGCTGAAGTCCCTAGCTGATCCTGGGCTCCACATGGCGCTTTTGCCTTTGAAGTGTAGCAACAGCCCTTGGGTTGTTGCCACACTTCAAAGGTGGAATCATCCTATCAACTAATCGAATGGTTACTGAAAAATGCATCAACTATTTGATTAGTCAGTTAGTCGCTATTTAACATCCTTACTTGCCACAACTCTTCCGTGAGGCCCGCCCATTCTCTGAGACCCTGCCCCTACTCACTCCATCCCTCCTCCTCCTATTACTATTCCCCCCCTTTTACTCACTTTCACCAGGATGAGGCAGAGGGTTGGGGTGCACGAGGGGCTTGAGCGTGGGTTCTGGGAGGGGACTGGGGAAGCCCTGGGCTGAACCTGGGAGGGAGCTACGGTCAGGAGAGGGGATGTGAGCTCTGGGAGGGAGTTTGGGTGTGACGGGGGTTTCAGGACTGGGACACAAGGTTGGAGTGCAGGAGTGGCTTGAGGTGTGCACTCTGGAAGGGGGCTCAGGGTTAGGGCAGGGGGTTGGGCTGTGGGAGAGGGCCAGGGTGTAGGCTCCAGCCAAGCAGTGCTTACCTCGGGTGTCTCTGAGTCCTGATCAGTGGCGCAGAAGGACTAAGGCAGGCTCCATGCCTGCCCTGGCCCCACATCACTCCCAGAAGTGTCCAGTATGTCCCTGTGGCCCCTACAAGAGGGGAGGCAAGTGGCACCATGTGCTGCCCCTGCTTGTAGGCACTACCCACACAGCTCCTGTTGGCTTCAGTTTCTGACCAATAGGAGCTGCAGAATCCCATTCTTAGGACAGGAACAGTGCACAAAACCCTGCACCCTGCAGGGACTGCAGAGATGTGCTGGCCACTTTCTGGACTGACATGGGGCCGGGAAGGCAGGGAGCTTGCCTTAACCCTGCTGTGCTGCTGAACTTTTATCTCGGCTTCAAGAGCCTCTGGGAGACTCCTGGTGGGTTGTCAAACCTAATCTTGAGCCAACAAACATCATGTTTCTATACAGTATTTGCAAAACTTTTATAAAAAAACCTGCCAATCTGGTTACATTTTGTTTTAAAATAGTAATTTAAAAAGTTGCTTCAGGATTAAGAATTTGCATACCAACATCCAGTGCAGACTGAATTATCACCACTAAATAAGAAACCACAGACAACCAAGGTTGGTAACAGAAGCACTAGCAGAACTTTAAACAAAGTGACTCAGAGGGTGGCACTACAATAATAAATAAATCTAATTAGCTATTTACTTGTTGTAAAATGACAAAATGAAGTCTGCTGGACAACAGCCTTTTCTATCTCTCATTAACTACTATATTTTTTATTTTGGTATCCTCTCCTTATTCTTAACTAAAACTGAATTAAGTATTCTAGCTATCTGGAGTCAATTCCAGTCTTGATGCCTGCCAAGTTTCATTAGAATACAATCTTTCACTCCTATAGTATCTTATCTGGAGAAATGAAAATGCAAACAGATGCAGGGTAAGTGACTTGGCTTCACTGTATCCTTTTTAGTCAAAAGAAATGACAGCAAAAATTGTAAGTGCAGTATTTTGAGTTAATGTAATTCCAGTTGTAAAATGATGGCCCATATCATAAATAAATCCCCAGTTAGGCACTACATTGGGTGTGTCTAGACTACATGCCTCCTTCGATGGAGGCATGTAGATTAGCCAGATCGGAAGAGGGAAATGAAGCCGCGATTAAAATAATCGCGGCTTCATTTAAATTTAAATGGCTGCCCCGATCTGCCGATCAGCTGTTTGTCGGCAGATCGGGGGAGTCTGGACGCGATGCCCCGACAAAGAAGCCTTTCTTCATCGACACAGGTAAACCTGGTTTCACGAGGCTTACCTGTGTCGATGAAGAAAGGCTTCTTTGTCGGGGCATCGCGTCCAGACTCCCCCGATCTGCTGACAAACAGCTGATCGGCAGATCGGGGCAGCCATTTAAATTTAAATGAAGCCGCGATTATTTTAATCGCGGCTTCATTTCCCTCTTCCGATCTGGCTAATCTACATGCCTCCGTCGAAGGAGGCATGTAGTCTAGACACACCCATTGTGTATAAACAAAACAAACCTGGATCAGGAGGAGATTAGAAACTACTTTTCAAATGTTTGAATTTTCAAATTACTTCAAGAATTTAATGTTGTATTTCCAGTCTAGGATAATTTTACCAATAGGTTCAATAATCTTGATAAAGCCACTAGCTAGCAGTGGAAAAAACAGACACTATTTTATACTCTATTTGCATAATTGTGATAGAGAAAGGGATGCAGCATCAAATTGCGTAGAAACAAAAAATACTTCAGACAGACACAATTTGCATTATTTAAATATCCTATCTTTAGCAGAAATTGCTAAATATTTTGAATATTTTGCATTTTATATGAAGAAATCACAGATTAAAAAATATAGCTCTAAAACTAATCACAGGATGTGGATTTTTCCTGCAGTTGATTTATCATCAGAAAATTACTTTCAGACTTTCCGGGACTGGACCACTCTTGAGCATGAATGAACTCAATGAAGTCTAAAAAATGACAAATAATAAAGTTTATGTAACTTTAAATATAATTACTGGATATGTTATTATTTTTGGGGTAGAAGAAAGAGTGCCCGTGTTGGAGTGTTCAAGAAAAATTCAGACAAAAATGGATGTCTGCCAAATACCGGAAAATATTGTCCAGAAAAATAACCAATTGTAAAGAACATCCTCTCCTCTTATATAACATACCAGATGTTGCCGAACTGATTTAAAAAAATACAACTAGCTTATGAGTCATAGGGTGCAACCACAGTTGAAAAATATTTATTGGCTCTTTAATTAAAGCACATTGTGAGATATGGAATAAACATTAAACTAAGAAATATCTATAGAAATGTAAGAATTATTTTTAATAGTTTGTGTACATTTAACAAAATTTTTCTGTGCAGAAACTGAAATTCGCATTAACCAAAGAAATATACTTTGAACAGTTCTGTTAGTGGTGTGTCCACTGGCAATATTATGGAATCATACTGCTAAAGAAAGTAATTGGAGATGAATTCTTCATATGAAATTGCATTATGAAGATAGATAGAAGGATACATTCGTTAGGTGTGGAGTGGCAAGTGAGATGTCTGGACTTGCTCATTGGAATAAAATTCAAGTATGAAATTAGGAGGGAAAGTACCTTTTAGCTCACAGGGATTACATTGTCTATTGAAATTGGCCTAGTGATTTATAACCATTTTTAATGCAGCAGTTGTACAGGACTTCTGTAAGGGGAAGATATAAAAATATAGCTAATATAAACATTGAAACTTTGACCAGCCAGTAAACTTTGTGATTTCCCTAACTCTGAAAAATAATGGTTAGACAGACTATTGTCTTGTTAAAGTAAAAAGCACACTTTTTTCTGTTTTGCTTTCACTCTTCTCAAATTCATTGTTGGAGCCATAACTGAGCAAGAAATGAGATAAAAAGTGCACTGCACTTCATTACATACTCCGCAAGTTTTCCAGAATATATTTTCCATTAAATCAAAGTACATCTCTCAAATTCTATTGAATCAATCTCTTTTGTTTCAGTGACAATTCTTACAAGTTACTAATTTTGATCTTGTAATCAATGACTTTTTATACAAAAAAAGAATTTCCAACAACCCAGGTTATTTCAATCAAATACTTGTGCATAGTATTTAGCAAATCATATTTTATTGCGTTTTAAATTAAGACAACACATTTTTCACACTATTTATGGTAACTCCAGAAATGAGCCTAACGATGCCTAACTATCAAATACCTCAATACTCGTAAATGTATCGAATAAAATGGGATGCAGCTCCCTTTACCAGTTTCTCCATTGGAATAGTTGGGTATAGTTTATTTTCTTTTGCAAACTGAATGAGGATATTAAATGCAAGAAAACCTTTGAACAAGAATCTGTATGAATTTAAAGAAGTTGTTGAGGCAGGAAGGGGGAAGTGCTAAAACATTTTCCTTCCAATCCCAATAATTACCACAAATATACTATTTAATATCATTAACATATTGGATTTTAACAAGATAAGAAAAGTTTATGCCACTGATTATATTTATAGGGTATGTTTTGTTTACTAGTCCAAGTGCACATTTTTAAAGGACTGTAAATGAGTGTGTAAAAATACTGAATCAAGAAAAAAAAATCATAGACAACTGTATACTATAATAAGTATTCTTACTGTTTCTTCATAAGCTTAAAGGAAACTAGAGCTTAATAAAAATATACCCCATGCAACTCAGAACAAAGCACTTGTTGTTATAGTTATTTACTTGACATTTGCTTCCTTCAGGAAGTTATTGAGAACAGTTGTATGCAGCACATAATTACATTTTCAAAGTAATACAACAGGTAAATAAACAAACTTCTCAAAAAAGCTGTTTTAAGGAACACAGAAAATCTAGAGTTTGTAGTAATTATAATACTGATTTGTTTTTATGATCATGAGTTTTTGTTATAAATGCTTACTGTTTTTATAGTAGGACCCTTCTAACCAGTCACTTGTTCATTCCTATGCAGGAAACCCTCTGCATTTGTGGTGGATGTGTTCCTGGCACCACTGTGAATGGCAAAATTTGTGAATACTGGGAGCTGCAGCTCTTGGCCCCCACGGTGAGCTTCCCATGGCTCCTGAACTCACCCCAGGGCCGAAAGCCATGGGGAACTCATCACAGCTTCTAGGAGCTATGAAGAACTCACTGTGGGGGCCAGGAGCTGTGGTGAGTTCCCTGTGGCTTCTGGCCCCCACCATTCCTGCCCCCCTGAACCTCTGTAAATTACAAGGGTCTCCTGTACAAGACAATTTACTATAAAAATGTCTTAACATTTTGAACAAAGTTATGAAAACCAAAGTTATAGTGGAGTAACTTCCATATAAACATTACACTTTTGTACTTGATTATTATAAATTATGCCTTTTGTAAACATTTTGTTTTGTTAATTCTGTAACTTATGTCCCATGTAAATAAAAGAGCACAGTTTAGTAACTGAAGCCTCACCATTGTTTTTCTTTCAATTAAAATTCAGTATATTAAACACTGTTGAGTACATCCATACATATATGACACACCAGTATCATCACATCTTGAAAGTTCAAATCAAGAATATTCTGCAATGGTTCATTTCTTATAATTCAGATTCAGATACCAGTAGTAGGGTACTTGTGGCCTGTGGGCCACATACAGCCTATCAGGATTCTGTGTGTGGCCAACGAGACCTTTTGTTTACCATTGGTTGTCCGATTTTTCCTACCAGTATTACTAAAGTGACATGCAGGTAAAGCAAGTGCACATGAAGAAAGGGGTGTGCTGATTGCACACAACATTGACTGTGAAAACCCCTCTGCACCTAATCAAAGCACTGCTATGGTTCAATAGGCATACCCCACCATTTCTGGTACCTTAGCACAGTTAGCACAACTACCCTATTCTGGGAGACCATCTTGGTTATGACAATCTTGTGGCCCACTGAGATGACAACTGTTATTTTGCTGTAGGATGTCTCCTTGTGGTTCTAATTGTGGAAGGAGTCAGAATCAAGGCAGAGAAGTTTTGGATTGTAGCTTCTTAAACATGCATGTATATGTACAGCCAATCTATACTTCATTACAGAGGAAATGAAGAAAGATGCTTTTTAGTGAATAATTCATAGGTAACAATTTATAGTCCTGTATACAGGTCTATGCATTCTCTTTTGGCAGCAGCAAATATTATTATATTACAATAGCACCAAATGTAGCCAGTACTGTACAAAGTAAGACTCTAGTCCTATAACAAGTAAAGCACATACCTAAATTTAAGTATGTGAATAGACATATTAAATGTACGAGTCCATTCACATGCTCAGAACTAAGCACAAGTGTAAGTCTTTGTAAATGTGAAGATTAGTGCAGGGTCAGTCCAATACAGGAAAATCTAACCTGTATTGTTAGCAAAGATAAAAGGGAAAACACTTCCTTGTTACAGGTAAATTAATGATATTCTTGCAAAGCTTTCAGCAGGGAACACCAGACTGAAAACAACTGTTTCGTGTATTAGCTGGAGTATACTAATGAGGTCAGACTTTCCAAACTGCAGCACTTTGAATCATTACTATGCAGTCTCTAGTCTCGCTGACCATTGGGTTACTGACTGCCAAAGCTGAAACCCTGCATAGTAGTGGTAGAACAGTGCGCAATGCAACTGCTACAGCCATGTTGGACTATTGGATCATGATGTAAAGAAAACTTTCAGAAGAGCACTTACTGTCAGGTCTGTGTCCATCAGGTTGGGATGTTTTTTTCACAAACTATAATTTTTTAAATATAATAATTGGATTTGTCGAGAGAATGTACATTTAAAATATATTCATTTTCTCCTAATATCTCAGGGTATGACTACACTACAGCACTAATTCGAACTAACTTAATTCGAATTAGTTAATTTGAACGAAGCTAATTCGAATTAGTGCATCTAGACCTAAAAACTAATTCGAATTCATGTTTTGCTAATTCGAACTAGCATGTCCACATTGAGTGGACCCTGAACTGAAGTTAAGGATGGCCGGAAGCAGTGTCGGCAGGGCATCAGATTAGGACTTAGAGCATGGAGCTGCTGTCTCAGGCTAGCCGAGGGCTGTGCTTAAAGGGACCCGACCCCCACCCTGGACAGACAGTTCTCAGGGTTCCCCACTTACTAGTCTACCTCGACGAGGGACAGCAAAGCAGTCCTACCTTGGAGTGCCCTGAGTGCCCACACTCACCACATCACAGCACTCGGCCATCAGCCTGGCTGCCCTTGCTGCAGGCTGCCATCCAGGGGGGGTCAATCGGGGGGCTGTCAGGATCCAGGAGGCCCTGCAGGAGAGCTTCCACCCTGAGGAGCCCGCAGAGCCACCACAGTCCTTCCCATCGGGAGCTTGTGCCCCATTCCTCCCTCACCTCCTTCTATTTACCCCTCCCTAGCCCCTCTTCCTGATGTAAAAAATAAAGGACACGTGTGTTAAAAAATAGAAACTCTCTTTATTTCACAAAACTGGGAGGGGGGGGATTAACCTCTGGGGAGACTGGGAAAAGGAGGTGGGAGAGGGGAAGAGAGAGGGTGGGAGAGGGGAGGGGGAAACCTGGGAGGAGGGAGCTGGAAGGGGGAAGCCAGGGGAAGAAGGAGGAGAGAAAGTATAAAACTATGGTACACCATTTCTTCAGTACTGTATACAGATGTGGTCTCATCACCTCAAAAAAGATGTTTCGGCCTTGGAAAGGGTTCAGAAAAGGGCAACTAAAATGATTAGGGGTTTGGAACAGGTCCCACATGAAGAGAGGCTAAAAAGACTGGGACTTTTCAGCTTAGAAAAGAGGAGACTGAGGGGGGATATGATAGAGGTCTATAAAATCATGAGTGGTGTGGAGAGGGTGCATAAAGAAAAGTTCTTCATTAGTTGCCATAATAGAAGAACTAGAGGACACCAAATGAAATGAATGGGTTGCAGGCTTCAAACTAATAAAAGAAAGTTCTTCTTCACAAAGCAAATAGTCAACCTGTGGAACTCCTTGCTGCAGGAGGCTGTGAAGGCTAGAACTATAACAGAGTTTAAAGAGAAGTTAGATAAAGTCATGGAGGTTGTGTCCATGGAGTGCTATTAGCCAGGGGGTAGGAATGGTGTCCCTGGCCTCTGTTTGTGGAAGGCTGGTGATGGATGGCACAAGACAAATGGCTTGGTCATTGTCTTCGGTCCATCCCCTCCGGGGTAGCTGGTGTTGGCCGCTGTTGGCAGACAGGATACTGGGCTAGATGGACCTTTGGTCTGACCCAGTATGGCCATTCTTATGTTCTTATGTTCTAAGCTCAGGGCTCAGGGGTCGGGGATCTCACTGGACCAACTTGATTTTCATGCAAACCTGCTCCTAGGTTCGCATGTGGCCTTTGGTGGCCAGGCTGGCAGCTATCCTGCCCTAGACGGCCACTTTCCTGTGTCTAGTGCAGAGGTCGTGGATGTTGGAGGCCTCCCCCCAAATCTTGATGAGGTCCACGATCTCTGCACTAGACCAGGTGGGCGCCTGCCTCTTGCGGCCCCGGGGAGCTGCCAGCCTGGTCCCAGGAAGAGACAGAGGGCAGGATGGCAGCGGGTGGCTGGCTCATGCTGTGCCAGATGCAGGGTCTGCTGGCTAGGTGCTGGCAGGTTTGCACCTGGCACAAGCACCGTAGCCAGACTGTGCTCCTTTAAGGTCTCCGGGACCGGGAGGGGGGCAGACGAGTTTCCTTGGTGGTGCCCAGAGTGGCCACCAGGGAAAGCTGGGGAGGGCTAGCCTCCCACTAGTTCGAATTAAGTGGCTACACAGCCCTTAATTCAAACTAGTTAATTCGAACTAGGCGTTAGTCCTCGTAGAATGAGGTTTACCTAGTTCGAATTAAGAGCTCCGCTAGTTCGAATTAAGTTCGAACTAGCGGTTTGCCAGTGTAGCGCCTATGAAAGTTAATTCGAACTAACGGCTGTTAGTTCAAATTAACTTTGTAGTGTAGACATACCCTCAGAACTGTAAGTATTCCCACTCCATTTCTGCCTCTGCTCTCTAGAATGTGAGGCTATGTCTAGACTGCATGCCTTTTTCGACAGAGGCTTTGTCGACAGTGTCTGTTGACAGAGCCTCTGTTGAAAAAGAGCGACTAGATTATATTATGTGGATCGAAAAATCAATCCGCTTTGTTGAAAAAGAGCATCCAGACTGCCGGATGCTCTGTCGACAAAAGAAGGCACCTGGAAGTGCTTCTGGCAGGGTATGGGGGCAGTCTTTATTTCCAGGTGCTGCTGCCTGCCCTTTGTAGAGACGTGTGCTTAAAGGGATCCCCCGGGACAGCCGTTGCTCTGCTCCTGCTTCTGGCTTGCCTACCTCCTAGCGGGAAAGCAAAGCTGCTGCAGTTCTTGCTCCGGTTGCCCTGCTTCCTCGGACACCACAGCAGTTTATTTGCAGATTTTTTTGCTGCTTGTCACCTTTTATTTGGCCATGGAGCCTGAGCTGCCCCTGGGCAGGTGATGGCCCCACGCTGCCACACTGCAGCTTCCGCTGCATCTGCATGACTTTGTCATGAATTTCCTTCCCCATATGGACCCGGACTGCACTGAGGAGACCCTCCTCTGGAATGCAGGAGCTCTGTCCTTGCCCCTAAACTTTTTTGGGGACAGGAAGATTTGGAGTCACGAGACGAGTTCGGACTGGTGGGACTGGCTCATCCTGCAGCTCTGGGATGATGACCACTGGCTCTGCAACTTCCAGATGCGGAAGGCCACATTCCTGGAGCTGTGTGCCTGGCTCGCCCCTGCACTGGAACAGTAGGACACCCATGTGCGGCCCGCCACCCCCCTGCAGAAGCGGGTCGTTTTTGCCCTGTGGAAGTTGGCCACCCCCGACAGCTACTGCTCTGTGGGACACCAGTTTGGCGTGGGGAGGTCTACCGTTGGGGCCGTCTTGATGGAGGTAAGTCACTGTCGGGGGACAGGTCCTCCTGAGTTGGGGGGACTGCCAGGCCAGGGCAAGGGAGAGTGGGGGATGGAGTGGCACGTGAAGGCCGCTCCTCGGCCATCCCTGCACTGATGCGGGGGAGGGGGACATCCTGTCAAGGGGAGGGGTGGGTTGGGGGGGGGAGGGTTTCCTCCCAAGCGCTTAGGTAACCTGTCTAACTCCCTGGTTTTTGTCTGTTTGTCTCGTGCTGCAGGTGATAAGGGCCATCAATGCGGAGCTACTGAAAAGGCTCGTCCATCTCGGGGACCTGGACAACATCATTGCCGGGTTTGCTGCCCTTGGATTCCCGAACTGCGGAGGAGCCCTCAATGGAACACACATCACAATCCGCACACCGCCCCATCGAGCAGCCCAGTTTATAAATCAGAAGAGCTACTATTCCATGGTGCTGCAGGCCCTGGTCGACCACCGAGGACACCTTATGGATATTTGTGTCGGGTGGTCAGGGCGGGCACATGATGCCAGCATATTCAGGAACTCTTACCTATACCGCAGGTTGAAGGCAGGCACATTTTTCCCTCAGCAGCACCTTGAGCTCGGGGATATGCAGATGCCAGTGTGCATAGTGGCTGATGCGGCCTACCCCCTGATGCCATGGCTCATGAAGCCCTACACCAGCCACCTGGATGCGAGCAAAGAACTTTTCAACATGCATCTTATCCAGGCTCGCATCCAGGTGGAATGCGCCTTTGGCCGGCTGAAAGGGAGGTTCCGTTGCCTTCTCACATGCCTGGAGATGGGTGAACTCAACATCCCGGAGGTGGTGCAGGGCCACTTCGTGCTCCCTCAGCAGGTCCGTGTACACAAACCAGTGCCTGCGGGTGCCATGAGTCTGGGATGGTGGTGGGTGGGTGTGGTGCTCCCCTGTTGGGTAGAGGGTCCGTCTGTGAAGGCAAAGAGGAGGAGACAATTACTGTCTGTGTGCACCCCTGCTGTCCCTGAGGGCATGCCGTGGCTGTCAGGGGCTGTCCTTTGGACAGGAGACTCAGGGGTGTTACATGTGACTCTGCGTGTGAGCTGGGCAGTGGCCTGAAAGCCTCAGAGGGGCCCCACAGTGGCAAAGGGACTAGATGGCCCCCCACACTGCCAACCCAACGTGTGTGGTGACCCCTCAAAGCACTCACCTGATGTTCCCTCCCCGCTGTCCACTGATGCCTGGGAAGCCTCTGGGACCTGGGTTCCTGCTGCCTCCTCTTCCTCCTCCTCCTCCTGGTGCAGATCTCCCACCTCTCCTGCCTGGTCTTCCTCCCTCAGGATGGGTCGGTCCACGATGTGGTGGGGTAACCTGGACTCTACCACACGCAGTGGAGTCTGGGCTTCCCCACCACCCAGGATCTGCCCCAACTCCTGGTAGTAAGGGCAGGTCTCAGGGGCTGCCCCGGAGCAGGAGCTCTGGTCCCGGGCCTTGGCATATCCCTGCCGCAGCTCCTTTACCTTGGCCCTGACTTGTGCTATGTTGTGGGTGTGATGCCCTTTGGTGGCCAGTCCCTGGGCCAGGCACTCATAGATGTCCGCATTCCTTCAGTGTGTTTGCAAGGCCTGCAGGGCTTCTTCCTGGGACCAGAGCTACAGCAGGTTTTTGATTTCTGGCCCTGACTAGGCTGGTGCCAGCCTCCCAGCCAAAACTGTCAGGGGTCACTTGTCAGAGACCCCAAAATCTAACAGTGCATCTTGATCTACTAGTTGGTGACCTTGGTATAGTGCAACAAAATTAAATCAGACTTAGGGAATCATGTTGTGCCACCATTAGACTAACCATTTATTTTCTTCTAATGATTAAACATGATTTTTGTGAGTATTTTATTCACCTTGCCACCTGAATCATGTTTGGTTTGTATTTTAATATGTTATTAAGCAGAGCTAAGTATCAGAGAGGTAGCCGTGTTAGTCTGAATCTGCAAAAGCGGTGAGGAGTCCTGTGACATGCATCTGACGAAGTAGGTCTTTGCCCACGAAAGCTTATGCTCCAACACTTCGGTTAGTCTATAAGGTGCCACATTCTCACCATTAAGCAGAGATGTTATAGTCCTTCCAGTCTCAACAATATCCTTTGTAAAACATGAAAAATAAAATAAGGAAAAATAATCTTGGAACAAGAAACATGAGAAAAATTAGAACCATTTCATATTTTTATTTCTGGGGAAATGACGGTTTTGGTTTCTTCCCCTAAGGTACCTAGAGTTATATCCGGGAAAGATTGGGAGAGTGGTTCAATTCTTTGAACCAGGGATTTCACCCACAGGGCTCCAATACAAGAGAAGTACAAACAGGTTGGAGGACTGCCTGATTTCTACCATAATGGGCTAGATTTTGCCCTGGGACACACTAGTGGGGATTTTGCTGACTTCAATGGTCACCTCATATATATAACCATCAGATTTCTTATATCAAGCCCATGATCATGGGATCTCAGTACTTGTGCATCTAAGGACAGATTTTAGCCCTAAGAAGCATTTTGTCACAGAATCATGGGAATGTAAGATTGGAAGTGGCCACAAGAGGTCATCTAGTCTAGCTCCTTGCACTAACCTAGACCTTTTCAGAAGGTTATTGATCCAGTGATGGGCAACTTAGGCTACCGAGTGGGCCACACAAGTGGCCCTCCTTCCTCTCAGTGGCCACAAGATTGTAGTAACCAACTCTCCCGGGACAGAACAAATGGATATAAGCTGGCTAGTAGGGAGTTTAGATTTGAGATTAGACGAATGTTTCTAACCATTAGAGGAGTGAGGTTCTGGAACGGCCTTCCAAGGGAAGTAGTGGGGGCAAAAGATCTATCTGGCTTCAAGATTAAACTAGATGGGTTTATGAAGGGGATGCTTTGATGAGATATCATGATCTTGGTAACTAATTGACCATTCATTATCAGTGGTAAATAGGTCAATGGAGGGATGATAGGAGTTGCTATAGGGAACTTTCTGGGTGTCTGGCTGATGAGTCTTGCCCACATGCTCAAGGTCCAGCTGATTGCCATATTTGGGGTCGGGAAGGAATTTTCCTCCAGGATAGATTGGCAGAGGCCCTGGAGGTTTTTCGCCTTCCTCTGTAGCATGGGGTACAGATCACAGCTGGAGGATTCTCTGCATCTTGGCGTCTTCAAACTATTTGAAGGCTTCAATATCTGAGATATAGGTGAGAGGATTATTCTAGGAGGGGTGGGTGAGATTCTGTGGCCTGCACTGTGCAGGGGGTCAGACTAGATGATCATAATGGTCCCTTCTGACCTTAAAGTCTATGAGTCTATGAGACAGGGAAGTTTTGCTAACTGCACTTGCATAACTATTGTGGACTGAGCTGATTGAACTGTAACAGCACTTTGGATGCAGAGGGAGTGCACAGCTCTCATAGTCAGTGTTGCATGATATCAGCATGCACCTCACTTCACGTGCCTTCAAGGCCATCCCTAGAGGGGTGTGGGGTCTGGGGCAACCTCCTCCAATGCCTCAGGTGTGGGGCTCAGGGTGCAACACCCCTGTCACAGGTCCCACCTCGTTTCTACTTCCCTCCTTCCTGCCTACACTCCATTCCTTGTCATAATCCCCTCCCCCACTCTTCCCTCTTACCTCCACTCCACCTTCTTGCCTAGCTCTTCCAATGACGGAGCATCCCATGAGCAACGCGAGCTGGGGGGATTACTGAGGAGCCTGGTGCAGGATGGTAGCAGGGGCCACCCACACCCCACTCACTGTGCAGCCAGAGCAACTCAGCAGCCTGCTCCACTTCACCCCACCCTCCTCTCCCAGCCCACTGCACTCCTCTTCACCATAGCAGCAGGAGGCAGCATGCCTTGGTCCCGGGGTGCTCTGCTTCCTGCTGTTGCAGTGAAGAGGAGCACAGTGGGCTGGGAGAGGTCAGTGGGGAAGGGCAGAGTTGGCTGCTGGGTCACTCTGGCTGCCAATACTGCGATGAGTGGGAGTGAGGGCGACGCCTGCTGCCATCCCGTGCCAGGCCTCCCCGGTAATCTCTTGAGTTGCCCTGGGCCCCATCCATAGGATGGTTGCGGAAGCCACCACAGGGCCTGGAGCAGCTACCTCAAACTGCCCTATGGATGGAACAGCGCGGTGTGCCCTTGCTTTACGTGTGTGTCACTTTAGTAAAACAGTAGGAAAAAAACATGCAACCCTGTTGGCAACAGTAAACAAAATGACTTAGGAGCCACAATAGAACCCCGATGGGCCACAAGTTCCCCATCACTGATCTAATCTGTTCTTAACATTTCCCAATGCTGGAGATTCCAGAGCCACTCTTGGAAGCCTGTTCCAGAGTTCATCTCTCTTTAGTATTAGAAAGTTTCGCCTACTATCTAACCTAAATCTCCCTTGCTGGAAATGAAGCACAATCTGAATGGGCACATACTTATATATCATAGTTTCCCTAATCCGCAAGTATGAGGCTATGTAACTGAATATTACTAGGTGAGCAGACGGTGAAACTAAACTCTGTGTTTGCAGTTTCAGTTGGCAACATCTTATCACTCCTCAGCTACCACATTTTAATATAATTGGCTCCAGATTGTGGGGTTTTTTTTAATCCTTTGGGAAAGCCTGTGGGTAAACCAAACTGATTACAGATAGGGCCTCACCAGAGAGGAATCATCAATTCTTGTGTAAAAAGGAACCATGGTTAAGCAGTGATAAAGCCCAGATGGGAAAAGAGCTGAAAGAAGGTTGGGGTTGCCAGATACTTTCACAAAAAATCCCAAACATGGCAGGGAAAAATATTGGTTGAGCAAAAAAACAAAACAAAAACCAAACTTGTTTGGGGGACCAAACTTGTTGAGCAAAAAAAAAAAAGGTTACTGTGCCTTTAAATCCCCACTCTCCCCACTTCCCCCGCCATACGCAGCAGGGGAGAAATGTCCCCACTGGCCTTCCATCCAGGAAAAACAGAAAATACATGTCTGGTATTTTCTGTTTTTGTCTTACCAGACAGGGGCCACAAATAACAGACTGTCTGGGCGAAAACTGGACACCTGGCAACCCTAGAAGGTCCCTAAAGGCAGGAAACTCAGAGCAAAAAGTGGCTGCAAAAGGTCACTGACCTAGGAAATGGTCACTGAATTTGTAGTGACTATAAGGAACAAGAAATACCCCTGAAGCATTGTTAAGTCAGCAGGGCAAAGCTCTCCTGGCAAAGGAGACTCCAACAAAACAGGGCCGAGAATTAGGAATAGTCCCAGAGAGAGCAGAAATCTCTGTCATGTTAAGACATTTTTGGGACCCCAGAAGGGGAGAACCAAAGACGGGTACCTGGCTGAAGGGTTGATTAAGTGAATAAGAGAGATCACCACAGCATTGGAGGTAATTGTTGGCAGGAAGTGTTAGCACAGTGAGATGCTACAGTGCCATCCCTGGTCTCGGGGGGCGGGGTCCCTAGTGCTGGGTGGACTATTAAATCACTGTTGAAGAAACAAGTGCTAAACAATATCAAGGGTTTTGCTTTATTCTTCAACCAACCAATGGATCTCTTTACTTTTTTATTTTTCCTTCCGTAATGACAAACTCTAAATCCTGCCCACTATTAACTTCCCGCATGTCATCCACCTTCCATGTGGCTCCACCTCAAATCTCTTCCTCTCATGGGCAGACTTAGTGGTTATGCCAATCACATACTGAGGTGTTCACAAATATGACCTATATGCACCTTTTCTCCCTTTGTCGTGTAGGCTACATTTAAAGAGAATTATGATTTTGCAATTCCTCCCAGATGAGATCTTCTTTCCACCATTCCTCCCTCACAGGGTATGTCTAGACTACATGGCTCTGTCGACAGAGCCATGTAAACTAGTTTACCCAACATAGTCAATGAAGCGGGGATTTAAATAATCCCCGCGTCATTAAAATAAAAAATGGCTGCCAAGCTGTGTTGACAATCAGCTGATCCGGCACAGTGCGGGAGTCTAGATGCGGATCGGTCGACACGGGAAGCCTTTGTCGACCGCTCCTGTAAATCTCGTTGACTATGTCAGGTAAACTAGTTTACGTGGCTCTGTCAACCGAGCCATGTAGTCTAGACATACCCACAATGTCTTTCCTCTGACGTGCTGGCATGACGGAACACTCCCACAGGCTCAGGGCCTCTAATCAGTTATGGGCAGTTCAAACAAAAACATAGTCTGTGAACAAGGCCTGGACATCACTGAAGCTGAGAGGGAGATTTTGAAGCAGCGAGGGAGATATTTAAGAGCAGGTTAGACAAATACCTGTCAGGGATGATCTAGTGGTGCTTGGTCCTGCCATAATGCAAGGGACTAGATTAGATAACCTTTTGAGGTTCCTTCAAGTTCTATGATTCTATGATATCCAGGACCATATCCTTTTACCTATCAGTTCTATCCCAAAACCATGCAATCAGGGAGCTTAGGACAGCATCTACAGTCCCCCAAACTACTGAACCATTAGGAGAAGACAGCAACAGTCTGTGACAACATCAATCAAAAGAGAACATGATGCAGCCAGGGAGGTGTTTGAGCACATGAGATTGGATCCTGCATTAACCCATGAGAGCAGCACAAATATAGTGCCAGCAGAAAGCCAATCAGGGTATGTCTACACTACAAAGTTAATTTGAACTAACAGACGTTAGTTCGAATTAACTTTGATAGGCGCTACACATACAAACCGCTAGTTTGAACTTAATTTGAACTAGCGGAGCGCTTAATTCGAGCTAGGTAAACCTCATTCTACAAGGACTAACGCCAAGTTCGAATTAAGTAGTTCGAATTAAGGGCTGTGTAGCCACTTAATTCAAACTAGTGGGAGGCTAGCCCTCCCCAGCTGGCCCTGGTGGCCACTCTGGGCACCACCAGGGAAACTCCTACCTGAAAGTAGGAATAAGAGATCCTCCAGAAAAGGGCTTTATTCCGGAGGATCGGGCCAGTCTAGACGCTTTTTTCCGGCTTTTCCCCAAGTCGGAAAAAAAGCGGCGTACATGTTTATTTAAATCCCGCGGGGGAAATTTAAATCCACCGCAGATTTCCGTATTCCCACTTTCAAAATTAGCATGCCCCTTCTGAAGAAGGGGCCAGTGTAGACGTAGCCCCCGAGTTTTGTTCAATAAAGAGAGTTTCTATTTTGAACACACGTGTCCTTTATTTTGTACATCAGGAAGGGGGGCTAGGGAGGGGTGAGTGGAAGGAGGTGAGGGAGGAATGGGGTACGAGCCCCCAATGGGGAGGACTGTGGTGGCTCTGCGGGCTCCTCGGGGTGGAAGCTCTCCTGCAGCCCCCCTATTGACACCCCTCCCGGATGGCAAGTGCAGCTGGGCTGATGGCCAAGTGCTGTGATGTGCCGAGTGTGGGCACTCAGGGCACTCCAATCCAGGACTGCTTTGCAGGCGGGGAACCCCTGAGAACTGTCTGTCCGGGGTGGGGGTCGGGTCCCTTTAAGCACAGCCCTCGGCTAGCCTGAGACAGCAGCTCCATGCTCTAAGTCCTAATCTGATGCCCTGCCGGCACTGCTTCCAGCCATCCTTAACCTCGGTTCAGGGTCCACTCAATGTGGACATGCTAGTTCGAATTAGCAAAATGCTAATTCGAATGAGTTTTTAGGTCTAGATGCGCTAATTCGAATTAGCTTTGTTTGAATTAACTAATTCAAATTAAGTTAGTTCGAATTAGTGCTGTAGTGTACACATACCCTCAGAGAGGTAGCAGAGAGGTCAGCACACAAATAAAATGGTTCCTTTCTTCATTGCCTTCCAACCTCATGAAGGGTGAACAATATCACCAACAGTATTTTTGAAGCGGAACACAGAATTATGTCTATTATCCACGCATGATATTATATGAATAGTCATTTTACCACTACAGTTAACACACTGAAACAAAACAAAAGAAACTCAGTTCTACAGGAATGTCACCAGAAGTATGGGAAACTCCATCATAATGCATGTTAACTAAAATAAATATGCATTAAAAAATAAACTTGAAAAATAAATTAGGGCTCTTGTGCAGCTGTGCAACGTTAGGTCACAAACAGCTATTTTTCTATGGCCAGAATAACATTTAAAAATAAAAGTAAAAGTAAAAAATTACTCAGGTTAGATGTCTTCAGTTCACCAGGGTCTGATGAAACTCACCATGACTCTGGCAACATGCTTGAAATTGTGGATGGATTTGCACAAATGGGCTTCCCTAACTGTGGAAGGGCGACAGACTGCAGGCATACTCCAATGCTGACACCAAACCTCCTAGCCTCTGAGTACCTTAATCAGAAAGGGTATTTCTCCATGGTTCTCCAGGCACTTGTGGATCACAATGGGTGGCTCATGAACGTTAAGGCAGCTGGTCTGGAAAGGTGCATGACACATGCATCTTTTGGAACTTTTCAGTGCAGCAAGTCCTCTCTACTTTTCTGAGGCTGCTTCCTTGCCCTGCACAGTCATTCAGCAAACACACAAACTAAGCTTAATACACTAAAGACACTGGCTACCAATAGCAATTTTCTCACCCTGGCCTAAACATTGTTCAGGCAAATTTCTGAGATTCTTAAAAGCCAGCCTCACCAGCCTGCAGTTTAAAATGTCAAGTATTTTCACTCATAGCCAGCCAGGGCTCGGCTCTTCTTTCTCCCTCCACATCCAGTTCAGTCCTTGTTTCTCAGTGTCTCTTTTGGTGGGATGGCAGGAGAGAACCTTGATGACGTCACTCCCCTGCTCATGTAGTTTTGTGCATGGCAGGAACCCTTTGTCTTCCAATGGAAAAACACTGGCATTCCAAGATGGGATGGTGACTGAGTCATGTCTCTACAGGGTTATAGCAGCTATTACTTACAGGCTGGTTGGAGCATCCACAGGAAGACCAAGCTATTTCACAGTCCAGTGTCTGTGCTGATGGGTCATCAGTCCAGTTTGACTTTTGCATTGTTGTATCTGATGGGCTTATTGTGGGTGTCACCCGAAGTAGCAATATTCCTAACTTCAGATACAAAAATGATATGTGCCTACAAATTGCTTATGATTTGCTGATTATCCTTTCCAATGATACCCCTACATGATTCATCTTGCATAGAACATATCTTAGTTATGCCATATATTCATACCATAGCATCTGTATGGAAAATATGGGGTGCTATATCATAGTAATTTGAGGTTTTTTAAAACACACACTGAAAAAACAAGTTACATCATGTGGCAATATGCTGTTCTAGTTCTGCTGATAAAGTATGTTGGCATCATTACATCCACTGCACAAAGCCCTGCCACTGGAGCTAATGAAATAACTGACTGCAGTAGTAGGTTATCTCCTGCTGCGTGGCCTGTACCAGAGTAGAACAAGAGGGACACCTTGCCAGAGAATTTCAGGTATTTGCTGATAGCAGGTGAATGGTAAGACTCAGGAATCTTGGGTTTCCTCCTAGTCCTCTGGAAGGGAATGTGCTCTACATAGGCGCCAACTCTGGGGGTGCTCAGAAAATAAATTAGTGCATGCTTAGTACCCAACAGTAGCCAGCTTCCCCTCCCATGCCTGCCTGATGGCAGCTCTGCTGCTCTTCGCCTGCCCCTCTCTCCCAGCGACTACTGCCCACTGCAGCCAGCTGTTTCATGACATGCAAGAAACTCTGGGAAGAAGGCTGCGGTACAGGGATGGGGCACACTTAGAGGAGGGGGTGGTGAGAGGTGGGGCAAGGGTAGAGACTTGAGGAAAGGGGTCAGATGGAGTGGAGACTGGGATAGAGCAGGGGGGTTGAGCATAAACCCAGAGGAAGCCAGGCCTATGATGCTCTAGTAGGCAGAAGAATCGGTCTTTCCCCACAACTTGACCATTTTGGCCTCATTCTTGTCCCTTCTCCACTCCTTGCTCTTTGTCCAAGTCCCATTTTCATTGCCTCACTCTCCTCTCCTCTGGTGCTATGGTGCCTGTAACCTCTGTTAGAAGTTGGGAACTGGTGACAAGGAATATATCTCTTGATGATTCCGTGTTCTGTTTATTCCCTCTGGGGCTCCTGGCATTGGCCACTCTTGCTTACTGGGCTAGATGGATCTTTGGTCTGACCCAGTATGGCTGTTCGTATATTCTCATTTCTCATCCCAATTCTTATCCCCTGACAGACAATTATTTTCTGCCACTATGGGCTTACTGACTCTTCATTTCACTCTCCCACTCCAAGTCTCTCTCAGCCTCAATGATTAAAATCTGTACGAAGTTATAAGTAATTGAAAATAAGGTATTAAAATAGGAAGTGTCAGGCAACCTTAATAGGTGGCTCTACTAGCCTCACCTGTAAGGGGGAGAGAGAGACACAATTTGTACAAATCATCTCTCAGAAAAATTGGTACCACTAACACTGAATTAAGTAGGAAGTTCTAAATGAAATGCTTGGCAAGAATATGACTAATTTAGGGCTTGATCCAGAGAACTATTCCCACCCAGTTGGAATTGTGAATGCAAAATGAGGACATTCCTGCTATTAAAATATCTTAGAATATAGTACTTAGTCATTCCAGGTCTAGAGGCACCAAAATCTACTTAATATGAATGTATTTTAACTGTTTTCTTCTCTTCTCAGTAAGAGATAGTACAAAAAAATACAGTAAATGGTTGTATCAATGTCACATTTTAAACTACTTTACAAAGGAAATTGATGTTAGGCAACACCATTTAATACAACAATAACTGCCTGTATAGTATAAATAACAAAATGGGTAGTGAAGCTTACTTTTTCTGCCTATTTTCCACATACACCATCTGCCTAAAGAGGAAGGAAGAATGATTTCATTAAATACTGCTTTGTAAAGCTCTGCTTGGATCAAAATAGCCTTTTCAATGAAACAAATCTCTATTTCTCTTTCTTCATCAGTATGTTCAGCCATAGTGGAAAAGGAAACCCAGTCACACAGAATGCTCTGCAGACTGCCAAATACTGGAAATACAATATCCTGTCTGATTCAGTTAAGCAACTAACAAGTCCCACAATTAAATTATACAGAACACACGAAAAACAGAATCTTCAATATTCAGATACAGAGGCTACAGTCTGCCCCAGTTACACCCCTGCAATCCTACAAGTACTGGAGTTACAGTGACATAAAAAGGAATGAAATTCTCTCCTATTTTCTATTTAAAATTAACAAACATTTCCAGTCAGCTTTGAAAGATCACCTCTTCCCTTACTCTATGTAGAGGGATCATTCTGAAAGAAGAAAGATAATACACAATCAAATATTATTTCAAAGTACCGGTAAGTGTTAAAACAGAAAAATAAATAGCTTTGCATTTTTTGGCTCCTCTAATTTCAGTTGACAGTACAGATTACACCTCTATGGTCTGGCATCCTAGGGACCTGACCAGTCCTGAAGGGAATTTGCCGGACCAGGGATGGTCAATTGTGACTCCTCTGCTGCAACTTTTGGGCTCTCCCAGGGGGCCTCCAGCCTCTTGGCCTGGCTCCCCTCTTGTCCACTGACCCCTCTGCTGGCCCTGGCCAGGCTCCCTGGCCCTGGCTGTGAGACTGGCTCCACTCTCAGCCCCCTGGCTGGGTTCTGGGCTACCGGCTCCTTGGGTGGGCTCTGGCTCTGCTCTCGGCTGCTGGACTGGCTTCGCTCCCTGTTGCCAGCTTCTCCCCTGGAATCCCAGCTGGCCCCTGCTCTTAGTTCCTGGGGCTCTCTAGTCTAGCAACATTCATGGTCCTGCTGAACCAGAGCGCCCCAGCCCGTATATTCATGTGAGCTACATCTACACTGGCATGATTTTCCGAAAATGCTTTTAACGGAAAACTTTTCCGTTAAAAGCATTTTCAGAAAAGCACGTCGAGATTGGCAGGATGCTTTTCTGCAAAAGCACTTTTTGCAGAAAAGCGTCCGTGGCCAATCTAGACGCAGTTTTCCGCAAAAAAGCCCCGATCACCATTTTCGCTCATACAGAATTATTCAAGAGGGGAAACCTTCTGTGGGCTCATACAGAATTCTGTGGGCTCATACAGAATTATTCCAGAGGGGAAACCTTTCATGGATGGGGTTATGTGAAGAGATGCATGGTAAAAATTGGCCATGAACTACTTGGCGAGTTTCACAACGCAGACAAATTCTTACAGAAAATTCAAGACATGCTATTACTGGCAAAAACAGTTCATGACAGAGCTGTGAAAATGGCCTATCAAACTGACAATGAACAAATGCAAAATTTGACTACAACTACTTATTTTTCATTTGCTTTGGACAAGACAACCGACATATGTGGTGCTAATCAGTTGTGTATTCCGAGACAATACATTTGTGGAAATGCTGTTCACAAAGAAATGATTGCGATATTGCCAATGGAAAATCAAACAAGGGGTGCAGACATCCTTAAAACTGTGATGAACTTTGTAAATGAGAAAGCAGTATAGTTGGATAATCTTGTATCTGCATGTACAGACGGTGCACCTAGCATAGTTGGCAAATACACTGGATTCCTTATTCTTGTCAGCACTGCTGACCCACCTGCTTTTGAACTTTCATTGCATTGTGCTCAATCTTAGAACATAAGAACGGCCATACTGGGTCAGACCAAAGGTCCATCCAGCCCAGTATCCTGTCTGCCAACAGTGGCCAATGCCAGGTGTCCCAGAGGGAGTGAATCGAACAGGTAATGATCAAGTGATCTTTCTTCTGCCATCCATCTCCCCCTCTGACAAACAGAGGCTGGGGACACCATTCCTTACCCATATTGGCTAATAGTCATTTATGGACTTAACCTCCATGAATTTATCTAGTTCTCTTTTAAACCCTGTTAGTCTAGCCTTCACAACCCCCTCAGGCAAGGAGTTCCACAGATTGACTATGCGCTGTGTGAAGAAGAACTTCCTTTTATTTGTTTTAAACCTGCTGCCCATTAGTTTCATTTGGTGGCCCCTAGTTATTGTATTATGGGAACAAGTAAATAACTTTTCCTTATTCACTTTCTCCACACCACTCATGATTTTATATACCTCTATTATATCCCCCCTTAGTCTCCTCTTTTCCAAGCTGAAAAGTCCCAGTTTTTTTAATCTCTCCTCATATGGGACCTGTTCCAAACCCCTAATCATTTTAGTTGCCCTTCTCTGAACCTTTTCTAATGCCAGTATGTCTTTTTTGAGATGAGGAGACCACATCTGTATGCAGTATTCAAGATGTGGGTGTACCATGGATTTATATAAGGGCAATAAGATATCTCCGTCTTATTCTCTATCCCTTTTTTAATGATTCCTAACATTCTATTTAGAATCATAGAATCATTGAACTGGAAGAGACCTCAGAAGGTCATCAAGTCCAGCCCCCTGCTCTAGGCAGAACTAATTCCAACTAAATCAACCCGGCCAGGGCTTTGTCAAGCTAAGACTTAAACACCTCTAGGGATGGACACTCCACTACTTCCCTAGGTAACCCATTCCAGTGCTTCACCACGCTCGGGGGCTACGTCTACACTGGCCCCTTTTCCGGAAGGGGCATGTAAATTTCACCAGTCGTCGTAGGGAAATCCGCGGGGGATTTAAATATCCCCCGCGGCATTTAAATAAAAATGTCCGCCGCTTTTTTCCGGCTTTTAAAAAAGCCGGAAAAGAGCGTCTACACTGGCCTCGATCCTCCGGAAAAAGTGCCCTTTGAAGTAGGAATAAGACCCTCCGGAAAAGGGCACTTTTTCCGGAGGATCGGGGCCAGTGTAGACGCTCTTTTCCGGCTTTTTTAAAAGCCAGAAAAAAGCGGCGGACATTTTTATTTAAATGCCGCGGGGGATATTTAAATCCCCTGCGGATTTCCCTATGACGACTGGTGAAATTTACATGCCCCTTCCGGAAAAGGGGCCAGTGTAGACGAGCCCCTAATGAAATAGTTTTTCCTAATATCCAACCTGAACGTCTCCCACCACAACTTGCTCCTTGTTCTGCCATCTGTCACTACTGAGAACAGCCTCTCTCCATCCTCTTTGGAACTTCCCTTCAGGAAGTTGAAGGCTGCTATCAAATCCCCCCTCACTCTTCGCTTCTGCAGACTAAACAGACCCAAGTCCCTCAGCCTCTCCTCATAAGTCATATGCTCCAGCCTCCTAATTATTTTGGTTGCCCTCCGCTGGACCCTCTCCAATGCGTCCACATCCTAGTGGGGGGCCCAGAACTGGACACAATACTCCAGATGTGGCCTCACCAAAGCCGAATAAAGGGGAATAATGACATCTCTGTATCTGCTGGCAGTGCTCCTTTTAATGCAACCTAATATGCCATTAGCCTTCTTGGCTACAAGGGCACACTGTTGACTCATATCCAGCTTCTCATCCACTGTAACCCCCAGGTCCTTTTCTGCAGAACTACTACTTAATCGGTTGGTCCCCAGCTTGTAACTATGCTTGGGATTCTTCTGTCCCAAGTGCAGGACTCTACACTTGTCCTTGTTGAACCTTGTTGCTTTTTGACTGCCGCTGCACACTTCATGGACATCTTCAGAGAACTATCCACGATGACTCCGAGATCTCTTTCCTGATTAGTTGTAGCTAAATTAGCCCCCATCATGTTCTATATATAGTTGGGGTTATTTTTTCCAATGTGCATTACTTTACATTTATGCACATTACATTTCATTTGCCATTTTGTTGCCCAGTCACTTAGTTTGGTGAGATCTTTTTGAAGTTCTTCACAGTCTGCTTTGGTCTTAACTATCTTGAGCAGTTTAGTATCATCTGCAAACTTTGCCACCTCACTGTTTACCCCTTTCTCCAGATCATTTAATGAATAAGTTGAATAGAATTGGTCCTAGGACTGACCCTTGGGAACAATGCTAGTTACTCCTCTTCATTCTGAAAATTTACCATTTATTCCTACCCTTTGTTTCCTGTCTTTTAACCAGTTCTCAGTCCGTGAAAGGACCTTCCTTCTTATCCCATGACTACTTAATTTACGCAAGAGCCTTTGGTGAGGGACCTTGTCAAAGGCTTTCTAGACATCTAAGTATACTATATCTACTGGATCCCTCTTGTCCCCATGTTTGTTGACCCCTTCAAAGAACTCTAATAGATTAGTACGACATGATTTCCCTTTACAGAAACCATGTTGACTTTTGCCCAACAAATTATGTTCTTCTATGTGTCTGACAATTTTATTCTTTACTATTGTTTCAACTAATTTTCCCAGTACTGACACTAGACTTACCTGTCTGTAATTGCTGGGATTGCCTCTAGAGCCCTTTTTAAATATTGGCTTTACATTAACTATCTTCCAGTCATTGGGTACAGAAGCTGATTTAAAGGATAGGTTACAAACCAGAGCTAATAGTTCTGCAATTTCCCATTTGAGTTCTTTCAGAACTCTTGGGTGAATGCAATCTGGTCCCGGTGACTTGTTACTGTTAAGTTTATCAATTAATTCTAAAACCTCCTCTAATGACACATCAATCTGTGACAAGTCCTCAGATTTGTCATCTACAAAGGACGGGTCCGGTTCGGGAATCTCCCTAACATCCTCAGCCGTGAAGACTGAAGCAAAGAATTAATTTAGTTTCTCCGCAATGGCTTTATTGTCCTTGATTGCTCCTTTTATATATAGATTGTTCAGGGGCACCATTGTTTGTTTAGCAGGCTCCCTGCCTCTGATGTACTTAAAAAACATTTTGTTATTACCTTTTGAGTTTTTGGCTAGCTGTTCTTCAAACTCCTTTTTGGCTTTTCTTATTACATTTTTACACTTAATTTGGCAGTGTTTATGCTCCTTTCTATTTACCTCACTAGGATTTGACTTCCACTTTTAAAAAGATATCTTTTTATCTCTCACTGCTTCTTTTACATGGTTGTTAAGCCACGGTGGTTTTTTTTTTACGTTTTTCTACTATGTTTTTTATTTGGGGTATACATTTAAGTTGAGCCTCTATTATGGTGTCTTTGAAAAGTGTTCATTGCAGGGATTTCACTGTAGTCACTCTACCTTTTAATTTCTGTTTAACTAACCTCATTTTTGCATAGTTCCCCTTTTTGAAATTAAATATTGCAGAACCGAACTCGGAAATGTAATGGGACTGGTCATTCATATGGTCAGTTGGATTCTTGTCCAAGCCCTTAATCACTGTTAATTTCAGTCACTGCTCAAGGAAGTAGATTCTGAATACCCCGATCTACTACCACAGAATGCTCGCTGGTATTGCAGCAAAGTTTTGTCTTGTTTTGCTGCCTGCATTAACGAGATTAAGTAATTTTTTAATATGAAGAGTGACAGACCACCAAGCTTTCAGACTGTGTGACTGGTTGCTCAAGTTTTACTATCTTGTTGACATTACTGATCATTTGAATGAGTTGAGCCTTAAGCTATAAGGACAAGGACATAAAATCCTGACTCTGCAGCAGGCAATATTTGAATCTGAGTCAAAACTGTCTTCATCAAAGATATTGAGATGGGAAGACTGGCACATTTTGAAAGATTACGAACGTTTCATGACTCATATCAGACAGAGAATCCAAGTAACAGCCTTGATTGGCAGCAACTTGCCGTGTTTGTTTCTGAGCTCCTGGCGGCATTCAAGTTTCACTTTCTTGACTTTTGCAAATGCAGTGCTTTGCATGATTCGTCCACATAAGGCATCCATTGAAGAACTGGATTTGACAGTCATTCCAGGCATCTCAGTCAGCGATTTTGAAATGGAAATAGCAGATTTCAAGGAGTCAGATATCTGGGTGGAAAAATTTGTCAGGCTGAATTCTTATTTAGGATGCCTTGCTTGACAACATGCAGAATTGGCAAAACTGTACAAATGGACTGATGTGAAGAAATTGAAGCGTGATGATAATCTGAATCTGCAAACTTGGAAAGAACTTTCTATCACATATAACACCATGCAAAATGTCAGCTTGGCCTTACTTTCAGTGTTTGGCGCCACCTCTACGTGTGAGCAGGCTCTCTCTCATTGGAATCACATCAAAGGTAATTTGTGCTCAAGACTGACAGAAGACTGCCTGAATGCGTGCATGAAGCTGGATTTGACCAGTTATGAGGTAAACTTCAAAGAAACGTGCAAAAAGATGATGCAGCAGAAGCCCCATTAAATAAAGTCTTGAGTATAATGTTTCATTTATGCTATTACTAATCATCAAATCAATTATTAGTAATATGAAGTTGTGTATTTCCAGTCATGTAAATGGCCATTCTTATACTAGCTTTTTGTTGACCACTTGTTCTCAATTTTGATGTAGCTTGGCATTTGGTTTGAAAAGGTTGCTGACCCCTGTACTAGGGATGTAATAGGGTAGTCGATTAACCGATAAGCAAAAGCTTATAGTTTAATGCTATAGACTACATGCATCCCCCATCCTTTGCCAGTAATTTTTTTAGCAGGCTGGCCAGCAGCCAGGCTCAGTCCTGGCTTATTCTAGGGTCAGGACCTACCCCTGCTGCAGCTCTGCATTTAAAGTGTATTAGGAGCTAGGCAGGCAGGCAGCCTGGCTCAGTTCTAGCATGCGCTGGGTCCAGGAGCTCAGTCCTCAACGTGGACAGTTCCCTACCACTCTGTGCTGCTGTATCAGAGGCAGCAGCACATGGCAACAGGCAGTCGGACCTTGAGGGGAGCTGATATTTAAACTGGCTACCCTTGCGGACCAGCTCCTGCCTGACACCCCGCGCTGATGGTCCTGATACAGAGGCAGGAGTGTGGAGTGGCAGGGGGCTCCTCTGGTGTGGGGCCAGAGTGTACTGGCTGCCAACCCTGCCCCCGGGGACTATAGAACTTCATGAATTCTCATAGGTTACTCAACTATTCTAAGAACATAACATACTTGGTTAGACCAATGGTCTATCCAGCTCAGTATTCTGTCTGCCAAAAGTGGCCAATACCAAATACTGACAGTGGCCGGGGAGATATGATAGAGGTCTATAAAATCATGCCTGATGAGGAAAAAGAGAATAAGGAAAAGTTATTTACTTATTCCCACAATATAAGAACTAAGGATATTAAATATCAAGTAATTTACTAGTCGAGTAGTCGATGGAATTTTCATTGACTACTTGACTAGTCGATAGGCACTTCCACATTCCTCCTTTGAAATGTACAAGAGCCCTTACTGGATAGACCAAGCATTCGCTTATCCAATTGTCAACTAGTTGACTCTTCCTTAACATCCTTAATAGGAACTAGGGGGACACCAAATGAAATTAATAGACAGCAGGTTTCAAACAAACAAAAGGAAGTTTTTCTTCACTCAGTGCATAGTCAACCTGCTGAAGGCTAGGACTTTAACAGGATTTAAAAAAGGAGCTAGATAGATTCATGGAGGTTAGGTCCATCGATGGCTATTAGCCAGGATGGGTAGGAATGATGTCCATAGCCTCTGTTTCTCTGGAGGTGTGTGACACGGGTGGGATACCATGAGGATTACCTGTTGAGTTCCCTCCCTCTGCGGCATCTGGTGTTGGCCACTGTCAGCAGACAGTCTGCACACTACTAAAGGACTTGATTACTGAAAGAAATAGTATGAAGTTTTTGCATAGAATCATAGAACCATAGAGCTGGAAGAGACCTCAGAAAGTCATCAAGTCCAGCCCCCTGCTCTAGGCAGGACCAATCCCAACTATGACAAACAAGTCCCATGTTTTTCATGTCACAATACATCCATATGAATAGAAAATAGCAGTCTGGATTATATCTTCCAATACCCCTTTTATATGATCCTTCTGATTTCCAATGCAACCTCCAACAAGCTGCATTCTTTACCTCTTCAGTGATTTCAATGCTACATACAATAAAAAGTTATTTCAAAAATATACCTGGGAAATTCTGAACCCTTGCAGATGGATGGAATATAAAACAAACAATCTATATAAGAAAGATATATTGCTGAGCTCTGAAGCAGTAAAATTCTGGTGTTTCAATATTTACGGGTAGGTGTTTTGGCACCAAACAGAAGAGAAACACCTTATGGAGAAACCCTACATTACTGGGGTTCAAGTTAATATGAGATCCTAAGGTGTAGGAGAACCACTTCTAGCACATATGAGGCCTCATCAGAATAAAACTAACATTGTTACATTGTGTTTCCAAACTGTGGAGGGTGGGATCCCCCTAAATAAAACAAAAATATACCACAGCAATTGTGGGGAAGAAAGCCTTTCTGGCTTTGGGAATTAAAGAAAAGGAAAAGGAGAAAAAGAGGTATCTAGGAGGGAGATTAATGAAGGTTCATCATAGAATCATAGAATATTGGAACTGGAAGGAACCTTGGGTACGTCTACACTACAGTGCTAATTCGAACTAACTAAGCTAATTCGAACTAACGCGTCTAGAACTAAAAACTAGTTCGAATTAGCGTTTTGCTAATTCGAACTAGCATGTCCACATTAAGTGGACCCTGAACCGGGCTTAAGGATGGCCGGA
The DNA here is from genome assembly GCF_049634645.1 of Pelodiscus sinensis. Lineage (NCBI taxonomy): Eukaryota > Metazoa > Chordata > Testudines > Trionychidae > Pelodiscus > Pelodiscus sinensis. The sequence goes on from NC_134712.1 coordinate 224,743,467, forward strand.
AGCAGTGCCGGCAGGGCATCAGAGGAGGACTTAGAGCGTGGAGATGCTGTCTCAGGCTAGCCGAGGGCTGTGCTTAAGGGTCCCGACCCCCACCCCGGACAGACAGTTCTCAGGGGTGCCCCGCTTGCAAAGCAGTCCTGGCTTGGAGTGCCCGGACTACCCACACTGAGCACATCACAGCACTTGGCCATCAGACCGGCTGCACTTGCCGCAGGCTGCCATCTGAGGAGAGAGGGCAATTGGGGGGCTGCAGGAGAGCTTATACCCTGAGGAGCACGCAGAGCCAGCCCAGTCCTCCCCATCGGGGGCTCGTACCCCATTCCTCCCTCACCTCCTTCTACTTACCCTTCCCTAGACCCTCTTCTTGATGTACAAAATAAAGGACAATTGTGTTCAAAAATGGAATCTGTCTTTATTGAACAAAACTGGGGGGAGACTGGGAAAAGGAGGTGGGAGAGGGGAAAAGAGAGGCTGGGAGAGGGGAGGGCAACTAAAATGATCAGGGGTTGGGAACAGGTCCCATATGAAGAGAGGCTAAAGAGACTGGGACTTTTCAGCTTAGAAAAGAGGAGACGGAGGGGGGACAGGATAGAGGTCTCTAAAAGCAGGAGTTGGGTGGAGAGGGTGCATACAGAAAAGTTCTTCATTAGTTCCCATAAAGAAGAACTAGAGGACACCAAAGGAAAGGAATGGGTAGCAGGCTTCAAACTAGTAAGAGAAAGTTGTTCTTCACAAAGCAAAGAGTCAACCTGTGGAACTCCTTGCTGCAGGAGGCTGTGAAGGCTAGAACTAGAACAGAGTTTAAAGGGACGTGAGATCAAGTGATGGAGGTTGGGTCCATGGAGTGCTATTAGCCAGGGGGTAGGAGTGGTGTCCCTGCCCAAGGTTTGTGGAAGGCTGGAGAGGGATGGCACGAGACAAATGGCTTGGTCACTGTCTCCGGTCCATCCCCTCCAGGATCCCTAGGGTTGGCCGCTGTCGGCAAACAGGCTACTGGGCTAGATGGACCTTTGGTCTGACCCAGTACGGCCATTGTAAGCTCAGGGCTCAGAGTCGGGGGTCTCAGTGGACCCCTTGATTTTCATGCACACCTGCTCCTGGGTGGCCAGGCTGGCAGCCCTCCTGCCCTAGATGGCCACTTTCCTGTGCCTAGTGTGGAGGTTGTGGATGAGGTCCACGATGTCCGCACTAGCCCAGGCAGGTGCCCGCCTCTTGCGGTCCCGGGCAAGCTCCCAGGAGCTGCCAGCCTGGTCCCGGGAAGAGGGGGGAGGGCTGGGGGGCATCAGGTGGCTGGCTCGATCCGTGCCAGGTGCAGGGTCTGCTGGCTGGGTGCCGTAGCCAGCCCGTGCCCCTTTAAGGGTTCCGGGGCCGGGAGGGGGGCAGACGAGTTTCCCTGGTGTTGGCCAGAGTGGCCACCAGGGAAACCTGGGGAGGGCTAGCCTCCCACTAGTTCGAATTAAGGGTCTACACAGTCCTTAATTCGAACTAGCTAGTTTGAACTAGGCTTAATCCTCGTAAAATGAGGTTTACCTCGTTCGAACTAAGCGCTCCGTTAGTTCAAATTAAGTTCGAACTAACGGAGCGCTAGTGTAGCGCCTATGAAAGTTAGTTCAAACTAATGTCCGTTAGTTTGAACTAACTTTGTAGTGTAGACGTACCCCTTGAGAGGTCATCAAGTCCAGCTTTAAAAAAATCCCTTTCAGCAATTTCAAAACACCGTTTCCTTTGCCTATTGATATTTTTGTCCTCAGCCGAAAGGAAGAAACTAAAGCAATATCTTCATTGCTGTCAACAGTTTGGTAAATCTGAACCCAAGAGTGGTTCAGAGCACAGGGATTGGTACGGTAATCAGAAAGAGAACTGCATATTCAAAGACTAGCTATTGTGACAGCACTGTACACTTATGTAAATCTGTGTTCCAATTAGCTTGTAATTGATATCAGAACTCAAGTGTAAGTATTCAGTATGGCTATTGGGGACTTCCATACAGTAAATAGGCAATTCAGACCTCCAGAACCAATCTGGGTATAGAGAACTGCATAATCATGAAAGAAACAGCCATGCATCAGTATCTATATATTATCCACTAGATAAGAAAATTGCATGTCAGTACAAAAATACACAAACCTTGAAAATATGAATATTTCTCAGGCATGGCTAACTCATACTGTAATATAAATACTTACCAAATGGTTACACAGCACAGCATAATATAAATGTATAATAAATAAACAAATAAATAATAAACGTAGAAAGGCATGCAGTTATGGTTAACATTGGAATTTCACTTTGGAATTTTCTGACTTCTCCAGATTTAGAATCACAAATTAAGAGTGCAGTGAGTCTTAAGCATCAACATTTTACAGATTTCAGAGAAGAAAAAACATTCAGGAGAAATTTAGTGTACAGGTTACATTTCATTGCAAATCATCGTGTTTATTAAAGTTGATTATTTAAATCCAGGTTGCCTGCTTGCTGATTTAAATCCTAATTAAAATTGGTGAAACAAATAGTTTTGATTTAAAATCAATTCACCCTGCTCTCAAGCCTGCACAATATCTGGTTTTCTTTGAACTTCATCTGGTCTATTAAACTTTTTTTTGGCAAAGTAGTGCTTATATCTGAATGTAGCATGTCAGGGGGAGTCAGACTAAATCCACAGATAATCTCTGCTATGTGGATGCCTTTATGAGACTGTGTATACAGCATCAAAATTGCACTGGCCTTTCTTTGCAGCCGTATCACATTACAAAGTCACATCTAATTTGTGTCCATTCTTACACCTAGGCTTCTTTCAGCATTGCTGTTTCCCTGATTGAAACAAAGATATTAAATGAAAAGAAAGAACATTATTTTCCCCACATGTATTTTTTTTCCAAGTGGAGTCTCATTTTGTTATTTCCAGCCCATGTTTCTAATCTATTTAGCTTCCTTTGTGTGATTTCTATGTGGTTACTGAGGTTTAGAACTTCTTCCTGAAATAGCATCATCCAGGAATGTCATGCACATACTCTTTACTGTCTCTTCCAGAGCACTAATGAAGAGGTTAAATAAGACACAGCCTATCCACCTATCGCTATGGTAGTTTAAGTGCCTCTGCTAAACACAAAAACACTGCCTTTTCATTTGAACTTTCAGTCTATAATTTTCTAAGTGAAAAGTTGTTTCAAATTTTTCATATAATTTTCATATAATGTTGACAATTTCCAAAGCCTTTCTTCACACAGCATTTTTTCAGATGGGGAACCTCATTCATCCTGACCGTGTCTCATGAAATTTGTTTTCATAGATTAGCATTTTTCAAAAAAACAAAAAAAGTTTTTGTCAACAGATTCCATGATAGGAACGGTAGCTAGACATCCAGTCTCTAACTCCTGGGGCATGTCTATGCAAGTGTCCACACAGCAAGCCTGTTATTTATTTCAAAATAATGGGCAGCTTATTTCAGAGTTTGTAACCCTCATTCTGGGAGGAATAATGCCTATTCTGAAATAGCTATTTTGGAATAGGGCGTGTGTAGACCGCGCACCTGGAGTTATTTTGAGATAAGATGTCTGCTGGCCCCTCTGTCCACACTCAGGGCAACTCTCTCGTACCGCTTCCCCTGCAGCCCTTAAAGCCGCAGCCACAGGGGAAAGGGCTTGTGGCAAAATGCAGGCCCTGGCAGCCCTGAGCCACAGAGCAGAAGCCTGCACAGCTGTCCCTGCTGCCGTGAGCCACCCCTGTGCTCCATCTGAGCCCTCCATGGTTGCAGCCGAGCAGGCAGCCAGCTCCCAGGACCCTGCCAGGGGATGAAGGTTGCAATCACCTTCCTGGTCTGGTGTAGAGATCCTGGACCTCATTTTGGTCTGGGGCGAGGAGGCAAACCGCCAGGATCTCCACACCAGATGCAGGAATGCTGACGTCTATGGCTGAGAGCCTGGGCATCAAGGGTCATATCCGCCACTCCCAGCCTGAGCCCTGAGCCTCTCCTCTGTTCTCCTTCCCCTTTTAAATCCCTCCTCCGCCCTCCAATGTTCTCATCCTCCCTTCCCCCTTCCAAATCCCTTATTCTCCCCTCCAATGTTCCTTCCCCAGCCCCTCCCCAGTTACATTTACCCCAAATAAAACCAAAGGGTTTATTTTTTGAAAACAAAAAGTATAGTTTATTGTTTCTGCAGGGGAAGAAGGGAGGGCAGGGGAAGGGAGGGGTATGGGAGGAAAGGTCAAGAGGGGCACTGCAGAGGCTCTTTATAGGGAGGCCCAGGGGAGAGTACTACTGGGGTCCTTGTGTGAAACTCTCCTTAGAGGCTTTCCAGATGTGCACAGCCTCCGATGGGCCTGCCGGATGGAAGCTGTCCATGGTTGTTCAAAGGCCTTGCCGATCCAGTCAGCCCTCTGCCCCCCACCCTGGGAGGAACGTCTCCTCCTTGCTTTCACAAATATTGTGAAGGACACAACACACCACCACTTGGCAGAAGTTCTGCTCCCCAACATCCAGGTGGCTGAGGAGGCAGTGGAACCTCCCCTTCAAACACCCGCTAGCGCCTTCCACCGCAATGCAGGCCCTGCTGAGCCTGGCATTGAAGTAGCCCTTGCTTTGGTCCAGGTGCCCAGAGTAGAGCTTCATTAGCCAGGGAAGCAGAGGATAGGCTGCATTCCCCACAATACAGACTGACATGTCCACGTCCCTGACCCTGACAGTGTGGTCGAGGAAAAAGGTGCCAGTGTGCAGCGTCTGGAATAGGCTGAAGTTGTGGAAGACACGAGTGTCATGCGCCTTCCCCAACCGCCTGACGTCAATGTCAATGAACTGCCGCAGTGATCGATAAGGGCCTGCAGGACCATCAAGAAGTACCCTTTGTGGTTGATGTATTCAGATGCCTGGTGGTCAGGAGCCCAGATAGGGATGTGGGTGCCATTAATAGCCCCCCCCTCAGTTGGGGAAGCCCATGTTGGCAAAGCCAGCAATGATGGGGTCCACATTGCCCAGGTTGATGACCCTCACCGCCTGTAGAGGGAGACAGAGAATCACAGGGACTCCAGGGCCCTCGGGAGGTCCATGAGTCCATTCTCCTCCCCTCCACACACCAGAAGCAACCCCCTACTTACCTCATCCCTCGTCAGGGCTTTGTGAAGGCGTGACTGAAAAACCGCTCGGGGAGGGAGCTTGACATCTCCTCTCCAACTTTCCTGCAGAACCCAATTCCAAAAGTTCTGCACCCTCCTGGGACAACAGCTGGAGAGTATCACACCTGCATGACTACCGCCCCAACGCTCGATCTCCCCATGCCAAACTGGTTCCTGATGGCTCGGTAGCTGTCTGGCATGGCGAGCTTGCAGTTGGCGATGGTGACCCACTTCTGGAGGATGGCAGGACTCATCTGGGTGTCCCATTGCCTGAGGGCAGGGGCAAGCCACTTACACAGCTCCAGAAAGGTCTCCTTCTGCATGTGGAAATTCTGGAGCCACTGCTGGTCATCCCCCTGCTCCATAATGATCTGGTCCCACCAGTCGGAACTGGTGTCCAGTTGCCAGAAGTAGCAGGGCATGGTGTGCAGGGGAGGATGGATGGGGTTCTACTGCATGAACAGTACCCACAGAGGGATGAGGAAGTTCCCTGCAATGAGCTTGGGGTTGTGTCCCTGCAGGGCCAGGAAGACAGTCCTCAGAAAGTGCTGCAGGAGGTGCAGCACAACCTGTAAGAGCCGTCGACTGCTCAGGGGCAGCTCTGGCTCCATGGTTAGAGTGCTGAGGTGTCTGCAGGGGCAACCACAGCAGGCAGAGAAAAGACTTTGCTGTCCCTCCATGAGGTAGGCAAAGGAGAAAAACCTGAGACATGAATGTACAGGGGCGTCCCTTTAAGCTCAAGCCTAAGATAACCTCAGGCAGCAGCTTTAGGAAGAGAGTGCTGTCCTGGAGCCCTGCCTGAAGTACTTCCAGGAGGCCTTAAATGCAATTCAGCATCCAATGAGTGTTGATGCTCTATTTCAAAATAGCTCTGTGCTATTTCAATCAACATTTGCTGTATAGATGCTCTATTGTGAAATAAGCTATTTTGGAGTATTTCTTCTGGAATAGCTTATTCTGAAATAAAGAGTACAGAATGCTGACAGGGCAGCTAAATTGCATGCTAGAAGATCGACTTTCAGAGAGTTGATCTTTTCCGCAGTATAGACATGCCCTTAGAGTGGTATAGCTCCTCATTGTTATTTGCTAATCAAGTCAATGAATTCTACAGGTTGGACCTCCCTGGTCTAGCACTCTTGGGACCTGAGCAATCCTCAAACCAGAGAATTTGCCACACCAAGGGAGGTCAATGGAGTCCTCTCCTGTTGGCCTCCAGACTCTGCTCCTGGGGGCTGCTGGACTCTGCTCCCAACCCCAGCTGGTCCCCTTGCTGCTGGCTTCTGCTCCTGCTCCTGGCCACAGGCCCACCTGCTGCCAGGGCTCTCTGGTCTGGCAATATCCTTGGTTCTGCTGCCACGATTTTTCCCTCTGAGTGCTCCAACTCTAGAGCATCCAGAGGGTTCCCAAGGATGCTGGACCCTGGATGTTGCTAGTCTCACAGGGTATGTCTACACTACCCTCCTAGTTCGAACTAGGAGGGTAATGTAGGCATACCGCACTTGCAAATGAAGCCCGGAATTTGAATTTCCCGGGCTTCATTTGCATAAGCGGGGAGCCGCCATTTTTAAAACCCCGCTGGTTCGAACCCCGTGCAGCGCGGCTACACGGGGCACGAACTAGGTAATTCGAACTAGGCTTCCTAGTTCGAACTACCGTTACTCCTCATTTCACGAGGAGTAACGGTAGTTCGAACTAGGAAGCCTAGTTCGAACTACCTAGTTCGAACTACCTAGTTCGTGCCCCGTGTAGCCGCGCTGCACGGGGTTCGAACCAGCGGGGTTTTAAAAATGGCGGCTCCCCGCTTGTGCAAATGAAGCCTGGGAAATTCAAATCCCGAGCTTCATTTGCAAGTGCAGTATGCCTACATTACCCCGCTAGTTCGAACTAGCGGGGTAGTGTAGACATACCCAAAGAGTCCTGGATCAGAGAGGTTCAACCTGTACTAAAATACAAGGAGGTGGGGGAAAAAAGGCTACACATATCAAAGGAGATAGGCCATGAAGACATGGTTACGCTCTGAAAACTTTTTCTACTCAATAATGATTTATTTTTAATGTTCACAATATCTTTCACTGTGTCTCCTGAGAAGTTAAGAGGACATTGAGAAAGAAAGCAAAATATACCTATTGCTACCTTCACTTCTCAGATTGCTTGCAAGGTAACAGTTTGTTTAACTTCATTGCTGACTGCCAGAACAGCCTTTTACATTTCTTCTGTATTAAGTCATGTCTTGTGAACAGGGTGGAGCAGTGAATTATTGCATTTTTTTTACTTCTTTAGAGACCAATTCTTGGATCCAATGAGTGAAAGTGAAATGGATCTACAAGTGAAATGAGTTGGGTAGTCTCAGGAAAATGTCTTGTAAACACCATTGCTCACCGGAAAGTTGCATAAAGCACTGCACATCTTTGGTCTGTAGCAAATGAATGGAATCTGGATTACATTAATACTGTACAATAAGTATGAAAGATACTTTAATCAGGACAAAAAGGGCAGTTTTTATTAAATCAGTTCAAGTGAACATTTGAACTATAAAATGGAGATGTAACTTTATTGCATTCTATTTTACTACAACCTGGACAATTCATTCACATTTTCTGTTCAGAAGTCAGTTAATCTGTGCTCATAAAAAGCACCAAATGCCTTGAAGACTGAAAGGCCAGATCTTCGCTCCTATTTCCACGTGCTTTGTGCATTGCCAGTACTGTAAAGTAGCTGCAAATCTGGCACATCTGCCACACTGAGTATTCCCTCAGGGAAGTTTCTGCCTTTTTGTTACTCATCTCCAGGGCAAAGCCAGGGGTCAGTGGGACACCGCACTCCACTGCTTAGCCCTTGGAACCTCAGGCAGCTGGGTATAGTTAAGAACGATTGCAAGCATGCTCTAAATTATTCTTGGTGAAGGTGGCCTCAGGATCCGGGGAAATGAAATGTAACAAAATCACCTATTTGGTCACTGTAGGGTACCTAACCTTGAAGTTTCCATTTATCCCCACAACAGATACACACAAGCAGCATCACTGACACATCACCCCACCAATAAGCCTTAATTCTGGTCTAATGAGTCCATTCCTAGGGAATAGAAGAGTCTCTTCTGAGCAGAAAGGGTGATGGGGGGAGAAATGACAGGGGGGAGAGAGAAGAATGCACTTGTGACACTGTACCAATTCCTTAGGATTCGCAGGTGAACGAGGACAGATACAGGGATGGATTTAAGCAATAGGCCACAACTTTATTAATTTAATACAGGGGAGAGGCACTATCTGCCCTGTTTCCCTGTACCAGCCATTTAAGAGAGTTCAGGACAGAGGTTTCAGGATTTGCATTACATAGGCCATATCCCAGACTCTCATAGCCCATAACGCTTTTACTTGCGTCCTCTCCCGTCCCCCACTCTGAAGAGGACAGAAGGTACCAAAAAGGGATCTCAGACTGCAATATACAAAAGCAATGCAAGTATACAGCTGTCTTGTTGGGCGTGGGGCAGTGTCTGCACACCCTGTCCCAAAAGGAGGTTTAGTGGATTTATGGACACCACCATTAACGTCGCTTGTCCATCTCCAACCCCACTGCCCTGGAGTCTAAGAACTAAAGGCTTTGATAGCCTCAGTGCCTGGGGCAGCAACGCCTAACAGTCAATCAGTAGAGCAGCCCTATGGTGAGGCACAGTGTGGCCTCCGGACTGTACCCAAGAGGACACCAGAAAAGTGGGGAGAGGGCTGGCAGCCCAGGGAGTGGTGCTCAGGCTTCTGATTTATAGCACTGTAGACTGGTCTAATCCTGGGTGAGATCCTGAAATGCTGTTGGTCTTCTCACTTCAGATATTTCACAAAGCACAGCATTAAGCTGTAGGATGCATTTCATCTGTTGTACAGTTGTATTCTATGACAGGCCAAGACACAAAATGTCTACAGCTAAATGGCTGAGACAGAAGATTTTGTTTCTGATTAGGGGCTGAAGTGGCCCAGGAAAAAGCCACTAAGATTAGAACCTCAGAGACCAATTTTCAGAAGTGATCAGCATACACAATTCAAGTTTAAATCAATGGAAACTGCAAGTATTGCATTCTGAATATCAAGCCTCCATTGAAAAATATTGAAATTATATTTCTTTCTTTGCTGGTTGTAAACAAATGAACAACTCAGGCATAACATCTCTGAATGAAAGTAAAAACCAGAGGAAGCACCTTATAATCATATATATAATAGCCCAGTGTCTGAGAGTCTGTAATGCCAAAATGCTGGCTGTTCCCTCTGGGCGGCCCATGCTGCATGCGGAGTGCGGGTCCCAAACAGCTGCTTGTGCCACTTGCTCCCCTGTGGCGGCCCAGCTGAGCGGCGCAGAAGTCAGCCGAGTGCCACGGTGCGAGGTGAAGGGGGGCGGGGCGGTGACGTGCGGTGTGATAGTGGCTCCAGGCCCCGCCTCCTGGCCGTGAACATCATTGCTCCGCCCCCCTTCGCCTCCTGCCGTGGCGCTCAGATGACTTCTGCGCTGCTCAGCCAGGCCGCCCCATGGGAGCAAGAGGTGCAAGTGACCGTTTGGGCTCCGTGCCCCCCATGCAGCACGGGGAGTGCGGAGCCCAAACAGCTGTTTGGGCTCTGTGGTCCCCAGAGTGAGAGGTAGGAGGGGGAGGAGAAGTGAAAGAGAGAGAGGGGGGGAGGCAGTAGGAGGAGGAGACAGAGAGAGAGAGAGAGAGGGAGAGGGAGCGAGAGCGAGAGACGAGAGGCTCAGGAGAGAAGACCGACGTGGAGGAGAGACCTGAAAATCCATTGGCTAGTAATAATGTAAACATGGAAAAATACAGTCAATAAGTGTTACTAAGGCTTACAGCATTTCATATTTTCTGTTCTAACAAATACACTACCTGGTGGTAATGTAATTCAGAAATTGCTTAATTGGCACTGCATTATTTTAGCTACATATTTTCTTTACTAGTGCCTTGTTAAACTCTTTTCTCTTGTTTTGACTACATTAATCCTCTGCATTGAAAACACACACACACTCACACATCTACCAACCCCCAGGGCCGGATTAAGGGGAGGGCTAGCCGGGCAGCTGCCCAGGGCGCCAACCTATGGGGGGGCACCTGATGGCAGCTGTAAGGGGCACCGCGCCCCCCATCAGGTGCCGTGTGCCCGGGGCTGAGGGCCATGCTGCGCCCCTTAGAGCTACCATCAGGCACTGCACGCCCAATTGCAACTGTAGGGTGCGCAGCGCGCTGGGGGCGGGGCCGCACATGTGTTGTGTGCCCACTGCCCAGGGTGCAGGATGGCTTGAGCCAGCCCTGCCCACCTCCTCAGGTGAAAAATGTTGATGTGGATCCTCAGGCCTGATACCTAAAACTTAGCTTGAACTGGGTACATTGCTCCAGGCTGTGAAACATTTCACATTGTGCCACCTAGTTAGGGTGACCTAATTTTGGCTCAAGACACAGATAAGTTGACCTAAGAATTCTTCCATTGAGCCATCTACCGCCTCCTGAGCAGGTGATTTATTATAATGACAGAGAAACCCTTTCTATTGCTGTAGCAGCTGTCTACATGATAGCGCCATACCACTTGTTTTATGTTCCAGGATCAAACAAAGTAACATTATCACTTCTTCGGGCTGTACACGTAGTCCCCATAAAAACCTGCATATTTTTGTACAGTGTGTACATTTATGTTTTTCATTCCCCTTCCCCCTTGATTTTTGCCTCTGGAGGGCTGAAATAATGTAAGAGCTGCATTTCTACCATGCAAGAGCAGAAACCCTGAGCAGACGGGGTCTTGCTTTATTTCGGTCTCACAAATAACTTTGGAATACAGTGATAATGGAAAACCTAACAAAAATGGCTACAAATACATGTTATTGCACACATCTCTCTCTCAAAGTGCTATCACTTTAGGTCTGACCTTACATTTAATATACAGGCAAAATACCTACCAAAGTTAATGGCAAAAATTCCATAGACTTCAGAAAGGCCAGGATTTCACTTCAGATTTCTTAAAATATGCAATTATTAAATTTTTTCCTTTGAATTTGTTTTAAATTGGACTTCCATGGTGTACTTTTTTCCTTTGTCTCTATAAACTCTTGTCATTTGTTATGTTTTAAACAGAAGAGAGCTATAGTCATTCTTGTATTAATATTTTCAAATTGTTTTCTGATCATAGCTATATCTATTCTATGTTTAAACATGTATCTCTGTGTACATCTTGACATATTTACAATTATATTCTATTATATCAATTTATGGTTAAAGTTCACTGTGATTACCTTTATTACCTCACGATACAACCACAGTCAAAATCCTATAATGTCATGTCCTTGATTCACACCAGTGCTGCTGTGGACATCTTTTGGGAAAGAACTTATTACTTAAATTTCATTTGAATTTCCTTATTCTGTAAAATTTAATTCAGGTACAGCATCTGTTTTCACCTATTTTTCCTGCCATATTTCCAGAGACACATAAATATTGACTGATCATCCCAACGACGGTGTAGTGAATTTATGACCCAGGGTGCTTCTACACTTCATTGTTATTTCAAGATAACTAGCATTATTTTGAAATAACAATGTGAGCGTCTACACAGCCATTCTGTTATTTCGAAATAACGGACAACTTATTCTGATATCTGTAAACCTTGTTGTACGAGGAATAACACTATTCCGAAATAGCTATTTTGAAATAAGGAGTGTGCAAATGCTCCACTGCTGCTTTTTCGAAATAGCCCCTCACCAGGGCCATTGTAAGTTATTCCTCCCCAGTGCCTCCTGGGGCTCTAAATCGAGATAGCATGTCTAAATTAGGGAAGCCTGCCTCGGACTAATTTTGAGGCTTCCCTGCAGTGTAGATGTGCTATTTTGAAATAAGCTATTTAGGAATACCTATTCTGGAATAGTTTATTTCAAAATAGTTGTGCAGTGTAGATGTACCCTTAGTCTGAATTGGCACATAGGATCCTCCTGTCTGAGCTTCCAGTAACCACCAGAAAACACAGTCTGCTATTGAGTAGTAGAACGTTGGAAGAGTAAATGAAAAGGATCTTGGTTGTGGTGAAAAGAGAGACAAAAGCAGAAAAAGAATTTTCAAATATTACTCAAATGGCTAGTGGCTGATAACAAAGGAGTGATACCAGCCTTATATCAGAGAGGTAGCCATGTTAGTTTGAATCTGCAAAAGTGACGAGGAGTCCCGTGGCACCTTATAGACTAACAGATTTATTGGAGCATAAGCGTTCGTGGGCAAAGACCCACTTCATCAGATGCATGTCACGTCTTTGCCCACGAACGCTTATGCTCCAATAAATCTGTTAGTCTATAAGTGCCACCAGCCTTATAGAAATCCTAATATTCTTCCCCTTCCTAATAGCTGGGAGTTCAAGGGCTGGGCTTTTCATTGCTGCTAGACCACAGTGGTGGTGTATTTTGTATTTGCCCCCTATTATAAAATGGAATCCTTTGGCTAGCAGGCATCTTGTATGATTGTCAAGCTTTTAGAGAGCACTTATTCACGGAAATTATCATCGAAGTCCACTGAAAACATTTAAGTAATACTTAAACGTTTCCGGAAGAAATAGTCATATCCCATGTAACTGTCAAAACAGTATGTTCTAGTAGTCTATGCTCACTAGAGAAACTCCTGATTTCCTCCTTTGTAGTTTCATGAGAATTCCAGCTGTGCTATGATTTGTCTGCTCATATGCGAAGCAGTGGGGATAAAAGTTGTATTTGTACTGCCATAAAGTATGTGAGCTGCTGTTTACTAGGCATAATGGTGTAATGCTAAAGATGTTCTGTGCTTGCAGTTACACACAACTGGGAAGTGTTATGCAACAGCATCACTTTTTGGCATTGCCACATTCTTAAGCAGCTAACTATTTTGTTTTGTCTTACGCATTCCAGCATTTCTGGGGTGTGGCACTGTCTGAGCATTACACATACTCTGATCTGTTTTAAGCAACTGGGATTAAGAGATGCCAACAGAGCATGTCATGGGATGCCTCTGGGAAAATTAGAGCCCCTGGGCTTCTTTTGATTAACTATCCTCCTTTTCAAGTCTTAATGAAAGGAAATGCCTTCTTAATCATATTGTTAGCATAAGAACAAGGAACCAGGTGATATTTGCCAATGTATAAACATGTCATAGTGCCTTCTTACTTCCTCAAGTCTTATTTAAAAAACAGAATGGGCATTGCTCATTTTTTGGCCATCCACTATAGACAAGATCTTAGTTCCACCATATTATAAAATTGGAGGGACAGATCTATGTTTATATACACAGAACTCAAAATACAGGTAAGAACAGAAGTCCCATCTGTATAATCATTTATCCATCTATAGTAGCAGTATCATATGTTGCATAGACTATGAAGTCAAATATTTTAATAAGGTATCATTTCAATATTTTAGATATTGTATGATAATTTGTTCTTTGACAAATGCTTGAGGTAACTGACTCTGTGGTTGGTGTATTTGTTAGTTTGTAAACATCTAAACAAACAATTACTATTTATGGTGTAGAATTTCCTGTTTAAAAAACAACAAAGAAAATCTCATTGTAATTTGTACATTTACTGATATGGAATTTTTTGTCTGAACACTTCCTCGATGCTTCTTTTCCTAGCCCTCAAGCCCTGAACCTAGCTGTCCTTAAACATGGTCCATCTAGGAATATACAAATTCTGAGTTGTCTCAATAAAGACTGCTTAAAAGTTACATGCAGTAAAAATTCTGTAGCCACATACATAAAGTTTCCTATTGTGGATGTTTAAATTGTAAAAAATATGAACAATGAATTTAGTTCAAACTTCGCTTGCTCCTTAGACCTCACTTGGAGTACACGATACAAGCCAAGTTTGACCTTTCTTGCTTCAGCTGGGTTTCAGTTATTTTAGCAGTTTTGATTTAAAAATAATTTTTCACATATACAAAGAAAACTCAGTTAGGCATTTTGAGATTTCAGAATTCCAAATAAAATAGACTTTGAGCTAAGATGGAACAGATCAGCCTTAAAGAAAAGTATTTGAGAAAATTATGAAAAAAATAGCTTTTAGAATACATGTTGGAATTTAATCTTACCTATAATGAGCATACCTGATATAATATAGTTAACCAGTTTTTTTTAAATAGTATTCGAATGTATAACCTTTTTTGGAACCATGGGAAACAAAATTGCTGCATCAATGGCGCTTGTGTTTGTGCTATAATCGAGTTTGTGTTAGACCTAATATTTGGAGGCACAAAATATCAAATATGACACAGAGGATATTTTACTAAAGACTATATTAGTGTCTGAAAGCAGGAAATATAAACAATTCAGAAAAACACACAACTGTGAAGCTGGAAAATATGCTCAACTATACAGGCAGGCAATACAACAAATAGAAAGCAATACTCAAAAATAAAGATAATGTGGAGTCTGGTAGCACTTAAGACTAACACATTTATTAAGATATTAGGGCAGAAGCTTTCATGAGTACAGCTCCCTTCCTCAGATGCTGAAGAGAAAACAGAAAAGGAGGGATACAGAGATGGGAGTGTGACAGTGCATGCCACTATTATTACACTGCTTTAATGGAACGAGTAGTAGCTCTAGGCAATTCTTTGGTATTACTAGATGGGTATGATTTACTGATTTTCCCAATAGTTTCTACTGTGTCATTCAGCCTTTGCCACCCTGTTCATTCTGCCCACACAGTAATCAAAGCTGTTGCTTCTTATACAGTTTTGCCTTGTCCTACCTCTGTTCAACTTCCCCAAAATTCTCACATATGAGTCACTGAAACACTGACTCATTTCTTCTGTGAAAAAAGTTCATAAAAAATTCAGATGAGTGCCAAATATATATCCTGTGTGGGGGTACATTATTTGATGCATCTATAACATATGTATCTCCATATGCGAAAGTGAAATTGCAGAGCCATGTGATTGTAAATTGAACTTCTTATATGCTTGTGATCGCTTCATCTGTGCTATAGCCACTGATTTGTCTCCACTTGGAATATTCCAGACCGCTGAGTAACTTCCAATAGTTGTCATTAAAATAACTTCTGCAGAATTGTGTGCTTCCTTCTTTCCTCACAAGACTGCACTCAGTCTGACATGCAGTATGGGCAAAATTCAGTCTTGGACCAGTGCTGAATTTAAGTTCCCATATCTCACACTTCTGCAAGGGCTATAAATGGGAACTTTGACCATTGAAAAGACATTAAGATTTTTAATGGCATTTGTTTAGATTCTTGTTTAAACTCCAAGATATTGAATTTAAAAAATCATAGTATATTACAAATAATAAAGCTATTTCAGGGTATTTTAAAATAATTTAAAAAAACATATTGTAATTTCTCTTCCTCTGAGGCTCATATTGTTGCACTCATGGTAACAAATATGCTTAGTTTTACAGGCAGAGGGTATCAAAGATAGCATCAATATAATTTTTAAAAACATTTCTGAAAATTGTTTTCCTACACAATCTACTGTAAAATTAATAAAATAATAAAAGTTATGTAGAGAGATAGCTGATATCCTTTTAAAATATTGTTTTTATATTTTATTTTTCTTCCCTACCCTTCATTTATTGCTTGTCTTCTTAGGTTCTAAGTTCTTTGCCGAAGAAACTGTGTTTTTTGTGTATTTGGGTCATCCGTCACTTTCTGAGCACTATCACAATGTAGTAAGTAATAAGATATAGTGATCAGCATTTTCAAACCAGGGTGCCTAATATTAGCCCCCTACCAAAATCAATGAATGCTACTGGTATTGAGCATCATTTTAAAAATCTGGCGGCTTGAACTTAGCTAATTTCAAGAACTCAGTTTAAAACTTGACTATGTACCCCTCATATGCAGACTGGGATAGTATTGTGGTCTAAAGCTTTTACTCAGTGATTTGGGATGACTTGCATACTCACTTGAGGTTTTACCACTTCTTTGTGATGGGGCCATGGTCATCCCACACACACCCTCAAAACCTTTATACCAAACTACCATGCATGCATATCTGTAGTACTATTGAGGTAGCTGGTATCCTATAGTTAAAGTTGCCTAACACTTTACATTATATGTAGATGGTATCATGAGCTTTCATGGGCACAGCCCACTTCTTCAGATGACAGGAAGTGCTACTAAACTATTTGTTGTTTTTTAAGTTTTTCCTGTTACAGACCAACTCGGCTACCCCTCTGAAACTTTACATTATACCCTTCTTCCTCCCCTGCATCATGGACCTGTCCTACATTCTGACATTGCCACACTTTAACAGCTTGTGCTGAACTGGCCTGGTTTTTGCCTCATACTGATTTTTTCTTGAGGATTAACAAAAACATTTTCGCCTCTTCTGAGAACAAGGTAAAATTTCCACAGTTAAGAACCTTTCTAGTAATTTCTTTGAAGAACTTGAGTTTTGGAGCAACTCAACATTTTTCAGTCAGCTAATGCTGAAGTCAGAGAGGTGTCTTTTGCTCTTTCTGTGAAAAAAATTGGATTTAGCCAAATTATAAACCTTTGGAAAAATCTCCATTTGCACAAGCCCAGTAAAGCTTTTTAGAAACTGCTAAAATCTAAACTCAGCATTGAATATATGTCTAGTTCCCTTGTCCATACTAAGCAATCTCCAGGTCCCATGATGGAGTTCCCACTTGGTATACAAGCAACTAGAGATTCAGATGAGACACATGGACAGCAGCAGCAGCAATACGCCCATCCCTGCCTGTGGCCTAGGAACAACAAGGAGACCTTCCACTGAATAATATTGTTAATTGTGTGAATTTCAAAGGTCTGATTATTGAGCAAAGCCACTCTACCTTACCTTTGGAGGCAGGCAAATACAGATACCTCCATTTTATAGATGAGATACCTGAAAGGTTGCACAAGTTCATTTTTTGTAGCTGTGGAAATAGAACTCTGTCTCTAACATGGTAGACCCAGATCTCACTTATGTAGCCCCATTTATCATTGCCTTTGCCATCTAAGCCCCCAAATGACATTTCTTTCCAGAACCTCATTGCAACCCAGGAATCATGATTCCCAACATTTTTCACTGTCTAGCAAACAGCAAAATGAACACTTAGTCTGGGCTGTATGGTATCCTCTCTAGTGACTGATCCAGACAGAGCATAACAAACTACTGCCACTACCGCTTACTCCTTAGTTCAAAAGGTACAGGCTTTTGTGGGGGTCCAGACCCACAAATTACTATGGTTCCACAAAACAGAATTTCTGATTTTTTTTTCAATTTGCCTTTTAAAAAAAGCAAAGGAAGTTACATACAAAATACTTGGGTAAAAAGAACATGAGGGCTGCAAAATCAAGCCCTCAGAAGTTAGGAAAGGGTCAGAAAGATGGTTGCTTATGCAACAGCTCTTGTTAGTACATGCAGCAACATACAGACTTTAATTACATGATCCCATGCTTGTTCTGCAAGACCCCTTTTTTCTCTCAGTGGACAGTGAATGCGGGAGAGAGCTGCAAGAAGGAAAAAACATCCTCTTGTGTTTAAGGGCTGGATAGGAGCCTAGGAGTGCTAATTTCTATTCCTGCTGCTACCACAACATTTCTATGGGATGTTATACAAGACTATATGTGTATGTACAAGTGGGCTATACTGGAGTTGGACAGGCAAGCAAAATTCTGGCATTTCCTAACCTCTGGATGCTTGAATTTAAAACTGCAAAATTATTTTAATATAATCTTTTGTATTTAATATTAATATATTCACTCATATAAATGAATAGCTATTAATACATGGAGATTATTATGCACTTTGATGGCTCACCTGTTCTCTTCACCATTAATCCCAACTCCACTGTAATTTATTTTAACATTTCATTAACCTTAGAGGCTTCCAATAGCTGCCATTTAAAAAAATATGCTAGAGAAATTCCTTCTTCCTATGAAATGGCACCGGACAGAGACACAGGCTAATCAGTATTTCAGCTTGGCTCTGTGACAAGTTTAAAGTCCAGTATGCCATGACACAGAGGCCTCTGGTGACTAGTGCAATCACATACAAGCATTAAAAAGTGTTGTGCATTAACATCTGAGAAAATGAGAAAGTAGGACATAACCCTGCAACACTGAGTTGTAGCGGGTATTCATCATCTGACAGTTTGGGACCCAGTTTGGCCTCCTCAAAAGGGTTTCTAAAATTTATAAATCAAATTAGGAAAAAGGTGTGAAATTTAGTAAAAAAACCATACAACATTTTTACCCAAAGTAAAAAGACATTACATTCAATATAGTAGAGTATTCTATGGCCTAAACTACTTGCTATGTTTTTCTGTCCAGCAAAATCCAACACATTTTGAAAAGATCAAAAATATTTATTTGCAAATTATTTGCTGTAGAGCTGTTTTGAAATATATACCGCCAAATTCTGTGCTGGCTTACTCCTCGTGCAACCCTATTAAATTCATTTTTAAAGCAGTGCAAAATTTGGCCCCCGGGGTTTACAGCAATTCATTCCACCAGGCAGGCATCAATCTGTAATTAATCCAGGGTCACATATTGTGAATGAAGGCAGTACAGTCACATCAACTAAACCACTTATATAAGACAGTGAGCAGAACTCCTAACTTTCTGCACCTTCTCAAAAACAACTGTAACCACTTGAACTAAGATTCTCCTTTATCTCAAGAGGTATGTGTTCCTAAAGCAAATCATAAGTTCTATTTCTCATGCCACTTGTGTGTTGATTCCTAACAATCATAGCATTAGTAAACAGTCTAGATGCAGCCATGGATCATTAAACCTAAAAAGCATTCTTTAGAGCTTCTTTAATTAAATGAGTGAAAGCATTAACAACTACAACCCATTTTTAAGGCTCTCTAGATCTGAGTAAACTTAAAAAACAACAGATAGTCTGGTAGCACTTTAAAGACTAACAAAACATGTAGATTGTTTTCATGTGTAAATATTTATCCATTTCAGTGATAATATACAGAATAGAAACAGTCATTGCCTATTACAAAATGCATGAATATTTGTTTTATATGCATTTCTTCTACTATGATTATTCTTTGATAATTTAGACAGTTGAGCTTTCTAAGGTGTAAGAAATGGGCAACAATAAAAGATGTAAAGGTAGAAAAATATAATTTTATTCTTTGCATTTACTGGTATACAATTCAATCATGACTACAATAAAACAGGCCTGTGCTTTTATATTCCTACAGCAGATAGAGTTACCAAGCCCATTTACTGAAATGGCCTCATATACACTACAACATTCAAATCCGTGTAAAGTACAATGCCTGTTTTGTTAGTGTTTTGTAGCACAAATGCTTCTGTTTATGCCAAAATAAATAATCAACAGCTGTAAATATATTTCAAACAACTGGATGCTGAAGAGGACACAGATAATGTCAATGTATTTGCTTGTGTATGCACATCAATGTGACTATTGTGCCAGGATTGCTATTCAGAGGTCACATTTTTTAAATCAGTTATGTTCTGGAAACCATAAATACTTTTGATTAATTTCAAAGGATTAAGTGAAGTGGCTTAGTCCACATAATCCTTTACAATTTCCTCCACATGATTTATACTTTAGCAAAATAACACTCCTTTTGAAGTTTATTTATATTTGGGGGGACAATTTTAAAATGTTACTTTCTTGCCACCAGCAATTGAAAGATATATTTTCAGAATCTGTAGTTCAGTCAAATTGAAAACACAAAGTCATCCTACTAACCCACCCTTGAATATAAGCAAGGCCTGGTCTATGCTAGACCAGGAAGGTCAGCTTAAGGTACGCAACTCCAGCTATGCAAAATGTGTAGCAGGACTCAGCTTACTTTAAGCCATTCCTTGGCAGCATCCACACAGTGGGAGGCTGATGAGAACAAACGCTCCCATTGGCTTCCTTTACTCCTTGCAAAAGGAGGAGTATTGAATGCCGGCAATGACTGCTCTAAGCATCCGGTTTTACAGGTCTATATTAGACCTGCTAAATCGAATGCCAGAAGATTGACCTCTGGTGCCTTGATCTTCTGATAAGTACAGACATGCCCCAAGAGTCTACAGACATCAGTATGTACTGAAAATTGTAATTCAGTTACTGTCCAGTCAGAGTAAACTGCACAGTTTTCAGAATTATTTGCAGGTCACTTTCTATTGTTTTGATCTGAACCAGACTAAACTAAAATCATTAGAAAGGAATGTAGGGAAACGAGAGCTTGCTCAGCTTCATTACTAGCTCAATCCTGTATGTTTCTTCACTGCATAAAATCATGTAATTAGGGTACTTACAAAATCTCATCAACAACAATTGAGATTTTGGGCCTGATGAAATGCAGCCTAGAATACTCAAGAAACTGACAGAGGAGGTATGTGAGCCTTTAGCTATCACCTCTGAAAAGTCATGGAAGATGGGAAAGATTCCAGAAGACTAGAAAAGGTGCAAATATAGTGCCCATTTATAAAAGGAAAATAAGAACAATCCAGGAAACTTCAGACAAGTCAGTTTAACTTCTGGGCCAGGGCAGATAATGGAGCAGGTAATTAAGGAATTAATCTGCAAACACCTGGAAGAAAATAAGTTGATAGGTAACAGCCAACATGGATTTGTAAAGAACAAATCATGTCAAACCAATGTGATAGCTTTCTTTGATAGGATAACAAGTCTTATGGATAAGGGAGAAGTGATGGACGTGGTATACCTAGATTTTAGTAAAGCATTTTATATGGTCTCACATGACCTTATTAATAAACGGGAAATACAACCTAGGTGAGACTACTATAATGTGGGTGCATAAATGGCTGGATAACCATTCTCAGAATAGTTATTAATGGTTCACAGTCATGCTGGAAAGACATGACATAAGTGGGATTTTGCAGGGGTCTGTTTTGGGACTGGTTCTGTTCAATATCTTCAACAATTTAGATATTAGCATAGAGAGTACGCTTAAGTTTCCAGCTGATACCAAGCTGGGAGGGGTTGCAAGTGCTTTAGAGTATATGGTCATAATTCAAAATGATCTGGACAAACTGGAGAAATGGTCTGTGGTAAATAGCATTAAGTTTAATAAGGACAAATGCAAGTACTTCACGTAGGAAGGAACAATCCGTTTCACGCATACAAAATGGGAAGTGATTGTCTAGGAAGGAGTTCTGCAGAAAGGGATCTAAGGCTCAGAGTGGACCACAAGCTAAATATGAGTTAATGTGACACTGAAAAAAACCCGAACAAACATGATTCTGAGATGCATTAACAGGAGTGTTGTGAGCAGACACGAGAAGTCATTCTTCCGCTCTACTCTGCGCTGATCAGGCCTCAACTGAAGTATTGTGTCTAGTTCTGGGCACCCCATTTCAGGAAAGATGTGGAGAAATTGGAGAAGGTCCAGAGAAGAGCAACAAACATTATTTAAGGTCTAGAAAACATGACCTATGAGGGAAGACTGAAATAATTGGGCTCGTTTAGTTCAGAAAAGAGAAGACTGAGAGGGGACATGATAGCGATTTTCGAGTATCTAAAAGGCTGTTACAAGGAGAAGGAAGAAAAATTGTTCTCCTTGGCCTCTGATGATAACACAAAGGATGTTAAATTGCAGTTATCTGGCTAATCATGATTAGTCGATAAGGACTGCTCTGCAGAGCTGCAGCGGGGGTAGCTCCAAGAGCTAGCACAATCTGAGACTAAGTAGTCCTAGCTTGTGCTGGCTCTGGGAGCCACCTGCCCTGTGGCTCTGCATTTTAGATGTAATACGAGCTGCTGGGCTCTTACTATATCTAAAATGCAGCTTCCTGGACCAGCACAAGCCGGGCTGCTCAGTCTTGGCTCATGCTGAGTCCAGCAGTCCCTAGGCGATGGCTAGCCATGGCCACTGCAAAGAGGGACTGCTGCTGGAGCAGCCTCTGTTTGCAGGAGACAGGGCTAGTTGTGATTTGCTGGCTGTGGGTAAGGGTTGCTCCTGCACCTGGCCACACCCAGGGATTGCAGCTGGAGTAGCCCCTGTGTGCAGCCAGACCAGGCTGCTGCAAACAGGGGCTGATACCAGAGCAGCCTCTCTTCATGGTGAACCTCAGCCTGCCACAGGCAGAAGCTGCTTTGCAGCAGCCTCCACTATCTTCCCTCCCCGCTGCTGCCTCTGATAGAGGCAGCGGGGGGAGGGAGGAAAGGGAAGGGCAGGCGGCACTGTGCAGATGGTGCTGGGGGTGGACACCAGCATTTAAACCAGCTTCTGCCAGCACTGGCTCCTGTTGTCCCCCCGACTTCCTCTCATAGAGGCTGCAAGTGGGGGGAAGCAGGTAGTCGATACTAGCATGGGCAGTCGGTGAAGGTAGGGATGGGGGGAGAATCGTAGAATCATAGAGCTGGAAGAGACCTCAAGCCCCACCCCCAGCCCGTCCCTTCGGGGAGGCCCCACCCCCATGGGAGTCAAGCCGCCTCCCCGTCCCCTACCATGGGGAGGTGAAGCAGTGTGCTGCATGTGCTCCTCACCACCATAGGATGGGGAGAAGGGCAGATGGGCACATGCGCTCCAGCCTCCCCAGCCCTAGAGCACAGGAAGGGCAAGCACTGAGGGCAGCAGGACTCTGCCCCAGAATGCCTACAGCCGGTGCTTTGGAGGATGAGCATGGGCGGGGCCAAGCTGGCAGTTTGGGAAGGCTGTGCCTTCCCCCGCCTAGCGTACTGGACACCTATAATAGTCAGTCTAAGCTAGCGGTTCTCAAACTATTTGGGCTCCGGAGCCCTTTACATGTGTAAAAATGTATGCAGAGCCCCAGTGGTCCACTGATTGTATGTTTCCAGTTTGTCAACCTCGCGGAGCCTCTGGAGATGTCTCGCGGCGCCCTGGGGCTCCGTTGAGCACAGTTTGAGAAACACTGGTCTAAGCTATCACTTTTTTCATTTTAGTTTACTTATTACAATATATTTACTTTAAGTTTTACATTCTGTAGTAAATACATTTTGTTTAGCTTGTCTCCACACTCAATGGAATAAATTCACTCATGTGGGAATCCACAGAAGCTAACAGAATAATTAGAGTCAATTTGGGCCTGTATTTATAATGCATTTTTCTGTAAAGAACTGAAGGCTGACAAAGATTTTCTGTGGTATGGTTAGGCATATGCTGAAAGGAAAATTTATAAAGGTCTTTAATTTGTTAGCCAAAGTTCAATGATCTTACTGTAAATCATCAATATTTTCTATAATAAAGGTGAAAGCATGAGTGATTATACTTAATTTTAATTATGGAAAATCTTCAGGAGTTCTGAAGATGTTTTCCTAGTCTTCTTTCTCTGTTTACCTGCCTGTTTGAAAGTTAGAATGAGTGGGAAAAGAATAAACACAACCCGTAGATACATAGTCGTGGGAAATGATCAAAGGGAACAAAGAATAAAGAGAGTAAAACATGAACTCATACAAAAAAGTAGATCTCAGTTCATAGCCAAAAACACAAGAAGTAGCTGGAAAAAGCTACATACTAGGAAACAAAACACAAAGCAGAGTCATGACTGAAGTGCGCAGCTAATATTTAAGAGAGGCCCTTATGAAAAGAATTCTTTCATGGATCCTCACAGAACAAACTGTTTAATTTGAGTTAAATGCCATTCCCTCCTCCTGCCCTATTAAGGAAGGTCATAAAGCAATGCACACAGCATCCATCTATTCATAGTAATAAATCAAGACAAGAAAGAGAGCTGAGGAGGAATTTGAGTAATAAAAGTATGAAACAAAAATAATTACACGATCTATTAATTTCTGCATTTCCATTAAAAATGTTGATTTTAAACAGGTTATAACCTTTAAATCTGTGCATTAAATACAACAGTATGTATTACAAACATTTAAAAACCATATTAATATATAACAAGGAAAAAGTTATGTTTTATCTTTGTGGATTTTAAAGAAACATTACAAATAAAGTAAAAAAAATCCAGAATGTGTCCAGGGTGTGGCTTAAATTGGCCCTGAATTTCATGGCTGCAGAGGCAGTTTGCCAAAGATGAAACTCTGTTCTAAACTTACTGGGGGCATCAGAACAGAAAATAATCTTACTGTTTATAAAACATCATGTAGTTCCTAGCCCTGGCAAAGCAGGTAAATCCCATTATCATTGCTGAACTAGTCATTTACCTTGGCAGTGTCATACAAAATAATCACTGAATACAATACAAAATAAGCAGTGCTGTACTAGGTTTAGTCTTTCATTTTATACCAGTGCAGTCAACTCAGGAATTTTCTATATGGTGTCAGATTTCTTATCCGCCATGTACCACAGAATCCTGAGCTATCATGGGGATAGTGTTTTGTATTAACTATGCAGCATATCCTGCATTCACAGACGTGGCTGAAGACCTTGAATGCATCAAAACCAATTGAGGGGCAAGGATTAGAGACATACTGCGGGCCATTGAACTGTGCTCCAAGTACTTTAACTGAATCGAGCAGGATAGGGAGGCTATCCAATTAGGCAGATGGTCTGAACAGCTTCCTGACACTTCTGGACGTGAGGGTGCAGCAATTAACGTGGCTACTGCAGCTGATCAGAAGTTGAGTGTCTCTGCCTAGGATCAGGCATAACATCTTGTTCAACCTCATACTACAGCAAAACTACTATATCCAAAATCTACCAGAGCAAATTGTAGCACTCGGCAGCTATGTATAGTCCTTACTATCAGTAATAAGCACCTATTCGCATCAGCCATTCACCTAGTCAGAGGAACTATTTGTGTGTCAGTGCCCACCTACCTGGTTAAAAGTTACACCGTCTAGCCCTATATCATAAAATGGCACTACTTCTGTAATAGGAGGTTGAAATCTGACATTCAAGATGTCAACAAATTTTGGTATGACCTTTAATATACTGTAATCACATTCAGACTGCTTGGCAAAACTTTCATGTTGGGCTTATTTGATCCAAGATAAGCATCTTTAATACAAAGCTAACTTTTTTTTTTATTAATCTCACTGTGCTAGGGTACAGTGATTGACGGTCTTACTCTAGAGGTCCATGGCTCCTGAAGATTGCTTTTGCTATCCATGTTTTTTTATATTATTAATATAATATTCTTTTATCTGGAATAAAGTTTGTGTTAAAATAAAGGAAGTATATTTTGTTTGCTTTTCTAGTAATGATATTATATGAATATTTTTCTCAGTTTGAGAAAAATATTTAAATCTCAACAAAGAAACATTATTTCCATAAAAAGCTGTTCATACCAAATCCAGTGAAAAATTATTCACGTATGATCATGAAAAAGAGAGTCAGGAAATTGAATGTAGGTTATGGGTCAGACCTTGTGTTGACTAACTGCTAGAGATTCTTTACAGATTATTTTATTAATTTGATTTTGGCTTTTTTCCAAAACAGACTCTGCAACTGCAAAGTCTCCCAAATATAAGAAACCTAAACATTTAAGGAAGCATGTGACTAGTAGCATAAGGGTTTGTTTTATGCCAGACTAGGTCAGCTCTCCATGCCTCAGCCTTGGTGTGTTTGCCTTTCCTCTCAGTGAGGTTGCATGAATGTATTAGAAGATGGAATCGAGCCCAAGTTGTCATCCCCTGTCATAAATAGTGGTGGCCAACAGCAGGCTTCAGTAACTACTCTGTGCCAGAAGAATGAGGACAAAAAATGGAAAAAGGTGTCCCTAGGAAATTTAAAACATGCAGTGGGGTCCATTGCATTGCAACCACAACCATACACTAAAAGCCTGGTTCCAGTTAAACGGAAATCTAGATTGGTGTCTGTTAGTAATGCATGCACAGGCTCACCCCTCCCACCATTGTCCCTGGCCCCCACTGCCTCCCTGCCCACCTCCCCATCCAGGGATTAATTTGTCCCCAGTCTGGCCAAGGCTGAATAAGTCTGCTGTGAAAAAAAATGTTATTTGTATGTTTGTTAATGTCACTTTTCACAGCCTCCAAGCTAGCTAGTACCTCTGCTGTGAAGAGTGAGATCAACAAACACACAATATCACTTTTCACAGCAGCAGCTTTACTAGCTACCAAGTCTTAAAGATTGGTTTGGACGTAAGAGGGAGCACACAGCTCTTACAATCAATGTTGTGTGCAGCCAGCATGCACCTCACTTCCCATGTGCTTGTTTTACGTGTATGTCACTTTAGTAACATTGGTAGGAAAACACTATGTAGATGGAAACCAACAGAATCTGCTAACCTTGTGGGAGTCTGTAAGCAAAATATCTCCTGGGCCACACAGAACCTTGATGGTCTGCATGCAGCCTGAGGGCCACAGGTGGCCCAACACGGCACTAGACTGATGACTGCAGTGAGCCACTGAGGCAAGTGATAAAGCCAGGAGCTGCTGGTCCCCGGAAAGGGGAAGAGCCAGTAGATTGGGCATAGCTGGAGGGCTATGCCCTGAGAGGATGCTGTGGTCTGGAAGTGACACGAGTCCAACTGTGAAGATGGTGGAGACAATGAGAACAGTGGTGAGTGAGACACAATAGCCAAGACATCCTGCTGAATGAGCTCGTTCCCAGCAGGAATGGCCAGCAGGAGGTACCGCAGTGGCGAGTCTGCGCCCTAGTACAGCACTGATCACATGGACATCCAAACATTCTGTAAGCCTCACCACGGGGATTTCAATCTCCCCCTCCTTCCCGTCCTACAACTATGGAGCATCACTGAGCCTTATTTTGCCAGGTCCTCTGAAATCAGGGTGTGGCTTCTTAAGCCATGGTAAAAGGAGGTAAGCAGGGTCCCCTAGAATTACAGTGGGGTCAATAACTCTATTTCTACCACATGACATTGTTATAAATTAAGGTCAGCTTGTACATAAAGGTTATTTATGTCTTATTTTAGAAAACCTGGCAACGTGCACCTTTGGAGCGCAGGTTAGTGTCTATGTACTTGCTCTGTGGTCAACCAAGGCCTGCATAATGGAGGAGTTAGTTGTGCCTGGTTCATTTTATGTACTCACGTGCTGCGTGCAGCAGGCAAGCTATGGGCACATCAGTCCCTTCAATGGCCCTGGTACTGTTTGGAAATCTCTTGCTCTCAAAACCAGCAGTTATTTCGGGAGCATTGCTTGTGCCCACCACCTTTGGGTAAATAACACTTCTCATCAGCTCTCAACCCTCCACCACTACAACCCCAGCAGTGGCCTTGCCAGCATCAAATTAGTTAGCTACCAATCTGTAACCGTCTGGAATACTCCGCTTCCAGACGGTCATGGCTACCTGCTTCTAGATTGGTCTGGCTTCCCTGCTGAGACCCAAAGGTCATGGCAAGAAGCTCACAAAGTCCCAGTAAGGTCCACTTCTTCGTGCAAAAGTTCTGGAGCCACCGCTGCTCACCCCACGATCCCATTACTCTGTGCTCATGGCCCTGCTCCCAAAAGTGCGGGTTCACAAATGGGGAAATCTGTGGTTATGGCAAGTGGCATCTGCAGCATCAGAGAGGTCACAGCTGCCAGGTACTCACCTGGCTCTGTGCACAGTGGCCTAGCAACCCATTGAGGTTATCTGGATTCAATAAAAGCTTACCAACTGTCTGTGCTCTCTGACGGGATAGAAAGGTGTGATTGGGCATCTGACCCGCACTGGCCCTTTAAGGATTAAAACAGCCCTGGGAGAGGGCTGGAGCAGTGGAGCCAGCAGCTACTGCCAATTAGGGCTTAGCTGGGGCTGTATAAATAAGGGCTCCTGGGAGGGAGGAGAACAGAGACACTGTTGCTCTAGCTGGAACTTGGCTGCCAGGGAAGCTAGAGGCTTCCTGAGACAGAGCAGAGCAGAGCAGAACAGTGCTGGGGAAAAGCAGGCAGAGCTAGAGAGCTCTGGCTTGACCTCACTCCCAGGTTGGAGGGCCTGAGGGGACTAGGACTGCAGGGGAGCAGCCAGGATAGTCAAAAGCAGCAGGTCCACACCCCCTTGCCAATGATGAGTGGCCATTTCAGACTGCAGTTTGGCCCTGAGGTAAGGGGCTAGATGATGACTGGCAGTGGGTCACTGAGGCAAAGTGGGTACAGGGGAATTGGGGGTTCCTTTGGAGGGGAGGACCCTAGAGCACAGGGGCATGGAACTAGGATGGTACCAGCAGGCGTGACATCAGCTGAAAGAGGATGCTCCAGGGCTGAAGAGCTAGTTTCCAAAGCCATCAGCAGGAGGCACTGGGGGGAGGGGAGATAGGTGTGTCTGCTCTGTGATACAGGGCAACAGATCACCATTTAAGCCATGTAGTAACTGCAGCAGCATGCAGTGACTGTTCAGTGCCCACAGCAGCACCAGACCTGCTTTCTGTGCTAGTCCTCGCTCCAAACAGTGGTTGCTCCTATTCCAGCCTCAGTCCCTGCCAGCTTCAGAACTTTTGACTATAATCATTACCATGTCACCTGGCCATGCCTACATAGTCAGTTCCGACCACTTGGCCAGATTCCTCTTCCACCTACCCTTCACAAGAAACTTCAAACAGGCAAAACAAAACTGCTGCCAAAATGTCCATCAGCATCTCACGGGTACTCTGCCTGACTCCTGAAATAGGATCAAGTGTACACTGTTCAAATTCTTCTGTTGGTGCTGGCTCCAATTGCAGGGAGCATGGATCAGAAATGGCCTAAGATCTCTGTGCCAAGAGCTGTGACATGGATGGGCAAATTGTCCCATAATGTATCCTGACTAAAGGCCTGGAGCAGCCACAGCTGGTGAGTGCACTAGGCAGAAGAAGATCTGCCTTGGGTCTGTGTAGTGCAGTACATAGGTCCATAAATTATAAACTCAGGTTTAAAATACAGTGTAGATGCATAAGTGCAGGCTAGGCTTTGTTCTAGGACACATTGGTCACTGCTGTATTTAAAAAATAGGCATTCTGTTTTACAATGTTTAACATTCAGGAGCAAATGGTCTCAATTTGTGGCAACATCTCTTACGTAGCACAGAAACATAAGTAAACAGTATGGATTTTTCCCCCTAGTTGCTTCACTTTAATATTGACAGTCACAATAATCAATTGGAGAAGTTGAGAGGACTTCAGTTAGACAAAATTACATGGGATATATTCTGACCTTATTTTGTGAGTAAATTATTGATGCCTGACTATGATGCAAAGTTTTCTAAAAGGTAAATAAAATGTTTGAAAAGAATAATATTGTGCTCACTCTGTGGACAGAAATCCCATTGAGCTTAAGGATTTTGCACAAAGACTGGTGGCAGACTATGGCTCAAATTCTTATTGCGGTACCATAGAGGCTATAGCAAGTTGTAAAGCTGACCAAGAGATGCAGCACATGTACTAACAATCTCTGCTCCACCTGCAACCCACATTCAATTCCTGGGATGTTTTAGACAAGCATAACTGGCTTCTCAAGCCTGAATTTTATTCAAGCACAAGATTCAATTTGCCATGTATCAGAGGGGTAGCCTTGTTAGACTGAATCTGCAAAAGCGGCGAGGAGTTGCTTATGCTCCAACACTTTGGTTAGTCTATAAGGTGCCACAGGACTCCTTGCCGCTTTTGCCAATTATGCCATGCAATTATATAAGTAGGGCACAGTTGGCAAAGCTAATCTGAAGAGCCAAATGTAGCATCAAACAAAAAAAAATAACATCTTTCCTTTCTAACCAGAGCTGCCTCCTGAAGGAAGGCTTCATTCAAAGACCATTGAAGCCAATCTAAAGATTCCTGCTGACTTCAATGGGTTTAAAGTTTCACATTTAAGGCTTTCCCTAGGTTGACTCATCTTGTGTCATTCAGGAAAACCCACTCATCTTTGTCACAATTCTCAGCAGACCTGCTCTTTTTACATCCTTGGCAATAGTTGGAATGTCATACTGGTACCCAGGATGGGTAAGTGTACAGGTTCCTGCTGAAGAATATTAATTTCTCCACAAATGAGAACCACAGGAGGTACTCTGATGTTGAAATGAGCTACTAGAAATGTTTGAAGTCCTACATTTTTGTTACTTAGTATTTGAACATTTTATGTGTGTATAGATATGAGAGAGCAGAATTTTTCGCTTCTCTCTATTTGATTTGCACAATAGCTCCCATTTTGGACATTTTGTCTGCTGCTCTCTAGGGAATTCCATACATGTTAAACAGATTATGGGAATCAAGACCGGCCCTACAGATCAGAGAACAGATTGACCTATAAAAATAAGTTGGCACTTTTTTTTGTTATTCTGTTCACTTATAACAGAACAATTATAATGAGACAATTGATGTTTATTTGCCTTTGTACCTTTACTTATGCTGAAAGTGCATAGAACCTGATTCAGGTGTACTGCAGCTTAATCATTGGTGCTTCCTGAAAATAATAATGAAGAACTACATTCCTTGGATTCTCTATGTGTGTGTGTCAAATTTCCTGGAGAGAGTTAAAACAAAAGAATGTTTTCCTAGTATCTGTGCTTTCAATAGATTTTCATTATAACGTTTTATCAAACCCAGGAGTTCTCATAATACTCAAAATACATATTTAAATAAATGGAAAGAAGCTACACACATTCCTCAAGAGGAAAATCTTTATCTGTATGCAAAACTGCTATTATGGATTGTCCAAATAAAATCAGTATTGCTGCCGAAAGACTAGCGACCTGACCACCTATGTACTGCCAAATGGAGGGGGGGAGGGGGAAGGCTAAAATCACCTTGACACAGCTTAGCCCAATGTTCCACGCAGTTGGGAAGGAAGGCAGTTCCTCCACAGCCCTCCTGAGAATGGAAATAATTTTGTTTCTCTAAGGGAACTAGCAGCATCCACAATAACCATAACGTCTGTGTTCTTTGAGAAAGGCCTCTACTTAATTCAGAAAGAGTGTGTCACTTCACTGAGTCATTGCCATAGCATCTGCTCTGTTAAAATATACAGTATTAGTACCGGTTATGAGTAAACAGATGTAAGTTACACAAGAACAGCTTCCATAGTAAGTACTCTCCATTAATAAACATATCTGCTTGAAAACAAGGTCACTGGATTCAATCCTGCATTTTTTGCACACCCATAACTCCCACAGCAGACTTGAAGGGCAGTTTTGATTTCTGTATCATTGTCACAAGGCGGGAACCCACTGCCATGGCACCTCCTGCCATTAGCACTGGGAATTAGCTTGTATCTGCCTCCCTGTGTCAGTTCTGGACCCACATTGCTCCCAGACCACAGTGTCCCTCTTCAGGAGGGTGCCCTCTGGCAGGGCCCATGATAGTTGTCTCATCCCCCTTTGGGGGAAGAAGGTGTTTATCAGTCTCTGTACTCTGGAGTCCGCCTCTCCAAGGGAGCCCCCAATTCCCCTCTTCCCACCTTGCCTCAGTGATCTACTGCCAGTCTTCATTTAGCCCCTTATTTATCTGTATACAAAACTGCTATTATGGATTGTCCAAATAAAATCAGTATTGCTGCCGAAAGACTAGTGACCTAGTCAGGGGCAAATTGCAGTCTGAAATAGCCACTCATCATTAGCAAGGGGGCATGCACCTGCTGCATTTTACTATCCTGGCTTTCCCCCTGCAGCCCTACTACTCTCAGGCTTGCATCAGGTCTTGCAGCCTGGGAGCGAGGCCAGGCCAGAGGTCCTCACCCCTGCCTGCCTGCCTTCCCCTAGCACTGCTCTGTCTTAGGAAGCCGCCAAGCTTCCTTAGCAGCCAGATACCTTCTTCTTCCTAACTAGAGCATGTTTGTCTTCCTTCCTCCCTCTGGCAACCCTTATTTATACAGCCCCCAGCTGGGCCCTAATTGGCAGTACCTGCCTCAGCTGCAGGTTTTGCTTACAGCCCTCTCCCAGGGCTGGGTTTTACCCTTAGGCTACATCTACACTGCAAGCTTCTTGTGCAAGAACTGTTTTGTGCTAGACTTCTTGCGCAAAAGGTCTTGCGCAAGAGCACGTCCACACTGCCATGTGCTTTTGCGCAAGAGATGTGCCAATTAATGACTGTATCATGGGTTGCATCCGAGACCACCAACAGGAGCAGCCAGAGTGTTCTGCAAGGGGGAACTCATGAGATAATTGCAAGATTGTAACTCTTGCAAGGTGCGAGGGAACACAGAAATGGTCCCTCACACGTGTGATCCCTTCCTAAGAATCATGGGATTGCTTGTGGACAACAGCTTGTTCTTCCTGCGGAATTCCTGAGGCAGAGGCTGAGCATATTAATCTACATATATCCTGGGGGCTAGCTGCACTAGGAAAGCTACGAGGTTTGAGAAGGAGGATGTTTCCTGGTTGAGACCTCAGAAGTTGGTACCATACCTTTGGGACATACCATCAACCTTGCTATATTCGATCCATAGAAGTACGTGATACAAAATTGAATCGTGAGAAAAACTGGGCCCATCAAAGCTGTTGTTGGTTTAAGGGTTTTAATGTATGTAGGTATTCCAATTTTCTATAATCAATGAATATCTGGAGTGGATAGCAAACTCCTGGCTTTTATTTGCAGGAGTTCTTTATTAAAGTTTTCAAAGATAAGATCTGTGGCAGTGAGCTTCCTTCAGTACTAGGTGCGTGGGAGTTATACTTGCTTAGGACAAAGTTGCTCGGAGATGACAGTCCCAATCTCTATACTAAAGGGTCAGCTTCTACAATCTGTATTGTCATTAAGTGGTAGAACAGCATGGCATGGGAGGCAATAATGCCCTGCTCTTGCTGGAGGTTCATTAGGGTGGCCTCCACTATTTGTGTTTGCGACAGGAAGGTCATCAAATAATACTGCCACGGCTTGGAGGAAGACCTCCCAGTTCAACAGTAATGGGCTGTCACACACTAAGAAAGGCCCAATCTGAGGCTTCCACTAACAGCAGGCTGATGACCAGTCTCCCTTTTGCACAATCAGTATTATAGCACAGGATGCTCATGAAAACAAAGCAGAACTGGTTTATAAAACTCTGGAATTTCTGGAGATTACCATCACACCATTCTTACAGTTGTATCAGGGAACACGGCTGCATGAGCCATGTCCAGAACATGGCATTTTCTGCACACAACTGTGTGACTTTCTCTGCCATGAGCTCATTCTCTGAGATCAGCTGGATGACTTGGGCCTGCAGGGCTAGGTTGTCAACCTGAATGCAGGTAAGCCCACTCAAGCATGGCTAGTACTCCCAAAGATTTACCCACGTCCATTCTGTTGGCATCAGTTCCAAATCTGTGGCCTAACCATGCAAACTGTTATGACAGGGGCATGAGAAATTTGTGCTATTAGTTGGAGCAGGAGTCAGTCTGAGTCCTGGTAGGGAGGTCAGAGTCCAAGGTAAGACAAAGGGCAAAATCGAGACTCATGTGTCAGGAAAAATTAAGTTACCTAGGGTATGTCTACACTACAGCACTAATTCGAACTAACTTAAATCGAATTAGTTAATTCGAACTAAGCTAATTCGAACTAGTGCATCTAGACATAAAAACTAGTTCGAATTAGTGTTTTGCTAATTCGAACTAGAATGTCCACATTGAGTGGACCCTGAACCGAAGTTAAGGCTGGCCGGAAGCAGTGCCGGCAGGGCATCAGGTTAGGACTTAAGGGTATGGAGCTGCTGTCTCAGGCTAGCCGAGGGCTGTGCTTAAAGGGACCCGACCCCCACCCCGGACAGACAGTTCTCAGTGTTCCCCACTTGCTTGTCTACCTCGATAAGGGACAGCAAAGCAGTCCTGTCTTAGAGTGCCCTGAGTGCCCACACTCGGCACATCACAGCACTCAGCCATCAGCCCGGCTGCACTTGCCGCAGGCTACTATCCGAGGGTATGTCTACACTAGAAAGTTAGTTCGAACTAACGGACGTTAGTTCGAACTAACTTTCCTATGCGCTACACTAGCGCTCCGCTAGTTCGAATTTGAATCGAACTAGCGGAGCGCTTAGTTCGAACTAGGAAAACCTCATTTTACGAGGACTAACGCCTAGTTCGAACTAGCTAGTTCGAACTAAGGGCTGTGTAGCCCTTTAGTTCGAACTAGTGGGAGGCTAGCCCTCCCCAGGTTTCCCTGGTGGCCACTCTGGCCAACACCAGGGAAACTCTATGCCCCCCTCCCGGCCCCGGACCCCTTAAAGGGGCACGGGCTGGCTACGGTGCCCGTGCCAGGTGCAAGCCTGCCAGCACCCAGCCAGCAGACCCTGCACCTGGCACGGCACAGAGCCACCCACCCGATGCCTCCCAGCCCACCCCCTCTTGCCGGGACCAGGCTGGCGGCTCCCGGGAGCTTGCCCTGGACCGCAAGAGGCGGGCACCTTCCTGGGCTAGTGCGGACATCGTGGACCTCGTCCACGATCTCCGCACTAGGCACAGGAAAGTGGCCGGCTAGGGCAGGAGAGCTGCCAGCCTGGCCACCCAGGAGCAGGTGTGCATGAAAATCAAGGGGGTCCACTGAGACCCCCGACCCTGAGCCCTGAGCTTACAATGGCCGTCCTGGGTCAGACCAAAGGTCCATCTAGCCCAGTAGCCTCTCTGCCAACAGCGGCCAACCCTAGGGACCCTGGAGGGGATGGACCGAAGACAATGACCAAGCCATTTGTCTCGTGCCATCCCTCTCCAGCCTTCCACAAACTTTGGGCAGGGACACCACTCCTACCCTCTGGCTAATAGGACTCCATGGACCCAACCTCCATCACTTGATCTCACTTCCCTTTAAACTCTGTTCTAGCTGTAGCCTTCACAGCCTCCTGCAGCAAGGAGTTCCGCAGGTTAACTATTTGCTTTGTCAAGAAGAACAACTTTCTCTTACTAGTTTCAAGCCTGCTACCCATTCCTTTCCTTTGGTGTCCTCTAGTCCTTCTTTATGGGAACTCAGGAAGAACTTTTCTGAATGCACCCTCTCCACCCAACCCCTGCTTTTAGAGACCTCTATCCTGTCCCCCCTCCGTCTCCTCTTTTCTAAGCTGAACAGTCCCAGTCTCTGTAGCCTCTCTTCGTCTGGGACCTGTTCCCAACCCCTGATCATGTTAGTTGCCCTCCCCTCTCCCAGCCTTTCTCTTCCCCTCTCCCACCTCCTTTTCCCAGTCTCCCCCAGTTTTTTTCAATAAAGACAGAGTCAATGTTGGAAGAAACGTTATCTTTATTTTGTACATCAATAAGAAGGGGGGCTAGGGAAGGGCAAGTGGAAGAAGGTGAGGGAGGAATGGGGCACGAGCCCCCGATGGGGAGGACTGGGCTGGCTCTGCGGGCTTCTGGGGGTGGAAGCTCTCCTGCAGCCCCCCAATTACTCCCTCTCCCCAGATGGCAGCCTGCGGCAAGTGCAGCCGGGCTGATGGCCGAGTGGTGTGATGTGCCCAGTGTGGGCACTCAGGGCACTCCAAGCCAGAACTTCTTTGCAAGCGGGGCACCCCTTAGAACTGTGTGTCCGGGGTGGGGGTCGGGACCCTTTAAGCGCAGCCCTCGGCTAGCCTGAGACAGTATCTCCACGCTCTAAGTCCTCCTTTTATGCCCTGCCGGCACTGCTTCCGGCCATCATTAAGCCCTGTTCAGAGTCCACTCAATGTGGACTTACTAGTTCGAACTAGCAAAACGCTAGTTCGAACTAGTTTTTAGTTCTAGATGCGTTAGTTCGAACTAGCTTAGTTCGAATTAACTAATTCGAACTAAGTTAGTTCGAACTAGCGCTGTAGTGTAGACGTACCCCCAGGGAGTCAATCGGGGGGCCGCAGGAGTGTTTCCACCCCGAGGAGCCCTCAAAGCCACCCCAGTCCTCCCCATCGGGGGCTCGTACCCCATTCCTCCCTCACCTCCTTCTACTTACTCCTCCCTAGCCCCCCTTCCTGATGTACAAAATAAAGGAAACGGTGTCCAAAAATACAAACTCTCTTTATTGAACAAAACTGGGGGGGATTAACCTCTGGGGAGACTGGGAAAAGGAGGTGGGAGAGGGGAAGAGAGAGGGTGGGAGAGGGGAGGGGGAAACCTGGAAGGAGGGAGCTGGAAGGGAGAAGCCAGGGGAAGAAGGAGGAGAGAAAGGATAAAACTATGGTACTCCATATCTTCAGTACTGTGTACAGATGTGGTCTCCTCACCTCAGAAAAGATATTTTGGCCTTGGAAAGGGTTCCGAAAAGGGCAACTAAAATGATCAGGGGTTTGGAACAGGTCCCATATGAAGAGAGGCTAAAGAGACTGGGACTTTTCAGCTTAGAAAAGAGGAGACTGAGGGGGGATATGATAGAGGTCTATAAAATCATGAGTGGTGTGGAGAGGGTGCATAAAGAAAAGTTCTTCATTAGTTCCCATAATAGAAGGACTAGAGGACACCAAATGAAATTAATGGGTAGCAGGCTTCAGACTAATAAAAGAAAGTTCTTCTTTACAAAGCAAATAGTCAACCTGTGGAACTCCTTGCCACAGGAGGCTGTGAAGGCTAGAACTATAACAGAGTTTAAAGAGAAGTTAGATAAAGTCATGGAGATTCGGTCCATGGAGTGCTATTAGCCAGTGGGTAGGAACGGTGTCCCTGGCCTCTGTGGAAGGCTGGAGATGGATGTCACGAGACAAATGGCTTGGTCATTGTCTTCAGTCCATCCACTCCGGGGTAGCTGGTGTTGGCCGCTTTCGGCAGACAGACTACTGGGCTAGATGGACCTTTGATCTGAACCAGTACGGCCGTTCTAAGCTCAGGGCTCAGGTTCGGGGGTCTCACTGGACCACCTTGATTTTCATGCAAACCTGCTCCTGGGTTTGCATGTGGCCTTTGGTGGCCAGGCTGGCAGCTATCCTGCCCTAGACCACTTTCCTGTGCCTAGTGCGGAGGTCGTGGACATTGGAGGCCTCCCCCCAAACCTCGATGAGGTCTACGATCTCCGCACTAGACCAGGCGGGCTCCCGCCTTTTGCGGCCCCAGGCAGGCTCCTGGGAGCTGCCAGCCTGGTCCCGGGAAGAGGCTGTGTGGCAGCGGGTGGCTGGCTCATCCCGTGCCAGGTGCAGAGTCTGCTGGCTGGGTGCTAGCAGGCTTGCACCCGGCACGGGCACCGTAGCCAGACCGTGCCCCTTTTAGGGCTCTGGGGCCGGGAGGGGGGCAGAAGAGTTTCCCTGGTTGTGCCCAGAGTGGCCACCAGGGCAACCTGGGAAGGGCTAGCCTCCCACTAGTTCGAATTAAGTGGTTACACAGCCCTTAATTCGAACTACTTAATTCGAACTAGGTGTTAGTCCTCGTAGAATGAGGTTTACCTAGTTCGAATTAAGCAATCCGCTAGTTTGAATTAAGTTCGAACTAGCGGTTTGCATGTGTAGCACCTATGAAAGTTAATTTGAACTAATGGCTGTTAGTTCGAATTAACTTTGTAGTGTAGACATATCCCTAGAGACTGATAGTAGGAGCAGGAATTGCAGGGAAAACAGTCAGGCTGGAAGAACTCAGTTGCACTGACAACTTCATGTCCCTGCAGTTCAACTAAAATAGGGGCCAGGGGCACCAATCAGATTCCAGGACTGGAGCTCTTAATTGTTAACAAGATGGGGCTGCCTAGTATTTCTACACAGCAAAGGAAAACCTGTGGCTGAAATGAATAAAACAGCCCCATTGCCCAACCCCCACTAGCTTGAGTTGGCTAGATATATCAGTCACAAGATTTTCTTTGCTATGTAGACATATTCTGGGGTTATGTCTACACTGTGGGATTTTTCCGGGATACTAGAGGCATCCCGGAAAAACTCTGCCGCGTCCAAGGAACGCATTTGCTTTTCCGCTTTTTTTTGTGTGTGGAAGAGCAAACGTGCTCTTTCGGGGAGTCCCGTATATCTCATTCCATGAAGGATAAGGGCTCTGCCAAAAGAGGAAGCTTTTCCACCATTTGGCCCCATCTAGATTGGACGCAGCAGAGTTTTTCTGGGATGCCTCTGGAGAGCGCAATTTGCATAGCTTTTTCCCACAAAGGACTGTAGTGTAAATCTAGCCTGAGTGTCCAGGACCTAGGTTAAAGAAGTCCAGTTCCAGATGCTACATGAAGTCCATTTTTATCTCTGACAGCACAATTGCTAGTTACTATAGAAATGATGCAATGTCAGAAACATAGCAGGAAGAGAGAAGCAAAGTTTTAGTTTTCCTATAAAATGCAACTGTGGTTCACAAAATGCCAACACTGCATTATGCCCAAATCATGACCCATGTGTTGTTACATCATTTTCAATGTAACACTGTGTATAATGGAAGCAACCAAAAAGTACTCTTCCTGATACAAATATGTCACAGGATTATAGAATCATTCATTCCCCAGTACAATGTATCCTGCTATCCATGGTAAGACTATGGACGATTACATTTTAAATGGCCTCCTCCACTGTAAAAATATTAAACATTGTTTTTGGTAATAAAAATGAAGAAATAAAGGAAATGTATCATACAGAAACCAAACTATTTATAAATAGAATAATTCAAAGCTTTCAATTATTAGCAGTATGTTAATAAGTAGTATGCAAGTGATTTCCAATCTCAGTGTATTCACCAAGTTCACTTCTAAGATGAATTAGTTCAATTACATAGCATTTTCATGTCAAAAAATAAGTGCTTTGAATGTATCAAAGCTGTCGTTTAACAGTTTTTATATAACATACATAGAAAAACTAGATAAAAGAGATTTACTATAATTAATAAAACTTGTACTTCCTCATTGATAATTAAACTAATATAGAATTTTATTTGAAAAAATATGTGAATTATACAGATGAAAAATTCTTAAATTTAACAACTTTGTAAAATTCTATTTGTATAAATTAGCTATTTTTTTTTCTCTGAATAACATGGACATTTCTTCTAGGCATCTACATTTTCTTCTCAGGGTAAAAAAAAAATATTTCCAAGGCAGTTCTTACTTATTTGCAATATAGATAATTTTGTGCTTCTCAATTGTATTAATGTCATGCTCCAGTTGTTTCATCTGTGTTTCCAGCCTTTGTTTATGGATCTTCTTTGGTAAGGTGTCTATTTCTACCGAAAGGCCCTGAAACTCATGATGTACTTCTTCCCAATTCTTTTTCAGACCCTAAATTCATTATATGAAAAGAAAACTGGTAAGAATAACTTATTTTGTTGAAATGTTAACATTCTGCCCTGTGATATGTGCTGACCTCTCAGTAATACTCAACAGAAGTTAAAATAATTGATTAACATCCGGATAATATATAATGGGGTCAAATAAATGGACATAATTCACTAATACCTTAAATCAATATAGTAATAGCATGGATGAATTTGGCTTGGTGTCCTAAAATATGCACTATGATCTAAGCAATGAATACCTTTTAGTGAATTTAAAATGGCATTCTGAAGTGACTACATTTTGCATTACAAGATTTGCTTTATCTGTATGCTCATAGCATGTATTTGTGCATGTTTGCATTTTATTTGTAATGGCTATTTTCAAAGTTGTTAATGATAATCTGGTAATGTAATCTGTAAATTATTTTGTTAAAGACTATGGCAGCATATGCATCTAAAGGCAGAACTTGGTCCTGTTTACTTGCTGGTTTATAATGTTATTTTTTTTTTACAATTAAAGGCAGTAAAATATATGTATGAAGCTAGTTGTAGTTCAGCAGACATGAGGAATTCTTTACTATTTTGCATTTAATAATCAAAAGGAACATAGGATTTCTGAAACCTTTCTAGAAGTGTCATTAATTTGTCATTTAGTCACCTTTGTGTGCAATTCAGGCCTAATCCTGCCACACTGAAGACACTGGGGCTACGTCTACACTGGCATGATTTTCCGAAAATGCTTTTAACGGAAAAGTTTTCCGTTAAAAGCATTTTCGGAAAAGCGCGTCTAGATTGGCAGGATGCTTTTCCGCAAAAGCACTTTTCGCGATTGGGGCTTTTTTGCGGAAAACAGTACTGTGCTGTCTACACTGGCCCTTTTGCGCAAAAGTCTTTCGGAAAAAGACTTTTGCCTGAATGGGAGCAGCATAGTATTTCCGGAAAAGCACTGATGATTTTACATGAGATCGTCAGTGCTTTTCCGGAAATTCAAGCGGCCAGTGTAGACAGCTGGCAAGTTTTTCCGGAAAAGCTACTGATTTTCCGGAAAAACTTGCCAGTCTAGACACAGCTTGGTAGTTTTTGCATGAACTCCGGTATACAGACCTATTATAGTTTATTTCCTCCTGGAAGAACTGGGGAGTCCAAAAAATAGGATGTTGTATTTATCCAAGGCTATGTCTAGACTGCAGAGTTTTTCCAGGATACCTCTGGTATCCCAGAAAAGCTCTGACATGTCCAGGGAATGCATTTGCTTCTTTGGAACAGTTTCTAAAAAAGCGTGCGCGTTCTTTCGGCATCCCTGTATTCCTCTCAGTGAGAGGAATAAGGGATGTTCCAAAAGAGGAGGTTTTTCCAAAATTTGGCCCCAGGTAGACAGGCCAAATTTCGGAAAAGCCTCTTCCAAAAAAAAAAAAAAAGCGAAAAAAGATACATGAATTGCGATTCGCAATTTGAGTATCTTTTTCTGAGAAAACTCTGCAGTCTAGACATAGTCTAAGACTCAAAAGGTACTAAATCTGCAGCTGGATCCCTTGTGTTGGATCCCTTCAGCTGCCTGGAGCATCACTGAAGCTATGGGGGAAAGGATCCAGAACTGAAGCGTCAAAGGGAACATATCTATAAAACTTTAGAGCATCTGAAACTTCTGAAATTTGAGTCAGATCAGACTGTTTGCCCAGCCCTACCGATAATTATTTTAGAGCTCCATCTAGTGAAAAGCTAGACAACTCAAATGCATTGTTTCATGTACACAACAGTACTGTATTTCAATTCATTGTAATACTTTCCTTCTACGTACATGGAAATACAAATCTAATTTGTTTTTGTACTTATCTTTATTAAACCTAAATCAAAATGCATACCTGTAGGAGACTTTCCCTTTCTTCATCAGAGAGCCGTTTCATGGCTTTTTGTCGTAAAGTCTCCTTGACATAGGCATCAT
This sequence comes from Pelodiscus sinensis, assembly GCF_049634645.1. Taxonomy (NCBI): domain Eukaryota; kingdom Metazoa; phylum Chordata; order Testudines; family Trionychidae; genus Pelodiscus; species Pelodiscus sinensis. Next base: position 224,784,356 of record NC_134712.1, read on the forward strand.
ACTCTTCTTGGGCTTTCTTTACCTCCTCATTTCGCTTAATTACATATGTGGGAGTAAGACCATAATCCTGAAAAGTCAAGGGAAAAGTTCCCTATAGAAACTTATAAGAAGAAATAAATGAACAATATGATATAAATATTATCACTAATGCCATTTTAAATGTACAAAGTTAGCTTACAATACCATAATATTGGTTATTACTACAGAAAAATAAAAAATCATGTCAGGGTCGTCTTCTGAAAAACAGCAAGCCTGATTCTTCTATAGCCTGTCCAAAGTCTGTGAAAATTATTCTCATCAATTTTATGCACCAGGCCTCAGAACCAGGAAGAAGTAAAAATTGAAACCTCCAGATCTAAAGGCTGATAGAAGACTCACTGAACAGCTTTACACCAGTAAATCAGAGTGCAACTATTTTATATCTATATTTTCATGACATCAAATGCCATACTCTGACATGTACATTCCTTTGCTTTACATGTATACAGATTTTTGCTGTAACATGATATACCATACAAAAAGGTCAAAATGTTTAACACAGTGCTCTGGTCTATACTAGGGCTGTGTCTACATTGGCGCGATCTTGCGCAAAAGCGACCACTTTTGCGCAAAAATTTGCTGACTGTCTACACTGGCCGTGAATTCTTGCGCAAGTACACTGATGTTCTAATGTATGAGATCAGTGCTTCTTGCGCAAGAACTCTGATGCTCCCGCTCAGGAATAAGCCCTCTTGCGCAACTGTTCTTGTGCAAGAGGCCAGTGTAGATAAGCAACATGAATTTCTTGAGCAAGAAAGCCCTATGGTTAAAATGGCCATCAGAGCGTTCTTTCACAAGAGAGTGTCTACACTGGCATGGATGCTCTTGCGCAAAAGCACATCTCTTGCGCAAACACACATGGCAGTGTAGACACTCTCTTCTGGAAGAGTTTTTGCACAAGTACTCTTCCACAAAAGAGTTCTTGCACAAGATCATGCCAGTGTAGACGCAGCCCGGGGCTTTATTTTGAAATAACCCCCGTTAGGTCAAATTTATAAGCAGAGCATCCACACTACCAAGCCTGCTTTTTCAAAATAACAGGCCACTTATTTCAAAATCTGTACTCCTGCTTTCCTTGGGAAGTAACACTAATTTCAAAATAGTATTAGTGTGGACATTCTGGTGCTGCTATTTTGAAATAACTACTGCTCAGAGTAATATGAACTAATTACTCCCCAGTGCTTCCTGGGACTCTAAGTCAAAGTCGGGCATCCACATTAACGGAACCTGCCTTGGACTAATTTTGAGGCTTCCCCATAGTGTGGTCATGCTAGTTCGAGTTTGTTAAATCAGGAATTATTAAATTGATTTTAGTTATTTTGAAATACACGTTGAACCTCTGTAGTCCAGAACTCTCTAATTTGGAAACATACATCATCTGGAATGATTTTAGTTAGCTGGATGCCCACTTTTCATGGGTGTGGCCAAGCTTCCCACAATCCCATAAAGTTTGTTTATAGCCAGCAGTCCTGGCTCTCAGTGTTCTGTGCTGTTATTTAGCTCTAATTTACCCCTAAAAGTCTTCTAGCAAGCCAGTAAGCATTGGAAATGTTGGTAAAGCTGTTAAATAATATTGACCTCCCGTGGTCCAGAAAATGTTCTGGTTTGGAAATGGTCAAGTCCTGAGGGTGCCAGATTAGGAAGGTTCAACCTGAAGATTCCTAGTGTAGACATGCCCATTGTAGTACAGAGACAGTTTCAAGGTGATTATGTTTCAAGGTGATAGGTTACTTCAGAAGATCCCAGATGTGCAGGGGAACATACCAACTACATCATCCTTTAGATTGATGCATTGTATTCTCATTGCACCCAGCTAGATCTGATGTATGAGGCAAAATCTCAATTCGTCCCCATCTTTGCCGTGGCTTGTGACCTATGTAGTGGTGGAAGGAACTGTGACCATGGTTGGCCACTGCATACGAGATGCAAGGAATGGGAACATTTTTTCTCCTTCCCCTGTATTTGCTCACTTGTCCAGCTACTAGGCATAAGAGTCCTATGAATTCTGTAGGTAGTATACAAAGCATACAAAAATGCTCTTGACTGAAATGTGGCTTTACATATTAAAATATACTTTTAAAATGGATCTTTCAAAGCATCTATAAGCATCAGTATAGCTTCAAATGTACATTTCTGCATAAATTAATGGGTAAGGAAACAGAATATACGCAATTTCCTTTGTGATGTTTTATAAGGTTTTTCAAATGAATATTTTGTTCTACACAGAAATTCTGCATTTCTTGCAAGTTTTATGATCTGAAGATGGATTGTTACTCCTCTTTTAGACATAAAACAGATGCTCAGGTGTATGGGAATGTGTGTGATTGGGTAAAAGAGACAGCATACAGCAGTTTACTCAGTCTTACCCAACTTTTGTAGATGGGAGTATAAGGATATTAATCCTAATCAAAGTTCATTTCACAGTTCATAAAGATACAATTATTTAGATGTGAGTTGATATTTATGAATGCTAGGCAAATGTATTAGATAAAGACGTTCCAGTAACATTCTGGAAAATACATTACATTTTGTAGATATTTTGCAAGTAGTGAACCAATGAATATTTCAATTTTAGCTTTTGTTTTGTTTTGTTATACTGGAGGCTCAAGGTCCCCTGAAAGCTGACAGACATTTTTCTGCTTTGTCTCCTTTCTCCCTCTGGCCCAAGCTGCATGCCACAACCACCAAGCAGTGAATGGAAAGTCTGGGCTCTATTAGAAGCCTACCAATATCACTCCTGAAATGGCATATGGTTGCTGCAGAGCAACATAAGGAATGTTTCCCCAGTTATTGAGCATACTGCCTTTGCAATACTTCTTTGCTTGCCCAGGAGAGAAGTGAGAGTAAGTCAGCTTCGTCTACCCTACAGAGATAGAATACTGTAAGGTAGCTTATGTTGACTTAATTATGTCAGTGTGCATATTACAGCCTTGCTCCTGCTGATATAACTGGCCTACTACACCAACCTAATAACTCCACCTCCAAGAGAAGTGAAGGGCCTCTGCTGGTGTGGTGAGAGAGAAGCAGTGTCTGAGTAGACTGTGTAACTGTGTTACTTAAATTACTGTTGGCTGTCATTCTTGTGTATGTCACAGCTCCATGCTGATGCTATAAAGTTGACAAGAAAGTCGAGCTGTCCCTGGAGGCAAGGGAGGGGCTCCTGCTAGTCTTGCTGCTTCCCAGGCTTTCTGCTGGGGTGTGCCTACCCTGCTGCTAACTGGACTGCTGCCCAGAGGCTCCCAGATCCCCATAGGGAACCCAGGTACTGCCTGGATGCTCCTAGCTCTTCTCTGTTGGGAGCCCATCTGCCCACTTGGGGGTCTTAGCTCCCCACGGAGTTTGGCTCCTGGAGGAGAGCTCTGGGTCTGAAGTCTGAGAAGCTCATAGTTCAGAGCTGGGAGCCTTTGTGCAGCCACAGGATTCCCCATGGGATCAAGAGTCTCGGGGCAGCCGTCAAGCTTCCCACAGGGGCTATGTCTAGGCTACACATCTCTGTCAACAGAGAGATGTAGATTAGGCATGTCGAAATTGCTAATGAAGCAGGGATTTAAATATCCCGTGCTTTATTAGCATAAACATGGCTGCCACTTTTTGTCGAAATGGAGCTTTTTTTAAAAAAAGGCAGTCTAGACATGGATCTGTCGAAAATAAATCCTTTTTCGACAGATTCTGTAAACCTCATTTTTTGAGAAGTACAGGATCTGTCAAAAAAGGGTTTATTTTCGACAGATCTGTGTCTAGACTGCTGGTTTTTTTCCCGAAAAAGCTCCATTTAGGAAAAAAGTGGCAGCCATGTTTATGCTAATGAAGTGCGGGATATTTAAATCCTTGCTTCATTAGCAATTTCGACATGCCTAATCTACATCTCTCTGTTGACAGAGAGGTGTAGTCTAGACACAGACAGGGAGACTCTGGACAGCACCTATGCTCCCCATTACTGCTGTGGTTGTAAATTGACCTAATGTAGGTTGATTTACTTTTCTAGTGTAGACATGCCTTGATACTCTACAGCATAGCATGCTGGGCAAATTTCAAATGGAAAGGAAGCCTGGTTTTGGTGAAAATATAAGGAAAATTAATGTATCTGGGAAAATGTAATTACAAAGCTCAATCCCGAATAAAAGGTCTTTCTATAACTTAAAATGTTACACGGCTGAAAAAACTGACTTTTTAGCTTGTCCAATTGGCTAGGACATGGATGTTAGTATAGGACATGGGGAAGCAGCAGGCACAATTCTCCCTCCAGGACTGAGGTTTGATGCAGTGCTATACCACAAAGATCTCTACGACAGTGGTTCTCAACCAAGAATACACCTGCACCTGGGGGGTACTCAGAAGTCTTCCAAGGTTACAACAACTCATCTAGATATTTACCTCTTTTTACAGCAAGCTATATAAAAAGCATTAACAAAGTTAGTACAAACTAAAATGGCATACAATGACTAATTTATACTGTTCAATATACTAGACAAAGAAATGTAAGTATAATATTTATATTTCAGTTGGTTTATTTTATACTTTTATGGTAAAGATAAGAAAGTAAGCAATTTTTCAGTAATAGTGTGCTGACACTTTTTATTTTTACATATGATTTTGTAAGCAAGTAGTTTTTAAGTAATGTAACATTTGGGATATGCAAATCAGACTCCTGAAGGGGTAAAGTAGTCTGGAAAGTTTGAGAGCTTCTGTTCCATGACATGTACAGTGGTGGAGAATCCCTGTAAAAAGTGTCTGTCTGAGCTCCTTCTTACTGGACTCACCATGTCCACTTACCACCACAGGACTGACTCAGTATAGGCCAGTCTCTTAGTCCCTTGCAGCAGGCCCTGCCCTTGTGGGCCTCCTTACTTTATTTACAAGTGGGGGGAAAAGCAAAAATTCAGATTTAACACAAAGCAAGTTCCTTCTGGGGTCAATAAAAAGAAACTTTCTGTGGCACTGCCTTACTCCAGGGGTACTTGAGCAGCAGCTTTGTCCTTATGTGCAGCCATCACAGGGCACGTGGTCTGTAATCAGCAAAAAAGCAGTCCCAAAAAGTAATAATTTAAAGTATCCATGGCCCACCTGGTCCGCAAGGCTTCCTTTTCAATTACTGAGTATGCCTTTTCACATGGAAATAATTTGAATCAGGTGCAGTATGGAGTGTTCGTCTTCGTCGATGATCTGTATTGCCCCCCACACCTCATTCAACGTGTCCATCTAAGTCCTTTGAAAAGTCTGGGTTGAAGAGCATATGTTTGCATCATAACCTCTTTTGTTATGTTCTATACTACAGGCATACTGCAAGCATCAAACCACTGCACCTTCTGTGGTTTCCCATCGGATCTGGGGGGGAGAGGGGGAGGAGAGGGGTGGACTGCAAAGTTTGGCATGAAGTGCCTGTAATATCCAGCCAAATCCAGAAATTGTCTAACTTACTTCTTAGTCATTGGCCTCATATAGTTAGCTTAAGCCTGTATTTTGTCCACAGCTGGGCATATATGTCATTTTCCCACAGTATTCCCAAGTAGGTGACATCAGAGGCCCTAGTTTAGCCCTTAGACTGATTGGGAGCTCGGCTGTTGCTGGTGATCAACGGCAAGATTTCAATAATGCTGCCATGGTGGCTGTCCCAATCTTGGCTACATATAACTATTTCATCTGAATAAGCAGTGGCTTATTGCCCACCTATGAGAACCTGGTCCAGAAGTCTTGAAAGGTTGTTACAGCTTCATGTAGCCCAAATAGCATCATTCAAAAGTGGTACAGCCTGAATGTTGTGGCAAATGCAGTTTTCATTTTGGACCCCAGAGCCCACAGAATTTACCCTATACCTTTTTGTAAGATGAAGTGTAGATACATACCTTGCCATCCCAAAGTGTTCCACTAGCTCAACTATCCTAGGCACGGGGCCTATGTACTAACTTCATCAGTGCTTTAAAAAACAAAACAAAACAGTAGGTGCTCAGCACCCACCGACAACCTTGCAGAGCAGCTCCTCTGTGGTCCTCCCACAGCCTCGTGCCCACTGATGGCTCAATGATTAGTTCTGGGGATGTTAAAATTTGTTTATTTTGGTAAATGTTACCTGCTGAAATTGTCAACAGGTACATGTTTACACTCAGGAGGAAGGAGAGACCAGGTGGCTCCATAGGAGCTAGTGCGCAGGGGCTCCCCATGAGTACCAGCTCCCGCGGAGCTGCCTTCACTCTCAAGCTGCTGCCTCTGTATGAGAGGCAGCAATGTGGGGGGAGGGGGGAGAGAAAGGGGCAGGTGGGAGCTGGTGACTCAGGCTCACGGAGTTTGAGCACTAGAGTTAAAAACTGCTGTGTAGCTGTCTGGGTTTCAGGCATGACCTGAACCTGAACACCTACACAACTGTATTGCAGACCGAATCAGCTGAACCAGTCTTTTATTCCAGTGTAGATGTACCCTAGAAGCCCAAGCTCTAAATAGGGCTTGGCTGTCAGCTGTGCAACAAGGAGTCGGAGAATCCTGAAAATCCTGTTTCCATCCACAGGTCTCAGGGTTTCCAAGCAGGCGGCCACAAGACTGGGCCAGACAGTCTGTGTGGTAGGACTACCCCAGAACCACAAACTCTGGGTTATGCCATCTTCTCATATGTTTCTTCTGAGTTTCACTGCAGCCTAGTATGGTCTCTTTAAGGGCTGCCATTCAGGATTACAGTGGTGAAGCTGTCATAAATCATATCAATTTCACTCAGCTACCCTTGGTGTTCATGCTAGGGATGTAATAGTGTAATCGATTAACTGGTTAACCAATAAGCAAACGCTTATAGGTTAATACTATAGACTACATGCATTTCCCTCCCCCCCACCCTTGTCAGTAAATTTTTTAGCAGGCTGGCCAGCAGCCCGGCTCAGTTCCAGCTCATGCCAGGTCTAGAACCTACCCCTGCTGTAGCTCTGCATTTAAAGTATATTAGGAGCTAGGTCGGCAGACAGCCGGGCTCAGATTGACTTGCACTGGGTCTAGGAGCTCAGATCCTCCTTAGACAGGAGCTGCTGCCACCCCACACAGTTGCCTCTTTCTCAGAGGCAGCAGCACCAGCCGACAGATAGCCAGTCCACAAGGGGAGCTGGTTTTGAAACTGGCTCTCCTTGTGAACTAACTCACGTCTGGCACCGTACGCTGCCTCTGATAAAGTGGCTGCAGGCCCCACCTCTGGGACTATGGAATAGTTAACTGATAAAAATCATGAGGTTACTTCACTATTCAATTAACCAATATTTAACATCCCTAGTTCATACTTGGTTATTATTTGGGCATTCTGACAAAAGTTTGTTCACAATACAAGAGAAGGGGAATGAAAATATTCAAAAGTGTATATCTGACCTAAACCTGAACTAAGTTTCATGGTAAAAAGAAAAAACTCTTGCTGGTCCTAAGGCTTTCCTCTTCGTGAACTTCAAAAGTCTGCTGCAAACAGTGGAGTATTATCCATTCTCAGAAAAAGTCAGATGCATTTTGTAAAATGCAACCCATTTTATGTTAGGCAACCCAAATATAACTCCCCCTATAATTTGCAAAACATACCTTTTTATTAATGTATTTTGGAACAAGTCCTGAAGTTTCAAGGAGATATTTGTCTCCTTGTCTTCTGTCAACACAAATAGGTTGAGGCTTCTTAGCCACTCCCATGATAACATTTGCTGCATTTGTATTCATGAAATTCTTTTTACTCTGAATTCCCATAAGTGGGTGATCTGTCACATGTGGCACTGGTGGTATTGTCAGCATCCTCTTTCTTCCTTCATCTTGTTTTCCTGTGGAATTAAGCATATAAACACCCTTGTAGCTAATATAAAGCAGTAAGTAATTTTCCAGTGTCAGCATTCTCAGGTATCTCAAGTGGAAGTATCAACTAAAACTGAAAGAAAAAATGCACAGAACTACTCTTAAATGAAAATGAACTAGGTTAACAACATAAGAATGGGTTAGGGAACCCTATTCAAGTTTTAAAATCATTGGGTTAAGACAATGTCCATATGTAATTTCCTCATTTTTGTGAATAACGATTTTTAACTTTCTAAATTTGTATAATTTGGTTTAAAAATATATTAATGACCAATTTATAAAATGGCTGATGTATAATCCAAATTGAATATTGAAATAAAGCACACCATCAATCTTAAAATCCCACTTGTTAGAATTTTTCATGTACTATTTTTACACCTAATATCTCAGATGACTGTAGCCAAAAGAGATGATTTTTCCCTATTTTCAGTTTGCTTTGTGCATTCAACTGTGCTTTCTATATAGTCAGTTGTACTGTTTTCCAGTCAACTGATTAGTCACTTTCCCTTGTTGTTGTTTAATGATTTTACACAGCAAAAGAAGGTAGAAAAAACATTTTAAAAGAATATAGAGCAACGCTTATAAAACTGTAAATATTAGTAAGAACACGAGGCCAGTTATAGTTCTGTATATAGAACAATTTTAAACTTTAAAAGCATGACTAGATTTCAGGTTGATGGGTTCACTTTCAATATGGTTACAAATCCTAAAAATACAAGAAACATATGTTACTTTTCACATATTTATGCCAAAAACATACTCTGTAGTAGCTTTGGCTCCTTTGAACGCTTCTGAAGAAAGTTTTTTGGAGATGGTACTTCAATTTTTGCTGGTCCCATAGTTTTCCATGGAGCTCTACTTTCTTCTATTTCATGTTTCACAGATGGTCTAAATGTTGATATATATCTTTAATGTTAAAAAATAATCAGAAAGTTAAAAGTGAGAAAGTATTATAAAACACGTATTGCAGTCTATCGCTAATATTAAAATATTTTTATTTTTATATATATATTTGTATTGTGTTTAAACATTTTTTGTAAGCCTCATTGAATATTTTAAATAGAGAGGTGAGATAAAAATATTTAAATAAATAAATACAAATCAATCAATAAATAAATGTTGCAGTTCCACAACTGCGTAAGAAAAATTAAACATTATAGCAACATTTTAAAGAGATAAAAGCATAAATTTGCATTACACACTTTGCTTGGTCTTCTTTTTAAATCATCTACTTTTTAAAATGACATCTTTCTTCACCTTTCCAGCAGGATTAGCACATCAACTTCATTATACTTTTCCCAAAGATCACTGAAAACATGCATACAGTTTTTCTGAAGGAAGACTTCAACTACATTCATGAGACATTTTAGAGTGGAGCACGTATAGCAGGCAGGGATGGCCTTAGGTTTTACGGGGCCCTATGCAGTACTATTAAACTGGTGCCCCTATGCCTGATGACAGCCAGATTGGGAGGTGAGGGGAGATGATGATTTTTTAGAGATGTGATTTTATAATCTTCAGACATACAAATCATAAAATATTTTTAAAACAAATAAACAAAGGTCTTTTAGAATAACACAATAAATTTGGAAACTTACAGTATACACTGAGGCTACGTCTACACTGGCATGATTTTCTGGAAATGCTTTTAACGGAAAAGTTTTCCATTAAAAGCATTTTTGGAAAAGCGTGTCTAGATTGGCAGGACGCTTTTCCGCAAAAGCACTTTTTGCGGAAAAGCATCCGTGGCCAATCTAGACGTGCTTTTCCGCAAAAAAGCCCCGAACGCCATTTTTGCGATCGGGTCTTTTTTGTGGAAAACAAATCTCTGCTGTCTACACTGGCCCTTTTGCGCATAAGTTTTTCAGAAAAAGACTTTTGCCCGAACGGGAGCAGCATAGTATTTCCGCAAAAGCACTGACAATCTTACATGAGATCGTCAGTGCTTTTGCGGAAATTCAAGCGGCCAGTGTAGACAGCTGGCAAGTTTTTCCGCAAAAGCAGATGATTTTGAGGAAAAACTTGCCAGTCTAGACACAGCCTAGGGGTTGGCAAATGCCTGTTAAATGGCTTCATTACTTCTTAAATGACTCTTTCACAGGTTCAATGTTTTGCTAATATGTCTGGCAGGATTTTTCACTTTTATTTATTGAGATCCTTAAGGAAGGATCCTTGAGGAAGCAAAGCCACAGAACAGGGGTAGGAAGAGGCAGATGGGTGGACATTAAGACCCAGCAGTGCCTCAAATTTTCAGGGCTCTGACAGCAGAGAAAGACAAAATATGACCAGCGGACCACATCCAGTCCACCACACATTTGGATCTGGCCTACAGTATAATGTTGGGCTGTCAATGTACTACTGCCCAGGGGGATCCCCAGGCATAGCCTGCCATGGCCCCATATGCCACTCAAAGCCAAACCAGCCAATGGGAGCTGTGCAGCACATGGAGACCCGCTACCCTCCTCATCTCCAAAGGGCGTGCCACTCAGAGACACACATGTTGGCCCTACCAGCCAGCGCTTTGAATGGCATGTGGGGGCATGGCAGCCAGGGAGCCTGTCCTAAGGTCCTGCTGGGCTGCTGGCTGGGAGCTGCCTAATGTATGCACCTCCTGGCCAGAGCATGCACCTGGCACCCTACCTCCTCTCATATGCCAATTCCCTTCCCCAGGTCAACCCAAGCCCTCTGCATGCTCCCCTGCACTCCTGCCCCGGGTCATAATCCAACCCTCTGCACTCCTTCCAAAATTCCTCCCCCAGGTCAGAATCTTCTCTTGCACCCAACCCCCCCATCCAGACCCTACACTTCCTCCTGTATCCTAATCCCTTTCCCCAGGTCACAACTCCTTCCATCACCCAAACTCTCTCTCAAACCCCATACCCGTTCCAACACTCCAATCAGAGTTCCCTTCTATACTCAACTTCCATTTCAGATTCCACACCATCTCCATTAATATAATAGAAAAGTGCAGCCTATAACCACTTACCAAGTTCTTGGAAGGATTCCCTATAACAAATTATTGCACACCTCCATGGTACTTGTTAATGACATAGTCTATACTAAAAGGACCACTGGTCAGAACTGGAACAGCAAGTTCTATGTTCCAATACCATATATTTCTTATATGGCCTAGGGCTGTTCCTGAAAAACCGAAATCAATAGCAATTTTGTCATTGGCTTTTGTGTGTAGATTAGGTCCAAGAGTCCAGGCATGGAAGAATTTATATACTATATGGCCCATAATACTGGACATATCTATAATGCAATAAAGTTGTTCTTGAGAACAGCACCCTAACTTACTTTGTTCAAGGGGATGCTTATGTATGTGACAAAAACCTAAACAGAAACAACAAAAACAGCAACAAAAGACATGTGGATTTATGGCAGAGATGGTGAACCTTTTTGGGGTTGGAGACTGTGTCCCACAGAAAACTCAGTTGGTGGCCTCACAGAAGTGAAGCAAAAATACAAAACAAAACAAAACAGCACTCCTCACTGACATCACCAACTGAGAAGGAGAAAGGCACTCCCCACATTCCACTCATACACTAGAACCTATGGTGGCCCAGGGTAGTAGATTTTGTGGTCTTCATCCCCATGGAGGGGCAGCGCGGAGGGGGGAGGGAGGCTGGAGTGCCAGGGCAGGCTCCCCAGTGCTGGGGGGAGCCCTGAGCCTCAGGGGCCAGATCCAGACAAGCCAGGGGCCGAATTCATCTCCCAGGCCTGACGTTCAGCACCCCTGTTTGATAGGTACATCTATCTTTTTGTCAAGATATGGATTCCTTGTGGTATCAAAATGCAGTACCCCAAAATGCATTTATGTTAATAATAATACATAACAATAATACTGAGATAAAAACAGGAGTGTATTAGACAGTCATAGAACAAATTGTACCAATCCTCCCAAATGGCAAAACCCTAAGCTGTTACCAAACAGCATGTGACACATTTTCACATATGATAAAAGCAACAAAAAGAGACTATAATACAACCTAGTTAATCAAAAAAGAACAGAAGGAATTGCTTTGGTTAAACAGGCTCAGCTGAATGGGAGTCATGGTAGCAGCATTATCAAAAATGTGCACAGAAGTAAAAGTGTTGCAAGGGCCAGCCAGATCACTTATTTTTATTACTGTCTTTAGATGGGGGTGATCTAAAAGACAGGGAAATGCCTTCAGGTTAACAGGAAGATTGGGATTCAAAAGATTCACATAAATAGCACTCTACTGTACTATTGTGTTTTCCCTGAAAATATTTTGTGTGGCTTATGGTGGAATACAAACTAGACACAACTAGACCATGAATAAGAATGAATGGGCAGAGCAGGTTGCAACTACCATGGCTCACAGTTTATGAAACTACAGAGAGAGACAGAGAGAGAGAGAGTTCTGTTCTTTGAATTAAGATGAATTTCAATTTCCCCGCTAGTGGTCCTTATGTTTTTGATCATATAAATAAGAAAGGCCTCACATTTCCCTAATATGGGGAAAGGATTTTTCAGAATTGTTGAGGTTTTCATTTAAGAATCTGCTTCCTTTCATCAATGCAAGCTAAGTTACTGAGGACCAGAATTTGAGGTCGTGGCCTTTGAATTCAGGGAAGGAGATAGATATTTCCACTTATATGACTTTAAAAATTAAAAACAAACAAACAAAATGTAGAGCTTTTGAAAGGTATGAGAAGAGTTTTAGAACAGCTACTCTCCTTGATTATTCTTATATTACATCACTGGATTTTTCTCCGCTTCCTTCCCAAATGTGAATTAGACAAGTCCCCTTTTATGTGCTAAATGTTTTGTGTAACTTACAAGAAAAAGTGAAGGGAGTGATTTCCCAGTTATGGAAGACACAGACCATAGGGTATTGAGGGTAGTACTGCAACAGAATTTAAATGAAAAGCTCAGGGCAGGAAACACCTTTCTCTCTATTTTGTAGAATGCCAAGAGCATTGTTGGTGTACATTAAATAATAAAACATGAAAAGATGAAAGGGCCTGCAACATGCTTTATTTTTCACTTACAGATGCTGCAGAGCCCAGAAGTGTGACAAATTAGCAATATGAACCTCTACTTGAGCAAAGACTGGATACTCATTCACACTTCCATTTATTTTATCAAAGGAATGTGCAAAAGGTTATATTCAAACTGGTTTTTACATAGTAATATAATGATTAGTTACAAGTCACAGCAAGTGTGTTATTTGGATATATATTTACAGTTTTGTCATATCAGTTCCCCACGTGAGCTAATAAAAATTGGAGTGTATGACTTGAGACAAAGTTGCAGAAGAAATTGATTCTTTCTCTCCCACATACCTTGGTAGTTTGACAGGCTTCTCCTCCACCCGGGGTAGGAGATTATATATGCTTTCTTGGGCGCACAGCGCGGTCATCCTTGGCCTGAGCAGGCCCTGGGGGTGGTACATTGACATTGTACGTGCACCCTTCAGGTTTGCCCCCTCTCTCTCTTCTCTGCCATTTTCTCAGCCCTCCTTATCTCCCTCCACTTCTCCCGCCCCTCCCTCCTTCTCTCTCCCCCGCCGCTCTCATCTCCAGCGCTCCTGCGACTTCTCTCTTCGCTGCCCCCTCCTGGGACCCGCTCCCACCCTTCGCTCCAGCCCCCTGCCCCTCTGCGCCTCATTCCCTCCGTCCCCTTCACCCCTCGCTTCTCCCCGCTGCCCGCCCCCGCCGGGAGCTCCCCCCTTCCCTCACCCTGCTCCGCTTGCCTCGGCTGAGAAGATGGTTCTACCAGAGAGCTGCCTACTGTTGTCTCTTCCGTTGCTATGGGAAGCGTTGCTTAGCAACGCTGGTGTGGAGGGACTGGGCTATTTGTGACCTCATTTCCTTCTTCCTGAGCCCGCGAGTAGTTTGGGAGTGGGAGAGAAGAAAAAGATGGAAGCCGCGCACGCGCACTAAGCTGAGCAGCATGGGTGAGTCCCCCCCCCCCAGGCGCTGCGCAGGCGCACTAGTATAGACCTAGGACGGGAGGCGGTGCCGCGGAGGGCGCCCCACACTGGGGAAATAATTGCGCACGCGCTGTTGCCCTGGAAGACTGCCGATGCGATTGCTGCGCATGCGCAGCCTAGAGGCGGGCGAGGTGGTGCCGCGGAGGGCGAGGTTGTGTTTGCACGGCGGCACTTTGAGGCTCACGTTGCTGCTAACGTGCGGGCTCTGAGCCGTGCGCCAGGCCCGGCGCGGCCCTGCCCTGCTGCTGGGTACGTCTGACCCTCAGTGACTCCGTTAAGGGCTCAGACTGAGTTTCTGGGGCCGCTGCCCGTCCTGGAGGGCGCTGCAGCGGCGAGGTAGCCGGATCCCTGGGCGAGCTCAAAGTCCGTGCGGTGCTGCCGATATCCCTCCGCCCCCGGAGGGATCCCTGTGGGGCAGCCGTAAACTCACCACATGGGGGGGGGGTCCCTATAGCAGCGGGGGTTCGGCTGCCTTAGCTCCCCCTCCCCGCGCGGGGGTCCCCATTGCAGTGAGGAGCAGCATCCCCCTCTGCCTGTGACAAGGGGCGCTGCTGCGAGCGGCACTCTTGCCTCCTAGATGCCGCCCTGTTCCAGCCCCGAGAAGTCTTTGCCCTGGATGGGTGGTAGGGGGAAACTCGGGATAGTTACAGGGGCATAGTCTGGAAGGCGGTTTATTTTGAGGGGCGGTCTCTTCCCCCACACTGTGTAATAGCTAACCTTTGCTTGCTTGCTTTCTGTTGGTTTAATTTTTTTTCACGTGAACCAGAGAATGTCACCAGGACATCCTTTATTTTGAACTGGTAGCTTGCAGTCATTGTAAACACTTCAGACCTATAGCACCATGCTTGGAGCTCCCTATTTCGCTTTCTTTTCAGGCTGGCAACCCAGTTTTTGAAAACTGTTGCAACCCTCTAACACTTTCTATAAGTGTCAAAATGTATCTGTGATCATAAACCTATGAAATTTATTGTGTGTGTGTTTGAAGAGCTTGGCAGAAAATAGGGTGCGTCTATACACTCAAAATAAGATTTGCTTATCTTATTTCAAGTCTATTTCAAACTAGCTTATTTTGAAATTTGGTGCATCTACACAGCGCCAAATTTCAAAATAACACACTTCTTGGAGACCTCCGGGAATGACGGTTACATGGATGTCGAAATAGCATGCTCATTATTTTGAAAAATATTTTGAAATAATGGGTGGCTTGTTAAAACATGGGGTAGCTATTTTGAGATACCTCCGGTATCCTGATATAGCTGCTCCGTGTAGCTGTATCCATAGATAACCTGGAGGAGTATGGGTATGAAGGAGTGAGACAGTAGAAGAGGGTCACCTATGCAAACTCAAAAACATTGAAGATTTTGGCCCCAACATTATTCTGGAAACTTTCTTTGCTTTAGAATTTTAATAAAATGTTCAGTGCCTCACAATCCCTTTGATTGTATTTGGTGACCTCCCTTTGAACTGTGACCTTCCAGTTAGGAAACATTGCTCTATGTCAAATAGTGATAGAAATGTAGCCGTGTTAGTCTGGGGTAGCTGAAGCATCTTGTTAGTCTTTAAAGTGCTACATTGCCCTGCATTTTGCTTCTGCTCTATGTCAGCGTTTCTCAAAGTGGTCCACAGATCCGCTCTGAGAAACCTGTTAACTGGCCACTCCGGTTTGTTTATTTACTGGCTCTGTAGCCACAAAGCCTTGTGGCCCCCATTGGCTCTTGTTCACTGCTTGCAGCCAAGGTGAAGCAGCGTTGGTTGGGCCACCACTTCTGGTGGTTCCCGTTGGCTGCAAACAACAAACCAGAGCTAATGGGAGCTGTGAGGCTCTGTGTCTGCAGCGCTAGTAAATAAACAATCTGGAGCAGCCAGTTAGCAGGTTTCTCAGTGTATCCGTGGACCTCTTTGAGAAACGCTGCTCTGTGTCATTACTTTTATAGTGCTCATCACCACAGTACTTTAATATCTACCTATTCTTCTATTTACCTCCTCTATATAATTTGTAATAATTTAAACTGCCATTCCATTTATGAGTTTTCATTTAGGTCCGCTGTTTCCTATCTTCCTTGTGTTTGTGCATAGTTCTTTTTAGTAATAATTCGTATCCTTTTTTTATTTTAGAACTACTACATATTCTGCCTCATTCTATATGTTAGAAGTACATGTTAGATAATTTTAATTAAATCAGAACTTTACATTTGGCTCTTTCCAGATATTTTAAAGACTGCTTAATAAATGCGTTCTAGCTTTGAATCCCAGAGATTTATACCCAGAGCAGCCCCTGTTTGAGCCTCCCCCCTGTTCTGCCCATGGTGAGTGGTGTGCTGCTCCAACCCCCATCAGCCAGCTGGTTATTTTAACCTTTCACATCCCTGAATTATAGTATATTGAAAAACAAACAAAACCTCCTAAGTGTATCCTGGAATCTGTTGTGTCCATTTTCTGCTTTTTTTTTTTCAGTGCAGGTAACACCACCCCGCTTTGGACTTACATTCCCACATTTTTTTTCCCCCTCTACTGAATAGTTCCATTTTGGCTGACATTTTGTAATATCCCTGATATTGCTTTAGGATGTGAAAAGCTCCTCAGCTTATCCTTTTATGTCGCATTGTAAAACATCACATAAGCCTGCAATTATATACACACATATACCCCCACCCCAAAAAAATTACATTAAAAGAAAATTAAAGTTGAAATTTTCAGTAATGAGAATTTAGGAAGTGCCAAAATTAAGATTCTGTGCATCCTTAGTTTGGTCCCCTCGTCTGTGCATTGTGATATGGTCTTTAATTTTATGATCATGTATTTTACCACAAGACCCCAGCCTCATTCAATGCACAGGATAAATGGTGTTCACTGAATGGATACCTATTCAATATTTGATTGTATCTTGGTCGTTCAATGTATGACTCCATGGCACTTAATACTGCACACCCTTCACAGTGTGCTCTGAATATATTTATTCATTCTCTCATGGGCTTTGTTATGGTGTTCTTCAGTTAAGTGTCTGAGGTCCCAAACCTGAGGTATTTAGACTTCTCATTGAAGTCAGTGGGAGTTAGGCATCTAAATATCTTTAAAAGTCTTGGCCTGAGTCCTTCTCAAACATTGATACATTTATCTTCACATCTCAGTGGTTAGGTAAAATGGCAGTATTGTGCCCATTTTACAGATAATTAACTGAAGCATAGAGATTAAGGTCAGAAATGTCTGCTAACTTTGATTGCCCAATGTGAGAAATCTAGGGTTTGATTTTTAATATTAATGTGGCATTCTATAGCACTTTGTTTGCTCAGAGCAGAATTCCCATTGAATTCAGTTACAATTATATGTTCAGCACTTCTGCAAATTAGGAACTAGGTATCTCAAGTTACACACTCAAAGAACAAGGAAAAACATCAATAGATATTCATAGATTCTAAGGCCAGAAGGGATGATTATAATTGCCTTATCTGACTTACTGTACAGCACAGGCTATAAAACTTAATATCTAGAACATACCTTTTAGAAAAATATCTAATCTTGATTTTAAAATGTCCCATGATGGAGAATCCACATGGCACTTCGTAAATTGTTCCTGTAGCTAATTACCACCACGAATAAAGAGTTACACCTTGTTTTCAGTCTTAATTTGTCTAGCTTCCACTCCTAGCCATTGGACAGTGTTATATCTTAGGACAGTTTTATGTGCTGCATGGGGAGTGCACATGGAGCCACATGCATCCCCAAAGTGAGAGGCCAGAGCCAGCTAGAAGGGGGAGGGCCGGGGCCAGCAGCAGAAATCTATGCTGTTGACTCCCTCCGCACTCACCAGTTGTGATGGCAGGGAAAGTGCAGGCTAGGTGGCTATGGTCAAACAGTGGGACTGTCTCACTGCTCCCCAGAAGCGGTGCAGACAGGCCATCTTGCACTGTGCTAGTCACTGGTGAGTGAGTGTGGGTGTGGGGGGGGAGGTGGGAGTGCAACCTCCTGCTGCTGGAACGGCCCTGCAAGTCCCCTGATGAGTCCATGCCATCCGCCCCCCCCCCCCCCCACACACACACTGGTAGCAGTGGTGTAGAAAGTGTTTCTGGCCACTTCTGCTTCTGGGGAGTGCTGGGATGGTCCCATCCTTCCCCCAGGTTGGCATGGCCACAGACCTCCTCCTGCACCTTCACCATGTGTTGCGGTGGTAGGAGAGAATGCTATGGTCTCCTGCTGCTGGCACAGTTCTACTAGACCTTTGGGCTGCCTGGGCAGGAGAAGAGTCAGAGTGGAGAGGGGCATGGGTTGAGCAGGAGCAGAAAGAGGTGGTGCCTGGGGCGGAAGGGGGTTGACCCAGCCCTTCGTGCTGGGAAACTGGTCAATGGGCGCTGAAAGATTTTTCTGGGGTGTGGGCAGTGCAGCATAATGTCTCAGCTCCTAATGGCCTGTTTCTGGCCAATAGAAACTGAGAGATTTTGCTGGGGCTGGGGGCAGTCAGAGAAGCCTCTCCCCCTAGTGCAGAGAGCAACATGGAACAGCCAGCTGGGGGCTGCTGGCAGGCATGAAAGCCTGTTTGAGAGTGTTGCTGGCTGGGAGCTGCTTAGGTAAGCATATCTTGGATAGAGCCTGCCTCTGGCATACCACCCACTCCCACACCCAACTCCCACCCAGACCCTGGCCTGCACTCATTCCTACATCCCTCCCCCAGGTCAGAATCTTATCCTGCATCCCAATTCCCTGCCTCAGATCACAACTGCCTCCTTCACCCAAACTCCCTCCCGACATCCTCTCCTGCACCCCAGACGCATACCCCGGGCTCCTTTCTGTACCCAACCTCTGTCCCAGACCCTTCCCTAGAAAAGTGCAGACTTTGAACACTTATGAAAATCTTGTCAAGTGGTCCCTTGTCAAAAATTATTTCCCACCCCTGCTTTATAATGAACATCAGATGAAACTTCCAGACTTGGTATTTAAGAACTCTAAATTGGGTTGGTTTACTAATTTGTTCTCATTGAGGATTACTGGCTTGTGTGTTTTTAAAAAATGTGGATGATCATTTTTTGAGTGACACACTACATTTTACATAACCCTTGAGGACTTCCTCTGGCAATCAATAAAACTTTTGCTGTTTCAATCATGGCCAGTGAATGCCACCCAGGATATGCACTCATGTGGAACTTACAGACTGCATGGAAGAGATAGCAACTAGGACAAAGAATCTTTTTGATTCTAAAGAACTAACCTGCAAGCTCCTTGTTCCTGTGATTCTCTGGGGTGTTAGGTCTTCCATTTTCCATGCTCATTATAACCAATATACATGTTCATATCCAGTCCACAGCTATGAATCTCCAAACATTTACTGCTGTCTACTATTTCACTATATGCCCCACAATCAAAGCAGCTTTCTGCAGTATATTTAAAACTCTTCCATCTGCTCATCTCTGTATAGTGGTTTAAAAAACAATCCATACACTTAATTTTATTTCTCCATGTTAGTCTGTAGTGTTGTCATCTGCCTATAACAGATACTTAGGGTATGTCTAGACTACAGGCTTTTGTCGACAGAAGTTTTGTCGACAGATACTGTCGACAAAGTTTCTGTCAACAAAGAGCGTCTAGACTACATTCAGTTCTGTCGACAAAGCAAACTGCTTTGTCGACAAAACCCTGTAGTCTAGACACAACCCTAGATGCAATAACACCTTCTGTCGACAGAACTCTGTCGACAAAAGGCGTTATGCCTCGTAAAATGAGGTTTACCAGCGTCGACAAAACTGCTGAGTTCTGTCGACGTTATGTCGACAGAACTCAGCGGTAGTGTAGACTCAGGTATAGTTTTGTCGACACACCCTTACTCTGTAGTCTAGACACACCCTTACTGTAGTCTAGACACACCCTTACTCTGACCTCATCTTGTCTATAAATACTGGGCAGAGATCAGAGTGTTTCATTCTATAAAACAGGCAATGTAAACTATGTAACTTTGCCTGTTGCAAGTAAAAAAGAATGAGGAATCAGTGTGTGCAACGCAATATATTATTTTTTATTTTTTTATTTAAAATATGAAAAGTAATTGTAATATTTATTGTAGCCACAAAATAGCTAGTGCAGAATGTATTATAGATTACAAGACCAGACATAAATTTGTATAAACTTTTTTTTTTTAATTTCTAGAGTTTCAAATGTTGGATTTTGAAAAAAAGTTCTAGGTAGTATATTTTAGTATATTTACTTTAAGATTATTTATACAATTATAAATTCAGAATTGCCTTTATGAAGTCTTTGTTCAGGATTAGAATTTATTAGTATACCTCCCATTTTCATGTATTATTAGTTAGTAAAGCATTATTTTCGTCTGAAATTTTCTGGCATTCTGCATTATGCAAAGACACAAAAATTAGTGGTCTGAAAATTAATGAAGCATTTAAATATAATGCTATTAAGCAAGTAGGCAGAATATTGGCACCAAGACTGAATCCTTAAAATCTAATTAGGAACAGCTGGGTCCAGTTTTGCTTTTGAATAAAAAAATCTGTGCAAAAACCATCCCAAAAAAATCACAGCTGACCTCACCTATTCTGTGTCAGCACAGTAGAGTTTTTGTTTTGATTTGTTTTGTTTTTTAGTTATTGGAAGTTATTTTTTAAAACTACTGCTAATTTTGTTTTATGTAGGTTTGAGGACATTTTGTTTTCATGGCTTTAACTATGTATAGGTTATGGGTAATTTTAAAAAAATGTTATCTTGAGTTAAGTGAGTTAAATTTTTGGCCTGGAAAATAAACACTGGTCAATTTGTAGTTTTAAAAAAAAAGTTCTTAGCAGTTTTAAATGGGGGTGTCAAGTTAAACAGTTTTTAACTTGTCAATCAATTAAAGGGGTAGTGGGTAGGAGAGAGAGCCCACCCACCACAGGCAGGTTCTGCAGGTCTTGTAGGGCTGGAGCAGCCCCTTGCCTGAGGTGGGCAGGGAGCTGCTCCAGCCCCCACAGATTAACTGGAACCACTAAGCATTCCCTGTTAAGGGTAATGCTTTCCAGTTAACCTTTCACATTTCTAGTTTTAATGTAGCTTTTCCAAACATGGTCAGTAATACCATAGCAATTGTAAATATCCAGTATTGCTACTGCCTTTCATTGCAAGAATGACCTCAAAGTCTTTAGTAACCACAAATATATAAATTATAATTTTTTAGATTCATTATAAGTTCCCCAAAGAAACTGTGACAACCATGTTTATTTTAGCTAATATCCATTAGGAAATAACAGTAACAGAGTTGCAGGTTTTTTTCTTGCATACAATGAAAAGAGGACCTTTGTGCAGTTTTGTGCTGATTGTTTCATTTTTGTGCAGGTTTTGACTACTCCTAAACATCACACAGAATTTTTGCTGTGCAATTCATGTTGACACTGGCACTGATTTTCTAAAACAAGCAAAACAGGATACTGTTATTGAGAACAGCTTGATTTATCCAGTATTTCAGTGTGCTCTCACTGCAAGGTTATACTTAGAATAAAGTCACTTCACTTTATTTTCTTTAAATATGTTCAGTCTACAGAAGGTGTAAAATCAAATAGGATTCCACACCAGGAATACTTGATGCTGTTCGTTTGGTGTCATGTCTACTTAGAAGGGAATTGGATGAGCTAGAGCCAGAATTATTACAGTAGGTTCATAAGTTTTCCATACGTTTTTCCATACGTTTCCATGGGTTGTGTAGCATTCCCATTTTATTGTCTTAAAGAATAAAACAAAACCTAAACCATAGACATGTAGGACAGATATTTATACCAAATAAGATTGTGAAAAGGTAAACATTTAGTCAGTCTTCATTGTCAATAAGGAGCTATGTAGGGTTAAAAACAAATCTGTGCTATTAAGGAAACAATTGTTCAATTACTAACAAGCAGCAAGTAGCAAATAAACATGTTAGTATACACTTCAGAATTATAGCATTAAGTTTTGAGGGGTTCTCTTGACAGCCAACAAATCTTATTTATCCTGAGGATATCGGACTCAAAGATCACTACTGAATGTGCATTCAATACCTACTGTTTTGCACTTATAAGCAGAATTACTCAGAAACAACCCTTAGCTGAGCTGAATGATAGAGGTAGGGCACTCAGAAAGAGACTTGTGTAATACAGATCCCCTTCCTTTTGGGACTGTGCCAAAGACATCAGATCTGAGAAACTGGGTTTTGGGTATCTGGTAACATCTTTAGAAATCCTGCAACATTTCAACATTAAAAAAAATGCACTAAATTTTGTATTCAGGTGTATGGGGGGGAGAGTATTTACTAAAATCTTGCAGTGCTGAAGAATTCATCACTAAAAGTGAGATGGTACTTTTTAAAAGGTCAGGATTTATTATTTGAATGAAAAATATTTATCCCTCCAGCATTGAGAGGGACCTTTTTTTTTATTATTATTTTCAGTTTCCAACTCTTTTAAATTATTCTTCTATTAATTACTAATTACCTTTTTTTTTTTCTCTTTAAAGCATTTAAGTTACTTGTCAAGTTGGCTTGAAAAAGCAGAAGATGTTTCATGTTCGGTATCAGCATCTAAAATTAATAAGCCAGAACATTAGTTCTAGTGTACATCTAAAGTTGATTTTTCCAAGAACTCTTGCATTTGCACAACTATGGAAGTCATGGCTCTCAACTCTCTCTTTTGTTGGAGATCAGAATATTGTCCTGATGGGACCTCCTGGAGCTGGGAAAACAACAGTTGGGAGAATAATAGGTCACAAACTTGGCTGTCGTGTCATAGATGTGGATGATGATGTCCTTGAAACAACCTGGAATATGAGTGTGTCAGAAAAATTGCAGGATGTTGGTAGTCAGCAATTTATAGAAGAGGAAGGAAAAGCCCTGTTAAAGTTTTCAGCATCTGGAAGTGTAATTTCCCTTTCTGGGTCTAATCCAATGCATGCTGCCAGCATGCAGCACGTGAAGAAAAATGGGATTGTTGTGTACCTTGATGTACCCACTAAAGACATAATTAATAGGCTGGAATTAATTAAAGTGGATCGTGTAGTGGGGCAGGATTCTGGAAATTCTATAGGAGACATACTTCAGTTTAGGAAGCGGTTTTATAAAAAATGGTATGATATCCGTGTTTTTTGTGAACGTGGACTTACAGCAGTGGCTGTAGCAAATAAAGTCCTTGATGCAGTAAAGAGATATCAAGATACGGAATCAGAAACTTTTATTTCAACCAGACATATAAGGTCTGAAGCATGTGAGCAAAAAGGCTCTGTTAAATATTTCACTGACGCTGTTGTTGAGGGTCTAGCATCTGATGGTGGACTCTTTGTTCCTGAGAAGGGTCTTCCAACATTCACTGCTGGAGAATGGCAAAGCTTAGTAGAAGCAACTTATGTTGAAAGAGCTCTGATTATATTGGAAAGATTTATACATCCAGCTGATATACCTGCTTTCAAACTGGGAGAAATCGTTGAGATTGCTTATGGAGAAAACTTTACGTGTTCTAAAATTGCCCCTCTTAGGCATCTGACAGGCAACCAATTTCTTCTTGAGTTATTTCATGGACCCACAGCCTCATTTAAGGATTTGGCATTACAGTTGATGCCTCATCTATTTGCATACTGTGTTCCCAAAAGATGCAATTACTTGGTTTTAGTAGCTACTTCTGGAGATACAGGCAGTGCAGTCCTGGATGGTTTTAGTCGTCTTAGTGATACTGACAAGCAAAGAATTGCTGTGGTCACCTTCTTTCCTGAGGATGGAGTAAGCCAGATTCAGAAATCACAGATGATTGGCTGCCAAAGAGAAAATGGGTGGTCAGTGGGTGTCAAATCTGATTTTGATTTTTGCCAGACAGCTATAAAACAAATATTTACTAATTCTGATTATTCTGGCTTTCTTACTGTAGAATATGGAACAACTTTAAGTGCAGCAAATTCTATAAATTGGGCTCGACTACTTCCCCAAGTGATTTATCATGTTTCTGCCTACCTTGACCTTGTTCATCAAGATATTATTACTTTTGGAAGCCCAATAGATGTGTGTGTTCCTACAGGAAACTTTGGCAACATATTAGCTGCATTGTATGCAAAAAGGATGGGAATCCCTATCAGAAAATGTATTTGTGCTTCCAATGACAATAATGTTTTGACAGATTTTATAAGAACAGGTCTCTATGATTTAAGGGGAAGAAGATTAGTACAGACTTCATCACCAGCAATAGATATTTTGAAGTCTTCCAATCTTGAACGACATTTACATCTGATTGCTAGTGGTGATGGGCAGCTGGTGACACAATTATATAGTGACCTGGAAAATAAATGTCACTTTCAGTTGCAGAAAGATCTACTTGAGAAACTTCAGCAGGACTTGGTAGCTGGGTGGTGCTCCGAGGAGGACTGTTTAGCTGCCATCCACTCTGTGTACAGTACTACAGGGTATATTTTGGACACACACAGCGCTGTTGCTAAAGTAGTTGCAGATCGATTACAAGATAGAACATGCCCAGTTATCATTCCATCTACAGCTCATTATTCCAAGTTTGCACCTGCTATCTTGCGGGCTTTAAGGATTGCAGAAATAAAACAAAATCCATTAAGTCAGCTTCACTTACTGAGTTCTTACAGCCCTTTGCCTCCAGTCCATAAGGGCCTGTTAAAGACATTGAAAGAGAATGAAAAGCAGAAACATCAGATCTGTGCTGCTGATGTGAGTGTCATGATGGAATATATAGAAACTGCAATACAAAAGAAGTTTATGAAAGTGTTCTAAGTAAACTTGCTTGGTATTTACTATACCAGTTTAAATATTTTCTTCACAAAAAAGTCACGCATTGATGCATAGTACACAAGGTCTCAAGTTTATATTCTGAGTACACTTTCTCATGTTCAGTTTAAAACACTTTAACATTGAATTTTTAAAATTGTTCATGAATGAGAGAATTCTAATGCTAATGGCAGCTGAAGAGATTGAGGGGCTCTTTTTCAGAAAAAAATATAGTATGGACAAATCAGTAGTATAGGTTTCTGCCAATGTGCCTCAGCCCTAATCTTGGAGGCAGCACATCTAAAGTGAAAAGGTAATCCTTTCTGAAATGGCTAACAAGTGCTACAATTGTTTGTTGTGTGTGTATGTTAAGTGCTTTGAGTACTTGTCCACTGGGAATTTAGCTAAACATTACACTCATTACACCTGAGGCACTGCGGAGCCTTCAGATGTAATAACAGCTTCCATCTTCTCTTCAGCTGGGATACATTTAAATTGGAATCCTTGAAGTAAAATTACCTATATCCTATTATCCATACAATATTTCAATATACCTTCTCTTAATATATTGCTTTTGTATTGACCGTAGCTGAAGTTTTTTATATAATCATGTATTCTTGTTCTCCATCAAAGATTTTTTCTTGTCATGGGGGCAGTATTTTGCCTTATCAAATAAAAGCTTTTCGTCTGTTTTATGACCTTTTAAAGTATATTTCTTCCCTGAATGTTCTTGCAGCTTCCATTAGCTTCTGCTGAGGCTTTGTTGAGGTCACAAGTTTATTGCACCATCTTATCTAACAGTAAAGGATAGTAATATCAGAGGGCTTCTTGGATAAATGTAAATGAAAATACTCAATTGTTGAATTATCATCTTTGTATTACATTTTGTGTTGGCGTTAGGGACCCCATAGGCTTTGGGAAGTATTTAAAATTACTTTTACTTAACATGTCAATTTTCTCCTCTGATTGAGTAACTTTTGTGTAGCTGAGAAACCACAGAAAATAATTATCTGAAGATTGAAATTAAAATTAAATGCTTCTAAATGCAAATCTATTTTAGGTTACATGGTCAGGAGACCTTTTCTATATCAGCTAATAACTAGTGGTTTAACAGATTTTTTTGCATCAAAAATAATAGATATGAATGTCAAAGTTTTTTGATCATTTTACCTTATCTACTAATTGTAGATTATATTTGGCAACCAAGGGTGTAAAATTTAAGTACTTGTTACATAATATAGTGTGCTTTGTGAAAATATAAGCTGATTGAAATAAGAATAGTTTGTATATGTTGTATCATACCTAATACAAATAATAGCATTTCATGTCTAATAAAGGTGTATCCAACTACAAAGTTATGTGTGCACGTGTAATATATATGTAGTTGTTTCTTTTTCCTTGCCTTTCTATTTCATAGCTTTTCAGGACATTTTTTTCTATTAGTTTTTTCCTTTTTTTTTTTTTAAAGTTATTTTTCATTTTGCCACAGTAATGCTAGAATCACATTTTGTTTTTTTGTCTTCAGAAACAAAGCCTAAAATAAGCAATGAAATGCAAAATGCTGGGCTTTAATGCAGCACGTTATTGGTCTTACAAAAAGGTAGTGCAAGTTTATTATTGAAAAGAAGGTTGATTGTGCATTGTGTTAGAGCATGAATACCCTTTTACTTCTGGAGCTCTGAGTTTGAATTTTCCCTTTAGTTCCAAGTAACAGTAAATGTGATTGTCTCACTGTATGTGCCATTACAAACCCTGTACTGTTATAAACTAATATAGATGTTTAAGGATAGGGTAGACTGGGTTGCAGCACTGAAACTCAGGCCATTGCTAAATCTTACCTTAAACTGTAATGTAATAATGTGGTAAGAGAAACTTGATTTAATGAACAATATATAGCACAACCCTTCTTCCCTCCCACCACCAACAGATTCTAAGATTAGGCTAAAAGCCTGTGTAAAACTGGTGTAGTTGATTTATAATGGGAATAAGATAGCAGCTATACTCAACATAACAGAAGTATTTTTTAGGATAGTGTTAGTTTGATTAATGCCAGTATTTCAAAGCTCACAGAAGTACCTCAAATTTGGTTGATTATTGAAAAAAAAAATCAACCAGATTGCTAGATAACAATTCCTGTGATATGAACTCATCACAGGTGACACTGTTTTATGGGAGGCAGGGGCTAAGAACAGAATGGATTTTGAAATGGAACATTTAATTCTCTTGTGCTTATGCCATGTTTACACTAAAAAGTTAGGCTGTCACTCAGGGGTGTAAAGAATTCTGCTGTCAACCTAGCTACTGCCCCTCAAGGAAGTAAATTAATTACAGCCATGGGAGAACTCTTCCCTGGCTAGAGTGAGTGTCTATGGTGAAGTGCTACAGCAGCACAGCCGCAACATTTCTAGTGAAAACATAGCTTCATACTTGGAACTCTGAAATTAAGGTAGAGAGACACTAGATAGCTTTCTACTGCTACTGATTGTGTATTACCTGTTCTGGCAATAGATTAACATGAGAGAATAAGTTTCTCAAGCTGTCTAGTACCTTTCATGAGTATAAATTCACTCAAAAACCAAACAAACCAAAAAACCCAATGCATTTTCACTTTCATTTCATGCAAGGTTCCCTGAAACCTATTTAGTGTTACAAATACTGTGATGTACTATTAGTGATATGCAATAATTTTGTTTTCACTTCAACTGGGAAAACTATACATTTATAGTATTTGCAGGAAAACATAATGTCAACATTGTGATGTGCAGACAATATCAATACTCTCTAGGCCTGGGCTGCACACACGTTGAACTGGTTTAAATAAAGATGTGATGTTGGAAATCAATTTGATACAAGCCAGGATTACATCGATGTAAGAGCATCTACATGTAAAGCTGGTGTGACTCTGGTTTCCCTAAACTAGTGTAGCATCACAGTTTTCATTAAACTGTTACAACTTCTTAGTGTAGATGAGCATCTGTTGAGCCACTGGTCTTTCATGGAGAACTTTGAAGGACAATCAATACAATGAAGCAAAATGCAGGACAATGTAGCACTTTAAAGACTAACAAGATGGTTTATTAGATGATGAGCTTTCGTGGGCCAGACCCACTTCCTCAGATCAGAGGAAGTGGGTCTGGCCCACGAAAGCTCATCTAATAAACCATCTTGTTAGTCTTTAAAGTGCTACATTGTCCTGCATTTTGCTTCAGCTACCCCAGACTAACACGGCTACATCTCTACCACTAATCAATACAATGTTTGTATTGATTTTTTTTTAGCGTATGGGTATTTGCATGTAATCATGATATGTGTTGCTTAGTAACTGACCAACTGCTCATAACTTTTCTTCAGTCATAATTCTGTTTCTTTTTTCAATTGCTACTACCTGCAATACCACATTTGAATAAAAGAAAGAACAGCAGAATCAAACCGATTTCTAAGGGGCAGACCTGATTTCATTCAAATGCCTTAGTAATAAAAATGCTAATTTTTCATATACTATATGTATGCATTATATAAATTGTTATATTTTATCAGAATTGTCTCTATATAAAACATCAGTTTAAAAAAATCTGCATTACTCAGGGAGATCAAGATCATAAATAATTATTTAACAAATTATGTTCTCTACTCTTCTTGTACTCTTACATATCTGTTCCTATTCACTATACAGGCAGTCCCCAGGTTACGTACAAGATAGGGACTGTAGGTTTGTTCTTAAGTTGAATTTGTATGTAAGTCGGAACTGGTACATATTGTTGGGGAAACTCTAACCAAACATTTCTCCAGAGCTCAGTTTTATTCTCCCACACCTCACTTCCCTCAGTCCTTTATTCTCAAGCTGAGGTATCTGTTGAGAAAAGCTGCTCCGCGTCTCCCTGGTCTGCTGGGGGGGGGGGGGGCGCTAGCTTCGCGTCTCCCTGGTCTGCTGGGGGGAAGCAGCTAGTGCGGGGTTGCCTCACCCCATTTGTAAGTAGGGATCCGATGTAAGGGGCGCAAGAATTGCTCAGGCCGGCCCTGGTCACTAGGCGGGCGCACATAAATGCCCCGACGGGCGCCATGGCACCCACGGGCACCGCATTGGGGACCACTGATGTAGGTGATATGCTTAAAAAACAAAAACTGGTCTGGTAGCACTTTATAGACTAACAAAACATGTAAATGGTATCGTGAGCTTTCGTGGGCACAGCCCACTTCTTTAGATGACTGGAGTTTTGAGTTTAGGATGTGAAGACCCAAAATAAATAAGGGAGAAGGGTGAAGAAAAAAAGGAGGGGAGGCGGAAAACAAGTTTTTTCCCCTCCTTTTCACAGAAATATTTTATTTGTTTTGTGTTGTTTTATTTATATTATGGTAGCAGCTAGAGAGCTTGATCAGGATTGGAAGCCCAGTGTGCTGGATGCTTTGCTCTGGAAATCATGTCAAAAACATCATATAGAGAAAATAATTTAACGGTAGTTCGAACTAGCAAGCCTAGTTCGAACTACCTAGTTCGTGCCCCGTGTAGCCGCGCGGCACAGGGTTCGAACGAGCGGGGTTTTAAAAATGGCGGAGCCCCGCTTATGCAAATGAAGCCCGGGAAATTCAAATCCCGGGCTTCATTTGCAAGTGTGGTATGCCTACATTACCCCGCTAGTTCGAACTAGCGGGGTAGTGTAGACATACCCTCAGTGACTTATGACCACACACTGCCTCCTTTCCTTCCTCTTGTTCCCTTTATATTAGCAGCTGCGTAACTGGAAATGCATAAGTCAAATATATAATTATACAAAATCAGGCAACAACAATATGGCTCATCAGTTTCTCATTTAATTATATATATATTGTGATGGTTTGTATCCTTTCATTTTGAAAAAAATAGAAGAACAAGAAATGTAGTAGGGCAATGGATAGGAAAATGTTATCCTTTAAGTTGAATATAGTTAGGCCCATGAGCCTAGCTGCTCTTTCAGCAGCAGTGTGTGGTCCAATAACTACTTTCTTAAGAACAGCCATACTGGGTCAGAACAAAGTTCCATCTAGCTCAGGTTGGCTGCCTACCGCATGTGTGCCATAAGTAGTACGTGAGCCAATTTTCAGTGGCACGCACAGCGGGAGCTCAGCCCCATCCCTCCTCCCCTGTGCAGCCGCTAGAGCCCTCTTCCCTGGCAGCAGGTTAGGTTGTGTTGGGAGAAGGCAGTACTGTGGCTGAGAGTCCTCAGCGATGCCTCCAGGGCCAGCCCGGGACTGCATGTCAATGGTAGTGGCACCTCTGGGGCCAGCCCGGGACTGCGTGGCTGTGGCAGTTGCTGTAAGGGGGCACAAAGCCAGGTAAGCCTCCCCCCTCATGCTCAGACCCCTATACCCCAATCCCCCTCACTCACTTCCCTCCCCTCTCCCCCTGCCAAGATCCTGCATCTCCAGCTTGCTCTGACACCTTCTCTTGTTCCTGCACCCTCCCTCCTGGCCAGATACCCTACCTCCATCCTGGTCCTGCACCCTCCCTCCTGGCCTGGCCAAACACCTATCCTCACACCCTGCTCCTGCATCCACTGTTGCTCTTGCACTCTGCCTCCCACCCATACCCCCAGCCTGCTTCTGCACCCTGCCTCCCACCCATACCTCACAACCTCTTCCCCTTCTGTACTTTACCTCCCTCCCAAATCCTGCACCCCATCCCTATTTCACTTGCTGGTGGCCCTGTCCCGCACACTGAACCCCTCATTTTTGTCCATAACATTCACTCACTCCGGAACCCCAGAAAAGTAAATCTGGCCTGTGGGTAATCCTGAACCTCAGTCCTCACTATTCCTTCCGTTCACCTCATGAGGTTGGAGCATCAGAGGAGTGAGGTGTTTCAGTTGGAGACCGCATCAGTGAGGGTTGTGGGTTTTTGGAGGAGTTTTTTTGCTTCCCAGCTGATTTTTCTGTGGGTTAGTGGCCTCCAACCCAAAAAAGGTTCCCCACCCCTGCCATAAATAAAACATTGAAGTCTTTTGTGTTGGACACATTAATATATTACTTTATTTAAAATGAAGTTTGATAGAGTAACAAAGTTAAAATGCTTAGTCTGTTTATTAATTTAAATTAAACCATTCGCCCTAGTGGCAGCTGGTTCAGAAAATATGGTCACTGTAACCAGCTTGCCCCTTCCTCTTTCTCTCCCCAGCATGCAGATCCATAAATAGAAGTGAATAAGTTAAATCTTGGCATGCCATGTCTGAAAGGTTGCAGACCCCGATCTAGCTCATTATCCTGTTTTCTGACAGTGGTCAATGCCAAGTGCTTCAAAGGAAGTGAAGAGAACAAGAGAATCATCAAGTAATCCATCCTCCATTGCTCATTCCCAGCTTCTAGCAAACAGAGATTAGGGGTGTCATCCTTGCCCTTCCTGGCTAGTAGCCATTAATGGACCTATCCTTCATAAATTTATCTAGCTTTTTTTTTAACACTTTTATAGTCTTGACCTTCACAAAATCCTCTGGCAGAATTCCACAGGTTGACTGTGTATTGTGTGAAGAAATTCTTCCTTTGTTTGTTTTGAACCTGCTGCCTATTAATTTCATTTGGTGACCCCCAATTTTTGTGTTATGAGAGTAAATAACACTTTCCTATTGCTTTCTCTACACCAGTCATGATTTTATAGATCTCTATCATATCCTCTTTTAGTCCAAGTCTTCCTAATTTCCCCTCATACAGAAGTTGTTTCATATTTCTAGTCATTTCAACTCATGGTCTATGATAAAGCGTATACGTGAAATACTGAAAAATTGTTTCATGTTTACAATAGAAAATGCATTGAAAGAACGTGTTAGGCACACGCTTGTAGCCAGCCAGGTCCAAATAGGGAGGCTCTGGCAGGTTGAATGGAGGTACAAAATGGGGAAAACCAAAGGGTGTTCCCTAAATTTTTTTGAAAGGCCAGGAACTCTTTTTAGATTTTAAAATATTTTTAACACTAAAAGTTCATACCAAAACTACATATGTGCTAACCTGACACTGAACTGCAATTCTGTATTAGGATAAGCTGCACGTGGGACTCAAGTTCTGAGAAAAATGTCACCAAAACCCAATAAAACCACATTACTCTCCAAATATTCTTGGCATCTTTCATCAGATGCATAAAGAAACTATGTAATACCAATGCCTCCAAGCCTAAACTGAAATGTAAACTGTATATTCCCTCCCCCCTGCATACAAACTCTGGCATTCCATTTCCCACCTCCCATTCACAACTAGATTTGAGTACTCTGTGGCTCTACCATATTCATCCCAGAGAATCAGATTTTCTAAAATCTAGTGATAGTGAAAATCAAACCATGGATTATGTGTTTGTGCATGTTTTGACAGCTAACCTATAAACCAGTGGTTCCCAATCTTTTTGATACTGGGGACCAGTAAACCCATTCACAAGCTTTTGGAGGACTGGTAAAATTTATTTGCATATTTGCATATTCATTAAACAAATGATAAATATGCAAATAAATTGTGTTGCTGGCCCTTCCTGTCTGGTGGGTTGTTCCGCCCCCCCCCCCCTTCTTGCCTCAATCCTGGCTGCTTTATTGGCTGGCGCCAGCTCCCGTGGCTGTGTCCAGTGCTGGGCATTCTGTGTCGGTGCGCACGGTGCTCAGCCTTCTCCCTGAGTCCTAGCACCCACCGGATCTAGCCCCAACGCCCAGGAGCATGCCCAGCAGAGGCGCTGTGGTGGCGGGCTCAGCAGTGCGGGGTACTGCTACCTCGTCACACAAATTAATAGGATCGTGTGCGATAATTTTTCTAAGGACTGGTATTTTTTTTCCTAAAGACTGGTACTGGACCACGGACCATACTTTGGGAAATGCTGATGTAAACAATTTTAGAACTAGAACTGCCTGCCTAGTCTGTTGCTGAGCTTTCTCTTCCTTCACTTACCTTTTTCTGCTTCTCTTTCCCCTCTGATTAACTTTACTATTCTCTACCTTCTGATTTCTTGCTACATCCATCATTGTTGCTCCTTGCCTTACCTATCTCCCATGCCTGCTTAACCTGTCATCACTCTATTTTCTGCCTCCCTTGGGTTTTCCCTCCCTTTTCTCCTCATTCTCTGATCTTTATCTCATCTAATCTCATCTCTGTTCTGCAGTCTCTTTCCTTCTGAGTCTCTACACTTGCTTATTTGGGTCTGCCCCCAACCTCTTTTTCTTACCATCCCCATTGTCTTTTTTTCACATGCCCTTCTCCTCCATGGCATCTTTCTTATTTTATTTTATTTTATTTTATTTTATTTTATTTTATATTTTTATCCACCTCTCTATTTAAAATATTTGAGGCTGACTTACAATAGTTTAAAAAACACAATATAATTATATATAAAAAATTAAAATAAGAGACCCCAGGGGGACATAAAACCTGCTAAGGCATCAAAAGGAAAGACACATGCATGCATACACGGAGACTCAAACACCAATGAAAGCACAAGTAATAAAGATGGCTTTAGCCTGGTGCTGAAACAATGCAGTCAGTCAGTGCTTCCAGCAACATTCTACACTGATTAAACCACTAGGGGAGAACAGTGCAGCAGAGCAGTCCCATACGTACAACTGAAACATAAATAGTTCTTTAATATTTGGGCCCTAATACCCCACGAGGAGGGCAATATTTTCACCATTCTCCATGTGTCCATTTTGACAAACAATTAGACATACAGCATATTAGAAAACCATATTCACTGGCATTTTTATTCCATAAATGGCCTGTAAAGACACACTAAACAGCGCTTAATGTTAAAATAAGCTGACTTCTTCATAAATGGTGTTTTCCAATCAAAGCTTGCTTTTGATATGCTAGAATTAGGGATGTGTACGTGAACTTGTGTACATGGCTCACCAATGAGCCAGGTCATCAAATAATCCTCATGGTTACATGCAGCCCCCTCTTACTCTGTGCTGCTGCCTCTGTATCACATGTGGGGAATATGAGTGTGGGAGAGATGGGAGCTGATGCTTGTGGGGAGCTGGCTTTCAAGCTGGCTCCCTGTGAGCACTGGCTCCTGCTTCCCTTCCCCCCACATGTAAATGTGTAACTGATTAAAATTTCAGCAGTTACAGGTTTACAAAAATAAATGTATTTTAATATCCCTAGCTCGAATCCTTGTTATTTACAGCTCTCTACCACAAGATGGCGCCCCTAACAGAAGTTTAGTACTGATGAGGATTTACAACACTTCTTGGGGTGGAGGAGAGGGATGGGGCGGGAGGGGTCTGCATGAGCTTTTTAATACTAGAACATTTAATGAACAGGAAAACAATTTAAAAATTGTATTAAAAATCACAACTGACCCATGTTCTTTGATATGTGGAAAATATAGCAAGGTCTGGTTGTTCCAGCTCAGGAAAACAACATATTAGATTAACCATGTTACATGTTTTATGTCAGTTGCAAGATTTGAATCTAGTGAACAAAATCTAGTGAACAAAACCAGAACATTATATCTCAAATCCAGAGTGCTGAAGTCAAGGGCACAAATTACACTGTCCCTTAGATTTGGTGTGAGTAATATGTTTTTGAGGAGGAAGGTGTTGGGTGAGAGAGAGGGAACTGAGGCTTGTGATAGCCTGTGAGATGAAGACTTGCAGGTAACAAATAATCATAATCATTTGCATATTTTAAAGATGTCTGAAAAAGAATACAGCTTTCAGTGGAGTTTGTATTTTTCATAGTTCATTTGTACCTATGGAGGAAAAGGAAACTTAAAAGTTGACCTGTCTTTCCGTAGTCCTATTTCTTTTGGCAGCTTTCTTGTAATGTTTTACATTTTAAAAACAAAATACTCTCTAGTATTCATTTACTAAAATAGAGAAATTTGGACAAAATGTAACTCATGTGCAAGCCTGCAGCATATTAAACTAGTGAGGGTGCAGACCTGAGACAAATAGCACTAAAAACAATGTCAAGTACTTTGATGGTTTGTTTTAACCATTTTTTTTGGTGTTGTCATTAAAGACCTGATCAGATACCACTGAAGTCAATGGGAGTTTCATGTCTGATTTAATGGGTACAAGATGAGGTCATTTATATTAATCTTTTCAATTTCCTTTCTTGGTACTGCCTAACTGCATTTCAGTCAGGCTGGTGCAGGGATTTGGAGTGTGGGAAGGGGTGTGGGCTGAGGCTGGGCAGCATTTGGACAGGTACAAGTCCCAGTGGGTGCATGCTCTGGCCCTGCATTGCTCCTGGAATTGGCTGGCCCCTAGATGTGGGGAGAGGGGGAAGGAGGAACAGGTGGCTCCATGTGCTGTCTCTGCCTGAAGGCACCACCCCTGAAGCTCTTATTGGCAACAATTCCCAGCCAATAGGAGCTGTGGAGTTGTTGCTCTAGGCTGGGGAGATCCTCTCCTTCTTAGGCACCACAGGGAGGGACATGTTGGCTGCTTCCAGGAGTGGCTTGGGGCCAGGGACCTTGCCTTTGCTCCACAGTGCCACTGGACTGTTGGCAGCCAATCTCCTGCTTTGGCTTTAGGATCCTCTGGGAGATCGAGACTCCAGGCGAAACTCAGAGAGTTGGTGACCCTATGCAACTGTCTCCTCCCAAACCAGGGATAAGGGAGAGAACAAAAATTCTTAATACTGAAAAAAATTATAATTTAGTAAAACAGTCTCAAAATTAACAGGTTTTTGCAGGAGGATTTTCACAGGCACAAATACTCATTGATTTTCTATAGAACTTGGATACTTTTGTACCTTTGTAAATCTCCCAGTTAAGAGTAATAGATTTTAAAGTTAAAATCTTGATGTAATTAAAATGAATCCTTCAAGTAACTCAACACTGGCTGTGCTAAAAGATCAGGCTTAATAAAAATGCAGCAAATGTTGATCGACTTGTGAATGATTGACAGTTAATGACCAGTTGTTACAGTTTGGGTTAAGCACCTGAGTTTCTGCCTGGGTAATTGAGTGTAGCACTAAGTGAAGACATGTCTATGTTACAAACTAAAGTTGGTTTAAGTCATGTCGCTGTAAAGCCACCCCTGTAATTGTCAGTTGTGTATGTCCACACTTTGTTCTTTGTGTTGGGGGAGCACATCCATTTTAACAGCTCTTGCATTGACATAGAGCAGTGTACTGTGGGTAGCTATGCCACTATGCAACTTGCTGCAGGGTGTTTTGGGAAGGGTTTGCAATGCCATCAAGGGCAGGTTCAGTGGAACATCATGCAAGTAACCTGCCCTGGTACCCTGCGAGCAAGCCATCAGACAGCATGGGTCCTGTACTGCTCTTCAGCATTGTGCTGTTCATTATGAACACAAGGCTGTAAGACAAGCTCAGTGCCTGACTATTTGCTTGAGGGAGGCCTTGAAGGAGCATTTTAACAATGAGTCAGAAAACTGTGTTGTTGTAGTATGTTAAAAAGCTGAGCACTATTTGTTTGCATCATACTATGAACCTTTTAATGATTGCTCTGTGTGCCTGACAATTACAATGCAGATGCACTTATTGCAATTGTCTGTGAATGTCAGCAGTGGCCACCATGTGATGGCAAATAAATTCAGTTTCCATAAATAGATTTTCATTCCACACCCATGCAAACATACCTATGTAAGCTGAGGTAAGCTCCCTACATGCAAAAGGAAGTATCTTTAAAGGGGCGGGAACCAGGAAATCACAAGCACTTATCAATCTCACAGCCGGGCTCGAGTGAGACTGTCATTGTATTTAATCTCCAGTAGAGTGGAGTGCTTGGGTATTGCTGCACCTTGGAAAAAACATGAAATGTGTGTGTCTGTTGGGATGGAGTAGTGCAGGGAGGTCCCAGAACACTGTATTTTTTCAAATTAAGATTTAAATGACTGGAGAAAGTTCCATCCAAATTAAAACAAACCTCAAACATTTGAATTTGTTTCAGGCAGGGATAATTTACATTTTTATCTGATGATTTGTTGTGGAGTGTTGTAACTCACATGCAGCAAACTGCAGTACGAAGTATACAGAAAACTCCCCTCAGATTCTCTTCTCCTGCCTCCCTACAGTGATTTTGCTTTATATCAGGGCTTATGCACCTGTGAAGAGGAAAGGATTAAGTCTCCTTTGCTTATGATTTCTCTACAGCTAATGTAGTAACTCCTATGAGCTCTGAATTGAGGAAATAGATTCAAAAGAGCATACCAAAGCAAAAATAAGTACAGGTGCAGTACAAAGACAGAAATTCTTGAAATTAGAGTCACTGGTCTAGGTTTTTCTGAAACCTGAATACTTTTGAGACATTCTTCTCTTTTCTTTGACAGAGGTGAGAGTCCAAAGGATACCACTCTGTATCTGTGATCCCTGTGAAGGTAGCTATCTGCGTCATATATTCCAGATAACAAAAGTTCATTCCAATTTTAAATATGTGTAATGTAATAAATACATTATCAGTACACATGATACTTACTCACTTTAATTAGGCTGTTCAGAGCCATGTGATGCTGCAATTTATTTTAACGTATTTACTAAAGTAAAGATATTTTGAAACCTGGAGTTTTTTTTAACATGAAAACCTTCCTCAAGAGAAGTAAATCTCATTTCTCTAATGAATAATCTACACTAGGTACACACAAATTGTACCAATTTCCTATCCTCCATCAGTAATTTAACCATGCAAAGTTCACATCTATATGGAAAAGTGAATGCCAGAAGTATCTGTGTGTCCAGCAAAAGCTTAAATTTCATTTCTTTTCATTCTTCCTTTCAAACCTTCTTTTCCTACAATCAGAGGCACTGCACCCTGATAGTTCCCACTGCCCCAACCCCAATCCATATAACACCATCCTGACTCCAGCCCCCTCTTTGTGGAAATGTCTGTGGCTCCACATCAAAATTACTGTTTTCCTCTCTGCCTCCTGGTATGCCTGCCACTGCTTTTGATTTTAACAAGCTCTTCTCCATGCCTTGAACAATTTGACTAGAGATGTCAAAGTTCCAGTGGCTGAAGTGGAGCTGTGACTGCACAGCCTCTTCTACCCATGGACCCAGAAGCTCCACCAGCACCATACTCCAGGCAGGAGCGTGTTTAATGTGTAGAGCCAACCTACTCAGCAGGACAGTTGTTAATGTGAGATCTCCAGATCAAGCAAAAACCAGTAAGAGCAAATTTAAAACTTCCTGGGGCTTTAAAAGGGGAACAGCATTTATCTGTATACTTGGCTGTAGTGCAGCGGAGTTCAAAATGGTAACCACAGCAATCACAGTGGGAATTGTGGGCTACCTCATGGGAGGCCACTTAAGTTGATATAAGCAATGCAGTGTCTACAACGCCACTATATTAACATAATTACATCGGTTTACGCATTATGCCTCTTGTGGAGGTGGAGTAATTAAGTGGCTGTAGTAAATGAATTATGTCAGCAGGTAGGGCTGCATTATGACTTTCCTGGGCCTCAGGCACTTTTGCCTTCGTGGGCCCCTCCCACAATAATAATATCAATATTAAAAATTATTTTTGATATAACTTTAAATACTTCAAAAAATTTTCTGTTTTAGGCAAAATGTAATAGATTTTCATGGGCCCTAAAAGTTTCATTTTTTTCTGATGTGAGAAAAAAATTAAAACATTTTCTTCGACCCCAAAAGTTCATTTTTTTCTTCTGATTTTAAAAGAAATTAAAACATTTTCGTGGGCCCCTAAAAGTATCGTGGGCCCTAGGCACTGTGCCTACTGTGCCTAATGGATAAGTCGGCCCTGTCAGCAGGAGGGACAGTGTAGTGTAGATGCTGACTACGTCAACCTGACTCTGTAGCGTAGACCAGGCCTGAATAGACGGGGTAAATGTTCTGGATTACATCCAGAAGAACAATGAACAAACACACAGTATTTTTAAATAAAAGATATTAGGGCTCATTTAATAAAACTAGAAGGAGAGTATTATTTTGCTCCTCTGAAGATAGAACTGTAGTGTTATAATGTATTATATTAATAATGTGATGATACTCGTATAGAATCTATGGGAAAATGTTCTTTTTAGCTGACTTCCTTCTTATTTGGTCTTTGTGAGCTTGCTTTTGATCTAATTATATTTGATTATTTCATAAACAAATGTATCTATTACACTTTTTGTAATGCTGATCAATGTTTGATTACAGTCCATCACTTATAAGAAGGCAACAAACATTCCCATGATAGAAGTAGGCACCCAACTACCTAAATACGTTGAGTAATTCTTATAGTGAATGTATTGCACAACTGAATCTGTACAAGGGCAGAATTTACCACACACAGAATCCACATTGGAGTCAACACGTGTTGGTTTAGAAATGTGTTGTGTCTCTAAACAAAACAACATAAGGAAGTAGTTGTCTTTCTGCTTTTTATCTTCCACCCCATCAGATTAATTGCTCTAGCCTACCACAAAGAAATGTAGTTCATTTTCCTTTGAGAAATGTAGAATGCTGGTGTTGTGCCAGCAAAATGCAGGAGATGCTTGTTTCTCTCCTGGACTTAATGGCATTTTCTAAGAGTGGGTCTACACAGCAGGGCTTAACTTGAAATAAGCTATGCAAATTGATCTACGCCAATTGTGTATCTTATTTCGAAACAGCTTATTTTGAAATTGGGAGCGTCTACACAGCACTTATTTCGAAATAGAGCACTTTTCCTCCGGCTTCCCTTACTCCTTGTACAATGAGGGTTACAGGAGTTGGAGTAAGAAGTCCTCCAGCTTGACAGTATTTCAACATTATTTCAAAATAACTGCCTGCTGTGTAGATGCAGGCTAAGTTATTTCAAAATAACGCTAGTTATTTCGAAATAATGTTGCTGTGTAGGCGTATCCTAACAGAAAAGTGTAGTGCCAAGATGAAGTTCTTTGTGGAGGTGAAGCTAGACCAAACTCAGCAATCAATTAAATAGAATTCTGTATACAGTGGCACTGATGCCAGAAAGTTCAGTTCTCTCAATTCTCCAAGATAATGGAACAAGAATTCTAACTTTGTACAATATCAGATCTCATACAAAGCTGTTAAACAAATAACAGAGGATCAGATGCAATTCCTCCATCTCCTTTGTACTCATACCTTCAGTGGCATTCAAAGTGGGATTTTCCTTTGAAGAAGACAGTAACATCCCTTTTCAGTGTTTTAGTATTGCTAAGCCTCACGGATTTAAGGTGAATAAGGTGATTTTAGTCCCGATTCCAGAAGTTCTTGCTAAAGAGACTGGGTTCCCATTGTGCCTAGGCATTGTACAAACATATAGGAAGACAGTCCCTACTCCAAAGTGGTTATAAATTAGTTCACAATGGTGAGTTTATGCTGATGTAGCTGGACTTGGAATTCACCCATCTCATATAGGGGCCACCAAACATACATTAGGTGGGCATGTTTTTTAATCCCTGCTAAATCAGGCTGGTTCATAAACTAAATTAGCTTTGTTGAGTATTTCTACACTGGGTAGGTTGCTATACAGTATTGCCTACACTGCTCATCCAGCATTCACCCATGTTAAGACCTGGAATGATTCATTTTTCTTTTTCAAAGCACTACCGAATTTTGCTGCCCTTATTCATGTTGAATAATATGCAATTCTATGGGCTGGTCCACTGATTTTAATGGCTCTTTGTAGAGTAAGGTATTAAGGAAACTTGAGTAGCAGAATCTGGCCCTAACTGATTAACTGCATAGGGACATTGGTTTTAATCTTTTTTGTTGTTGTTGGTTGTTCCATTTTCCCACAATATTCCAGTACAGCAAACACCAATAGACTCCACAGTTTGATACTGCCTCACAATTAAAGACAGTGTCATTGTTCATGTTTTTAAAAAAACTTCCAAAATGTGAAATATACAAAGACTTTCCAATCCAGTAACAGTCACAGCAAAACTGGTTAATTTCAATCCAGTACTCTTAAATGCACATGATGTCATCCTTTTGTACTCCTAACTCTAGTTGGTTCTGTTCTTACAGGTCCAGAGAGTAATGAAAAACCGATGAGATGCCTGTTCTTCCAGCTTCCGAGAGCATGAACCCTATCAATTTCAACCTCTTGGCAGCTTGCAAGAACCAAGGTGGCAGGAAGAGAGGAGATGTATCATGCATCTGTGATGCTGATTGTTAATTTCAGCCCCACTCAGGAATTTGTAGATAGTTACAGTCATTTTGGCTAATTGGTTTCTATTTATTTATTTTTAATCAGGGAACATTCTGAATCAGGAAGTGACAATATTGTGGAGGTAGATTGTAAGTGCCTGGCCAGTGTCTCTTTGAAGCATCAATTCAGGAAGATTTAGTGCATAGGAGTCTATGGAAATTTTTAATCCTTTTTGCTAACCAAGCATGACAGATAAATTATTTCTCTGTTTTCTACTCCACACAAACAGATAAATTAATCAAGAAAATAACTTTTGTCATTTGGTAACCACCTGTTCTTCCAAAACCAGAGTCTTCTTGAATTACAACAGATAAGCCCCTTGACTAGCAGCAGTTTAACAGGAAAGGATGCTCTCTCCAGGGAGCGCAATGTTGCAATCATTGGTTCTTGAATGGCTTTACTCTTCTGGCTATGCAAGATTCTGCTAGGTGATGAGAAGAGCCATTCTGGGAGTAGTGATATGATTTGCCCTCTTGAGAACATTGTGGCTGTGTCTAGACTGGCCAGTTTTTCCGGAAAATCAGCTGCTTTTCCGGAAAAACTTGCCAGCTGTCTACACTGGCCGCTTGAATTTCCGCAAGAACACTGACTTCCTACTGTCTGAAATCAGTGCTTCTTGTGGAAATACTATGCTGCTCCCGTTCGGGCAAAAGTCCTTTTGCGCAAAGCTTTTATGCAAAAGGGCCAGTGTAGGCAGTTCAGATTTGTTTTGCGCAAAAAAAGCCCTGATCACGAAAAAGGCGATCGGGGCTTTTTTGCGGAAAAGCGCGTCTAGATTGGCACGGATGCCTTTCCGCAAAAAGTGCTTTTGCGGAAAAGCGTCCGTGCCAATCTACACGCTCTTTTAAAAGCATTTCCGGAAAACCATGCCAGTCTAGACGTAGTCTCTGAGTAACGGACCACGGGCAGGTAGTGTTACATGCAGGTAGTGTTACAAAATGACTCTGCATGAGTCCAGTATTTCAGTAATACTCTATTCTAAGGCACCGAGGGAGACAATCAGATAAAAATATTCCTTTGGGTAACAATATATGTTGCAGGACTAAAACAGTAAACTTATCAATCAATGGCAAAAGATCCTGTTCTCAGTCCAGAACAAGACAGATTTGGAACATTTCTCAGTGACCCATTTGTCTTAAGAATTGCATAAAAACCGATCACCACCCTCTGCTGAAATTGGAAAATTAGATAAATTCATGCTGCTTGAGGCCTCAAAGTTGGTCAACCAAACCATGATGCAGCGTGTGATGGAGAGTATGTCTACAGTAGGGATATGAATGACTAGTTGACTATCTGATAAGCAAATGCTTGTCGGATAGACAACATGCTAGTCAATCAGTCATTTCCCTCCCACCTTGCTGCATCTACCAAAAAGAGGCCTCTATCAGTAAGAGAACCAAAAAAGTGCTACCGTGGATTAACAACCAGGTAAAAGAAGCAGTGACAGATAAAAAGTGGAAGTCAAATCCATACATACAAACTAAGTGTAAAAGTATAATAAGAAAAGCCAAAAAGGAGTTTGAAGAACAGCGAGCCAGAAACTCAAAAAGTAATAGTAAAATGTTTTTAAAGTACATCAAAAGCAGGAAGCTGGCTAAACAACCAGTGGGGCCCTTGGATGATGGAGATGCTAAAGGAGCACTCAAAGATGATAAAGTCATAGTGGAGAAACTGAGGATATTGGGGAGATTCCTAAACCTGAGCCATTCTTTTTAGAAGATACATCTGAGGAATTGTCCCAGATTGCGGTGTCATTAGAGAAGGTTTTGGAACAAACTGATAAACTTAACAGTAACAAGTCACTGGGATCAGATGGCATTCACCCAAGAGTTCTGAAAGACCTCAGATGGGAAATTTTGGAACTATTAAGTATGATTTGTAACCAGTCTTTTAAAATGGCTTCCGTACCTAATGACTGGAAGATACCTTAATGTGTCACCATATTTAAAAAGGGCTTTAGAGGTGATCCTGTCAATTACAGATCGGCAAATCTAACATCACTACCAGGCAAATTAGTTGAAACTATAGTGAAGAATAAAATTGTCAGACATACAGATGAATATAATTGGTTGGGAGAAAATCAACATGATTTCTGTAAAGGGAAATCATACTTACAAATCAGCTAGAGTTCTTTTGAGGGGGTCAACAAACAGGTGGATAAGGGGGATCCAGTGAATATAGTATACTTAGATTTCCAGAAAGCCTTTGACAAGGTCCCTCACCAAAGGCTCTTAAGTAAAGTAAGTTGTCATGGGATAAGAGGGAAAGTCCTTTCATGGATTGATAACTGGTTAAAAGACAGGAAACAAAGGGTAGGAATAAATGGTAAGTTTTCCAAGTGGAGAGAGGTAACTAGTGGGGTCCCCAAAGGGTCTGGCCTGGAACCCAACCTATTCAACTTATTTATAAATGATCTAGAGAAAGGGGTAAACAGCGAGGTGGCAAAATTTGCAGATGATACCAAACTGCTCAAGTTAATGAAGACCAAAGCAGAATGTGAAGAGCTTCAAAAAGATCTCACCAAACTAGGTGATTGGGCATCAAAATGGCAAATAAAATTTAATGGTGATGGATGCAAAGTAATGCACATTGGAAAAAATAATCCCAATTATATATACAATATGATGGGTACTAACTTGGCTACAACTACTCAAGAGAGAGATTTTGGCCCTCGGCCTGTTGTTACACTTCAAGGGTGGAGGCGTCCTCATCAACTAATCGAATAGTCGTTGCAAATTGCATCGACTATTCAATTAGCCAATTAATCGAAATTTTACATCAGTCTACACTGGAATAAGAGACCTGCAGCAGGCCCTGGACAGGTGACTTTAAGTTTGTGGGGCTCAGACTGTAGGGCTATATGATTTAAAGTGTGTCTGGGCTTGGGCTGCAGCCAAGGGTTTGAGATCTGACGAGGTGGGTAGCTTGATCAAAGCCAATGTAGTTATGACTAGATGTGCCACAGCTGCGCCTCCTGCTTACTGTGTATTCATGCCCGCTGTGAACACTTAAGAGTGCTGTGCTGAGTGCAAGAGATGAAGGTCACCTTTTTGGCCTTGATCCTCCTGTTCCCACTGAGTTCAAAGGCCAAATTTCCCTTGATTTCAATAGGAACAGGAGCACGGTCACCTCAGTCCCAAGAGTTGTGCCTGTGTTAATAGGATGATGTGCTTTCAGGCTTTTCCACTGCTACATTTTGGTATATGAAGAGTTCATAACCAAAGCACATCTGCTGCTGTGCAGTTAACAGTTTGTTGGGCCAGATGGTTATTAATGAGCCACAAAAAGCAGAAAATTTTTCCTTTAAATGCCTCAGTCTTTTGTCTTTCCCGAGATGAGTTTGCTGTCACCTCTGTTTCACTGTTGTAGTCAAGATTTTTCCTTTTTGTGCAATTGGATTGGCTGTGGCTGGAGTGTAAACACATCACTTTTACTGGGCAGAGAGATGAGGGCAGGGCAGAGGATCATCCATGCAGCAAATGATGTTTGGAGCCTCATTGAGAATACCTTGGAAATAGTTTCATTTGCAGACCAGATGTTTCTATAATGCACTGAAATTCTTCACTGTGGTCCATCATCATAAAGTCATTTTGGCATAGCATTTAAAAAAATTCTCTATTCCTTTCTTACAGGAGAATTAAAGTTTACAGGGGCTGACTTTTAAACACTATATTACAACTTAAAATGCCAGAATCAGAGCTTTATAAAAATCATTTCTTGTAACAGGAGCTTTGTGCCTAATTTTATTAAGTTCCTTTCAGGCTGCAAGCTTAGATGGCAAATCAAGAGCAGTACTTGTACACTACAATTAGGCAGCCTTTGAAATGTCCTGTGATAGAGTGTCCACCTCTCACTTACCCTGAGAGGGGTAATGGAGACCAACCAGGATGATTAGTCTATTAGGCTGAAAGCAAAGGAAATCCATCTATGCAGGATCAGGCAGGGTTTCTATAAAGCTAGAGCTGCTAGCAGGAAAGAGCAGTCTGCAGTCACTCCCTGGGGCTA
Organism: Pelodiscus sinensis; assembly: GCF_049634645.1. Taxonomy (NCBI): domain Eukaryota; kingdom Metazoa; phylum Chordata; order Testudines; family Trionychidae; genus Pelodiscus; species Pelodiscus sinensis. The sequence goes on from NC_134712.1 coordinate 224,828,946, forward strand.
TAGAGATAAGTAATCCACGGTTGCTCTCTGAGAGGAAGGAGCAGAGAGGCTGGCAGACCAGGGCAAGAAGCAGTCCGGGGGTAAGCCACAAGCCTGGGGACTAAACAGACCTTGTCTGGACTATAAGGCAGGCCTGGGTTCCCTTACCCAGCACAGTGGACTGGATGATTGCCTGAATCAGTGTGAGAGTGACAGACTTTGAAGAATGTAGTTTCACTGAGTGACCTGGCTGCAGGGCCAAATCACAAACAGAATGCTATAGTTTCTTCAGTGAGAGCATGGTTCCTGGACCAAGAGAGGGGCAGCAGATGAAAGAGATGAGCACACCCTTCCTGCAATTGTAAACTTATCCCCAGAGTGGCCAACAGGCGGTGCCAGCCTAGTGGGGAGTAGTACACCCCATACATGTCCATATTTCTCTTCTAAGACTGGGGAGTTAACATTAAGGCTGTGGTCTCTTAGAAACAGTCAGCCTTGGTTACAAAGACAAAGGGTCAGGGCAGCCAACAGGCCTGCTGGGTCCAAGGTAATGTGTGTGTGGGGGTGGCTCTGTGCTCATGGAAGGGGCGGGGTTGGGGCAGCCTTCCCCTAGCGCTGCCCAGATTGCACCATGCCTGTCAGCCCTCTGAGCACACAGTGCGGGGTTCTGAAGCATAGCACTCCCATGATGAAACCAGTCCCAGGAAGATCCACACTGCCTAAATGGAACTCCTGTCCCCATCCCTCTTACTTTCACAGGGCTCTGGCATTTGAACACCTGGCTTAGTGAGGTCTTTCCCACTGAGGTGACCCCCCCTCATTTGGGACAGGTTAAGCATAGTCCTACTTCTCTGTATTCCTACATTACAACATTGGAAACAGCATTTCACTCACTTACATTCAGTACCAAAAGTCTTGGAGGGGTAGCCGTGTTAGTCTGTAACTTAAATAAATATATATATTAAAAAACAACCATGGTCCTGTAGTACCTTAGGGTATGTCTACACTACCCCGCTAGTTCGAACTAGCGGGGTAATGTAGGCATACCGCACTTGCAAATGAAGCCCGGGATTTGAATTTCCCGGGCTTCATTTGCATAAGCTGGGAGCCGCCATTTTTAAAACCCCGCTGGTTCGAACCCCGTGCAGCGCGGCTACACGGGGCACGAACTAGGTAGTTCGAACTAGGCTTCCTAGTTCGAACTACCGTTACTCCTCGTGGAATGAGGTATGCCTTTTAAAATGGCTTCCGTACCTAATGACTGGAAGATACCTTAATGTGTCACCATATTTAAAAAGGGCTTTAGAGGTGATCCTGTCAATTACAGATCGGCAAATCTAACATCACTACCAGGCAAATTAGTTGAAACTATAGTGAAGAATAAAATTGTCAGACATACAGATGAATATAATTTGTTGGGAGAAAATCAACATGATTTCTGTAAAGGGAAATCATACTTACAAATCAGCTAGAGTTCTTTTGAGGGGGTCAACAAACAGGTGGATAAGGGGGATCCAGTGAATATAGTATACTTAGATTTCCAGAAAGCCTTTGACAAGGTCCCTCACCAAAGGCTCTTAAGTAAAGTAAGTTGTCATGGGATAAGAGGGAAAGTCCTTTCATGGATTGATAACTGGTTAAAAGACAGGAAACAAAGGGTAGGAATAAATGGTAAGTTTTCCAAGTGGAGAGAGGTAACTAGTGGGGTCCCCAAAGGGTCTGGCCTGGAACCCAACCTATTTTTTTTTTTTTTTTTTGCTGGTGGCCATCTTGTTTTCTTACTCTGTGTGGGAAGAGAGCTCCCCCTGCGGAACTAGGTAAGTGGGGAGGAGGGGAATCTAGGAGGGACCCTGGGGCTGGGTCGGGGGGTGGGCCCAGGGGCTGAGCCTGATTGCTGGGTATCTGTAGGGTTGACAGGTGTCTGGTATTTTCTGTTCCTGGCAGGGAAAAAAAAATCAGAAAATACCAGACATTTTAGGTGTCCGGTATTTTCTGATTTTTTTTTATCGGACAGGAGGCAAAAATACCGGACTGTCTAGGTGAATACTGGACACCTGGCAACCCTATCAGTGAGGAGAGACACTTGAAGCAGGAAGCAACCCAGGGACAGCATTGGCTACAGGATGAGTGAGCTGATGCCAGAGAGTCAGTGTGTTGTGGCTGGAATATTCCCTGCAGACACAGTAGCTAGAGCACATCACTAAAAGGGCCCTGGGCTGGGGTCCAGTGGAGTGGAAGGGCCTGGACTCCCCTCTGCTGGGGGAAGTAAACCTTTCCCCTATCTAACCATACCTTTATAGACTTTAATCATTGGGCCGTATTCCTCCACAAGGAGGGACGAATTATAGACTGGGGCTATTGAACTGTGCTACTCTGCATATAGGGGAAAGTTATAGACTCTGACCATTGTGTCACAACAGGACTATTGAACTGTGCTTCCTTGCAAATAGGAGAAAGTTAGACTGACCATTGGGTCACCCCATCTTGAGAACAAGGGGGGTGGGAGTAAACAGTCTTTGATGAGAGAAATTAGAGACACAGACTGGGGGATAAAAAGTGGAGATGAGACGGGCACCCTCAGACCTCTCTGAACCAGGGGCAGATATAGGGCAGGGCGAACGGGGCGGCTGCCCCGGGCCCCGTGCTTCAGAAAGCCCCGCGCATGTGCCGTGGCACCGCTGCGCATGCGCATGGCGTCACTGCGCATGTGACGTGACAAAGGGGGGGTTCTTAGAAACTATTGTAAGCAAAAGAGAGAAATGAAGAAGTGATGGAAAACTAACATGGAGCCAGAAACGGAAGGCTGGAGAGCAACCACAATGTTAGGGAAGAAAGGTCAGCGTTCATTAATGCATTGGAAGTGTTTGAAGATATTTATGCAATGGTATAGAAAGGGAAGATCATGGATTTTTTTAAACATTTGGCAAAGTGTCACAGAAGAGTATAATATCTACAATAAAGAGTAATGGACTAAGTGGAAAGTTGACTCATTAGACTGATAATTAGGTACAAAGTTGGAAATAAAAAGTAGCCAGAATAGAAGCCTTTTCATCTGGAAAGAAGTTAGGCTGTCATGCTAGAAGGCTGCATATTATGGAGAGAAAGACATGACCTCAGTTTGATCTATAAACTTTTGTTCTTGGATGACTTTCTACTACAGCTTATTATGCTGTACAAAACTGAATGTTAACTAAAAAGTAACAGTGAGGTCTGACACTGGCAAGAGATAACTAGAACCACGTGGAATGAACTGGATATAGGCATGAAGTGGGGAAAATCCACTCAGTGAACAAATTTGCTTGGTTCCAGAGTACCTAATTAAATCACTGGTGGAAACTGTAGAAATTTGTCTGCATGTGAGAAAGAGAGAACGTCAGAGAGGAATAAAATGATTCTATAGTTATATTGTGATTTAATGGCTGCCTTCCAACCCATTCTCTAAGCACTTCAAGTGCCGTTTTGTGTGTTCTGAACCTGGAAGGGTCACTGGTCATCACACAATATGTGGCATCAGTCAGAAGATAGGCAGAAGCATATATTGGAGAGAAAGTTGTTGCAAAGGGAAAGAACAGTCTCAGAGAACTGATGTAGTAGCAATTCTGCACTATAACAGACTGAGAGCAAAACCCACTATTCTTACCTTACTTCCTATGAATTTGAATTCTTTATGCATCTATCTATTAGAGGGGTTGCAGAATATATTTGTTGGGGGAAAAAGTAGGTGTGTGTAGTATTAGGCACCGAAAGTGAGCTGTACCACAGCTCGGTGTTTAACAGCTTAATTCACCATAGCGAAAGAAAAATGGGCAAATACTATTGTTCAAAAGTATCACCAGTTTTTACAGGATGACTATTAGAAGCCTACTACCCTAACTGTCTTGCCTCCAAAATGCTGTGGAGTAAAGATATGCTAGCAGGACACCACAGCTAGCTGTGGCTTTTTTATTATAAAATACAATGAAAATAAGTAGCATTATCCAGATATCTGCCAACATAAAATCAAAAAGGTTTCACAGATCAGATGTTATCTTTTGGGTTATTTTCCACAATGTGATTGACATGAAAGTGGGACAAGCCTTTTCAGGAACACTGGTTGATATAACTATTAATAAAGAACTCATTGTATTTTTGTACATAATCCACAACCTTTCCCCAAAATGGGAGACTTGGTGTCCAAAGTGGAAAAACATTGGGCAAAACTACTTGGACTACACTTTTTTGTGAACAGTATAAATTGGACTCTGATTCTATGGATTTTGATCAGTGTCTATGTGCCTTTCTGCCACAGGAAGTCTGAGCAGAGACAAACTTGGACTCAAAAGCGACAAGGAGTCCTGTAGCATCTTATAGACTAACAGATGTATGGAGCATAAGCTTTCATGGGCAAAGACCCACTTTGTCAGATGAATGTAGTGGAAATATCCAGAGGCAGGTATAAATATGCAGGCCAGAATCAGGCTAGAGATAACAAGGTTAATTCAATCAGCGAGTATGAGGCCCACTTCTAGCAGCTGATCTGGAGGTGTGAATACCAAGAGAGGAGAAGGAGAAGTTGCTTTTCTAATTAGCTAGCCATGATTGACACGAAAGTGGGACAAGCCTTTCCAGGAACACTGGTTGATTTAAGTATTAATAAATAGTTTTTGTAGTTGGCTATCTAACTACAAAAGCAGCTTCTCCTTTCTTGGTATTCATACCTCCAGATCAGCTGCTAGAAGTAGGCCTCATCCTCCCTGATTGGATTAACCTTGTTATCTCTAGCCTGATTCTGGCCTGCATATTTATACCTGCCTCTGGATATTTCCACTACATGCATCTGACGAAGTGGGTCTTTGCCCACGAAAGCTTATGCTCCAATACATGTATTAGTCAATAAGGTACTACAGGACTCCTTGTCGCTTTTGCAGATCCAGACTAACACGGCTACCCCTCTGATACTTGGACTCAAAAGTTTCAGTTAATATCGTGATGCCAACAGCTTCATGGTATACCACCTTCAAGAGGAAGCAGAGAGCCCTGCAGGGCAAAGGAGAATATGTACACCCTAAGGGTACGTCTAGACTACATGCCTCTGTCGCCAGAGGCATGTAGATTAGGCTACCAGACATAGGAAAATGAAGCGGCGAAGAGGTTTACCTGGGTGGTCGACAAATACCTTTGATGTCGACACCCGTGTGTCCAGACTGATCAGCTGTTTGTCGGCTCAGCGCGGCAGCCATGTAAATTTAAATGAAGCGGCGATTATTTAAATCGCCGCTTCATTTTACTATGTCTGGTAGCCTAATCTACATGCCTCTGGCGACAGAGGCATGTAGTCTAGACGTACCCTAACTGAGACAGTAGCAGCTCAAAGAAGAAACTAATAACAGCATCCTAGATACAATGATGGCAGTATCTGCTCTTACTGTACTCTGTCCATTTATTGCCAGATTCTGTAGAGGATAGGAAAGATTCTGTGTCAATTTTTTAGGTATTTTGCAAACCTAAAAATGATTAAGATAACTTTGAAGTGTATATATTTAGATATAAATTACCTGGATTATTGTATATTTATAAGACACTGGAGCAGATGTCTTTGGAATTAAGTCAACATATTCTTTATCACGATGCAGTTTTAAATCTATTTACAAAAAGTGATTGAGATGTTAAACTTCCTTTGTAAATTATAAAAGCGACAAACTACCCACTGGAAATAAGTTATATAAGAGATGCCTTTGTGCCCCCCAGCTGAACAAATCTTTTCTCGTTTTCCAAGTGCAATATACTACATGGATTCCTGAAAACAAGAGTGTGAATCTATTGCTCATTTTAAATGAGATGGTATAAAGGAAACTGGTAAAACCACATTAATCTTATCACAAAAACACAAATGCAAGCAATAAAATAGAACTCTTAACTTTAAAATGGAATCATATATGGTTTGAAACTACTTTTTAAATTAGTCTATAAATTATTTTCAGTTCTGCCACTGTCTATGATTTCTTAGTAAGTCATATAACCTTAGGTCCTCCTTCTGTAAAATGGGGATGATATCCCTGACTTACCTTTGGCAAAGACTTTGAGATTTATGGATGAAAGAGCTATGTATGTGCTAGGTATTACTGTAAGTTCTAGGCACTGCTTGCTAAGATCTGATTATAGTCATTTAAAAATGTGCAGCAAAAATTTCCAATGAATTTAATAGGACCAGGATTGGGCTATTACAAAGTGAAAATTGGACACAAATTACATACTCATCAATGTTAAGATAATTATCTCTGACAGTCCCTCTCTGAACCTGTCTCTTATACTGACATCTTAATAATGTGCTAGAAGTCAACTATCCTAATAAGTGACCAAATACACATTTTAACATAAACAAAATAGATTATTTTAAAACTTATTTAATATCTTCTTCCTTCTCCCTTCTCTCTCACGCACAGTATGCACAATGAAGCAAAAACACGGGGGACACAGTTCCTTTAGGGTCTTAGGTGGCTATGGCTTATAAAACTATATACTATTGCACACAAAAACTATGGTAAAAGAATTTTATGGTTTCAGCACTCAAGTGTTAGAAACTGCCAGATTTATGAGGCTATGTCTAGACTGCAAGCTTCTTTCAGAAGAAGCTTTTCCAGAAGAGATATTCTGAAAAAAACTTCTTCTGAAAGAGAGCCTTTGCATCAAAAAAAGATCTGCTTTTTCGAAAGAGACCTTCCACACTGAATGGGCGCTATCTCGCATTTAAAATGTGATTACTATGGACAGAGTGGCCACCAGGGCACCTGTGCTTTTTCCTCTTTCTTCATTTTTTGAAGGAACTCCCTCTTCCCCGTCCACACATGCCTTTTTCCGAAAGAGCTCTTTTGGAAAAAGGCTTCTTCCTCGTAGAAAGAGGTTTACCAATGTTAAAAAACCCCCTCTGTTCTTTCAATTTTTTTCCAGAACAATGTGATTGCAGTGTGGATGTAAGTGAAGTTTTTTCGGAAATACGGCCATTTTAAAAAAATACCTGCAGTGTAGACATACCCTGATCGTCCATGCAACATTCATTTGTTCCCCTTGAGCATATGCATGGATAGTCTTTAATTACATAATCATGCACATTTTCCCTCAAGGGCCTAGCTGAAATGCTAAAAAATTTAGCTCCAGCTAGACATCCAACATGTAAAATTTCAGCCCAAATGGTTAAAATTTGTCACAACTCTAAGCAACTGAAATGTGATTATATAATGAAAAGTGGGAGACAACCTTAGCTACAGGCATCTCTGCCTACAATTGTATTTCTCCAAATGTTTTTTTCATGGCTATCTTTCTTTCATCTATCTTCTTCTTTTCCCCGAGTTCATTCTGCCTCCTTTTAAAGTCTTCTACTTCTAGTTTTCTCTAGTATGTGTGAAATTTGCCATATTTCAAACTTCTAGGAGACGCTTCAGATTGGTCTGCTAGCACCGTAGCTAGCACCCATTTCAAATGAAGTTACAGTAATGCTCTAGTGGCCTGAATAGTGAAATCACAACTGTTCACTTTAGTTTATTTTCCAAGAGATTAGGAATTCCGTGATTGGCTATCAGCACTTTACAGCTATGTCTACACTGGCAGCTTCTTGTGGAAGAAGAGCTGTTCTTCCGCAAAAACTTGCTGGCTGTCTACACTGCATGAGCATTCTTCCAGAAATAAATTTACAGTATAGCATTGTAAAACAGAGCTTCTTCCGGAAGAGTTATTCCTCTCCCCATGACGAATAAGCTCTCTTGTGCAAGAGCTCTTCCAGAAGAGGGCAGTGTAGACAGGCAACATGAATTTCTTGCACAAGAAGCCACTATGGTTAAAATGGCCATCAGAGCTTTCTTGTGGAAGAGAGCAACTATACTGCCATGGATGCTCTTGTGCAAAAGCACATCTCTTGCACAAAAGCACATGGCAGTGTAGACACTCTCTTGTGGAAGAGTTTTTGCACAAGAACTCTTCCGCAAAAGAGTTCTTGTGTAAGAAGCTGCCAGTGTAGATGTAGCATACCAGTACAGTACACAGTTTGGGTAGAAAATCAGCTTTGGACAGGGAATTCTAATGTTGATGATACTTTTCTACTAGGCAGATTATTGCTCAATAAAAACTCTGATAATCATGGGAATTGATCAAAAGACAAACGAAGTCAACAGAGATTCCCATTGACTTCACTGAGCTTTGGATCAGCTGCATTGAAAGTACATGTTTCTACATGCTTGCATCGTGTAGATTTTTGCAAACCCACAAGTGATACTTAATGAGAGCCAGACCCTGTTCCACTTATTCACATGACTAGAATCATAGAATCATAGAGCTGGAAGAGACCTTAGGAGATCATCAAGTCCAGCCCCCTGCCCAAGGCAGGAACAATCCTAACTAAATCAACCCAGCCAGGGCTTTGTCAAATCGGGACTTAAAAACCTCTAGTGATGGAGATTCCACCACCTCCCTAGGTAACCTATTCTAGTGCTTCACCACCCTCCTAGTGAAATAGTTTTTCCTAATATCCAACCTAGACCTCTCCTACTGTAACTTGAGACTATTGCTCCTTGTTCTGCTAGCCGTCACTACTGTGAATAGCCTTTCTCCATCCTCTTTGGAACCTCCCTTCAGGAAGTTGAAGGCTGCTATCAAATCCCCCCTCACTCTTCTCTTCTACAGACTAAACAAACCCAAATCCCTCAGTCTCTCCTCATAGGTCATGCTCTCCAGCCCCCTAATCATTTTGATTGCCCTCTGCTGGACCCTCTCCAATGTGTTCACATCCTTTCTATAGTGGGGAGCCCAGAACTGGACACAATATTCCAGGTGCGGCCTCACCAAAGCCGAATAAAGGGGAATAATTCTCTGGATCTGCTGGCAATGCTCCTCCTAATGCACCCTAATGTGCCATTAGCCCTCTTGGCTACAAGGGCACACTGTTGACTCATATCCGGCTTCTCATCCACTGTAATCCCCAGGTCCCTTTCTGCAGAACTGCTACTTAGCCAGTCGGTCCTCAGCCTGTAACAATGCTTGGAATTCTTCCATCTCAAGTGCTGGACCCTGCACTTGTCCTTGTTGAACCTCATCAGCTTTCTTTTGACCCAATCCTCTAATCTGTCCAGGTCACTCTGGACCCTATCCCTGCCCTCCAGCATATCTACCTCCCCCCCTAGCTGAGTGTCACCTGCAAACTTGCTGAGGGTGCAATCCATCCCCTCATCCAGGTCATTAATAAAGATGTTGAACAAAACTGGTCCTAGAACAGATCCTTGCGGCACTCCACTAGAAACCAACTGCCAACCTTACATCGAGCCGTTGATCACTACCCATTGGGCCCGACAGCCTAGCCAGCTTTCTATCCATCTTATAGGTCATGAATCCTATCCATATTCCCTTAACTTGCTGGCAAGAATTTTGTGGGAGACGGTATCAAAAGCTTTGCTAAAGTCAAGGTATATCACATCCACTGACTTTCCCATATCCTCAGAGCCAGTTACCTCATCATAGAAGCTAATCAGATTGGTCAAGCATGACTTGCCCTTTGTGAATCCCTGTTGACTATTCCTGATCACTTTCCCCTCTTCCAAGGGCTTCACAATGGATTCCTTGAGGAATTCCAGGCTTCATTTGCAACTTCGAATGACTCCATTAACCACCCTAGTTCAAACTAGGGTGGTAGTGTAGACATACCCAGGGTGATTAAAGTCCCTCATGAGAACCAGGGCCTGCGATCTGGAAGTTTCTCTCAGTTGTCCGAAGAAAACCTCGTCTACCTCATCCATCTGATCCGGCAGTCTATAGCAGACACCAACCAAACATCACCCCTGTTGCTTCCACCTCTAAACTTAACCCATAGACTCTCAACAGTCTTTTCTCCCTCTAAATACTGGAGCTGTAAGCAATCATACTGCTCTCTTACATACAATGCAACTCCTCCTCCTTTTCTCCCCTGCCTGATCTTCCTGAACAGTTTATACGCTTGCATGACAGTGCTCTAGTCATGCATCATTCCATCAAGTCTCCGTTATTCCAATCAAATAATAGTTCTTTGACTGGGCCAGGGCTTCTAATTCTTCCTGCTTGTTTCCCAGGCTTCTTGCATTTGTGTACAAACACCTTAGATAGCCAGCTGATTGTCCTACCTTCTCCATTCTAGTCAGGGTTCCTCCTTTGTTGCTCATTCCTCCTTGTGTTTCTTCACCGTATCTGACTTTCTCACTTACCTCAGGGCTTTGGTTACCATCCCCCAACAAACCTAGTTTAAATCCTTCCTCACTAGGTTTGCAAACCTGCCCATGAACATGCTCTTTCCTCTCTTGGTTAGGTGGATCCCATCTCTTCCTAACAATCCTTGTGCCCGGAACAGAGTCCCATGGTTGAAGAAACCAAATCCCTCTCTCCAACACCACCTGTGCAACCTTCCTCAATTCTACGATCCCTACCCGGCCCTTTTCCTTCAACCAGAAGGATGGACGAGAACACCACTTGCACTTCAAATTCCTTGATCCTTCTTCCCAGAGCTACATAATCTGCAGTGACCCGCTCAAGGTCATTCTTGGCTGTATCGTTAGTTCCTACACAGAGAAGCAGGAAGGGGTAGAGATCCAAAGGTTTAATCACTTTTGGAAGACTCTCGGTCACATCCTGAATGCGAGCTCTCAGTAAGCAGCACACTTCTCGAGATTGCAGGTCCGGAGAGCAGATGGATGACTCAGTCCCTCTTAGGAGGGAGTCCCTGATCACTACCACCTGTCTTCTTTTGGGAGTGGTGGTCATGGAACCCCCATCTCTAGGACTATGCATCCCATGCTTTCTGGTAGATAGTGTTACCTTCTGATTTCTTCCCTGAAAGGTCCTTGCCACGGCATTCTCCATCGCAATGCCTGTGGAGAGAGCCTGAAAGCGGTTACATACCTCTTCAGGAATAGGGGAGACCTGAGTTGGCCTTCTTCTTCTTCTAGAGGTTACATGCTGCCAGTTTTCTTCCTTGTCCTGTACTGCCCTGACTGGCTCTTCAGCCTCCTGTACCTGCAGGATTAAATGCTGCCTTCTATTGAGGAAGACTTCATCCTGTCTGATGGAACGTAGGGTCGATACTTGGGCCTCAAGTCCCCTAATTTTTTCTTCCAAAATGGCGACCAGCTTGCACTTAGTGCAGATGAAATCCCTTTTTTCTTCCGGGAGGAAGACAAACATGGCACATGCTGTGCAGGTAACAACAGCAGACCTATCACTATCCATACCTGCCTTCCTTCTGAGAGTGCAATTTGGTTCTGAATCTAAGGGTATGTCTACACTAGCCCCCTAGTTCGAACTAGGGAGGTTAATGTAGGCATTTGAAGTTGCAAATGAAGCCCAGGATATAAATATCCCAGGCTTTATTTGCATGTTCCCGTCTGGTCGCCATTTTTAAATTCCATTAGTCCGAAGTAACTGCCCGCGGCTACACGCGACAGTGAAATGGCAATTCTAACTAAGTCCTTAGTTCGAATTAACTGTTACTCCTCAATGGAATAGTTCCAGTACTCTGCCACCCAACTCATGAGAAAGTTATGAAAGCCTAAGAAGGAAAGAATGGAAGCAAGTTCCGATTTAGACTATTTTACACTATCTTCTAATGTGAAAACAGTAGCCAGATTGATTTTCCCTATATAAATGTTTGGAAATACTGTCACAAAATGTTGATGTAACTGGAATGTCCCTTATCCAGTTGTCAGATCTTAGCTGTGACAACTGGAGCTTGAGGGGATAGTTATTTTGCCTGGACAGTGGTACAGAGCAACACAGGCATGTGTACGGTGTGTGCCGGGTCTGCCCAGGTGCACCCTAATGTCTCGGGCCAGCTAGCAGCTGTTGGAGGAGGAGAGGGATTTGTGACAGGGCACCACAGACCCTCACTTTAAATTCCCTGCGGCCATCAACAGGGAACTGTGGGGCAGAGTGACCGCATGCGCAGCGTGCTCAAACACCACACAAGAGGTGAGAGAGGAGACGCCTGGGCACAGCGTGATGTCATGGCTCGAGACTTTCAAACCGTGCAGCCCAGCTCCAGAAGGAACTGGGGCCTGTCTACAAACGCTGGCTGGCCTGAGCCATTTTTACTCCCCGGGCCCGGCACCCCCACCCTGCTTGGCAGCACCATGCGGCCCCCCCGAGGTGCCCCAGAGGCACCCCTGCCCAGCCCAGCAGCACCGCGCGGCCCCCCTGAGGCAGCCTGGGGCACCTCCGCCCTGCCCGGCAGCACTGCGTGCCCCCCCGAGGCACCCTGGAGGTGCCCCCGCCCAGCCCGGCAGCACTGCGCGGCCCCCCCCCGAGGAGCCCCAGGGATACCCCCACCCAGCCCAGCAGCACCGCGCGGCCCCCCCGAGGTGCCCCGGGGATGCCTCCGCCCAGCCCGGCAGCACCGTGAGACGCCTGGCTAGGGCCTGGCTGGCCTGTAGCTTGGGCCAGCTCTGACTCCAGCCCCAGCTGAAGGCAAGGGAGGGGAGGGGAGGGGAGGGGAGGAGAAGGGGGAAAAATAAGAGGAAGGGGTGAGAGAGGAAGGGGCTTGTACTGAGGGGAGGGAGACAGGTCAGGAGAAGAAAGGAGAAAGCACCAAGGGACAGGGTAGAGGAGAGGCAAATGTCAGGGGGCCAGGTGGAGACAATGAGGAAAAGGGCAGGAGGGGAGGTGTCAGTGGGAGGGAGACAGGATGATGCTGGGAGAGGAGAGAGTAAGGGCATTGGTGGTTAGAGGGGGAGGGGGAGGTGCTGGGAGGCTTGAAAGGAGGGGAGGGCGTGAGAAAGGTGGGGATGGAGCAAGGCGTGTGAGGGCACAGGGTCATGAGGAGAATGGGGGCAGAGGGCAGTGAAGGGATGGGCATCAGGGAAAAAGAGGGCAAGGGCAGTGAGGGAAGGGGGAGGTACCAGGAGGATGCAGGGCTAAGGGAAGGTGCAGGTGTCAGGGGATTCTGGAGTGAAGCAGAAGGGCAGACACCTGCAGGGGAGGGACCAGCACCAGAGGAGAGAGGCAGGGCAGGTGTGTAGAGGGAGGTGTTAGAAGAGGGGGTGAGGAGGGGTAGCTCACATGATCAGAGTGGGGCTACTGGAGGAGTGGGTACAGGGGGAGTGAAGGGCTGGTGGAGGGGGGCTGGTCGCATTTGGGCTGAGGGCAGTGAGAAGGGCAGGAGTCAGGACAGCAGAGGAGGGTGAGGGGATGGGGGGCAGCAGGCACCAGGGGAGCTGATGGAGCAAGGGGAGGAGACATGGCAGCAGAGGAAAAGTGTAGAGGTTTATAAGATATTTATTAATAACTTGGGTGCCACAGTGGCACATCCAAACAAGCCATGTGAACTCAATACTGGTGCACAACACAAAATTAATTCTGCTCATAGGAGGAAACTCTTAGAGGGAACACTTCCACAAGCCTCTCCGCTCCCAAGTTAATGTCACACACATTGGGGTAATGCAACTGCAGGATAGTTGCATGAGGGGAGCTTAGGGGGGGCAAACTAATCCCTATTGGTAGGAGGATGGTGGGAAAAGTCCTTGGGGGGGTCACATGACACCTTTTACTTCTGGTCATGTGTCCATCTTTCCAGGAGAGTATTACCTCCAGAGGTGTGGCCAATGGAGCTCAGGGGGGGTGGTTAACAGGGTCAGAGGTATGGCTAATGGGGGTCAAAGTACATTTTTAAAAAATTCTTTGGGTGTACACCCTAATGAAATGTCCTGCGCATGCCTATGCAAAGCAACATAATTGCTGAACTGAGAGCATCTAAACAGCTGGTCAATTCTTTGCTAACTGAGCTAGTGAAATGGAGATGTAACCTGTATGAGACTGGTACACTTGGCAATAAGGACAATCCGCTAGGAATGAGAATGGTTTAATACCACACTCATTCATTGCATAGGGAATAGACTCTTGATTAAAAAACCCAAAACCAAACAAACAAAAAAACCAACCAACAGCAAAAAACCAAAGCACGGTGGGAGATGTAACACAGCAATTGTACAGGTCTGCATCTGGGACAAAATATACACTGTTCAGTGAGACGCACAGGAAGCAGCGTTCCATTAAGTAGAAAGTCTTGTTTAATTCAAAATGTATGAATAGATAATAGAAATCTACCTTGCTAAGTTATGAAATATCCATTTTCAAAATGAAAAATTAAAGGAAGTCACTGAGGTGTGAAACACTGAAAGACTTTGAAGCTACCTTGGAGAGATAAAGAACAAGATGAAATATTATAATCTTTAAAGTGATCTACTATACACTGCCAGAAATAACTCTAATTAGCTAAGAGCACTCCACTATTTACAAGTCTGTTGGGGGGACAGTATTTTGCATATCTGTCCTTTTTAATGTTTAGTTGCTTTAAAGTGATTTTTTGCAGTTTATGTTGGGTTACTGTATGAAAGCGCTTATAAATACATTGTATTTTTCAGTGTTTTTGTTTTTTTGAGGGCCCTGAAAAACTACATGGGTTTACATGTAGTGACAGTGTCATTATACAGTTATCAGATATTTGTCTGAAAATGTACACCATCTGGTGCATAGACCAGCCATCAGATACATTTATTAGTGCTCCTGGAAAATCCAGCATTATCAAAAGCTGGTTAAAAATAATGCAGACAAACTGCCCTGCAGTGAGAAATTCCACCATTTTTAACAAACCATGACAAAAGCAGAATGAGTAAAATGACATTAATTAGAATTCCTTACTAGTTGACATCCTAGTTTTCCTGACGGTTTGTGTGGTTAATCATACAAAATGGGATCAACAGTCTGTGATTCTTTTATGCCAAGCAGTTTACCATTTTTAAAAAATATACTCACCTTCTATGCGATCCTAAAGTTCAACATATTTAGAGGAGCAAAGAAAACATTCCTCCCGACATGCTTTTGGGTTCAGTAGCTCCTTTGGGCCTTCCATGACTTCAGGAGGAAACATTATCATTCTTTTATGAAGAGATCAACCATTTCTGTAGCTCTTTCTTTTTTTTCTGCCTTTTCCTGACACTAAGGCTATGTCTAGACTGCAAGCCTCTTTCGAAAGAGGCTCTTTCGAAAGATACTTTCGAAAGAGCCTCTTTCAAAAGAGGGCGTCTAGACTGCACGTTGAACTTTCGAAAAAGCGGCTTGCTTTTTCGAAAGAAAGCATCCAGTGAGTCTGGATGCTCTCTTTCGAAGAAGCCCTATTTACATTGAAGAACGACTTCTTTCGAAAGAGGAACTTTCGAAAGAAGGCGTTCTTCCTCGTGAAATGAGGTTTACCGCCATCGAAAGAAAAGCCGCATTCTTTCGATTTAATTTAGAAAGAATGCGGCTGCAGTCTAGACGCAGGTGAGGTTTTTTCGAAAAAAGGCTACTTTTTTCGAAAAAACCCTGAGTCTGGACACAGCCCAGGGGTATGTCTGGAGTCTATACTACAGGCCTCCCTAGACGCTCTTTGTTGACACCGCATTATGCGGATCGAAAAAGCGATCCGCTTTGTCAACAAAGAGGGTCCAGACTGCCGGATGCTCTGTCGACAAAAGAAGGCACCCGGAAGCGCTTCTGGCAGGGCATGGGGCAGCATGTACTTCCTGGTGCTGCTGCCTGCCCTTTGCAGAGACACCTGCTTACAGGGACCCCCCTGAACAGCCATTGCTCTGCTTCTCTAGCTGCCTTGCTTACCTCCTAGAGGGACAGCAAAGGTTTTGCAGTGCTTGCTGTGAGTGCCCTGCTTCCTGGGACACCACAGCAGTTTGCAGGTTTTTTGGAGGTTTTTCTGATTTAGATCCCTTTTTTGCCATGGAGCCAGAGCTGCCCCTGGGCAGGAGATGGCCCCACTCCATATTGCTTCAAGTGCTGCTGCAACTCCATGAGACCTTCATGCTGTTAATGCCCCGTCTGGATTCTGAACCCAGCCTGGAGCCCCTCCTTCAGGATGCAGCAACACTATTCTTACCACTGAACTTTTTCCATGAGAGGCAATTTTGGAGGCTGGAGACAAGTACAGACTGGTGGGACCGACTCGTAATGGAGCAGTGGGATGACCAGGCTTGGCTCCGAAACTTCAGGATGCGGAAGGCCACCTTCCAGGAGCTCTGTACCTGACTTGTCCCCGTGCTGCAACGATAGGACACCCACCTGCGCCCTGCCATCCCACTGTAGAAGAGGGTAGCTATTGCCCTCTGGAAGCTGGCCACTCCTGACAGCTACCAGTCAGTGAGACACCAGTTTGGGATGGGGAGATCTACTGTTGGCGCCGTGTTGATGGAGGTAAGTCCCTCGGGGGGGAGAGGGGGGAGCAGTCCATGAGGGAACTAGCTGTACTCCTCGTTCCACTTCCTAATCCAAACTAGCTACTCCGTGCCGCGTGTAGCCGCGTGGCATGGGGTTCGAACTAGCCGGCATTTAAAAATGGCGCCGGCCAGCTTCATGCAAATGAAGCCTGGGAAATTCAAATCCCGGGCTTCATTTGCAACTGCGGATGACTACATTACCCCCGCTAGTTCGAACTAGCGTGGTAGTGTAGACATACCCTAAATGTTTGTAAAAAAATAGAACTGTTCAACATGTAATCAAAAATAAACTGTTTTGTAAACTCTTCAACTGGGGGAGGAGAGGGGATGTTAGCCTGGAGGGGGAAGGGAGGGATGGAGGGCAGGCAGCTTATGGATGATGGCGGTATCGCCTGGGCCGCAAACCTTTGCCACTTTGGGTCCATGGACCCTGCCATCCTCGTGATCCAGTCGGGGCTGTGCCGGTGGGGGGCAGGGAGGGACTGCAGATGGCTCTGTCCTAGCAGGAGGGGAGAAGGGGGCAGGGCTAGAGGGGTGGCAGGGGCTGAGGGAGAGGAAGCAGGGGCAGAGGGGGCTGGAGCCGGATGAGCGGGAGGAGGCCCCAGGGGGAGAGGACCTGGCACTGCCTGAGCCTCTCAGACAGTGGCACACATACCGCTTCACTGGGGGAGGAAATCCTCCAGGAGACGATTGTGTCAGCGAGCCTCCTCCCTCGCCCTTTCTGCCACAGTGTCCTCCATTCTCTCCATGGCCTCAACATTCCTCCTCAGGAGGTTGTTGTAGACCCGCCAATGCCTGAGGGGTGGGTGGTGGCACGGGTGTTGCCTGGCGGTCAGCAGCAGCAGGTCCGGCTGTGGAGGAGAAGAGGGAGAACTGATCAGTGTCAGGAATTCATACACTGTCCCTGCTTGGGCTCAGTGAATCAGTTCTTACAACAAGGGATGGGAATGTTGTTACTGCAAGGCCATGTCTGGCCCTGCCAGCTGCCCCGGCCTCACAGGGGCCCCGTTGTCTGTCCCCCCCCCCCCCCACCATGGCCGTACAGGCCAGGGAAGTGTGCAGCCACAGTGGGTCACAAGACGTAGGACAGGGGCTTGGAGCACCAGGGCTCCCACTCAGGATGCGGTCAAGCTTCTGATAGTATACACAGTGCACTGGTGCTGCACCTGAGGTGGAGCTGCACTCACAGGCCTTGACGTAGCCCTGCCTGAGCTCCTTTACTTTGGCCCGGACTTGCTGCATGTCCTGGGGTGGTGCCCTTTTTGTGCCAGCCCCAGAGCCATGCGGCCGTATATGTCCACATTTCTGTGCCGGGTGTGCAGGGCCTGGAGCGCTTCTTCCTCCCCTCAAAGTTTGAGCAGGGTCAAGACCACTGACCCTGACCAGGCTGACACTCTCTTTTTTCCTTGAGAGGGCACCTGAGATGGCTCCTTCGAAGGTCCTTGGGGGCCTCGGGGATCTTGGTCTTCACACATGGCCACGTGGCAGGGAGGCAAGGAGAGCTGTGAGCTGACAGTCTTGGTCTGTGGCCAGCTTCCTGTCAGAATGGCTGCCCAGGGTGTCTGTGCCTTTAAAACATGGCTACAGACAGGAACAATAGAGGTTTTCCCTGAAGATGGACTGTTCAGCAGGGGTTTTCCTTTGAGGTCTTTTTTTGTCGACAAAAAAACCACCTGCATCCACACTGCCCTTTTGTCAACAGAACTCTGCCAACAAAGGCGCTATTCCTCGTAAAATGGGGTTTACTGCTGTTGACAAAACTGCCGTGTTCTGTCGACTTATTGTCGACAGAATGAGACGGTAGTGTAGACGCAGATATAGTTTTGTTGACAAAACCCTATAGTCTAGACACACCCTAAGAGCCTACCCAATAGCCATCTGCTGGACCTCTGCAGTGTTGCTGAGGCTGTAATGGGTCCCAGGGGAAATGTCTAGGATGATAAACGTATTGTAAATATTTTTTAAAAAAGCAGCTGAGCATTGTCATGACCCCTGTTCCATGGTGATCATTTTGCTTATGCCATCCCCAATGTAGTCTCTTATTCCTCAGTAACACTTCATAGGAGCAGATTCTGCCTTCTCACAAGATACTGAGTGTGGGACTTTTTACATGCTTGGATCCAGAAGACAAGGATACAGAACTTTTTGAAGAAATCAGCAAATGCTCTCTTAAAGGGACACTAGCCATTTAGTAATGGCCTAGTTGAAAACGTTGGCCTTCCTCTAGTGTTTGGTAACACCTATGATTGATGTCAGTGACAGAAATTATCAAAAACAATCTTTGTTTTTCAGTTTTTCAGTTTACTTTTGACCCTCATCCAGCAAAGCACTCTCATACACATGCATAATTTTAAGCAGTTCTTGTTCAAGAAGAGAGACTTCAGTTATAATTATCTTTTGGTCTCGCCAGAAGGCATAATGGCTTAATCTTTGATTTTGTGTTCTCTCTCATAGTGATGTAGTTCTTTGTTTAAAAATATTGGAAATGGGACAGTTCCACATTCTTGCCTGCATACTATTGGACTAACCCATGCAAATACCCCAAGCTTCTTAGCAGTCATTGTAACCACGCTGTGCACAACCACTGCTATGAACCACCCTGTTGTTCAGTGGTCAGTGTGCCAATACTGGGCTCTCATATTACTTGTCTAAGAGGGTCCCCTGCACTTCATGTTGACCCTGCTTTGGAAGACTTTGTTAGATTCTATTCGGAAACCTTCTGATTGAAGCATCTTCCCTGCACTTACGGATTAATACCCTCACAGATTTTATCTGCATAAATTTCCTCTTTCAGTTCATTTATCTTAGTTACATTCAGTTAATTGAGACTAATGTTTTGTTGAAAAACCTCTGTCCCCAAGCTGAGCTTCTGAAGTGTATGGATTCTAGTAAAAACTTGCAAATGAGCTATTAATATCACCACTGTTAATATGCTCTTTCTTCACCCACCATTTCCACATTGGCCTGCTGAGAATTCCTTTTTCTGTACTGCTGCTCTAATAACTTCCAACCTTCTCTCCCCTCCAGCCCTTACTGCTGCTTGTTCTCTGGGAACTCTGAGACATGCTAATTTGCTTGTGGCATCAACAACAGCTCAGCCTTTTTCTGAGGCTGGGAGTATCTCCTCTCAAATCCATCCTGGCAAAGAACCAGAGTGATATTTAGCTCTGATTTCTTAATGCAATTTTATAACTAAATCTAATTTTTTGGATCCAGTCTATGACTCATTGTTCGCCCTTGGGGATGGGCTCCGCCAAATAACACAATATAAAGAAGGGAGAACGAGGCAGAATTAGGTACTGAATTGTGGTTAATCTGGCAAGGCCTCAGTTTGAACCATGAAGAAACTAATGAAATCTCAATTTTGATCTTTTAAGTATTTGTGGCATCTGAACACTCTTCATGTAAAATATAGACTGGAATCTTGGGCTCTTCTCCCTCTTTGGGTAACAGGAGGTCCTACTTTGGATGGGACTTCTTGTGTGCGAACAGTGAATGGTCTAGTTCTAATGGAAAAGGTTGGTCAAATTCTGAGTTTGCCTAATTTCTGGAACTTTGTTACCCTTTATCCTCAGCTCTGCTATGCTTAATGGTGGGCTTTGTCATAGGAATTGTCCAAAGAGTGCAACTGTCTTGACAGTTCAGAAACTACTAGATAAAGATCCCCAGCTGGTGTAAATTGTCATAGCTCAGTTGAAAAGTGGAGTGGCCACAATTTACACCAGCTGAAGATCTCCCCAAAATCTTTAAGGCCCCTGCTATTTTCCTAAATTTCAGCTGTAGCATTATATATTTGTTTGGGTGGTTTATTTTCTTTCATTTCAGTTTCCTGAATCACAGGTAAATGATTAGATACTAATATCAGGCTCTTGGAGAGGAAACTAATTGGGAAATTATGGAAGAAAGAGAAAGGCCATATTATGATCACGAGTTTTCTGTACATGTGTAACCCACTATAGTAGGGATGTTCTGATTTGTACATCAGTGTGACTTCTAGATACTATAGTAATACAGTAAATATAACAACAATACTACGAAATGTCACACTTTCCTTGATAAAATAGGTTGGCCAGCCAGTCATGGTACAGGATAAAATCCTAAAAGAGTACTGAACTGAAAGAACTTGAGAAACACAATTTTTCATCTTCTTAAAGTATCAAACTTAGTGGATATAGAGAAAAGATAAAAGTAGCAGCATCCTTGTTAAACAATTACCAGTCAAACCCCTGGTGGAAAGAGGAGACCCAGAACAGTATCAGGAATTAAAGACAAAGTCTCATCAAAGTTCAAGGTCAGACTCTAAATCCAAGTGCTAAAGTGCCAAAGTAAATAGGATAACACAGACTTCAGTGACTCAGAGGGCACTGATCTGGCCAGCAGTGAGATTTCAGATAGTATCGAAAGCCAGAGCAGTGGAGAGAGGTAGTATCTTTTCCATATAGGGATATACATTTTATTTACATAGATTGCAGGATGCTTCACACTGTAATGTGTTCCTGAAGCAATGGGATGTCTTCTTCATTCTGGGGCACCTAGGAAAAAAACTTATGCCTCTGCTCCTAATGTTGTTCATGATTAATACGATTCACACTTCAGGCTAAGATCAACTATATTCTTTTCTTCATGCTCTAGGGAGTGAATCTTAATTCTCTGGAGGGGCCACATGTTTCCCAGTCAAGTGAATAGTGCCCTGTCATAACAGAGATAATACAAAGGGTTAAAAAGAGTTGTTTGCAAAATACTTTTTAAAGTTAACTTAAATGATAGTAAATTGAAGGCTCACTATATTGTCATATTTTCAAATTAATTTTAAATTGGCTTTAAAATCTGTATTAAACTTATGAATAAAAATTTAATTTAAATAAAAAAAATTGATTCCTTTTGTCTTTTCTGGCCCCATAGATGCGGGCCTGCTAGAAAAGAGATGAAGCTAAATTGCTTTGTTTATCCATAGGAATAGATACAGCACACACATGGCAATTCAAGCTTTCTCGTTCTTTTCTGCCAGTGCATTTCAACCCTGAAATGGTCAGAAGGGACCATTTGTGGTAATGAGGAAAGAGTTCTGCTTCCATGCCCAGTCAGTCATTGGCTTTCTCTTACTTTTTGTAAGGTGGATACTTTTGGGGGCAAAAAATAGATGGAGCTCACCAGCTCATTCCATATATAGGTTATCTAGCCTAGATTTTAACTGGTGACCTAAGAGTCTCTGTGTTCTAATACAACACCCAAGCCTTCAACAGTTCCCCAAAATGACTGTTTAAATCATGACTGTAGTCAGAAACCACACTGTAGGTTATTGCCTAATAAAATTCATATCCTGTTCTCTCAGTTCCCCAGCCAAAAGATGTCTCTTTAATTGCCAACCCTGCAACTCAAACAGGATTTGAAAATCAGATTGTATTTTTTCTGCAATGCATCCACTTTGGTAACAAAATTTGGCAGTCAGAAGCTGGCACACAATTTCGTTGTTGTACAAAGAAGAATAGAATCCAGTGGGCTGCTCCTGTCTGTACTGGCTTTGCAGCACTGAGAAGTAAAACTTCTTTTGTAAGAAGGTAGGCAAGTGTGGTTTTGTGGGAGTGTGTATTTTGAGTAAGAAGGTGTTGTTTTTACTTAGACATTTTTCTTATTCCGCACTTTTGAAATTATTCTAACTCTGCACATGAGCTTTAGGGTGTTTGTGAACTCTTCAACTTTTAGTTAAAGTTGACATGGTACTAGTCGCACAACAGTCTATGTATACAGTCTTATATAGTGTCCATAACAATTGTTTATCTGTAGGTTTCTCACGTTTTTAAAAATATGAAAATAAGCACTTTTCTTACAGCATCAATTATGCTGTTTGTAAATGGAACATGCCGTTCTTATGTTGGTTGTCATTAAGTTATGGAGAGTCACTGTTGTGGCAGTAGTTACTGTTGCTGTGATACTACAGATACACATTAGATACCCATAATAAGTAAAGCGAATACGTGTGATACCATAATTAACAGGAATTACTTTCAAATGGTAGAATGCTGGAGGGAGGGAGGCAGGGGGTACAGCTTCTATATAAATGCAGCATACGAACAGGAAGTTAACAATGCACCCAGGTTCTCCCTGCTTTGGACTGCTTCCTCTGAGACACCTGCTCCTCCTCCCAGTCTCTTGGTAATCTGACCCTGCCCGTGTCCTGACATTTGATTCCCAGTTTGCCTTCTAGCCTGTCTTGGACTCTGATGTCTGGTATCAGACCTGGCCTGGCTCCTGCTCTGACCACTAGTTCAGTCCATGACACTGGGATTCATTTTGATTCATCCTGAGTTAACAGCTCTTCCTGGGGATTAGTGACATTCTGTGGGCCTCAGTCACGCTCACTTAATTGTAAATGTTTTGGAAGGTCAAGACTAAACAAATTTAACTTTCTGGATGAATTATTAGCCATCTCTTAGCTCCAAGATGAAGAGAGTGGATACAGCTTCTTTATCTCTATACGATCCCATATTCTATGGAGCTGGATTTTGGGGGTAAATGTGCACCCTCAATTTCAAATCCATCTTCTTCCAACAAAAAACAAAACACAACATTTTTGTTCCCAAAATCTCAGCTCTAATGTAGAACCAACCAAGGAACTATGGTTTATTTTAAAAATCCTTCCTCTACTGTGAAAATCAATGACAAGAAATGATTTCCCACTGACTGTCTGACACAGACACCTTTGGTAAACGAGCTAATCCATGCTACTTAAAAGTTTGTAAAGTAACATTAGGAATCTTGTGCTATTTTTCAAATCATTCCTTCCCGTCATTTGTCCAAATTGCAAAGCTGGGGGACCAAACTGCAAATACTTTTAATAAATTATTGGACAAATTTTGCAAAACTCTCATATTAAAATATTTATTTGTCCAAGATTTTTTTCCTATGATAGACCTAGTTCTACTTCTGAGTGAGCTTTGAAGGAGCAATGTGTGTGCTCCTAGGCTGCACTGTACTGCTGGTGGCATTCTCCTTTGGCTGAGAAAAACAGGATCCTGCCCACTTGTGGTCATGAAGCTACCCCCCAGAATATTTTGAAAGGCATCCTGCTCCATGTCCAGTCAAAGCCATCTCTGTCTATTCAGTGTGATAAGAGATTCCTCATTTCCTGCTCTACTCAATAGAAATACTGTATTACAATCCACAGGTGACTGCACTTCAGTGCTGAGTGAAGGGGATTCTGTACAAAACTTGTCAAATGGTTTGGGATTCTGCTAGACTGAAGGTGTTATGGAAGTGTAAACAGGGACCTAATATGGAGGTAGTGTGTGAGTAGCACATGCCATGGAATGACAGAGGAGGTGTCCCTATCTGGAAGAGTGAGTTATGCATGGAATTCTCATCCTCTTCCTGCTGTGTCTGAAGGGAGAGGTAGTGGACAGTATATTGTTACATGCTTCCCATACTGTAGAATAAGGAGTAGGTCCTACTGGTGGACATGCATTTGGCCCATGGTGCACAGGTTTATTCACTGTAATTTTCCTGTCAATTAGCAAAATACTTACCTGACAAACTGGCAGGAATCTGAGAAGTGAATTTCTGCCAAACTGTCCATCTTGTGCCTGCTTTGCATAATGCAGTGGTTTAGAGTGCATATTTAATACAACAACATTGTCTGGGAAATGACATTTGTATTTTGCTTTGACAGGTATTTGACAGAAGCTTACTCTCTCTTCTGTTTCCCCCTCACAGGTTTTATCCACAACGATACTAAAATCAGGAGCTGTTTTGCACTTATCACAAAGATTATGACAATTGCATCTAGAAAGGAGGCCATAGACTCACTAGGCACAGTTTGTGTGACTGTCAGTTACTTGCCTCTCTAGAATTCCTGTGCTTTAATTATCAATGAAGTTGCCATTTTCAGAAGGAAACTGCTTCTTTGCAAAGCAATGGAGGTTTTCCTTCGAGACACCACAGATTTCCTGAGGAAGCTACAAAACATCAGTAATCGTCCTGAAAACACCATCCTGGCCACCATGGATGTAGAGGCTCTTTATACCAACGTTCTACATAAAGACAGATTACAGGCTATCAGGAACACCATCCCCGATGATAGCACTGCACACCTGCTTACAGAGCTCTGTGACTTTGTCCTCACCCACAACTACTTCCGATTCGGAGACAATTAGTATCTTCAAGTCAGCGGCACAGCCATGGGCACCCGCATGGCACCACAATATGACAACGTCTTTATGGCTGATCTTGAACGTTTCCTCAGCTCTCGCCCCCTAGCAACCTTACTCTACTTACACTACATCAATGACATCTTTATCATATGGACCCATGGGAAAGAGACCCCTGAAGAATTTCACAGGGACTTCAATAACTTCCACCCCACCATCAACCTCAGCCTGGATCAGTCCACATGAGAGATCCACTTCCTTCATACTACAGCACTATTAAATGATGGACAAATTTCTACCACTCTATACCGGAAGCCTACTGACCATACACGTACCTTCATGCCTCTAGCTTCCATCCCAGATGTATTTCTCAATCTATTGTATACAGCTAAGCCCTAAGATACAACCGTATTTGCTCCAATCCCACAGACAGAGACAAACACCTACAGGATCTATATGGAGAATTCATAAAACTGAAATACCCACCCGGAGAAGTGAAAAAACAGATCGACAGAGCCAAAAAAGTACCCAGACATGAAGTAGTTCAAGACAGGCCCAAAAGAGAAAACAACAGAATTCCACTTGTCATCACCTACAGTCCACAACTTAAACCTCTCCAACACATTATCAACAATCTACAACCTATTCTGGAAAATTACTCCTCATTCTCAGAGGCCTTCAGGGAAAGGCCAATCCTCACCTACAGACAACCCCCTAATCTCAAACAAATTCTTTCCAATAACCACTCAACACATCTCTATCATAATCATCCAGAAATCCACTCCTGCAATCAGCCCCAGTGCCAACTCTGCCCACACACCTACACAAGTGATTTCATCACTGGACACAACCACATTAGCCACCAAATCAGAGGCTCATTTAACTGCACAGTCACTAACGTGATCTGTGCCATCAAATGCCAACAATGCCCCACTGCCATATATACTGGCCAAACTGGACAGGCTCTATGAGAAAAATTAATGGACACAAATCAGATATCCAAAAAGGCAACACACAAAAACCTGTTGGAGAACATTTTAATCTCCCTGGAGCCTCATTAATGGATCTCCAAGTCACTGTTTTGTTTCAGGCCAATTCCGCAAGCCAAATACACAGAGAAGGATTGGAGCTTAACTTCATTTACAAGTTTAATTCTTATGCAAATGTATGAACTAGGACATTGACTTGCTTGCACACTACCTTCCACATCCTATGACTTAACCTACCAACCAAACAATAAAGGTGCTAATTGTTCTTATCAGCCTGTTGTAACTATTTGAACTATCTACTCACTGTGTCTCTCTCTTCTTTTTTTTCTCTTTTCCACCTCCTTTTTTCTCTCCCCCACTCCCCCTTATTTTTTTTTGGATCTGGACTTCTAATATTCCTATCATCTGTGTCATCTGAAGAAATGGGTTGTGCCCCCAAAAGCTCATGATACCATATACATGCTTTGTTAGTCTTTAATGTGTTACTAGTCTATTTGTTGTTTTTTAAGTTTTTACCATTCGTAGGGTATGTCTACACTACCCCGCTAGTTCGAACTAGCGGGGTAATGTAGGCATATCACACTTGCAAATGAAGCCTGGGATTTGAATTTCCCGGGCTTCATTTGCATAAGCGGGGCGCCACCATTTTTAAATCCCCGCTCGTTCGAACCCCGTGCAGCGCGGCTACACGGGGCACGAACTAGGTAGTTCGAACTAGGCTTCCTAGTTCGAACTACCGTTACTCCTCGTGGAATGAGGAGTAACGGTAGTTCGAACTAGGAAGCCTAGTTCGAACTAGCTAGTTCGTGCCCCGTGTAGCCGCGCTGCACGGGGTTCGAACGAGCGGGGATTTAAAAATGGCGGCGCCCCGCTTATGCAAATGAAGCCGGGGAAATTCAAATCCCGGGCTTCATTTGCAAGTGCGATATGCCTACATTACCCCGCTAGTTCGAACTAGCGGGGTAGTGTAGACATACCCGTAGTGTTCATCCAGACCCTGAAGGCCTAATTTATACTTATCTGCTTCCTTTCACTGCTTTAACACTAGGATGTAATAACATAATGCACCAAAGGGGTTGGTAAAAAAATGTTCAGTGTAACATAAATGAATACGTAGAGTATGTAATACAAGAAAACATATTGTACTAAATAAAAATAAAAAACTCTTAGAAACAAGACAAATTTTAAATTCAAGCATTCCAGGCAAACTCTGTCAAGTTCTTGCTTCTGTTTTTTCTTTTTTAGAAAAGAATTTTTCTCTTGTTCTGCCATCAACAGGCCTGACCTCATTCTGGGCATATATTAAAGAGGATGTCATTTGGAGGTACTGAAATGTAGATCAGATTGCTAAAAGCTTCAGCCTCTGTATTTGTTCTCTGGGAAAAGTGAAACTGCCAAAATGTATTAACTTCACCACAGCTTCTATCATTGACCAACCACACTGACAATCCCCATATCAAATTTATTAATCAGGAAAAATGGTTAATAATCAGAAAGATTGGCTGAACCCCTCCTTTTTTTGTTAAAGGCACACACAAAATAGTAGAGAGCAATTCGTAATGCTTATTCCTAATTCCTTATTCATAACGCTGTTCCTTTTTATTTTTCACCAGCTGGAAAATAGAAAGAAAATCTTAATGAAAAAATATATGTTCACTTGGCTCAGAGTATAATTTGATTAATGACTTGCTGAAATAATACATTTTATCATGTTTATATAAATTTTTTGGAGATTTCCTTATTTAATGATAGAGCAGATACCTGTCAGCATGATGACAGATAGCTAAGGTATCTGGTTGACAGAATAATGTTTGTCAAATAAATGACAGTAGAAAGAGGTTGGAAAAGTCTTTCTGCCAACAAAATGCTTTCTGCCAACCCCGGAGGTGGTTGACTGACAGCCTGTTGAAAATGAGGACAGTTACATAATAATAATTTCACTCTGTATTGCTGGTGCTGCTAATGTATGCAAATGCTGCTATAATGAATCCAATTAGATTTTGCTGTATATAGAAATATGTCAAAGTGTTTGAATCCAATTTGGATAGTTGGTGAGCCAGGGGAGCTGGGAACTGGCTACGAGTTTAAAAAAACAAAGTCAATTTGTTTAGGATATCCATAGCACTCTTTTTGCAAAATGTCTTGCACTCCAATTGTATCAGGTTAATTATCGTACAACCTCCTTCTGGTGAACAATGCAAAATGATACCATGTCTGTAACATGGGACCTCTTCCTTCTGGCTACCATCATTTCCAGTGTTTTTCATGACTCCTGTTGAACAGTGACACATTCCATTTTTGTTATGAGATAAACCTGGACCATGCAATCAGTGGTGTGAACTATGCAGAAAACAGCTATAGCACAATTGCAATAATACATTTTCAAGTCTCTCTCTCTCTCTCTCTTTCTCAGCAAATATTCATTCATATGCCCAGATGTGGGATGAAAAAGAAGTATAGAAGATAACTGAAGTTGTCAGACTTGATAATAAGGAAGAAAGTAAAGCTCTAATAGTGACTGAGCTGGAGGAAAAAATACTTTTTATGGGAGCAAGGATAAGAAACTCACTTTTGGACAGATTTGGCCAGGCTCTGGTCTATTATAGGTTCTTTGCACATTTCTGGGGGTGTTCTATTGTACTATACCTGGAAAGCTTGTGATATATGTAAGACCTTGCGCAATGCCTGCTCCTATTCCTTTAAACACAAGGACAGTGGTGGCGGTTGGAGTTTCTAGTTTTCTTCACTGTTAGTCATGTCACAGCAAAGTGAAAAGCCTGGTTTAGTTTAAATTGAGGAAGAACCACAGAATTCAGGAGCAGAATTGCCTATTTGTGTGTGTGAGGTGTGTATGTGTAGTGTTTCTTTTATTTGTTCAGGAAAATTACTTTTTATTTTCACAAACTACTGACTGGTTTCCATTGACAGTGACAGCACTCTTTCTTGCAGGAGTTCATAGGTATATTTCTTTAATGCTAGGGTGGACAAAACTGTTAAAGTTGATAGCTCTGTAGCTGTGACTGATCCATTTCCCTTCTTAATGAAATAAAGAATGTAAAGTTCTTCTAAGAAGTCTTAGTGTAATCAGAAGCTTCAGAGGATAGCTGAGTTAGTCTGTACAGGATAAACTTAAAAAACAACAAACGGTTTGGTAGTACTTTATAGGCTAACAAAACATGTAGATCGGGGTGGACAAAAAGGCCTCTGTGGATTCGGCCTGTGGAGACCCTGCTGCTCCCCCACCCCCAGGCCAATTAGGGCCTGGGGGCAGGGGAGCGCCTGAAGCCTTCTCTGCTCTGCCCCTACCCTGTGAGCAGTGCGCAGCACTTCAAATCACTGCCGCTACTCGCAGGGGAGAGGCAGAGCGGAGAAGACTTTGCTCGCTCCCCCACTCCCAGGCCTTAATTGGCCTGGGGGCGGGGGAGCGCAGGAATCCTCCACCCGCCCTGCCAGGAGCACGTGGTGCTTTGAAGTGCTGCACGCTGCTCACAGGGCAGGAGGAGAGCAGAGAAGGCTTCGTGCACTCCCCCAACCCCAGGCCAATCAGGGCCTGGGGGTGGGAGAGCTGTGTGAGGCTTCCTTCGCCCTGCCCCGGCCCTGTGAGGAGCCTGCGGCACTTCAAAGTGCCACATGCTCCTGGCAGGGTGGAAGGTGGCTTCCCACGCTCCCCTGCCCCCAGGCCCTGATTGGCCTGGGGTTGGGGGAACATGCCAAGCCTCTTCCAGGGCATGGGTGCCTAGTGGGAAGGTGGGGCAAAGGGACTCCCTCTCTCCCGGACTAGATTGGTCTGGGGATGGGGTAGCCCCACTCCTTCCTGTTTAGGCTCCTTCTGGGGTGGCCCAGGGCGACTTCAAAAATTTCTGAAGTGGCCCCCGGGCAAAAATTATTGCCCACCCTTATGTGGATGGCATCATGAGTTCTCGTGGGCACAGCCCACTTCTTCAGATAACCGGAGTTTTGAGTTTTTCAGTGTAATCTGTAGGGCTTCCTGACTATTCAGAAGGTCTGGATTCCTGGTGGTCAGTGTTACAATTGTTTCTGTTAATCAGCTACTGTCGTGGAGAGCTTAAGCCAGTTCCAGTGTTGTCATTTCCCAGCCCTACTGAAACGGGTGAAAACAGAGACTGGTGTCATCTTTACAATGAGCCCAGCAGCATGTGTGGGGGTTTTTTTGAACGCAGGATGTTGGCAAAAGCCCCAGGAGCAATAAAACATACCCACATCATGGGCTTTACTCAGTACAGCACCCTTCATATAAGCTACCAAAAATGGCTTAGAGTCAAACAACACAATGACGGAATGCTATTCAGAAGGATAAATAACTGAGGGGAGATCTGAAGAGAGATGGCAAATCAATGGGCAGAGACAGAGGGAGATTGCTCAAAAGAGCAATAACTGCAGAGGAGAAGGCCATGGCACCAAGAATGGTGAATGTGTGATTGTTCTCTCATATCCAGTGTTAGGCAGTCATGGGCTTAGATCTGACTTAATAGTGGGCATATTTTTTTACTGTGGCACTCAAAGATCTAGGGCCCCATTGCTATGGGTGCTGTGTAAGCACCCAGGTAAGACAATATGTCTCAGAAGACTTTATAATCTAAAGATACAGACAAAAAGCGTGTCTAATAGACATAGCTAGCTGTGTGTGAGAGGTTGGAACAAGTCCATAGAGAAATTTGAAAGCCAGGCGCCTGATTCTCCACTCCTTTGCATTTTGTTTAGTTATTTGGAGTTGTGCAAAGTACCCGCAAAGTGATTTTGAAACAGAACTTTCCACTCACTCATGCCTCGGTCAGGATATGTCTATACTGCGCTGTTTTGTGCAAGAAATATGCAAATGAGGTGAAGCATGGAATATTGCTGCACCTCATTTGCATAATTAATGAGCGGCTACTTTTTGCCCAAGAGGCTTTTGTGCAAGAGCCATTCTTCCTCAGAAAAATGCGGAAGAATGGCTATTGCTCAAAAGCCCCTTGTGCAGAAAGTGGCTGCTCATTAATTATGCAAATGAGCACGGTGATAGTCCGTGTTTCACCTTATTTGCATATTTCTTGCACAAAACAGCGCAGTATAGACATAGAGTTTGCAAACCGTGTTGATATAAATGACCATACAAGGTGCAAGACAATCAGGGCCAGATTAAGGGAGGGCTAGCTGGGCAGCTGCCCAGGGCACCAACCTATGGGGGGTGCCTGATGGCAGCTGTAAGGGGCACTGCCAGCTCAGCTGCGCGGTGCCCCTTAGAGCTGCATTTAGGCACCGCACACCCGGGGCAGGGAGCTGTGCGGCGCCCCTTAGTGCTGCAATCAGGCGCTGCGCGCCCAGGGCCAGGGGCCACTTGGCACCCCTTAGAGCTGCAATCGGGCACTGCGTGCCCAATTGCAGCTGTAAGGTGCGCAGCGCTCCGGGGGGGCAGGGCCGTGCATGCACCGTGTGTCCGGGGGGGAGCCACGCATGTGTCGCGCACCCACTGTCCGGAGCTCAGGAATGGCTCGAGCTGACCCTGAAGACAATGGAAAATCATGCCTATGGCCTCTCATTCAGGCTCTTCTACAGAATTCTGTCTGTCTGTCTTTGGATTTCATCAGAATTCTGCTTGGAGTAGGAGTTTTTTGGGGGGAGGGAGTTGGTATGGGTTTGGGAATAAAAGGGGTATTTGCAGTATGAGTGTCCTTTCTAGTGGAAAGGCTTTCTCAAAGAAGGCTGTGTGATATTTCCCACATCTTGTGGGGAAACTCAGCAAGTCATTTAGGACCTAATGTTCAAACTCAGCTTCTGCACCTGCCGTTCTTTCAAGCTTTTTCTTTTCAGTTCAAATTTGAATTAGATAAATTACTTTCCTTGTTTCATCTATTTAGGAACTTATGGAGTTTCTTCAGCATGGCATCCAAGCTACAAGTGGTTGTTTTTGTTATCTTTAATCTCTTTCCTTCTTTTCCAGTCTGCTAGAGAAGTAGCTAGAGTAATTTTTGGTTTACAGCTCTTTTTTTCATAGTTTTAGTGCGGAGGAAAAAAATATATGGAGGAAAGCCAGTCAAGTGAGATTTCCATTGGGTTTTTATCATGCTGAGATTAGTGTTGATTTCTATTTCTTGCAGAGGGAATTCTGTAGCTGAGGTCAATTTTCCATTTAAAATCCTGTCTCTTGCCTTCATGAGTCTCCTGCTATTGGTTGATATTTCATGATTCCAGTAGAGTGGAGCTGTCATGTGAATCAGATATTACTCAAGACTCCTTCCAATGCAGTACAGCCTGTATCAAGACAAAGTCCTTGAACCGAACTCCTTGTTGAACAGAGTCTATCAGGGTAGAGAGTGAGTGGTTTGCTGGGGTGGTGTGTTAACGGAGAGCTCTCAGAGCAATAAGATGGGCTGCTGTGTTTTGTACAAGTTGGAGCTTTTCACAGTTTACGGATTTATACCTAGATATGGGCTGCAGATATCAATCATGGAGATCGTGTCTGCCTGGATCAATGTTTGGGCCCACTGTAGCAGACACAGACCTAATCTTCCGGCCAATTACTGATGAAAAGGGCATTGTTTTTCTGCCAAGGCTAACTGAGCATCTAAAAGCATTAGAGTAAAAAATAACACCATAGATGTAAGATCATTTGTTAAACTGAGTACAACTGCCAGTGGGATTGGGGCAGATTTGTCCTTTCAAGAGAGTTTCTCATTATTAGCACTACCCTAGTCTTTCCTGGATTCAGTTTTGTCTAGATGCGGGGCTGATTTTTTGGCCCAAAGTATTGCAGGGTGTCATCTGTCCCCTGCTGGAGCTCCAACAGTGTTTCTTTATCAGTTTTGTAAATATATTGATTGATATGGGAGAGATGATTGAGCCCTGTGGGACTGTCTGGATGGCTCCATAGGAGAAAGGATCTGTGCCATTTCAAGCTATTTCCATTCATCCCTGCAGCCTCCTCAAGGAGAACAACAAAACTGATACTGTCACTTCCTTTAGGAATTTGTCATAACTAACTTGCAAATTCTATTTCCACACACCAGCAATTTCATATACTGCCTCACCAAGTTCAAATAGATGCCAATTCATTCAGACTAACCTACCCACAACCTGTTATAAATAATACCTTTTGGCACAGATTCTAGTAGTAGTGGGAAAAGAAAATAATGCATGCAAGAGACTCATTACATCTCAATACTCAAATCACTGTCACTGCAGAGGATTACTTGCGAAATGAGTGACTGTTATCCACCAACTCTAGTTTTTAAATAAACTTTTTTTTATCAGTTACACCCACAAATAAAGCAATACAAAACTAACCCTTTATTCTACCGGATCCTGTCCTTTGGAGTCTCCGTGCTGCAAAGCTTGGCAGGGATCTGCAGGGTCCTAAGTGAATCATAAGAGATTTGTCAGTAAAAAACAGCTTATTTTTAGATGCTTCCTTGATCCCACCCGCGCTTTCTCCTATTCTCATGCAGAAGTTATTGCCGCCCTAGGGTTGCCATTATTACAATGATTCATATACAGGGACAAAACTCCAAAGAGGGCTGCTCATGGATTCTCTTGCATCAACTACTGCTCACTTAAGTGTCTCCTGATCAGGGAGCAGGCAGAATTCCTTGTCTCCATTCCCACCTGGGGCTTAGTGGTGGTCAGGATCAGTCAGTCCAATGCACAATTGGTTATACACCATTAAGGGACCATGTGACTGTGGGCCAGAATTCAGGCCTTATTACAGCCTTTCCCGAACTTTGGGAAACCAATCTCCTCCATCCTTCAATCCTGTGGTATGGTGGGAAAGGCCTAAAAATCTCTTAATTTATCCATCTCCTGCATTTCCCACCACTACAAACACTTTGAGTAAGGCTGGTGAAGCACTTTGTAACTGTCACTTTTCTTACACTAACAAATAAGGAAATAGTTAACCATGCTGACATTTATATGGCATTTGGGTCAGTACGTGTTGTAATGAATGTTGTTCATATCACAGTACTATTGGTTCAAGCTCTCTGCAGATGCAGGCAGACTTCATTCCACCACTTACATTTGCTTCCCATGTGAAGGCTTTCCTTTGACTACGACAGCTAGGGCATGTCTACACTAGGAAGTTATTTTGAAATGAAATAATAACTCAAGAAATAATTTTGAAATAGCGCATCCACACTACAAGGCAGCATCGAAATAGCTCAAAATTATTTGAAAATAGCACGTCCACACTGATTGGAGCCTGCATTTGATTTAAAGCCCCCTGGAAGCATTCCGGGGAGGGCACCAGAAGGGCAGACACTTCCTGTCCTGCTGAAGCTAGCTGAGACACTTGCTTAAAGGGGCTCCTCTCTACCGTCACATCTGACACGCCACTTCTCCACTGCTTACGCCCTCCCAGGACACCAAACTCACACTGTATGCTCTGGTTGCCCTTGCAGATGCCAGAGCATGGAAGTGCCAGGTTCACAGGCCTCATGCCGCGCCTTATGGTGTAGTTCATTCAAACTGCCCATGTGCTGCTTCAGCACAACGATGACCAGTCCCAACTGGAGGACCCCTTCACCCAGGCCCTGGCACTCCTGCTGCAACAAATGATCCTCAGTCCCTTGCACACCGTGGAATGTGGAGGGAGACCAGTTCCAACTGGTGGGACCACATCGTCCTGCAGGAATGGGACGACCAGTTCATGGCTTCAGAACTTCCGCATGTGGAAAGTCACCTTCCTGGAGCTCTGCAAGTGGCTTGCCCCTGCCCTCAGGTGACAGAACACCTGGCTGAGACCCACCATTCCCCTGCAGAAGTGCATCGCCATCGCCCTATGGAAGCTCACCACGCCAGACAGCTACCACTCCACGGGGAACAAGTTTGGCATGGAGAAATCTACGGTCAGGGCTGTGCTCCTACAGGTAGTCAAGGCCATCAACACCATTTTGCTGTGGAGGGTCGTCACTCTGGGCAATGCTGACCCCAATTGTAGATGGTTTTGCTACCATGGGCTTTCCCAACTGTGACGGGGGAGGCGGGTAGGGCAGTCATAGACAGCATGTACATCCCCATCCTGGCCCAAGACCATCATGCCTCAGACTATATCAACAGGAAGGGGAACTTCTCTATGGTGTTGCAGGCCCTGGTAGACCACAAGGGTCAGTTCACAGACATTAATGTCGGCTGGTCGGGGAAGGCACACAACACCCGCATCTTCCAGAAGATGCACACCGGCATTTTTTCCCTGACCACACCATCAGGGTCTATGTACAGCCTATCCTTGCTCCCCTGTCAGATGAAGTCCTACGCAGTCAGCTTGGACCCTATCAAGGAACAATTCAATGCCAGGCTCAGCAAGTGCTACATGGTGGTGGAGTGTGCCTTTGGCTGCCTAATGGGGAGGTTCAGGAGTCTCCTCATCCACCTGGACCTCAGTGAGCAAAACATGCCCTATGTGGTGTTGGCCTGTTGTGTGCTCCACACCCTATGTGAGAGCAGGATGGGAGGGCAGAGGCTGATCATCTGGCCAAGGCTCATGAGCAGCTGAACAACAGTGCCCATCAAGAGAACACACCAGGGGAGTGTGTTCATCTGGGAAGCCTCGAGGGAAAGTTTTGTTCAAGGCCACCTGTGAGACTTTCCCCCAGGCCTCTGCACAAGGGGACCCTGAATTGCCCCCATGTGCCTTTCCTCCCCCACTCCTCCCTTCCCCTGCCTTCCCTTTCCACCATCCCCCACCCCTCCAGAGCCTTTTTGTTTAGAAAACACAACTCTGTTTATTTGGGGTATATACAATAGGGGAAGGACTGGGGAAAGAACCTGGAATGGGGGAGAAGGAAGAAGGAGAGAGGATGGCTCAGAGATGAGGCTGGGACTGGTGCCTGCCTCAGTCAACTCAGGAAGCTTTGGCTGCCCGAGAGGTCCCTCTGCCCCGGTGACCCCTGGGGGACTAAAGGGAGAATCCAGGGGTTCAGGTGTGGGTGCAAAGAGCTGGGGAGGCAGGGAGTTGCGGGAGTGAGAGCAAGGAGGTGGCTGGTGGCATGCTCCATGCACGTGGCCATGCACTCCATCACAGAGGTTATGGATGAGCATATGCCCTCATGCTGGTCCCACATGGTCTTCCACTGTTCCAGTTCAGCCTGGTGCTCCTCCTGGTCAGCGGCCCACTCCTGGTGCTCCTCGTCGAACCCCCAGATGAAGGACTGGAGGCAGGCCATCTGATCCTGCAGCAGGTCTTCCCAAATTTGCTCCCTCCAGCAGATCCCACAGAGTTGGGAAGATGGCGTGGGAGGTGGTAGATGTGGCATGATTGCAGCTGGCCCAACTGTGAAGAAAAGTTACAAGGCCAGTCATCCGAGGAGACACTGTATGAAGTCTGCCCTGCTCTCTGAGCCAACACTGATGGTCTTGGTTCAGATTACGGGGATGCGCTTTGAGCAAGGCCATCTGTTGCCTAGACAGTGGGCACTTTCCAGTGGGGACACAGACATCCCAATGGAGCATTGCAACACCCCTGACCTGGGGGCAAGCAGGCATGAGAAGATGCTAGGCAGGCTAGGAGGCTGTGGGTGTGGGGAGTGGGGTGGATCAGCTTCCTTCCAAGATCCACACATGTCAGGTCTGTCAGTGGTGGCATCCCACAGAGAGAGAACTTCTGTTCCTGCCCGCTGGAGCGCGGGAGGGAGGAGGCTGGAGAAGGTGTGTGTGAGTGGAGAGAGTGCTACTGGGGTCCTCTCCTCTTCCTTCCTCTCCTCCCCCCAGCAGGTTCCCATGCAGGGGGATCAGTCTCCTCCACATCGCCATGCTTGACTGGGATTGGATGCTGCCCAAGTGCGGGCATGACCCTGTGCCATGTGCAGCAGGGCTGTGTGTTTCTATGACCCCAGTCTCCTTAGTGGTGGCTTGTCATGGGAAAGTGTCCCACCATGGAGGCCAAAGCAAGGCAAGCCTCTCCAGGAACCTTGTGAGGAGGAGTGAGGGATTCCTGTGAGACCACATCATGGGGCTGAGTGCTCTGGCCTGGCACTCTATGTGCACCCACCTGCACAGGTTATTGTGCAACCCTCAGGCTGAAAAGGCCAAGTGAGGAAAACACAAGCCCCTTGCAGGCCGCCACCTGCCCCCACGTGTGTATAGGGAAAGTGGTGGAACTCATCTGAACTGCCTTTCCTGGGATTGTCTGAAGCCTGGGAGACATCCTGGGAACGGGAGACTGGCTCAAGGGTGAAGAGCAGCTCCTGGTTGGCAGGCTTCTCCCCCTCCACCTGCTCCACAACCCCGTCCTCATTGGAAGCTGGTGCCGGGCATGTCCTGGCTGGACTCTTTGATGACAGTGGGGGGTGACTGCTCCCCCTTCCCAGGATGTCATTCAGCTGCTCGTAGTAGCAGTAGATGTAAGGAGCTGCCCCAAAGCGTGCAGTTTGTTCCCTGGCCTTACTGTAGGCCTGCCAGAGCTCTTTGAGTTTTATGTGGACCTGGTGGAGGGTCCACATGTGTCCTTTTTTGGCCAGGCTGGCAGCCATACAGCCATAGACATCTGCATTCCTGCTCCTGGTGCAGAGATCCTGGAGGTTGGTCTCCTCCCCACGGACCTCAATGAGGGCTCTTGGCCGGAGCCCTCTTTCATCCCTGGCTAGGGGCATCCGAGGGTTCTGTGGAAGTTCAGAGGGAGTTCTGGGGTCACTCATGGCTTCTGCGATGGGTACTGTGTGGCAGAGGGCTGGCAGGGCTCTCCTGGTGCCACAGCCTTTTCCCTTCTCCTGCAGCTTTGAAGTCTGCAGGAGAAAGGGAGCAGTGGAGTTGTCAGGTGTGTGGCCAGAACAGCCACAAGTGCAGCTGTGAGAGGGCTCTGGAGGTCAATTATTTTGAAATAGCAGCAGTGGAGCATCCACACTCACACTGTCAAAATAACAATTTTGAAATAAGAGTTATTCCTCATTGTGACGGGGTGGGACCCGCCTACTCACCAGAAGCAGGCCCATCCCGCACTGATCCCGCGATCGCGCTTTCCCTCCTGGGGACGGCGCGGCGGGAGCTAACGGCTTGCAGGCGGTGTAGCGCCGCCGCGCACCAGCTGGTCAACGGGACAGCTGGCGTTGCTAGGCAATGTGTTCCACGTGAGTGGGGAGGCATGGAGGCCGGAAGTGACGACGGGCGGAGGGGAGGGGTGACGTCAGATGCCCGGAGCAGGAGATGCGGGGCGGTATAAATCCTCCCCCCCTTGCGAGTATGGGGGAAAAAGCGGCGGTTAGGGAGTGTAGCAGGGCAGCTGCCCTGTACTGGCCCTTTAGGAGCCAAACCCCAGCCTGGAGCAGGCCCGGGGAGTTCAGCCCAGCTGGGCGGCGTTGGCCAATTAAGGCCCAGCTGGGAGCTTTAAAAGGGAAGGGCTGCTTCAGCAAAGGCAGTGTGAGCCTGGCTGCCGAGGGAGCAGGACGCTCCCTGGAGCTAGGGCAGGGCTAGAGAGCCAGGCTGGGCCAGGGCGCTAGGACAGCCAACCGGCCAGCCTGCTAGGCCTGCGGCAAGGCCTGCTGGAAAGACACCAACCCCCGGAAGGGGGGCTCAGAGCGAGTGACTTGGGCACTGCCGGAGGGCAGTGTGGCGAAGAGAATGACGTGATCGGAGGATTCCAGAGGGGAAACGCCACGTGAACGGAGGCCTGTGCGGGCGGAATGGACTGATTCTGGGGACAGATGATGGACCCCTGCTACGGTGGTGAGTGACCCCCTCACAGGGAGAAAGGAGCAAGGCATGCCGGAGGAGGGATGGGGAATGGAAGCAGGTAGGGTGGAAGCAGCCCAGGGCAGAGCACGGAGCCGGCGCACTGGTTGGTTAAGGGGATAACCCCCTCCGGTGGGACAGGTCTAGGGGACTCTGTCCTTAGGGCCCTGGGCTGGGGTCTGTGAGGGTGGGTGGGCCCAGACCCCCACCCTGAGCACCCGAAGTGCAACGGAATCGAAACTGTTAACAGTTACAGTCACGCAGCTCGGGAGGACTGCAAAAAGGAAGGGGGAACAATGGGACCCCCACACTCATAAAAAGCAGGAGTTATTATTTTGAAATAACCAGCCCATTATTTTGAAATAACAGGGTTGGTAGTGTGGACGCTCTACTTGTTGTTTTGAAATAAGGGGAGTTATTTTGAAATAACTGCCAAGTGTAGACCAAGGCTCAGGAAGTTAATTAAATATAAATAAAGCAGACACTTTGGAGAATGATAGCCTGAGCACCTAAAGCCTCCTTGCTCTCCTTCCAAGCTGGTCCTTCCTGTCCTGGCGACGCAGCAGGGAGGTGCATCCCAAACTTTGGAAACATTGCCTTAGTGCAAGTCAAACAGGGAAGGGAAGGAAGGTAGAGAGGGGGGCTAACCCTACATTTTTTTAAAGTTTGGGTGTGGGCAAATAACCATTTTGGGCTCTCTTCTTGGGGTATGAGTGGAAGCTGGGCATGGAATGACCCCTCAATCTGATTTTTGGCTGTCCCTGATGTATGAGTGCCTAGTGGCTTGAACAAAATTGATTGAAATAGAGTTTGTTTGAACAAAAAGAACTGATTAGTGATTTTCAAAGCTTAGGTTACAAACCGGCGTAGCAGGAGACCAGAACCCTTTTAAGATGAAAGGACATGTCCACGTATGACTTATCTAAAACACATTTTGACTCGTTTGACAGGACAATGTTGTCACTCTTCAGTGTTCTGGCTTCTCCCATACTCTCCCCACCTATTATAAATGCCTCCTGCAGTTCCAATTAGATGTACTGATACGACATCCTTCACTTTCTGTCCAAACTGGTGCATGTCTCTCCACTGCAGTGAGCTTTTAAACAGCTGCCATATTTTCATCTCACATGTGCATGCATCTCAGTAATACATGATGTAATTCATCGGAGTATAAAGCCCTGTTGTATCATCCACTGCTGTGAGCAAAGGGCATGGCTAGTCTCAGACATATTCTGACACTGGACACAGAAGGGCTGCCTCTGAGGCGCTGCTTTCCCCTCTGCTCCAGTGAATGGTTTGTGGGGTCAGTCTACCCGGAGAGAGGAGGGACAGCTGCCGTGTATCTCCTCACGCATATTTTAAAGGGAAACAAATGCTAAGCCTGTCACCATTAACTCACCACTTCCCCTCCCACACCTATTCCATACAGATCCTTCACGTGGTGTAAGGTCCAGCAGAGGAGTTCTTGTTGGCTCCTGCTGTACTAACAGTGACAGGAGACAGAAAGGGGCTGAGGGCTAGTGCAGAGAAACAGGACCACTGTGTGAATGACCTATGCTTTCACTGATCTCCTGATATCTGTGCAGACAATGAAGGACATGCGGGTTGGAAGAGACTGAACCAACTTTGTCTTTGGGAAGGGCAAACCCCATCCACCAGTGGAAGAATGTAGAGGAAACTGAAAGGAATCTCAGAGATACCATTCCACTATATAGGGGAAGCCTGTGTAGGAAATAATATTCTAGCTGTAGCATATCAACCAGTTAATATTTCTGTAAAGTACTTTGGTATCCTGAGGGTAGAGGTGCTAAGTAAATTTGAGATCATCATCATTAATATCAATTTAAATGGCTATCAAGGGAAAGATGTGCTGTTCATCATATTTAACAATAACAATCCAAAATTGGTCCTAAAAGCTCTGTTTCATTTCTGAGCATTCTTGAGACAGAATTTTAAAATTCTTTGGCTAATTTCCCATCTTCTATTTTTGGAAAGCCTGGAAAGAAGCTGCTAATGAAGACAAATGAAGGAGAAAAAACTTGACCCCAGAGTATGAGATTTAGCTCATTAACTTATGTTTCCAATTGGCTGACAACTTTTTGATGTAGACAATGTAATTAATGACAGGAAATAATGCTGCAGGATATGAGTTGTGTGGGATGCAGTGCAGTAAATGTACCCTTTATTATGCATTAGTTTATTTATAAGGCCTCTATACTTGTTATGGCTTTGTACAATGCAGTGACAACCTTCACGTGGAATTTCCTTGATTTAATTGTTTCAGTCCATCCTGAGGTTATTTTGAGACCTTTTTGTTTTGGTGTGTAACTTCCGGATGTGTGCTTAATAATTGTGTGAGGATGTGCTTGTATTGTCAGAAGGAGTGTGTCAGCATGTGAAACATTTCTTACAATGGAATTAGCCATTCAAATGAATTGCATTTCCTTCCTATACATTTGGAAAGAGTGTTGGCTCTGATGCTGCCACAAAACTAATTGTTATGGATCTCCTATGTTGTCTCAGTGGAAACTCCCACTAACATTACTGCTTTCTTCATCGATGAGTATATTCTGAAATTTTCTTATGACAGATTTTTAGGAGGCATGAAACTTGATGTCAGAGTAGTGTTTAATGCTAGCTCTTGCTGGAAATGGAAGTGCCCTATTGTCTGACCCAAAGCATTATAAAATAAATGGGAATACACTCAAATTTGTTTGGGTCAAACCTGTAGGCTCAGATTCATGGAAGTATTTAGGTGCCTAAGTCCTACTGAGATCAGTGGGAGTTAAGTCAATTCACAAAGATATTTAGGTACCTAACTAACTTAAATTCTATTCCTACTGAACATCAATTTCATATACTGCATGACCAAGTTCAAACAGATGTCAATTCATTCAGATTAACCTACCCACAGCCACTGTACTATGGGAGACAGGATGGGGAAGGGAGACTACTCCAGCCTGGGTGGGCCCACCTCCCTCTATCCCAGCCCGGCTCCCTTGCCCACAGGATCCCAGTTAAGTGATTAACCTGTTAAACATAATGGCTACGTCTAGACTGGCATGATTTTCTGGAAATGCTTTTAACGGAAAAGTTTTCCGTTAAAAGCATGCTCGGAAAAGAGCGTCTAGATTGGCACGGACGCTTTTCCGCAAAAGCACTTTTTGCGGAAAAGCGTCCTTGGCCAATCTAGACGCGCTTTTGTGCAAAAAAGTCCCGATCGCCATTTTCACAATCGGGGCTTTTTTGCGGAAAACAAATCTGAGCAGTCTACACTGGCCCTTTTGCGCAAAAGTTTTGCCCGAACGGGAGCAGCATAGTATTTCTGCAAAAAGCACTGATTTCTTACAGTAGGAAGTCAGTGCTCTTGCGGAAATTCAAGAGGCCAGTGTAGACAGCTGGCAAGTTTTTTCCGGAAAAGCAGCTGATTTTCCAGGAAAAACTAGCCAGTCTAGACACAGCCAATGTTTAACTGGTTAACCGGGATTTTACATCCCTTTATCTAATTGTTTGCATCATCACAATAAAAACATGCAAATGCTATTGCCTGATGTGAAACCATTCCTGCAATTGATTTTGGCTCTGATTCTATAAATATTTTTATGCATACAAGTAACTTGATTCACAGAAGTAGTGCCCTTAAAGTGTTAGCATGCTCATCTGAGTTAAGTTACTCACATGTTTCAGTACTTGCAGGATCAGATCATTTCTGAGAATGGTATATTCTTTTTAAACCAAGCTATGCTAATCTAGAACAAGAGAAATTAAGGAAAAGGAACTTGATCCCAGATGAAGCAAGTTAGCTCATTATGAGAAAAAGCACTCTCGTGGATACAGAATTAATAGTTTTCATAGAGCACTAAAAGTTAAGTGTCTGATCTCTTTATTAATTACATTGCAACAGACCT
Organism: Pelodiscus sinensis; assembly: GCF_049634645.1. Lineage (NCBI taxonomy): Eukaryota > Metazoa > Chordata > Testudines > Trionychidae > Pelodiscus > Pelodiscus sinensis. The sequence goes on from NC_134712.1 coordinate 224,870,867, forward strand.
TAGAGGTCCCATCAGAGAATTGGGAACCCATTCTGCTAGGCACTGTACATGTGCATTGGCTTTCGCTTGCAAGCATCTGTAGGCTGGCTCATTGTGTAATCTGAAATATTCTTTAAGAAGCACAACACGAACATGAAAAATCTTTGTAACATGAAAGTATTTTTCAATCTCTTTAAATTTTTACCTTTTTAAAAATGTAAAGCTTTTTATGCAAGAGGTAAAGCAGCACTTTGCATAAAGCACTGGGACAGAAAGCTAGTGTAAACCCAGAATAACTGCACTGATTTCAGTGGATTTATTCCAGATAATAAGAAAGGGAAAAGCCAATCCTTTAGGGACTTCAGAATTACAGTTGACTTTATATGGAAGATACTTGAGTGCTAAGGAGAAGGATGGCTATATAATACCCTAAACTATATAGGTAAACATATGGAGAAGGTGTGGCATTGCATTTCAGCTGCTCATAGGGGTGCAAACCCCATTTAGAGCCCCTTTTCACAATTTTAGTCTGATCCTTCCATTCCACTTCAAGTGCAAGCACCAACTATTTGGACTCCTATACAGACACTGAATAGAGAAAGAGGAGCTCTCAAAATCTACTGGTACTGAGAAGTAACTCTGAGGTCTTGACCTTTTGAGGTTATTGATTCTTTTTCCAAGAATTGGGTTGCTAGCCCCAATATCCTGGTCAAATTCTGTGTTGGGTGGGTGTCTGTTGCTTCATCAATAATTATGTAAGATATTTCTTGGCTCAAACCAAATTGTGGTAGAGTTATCTAGTTGCCAGATCTCATGCCAGAGCTAGCAGCTTTTCAGCAATTTATGTATATAATTGCTAAACATCCTTTAGGATGAAAATAACTTAATTTTAGAGAGATCATGTACTGAAATATCCTTGAAATAATTAATTAAGGTTTATGCTCGGAAGAGAAATCTTTTAAGTAGATCTTATTTCTTTAGCCTCATCCAAAGTGCTTTTAACTCAATTTACAGTTCATAAATGACCAATAAATATTAATCTGGGCATGCTGTTTTTATGAACTTCTGAAGTGGAGGTTTATTCTGCTGGAAAAGAGCAATATGGCTGAGATAAATAGCACTCACCCTTTTATTTCTATTATGCTGTAAGTGAGAAAGGGAGATAAGGGACGTCGTAATGTTCAGAATTTACTGAAAACATGTTGCATGTTTATTTGACAAGAGTGAGAAATGGCCGGCCAGCTGGCAGCTTTCTGTACATCTGTGTGTCCCTGCTTAGCAGATGGTGCCTGCAGAACCTGAATATAGGTTTCTTCCCCCTGCGTTAGGTGTTTTTCAAATGTGGCTGACAAATACTGTGAGGACATCACCACTGATTTTAGGGGAATAACTAGGCTAGTAATAGGCTATTTAGATGCGTGAAAGCATCCACATGAGATACTTCAGTAAGATTTATTTTGCTGTTTAAATAATACCAGAATTGATTGCTGAATCCCCTCCCTCTGGTAATGGCTTACCTCATCCCTTCTGTCTCCCAGCTGCTGCTTCTCCTCATATTCCCAGATCCTCCCTCCTAATCTTCCCCTCAAGACCTCTACCACCAGCATCCACAACATGCCTTTATTCCCTCTCTGCAACTCTTCTTCCATCCCTTTTGTGAGGGGGAGCATAGGCCCATTGTGGACTAGGCAGGGGCCAGAAAGGCCCTGGCTGCAAGGCTAGCCTTACAGCTCTGACCCTGTCAATTAGGTCTGACAGGGAGGATGCCTTTAAAAGGGAGGACACTAGTCAGTGTGGGAGGAAGGAGTTGAATTGCCCTAAGTAGCAAACTGTAGGAGTGACTCACAAACCTGAAGGGATCTCCTAGGCAGAAAACTTTCACTCTTGCACAGTTCTCTGCCTACTCTGCGATATTCCCAGCAAGTCAGCCTGTCTAAAAGGCCAGCATCTTGCTTTGTTTTCTCTCCAGATGATATGTGCTAAGGCTTGCCCACAGTTACTGTCTGGTAACATTTATTCTGAAGGTGAAAGCATTCCAGAGAAAATCTAATAAAAGAACCTGCATACATACTAAAAAGCTCACCAAAGCTCATCCCAATGCTAATCTTAGTTTGTGGCAGGTGTCCTCCCTCAAACTCTCAGGCAGGTTTTCCTTCAGGCTACAAATTCATGACTATCTAAATTCAGAACCAGAACATCCACAAATAGTTTAGTCTTTTATACAACTTGGCTACGTCTAGACTGGCATGATTTTCCGCAAATGCTTTTAACGGAAAAGTTTTTCCGTTAAAAGCATTTGCGGAAAAGAGCGTGTAGATTGGCACAGACGCTTTTCCGCAAAAACACTTTTTGCGGAAAAGTGTCCGTGCCAATCTAGACACGGTTTTGCACAAGAAAGCCCCGATCGCCATTTTCGCAATTGGGGCTTTTTTGCGCAAAACAATACCGCGTTGTCTACACTGGCCCTCTTGCGCAAAAGCATTTGCGCAAGAGGGCTTTTGCCCGAACGGGAGCAGCATAGTATTTCCGGAAGAACACTGACAATCTTACATGAGATGTCAGTGTTTTTGCAGAAATTCAAGAGGCCAGTGTAGACAGCTGGCAATTTTTTCCGCAAAAGCAGCTGCTTTTGCAGAAAAACTTGCCAGTCTAGACACAGCCCTTGTGTCTTTGATAGTTGTCTCATACAAGGGGTGATCATAGAGAGTGGCCCACTCTTCAGGGAAGAGCCTCAAAAGACAGGATTTTTGCATAACCAGAGCTGGGGAATTTGTTTTTACCTTTCTGACAGGATAGATTGCAGAAGTCCCCTTGGGATTGTCCCACAGTAGGCTGATCGTGCCACTGATGCCTGCTTTCCTGCCTTCTAGGGCTCCCCATCACCATGTACTGCTGGGCCAGACACTCTGGTCTCCCCCAGGCAAGGCACAAAGTTGAGGTTACTGCCTTTCTGCAGAGCAACACAGACACTGAACCAGTTCAGCTCTGAGAGGGCTAGAGGGCTCAGTGCCCAGGAAACTGTGGGGGGGAAAAAAAATCAAATAACTCCAACTGTGTCAAGGGATAGAAATGTAGCCGTGTTAGTCTGGGGTAGCTGAAACAAAAGACAGGACTATGTAGCACTTTAAAGACTAACAAGATGGTTTATTAGATGATGAGCTTTCGTGGGCCAGACCCACTTCCTCAGATCAAAAAGTTTGATCTGAGGAAGTGGGTCTGGCCCACGAAAGCTCATCATTTAATAAACCATCTTGTTAGTCTTTAAAGTGCTACATTGTCCTGCATTTTGTGTCAAGGGGGGGACTGTGCAGGAAATCAAAACTCTAAAAGAAAACTGCTGTAAGGGTTAAAGTTTTCCAGGCCTCTCTCCCTGTAACAGAGAGAAATCAAATTAACTCTAATCAAGACCCTTACAATGCCTCCTATCTCAAGTTCATGGATACTCCTAGTCTGTCACAATTTGTCATGTAAACCCTTATCTTTGTCACAGTTTGCCTTGTAGACTCCTCCACTCAAGTTCTCATGTGGCTTTGTGTACTGTAAAAACTTCTAGCACTCCTGGAGTGAACAGAAGTCTCAGAGTACTTCTGCTGATCCTTTGATATGTTAAGGAAGAACAATCAACAACTGAACTCTCAGGTATCCTATATACAGAATGCTTAATCTGTCTCTCATTGCTGCTGCTTTCACTCTTGGAAGTGACAGCTTGCATGCATGCATCATAAAGTTTTCCCTTCTAGGTTTCTCTCCTGCCTCACTGATTTGACCTCCAGCCTCGGACCCTTCTGGGGGCTCTGTACCCCAGGGGAGCGAGATTTCCCCCTCAAAACCAATCCCCAAAAGGGACCAAACTCCCAAATAAATCTGTCTTGCGCTGGGCAAAAATTGTACAGAGAGAGGCTACGTCTAGACTGCATCCCTTTTTCGTAAAAGGGATGCAAATTAGATGTATCGCAATTGCTAATTAAGCGGAGATTTAAATCTCCCCCGCTTCATAAGCATAAAAATGGCTGCCGCTTTTTTTGAGCATGGAGCTTTGCCGGGAAAAAGCAGCGGTCTAGACACGGATCTTTCAGAAAATAAAGCCTTTTCCGAAAGATCCCTTATTTTAAGAGGGATAAGGGATCTTTCGGAAAAGGCTTTATTTTCTGAAATATTCGCTTCTAGACTGGCGCTTTTTCCCGGCAAAGCTCCATGCTCAAAAAAAGCGGCAGCCATTTTTATGCTTATGAAGCGGGGGAGATTTAAATCTCCGCTTAATTAGCAATTGCGATACATCTAATTTGCATCCCTTTTACGAAAAAGGGATGCAGTCTAGACGTAGCCAGAAAGTTTATCCAGTCACCCTCTTTATCAATGAAAGAGAAATGCACATTGGTTGCTCCCCCCATGTAACAATTACTTACACTGGGCTTGATGATAAGCAAATGTGTTTTTATTAAGTACAAAAAGTAGGATTTAAGTGGTTGCAAGTGAAAACAGTCAGATTAAAGTAAACTGCTAAATTAAAATAAAATGCCTCCTAATCCTAATCCACTAGGAAACTTGTTATATCCAAATGCTTACCCTAACAGTTATTCTTAACATCTTTTTTGTAAGCTAAGCAGCCTCCTAGCTTGGGCCTGATCCTTCCTTCCGTTCAGTCTTAGATGTTTCCAAGAGGCATCATAGGTGGTAGGTAAGTGGAGGGTGGGGGGTGTCTCCTGGCATCTGGCAACTTCCCTATTTGCCCTCCCCCATCTATATCCCTTTTGCCCAAACCAGGTATTCTTTGTGTTCAGTTCAAGTTTTTCTTAAGTGGAAAAGTACAAGATTCAAAATGGGATTCAGCATTAGGTGGTCAGGCCACATGTCTTTCTAGTACTGATCACAGGTTGGGCTCACAGGAAGAATAAAACCATTCACCAGTCATTGGCTTGATCACGGAGCCATTATGTTCCTGGAGTATCAGTAATGGCACACTTAGAATTATAAACTAATCCACACTTCATAGTTCTAACTTCTGTAGCAGGTTCAACTCACTTTCAGCCCAGCTCATCCCGCAGAGTGACTTTGGGGAAGTAGCTGGCTGCTCCAACGCCAACGTTCCCCCTTTGGGTGTGGTGTTGTCTTCGGGGTATTGCCCTCCAGCAGTGACCACTCCCGTCTTGGTCTGAACCCCCTTCTGGGGGGGGAGGGCATCATTGTTCTTCCTTTAGTCCAGGGTCCTCCCTACTCCCTAGAATCCCCAGTTCTTCTTCCCAGGAACACCCAGCTCCCTCCAGGAACACACAGTTCCTCAGCACCCTCCAGGCCTCAGTGGCCCACTGCCAGTCCCTCTCTAGCCCTGTCTCCAGGCAGACTGCAGTCTTTCCCGGCCATTCCTCCCTGGCCAAAGGCGCACCTCTGCCTGCCTGGTTGCCTTCTGCAACCCTGCCTTGTGGTCTTATGGCCTGGGGCTTCCCTGGTTCAAACTCCCCCAGCCTACCACAGCTGCCTCCTTGCAGCCCGGCCTTTTAGGGCTGCCGCCATGTGAGCCCTGCCCTCCATGACAGCCTTCTTGCAGCCCTGGGCCTCAGGCCGGGTAGCCTGGGTTTGCTAGGCTGAAGCCTCTCTCATTGCAGGCAGGTCTCTTTCCTCCTCCCAGGAGCTGCTCTTAGTCTCCAGGGCCTTCTCTATTTACCTCAGCTGGGCTTCCCCCCACTCCAGTCTCAGCCCCTTAAAGGGCCAGTGCAGGGCAACACCCTGCCACACTTCACATATAAAAATGATACGTGAACAGCAATAGAATATACACATTCAGCAGAGTGTAACATGATGCATTTTGCATTAAGTATCTATTAGTTATGCATATTCATAAGCCAATTTTCATAAAGCATGGAGGGGGCCATGACAACCTTCCCCTAAATATTCTCCAGGAAATCAACTTAACACATTTTTTTTTGGTTGCAAAATTCCTTCTTGTCTGGCATGTTTTTCAGTAAAATCACTTGAATCTACCAGTGTCTCATCTCTCATCTTCCCTTCTTCAGAGGTTCATACACATAATACCTAAATCATTCATTTAATACAATGAGCCTTAAAGATACTTAAACTTAATTCAATTAAGTCTCCTAAGTGTATTATACGAAAATACCATCTCTGTCACAGCCTCTTCTCTATGTTCCCTATCCTTCCTCCTCTCCTCTGTTAATTATTTTGCAGTAAGTGTTCACATGGGGACTTATGCAGAAATATCTGTTCTGGTGAAATATTTATTTTGGTAAGTTTCCAAGAGAAGACAAGTCCTAAAATTTGCACTGAGCATTCCAGCACATTTCATGCAACATGGCCTTGGTATGAAAGGCTCTGACTTTGATTATCAATACCAGTCGTAAATCAGTCTGCTACATGTAAAGACTGTAGTTAAATTTTACATTGATGCGACTTCTGTTGGAGAGGGTCATAATTTTGTTGATAATTGGCACCATTTCTGACATTAGCAATCTGGACTCTGTCAGTTTCCATGCTGCTTTAGCACTGGCTATAACTCTATAATCAATACTATGCAGTTCATTAACAAACTGTCCTCTTCTGATATTAATCCAATATTCAAGCAGGGGAGAAACTGGTTTCTCTGACAATTGGCTTCCCTGCTGCTACTGACACAAGGTATTGGAATAAGTAAAAGAGCTCCCCCTAATGGTGTTTCTGTGGTTATGGCAAGTTTAATTGTTTTCTTCTAATTGTTTTCCCAGTCTCTTGTTAATAAGTTAGTTCAATATGGAGCTTAATGGATTGGTGTGTGCATGCCTCATACTGCTGCATTTTCTCAGGAAAGCCTACTATTCCCACAAACTGATGATGGGGATGAGATCCCTGGATAGTCAGTCTGTGCTAACATAACCCACACAAGCAAAGCGTGGATCTCTGTCTACTGAAGATTGGCCCACATAAGAGGTTTGTGTCTAATAGAACTAGCAACTAAAGTCCTTAGTCATTTAATTCAAGTGGTGGAGACTTATTACCAGGAGTACTGGAACAATTTTTATAGGGAGGGTTATGAGAATCATGAAAGCTGTCAGCGCACACAGGATTGGTTGCCATTTCCTTTGTCAGGGGGGAGAGCTTTGTAAAGCTCTTTTTATTCCTAGGCATAATAGCTGGGTTTATTGGACACACAGATCTCTATGATGGGTCCTGTAAGGACTGGGAATCGCCTACTGAATGTCTGAAGAGGTGGGCTGTGCCCACGAAAGCTCATGATACCATCTACATGTTTTGTTAGTCTATGAAGTGCTACCAGACCATTTGTTGTTTTTTTCTGTACAGACTAACTCAGCTACCCCCTGAAGCTTCTGGAATAGTTTTATTTGTGCTAATAGTATAACAGTTGGGTGTAATCCCAGCCACTTGGGAGGCAGAGGCTGATGGATCTCTCAGAAGTTCTGGGATGTGATGCACTATGCCAGGGTGGGCATTAATTTTTGAAGGGGAGTCACTTTTGGAATTTCTGAAGTGGTTGAGGGTTGCCCCAGAAAAGGTTGGGCCTCAGGTGAAAGGCGTAGAGCCAGGAGACTTTGCCACCCACAGACCCTGATGGTCCTGGGGATGGGGAAGCACATGAAATCTTAGTCCCCCACGCCAGGGGCATGCAGGACCAAGAGCAGGACTACTCAACATGCAGCCTCTGGGCCACATGCGGCCTGCGGCCCATTTGTTTGTGGCCCATGATGTGGTTTGAGTTTACATGGGGCTCAACATGCAGCCTGTGGGTGGAATCCTTTGAACGTGGCCTCCACTGAGAGCATGCTCCACAATAGTGAGGTGTCTCCAAGGCACTGAAAGACTCAAGCAGATGGGCTGGCTGGAACAAATGGGTACAGGGTGTCAGCGTTTCTAGACCCCAGGGAGGAGGTGCCAGGAGCGCAGGGGCATTGTGGGAAGTGTTTTGTATTCATGCCTGTTGGTGTAAAATAAGCTATTTGCATATATATTTGCATGTATATGCAAACACATTTAAGTTGTGGCCCTCAGCATGTGCTGTGAATATCATTGTGGCCCCCATGGCTTCCAAAGTTGAGTAGCCCTGGCCTAGAGAGAACCGCCAGCTGTTTTGAACAGCTGGCAGTTCCCTCTGCTGCATGTTCTGGGTGAGGGAAGGAGACTTTGCATGCACCCTCGCCCCCCCCCCCCACACTTCTAGGTCTTGACTGGCCTGGGAGCAGGGGAGTGGCAGGGTGATCACAGGCCAGGAGCCCTTTCAATTGTTGCTATTTAAGGGGGTCCTGGCTCCAGCTCCAGGCGCTGCGAGCCCTATAAATAGCAGCAATTTAAAGGGCTTGTGCCTGCCGAGCATCTGCTACCGCGTTGCCTGGCACCCTACCAGCAGGTGTGGGCCTTTTAAATAGAAGCAAGTGAAAGGCTCGTACCTCCCTGATGGCTTCCAGGCAACGCATTACCAGTGGGGCTGGGAGCTTGTGAGACTTTTCAACCGCTTCTATTTAAAGGGCTTGCACCTTAGTAGCTGTAGGAAAGGCACATTCTCCTTAAATAGAAGCAGTTGGAAGGGCTCCCAGCTCCCAGCGTTGCTGCTAATGTGTTGCTTGGGAGCCCTTTCAACTTCTGCTATTTAAAAGGCTTGTGCCTTCCCCATGACTGCTAACACATTGCCTGGCAGCCGCCGGGAAGGCGTGAGCCCTTTAAATAGCACGAGATGAAAGGGCTCCTGACTCCCCAAAGGCTTCCAAGCAGTGTGTTATGGGGTGGGACCAGGATCTGCCACAGGCTGGATGAAAGTGCTGAGTGGGCGAGATCCGGCCTGTTGACAGCCTCTTGCCCAGCCCTGCACTATGCTGATCATGTGTCTGGTGCCACCAACAGGTTGGCCAGCTGGTGGCTGAAGGACTGGCTAGAACGACATGAATGAAGTGTGATTCACGCTCTGTTTGTGAGGTCAGATGAACTGCTCAAAGTGATTTCTGATTAATCATCTTGTTTTAAGGGTCAGCAAATCTCCCATGTGAAATGTAGAAGACATTTTTGCTATGAGTGGGAGGCAGAAGTTTACATACAGCTCGTATTTATTTACAAATGGAACTATGAATTCATGCACTACTGAGGGTAAATACCCCTAAGGGACTGATCCAATTTATTAAACTGCCCTTTGGAGTAGCACCAATGTCTGCAAGATGCTAAAGAGCTGTGGAGTTGGAAGGAATCCCTGGAACACAGTGTTGGTTAGCTGATGCTGTGTCACAGGATAATTCACACAGAACACTTAGAAGAACCTAGCCAGGGTATTTTGAGACAGGAACTATCTGAAATGAGAAAACCAGGCCAAATGTGAATTATTTCAAGAGAAAAATGAATATTGTAGCGATATGATAGATACAAAGGGCCTGAACCAGTCAAAAGTTAAAACAACTATTATAAAGACTTATCTTGCAAATATTGCATTAGGGACACTTGATATTGCTTTTCCTTAGTGCTCTTATATTTCACCTGAGATTTTTCAATGTTTTAACATTGTGGATTCTTAAAGGTCAGTGTAGGCAGTTTTATGTATCTCTGTGTATATGGCCATATATATCAAGAACGCCCATATTAAAATATCTAAGATTAAATACTGCACAGTAATATATTCTAATGATTAGATAACATTGCATAACCAATGGTATTATAAGGATCTGTTAACCATACTTTTAGTGCCAATTAATAGCAAGCCAGAAGAGGGTGGAGGGAAACAAAACGTGAAAAAGCCTGAAGTCTTTTATTTCCTAACATCTGGAAGAGCATGGGAGAGCTGGCTGTGTTTTAAAGAAGCTTTATTGAGGGCAGAGGAACAAACCATCTCAATGTGCATAAGGAATAGCAGATATGGCAGGCAACCAGCTTAACTTAATAGAAAAATCTTTGGTGAGCTTAAACACAAAAAGGAAGCTTACACAAAAAAAGAAACTTACAAGAAGTGGAAGCTTATACTGCTCCTTCATATTCTATCTTAAAAATATTACTTGAGCATGCAAGGGTGTAATCAGGAAGGCCAAAGCACAGTTGGAGTTGCAACTATCAAGGGAAGTAAAGGATAATAAGAAGGGTTTCTACAGGCATGTTAGTAATAAGGTCAGGGGAAGTATGGGATCCTTACTGAATGGGGAAGGCAACCTAGTGGCAAATGATGGGGACAAGGTTGAAGTATTCAGTGCTTTTCTTTGCATTCATCTTTGCAAAGAAGATCAGCACCCAGACTACTTCACTGGGTAGCACAGCATGGAGGAAATGAGCATCCCTCAGTGGTGCAAGAATACATGAAGGCCTATTTGGAAAAGCTGCACATGCACAAGTCCACTGGACCAGATGAAATGCATGTGAGAATGCTGAGAGAATTGGTTGAAGTGATTGCAGAGCCATTGTCCATTATCTTTGAAAGCTCATGGTGATCAAGAGATGTCCTGGATGTTTGGAAAAAGTAGTGCCCATCTTTAAAAATAGGAAGAAGGTGGTCTGCGGAACTACAAACTGGTCAGCATCATCTCCCTGGGAAAAATAATGGAGCAGGTCCTCAAGGAATTAATTTTGGAACACTTGGAGAAGAGGAAGGTGACCAGGCATAGTCAACATGGACACATCAAAGACAAGTCATGCTGAATCAACTTGATTGCCTTCTGTGATGAGGTAAGTGGCTCTGGGGATAGTGGGAAAGCAGATGATGTGATATACCTTGACTTTAGCAGAGTTTTGAATACAGTCTTCCACAGTTTTCTTGCCAGGAAGTTAAAATATGGCTTGGATGAATGGACTATAAGGTAGATAGAATGCTGGCTAGATTGTCAGGTTTAACAGGTAGTGATCAATGGCTTGATGTCTAGTTGGCAACCGGTATCAAGCGAAGTGTCCCAGAGATTAGTCCTGGGGTCAATTTTGTTCATCTCCATTAATGATCTGGAGGTTAGGATGGATTGCATCCTCAGCAAATTCAGATGACACTAAGCTGAGGGGAGAAGCAGATATGCTGGAGGGTAGGGATAGGGTCCTGAGTGACCTAGACAAATTGGAGGGTTGGGACAAAGAAATCTGTACTTCAGTAAGTGCAGAGTCCTGCAATTGGGATGGAAGAATCCCAAGCACTGCTACATGCTGGGGATCTACTGGTTAGGTAGTAGTTCTGCAGAAAAGGACCTGTGTATTATAACAGATAAGAAGCTAGTTATAGGTCAGCAGTGTGCCCTTGTTCCCAGGAAGGCTAAAGTCATATTGGGCAGCATTAGTAGGAGCGTTACCAGTAGATCGAGGGAAGTGATTATTCCTCTTTATTTGGCACTGGTGAGGCCACATCTGAAGTATCGCGTCTAGTTTTGGGCATCCTGCTATAGAAAAGATGTGGACGAACTGGAGAGAGTCCAGCAGAGGGCAATGAAAATGATTAAAGGGCCTGGGGTGCATGACTTGTGAGGAGAAGCTAAGGGAACTGGGCTTATATAGTTTAAAAAAGAAACTGGGGGGGAAGACGGGGATTCGAAAGCAACCTCCAATGCCTGAAGGGGATTCCAAAGAGGATAGAGCCAGGCTATTCTCAGTGGTAGCAGATGATAGAACAAGAAGCAATGGTCTAACTTTGCAGTGGGGAAGATCTATATTTGATATTAAGAAAAATTATTTCAATAGGAGGGTGGTGAAGGACTGGAATGGGTTATCTAGGGAAGTGAGAGAATCTCCATCCTTACAGGTTTCTAAGATCTGGATTAACAAAGCCCTGGCAAGGATGATTTAGATGGGGTTGGTCCTGCTATGAGCAAGGAGTTGGACTAGATGACCTCCTGAGATCTCTTTCAACCCTAATCTTCTATGATTCTATGAACTGATAGTGGAGCTAAATGAGTGGGCAATAAAACAGTGGCAGTTTGCTAGGGTTAGTCCCTGGTGGGCCGCTACCATTGTATTTACCTGCACCTCTGCAGGTACCAGCAGTGGTAGTTCCTGTTGGCTGTGGCTCATCCTTCCTGACCAATGGGAGTGGCAGGAAGCGGTGCAGACTAACATACCACTTCCTACAGCTCCCATTGGTTGGGAATGATGATCCACAGCCAATGAGAGCTGCGATCACCCATACCTGGTGTGGCACAGGTAAATACGGTGGTGGGGGCCTACTAGGGGCTGACCCTTGCACACTGGACCTAGCCCATGGGCCAATATTTGCACACCCCAGTCTAAACCCACCCACAAGCCAGAGAGGATCTCTTACTGGCTCATCACACTGGAAGAGAAAACAAAGAATTATTGTTTAAGAATCTAACAGGATATAAGTTGTATATGCCCATAATGCTCATTTAGAAGTACACTAGAACCTCTGAATTACAAATGCCTTTGGAATGGAGGTTGCCAATAATGGGGTAAAACCAACATGTTCTCCCTCCGTCCTGGTCAAGGAGATATGTGTGTGTAAAAACAGCACATCATTTTCTGGGCAAGGCGAGAAAGTGAAACCTGTGCATACTACAGCTGCTCCACTGGCTCAGCTCAGCACTAGCTCATTTTGGTATAAGTGGCTGCTCCACAGGTGGAGTGGAGACAGCCAACCTACATGCGCCTACCTTTTAAGATGCAACATAGGTATCAATACAGTATTTGGGTGGTTGGTTGTTGTTTTCTGCTCCTGCCTGATTGGTTACTTCTGGTTTCACATGGTGCCCAGTTGACCAGTCAGTCCATAACTGTGGCATTTGCATCTAAGATTCTGCTGTACCTTTTATTGTATGAAAGGGCCATCTCCAGAGCTGCATGAATGATAAAACTGTGAGGTGAACCTGGGTTCTATTATCAGAGGTATTACTAATGCTCCATATTTATGTTTTAGGAACACAAGCATGCATGTTTCACACCATGTGTAAGATACCCTGATGAGCAAGTTAGACAGTCTCTCTGCTACAGGGAAACAGTGCACATATGCATTCTTGTGGAATGGACATACAAATACAGTTTGTTAATACTTACATTCAAACTTCTCTCTGTATTAAAATTGATTTAGTACATTTGCTGTTGTACAGATACCAACAGTGGGAAGAACACTGACTTCTATGACTCTTTATTATTTCTTATACAAAATCACCAAAATTCAGGAAAGTTTTACAGCTGAGCCAGTGGGTGACCCTTACCTGCTTTGCTCTGCTTCTAAGAGCACTTGTATGCGCCAAGGATCTTGTAGCCCACTTTGTTCTGGGGCTTAGCCATGACTTTTTTAAGTGCATCTGGCAATATTTCTGCTGGCTAGATTTTTCTCCTCCTATAACTCTTGTTGTTGTTTCCTCCCCCCTTTTCCAAATGGTTGGTTTAGACCTGTGATACTGACTTTATATATTTTAGTGAGGAATGAAAGTGAATGTGAGGAATGAAAGTGAATGTAAGAACAGCAGGACAAAATAATAGGGAAAGGAAGAGATTTAAAAAACTGACAGAGCCACGAGTACTGACACACACACACACACAGTGGCATAGCTAGCTTAGGGGCTGGAAGAGATTGATTAGCACTGAACACAGGAAAGAATATGAAACCCTGGGATATGAATTTATTTCAGTATCATAGCTCACCAGGGTCTAGGGAGTTGCACGCTAATTTTTAAAAAAAATGTTTGGATTCTTACACTCTGATGTGAAAAGAATTTCATATGGAACAGAACTATCTAACAGGAGTTTTATCAGCAGGATAAAAAGGAAAGGTGAAGAAGCACAAAAAAGCAGGCAAGATTAAAATGATGCAGAGAAGGTTATAAAAGGCACCATAATGAAACTCAGCTAAAGACTACACTATGCAAATGCATAGCATATGGAAAGTGAGAAGCTGTGGCAGGAAAGATGACAGGTGACCTGCAGTGATGAACAGTTCCAGGGAAGATTAAGGGTGGTCTCTACATCAAGCAAGAATGTATAAAGGCACAAAGGAATGGCAGGGTGCTGCTGAATTCTAAGGGCTTCGGAAATGAATATAAAATTCTGCATACATTATCATCAATATGGAAGATGACTGAGAAGGATACAAGAGAAAAAGCCCAAAGATTTTAAATGTCTACCAAAAACATTTTACCATCAGAAAAGCATCATTTCCCAGAGAGGGAGACACACATTCATAAAAGACTGGGGAGAACATAATAGAAAGGATCTCTGGAATTCATGAAGGATTTAAAGGAGAGAATAAGTGCTTGTCTGTCGGACTGCATAAGCTTGAAGCAATTTTCCTTGCCTTGTCAAAGGCACAAAACCAAGTAGAAGAGACAGGACAAAGAAGCAGTGTCTGTGAGATGGGTGGAAGGAGATACTGGATAGCTGGGGAGAGGTCAGTGTAGGGAATAGACTTGGGACTTGAGCACAGGTGGAACTGTAGAACGGCTGAATTCACTGAGATAATAACAGGAGAGAAACAAGGGCCAGTTCTGGAGTGTGGAAACCAAAAGGGGAAGGAAAGCAGAAAAAAAGAGGAGTGATTTGTTGGACTGTCAGTTTATGACCCTCAGATTCATTGTATAACCTTTGTCCTTGTTGCTCCAAACAAAGTTGAGGCAGTTAGCGATTCAATGGCTGTATGGAGTTATGCATTGAACTATTATTTAGGTAGGGTGAGAATCCTTATGTCCCAGTCCAAACACAGATAATACTTTTGGGAACACAAGGATACATAATTGAGTCCAACTGGCATACTGTGAACTGGATGAATAATGCACACTCCTGGGGTAGCTGGAAATGAAAATAGATTCAGTAGAACTGAGTTTGCTAAAGAGCTTATCACTGTTTGCAAGAGGTGTTTATCAAGGATAAGGCAATGTGGCTGGTGAACAGCACTAGTGCAGTGGATAGATTTTCATCCAGGTGTGTCTTACGTGATAGATGCACATACATAAGGAGCCCAGTGAGTATGGGTCACTAATAAACATATGGAAATAAGATCAACCCAAGACCAGTTCTTTAGGAACTCCACTAGTAACCTCTGTCCAGCAGGACAGCCCCTTTCAGCCCATCCATTTTCACTTTTAGCTAATTCCTTACAATTTTTGTACTAATCCTCACATTCTCCAGTTTAACAAATCATTTCCCATGCAACCTTTCTGAAGTCCAGACTAGATGTACCACATTTCCCTTGTCTAGCAAATCAGCTATGTTAGAAAAAGATATCAGTGTAGACTAGCATGGTCTTTCTTTAGTAAATGTATGTTTCATTTCATGGTGCTTTTCTCCATGTCTTTAACTATTCCTTTCTTCAAAATTTCTAAAGCCTTCCATACTTCTCAGCTCAGGTTAATGGGTCTGTAGTTATCAGGATGGGGAGATCCACACTTTGCCCACACAGATAAGGTGACTGGCTTTGTGACCATGAAGTTGAATTCCTGCTCCCTTCTCCCCCGCGCCCCAGGATATCAAAAGGGTGACAAACTGAAATATTTAATACATTCAGAACTATAAAAATGAAGCTCCTTCTGCCTTACAATACCCAACTGTTAGGACCTGAGGCAGCTGCAAGTAGCTGACTCTTGTAGTGGTCTCATTGTTTTTGTTTGTATAAGTTGTAATAGTTTGCAGACTTGGAAGACATATCTCCTTTCTCTTCTCATTTTTGGTGTAAGTGCACCCGAAAGACAACTTACCTTCTTTCTGCAATGCTCATTTATTGCAGTTGTTCTAAACAGCCTTTATTAAGTTATATAAAGGCTTTGTTAGAGTTAGGAAAGCTATTAAAGTTGATTGTAGCTTCAGGGAAAGAATGAATTCACAAATCATCACTGTTGAGTGTTTCTTCACAAACTAAATGAGCATATTTAATTAAAACAATATTAAATGCTCCACATACAATAGTCCTGCCTTAAATAAAATTACATAAAGTCAAATAGAAAGACTGGAAGAGGAAATAATTGTCAAATCTATTGCATTTGATTTCCCTTATTGTCTCTCATTTGCTCACTCTGAGCACTTATTCACTAGAATGTTCAGTAGAATTTGTTCTGCTCTGTTTGTTATAGAGCATCACAGACATTGCAGATCTTTAAAAAAAGAACCTATTCCCTTTCATACTCCTATTCTGTTAAATACCCATCTTCCAAGATGAATGATCCCTTCTGGAAAAAGTGTGGTTTGGCAATGTGAATGATCACTAATGTTCCTAATTTTACAGTGAGGCTTTATATTGAAACTAAAAGCTGTTGTTGTATACTACTTTTGCTGATGATATAGTCTGTAAAAGGTGTATTTGAGGCAAAGTTAACCAAGATGAGTCATATCACAGTACAACAACTTGTAAAAATGTTTTTGCAGATCTGTTGTCACACAACAGTTAAAAGTTGAACTCCACATTTCAGATGCATTTGATTTGTCTCTTTAGAAATCAATGAATTGTAACACCTAAAACACACATAAATCTGTGTATAACTAATTGAGAGAAATTGTGTGTGTATGTGCAAGAAGATACATTTGTTTTGCTTTGGAGAAGGGGAATTAGTCATAAAAAGTAGGTGTTTGACTGGATGGTACGGATGCCGTATCATAAGAGGTATCCGTATACTCAAGACTCCTATCTCACCTGTGGGAAGGGGTTACTGCTTTAGCTTCTTTCAACATACAAAACATTTGAGTTTTGTCAGAGGTAATGAGTAACATTTTAAAAATTGCTCAAATAACTTTGAAGCCTAAATCCCATTTTCCAAAGTGACATAAATGCTTATGATTAATTCTTAGTGAAAGTCAATGACACTTTTAGGCTCCAAGTCACTTGGGCACATTGAAATTTGTATCTAAAATTAATTTTGTCCTGACAACGAGATTGAGGAGCAGTTATCTTTCGTGTACCTATAAGGCCTCCTCCTAATAGCAAGAGCAAATAAACAGAAAAGGCAGTGACCCACATTATCTCCTTCAGATCAATATATAAAGAGTCCCCGTTATAAAGAGATCTCCCTTCTGCTTCAGGGAAGGATTGTCATCCATGTCCAGGACTCTACTGTTCCAGACCTCAATGGTACCTCTCT
This sequence comes from Pelodiscus sinensis, assembly GCF_049634645.1. Lineage (NCBI taxonomy): Eukaryota > Metazoa > Chordata > Testudines > Trionychidae > Pelodiscus > Pelodiscus sinensis. The sequence goes on from NC_134712.1 coordinate 224,887,810, forward strand.
AAGGGTATGTCTACACTTGCACCCAAATTCGAACTAGGGATGCAAATGTAGGCATTTGAAATAGTCAATGAAGCGGGGATTTAAATATCCCGCACTTCATTAGCATGATCTTGCCGGCGTTTTACTCCGATCAACTGTTTTGAGGAGTAACATTAGTTCGAACCAAGGAGTTTGGTTCGAACTAACACATCCCGGCACGTACTTTCACTTTTCACTTTTGATCGGAGTAACATGCCGGCGAGATCATGCTAATGAAGCATGGGATATTTAAATCCCCGCTTCATTGACTATTTTGAATGCCTACATTTGCATCCCTCGTTCGAACTAGGGTGCAAGTGTAGACATACTCTAAAAGATCCAGGATCTATAAAGAGCTTGAGGATACAAGGGAAAGACTGGGACAGGGCTAGGAATTATATTATCTTTTTCAGTGAAAATCTCCCTTTCTAGGTTTGCAGGAGACAACCTTGAGCAAGTTGGTAACTGGCAGCATGATTCCATTGTCAGTAAGCTTCAGAGGGGTAGCTGAGTTAGTCTGTAACTGGAATAACTTAAAAACAAATAGTCTTGCAGCACCTTAGAGACTAACAAAACACATAGGTGGTGTCATAAGCTTTTGTGGGCACAACCCACTTCAGATGAATGGAGTTATTAATTTAGAAACTGGACCTTTAATAGGAAGTGGGGGAGGAAGGAGAGAAGAAAAAAGAAGGAAAATAAATTTAAAAAAAGGGAAAGAAATAGTCTATTAGAGTGCTCATGCTACATGACACTGATTGAGAAGGTACTAATTGTCCTTAAGTACCCATTGTTTGTTTTTTATGTCATTAGGATGTCGAATGTAGCGGGCCATCTAGCCAATGTCTTTATTCATACCTCTGTTATAGGAATGAAACTTGTAAATGAAGTTAAGTTCTCAGGCTTCCCTGTGGAGTTGGCTTGTGAAATTGGCCTGAAACAATACGGTGACTTTAAGATCCATTAATGAGTGCCTTGGGAAGTTAAAATGTTCCCCAACACGTTTCTGTGTGTTGCCTTTTTGGATATCTGTTTTGTGTCCACTAATTCTTTCTTGTAGAGACTGTCCAGTTTGGCCAATATACATGGCACAGGGGTAGAGGGGCATTGCTGGCATTTGATGGCATTGATCACATTAGTGAATGCGCATTAAAATGAGCCTCTGAAGGGGTTAATTAAGTGGTTAGATCCTGTAATGATATTGCTTGTATAGATGTGTGGACAGAGTTGGCACTGGAGAAGAATGGGTTTTCCCTCTGCACGGGCAAAATTATAAAAGGAACCTGGGGATGCCTCCGTCTTGTCTTCACTCCTGTCTTCTGCTCCAGAAGCACCTTGATTAAGGACAGAGGGCCTGAAACAATTTGTGGACCCATTCTAACATAGGATGTACTCCAGAGACTTTTAAACTAACAGTTTGTTACATCTCTGCTAAGAGCCTGCATCAAGAACTTGATGACTGATGTATGTAAATGTATTCCCTTTAACATTCTCACTCTCAATTTTTTTCTTCTATCAATAAACCTTTAGATTTTAGATTTTAAAGGATTGGCACAACAGGCTCTTTTGGGTAAGATCCAAGGTATAAATTGACCTGGGACTGACTAGTCCTTTGGAGTTGGTGAGATTGGGTTTTATAACTGCTCCCCTGTGTAAGGAGTAGTGCTGCTGTTACCTGCACAGATTTCCTCATCCGTTCCACATTTTAGGGACATTCATCTTTACCCAATTCCTAGGGATTCTTGTAGGTCTGCAGGATTTTTTGCCACTGAAAGAGCCTTACACAGTAATATTCTCATTCTCTATTTATTGACAATTACCAAGCAAGCAGAATATACATGCTAAGCATAAGATGTCATGCTCACCAATCCTGATCAAGGCAGGCAAACTTCGCTTTGGCCAGGCAAGGTCAGTCTCTCTGGGTCCTAGTTGCTGCATGTCATGGTCGTACAGAAGACTTCTGGTAGCTCTGGTCTTAGGCTGTGTCTTGAAGATGAGTTCTTCTTCCAGGCCTTTCCTCCTTCTTCCTCCTGTTCCTTTCTTCCTTTCCTCTTTCCCTGCTGGTCATCTTCTTGGACTACAGTTTATATAGTGAAACTTGAGTTCTGCTTTGCTACACAATATCCAATTATTTTAATATAATTTTACTGTAATTGCTTAGTATGTTATAACAGAATTACCTAATCAATCATACCCCACCACCTTAATTAATTTACACCTAGCAAAATTAATTATACAGCAGACAGAAACAATTAAAAACCAGACAGAGACCATACAGACAAACAGCAGGAAAGTGAGGACCATAATCATAGAATGAGGATTCCACAACCTCAACCCTTGATAAACAGACGCTTCCCGGGGTAGCTGAGTTAGTCTGTACAGAAAAAACAACAAATGGTCTGGTAGTACTTTAGACTAACAAAACATGTAAATGGCATCATGAGCTTTCGTGGCACAGCCCACTTCTTCAGATGCCCGGAGTTTTGAGTTTAGGATGTGCAGACCCAAAATAAATAGGAGAGAAGGGAGTGGGGGTGAGGGGAGGGAAAAAAAAGAAGTGGGGGAGACAGAGAACTAGAGGGAATCAGTAAGTATCTGAAGATTCTGCAAAAGCAGCGAGGAGTCCTTTGGCACCTTATAGACTAACCGAAGTGTTGGAACATAAGCTTTTGTGGTAAAAGACCCACATGCATCTGATGAAGTGGGTCTTTGCCCACGAAAGCTTATGCTCCAACACTTCGGTTAGTCTATAAGGTGCCACAGGACTCCTCGCCACTTTTGCAGATTCAGACTAACATGGCTGCCCCTCTGATATCTGAAGATTGGGTAGTTAAAACAAAGCAGATAAGAATCAAAGTCCATTGACAGTATCCTTCCTGACATAGGAGTCTATGAAAGAGCTGTTTGCACCTTCAACGACTGTTAAGTTGATAGTGCCCCAACCATCCTTCATCAGGATTGAGTCCATTAGCAAGTGAATTGAAGTGGAGGATGAATTCTAATTCCAATGTTTCTGTGTATCTGGCTTGTAGAACTGGTTTGTGACAAGACAACCACTTGAAGATCTTTTAAACAGTGATTAGGAAGATTAAAGTGTTCCCCAATAGGTTTCTGTACATTTCCTTTATGTATATCTGATTTGTGTGATAAACAGTTTCTTGCCAGATGAAATACTGTTAACAAAGTTCTCTACTCATCTTGAGATCTGTTTCTTTATCTGGTGACAATGGGTGCCATTAGGACAGGATCTCCTTGTAACAGCCTGGGGTGATACTATTTTTGATGCAATTTAGATAAAATGTAAGCATGTGACTTCAAGCTTTACAGCTATTGGCTGCAGCTCTTCAATCTGGCTGCAGAGAAAGGCTTTATGCCTTCCATTATAGATACAGGCCTTCCAATTTGGCTACAGAAAAACCATATTGTTACACTGCCTGTGGCACAGAGAAAGCTGGAGAGTCTAAGGGGATTGCTTGTGAGACTTCTTGCTGGCTAGGTGGCAGCTGAAGTGCTCTGTGACTGGACTGATGCCTTATAGGGAAGGCTGTAAGAAGCCCTGGTTCTAAGCAGTTTGCCCTGATTTGACACTCTCAGAGGTGCCCCAGACCAACCTGGTATACTACATTTTGAAACAGTCTCCCCTTATTTCAAAATAGTAAGTGGAGCATCCACACTACAAAGCCTGTTATTTCAATATAATGGGATGGTTATTTCAAAATCTGTATTCCTGCTTTCCTTGGGGAATAACACTTATTTCGAAATATCTTGCATGTTCAGAAACTTTAGGAGGTAGCCGAGTTAGTCTGTACAGAAAAAACAACAAATGGTCTGGTAGCACTTTAAGACTAACAAAACATGTAGATGGTATCATATCATGATACCATCTACATGTTTTGTTAGTCTGTAAGTGCTACCAGACCATTTGTTGTTTATTTCAAAATAGTTATTTTTAAATAGTGTTAGTGTAGATGTTCAGCTGCTGCTATTTCAAAATAACTACTCCCCACGGTAACTCAAAGCAATTACTCCCCAGTGCTTCCTGGGGCTCTAACTTGAGGTAGCGCTTTCACAATAACAGAGCCTGCCTTGGACTAATTTCTAGGCTATTTCAATTTTGTTATTTTGTGAGTTACTTCAAATTTAGTTTTTTTGAAATAATTCCCTAGTGTAGGCAGGCCCCTGTAATTATGAATGAGGGGTTGCTGTACCTAAAATGAAGTTTAGACTAATCCTTGTTTAATAACATAATATAAAAAGAGGACTTCAAAATAGATTTGTGAATAAGCTGTTAATTATTTCCTCCCTTTGAAATGTATTTCCATTAGCTAACACATGCAGCTTCTTATGACAAATGTGATCATGATATGGCTTTTGGAAAAATTTTTACTAGGAATTTTGAAGTCAATGGATTTACTCCAAGAATGAATTTAGCCTTCTGTATTAAAGTGCAATGGGCCAGAGCCTCAAAATGGGGAAATCAGTGCAGTTTCATTTGCTTCAGTGAAGGTACAATAATTTATGCCACCTGGGAATCTGTACTATTATATTTAAATCAGCAACCTCCTGCTTTTGTTTCAATTAAAGAGATACAGATTTGTGAGTAGTCACCCCTAATTCAAAATGAGTAGGCTTAGTTTGGTTTAATCTGGTTTTTGGGATTAAGCTAACAAAGAACAAGATACTGAAATAAGAATGCTGATATACACAAGTGCCTTTTTAATTCAATTAGCTTAAAAACACTTTAAGCTTTAATTAAACTGATGTATGTCTTCCGAGAAGGCCTAAGGGCCCAATTCTGATACTATGATTCAGTACCTTATTCCTCAGACCGTACCACTGAGCCATTGAGTAACCTGTGAATCTGGCACCAAGGTCTTTGTCATTTCCATCCAGAGTAGCATTTTTAGTAAACAGTGGATGAGATTTTGAGTCTGTTAGCCAGTGGCCGGGGTAATGAGTGGTCTGTGAGCCCTATCACACCCAAGTTTTTAACTGCTAGGACAAAGTCCCTTCGCAGCGGGCAGCCAGGGAGCTGGACAGGTGCCCCAAGAGTCTGCCCCGTGGAGGCGGCACGACTCAATGCTCAGCTCTTACTGTGTTTACCCCCGACCGTGGCAAGATAGCCAAACCGGCTATGGTTCTTTTTGTTTGTGTTTGGTTCTGTTACAGTAACAGGAGGAGTCAGGTTAAAGCTTAAACAGTTACTATTTTATTGTTACAAGGCAAGCTTAGCTGTTAAATGTTACTGCTGTGTTACAGATAACAGTCACTACAAAGACAATACAATAACAATAGAAATGTAGCCGTGTTAGTCTGGTGTAGCTGAAGCAAAATACAGGACTATGTAGCACTTTAAAGACTAATAAACCATCTTTTTAATACAATAACAGTCACTTAAAGATACCATGGAACCCTTTTGGTTCCCTGAGCTCTTATTGAATGTGCACAAACAGACACCTAGCAGGTATATTCTCACCTCTGCGATCCTTACTCTGGTGAAGCCAGCGTTTCTCTTAATCCCAATGGGAAGCAGACGATATGAGACGAAGGCATCCATAAAGTCTTGCGGGTCCAAGACCGCCTGCCAGCAGGTATATGGGTGGATCTCCAATTAGTGGGGCACAGGGCCCCACTTTATACCCCTGTGGTCACGTAAACGCTTCTCTTGTCATTAAAATGCCAATTAAGTTGGAAGGTCTTTTTGATGCCCATTCCCACAGGGGGTCCAAAGCTTAATTTGCACCTGTGAGGTGGAGGTAACTAAATCATTAGGGCCGGACATTCTTTCTGATGGGGCGGCAGATTCTTCTTCTGGGACGGTGTGTGTAGACAGCCAAGGGCAGCTTGAGGCTCAGATCACCTGTTGGCCTAATTGCCGCTGTTATCTGGTTCCTGTCTAGCATCCAGGGCCATTGTTATTCCATCACCTCTGGAGCCCTGGAGCCTTTGAAGACAGAGTTTCGTCCTCAAGGATTCTCTCTCCCAAGGATGTCGGGGGGGGGGGGGGGGGAGAGGGGGAGATTCTGTCTGGCTACAGAGTGTAAGAGTGATAAGCCTAAATTGAAAGCATCTGAAAACAAAATGCTAACTGAGAACATCAGGATGACTGACAATGGGACTATTCACATGAATAGCCACTACACCTCGTAGTAAGTATTTGCACGATCAGTTTGATATAGACAAATTGGAAGGATTTTTTTTAGCTTCTTTCAGACTATATTCTCCAGGAATCACTGTAACTGTCATTGTACTCAGCTCATTTTCCCCTTCATTTTTTTAAGTGGGAGGTTGTTTCTTTAATATTATTTTGATTACTGATAATAGATCAAGTATTCATAAAGTGGTTTTGAGAACAGTCAGAATATGTAGATAGGTGATGTCTAGTTAACAAAGTCTATAATGAGTAAAAAAAATCTTTTTATATAGATTATATCAGTGTAGAAATGCCTTTGTGGAGAATAGCAAATGTTCAATGTATTTGTGTGGAGGTAGAGGAATTGGTTGTTTTGTTTCCTGCCAGATTTAGAACTATTCATGGAGTCAAATTCTTTTATATAAGAATGCCCGAAACCAGGGGGGCTGACAGACTCGCTGGGCCCTTGAGTGAGATGGAGGGAGCCATCTCCATGTCCCCGGAATGGGCGGAGTCGGAGCCAGCTTCCCCCAGACAGGCTCAGTGTCACCCAGATTATGCAGCGTGGGATTTTGGTGGCAATTTAAAGGACCTGGGACTACTGTAGCAGTGACAGCAGCCAGAGCGATTGTGGCTGGGAGCCCCGGCCCTTTTGAATCACCAGGCTTCTTTGTCCCCTGACTCTGTTGGCAAGCCTACCAATAACTAAATTGACTATGTAGTTACAGATATTGACTAGAGTTGGTAAAAGCAAGGTAGGTATATTTCCTGGAAAATAAAATGTTGTCATTCCAATATTGTCATGATTTTTTATTTTTTTTCATAATTTTTTGAAAAATATTATTTTTCAGTCTGCTCCCCATCTTTCTTTGGTTGCTGAAAAAGGAGAAAAGTTGAGTAAGTGTTTTTCTCCTACTGATGTTCACTTTTTTCTGCACTGGAAAAAAATAATGTATGTATTGTGGCACTCAACATGAATGAAAGTTGGATTTTCCTATCAAAATAAAATGTAAATGTTGATTTAGTTACTCTTTTTCCCCCAAACTCCAAATCATTAAAATGGTTTTTCAGAATTTTCACTTTAATAAAAAAAAGCAATTATCATAAAGCTTTTTTGATGATAGCTCTAATACTGACCTAACAGATATTTTTGGACCAATAGATTTTTTCCTCCTCTGATATTTCTGAAAGCTAAGGATGTATATTGAAATTGCTAAAATGTATTGTTTCACAGAAATTCCATAGTGATCTAACTCATTTATTGCTAAAGGTATTATCCTGATAGACAAAATAGTTTCATAATGACATGCTTGATATATCTGGCTCTAGTTAAGGTTGAATAATTTGCATTCCAATCTCCTGACCTTCTGAGTAGATCATAATATCCCAAAGCTCTCAAATTTTAGGTAGAAACTGTTCATCCTTGTTTCCATCCAAAAGTGACTTTAAAGTTTGAACAAAAGCATCCAGTTATTTTTGAAGTTTGGAAAGTTTAAAATTTTGGTATAGAAATAACTAGAGCTGTCATTGGTAGTTCATGTATGTGATTAATGCAAAATGAATTACCGGTAACTAGATTTTTAAAAGTCACAATTAATTACAGTTTAATTTCACTTTTAAATAATAATAGAATGCCAATGAAAATGTATTATACACTTTTAAAGATTTTTTCTGACTTTTTAAATATACTGATTTCAGTTTCAGCACAGAATGCAAAATGTACAGAGCTTACCAGTACTTTATATTATATTACATATTACAATTATTTGCATTGTGAAACAGATAAACAAAAGAGCTGGTATCTTTCAATTCACCTCTTAGAAGTTCACTCAATCCTACTTCTTGTTTGGCCAAGCAAACAAATTTGTTTACATTTACCAAAAAGGAATGCTGCCTGCTGCTTCTATTCAATGTCAACAAAAGTGACAACAGGTACTATAGTAGCTGGCATTGCAAGGTATTTGTGTCAGATATGCTAAACATGCTTATGCCCCTTTATGCACTTTCACAAAAGAGATTGAACTGCAGTCCTTGTATGAGGTGAATTGACAAGTATTATTGCTATTGTTTATCTTTTTATAGTGTAAATATTTGTAATAAAATAGTGAGTACTGTACACGGTACACTTTGTATTCTGTTATAATTGAAATCAAAATATTGAAAATGTAAAAAAATATTCAAAATATTTATAAAACATTTAAATTAACATTTTATTATGTTTTAACAGAGTGATTAAAACTGCAATTAAACATGACTCTTCTTTTAATCTTGTGATTAACTGTGATTATTTTTGTTAATCTTTTGACAAGAGCTAGAAATAACCTCACTGAGGACCAGTGCAATCCCTTTAAGAAACTGAGCTTAATGGGACAGAATCTGAGCATTTGGCAGTAACATACTCAGAATGTGCAGTACATTTTTTAGTGAACAATACACCTAAGCAAGGTTGAACTGTACATGCGGGTGCAGCTATTTTAGCTTTGCACGCAAATAATATTGCTGAACTTGAGGGAGAAGAACCAATCTGCTCTGCAGCACCTTAGGTGTCTGTCAGCTGGGGAAAATACAAAAGTACTCTTTTTTGCGAAGTACTTCACTCCTAAGGTACATCAGACAAATCCCAGATCTGATGCACTTTAGTACCTCCACAGCTGAGGATGGCACCATAAGCACATAAGCTTCTAAGTTCTGAAGCTTTTTGCTATGTTAGGAATACTATACAGGCAGTCCCCGGGTTACATGGATCCGACTTACATCGGATCCCTACTTACAAACGGGGTGAGGCAACCCTTCACTAGCTGCTTCCCCCCAGCAGATCAGGGAGACACGGAGCGGCTTTTCTCAACAGACACCTCAGCTTGAGAATAAAGGACTGAGGGAAGTTAGGTGTGGGAGAATAAAACTGAGCTCTGGAGAAATGTTTGGCTAGAGTTTCCCCTACAATATGTACCAGTTCCGACTTACATACAAATTCAACTTAAGAACAAACCTACAGTCCCTATCTTGTACGTAACCCGGGGACTGCCTGTACATGCAGTATGCCTAACTCACACGAAGTGTGTGCTGCAAGCTGGTCTCTGTGTAAGGGGAGCCATTCTGTGGAGGCAGTTTGGATTGAGTGTTCTATTGTTACTTTATTTATATTGGCTTTGCTTATCCTAGCTTCATTACTATTCTGTCTTTGGTTTTTCTCACTCCTTTTAGTATAAATGAAGCCACTGAGGGTGAACTGCCCTGGCTCCACTGTCTATTTCTGTGTTGTGAATTGAAAGCTTTGCTCTAAATCAGTTGTTTTTCGATCTTTTTGTGCTGGCAACTCACTTTGAACTTAAATCTTGACATACACCCCCTCCCCACTAAAACTTGAAAAACAATGTCCTGAATCAGCTGGGCCCTGTCACTCTGGGGTGGGGCTGCAGCCAGTACTTGGGATAGCCAGAGCCCTGCTGCTTGGGGATAAATCATATTGTGGTGCTCTGTGAGGTAGCCTCCTTAAACATATCTTGTGACCCTCCTGGGGGGTCAGACAATCACCAGATAGAGAAGCACTGCTTTCCTTCTCTGTAAAGGATCTTGAAGCAGTAACACTTCTGTGATAAGAATGTTTTATGTAATTAAAGGCTGCATTATAATGCAAATACACAAGAGGAAAGACTTAGATTGTGTGTGTCATCTTAACTTTCTTATTGCCCGAATGTTCCTTAATTGTAACCATAGCCTTCTCTTAGCATGATTTTCCTCCCTTAACAATTAGGAGTCAAAGGTCATCCTATTAGTTATTAAACATTCAATTTCCACTAGATTTGAAATCGTATTTCCTATTTGACCAAAGACCTCAATGTCTCAATTTTTTTAATGCACCCTCAAATATCTACTTTCTATTTCAATTTGTTTTTAATATATTTTATTTTTAGGAATTTCTATCATCTGCAACAGAGGCCTCAAACTCCTGGGCTGGAAATCATCTCAGGCTGAACCCTTCCCCAATTCAGCCCACAAAATATTTTGAAAAAGTTGTCAGGCCTGCACAGGGGAAAAATAGGGGTGAGCGTCAGTGTTTCTTCTAACATTCTCTATCCTTGGGTGGAATGAAATTTCTTATGTGCACCAATGTTGAGAGTGTGTGGATGTGCATGCACCACCAGTGCAAACAAAACACACACACTCTCTCGCTCGCTTTCTCTTTTTCTTTAAGCAGTCCATATGTGTGGAAGAAAATCTGTTAAAACAAGGGATAGTTAACAAGGAGCAATGCTTATGATATTTAATATAAAATTAAACTTACCATGTATTAATTAGTAACACAGAATTTTAAAAAATCATTAAGGTCAGAGTTTTAGATACCTGCATCTCTCCAAAAAAATCTGTTTAAAGAATATTTTTTTTTGTTACTGTAAGCCATTAACACCCAGATAAACTTTCTTTGAAATGGAATTATGCAAATGACTTGGCACTCACCCACCCCATGCAGCCTGCTTCCCCCCTACAACACAGCCAGCTAGAGAGGACTGCAGCAAGTGAGTAAGGGACATCCCAGACAAACTTCCCCTCCACCTCCACCTCACTGCACAGATGCCGGCACTGGCCTCCTCCCCCCCAGCCCCTTCCCCCGATAGCATGATAGATATAGTGATCCAATCCCATGTACAAGGAAATGGGTGGATCTAGGTAACATCAGAGGGTGACAAGCTCATATGTCAGGAGTGGTGTGTAACTTGTTTGTACTTGTGTATAAAAGTGTACCCCAAAAAGTGGTAATTGGCTGACCTAGAGGGCAATGCTGGACCCATAGTATTGTCTGTGTTAGTCCATTGTCATGGCATACATATATGTAGTGTTGCAGTGGTGAGTCTGTTCGCTGACAACTATTATTGTACCTTGCTTGGCAATAAACCTGGCTGGGTGCTTTCGAACCTTATTGGATTTGTGGTCTCTGGGGGTTCTCTTGGAGTCTGTCATGTTGACTAATTGCACATAGTTAACACTGTAGACAGGGGAGAACACACACAGCCAAAAGTTTATCATCATTGACGGAGCAGAAGACCTGTCAGGAAGCCATCGGGACACCTGACTGACAACAGGATCTAAGAATATATGTAATACTACATGCTTTCTACTATGAATTGGTTCACTGAATTCTATGGGATCAGTGAGGGTAAGAAGCACTTTAACTCACTGTAAAATACTTGCAGGACAAAGCCCTCATACTGTATATTTGGGTGAAGTTGGCACAAAATTCATTTCTGGTGGGTCTTAAAAGCCTCTAGAGATGGAGATTCTACCACCTCCCTAGGTAACCCATTCCAGTGCTTCACCACACTCCTAGTGAAATAGGACAATGTAGCACTTTAAAGACTAACAAGAGGGTTTATTAGATGAGCTTTCGTGGGCCAGACCCACTTCCTCAGATCAAATAGTGGAAGAAAATAGTCACAACCATATATACCAAAGGATACAATTAAAAAAAATGAACACATATGAAAAGAACAAATCACATTTCAGAACAGGAGGGGGATGCGGGGGGGGAGGGGGGAGGAAGGAAGGTAAGTGTCTGTGAATTGATATTAGAGGTGGGGAGAGTGGGACGTCTGTGAGCTAATGGTATTAGAGGTGATAATTGGAGAAGCTATCTTGGTAATGGGTAAGGTAGTTTGCGTATTTGTTCATTCCTTCCCGGAGAGTGTCAAATTTTAACATGAATGACAGTTCAGAGGATTCCCTTCACTTGAATGATTTCTTTGCTTCAGTCTTCATGGCTAAGGATATGGGGGAGATTCCCAAACCTGAGCCATTCTTTTTAGGTGACAAATCTGAGGAATTGTCCCAGATTGAGGTGTCATTAGAAGAGGTTTTGGAACAAATTGATAAACTTAACAGTAACAAGTCACCGGGACCAGATGGCATTCACACAAGAGTTCTGAAAGAACTCAAATGTGAAATGGCAGAATTATTAACTGTGGTTTGTAACCTATCCTTTAAATCAGCTTCCATACCTAAAGACTGGAAGATAGCTAACGTGACCCCAATATTTTAAAAGGGCTCTACAGGTGATCCTGGCAATTATAGATTGGTGAGTCTAACGTCAGTAGCAGGCAAATTAGTTGAAACTATAGTGAAGAATAAAATTGTCAGACACATGGATGAATATAATTTGTTGGGGGAAAGTCAACATGGTTCCTGTAAAGGGAAATCATGCCTTACTAATCTGCTTTGAGGGGATCCACAAACATGTGGACAAGGGGATCCAGTGAATATAGTATACTTAGATTTTCAGAAAGCCTTTGACAAGGTCCATCACCAAAGGCTCTTAAGTAAAGTAAATTGTCATGGGATAAGAGGGAAGGTCCTTTTGTGGATTGATAACTGGTTAAAAGACAGGAAACAAAGGGCAGGAATAAATGGTAAGTTTTCCAAGTGGAGAGCGGTAACTACTGGGGTCCCTCAAAGGTCTGTCCTGGAACCCATGCTGTTCAACTTATTCATAAATGATCTAGAGAAAGGTTAAACAGTGAGGTGACAAAATTTGCAGATGATACCAAACTGCTCAAGATACAGGCAGTCCCTGGGTTACGTACAAGATAGGACCGTAGGTTTGTTCTTAAGTTGAATTTGTATGTAAGTCGGAACTGGCATCCAGATTCAGCCGCTGTTGAAACTGACCAGCAGCGGCTGACTCGGACACACCTGGGGCAGAGCAGCTGGGGTGCTGCTAGGTTGGTCCCGCAGCACCGCTCCTTGGCGCTACTGGACCAACCCGGCAGCACCCCAGCTGTTCTGCCCCAGGTGTTCCCAAGTCAGCCGCTGCTGAAACTGACCAGCGGCTGACTACAGGAAGCCCGAGGCAGAGCTGCTCTGCCCCGGGCTTCCTGGAATCAGCCGCTAATCAGTTTCAACAGCGGCTGAATCTGGACGCCTCGGCACTGTGGGGACCAACCTGGCAGCACCCCAGCTGCTCTACCCCAGGTGTCCCCAAGTCAGCCACTGCTGAAACTGATCAGCGGCTGATTCCAGGAAGCTCTGGGCAGAGCACCTCAGCGCTGTGGGACCAACCCGGCAGCCCCCCTGCTGCTCTACCCCAGGCGTCGGTGAGAAAAGCCTGGTCTGCTCCCTCCCAGCAGACCAGGGAGACGTGGGCCGTGGGACCGCCGAGACGCGCCGCGGTCCTGCTGCCCGCGTCCTTCGCGGTGAGAAAAGCCGCTCTGTGTCTCCCTGGTCTGCTGGGGGGGGGGGGGGGGTGCTAGCTCCGCATCTCCCTGGTCTGCTGGGGGGAAGCGTCCCCCGCGCCACCGGAGGCGGCGACAGTGGGGGAGGCACCCCGCACTAGCAGGCCCCCTGTTCATAACTAGGAGTCCGACTTAAGTCGGACTGACGTAACCCGGGGACTGAAGGTAGTTAAGACCAAAGCAGACTGTGAAGAGCTTCAAAAAGTTCTCACCAAACTAAGTGATTGGGCAACAAAATGGCAAATGAAATTAATGTTGATGGATGTAAAATAATGCACGTTGGAAAAAATAATCCCAATTATATATACAATATGATGGGGACTAATTTGGCTACAAGTACTCAAGAGACAGATCTTGGAGTCATTGTGGATAGTTCTCTGAAAACATCCACTCAGCAAATAGAATGTTAAGAGTAATTTAAAAAGGGATCGAGAATAAGACAGAACATATCTTATTGCCTGTATATAAAATCATAGTACCCCCACATCTTGAATACTGTGTACAGATGTGGTTGCTTCATCTCAAAAAAGATATACTAGCATTGGAAAGGGCTCAGTAAAGGGCAATAACAATTATTAGAGGTTTTGAACAGGTCCCATATGAAGAGAGATTAAAAAGACTTGGACTTTTCAGCTTAGAAAAGAGGAGACTAAGGGGGGGAATATAATAGAGGTCTATAAAATCATGGCTGGTATGGAAAAAGTGAATAAGGAAAAGTTATTTACTTATTCCCACAATATAAGAACTAGGGGTCATCAAATGAAATTCATAGGCAGCAGGTTTAAAACTAAAGAAAAACTTCCATTTGTTTCTCAGCGCACAGTCAACCTGTGGAACTCCTTGCCAGAGGATGTGGTGAATGCTAGAACTTTAACGGGGTTCAAAAAAGAGTCAGATTTATGGAGGTTAGGTCCATCAATGGCTATGAGCCAAGATGGGTAGGAATAGTATCCCTAGCTTCTGTTTCTCTAGAGGAGGGTGACAGTGGAGGGATCATGTGAGGATTACCTGTTGTGATCCCTCCCTCTGGAGTATCTGGTATTGGCCACTGTTGGCAGACAGGATACTGGGCTAGATGTACCTTTTGTCTGACCCAGTACGGCTGTTCTTATGTTCTTATTCATCAGTTTCATTTAGCTGCTTTTTGGTTACCCTGATAAGGTCAGCTTAACTGTTTGGTGTGATCTGACAGTTTCATGCTGCTTTGGTACAATGGTGAACTTGCCCTTAAAAGTTCAAATTTAAAAAAAAATAAGATTAATACTACATACTGTCAAATGTTGAGAAATATCACCCATAACCTCTTTGTTTTTCCAAAATCAATCCATGAAGATCCAGGATAAACTCTTCCATGTTGAAGGTGCCTTGGATTTGTCCACTCCAGCTGCAGAAATCTGTTAATCCCTTCCCTTTGGCACCTGAAGGATCACTATTATAAAAAAAGAAGTGGCTTTCTTTTGATAGCTTATGATATGCTTGTGTCTTATTTTAAACTTTAACTAACTGTGCTTATCATATTTGCCATTTTAGGAGCAAGCCTAAGACACCTGTAGAAGCCAGTGTTATAGAGTAGTGATGGGCTCTTTGAACCCCTCAATGGTGCTGCATTGCTGGGTGCAGAAATAGATGCGACAGCACCAGTGAGACAGATTCCCAGCAAACCTTTCCCTATGCAGCTACAAAGAAGATAGTAAATCAGTGAAATAACAGAGCTCCGAGTAGATCAGTGAAATAACAGAACTACCTGCTGTTTCTGACTGAAGATTAGTCCACAGCAGCGCTGTGATAAGAAGTGGGAGGCACTTGGTGTACATGCAAAGAATAAGAGAGGGAATCCAAGGGTACTCTCCAGGCCATTTTTCCATCCAGACAAATGGGGCTTTGTGATGAACCTTAAACCTAAAATCATACCACATCAGGTTGCTCCCAGTCCCAAGAGATCAGTCACAGCACAGACTGATTAATATTCCAGGTTGCACACCAAAGACAATCTTGGCAGCCAATTCTTTAGTAAACCAACTATAGAGTTATTAGCTAAGAAAAGGATATGAGAGTCATTAAGAGGTTAAAGCAGGCAAAATTATATGTACAGGTGAATCAGAATTTGTAATTCCAAATGGTGGCAGTGATGTAAAAAACTGCTAATTTCCAAAGGCTTTTTTGAGGCACCTATATTCTTTCTGGGGCTCTTTATTTTGCATCTGGCATATGTCTCTGTAACAATTCAGCAATGAAGGATTATTCCTAGTATCTATTCTTTTATCTTCTTCTGACCGAAGACAAGCTGACGGTGTCTCTAACTACATGAGTTTTCCTTGAATGATAAGTGAGGAACAGGCCGTTCTCGCTTGTAAGTCCAAGATACATTCCAAAAAACTTGAACGTATAGTGAAACAACTTAAAGAGGGGAATTTTTTCTTCACAGCTGACTTCCATTTGCGCGAATTGGGATGGGAGGGATGCACGACTTAAGAGCGGGAAACAGGAGAACTTATAAAGCATCAGTTCCTACAAGCATCGACGACTTTAGCATGGAACGGATGTATACTGGGGCGACTTATAACGGGGATGCCCTGAATACACTTGAAGTCTCTGATCCTCAGTCATCATAATGGCCATATGCTTTGGAATTAGCACATTTTCTGATTAAAGTTCTTTGTTAGCATTTCCAAAGCTGCTTTGATGTCCAAGTTATTTAATTACAGGAGATTACAATATAAATTTTTGCTGTATTATAACAGGCTATAGATAAGAAAACAGTACATGTAACATCACATTAGTTTTATGGAATTTAAACACTCAATATATATTTAGCAATTGCTTTGATTTTTACTAATACACAAGTGAATTGGCCTGAATTTATACTGATGTGACCTGGTCTGCCAGCAGTACAGAAGGACCTAACTCTCACCAGGTGGAAGGGATTTTCCTAGTGGAGGAGAAGTTTAAAAGGTCACTGATAATCTAGGAGAAATGAGAATGATTTGTAAGTGATACTAGGAAGAAAAGGTCATCAGATCTTCCTGCTACAATGTGTTTCTGAATATAAAATATAAATGATAATATGGACCCTCCTTGGCTACTTATTTTTAGATACTCTCTTGTAATTTCAAAATTGATGTTTAAATTAAACCAGAGTAAACTGCAATTTAATAGTGTGTGAAGCGGATATATTAGGCCCAGAGGCCCTTGTCACACCACAACAGAGAAGGAGACAGAAGAGATGTTCTCCCTACCACTTAGAGTGGTTGTGGAGGAGCATACAATATGAGAGGCTGCAAAGACCAACCAGTAAAGGAACTGCAGGAGTGAGCACCTGTCCTTTGGTGCCAGAAGCTGGAGGAGAGAGAGGGTTGTGTTCATGGCTGACTGAAAGAGTACCAGGACCATGGACAGCGCAGTTCAGACTGGGACTGCAAAAAAGGAGCTCCTGGCTGCTTGCTGGGAATGAGTAAGGACTGAGGACAGGGAGGGCTGTAAGAAGACAGGGTTTCCAGGGAGGAAGCCTTGTAGGAAGGGGGTTAAGCCCCATATCAGGGCGAGGATGAGTCAAAGACATCCCTGGAAGGTGTTCTGTTCTGTTTAATAAATAGTGTATGTGACTCAACTGGAGGGATGAGTCACTGAAAAATGGTCTTGGTCACTGTAGACGGAAAGGCTGCACACCTGACCAGAAGGGGGTGCTTATGAGAGGTGGGAACCATGCCCCATTATATTGGGTAATGAGCCATCTCCCCTTTAATGCACAATTTGGCAGTTTGCCTCTTAAGATCTGAACTAGTAATAAAACTTTAAGCATGTGCATTGAAGTCAATGCTTGAAGTTAAGCACATACTTAATTATCTTGTTGGATTAAGGCCTCATTTCTGTCCACATAGCATCCCTCTGGCAATTACAAAGAGTTGCTTATGTGGAAAAGCAATATTAACAAAGTTTTAAATGCATGTTAGTTGTCTTTTAATAAGGAGAAAAGCCATGTGATCTGTCAGCGCTCCACGGACCATAAGAAAGTGCTCTGCAAACTACTGGATTAAAGGATTTATTCTAGGAGAGTGAACACAGAGCTGGCATTACGGATGTAACACAAAATTGGAGAATAAAAGACCAGAAGAAGGAGAGGCAAGGAAGGACGCAGGCTATAGAAATATTACTGCAGATTTATTCAGTTTAGGCAAGGATATATCTACTGTTATAGGTGTGTTTTTAAAATGTTTCATAAAGCTACAGAAGTGTGGTTATAGGAGTAAGTTTGAATAAGGTGAAGCCCAGACAAATAGATTCTGGAAAGCAGGTCAAGCTTAAGGGGCAACAAAATTAGGTGCAGAGTCAGCAGCAGGGAAAAAGAGATAAAAGGGGAACTGAGGTTGAAGCAGTAACTACTGGAATGAGAAGCAGAATTTTGTTTTATGAGTAAAGTAAATGTTGTAGCCTCAATTAGATCTGTCCTATAGTAGTAGTCCAGTACAAGCCTAGCAGGATTCCTGGACTCCAGTACTTTAGGAAGAGAATATACAGTGGCTCTGATAGGTACTATCCACCTTTTCCTATCCAGTGCTACGAGCCCACTACTTTAATGAGGAATATAATTTGCTCATTCTCTTCACAACAGCAGACAGCCAGGCCCAAAAGGGAGCAGTAAGCGTTAATTTTAGCGCCCTTCTCCCCGTTTTGAGCCCAGGGTATTTTAAGCGTCCTGATCCCCGGCTTAACCACCCTCCTTTTTTTCTTCTTCTGTACCTGCAATTGACCAGAGTTCCCCATGTATTCTCCGTGGAGCCTGCACCCCCCGTTCGGCTCGGGGAGCAGAGGTACAGTTTTAAACCCAGCCAGCAGATGTCTCTATTAGACACAGCTCTGACTGTCCCCAGCCAGTTAAAACACACCAGCCTTTATTAAGCCAATGCTAGGGGCAGAGAGCCGCCCTCTGCCTAGTCCCTTTCCACACACGCCCTGGCCCCCTCGCGGGGTTTAAGCCACCCTCCCCTCAACTTCCCACCTTCTGCTGGGCCGACCCCGCAGCCGCAGGGCGCTGCCCAGCTCCGAGCCGCGCCGCCGCCTCCTTGCCCAGCTCTGGACAGCGCCTCCCTCCCGGCCCGCCAGTGGCTCTCGGGTGACTGACAGGCGCCCCGGCCATAGGGGGAGCGGGACAGCGGGCGTGCCCCGCCGCGGGCTGCTTGGGAAGGGGCCGGCGGTGATGAGGGTTGGCGCTGGCACAGCCGCCGGGTGAACAGCCTCCCGCAGCCGGCAGAGGGCGGAGCGTGGGTCTCTCCGCGGGGAAGCCCGAGCGCTCCCTTAGCCCGGCACCCGCTCCGCGGAAACCAGCCGGTCCGGCAGGACCCAGCCCCGCGTCTTCCCCCGGCACCGTCCGCGGCTCCCCCCGCCCCGCCATGCCCGCAGGATGCGGCGCCCGGGCGCGCGTGTCCGCAGGCGGGGACGGGCCCCGCCACCTGCTCGGCTGAGGGCGCGGCCGCCTTTGCGGGCGGCGCCTTAGACACCTCGGTGCAAGCGGCGGCGGGATGAAGACGTAAGCAGGCTAACTATAGCCTCTCCCGTAGCCAGAGAGGGGCTGCGTAATTCCCAGCGCTGGCCGCCGTGCAGAAGGCGCGCTGGGCATCGCCACAGGTGACTTGAATTTTTCCGCTGCAGCCGCTGCCACTGCTCGTTGTTTTGCACCTTGGCTGGGGAGAGCCGTGACAGTGAGGGACCCAGCCCTGCCTGCCCGCTCCGAGGACATGGCTCGGCCCCTGCTCCTCTCTCTCCTGCTCTTTGCCCAACTGCGGTGGGGGGCCGGCGTCAGCCGAGGGCGGACGGTGCCCCACGAAGAGAAAGGAAGCCCAGGGAAACGGGCTATTTACAACAGCGTCAAGAGCCCGGATCCTCTCCCGGCTCCCTGGAGCAGATCTACTGAGAGCACCATCTTGGCGCAGAGACTCACTGAAGAGGTGCCCCAAAACGTGGCCTCCTTCCTCTACACTGGAGACTCCCGGGAACTGGGGCGCGCCAACTGCTCCAGGAGGTACGAGTTGGCCAGCTTGGCCGGGAAGTCCCGCCTCATCGCTCACCCTTCTTTGCACGGTGCCCTGGACACGCTCCTCCACGCCACCAACTTCTTGAGCATGATCCTCCAGAGCAATAAATCCCGGGAGCAGAACTTGCAGGAGGACATGGGGTGGTACCAAGCCTTGATCAGGAGCCTCCTGGAAGGGAACCCCAACATCTCCAGAGCCGCTATTACTTTTAATGTGGAGCCCTTATCCTCTGCTCCCCAGGTTTTCCTCCAGGCCAGCCGGCATGAGACCCAGATCCTGCTGCAGGATTTGTCCTCCACAGCCCATCATTTAGCCAATGCCTCGATAGAAACCGAGTGGTTCCACAGCTTGAAGCGCAAGTGGAGGCCACACCTGCACAGGAAGGTCTTAACCCCGGGCCCTAAAACTTTGGCGAGCAGCTGGAAGAAGAGAGACAGCTACACGGCAGATAAGAACCACATCAAATGGTCCTCGCCCTACCTGGAGTGTGAGAATGGGAATTACAAACCTGGATGGCTAGTGACTCTGTCAGCAGCTTTTTATGGGCTGCAGCCAAACCTTCTCCCCGAATTCAGGTAGGAGGAGAACACTTTTCTTTCTATTTAGTTACTACTCAGAGCTGTGTTGGGAAGGTGCCACAAATTCCAGCTGGGTTTGCTGTCAGGAGTGGGGTTGGGGGGAGGCATGTCCAGGAATTTGTGTCTCAACAAACTTGATCATTCAATTCTAGAACAGCACTCCCCCCCCCCCAAATCAAACACGGCAAAATCAAATTCCTTTAGAGGGAGACCTTGACTGAGCTATTTATTGCCATGCTTTTGGGAGCTGTTGCCTGGTAAAAACATCACTGTTTGTGACAATTTATAAAGCACTCTCTAATCACCTGAGTGGGGGGGAAAGTAATTTTCATGGTCAGAAAGCAGAGTATGTGTCTGTGTGTATAAGAAAACAGGAGATGTTGTCTGTTGTACTTAGTTATTTCTAACTGCAGGAGGAATGCAGAGTTGGTAGTTAAATGTTTGCTGATGTATCATTAGTTACTATGTTGTATAATTAAAACCAGCACAATCCCATACATAATTTTAACCATCCAGAAAACATTTTTATTCTGCAAACTGCAATTTGTAGTCTTTCAAACCCATTCATTTTGGGGTGTACTCAAAGATAAGTACATGCAGATGAATAAACCTGTTACCTGTTCAAAATGCAATGCATATGGTTAGATCCTCAGAAGGCTACAGGTAAAACATTAATATTTTTCTAAGGTTAAAAATATAATATGTTCCCTTATGCCTCTGCTGTTTCACATCACAAAAGCTGATATACAGGATGTTTAAAGAATTGTATACAAATTAATCCCAGTAGCAATGAAATGTGAACTTTTAGAGAGAAATTTACAAAGATACAAGTCTGAGGTCTTTACACTTAGGGCATATCTATACTATGCGATTAGTCTTCCAGGGTTCAATTTAACTGCTTTAGAATAGACCTGCTAGATCGAACTCAAAGGCCAACCCTGTTGGCGCCGGCACTCCTGCTTCTCACGGAGGAGTAAGGGAAGCTGACGGAAGCAAACACTGTATGGATGGTGCAGAAACGAGATGTAAGATATGTTGACTCCAGCTACATGGATGGGACCATACAAACTTTGGTTGTTAGGAGAAGCACCAGATAATGCATATGGAGTTCCTTTCAAATTTCCCATTGTGTCCTTATTTTTTTCTGAAGTGGGTAGTAGCCTTTTTGTGGGTAAAATAGAGTTGCAGGTTTTCTTTTGTGCATTTGGTGCCCCTTTACTTTGGGATTCTGCTGGTGAGTTGAAGTAGCCAGGAACAAAGAGATATAATGTATACTTTATCAGCACCTCAAGGTAGGGAACAATGTCAATAAGCCCAATTCAGCCAAACATTTTTGTGAATTATGGTTTTCTAGGCTTATTATGAAACACACTGGAGTCAAACCAAAGATGAATATGGCCAAATGTCTCTGAAAACTCCAGCCCAATAGAAAGTGATTCTAATCCAGTGCAAGCTGCACCCTGAACTCTTCTCACATGTAGCATTGTTTGAATTAGCAAGTATTGAGCCCAGCTGCAAGCTCCTTGTTGCCAAATTCCTCAGAGGGGCAATAGTCAACTTGGCTGCTTTTTTATAACTTCTTCAGAACCTGGCCCAGCACAGCATGAGAGGAGTTCATGTGTCAGAAAAGTACTGGTTTCTCACTGACATCCATTGTCTGTACGCTCAGTGAACTCATAGGTACTGATGAATGAAAATAACTGTAAATGCAGTGATGCACAGCATGGAGCACTCTTTTGAGGGGGAACATACAATCCATAAAATTTTATTCATTCCTAAAGCTTTCAAGTAACTCTGTTTCATGCCAGGATTCTATCCACATGACCCCTTTAAACTTTTCTTTATTTTATCAAAGAACATATCTGCTAGATTGGGTACAGCCGCTGTCTTGCAAACAGATATGTAGGCCCACACCATGGGCATGTCTACACTAAGAAATTATTTAGAAATAACTTATTTCAAAATAACTCCCAAAATAACTATTTCGAAATAGTGCATCCACATTACACATTGAAATAGCACAGAATTATTTTGAAATAGCCCGACCACACTGATTGGAGCCTACATCACATCTAAAACCCTCAGAAGCACTCTGGGGAGGACATCAGGAGGGCTGACACTTCCTGTAGCTCTTGCTGAAGCTAGCTGAGACACGTGCTTAAAGGGGCTCCTCTCTACAGTCTACAGTCTCACATGCCACTTCTCCACTGCCTACCTCTTACAGGACACCAAACTCATGCCGTGTGCTCTGGTTGCCCTTGTGGGTACCACAGCACTGATTACATGGAGCTGGAGCTGCTGCAAAGCTGTACCTTACGGCGCAGTTCATCCAGACTGCCCACATGCTGCTTCAGGACTATAGCAAGCAGCCCACACTGGGGGACCATTCACCCAGGCCCTGGCACTCCTACTGCAGCAAATGATCCTCAATCCCTGCACATCAGGGAGCACCACTTCTGGTGGAGGGAGACCAGTTCCAATTGGTGGGACAGCATTGTCTTGCAGTGATGGGATGACCAGCAGTGGCTCCAAAACTTCCGCATGTGGAAGGCCACCTTCCTGGAGCTCTGTGAATGATTTGCCCCTGCCTCAGGAAATGGGACACCTGCATGAGATCCGCCATCCCCCTATGGAAGCTCACCACACTGGACAGCTACCACTCCATGGGGAACCAGTTCAGCATGGGGAAATTCATGGTGGGGGCTGTGCTTATGCATGTAATCAAGGCCATCGATACCATAGTGCTGGTTGTCACTCGAGAACGTCGACTGGATTGATGCTGGCTTTACCTCCATAGGCTGCCCCAACTGGGCAGAGGGAAATAGACGGCACCCACATCCCCATCCTGGCTCATGACCACCATGTCTGGGACTACATCAACAGGAATGGGTACTTTTCAGTTATGCTGCAGGCCCTGGTGGACCACAAGGGTCAGTTCACAAATGTCGGCTGGTCAGGGAAGGCGCATGACACTTGCATATTCCAGAACTCAAGCCAGCTCCAGAGGATGCATACTGGCACTTTTTTCCCTGACTCCACCATCAGGGTCAGGGACTTGGACATGCCCATGTGCATCCTGGGCAATGCAGCCTACCTGTTGCTCCCCTGGCGGATGAAGCCGTACATCGGCAGCCCGGACCCCATCAAAGATCATTTCAATGCCAGGCTCAGCAGGTGCTGCATGGCGGTGGAGTGTACCTTTAGCTGCCTAAAGGGGAGGTTCAGAAGTCTCCTCACCTGCCTGGATCTCAGTGATTGAAGCATCCCCTATGTGGTGGTGTCCTGCTGTGTGTTCTACAACCTATGTGAGAGCAAGGGGGACACTTTCCTGCCAGGGTGGGGGGAAGGGGCTGATCGGCTGGCTAGAGCTTTCAAGTCGCAGGACACTAGTGCCATTTGGAGAACACATCAGGGGACTGTTCTCATTCAGGAGGCCTTGAGGGAGAGTTTCATCCAAGGCCACCTGTGAGATTCTCCCCTGGCCCGCTCCACAAGGGGCCCTGTGTGCTTTTCCTCTCACACCCCTCCTTTCCCCTGCCTCCCTTCCCACCTTTCCCCCTCCCCTGCAGACCAAATAAAAAAGCCTTTGAGTTTGGAATATTTAGGGAATATACAACAGGAGGGACCGGGGAAAGAACCTGGAATGGGGGAGGGGGAAGAGATGGGAGGGGGGAGCTTCAGAGATGGGGATGGGACAGGTGCCTGCCTTGGGTACTTTGGGAGGCTTCAGGTGCATGGGAGGTCCCACTGCCACATGTTTGGGGCCCCTTCAGCCCCTGGGGGGCTAAGAGGAGAAGTCGGGGGACAGGGTGGGTGCAGGGGCAGATGCGGGAAGTTGGGCAGGGAGTTGGAGGGGGAGGGAGAAGTGGCTGGTGGCCTGCTCCATACATGGCCATGTGCTTCGTAACTGATGTTATTGAAGAGCACATAGCCTTATGCTGGCACAACAGCTGGTCCCACGTGGCCTTTGTCTTCTCCTGGTCAGCCCAGTGTTCCTCATGGTTGGCGGCCCACTCCTGGTGGTCCTCACTGAAGCTCCAGAAGAGGGACTGGAGGCAGGCCATCTGTTCCTGCAGCAGATCTTCCTTGGTGCGCTTTCTCTGGTGGATCTCGCAGCGATGGGAAGATGGCATCGGAGGTGGTTGATGTACCATGCTCAGTGCTGTGCCAGCTGTGAAGAAAAGTGACAAGGACAGTCATTCCAGGAGACACTGTGTATGGATCCTAGTCCTAATCTCTGAACGCACAATGAAGGTCTTGGTTCAGACGATGACTATGTGCTTTGAGCAAGGCCATCTGTTGCCTACACAGTAGGCACTTTCCTGCAGGGGCACAGATGTCCCAGGGGAGCATTGCTATACCCACATCCTGGGGATGAACAAGCATGGGAATGTTCCAGCCAGGTCAGGAGAATTTGGGCAAGAGGAGGGGATGAGGCAGCTTGGCTTCCTTCCATGTCCCACATATCCTGGGTCTAGCAATGGTGGCATCCCGCAGAGAGAGAACTTCTATCCCAGCCTGCTACAGGAGAAGGTGGTATTGTAGGAGGTATATGTGAGTGGCAGAGGCTGCTTTCCAGAAAAAGTGGTACAGGGGTCTTTTCCTCTTCCTCCCACCGGTAGGTTCCCATGCAGGGATCTGTCTCCTCCACATCGCTGTGCTTGCCTAGGTGTGAATACTACCTCAGTACGGGCCTGTGATGTGTGTGGCATTGTTGTGTGTTTCCATGACCCCAGCCTCCTTAGAGGTGGCTTGTTTCAGGAATGTATCCAACCTTGGAGTCTGGAGTAGGCCTGTCGAGTAACCAAAGGGGTGAGAGGTTCCTGTGTGAGAGCATCATGGAGCTGAGTGCTCTGAATTGGCACAGGCTGTTGTGTGACGCCCATGTGCACAGGCTGTTGTGTGACGCCCAGGCTGAGAAGGCCAAGCAAGGAGCACATAGCCCCTTGCAGGCTGCCAGCTGCCCGATCCCCTCCCCCAACCATGTATAGGGAAAGTCATGGAACTCACCTGAAGTGCCTTCCCTGAGATTGTCCAAGCCCCAGGAGACATCCTGGGAGGGAGAGGGGGATGAGTGCCAGGCTGAGGATCAGCCCCTGGCTGGCAGGCATGGTGTCCTGGCTAGCCTGCTCATCCTTCTCCTCCTCCTTCTCCATAACCCCATCCTTGTGGAAGCTGATTCTAGGTGTGTCCTGGCTGGAGTCGATGACAACTAGGGGCAGGAGTTGACCAGCCCTCGTCCCAGAATGGCATTCAGCGGCTCATAGTAGCAGCAGATGTTTAGTGCAGCCCCAGAGTGGGAACTTTGGTCTCTGGCCTTTGTGTAGGTCTGCCAACATTCTTTAATTTTCATCCAGACCTGGTCCCGGGTCCTGGGGTGCCCTTTCTCCACCAGGTTGGCAGCCATCCAGCCATAGACATAAGCATTGCGCCTCTTGGTTCAGAGATCCTGAATATTGGTCTCTTCCCCTCAGACCTCAATGAGATCCAGGATTTCCTCATCAGTCCAGGCTGGTGCCCTTGTTGGCCCCTGGCCAAGGGCATCAGAGGGTGCTGCAGGCATGCTGGCAGCCAAGAGGGGCTCAGAGGGAATGCTGGGGTTGCTCATGGCTCCACTCAAGGGTTCTGTGTGCCCTGCTGCTAGCAGGGTTCTTCTGGTGCCACAAGCCCTTTTCCTTCTTCCTGTAGCTTTAAAGGCTGCAGGAGAAGGGTATCAGTGGTGTTAGTAGGAATGTAAGTGACCAGTAGACTAGTCCCTTGACTAGTTGCTTTCTCCCCCCCCCCCATTGCTGGCAGCATGGGGGGGAGCAGGAGCCAGTGGTAAGGGGAGCCAGATTAAAAGTAGGCTCCCCCCAGCACTGTCTACGTGAGGGGTAGGGGAGGCAGGGGGGTAGTGAGGACCAGGTGCAAGTCAGGAATCAGCTGATTCCTAGTTTGTCCTAGTCCTAGACGCGCCTCGGTTTTTTAAATGTATTAAGAGTCAACAGGCTCTTATTACATTTAAAAGGCTAAAGTGCAGTAGCGGGGCCCCTGCACAAGTCGGGACAGCAGATTCCTGGCTCCCACTGGGTCCCTCCTGCTGCGCTTTAGGCTTTAAATCCATTTAAAAGGCACATCCTTTACTTCTGCAGCCTTCCCACCCTGTCTCCCCATAAATGTGCTACTTAGCATGTTGGCATAACAGTGATTCACTACATACAGAATCCATTGCAACTCTCCTATGTACCTCTGGGCAGCTATTATACAACTATGTTTTTGGAACGCTAAATTCATCTCTGTGTTTTTTTTAAATTTGAAGATACTGAAATTGGCTGTGCTGTTAGCATGTTTACAGCAGATTATATTGTGTTGAAAGGTTAATAGTAAAGGTGATTAAATTGTTATGTACGTTTTATTATAATTAAAACACAACTGAAATACAGATTGTTAAATGTTTCTAATAAATATTATCTGTGATTGGGGTGGGGAGAAGTACATACATTTGATTTACATTGTCAGAGTCCAGTGTTTCATTTCCTGTTTTCAGTTTGTGGAGAAGTACATGAAAGATGATCTAGTACATTAAAATATAGATACAAAGATATCCTGCAAAATACTCAAAAAATACTAGGGCTGTCTATTAATTAGTGTTAACTTGCTCAATTAATTAAATAATCTTAACTGCTATTTTTTGAAGAAGCTACGA
Organism: Pelodiscus sinensis; assembly: GCF_049634645.1. NCBI lineage: Eukaryota > Metazoa > Chordata > Testudines > Trionychidae > Pelodiscus > Pelodiscus sinensis. The sequence goes on from NC_134712.1 coordinate 224,914,476, forward strand.
ATGAATGACAGGGAACGGATCACTTGATGATTACTTGTTGTGTTTATTCCTTCTGGGGAACCTGGCATTGGCTACTGTTTGAAGACAAGATGTTGGGCTAGTTGGACCATTGGTCTGACTAAGTATGGCCACTTGAATGCCAATTGAAATTTATTATATATTTTTGCATGTTTTTCTACATTTTCATATATATTGATTTCAGTTACAGCATAAAATACAACAGTTCTATGTGAATGCCTGTTCTCACTTTCAGGTGACATTGTAAACAAGAAGTTGGCAGCATTATCTCCTGAAAATGTATGCAAACCTGTTTAAGTGATTGGCTACAAAAGAAATAGGACTGAGTGGACTTTCAGGTTCTAAAGTTTTACATTGTTTTATTTTCGAATGCAGTTTTTTTGTACAGACTTCTACGTTTGTCAGTTCAAATTTCATGATTCAGAGATTCCACAATAATTGAAAAATATTATTTCTTTTTTTTAACAGTGCAAATATTTGTAATAAAAATAAATAAAAACTGAGGACTGTATTCAGTATTCTATTTTTAAAGCAATATATTTGAAAATGTAGAACACATCCAAAATATTTAAATAAATGGTATTCTATTGTTTAGCAGTGTAATTATTTTTAATTAATCATTATTTTTTTTATCACTAGACAGGTTAAAATACATTATAGTTTATCAAAAACAAAAGTTTAGCTCTGCAGTTTTTTAAAACCACAAATTATTCTATTATTGCACAACATTTTCTACAATTCCTAGGTGCACTGTTCACACCCCAAACCTCAATACTTTTTTAAAAGAAGAAATCACTTAAAAACATGAAACTGGAAACAGAGTGAGAAGTTCGACATAGTTATTATAACATCAGTATTAATCACCATAAGTTGCCTCTCAAAATAGGTTTTTATTTCCTCTTTCCATCTGTCATTGAATGACACAACATGTTTTAAATTTCAAATTCCTATTTAAAACCCACATGCTAATAAGAAATGTATGTTGGTCTCTTTCTTTTGAAGAAGTTACATTGATTGTCCCCAACAAAATGTTTCTGTGAACCATCTGTCAGGGACATGTTAATGCTGCTTCCATTTCATTGTCTGGCATGAGAGCAGCAGCAATAATTTAGTGCAAGCTCACTCTAAGCATCTTCTAGCATTTTAAATACTTCAAATAAATTAGCAATGAAGAATGTATGATATTGCATGCATGGCATGACACAGTAAGACATTAATTTTCTTGATATAAGAGTACTCTTTAGACTTATGGAAGAGAAGTTATCACCAATATTTCCCCTCATATTTTCCATCCATGTGCAGAATACATTTTATTATGTGCTCCAAGGCATGTCAGATGAGCACCACCAATAGAAACACATGTTGCCGGCTGTGGGCAGCGGTGGGTGCTCTGCCAATCATTTGGGCAGCATTTAATCTCTACTGGGGAGCCTAATGCTTAGCTTTCAGGAAACATTGGTCATCACATTTATATGGATGCATACAAAGTGTGCATTGCAGTGTGGTGGTTCTCAAACTGGTATTAAGTTTGGAGTGTATTACTAAAAGCAAATAAATCCATGGGAGAAAATTCATATATATGAACGAGGAACAATTTCCCAGGGAATATTTTATGTTGCTTCTTAGTTTGTTAAATATGTAACAGGAATCAAGTTTTTATTAAAAATTTCAAAGGGAGGTTAAAACAAATCCTGAATAAATGAAAAATATTGGCCATTAATATTTCCCTTAAGTCCTTACCATAATTCCTTTCTTACATTTAAAACTAGTTTCTAATTCTCTAAACACTATAATCCACTCTGCAATATTTCAAATAGTAATGGAAAGACATAGCATAAGGTTTATGGAGGATTACATGCTAAATGTACATGACTTCACATATTAGTTGCATAATCCTAAAAATATTGTAAAATGGTGAAAATGATACCTTCTTACTCTGTTATGACCCATCTTAAGTTTGGGAGTGGTGGGGGAGGGTATATTTGATTTTGAAGATAAATAAATGGACCATCGTAAGCATTTACTTCCTCACATTTTTAAAACTTTTTCTTTATTGTCATGAAATGGTAGGAACTGGTGGAATCAGAAAAGGGATATTATTATGATATGGATAATTTACTGTGTGTTTTAGTATAGCACTCACAATGTTCTTCAGACTTCTGAGAATGGATGTTCCCTGTCCTAAGGAATGACAGATAGAGACTAGGATCAGGGCTGGCCTTAGTGAAAATGGCACCCTGGGTGAACTTGTGTTTTGGTGCCCCTGACCCTTATGGGTAAGCCCCGCATATTTCCCCAGGCACCCAAGGGCTCCCCAACCCCTACACTCCCATCCAGTGCTCTCTTTATCACTAGCCCCTGCATTGTGTTCCCTTTGCCCCAACTTCTGCACAGTGCCCTCTTCATCCCAATGCCTGCACTTTCCTCCCACGTATGCCCCTAACCCCAGCCCTGCATGTCCAGCATGTCCTGTCACACTGCTTTCTGCCCAGCATCTCCCACCCTATTTACCCAGCAACACCCATGTCCAGTTGTCCCTCGCCCTCTGGCTATGGTGTCCTGGGCACGGGCCCAGTTTGCCCAGCCCTAAGGCCGTCCCTGGTTAAGAAAGGGGAACAGTAAATAGGGATTTTAAAAAAGCACAACAAATCTGCTTGATTCACAGTTAGAATCTTGCACTGTTGGGACTCACTGTCAGAAATACAGCAGCAGCATGGCTTTATGTGAGGAATCAGATGTGGAAAGCTTGAAGCACATGTTACATTTGTGAGGGTATGGAAGGAAAACAAGGCGGAAACTGCTGTTCATGGTTAATTCCTATTACAGGTTGAACCTCTCTAGTCTGGCACTCTCTGGTCCAGGAACATCTGTGGACCAGCATGATTTTAGTTAACCAAATATCCACTTACCATGGGTGTGGCCAAGTTTCCTGTGGTCTCATAAAGGTTGTTTGTGGCCACCCGTCCTGGCTCTCCGTGTTCAGTGCTGTTATTTAGCTCTAATTTACCCCAACTGTCTTCTAAGAGCCCAATAAGAAGTAGAAGTGTTGGCAATGCTGATATGGACCTCCCATGGTTTGACAAATTCTATGGTTCAGCACCAATCGGGACCCATGGGCGCCGGACCAGAGAGTTTCAACCTGTATTTCTCCTCCATCCTGCATCCTTTGGGATAAGTCTTCATAGTTCTGTTGACTTCAATGGAACTTTGACAGTTTATAGCAACTGAGAATCTGCCTCTTGATCTTGACCAATTTTATTCCTTTAGTTCTCAGTTTCAACATGTGGACACAGAATTCTCCATGTGCGAAGCTATCCTTGATGGCAGAATTCAGTCAAGTAATAATTTAAGCTAGAGAGACTATTTAAGCAGCTCTTTTGATTTAATTACAGGGAAATCCCCAGATATGCAGCGATGCATGTCATAGATCTGAAGCCTATGTTGTTGATGAGATTGAGAATTTTAATCTTCTTTCAGATACTGTATAACTACTCCACTCTTATAATACTGTTCCAAGGCCCATGGGGATTTCCTTTGCAGGTGAATCCTAATTCATGTGCCCATATTGTTATACCCTATTCTCTGATTAGGGCTATTTTTAGTGAAAGCTGATACTCCTGTGAAAATATATGTTGAAAAACAGCAATAGGGCTACTGCTAAGGTCTTAGAAAAATCTGTCTCTGTATTACTGAAAACTGATTTGCAGTGGGGAACCAGATCAAAATTCTATTCTTTGCTACACATACTGTGACTTAAACACGTATAAACTTAAGTCACTTGGTCACACTTGCCAATTTTATACTTCCATTTTTAGAAAGTAATTGATAATCTTAGATGACCAGCTAGAAACACCTTTAAGGAGCCTCTTTTTCAGAAAGTGCTGTGTACTCAAGATCCTTTTAAAGTGTCTCAAGTCGGGTAACCAAATATTTATACCCTTTGCACAGTAGTTGAGCTACATCAACTGTGGGGAATTAATCAATTCTTCCACAGCACATGGTAAGGGGAATGTACGGTGAGGAATGATGTCTTCTTAACCCCTTGACATCCCATCCTTAAAGCTTGTCTTTGACTGGGAGAAGCACTGTGATGTTTATGTTTGGTCCTTTAAATTTTTTACAGTGATTTCTCTGTTTTCTAATAGAGCACACAATACAAGTGTTGATATTCCAGTTATGCAGAATCCTTTCCTGCCCAGAATGGGAAGTCAGTCTATCACCCTTCAAAAGAAATATATATTTTATGCTTGAAGCCTTTATAAAGGATGAAAATAATCTAGAGAATTTTTCCAAATTACTTTTTGAAAGGTTGTGTCGTCTTCACATGCTCACATCTAGCCTGTATTTAATTTGCTGTGAGTCTCACTAATTCTTTGTCTCTCCTCACAACTTCATGACTAAGAGATTGTGTAGCTTATATGGATAGAGTATAAAAGGAACTGATTACAAGGATCTTTCATTGATAGGTTTGACATCTAACCTTTTTATTTGTCCTCTGCTCTTGTATATTTAATTTTGTGTAGGTAAGCATCAGACAATCTGTATTCCTGTTCAATTGAGTCTTGACCTCCTTGACAAAAAAGACTCCTAAAATCTCAGCGAGAAGGACCATGTTTGTCACTGTTTAAATGACAGACCATTCTGTGCACCTCTGCTTTTAAGCAGTACCATGAAAAGAAAATATACCATTTCAGTTTTACCTGCTCTGGTGTCAAAAATTCTCCTGCAGATGCAAAAGTTTGTCACTTATTGTTACAATGAAGTGTAATAACTACTGAAAATATCAAGATAACAAGTATGCTGGGAAAACAAGTTTAAGTCAATTACTGGAACAGATTTTGAAGCAGACTGAAAGTCAGGGAACAGTGGTGCTGGAAATTAAAGCAGACATAAAAGCCTCTTAAATCAAACCTTCTGACCTGATAGAAAATCCTTGATGACATCATTCTTCAACAATTCTGTTATATGTAATTCTAACGAATAATTACTTGTCTGTGGAAATCCAAAATGTTAAATGTGACCTTCTAATCTTTTTTTGTGTCAGCTTTGTAGAACAAGGATAGAAAACAGAATATTTATAGTAATGAGATTAGCTTTCAATGCACAAAATACACTTGGTTGCCAGATGGTCTACAATTGCCATAATATTATTATCACCTTATCACTGTGATTGTAACTTGGGTTCAGCTAAGCTGTGATGTCAACCTGGGTGAATTTCAGACTGCTGCTATGTCAACAAGCCAAGTTTTACTATCATGTTGTTGACATGTGTGTCTTGATCATTTGGACCAAGATAGCAAAGCTAAAATTATTCCCAGTTAGTTCTGTAAATATGTTGGAAAGTAGTTGATCCCTATATGTCCTAGTAGGATATCTTCTTTTAATATGTTCCCTTTTGAAAATATTGAATTAAAAATAAATAAAAATGTAGATATCTAACCAGCCTGCATTACCTAGTGTATTACTATCAGTAAAATATTTCAGAAATATGTAATCATCCTACACAACTGTGTAGCTTTACATATACATATGGTGGCATAGTATAAGTATGGGATGGATGTATTACAAAAGGGAGGCCATCACAAATGAATGCCAATAAAGCCTTTACTAAGGTACACTATGGTGATGTAGTCTGCAAATGTCACACATCTCACACACAATCTATTTTAAAATTAGTTTACATCTGTCAAATATATTAAAAACCTCTCTTAGCCATGTTCCATCCTCTATTATTGGTTTACCAGAACTGTGGGGTTAAAATACAGCAGCCTACTAAAAATAGTTAAGATGCACTGTATATAAGTGATGGTTTTAATATTAAGGACAGTGTCTGAATCCCATGACTAGATCTGGATAAAGGAAGTGGTCTCCAGGTGAGCCAACAGACTCGCCAGGCCCCTAGCAAGATTAGGGGGCTGGATCTACGCTCCTCAAAGGGGCAAGGCAATGGGCAGAAGGGGCAGAGCTGGGGAAGTCAGCTTTGAGCACTGCAGGGTTCTGCAGCATGCTGTGTGGGGCTCCAGTGATGATTTCAAGGCCCAATGGCTCTGGCCACCTTTGAATAGATGGGCCTTAGGGCGACAGCTCCCTTTGCGCCCCCCTGCTCATTGGCTCTCATAACTTTTAGTGAATCAACTAGGGCATTCACCTTGGATGTGAGAGGCACAAATTCAGTTCCCCTCTCTGCCTGATATGGGGAAGGGATTTGAATGTGAATTCCCTCTTGGCTATCAGCTAACTGCTATAGTTACGGGTATGGTATATTCTGGCAGGGGTCTTTCTCAGTCTCTCCTGTTGAAGCTACTCCACTTTGTACCTTAACTCATCATTGGAGCAGTCTACCATGTCCCAAGGGAGTGCCTCAACTCGAAGGATAATCTTTCATGTACAGTTTCCTTGATCCAGTGACTATGCCTTATAATAATGAATGACTATGAATGACAATGAGTAGTCATTGGTGGACAGGGCAGGATGGATGGAGAGAGGGAAATGGACCAGGGAAAGAGAGGCTACTTCTACACTGTACTACACTTCTTCCATATTGAATCAAAAATAGCTTACATCTCTCAAATAGATTAAAAAATGGTTAGTCCTGTTTCAGCCCCTATTACTGGCTTACTGGAACTGTGGGGTAAGCAACAAGTCTTGGAGCTGACTGGGACCCAAAGTTGAAATAGCAATGTAAATGTTCCTGCTCAGGTTAAAAGCCAAGCTCTGACATTTGCTGAGTGGAGTGGGTCTCTGAGCATGGCTGGCCATGTCTGTTCTGCTGTTTTGAGTTCTGTAGCACAAGCCCCCATGAGTCTGACCAGAGCATTGACACTCGTCATGTTTTAAAAAAATATTTCTGTACCTAGAGAGATGCTCCGTAGCCTAGGTTAGAGTACTCATCTAGAATATGACAGACCCAAGTGCAGATTCCTGTTTCAGTTATTTAATTAATTATACAAAGGGGAACACAACTGCAACAGAAAAGACTTAGGTACTTCCTTGTAATGTGGGAGACCCCAATTCAAATCCCTCCTCCACATTAGGCATAGCCTGGGAAGGGAATGAAGCTAGGTCTCCCACATCCCAGATGAGTATCCTAATGACTGGGCTACAGGTTATAAGGAGGGCAGCTGCTCCTCTACTCATTTTGAATCTTGTCCTCTGCTTTTGATAAGATGCTTGAAGTTAGGTGAAATTAAATATTTAATTCAACATGACATCAATTTTTCAACCTGAAAAATCCATTATTTGCTCAGCTCTACTCATGAGAAATCTCTCCTTGTTTTATTGTTGGGCTACACTCTGTGTAGAAAAGAGGAAGGTTTCTGACAGCTGCTAAGGACTATTACCCATTTTGTTGTCCTCCTTCTTGTTAAGAACGTCTCTTCTTCTGCCCTGTCCTGCAGACGCAACCATCTCTGCAGATTACCAATCCCAGGAATTCACCAGGGGTGAGGAAAAGGGGGAAGAGACCGGTCACGTTAGGAATTCAAACAAGGAGCGAGGAAGAATATGAATAGAAGCAGGAGTGTGGGTCAGAACCAATTCGATATTTTGTCAATTTAAAAAAATAAATTAAGCTTTACCAAAATCAAAATGTGAAAAGTTTGATTTGACAATTTTCAACCAAAAAAATGAAAAAACATTGTTTCAAATTGAAATGTTTTTAAAAAATCAAAATAAAATGAAAACAAAACCCTCCCTTTGAAACAACCCTGTTTTGAATTTTGTTTTGTTGAGGAAATCACAACTTTCTATGGGAATGTTTGAGCAAAATCATTTAACTTGAAACTTCTCACAGAAATAAAGTTAGACTTTCCAACTATCTTGTGTGTGGTAAAGGGATGATAAGAAATGTGTTTCTCTCTTGGTTCTCTGTGGAGAGTACTTAGGATGATGCATTATTCTAGTGTAGCAAGGGGTAGAGTACCTTAGTTGCAAATTCCTCAAGCTAAAATAAATCAAATTACATTCAAATGCTTGTTCTGCATTTACAGTCCCTAATTGCTCTGAGTCCTGTGTACCTGCTGTTCTCACATGTAACCACCTCTAGCTACAGTTGTTTTTGTCCTCTTTTTCCATAGCTCTTAATCATTGTAGGAATTCTACAACAGCTTGCTCACAACCCAGCCTACTGTTGCAGACAAAGACTTTGCAGTTTTACCCCCTCCCCCCACTCTTAGAATGATTGGGAATTCATAAATCACCTTTTTTCCCTCTCATGCATCCTACTTCTGTTAGAAAAAAAAATTCTGGGAGGAATCCTCCCCAATTAAAAACAAAATCTACACAAGGGATAAGCTCTCTTCCTCAACAGGAAGTAAAGCCTTGCTTCCCTGAGGCACCTGTAAATTATCCCAGGTGAGGCTGCTGAAGTTCTAATAAGGATGACTCATCACAGGTCTTTCAGCAGGTGAACCAGTTTCTTCACCGTAGGCAGAAGAAAATCTTTAGCTAATGTTTGAGAGACATTTGCAAAACCTCTGCTTTATCATGGGCAAGTGAATTTGGCTGCAGTCCTGCAAGTTCCTTCACAGGGCTGTACTCTTCTGTTTATGCAGTGTCCTATTGAAATACATACTTCGAAGGACTGGCTGCTGTTTCTGTTTTGTTTTGTTTTGTTTTTAAAAAGATTCCAGAGTGGTCCAGAAAAAAAATGGTACAAATCTACATGAGATAACTGAGTGGTGGAATTTGTGTTTGGAAGAGTTAGGAGCTAATTGAATGCTGTGAGCGATCACATGTACCCAGATAGTTTGTTAGGCTATATCTACATTGGCAAGATTTTGAGCAAATACTTTTAATGCAAGAGTTTTTGCGCTAGAGTATTTGCGCAAGAGAGAATCTATATTGGTCCGGGACTCATCGTAAGAACGATGCAGAAGCCTGGAACCATTTTGAAGAGGGCAAAAGGGCACCAGCCCTTTCTGGGGGCGGGGGCTGGAGCTCCTTTGAGACACATGCTTAAAGGGATCTCCCCGGACATCTGTTTCTCTCCTGCTGCGTGCTTTAGGACCTCTTGCAGGGACTGACAGCCATAGCAGTTCTATTTGTGTTTGCCCTCTGCCTTATTGGTCACCACTGCTTTGTGCCTTTGGCTGATTTTTTGATCTACGCTCGTTTCTTGTGCCATGGAGGCAGAGGTGGCATTGTGCCTGCTCTGGCCCCCTTCCGGCCATTTTGGAGTGCCTGCAGCTGCTGCTCCAGGCTGCTGCACTCCTCCTCCAGGACCTCGAGGTGCAGGTCACTCTGGACTCCATCCCCACCCCACCGTGGTCCTTGTGGAGACTGGACACCAGTACCGACTGGTGGGACCGCCTGGTCCTGGGGCAATGGGACGACCAGCAATGGCTCCGGAACTTTCGCACGCGAAAGCAGACGTTCCTGGAGCTGTGTGCTTGGCTCACCCCTGCGCTCCAGAGAACCACCACCCGGCTGCCGGCACCCATCCCGGTGGACAAGAGGGTCGCCATCACACTATGGAAGCTGGCCACCCCGGACAGCTACCGATCGGTGGCACACCAGTTCGGGGTGGGTAGATCGACCGTCGGTGTCGTCGTCATGCAGGTAAGTCCCAGGAGGCGTGGGGGGAGAGTGCTGCACTCCATGCCCAGGGGAAGGCAAGACTCCAGGCTGGGTCACCCAGGGGTTTGGGCCGTCCCTCCCTTGCACAGGCCTGCTGGTGGGGGGGTGGCCCTGGTGCGTGCGTGTGTGTGTGTGTGTGAGGACAGAGGGCATCACGGGGGGGGGGCCAAGGGAGCACGCACTCACCCTGCCTTATGTGATGTGTTCCCCTGTGTTTCTCTGCACCCTACTGCAGGTTGTCTGTGCCATCAATGACATCCTGCTCCAGAGAGTCATCCGCCTGCGCGACGTGGAGGCTACGGTGGCTGGCTTTGCTGCCCTGAGGTTCCCCAACTGCGGGGGAGCCCTGGATGCAACCCACATCCCCGTCCGTGCCCTGGAGCATCGAGCAGCCCATTTCATAAACAGAAAGGGGTACTTCTCCATCATACTCCAGGCCCTCATGGACCACCGTGGCCGCTTCCTGGACATTTATGCGGGCTGGTCTGGCAGGGCACACGACGCCCGCATTCTAAGAAACTCCGGCCTGTTTGACAGGCTGGAGGCGGGCACGTTTTTCCCCCAGCGGGAATTTACTGTCGGGGACATGCCAATGCCCACATGTATTGTGGGGGACGCAGCCTAACCCCTGCTGCCCTGGCTAATGCGGCCCTACACGGGGCGGATGGACCACAACCGGGCACGGTTCAACGACCACCTCAACTGAGCCTGCAACCAAGTAGAGTGTGCCTTCGGGCACCTGAAAGCCCAGTTCCGCTGTTTGCTCACCTGTCCGGAGATGGGTGAGTGGAATGTCCCGGAGGTAGTGGCCGCGTGCTGCGTGATCCACAGTCTTGTGGAGCAGAGGGGGGAGGCCTTCCTCCCGGCATGGATGGCAGACGAGGGCCAGGCCTTTGAACAGCCCCGCACAGCTGCCATCCGCCAGGCACACCATGATGGGGTGCGCATCCGGAAGGTCCTGACGGAGATGTTCTCCCAGGCCCCGTAGTAGGGTCGCCTCTGTCTCCCTTGCCATCTCCCTCCCATCCCCAACCCTTCTCTCCTCCCCTCCCCTTACCTCCCAATAAACAACCAAGACAGGTTTTTTTGGAAAACAAACTTTGAACTTTTTATTTACATTGGGAAGGGGCCTCTGAACTGTGAGGGGAAGGGGACTCTGAACTGAGAGAGGGGAGGGGAGCTAGTGCTGAAGGGGTGGCCCCTGTGACCTCCTCTTCTGGGCTGGACCAGCACGTGTGGGTCCAGCCGCATTGGGGCAGGCATCACAGGCAGGTGGGCAGGAGGGGCAGCAGGAGCAGGGAAGTGAGCAGGAGGGACAGCAGGAGGGGCAGCAGGAGCTGGGGGGATGGCGGGAGCAGGAGGGGGAGGCACGGGCATTTGGAAAGGAGGGATGATGGGTGGATGGGGCATGGCCAATGTGAGCCATGAGGGCAGTGATCGCATCTGCCACTTGGTCACAATGGGCCTGGAAGTGGTGCCAGGCCTGCTGGTGCCACTGTAGGTCCACCTCCACCCACTGGGTGATGGCTGCCTCTATTCGCTCTACAGCTTGGACGTGCCACCGAAGCAGTTGGTCCCGCTGCCGGACCCGCCGGCCTGGGATCTGGGTGGTTGGGGGTGCTGCCGCTGCTGCAGGGCTGGAGGGTCTCCCCGCTCCTGCTCGGTCCTGCTGCAGGAAACAGAGAAAAGTATGGGTCAGTCAGGCAGCCCGGCCACCGTCCCTGCACCCCATGCCCTCTGCCCCTGAAGCCAGGTGACACCACGGTACTGTGGCTTGAGCCCATGCTCTTCTCCCCTCCCCCGTGTTATATGTTTGCATAGAGCACTGCCCCCCGAGAAGGGTGCTCCTCCATGTATTGTAACCACCAGTCTGTGTCCTGGCCCCTTGGGGGGTGGGAGGGCGCGTGTGTTGTGTTAACCTGTGGAACTCCCTGCCGGGGAGGCTGTGAGGCTTTGGGCTAATCAGTGGTGTTTGACAGGGAGCAAGATGAATCCCCACACAGTGCCTGGGAGCACATATGGCAGACGTGGTCTGGGCGCTCAGATCCCCCATCACATGGCTCTCTCCTGGATGGAACCAGGGGTGACTGGGGAGCGTGCCATCCTTGCTGGGAAACTCAGGTGGCCCTAGAAATGGCCCAAATGCTTCCCCCCTCCCCCTCCCACTAGCCCTCACATACAGTAGCCGAGGGAAGTGTGTGGCCGCAGTGGGGACTTCCCTCGGGGGGCCAGCCAAGGCACCGGGAGCAGACGAGGGACTCAGTGGGGACCATGCTCACAGGGTTGTGATGCTGCGGTTTTCCCAGGAGCAGCTGGCTGTGCCTCGCAGCCAGGCATGGAACAGTGTGCTGTTCTGTGTGCTGCACCCTTGCAGAGTTGTGGGCTGTGGCCTGAGCCCCTGGGGCCCTGGCTGGTTCCAGCCGGTATCTACCCTTCCCCCCTGGTCCGGACGTGAGTGAGCAGCACGGTCCCAGGTGTGCCCTGGAGCTGCCTGCCGTGGCTATGTGCCACTCGGTCACCAGGCTGCACATGGCTGCACGTGCTGCATACTGCTAATGCTACACAGCGTGCAGCTCGCGCTGCCTAAGTGACGCTCCCTTCCCCTCCTGCCCCCCCGGGTGCCTGGCTCCTTCCCACCCTTGTGAGTCCAAAGTGCAACACTCACCACTGGATCCTTCCCCGGCCTCCAAGGATGCATGGGAGACATTGGGGCTCTTGGAGAAGACCTCGAGCTGCAGTGTCACGCTGCTGCCCTGGTCATCCTCCTCATCTGATCCGCTGGCTGGCTCGTCTTCCTCCCCCGCCTCGCTGGGCCTGGTGACGGGGGGGGGGGGGGGGGGGGGGGGAGGGGCGCCTGCTCGTGTCCACGGGTACAGATGGTCCGTGGGGTGCTGCCTGGCCCAGGATGCAGTGGAGCCGCTGGTAGTGGGGGCAGCTGTCAGCTCCTGCCCCCTGGCCCTCGCTGGCCCGGACATAGCCCAGGTGCAGCTCTTTTACCTTAGCTCCGACCTGCTCGAGGGTCCGGGCTGGATGTCCCTGGTGTGAGAGTGACTGCTTTTGCGCAAAATCTTGCCAATGTAGACACAACCTTATTGTTTTGCACATGGTTGGGGAGTTGGAAACACTGTCAAGTTTAATCAGCTCTGCTCAGGAAGCTTGATCCACCCACAACTACATTAGATATAAAATATTAGACTTGTAAGCCACATTTTACTATTCCTGGCCAAACTCACCCTTCTGAGGCATCAACCATCTGAAATATGGAAGATCTTTTGATTTTATTTGAAGCAGGCTGTGGAGGGCTGAACAGTCCCCAAGCCCCTCATTTAAGCAAATATAATATGCACTTCTGAATGTATTTTAGAAGATAGATGTAGATTTATACAGAGATATGAAGTAAATATATTCATGTAAAAATGAATGATGAATTTATAACAATGAATCTAAAAATGTCTGCCAAATACTATGTAATTTATAGCTGACCATAAGAACTTTAATATGTTTTGCATGAAGAAGGTAAAAATAGGCCTGAGAGGTGTGGCTTTAAATGTCAGATAAAATCTCCTCCATTTATGAATTAGACTGTAAAACAGTGTAATTGTTAACTTCAGTGGAGTTTCACTTGCTTATAGCAGGTCTGAATTTAGCCATAAATGGCCCAAAGGATTAAATGAGTTTTTTGCTCTGTTGCTGTTTTATGATTATCTTTCTTACTTGCATAGACTGTGCTTTTACCAAAAAAGGCAGTAAGTTCTAGTGAATTAAGCCTGAGGTTCTATCCCGGCTGTGCCTCCAGCTCCTTGTCTGGTCTCAAAAAAGTAATGTTGTGCATTTGTGACTCTGTATCTCAACTTGTGAAATTGGGATATTAATATTTCCTTTTCGTACAGGTGCTTGTGAAATTGAATTAGTTTGTATAACACCACTGAAAAGATTGTGGTATTATAGACATAGTTTAAGAGGGTTTTAATTGTTTGTGAGTAATACTGTTGGAATAATAAACATGTACGATTTTAAAAATGGATGTTAAACAATTGGATTCCTAACCTGAAATTAGCATGTTACATTTGGAGAATACCCAACTAATGTTATATACTTCATTAGGACACAGATTCAAGAAGGCCATGAGCACTGGTTGAAAGGGGTGGGCTGGGAATCCATAGCCTGTAGGGATATCTCTATATTTGGTAGCAGAAAGACTTTACATTGGTATGGGTTTTTTCATAAAATAATTGGCTGCAAAACGAAGCTGTGTATTTTAGCATAGTTTGGCTTTTTTTAAACTTTAATGAGCTTGAGGATTCAGCATTGAACATTTTGTTAACTTTATGCTCTGCAAATTATTCTAACTAGTATCACATTTTATTACAGAATTTTTGCCACAAATATTATATAATAGCCCTTACAAAAACACTGCTCTAAAATCTTTATAATTAAACACAGGATAAAGAGTCAAATACTAGTAACAGATATGTAATAATCTCTGAAGATAAACATAAATCTCCTCAGTACTAATTCATTCCACTGACTGTTCTAAGGGAAAATAAGGAATCTCTCTTCTTTTCTCTTTTTTAAGCTAGACAGCTGCACTTTGAACATATTTTGTTTTTCACACTGTCTCTTTTGAGGTGTTTGTAATGCAGTGTGATTAACTGGAAATTGGATCAGTCTGTTTTCAGTGGAAGGAATCTTTTAATACTGAGGGAGAAACTTTTTATGAGGAAAGCTTTTAAATTCCTGGCACATGAGTATGATTCTTCAGAGCATGCTTGCTCATTTGTTTGGTGTATATACTGGAAGCATCCTTTTGAATTTCCTAGATACCAAGGACTCACTTCACAAAGTGAAGGACAACAGAGAAATTATTTACATGAGTGTAAAGAGGATATAAAATGCTGTTGATTCAGAATGGTAGCATCGTATCCTTGCTTAATAGTAGTGTAAATTAATATACAAAATACAGGGCAACGGAGAATCAGGCCCTAAAGATGCTCAATAACATGCAGTCAGGGCTAGATATTTGTGGTCACTGAGGTGCTATGCAGCAGGGCTCTTCAGAACCAGAATCAGATGGTTTAAGTGTGGTGCTGTGGGGGGGAGGGGAGGAGTAGAGGATCCTTTTACACATCTACGGAACGTCTAGACAGCTGTGTTATTTCGGAATAACTGACAATATTTCAAAATGCCATAGTGACCATCTACCCAGCAAGACATTATTTTGAAATAATATCAAGATGGAGGACTTCTTACTCCAACTCCTGTAACCCTCTTTTCACAAGGAGCAAGGGAAGTCGAAGGAAGAATGTTCTTCCTTCGACTTCCTGCTGTTTAGACAGCTTAATTCAGATTTTGGTGCTAATTCAACTTCAGCTACGCAATTGACATAGCTGAAATTCATATCTTAATTTGATTTTCCCTCCTGCGCCTCTCCCTTTGAAATGGACAAGAGCTGCATGTGGCTCTTGTACATTTCAAAGGGAGAGGAACAGCAGCAGGGGACCCAGTGCCAGCGGGACTGCTTCGGTCCCTGCTTGCACAGGTTCCTCACTGCCCCTCTGCATCCCCTGCCCCACTGCAGAGACAGTGCTCCCCTCCCGCCTTTGGTGTGTCTGTTACAGAGGCAGCAAGGCAGGGGAAGCGACTAGTTGTTTACATCTCTAGTTTCTGGGCACCTCATGATCTTTTTAACATATTTATCCTCACAGAACCTCTGTGAGATAAAGAACTTAAGTGGAGGCACTGAGAGGTTAAATGATGGGTCTGAGACCTACTGTGTAGTCTGTGATATAGCAGGGAATCCAGCTCAGGACTCTGGGGTTCCTTGCTAACATCTTGACCACCTAGAGGGTCTTGAGGTTATGTTCAGGGGTCCATTGTACACGTTTTGTGTGGGGACTAGGTAAGGCAGTCTTTCCACTTTTGAGGGAGGTTTGTCTGTTCCCAAGGGTGGGGAGATCCCATCCCTCTGAGGAGACTAGTAAAAATAGATTCACAGCCAGGAGACTTTAATCACAACATTTGTGTTTTTCACATGTGGAGGAAATGAGAAATCCCCAGTTGGGGACCCTATTATTGGTGAGCTGCCCTTTCCCAAAAGACCAAGGCTGGGGATGAACTAAGATAAAAAGTTACTTCGGGAAAAAATGACTTTGAAATTTCAAATGTTTTTCCTTATTTGGCCAGCTGTAGTTTTTGGTAGTATCATCTGAGCAAGGAAGAGAGTAAGCAACTTAAGCTCAGTCAGCAGATGGGTCAAAGAAAAATAGTGAGGATAGTGTGACAGGGTGGGGACAGAGATGAAGGTTTAAGGTGGGAGTGATGGGAGGTAGCTTTGGCAAAGTAAGTGCTCAGTCAATTAGTGAAATACAGAACAGAAATCACATGATGCAAAATGGGAAATTGAAATGGTAACTAAATGAGGCAAGTAAATCAAATGACAAATCAGGCTGGGGCTAAAGTGCTGTGTGTATTGGATAATAAAACAGTTTGCAGTAAAGTAAAGGAACTCTTTCCAAAGGACATGCTTTATTTGCTCCCTTAGGATTTATTGAGCTACTTGGAAATCAATGAGAGTGTTCTCTATGAACTTCAACAAGAGCAGGATTTGGGTCTTGTTATCTTGGTAAATCACTTCCTCTAGACTAGACAATAGGGGCATCCAGGTCATTTGTTAGAGTGCTAGTCTTAGAATGATGTGGCTGGCAGTTGTGTTATGCTTATTGTATTACCTGGAAAATAAAGCTATCTTCCTCCAGAGCGCATCCCATCTATATCTCAGATATATTCTGCCTGGAAAATCAGAACTGAAGGTCAGAAGTGCAGGCTATTGATCATACTTACCTTGGCCCATTGCTAGGTGCTAAACCTTGAACAATAGAGATACTTCATATTACCTGAGTGTATAATTTATTCTTACCTGCCATTTTACCTTTACTATCTATTGCTGTAGATCCCAGAGAATGATCTTCTGAGTTCTGGTTCCATGATGATTCATGTCAGGGAGCTCTAATATCACAGAGGATCGCTCTGCAGGCATTACCTCAGAACCGTTTTTTTTTTCAGGTCCTTTACCAAATCCAGTAAAACATTTAGGTTAAACATTTCATACCAAATACAATGAAGGTGTAATGGTGTCATTCTGGTTTGTGATCCATACATGCAGACAATTCACAGATATAAAAGTTGAACCAATTGTTCTAAATACCTTATACTAATTATGGCTTTCTTGTTTCAGAGGTGTTGTCAAAGTTGACATAAATCTGCAGAAAGTGGATATTGACCAGTGTTCAAGTGAGGGATGGTTTTCAGGAACTCACAAATGCCATCTCAACAATTCCGAGGTAAGAATATTAGAGAATTGTAAAACTATAATAGTCAAAACTATCTTTCCATCATGTAACACTTTGACTGTGTGTTGTGTTGTTTACTATTTTTCTTTGCAGGCAGTATGTTGTAAAGGGTTTTCTGTGCCTCAAGGTATTACACTTAAACCTCCATGCTGGGGGTGTCCTTTATCCAGAAACACCTGTGGTACAGAGGAGGATGTGGCTCTGCACGTTGCCATTCCCTCTCCCCACCAGTTGGGAGAACGGCAGCATGCAAAACCACTTTCCCTTGCCACTTCCATACCAGCAGGGGAGCACGGAGCCACATATGCCTCTGGAGTGGGGCAGCAGGTAAGTGCCCCATCTCCTCATGCTCAGGCCACACAATGCCTTCCCTAACCTGGTAAACTCAGGATTGAGGATTAAAGAGGTTTAAGTGTATGGTAGTGTAAGAATAGTAGGAATATGAGCACAACATAAAACTGAATCTCCCTTATTGTTCAGACATAACAGTGTTTGCACTGATAATCTTCTTTGCTGCTATGGCTTATGAAGTTCTGCTTGAGAATCAAACAATAGGCATCACTTTATACAATGTCTTAGAATAGCCATGCAAGGAAAGTGTATTACTTTTGACTGGGCAGTCCCCCCTTTCTTTTGTATATGCATTTGGAAGCTTAATATGCACTAAGAGGGAAAATTTGTAATTTTTTCTTTGAAAACAGAAATGATAACAATTTGACAGAACTGAATAAATATTTCAGTGTTCTACTTCTTCCTGTATCACTTCTCTCCCTCCTCAGTCCCTCTCCCTCAAGGGTCTGTGATCGGTTCAGCTTGTAGCTACATCATAGTTCATCCAAAGTGGACACTCACCCGTACACAATGAGACTTTGAAACTGGAATACTGAGCATTATATTCTTGGCTTATTATTGGATTATTTATATGGGGGGGATACAGATTGGAATCTTGTCTCATTCCCCTTTACTTTCAATTGGAATTGGGTACCCAACTACTTTTTCTATATTTTGGGGAGTTTTTCAGTAGTTATTAAAAAAAATATATTTTCCGTGTTCTAGCACAGAGTCCTTTCTTAGCTTCTTCTGTTCTTCCTTGGGACAGATTCTTCCCTCCCACCAAAGTTTAACTTGTATGTTTTAATTTAACTTGCTTCATCTCATATATTTTTAAACATATTTAATTAGCATAACAACAAACCTTTAGGCACAATTTTATGCCTAAGCAGCAAATAGAAAGTTCCTCTATGGAGGATTTGGAGAATGTAGAAAAGACTAAGAGGAAATAGTAGGAAGAAACTTAGTAAAAGAAGTTGGTCAATTCTTCACCTCAGTATCCTAGTCCGATGATTTTAGGGGCATTTTTGTGCAATCAATTATCAATAAGATTATTTTATTAGGCTTCGTAATATCCCATGAGCTGTTTAAGTACTTTTATCAAACTCATTGCCATAGTATTTGAATACTCTTAGTCCTATTACTCATGTAGAGATCATATAATTCAGAGTGTATGATCTGGTCTAGTCTTGTGCATAACAGACAGAATTGTTTAGTAAATTCCAGTCATTTGAAAGTGTTGAAATCCAGCCTGTACTGTAGGTTGCTTTAAGCCTGATCCAAAGCCCATTTAAATTAATGAGAGTTTCTCTTCATTGACTTAGTTGGATTTGGATCAGAGTTGAAGGGTATGGTTTAGAAATCACAGATCCTCTAAAATATCTTATGCTGGCCACTTCAGGCACTGGAATTGGTGGACCATTGGCATTATCTAGTAGGCAACTTTTACGGTTCTATTCTGTTTACTGTGTACTTAATCTCTAAATGTAAAAGAGACCCCTCCTCCCCCACCCCATTCTCTGGCCCACTCTCTTTAAACTATGGCAACGTGCCACTTGTTTCTGTAGAACAAGCAAACCTGGTATATAGAGAAACAAATTTTCAAACATATGAAGAACTTTTAATGCAAATATTGTACCTCAAGGGACATAACTGAACTTTGGCTAAAATTTTTTTGGATGGTTAGTTAAACAAGATTATACTGCTGTGAAATTACTGGCAATGACCCTTCCACAGCAAAATCTGATTATTTCAAATCTCATAAATACCTGTTAGTGACACTTTTCTATCAATAACAAACTCTCAGGGTCCATCTACACAGCAGCGTTATTTCAGAATAACAAACGTTATTCTGAAATAACATAGCACATGTCTACACTGCAAGCTTTTACCGTAATTTGGAAATAATGTGGATCTGGAGGACTTCTTACTCTGACTCATGGTAATGCCCATTTCACAAGGAGTAAGGGAAGTCCATTTCCTGCCTAGTTAAGCTATTTTCAACTTAAGCTACACAATCTGAAGTTGCATAGCTTAATTTGACTTTAGCCCTGCTGTGTAGACGTACCCTCAGGGACTTCTCTACTTGCCATTACAGTGTCGGTCACTCTGTCTTGTTGTTTCATTCTGGGCTTTTTGGATAGACTCTTCAGTCTAAGATGCCATTCTTCCTTTGCTGTTGCTACTTTTGCAGCTGCTGCAGTCTTTCCCTAACAGCATTTCTGCAGCATCACGCTGTCTCATAGCACTTCTCATAGAATCACAGAATTCTAGGGCTGGCAGAGACCTCAAGAGGTCCTCAAGTCCAGCCCTCTGCCCAGAGCAAGACCAGCCCCAACTAAATCACACCAGGCAGGGCTTTGTTAAGGTGGGATTTACAAACCTCTAGGGATGGAGATTCCACCACCTCCCTAGGTAACCTGTTCCAGTGCTTCACCACCCTCCCAGTGAAATAGTTTTTCCTAGTATCCAACCTAGACCTCCCCCACTGTAACTTGAGACCATTGCTCCTTGTTCTGCCACCTGACACTACTGAGAACAGCTTCTCTCCATCCTCTTTGGAACCTTCCTTCAGGAAGCTGTAGGTTGCTATCAGATCCCCTTCCCCCTTCTCTTCTGAAGACTAAACAAGCCCTAATCCCTTAATTTTTCCTCGTAGGTTATGTGCTCCAGCTCCCTAATCATTTTTGTTGCCTTCTACTGGACCCTCTCCAATGCACTCACATTCTTTCTGTAGTGGGGTCCCCAGAATCGGATGCAGTACTCCATATGTGGCCTCACCAGTATCGAATAAAGGGGAATAATCACTTATCTAGATCTGCAGGAAATGCTCCTTCTAATGCAACCTAATATGCCGTTATCCTTCTTGACTATAAGGGCACACTGTTGACTCATATCCACCTTGCTATCCACTGTAATCCCCAGGTCCTTTTCTGCTGAACTGCTACTTAGGCAGTCAGTCTCCCAGCCTGTAACAATGCTTGGGATTCTTCCGTCCCAAGTGCAGGACTCTGCACTTGTCCTTGTTGAACCTCATCAGATTTCTTTTGGCCCAATCCTCTAATCTGTCTAGGTCACTCTGGGCCCTATTCCTACCGTCCAATGTATCTACCTTTCCCCCTAGCTTAGTGTCATCCATAAACTTATGATTACCTGCCCTGTGGGCAGGTGGCGTATGTGTGCATCCGGTGCAAGGAGCTCCTGACCCTCACAGACCGAGTTTGGGCTTTGGAGGCCTGGGGGGCTGAACTGGAGAAGCTAAGGGAGGCAGAGAAGTATATTGATGAAGCTTTCCGGGACACTGTAGTACTGTCCCACCTCCAGTCTGAGAGCCCCAGCGCTGTTAAGGAGGATGAAAGGCTTAGGGGAAGAGAGCAGTCAATGAGAGCAGAGGGAAGCCATCCCATAGTTGGGATCCTTCCAAAGGATGTTATGGTATCCTCTCACACTGAGGATACCTCTCCGGGAGAGGGAATGTCAGTTGTTAGGAAGAGGCAGGTGTTAGTAGTGGGTGATTCGATTGTTAGAAACATAGATGGGTTTGTGATGACCAGGAGAACCGTATGGTGACTTGCCTGCCTGGTGCGAAGGTTGCAGATCTTTCGAGGCATCTAGATAGACTTATGTGTAGTGCTGGGGAGGAGCCGGTGGTCATGGTACATGTAGGTACCAATGACATAGGGAAGGGTAGGAGACATGTCCTGGAGGCCAAATTTAGGCTGCTAGGAAAGAGACTGAAATCCAGGACCTCCATGGTGGCATTCTCAGAAATGCTTCCTGTTCCATGCGCAGGGCCAGGTAGGCAGCAGAACTTCAGAATCTCAATGCGTGGATGAGACGATGGTGTAGGGAGGAGGGGTTTAGATTTATTATGAACTGGAGACACTTTTGGGATAGGGGGAGCCTATACAGGAAGGATGGGCTCCACCTAAACCAAGGTAGATCCAGATTGCAGTCACTAAACATTAAAAAGGTCATAGAGCAGTTTTTAAACTGAGAGATGGGGGAAAGCCGATTAGTGTGAAGGAGCACATAGATCAGATGGAGACTTCTCTTAGAGGAGAGTCCACTGATGGAGATTCTCTACGTTTTAGTCAGAAAGAGAGAAGGGGAGATGATAAAGTATGGGCCACATCAGACAAGAAAAAATCACATATACAAGAATCTAATACATCACGGAAGGGCAGACAAATAAACAGTGGCAGTTTTTTAAAGTGCTTCTACACAAATGCTAGAAGTCTAAATAATAAAATGAGTGAACTAGAGTACCTCGTATTAAAGGAGGAGATTAACAAAACCTGGTGGAATGAGGACAATCATACCGGGACAATTATACCAGGATAAAAAAAATATATTGAAAGGACAGAATAGGTCGTGCGGGTGGCAGAGTGGCACTATATGTGAAAGATAATATAGAATCAAATGAAGTAAAAATCTTAAATGAATCAACATGTTCCATGGAATCACTGTGGATAGTAATTCTATACTCTAATAAGAATATAGCAGTAGGGATATATTATCAACCACCTGACCAGTACAGTGATAGTGATGTTGAAATGCTAAGGGAGATTAGAGAGGCTATCAAAATAAAAAAACTCAATAATAATGTGGGGTTTACAGATGATTTCCTTAATTACTTGCTCCATTATCTTCCCTGGCACAGAAGTTAAACTAATTGGTCTGTAGTTTTCTGGGTTGTTCTTATTTCCCTTTTTATAAATGGGCATTATATTTGCCCTTTTCCAGTCTTCTGGAATCTCTCCTGTCTCCCATGATTTTCCAAAGATGATAGCTAGAGGCTCAGATACCTCCTCTATCAGCTCCTTGAGTATTCTAGGATGCATTTAATCAGGCCCTGGTGACTTTTCTAGGTGATTTCTAACTTGTTCTTTTTTTATTTTATATTCTAAACCTACCCCCTTCCCACTAGCATTCACTATGTTAGACATTCCTTCAGATTTCTCGGTGAAGACCAAAACAAAGAAGTCATTAAGAATCTCTGCCATTTCCAAGTTTCCTGTTACTGTTTCTCCCTCCTCTCTGACCAGTGGGCCTTCCCTGTCCTTGGTTTTCCTCTTTCTTCTAATGTATTTATAAAAAGTCTTCTTGTTTCCCTTTATTCTCGTAGCTAGTTTGAGCTCATTTTGTGCCTTTGCCTTTCTAATCTTGCCCCTTCATTCCTGTGTTGTTTGCCAATATTCATTTTTTGTAATACGTCCTACTTCCCATTTTTTATATGACTCCTTTTTTATTTTTAGATCATGCAAGATCTTGTGGTTAAGCCAAGGCGGTCTTTTGCCATATTTTCTATCTTTCCGACGCAGCAGAATAGCTTGCTTTTGGGCCCTTAACAATGTCCCTTTGAAAAACTGCCAACTCACCTCAGTTGTTTTTCCCCTCAGTCTTGATTCCCATGGGACCTTACCTATCAGCTCTCCAAGCTTACCAAAATCCACCTTCCCGAAAGCCATTGTCTCTGTTTTGCTCTTCTCCCTTCTACCCTTCCTTAGAATTGTGAACTCTATGATTTCATGATCGCTTTCACCCAAGCTGCCTTCCACTTTCAAATTCTCAACCAGTTCCTCCCTATTTGTTAGGATCAAATCTAGAACAGCTTCCCCCCGGTAGCTTTTTCAACCCTCTGAAATAAAAAGTTGTCTCTAATACAGTCCAAGAACTTATTGGATAGCCTGTGCCCTGCTGTGTTATTTTCCCAACATATATCTGGATAGTTGAAGTCCCCCATCACCACCAAATCTTGGGCTTTGGATGTTATTTGTTAGTTGTTTAAAAAAAGCCTCATCCACTTTTTCCACCTGGGTAGGTAGCCTGTAATAAACTCCTAGCATGACATCACCCTTGTTTTTAACCCCTTTTTGCCTAACCCAGAGACTCTCAACACTTCTGTCTCCTATATCCATCTCCACCTCACTCCAAGTGTGTTCATTTTTAATATATAAGGCAACACCTCCTCCCTTTTTTCCCTGTCTATCCTTCCTGAGCAAGGTGTACCCTTCTATAC
Source organism: Pelodiscus sinensis (assembly GCF_049634645.1). Lineage (NCBI taxonomy): Eukaryota > Metazoa > Chordata > Testudines > Trionychidae > Pelodiscus > Pelodiscus sinensis. Next base: position 224,937,771 of record NC_134712.1, read on the forward strand.
AAACATTCCAATCATGTGTATTATCCCACCAAGTTTCTGTGATGGCAACAATGTCATAATTGTACTTATTTCTTAGCACTTCCAGTTCTTCCTGCTTATTACCCATACTTCTCGCATTTGTATATAGGCATCTAAGATACTGATTTGACCTTGCCTCCCAGTTTTGTCCTGACCCTCCATTCTCTCTGCCATTATAGCCCACGCTCCCTCACATTTCTGACCCATCTCCCAGGTCTCCATGTTCTCCACTTACCTGTGGGCTTTCCTTACCTGTCCCCATTGAACCTAGTTTAAAGCCCTCCTCACTAGGTTAAAAGAAGCAGAGAGAGATAAAAAGGAATCTTTAAAAAAGTGGAAGTCCAATCCTCGTGAGATAAGTAGAAAGGAACATAAACACTGCCAAATTAAGTGTAAAAATTTAATAAGAAAAGCCAAAAAAGATTTTCAGGAACAGCTAGCCAATAACTCAAAAAGTAATAGCAAAATGTTTTTTAAGTACATTAGAAGCAAGAAGCCTGCTAAACAACCAGTGGGGCCCATGGACGATCGAGATACAAAAGGAGCAATCAAGGACGATAAAGCCATTGCAGAGAGACTAAATGATTTCTTTGCTTCAGTCTTCACGGCTGAGGATGTTAGGGAGATTCCCAAACCTGCACTGTCCTTTCTGGGTGATGAATCTGAGGAACTGTCCCGGATTGAAGTGTCATTAGAGGAGGTTTTGGAACAAATTGAAAAACTTAAAAGTAACAAATCACCGGGACCAGATGGCATTCACCCAAGGGTTCTGAAAGAACTCAAATGTGAAATTGCGGAACTATTAACTGTGGTTTGTAACCTATCCTTTAAATTGGCTTCTGTACTGAAGGACTGGAAGACCGCTAACAGAACGCCAATATTTAAAAAGGGCTCTAGAGGTGACCCTGGCAATTACAGACTGGTAAGTCTAATGTCAGTACCGGGCAAATTAGTTGAAACAATAGTAAAGAATAAAATTGTTAGACACCTAGAAGAACATAATTTGTTGGGCAAAAGTCAACATGGTTTCAGTAAAGGGAAATCATGTCTTACTAATCTATTAGAGTTCTTTGAAGGGGTCAACAAACGTGAACAAAGGGGATCCAGTAGATATAGTATACTTAGGTTTCCAGAAAGCCTTTGACAAAGTCCCTCACCAAAGGCTCTCGTGTAAATTAGGTTGTCATGGGATAAGAGGGAAGATCCTTTCATGGATTGAGAAATGGTTAAAAGATGTGGAGAAATTGGAAAGGGTACAGAGAAGAGCGACAAGAATGATTAAAGGCCTAGAGAACATGACCTATGAAGCCAGGCTTCATGAACTGGGCTTGTTTAGTTTGGAAAAAAGAAGATGAAGGGGGGACATGATAGCGGTTTTCAAATATCTAAAAGGGTGTCACAAGGAGGAAGGAGAAAATTTGTTCCTCTTGGTTTCTGAGGACAGGACAAGGAGTAATGGGCTTAAAGTGCAGCAAATTCCTAACTGTCAGGGTGGTCAAATATTGGAATAAATTGCCAAGGGAGGTGGTGGAATCTTCCTCTCTGGAGATATTTAAGAACAGGTTAGATAGACATCTGTCAGGGATGGTGTAGATGGAGCTTGGTCCTGCCTTGAGGGCGGGGGGCTGGACTCGATGACCTCTTGAGGTCCCTTCCAGTCCTATGGTTCTATGATGATTCTATGACAGGATACAAAGGGTAGTAATAAATGGTAAATTTTCAGAATGGAGAGGGGTAACTAGTGGTGTTCCCCAAGGGTCAATCGTGGGACCAATCCTATTCAACTTATTCATAAGCAATCTAGAGAAAGGGGTAAGCAGTGAGGTGGCAAAGTTTGCGGACGATACTAAACTGTTCAAGATAGTCAAGACCAAAGCAGACTGAGAAGAACTTAAAAAAGATCTCACCAAACTGAGGGTATGTCTACACTACCCCGCTAGTTCGAACTAGCGGGGTAATGTAGGCATACCGCACTTGCAAATGAAGCCCGGGATTTGAATTTCCCGGGCTTCATTTGCATAAGCAGGCCGGCACCATTTTTAAATGCCGGCTTGTTTGAAGCCATTCCGAACTATCTGTACGCCTCATTCCACTTGCTAGTTCGAACTATCTAGCCCGTGCTGCATGTAGCCGCGCGGCACGGGGTTCGAACAAGCCGGCATTTAAAAATGGCGCCGGCCTGCTTATGCAAATGAAGCCCGGGAAATTCAAATCCCGGGCTTCATTTGCAAGTGCGGTATGCCTACATTACCCCGCTAGTTCGAACTAGGGTGGTAGTGTAGACATACCCTGAGTGAGTGGCCACCAAATGGCAAATGAACTTTAATGTGGAGAAGTGTAAAGTAATGTACATTGGAAAAAAAGTAACCCCGACTATACATACAAAATAATGGGGGCTAATTTAGCTACAACTAATCAGGAAAGAGATCTTGGAGTTCTCATAGATAGTTCTCTGAAAATATCCACACAGTGTGCAGCGGCAGTCAAAAAAGCAAATAGGATGCTAGGAATTATTTAAAAAGGATAGAAAATAAGGTGAAAACTATCTTACTGCCCCTATATAAAAGTATAGTACGCCCACATCTTGAATACTGCGTACAGATGTGGTCTTCTCACCTCAAAAAAGATATTTTGGCATTAGAAAAGGTTCAGAAAAGAGCAACTAAAATGATTAGGGGTTTGGAACTGGTCCCATATGAGGAGGCTAAAGAGACTGAGACTTTTCAGTTTAGAAAAGAGGAGACTGAGGGGGGATATGATAGAGGTATATAAAATCATCAGTGGTGTGGAGAGGGTGAATAAGGAAAAGTTATTTACTTGTTCCCATAATATAAGAACTAGAGGATACCAAATGAAATTAATGGGTAGCAGGTTTAAAACTAATAAAAGAAAGTTCTTCTTCACACAGTGCACAGTCAACCTGTGGAACTGCTTGCCAGAGGAGGCTGTGAAGGCTAGGACTATAACAGAGTTTAAAAAAGAGCTAGATAAATTCATGGAGGTTAGGTCCATAAAAGGCCGGGGAGGGAGGGGTAAGGAATGGTGTCTCTGGCCTCTGTCAAAGGCTGGAGATGGATGGAAGGAGACAAATCACTTGATCATTGTCTTCAGTCCACCTCCTCTGGGGCACCTGGCACTGGCCACTGTCAGCAGGCAGGATACTGGACTAGATGGACCTTTGATCTGACCCAGTATGGCCATTCTTATGTTCTTATAACTTGCTGAGGATGCAATCCATCCCCTCGTCCAGGTCATAAAAAAGATGTTGAACAAAACTGGCCTTAAAACCAATTCTTGGGGTACTCCACTTGAAACCAATCACCAACCAGACATAGAGCCATTGATCACTGTCCGTTGGATCCAACAATCTATCCAGCTTTCGATCTACCTTACAGTCCATTTATCCAGGCCATACTTCCTTAACTTGCTGGCTAGAATATTGTGGGAGACCATATCAAAAGCTTTGCTAAAGTCAAGGTATATGACATCCACTGACTTTCTCATATCCTCAGAGCCAGTTACCTCATCATAGAAGCTAATCAGGTTGGTCAGGCATGACTTGCCCTTGGTGAATCCATGTTGACTATTCCTGATCACTTTCTTGTCTTCCAAGTGCTTCAAAATGTATTCCTTGAGGATCTCCTCCATGATTTTTTCAGGGAATGAAATGAGGCTGATGGGTCTGTAGTTCTCTGGATTGTCTTTCTTCCCTTTTTGAAAGATGGGCACTACATTTTCTTTTTTCCACTTGTCTGGCACCTCCCTCAATTGCCACGAGTTTTCAAGGATAATGGCCAAATGCTCCGCAATGACATCGTCAACTCTCTCAGCACCCTCAGATGCATTAAATCCAGCCCCATGGATTTGTGTATATCTAACTTTTCTAAATAATTCTTAACCTCTTCTTTCTCTACCGAGAGTTACCCATCTCCTTCCCATACTGTGTTGCCTAGTGCAGTAGTCTGGGAGCTGACCTGGTCTGTGAACACAGAGGCAAAGAAAGCATTGAGTACTTCAGCTTTCCCCACATCATCTGTCACTAGGGGTATGTCTAGACTATATACCTCTGACGACAGAGGCATGTAGATTAGGCTACCTAGCATAGGAAAATGAAGCAGCGATTTAAATAATCGCTGCTTCATTTAAATTTAAATGGCTGCGGCGCTGAGCCAATCAGCTGTTTGTCGGCTCAGCGCGGTAGTCTGGACGCTCCGCGGTCGATATCAAAGGCATTTGTCGACCTCCCAGGTAAACCTCATCCCAGGAGGCATACCTGGGAGGTTGACAAATGCCTTTGATGTCGACTGCGGAGCGTCCAGACTACTGCGCTGAGCCGACAAACAGCTGATCGGCTCAGCTCAGCAGCCATTTAAATTTAAATGAAGCTGCAATTATTTAAATCACCGCTTCATTTTCCTATGCCGGGAAGCCTAATCTACATGCCTCTGTCGCCAGAGGCAGGTAGTCTAGATGTACCGTAGGTTACCTGCCTCATCCAGTATGGGTACCACACCTTCCCTGATCATTCTCTTATTGCTAACATGCCTGTAGAAACCTTTCTTGTTTCCCTTCACATCCCTTGCTAGCTGCAATTCTGTTTGTGCTTTTGGCCTTCTTGATTACACCCCTGTATGTTCAAGCAATATATTTATACTCCTCCCTAGTCATCTGTCCAAGTTTCCACTTCTTGTAAGCTTTCTTTTTGTGTTTAAAATCACTGAGGATTTCACTGCTAAGCCAAGCTGGTCACCTACCATATTTGCTTTATTACTGTGCATTGGGATGGTTTGTTTCTGTGCCTTCAATAAGGCTTCTTTAGAATACTGCCAGCTGTCCTGGACTTCTTTCCCCTTCATGTTAGCATCCAGGGGATCCTGCCCATAAGTTCCCTGAGGGAGTCAGTCTGCTTGTCTAAAGTCCAGGGTGTGTATTTTGCTGCTCTCCTTTCTTCAGGCTCCTGAAATCAACCATCTCAGGATCATTGGTTCCCAGGTTGCCACCCACATCTACTTCCCCTACCAATTCCTCCCTGTTTGTGAACAGCAGGTCAAACTGCATATGGCCCCTGGTTGGTTCCCTCAGCACTCAGTTGACACTGCAGAGTAGTTTTGAAAATGGAAAACCTAGTTGAAAGGACAGGATTTCAAAACTGCAGAAAGTAATAGCCATATATCCTGAACTTTTCATTTGTTGCCCACAAAATGTTGCACATTTGCCTCATATAATAAGCTTTAAGATAAAATTGCATTGTGCATGGCAGATAATTATGCAGGCAAATAACAATAATGATTTAACAAAGTTTGATTGTAGGAATGGTGCAAACACAGCATTAGTATATTCAAGGAAAGAATAAAAATAAGGTCATGTTATTGTTGCAGCTGCCTTTGGGACTGACCTATTAAAGCCTTTTTTGTGGTCTCAGTTGTATGGGTTCCTGTTCCTCCACTTTTCAGAAAAAGAAAAACAATAATAATTAGGTCACAAAAATGGATTTTATATCCCTAATTCAAATGTAACTTATGAAAGCAATAGAAGCTAGATACCTAGGCGTTCATGAAATCTCACTAGCAGTTCATTTTTATTTTCAGGTGCCAAATACCACAGGGACTACAGTGAGCAGGGGCCAGACAAGTACTTAAACAGATGTTTCTGATCTGATCACTAAAACATGTTAATTTACAACTCAGTACAGCATTTTGCAATATCTAAGGGTATGTCTACACTACAAAGTTAATTCAAACTAACAGCCGTTAGTTCGAATTAACTTTGATAGGCGCTACACATACAAACCGCTAGTTCGAACTTAATTCAAACTAGCGGAGCACTTAATTCGAACTAGGTAAACCTCATTCTACGAGGACTAATGCCTAGTTCGAATTAAGTAGTTCGAATTAAGGGCTGTGTAGCCCCTTAATTCGAACTAGTGGGAGGCTAGCCCTCCCCAGCTTGCCCTGGTGGCCACTCTGGGCACCACCAGGGAAACTCTTCTGCCCCTGTCCCGGCCCCGGAGCCCTTAAAGGGGCACGGTCTGGCTACGGTGCCCGTGCCAGGTGCAAGCCTGCCGGCACCCAGCCAGCAGACCCTGCACCTGGCACGGCATGAGCCAGCCACCCACTGCCACCCAGCCCTCCCCCTCTTCCCGGGACCAGGCTGGCGGCTCCCCGTAGCCTGCCCAGGGCCACAAGAGGTGGGCCCCGCCTGGTCTAGTGCGGACATCGTGGACCTCATCCACGACCTCCGCACTAGGTACAGGAAAGTGGCTGTCTAGGGCAGAGTAGCTGCCAGCCTGGCCACCCAGGAGCAGGTTTTCATGAAAATCAAGGTGGTCCAATGAGACCCCTGACCCTGAGCCCTGAGCTTAGAATGGCCGTACTGGGTCAGACCAAAGGTCCATCTAGCCCAGTAGCCTGTCTGCCGACAGCGGCCAACACCAGCTACCCCGGAGGGGATGGACCAAAGACAATGACCAAGCCATTTGTCTCGTGCCATCCCTCTCCAGCCTTCCAAAACAGAGGCCAGGGACACAATTTCTATCCCCTGGCTAATACCACTCCATGGACCCAGCCTCCATGAATTTATCTAACTTCTCTTTAAACTCTGTTCTAGTTCTAGCCTTCACAGCCTCCTGCAGCAAGGAGTTCCACAGGTTGACTATTTGCTTTGTGAAGAAGAACTTTCTGTTATTAGTTTGAAGCCTGCTACCCATTCATTTCATTTGGTGTCCTCTAGTCCTTCTATTATGGGAACTAATGAAGAACTTTTCTTTATGCACCCTCTCCACACCACTCGTGCTTTTATAGACCTCTATCATATCCCCCCTCAGTCTCCTCTTTTCTAGGCTGAGAAGTCCCAGTCTCTTTAGCCTCTCTTCATATGGGACCTGTTCCAAACCTCTGATCATTTTAGTTGCCCTCCCCTCTCTTTTCCCCTCTCCCACCTCCTTTTCCCAGTCTCCCCGAGTTTTGTTCAATAAAGAGAGTTTCTACGTTTGAACACACGTGTCCTTTATTTTGTACATCAGGAAGGGGGGCTAGGGAGGGGTAAGTGGAAGGAGGTGAGGGAGGAATGGGGTATGAGCCCCCGATGGGGAGGACTGGGGTGGCTCTGCGGGCTCCTCGAGGTGGAAGCTCTCCTGCAGCCCCCCCAATTGACCCCCCCCCCCGGATGGCAGCCTGCGGCAAGTGCAGCCGGGCTGATGGCCGAGTGCTGTGATGTGCCAAGTGTGGGCATTCAGGGTACTCCAAGCCAGGACTGCCATGCAGTCCCTCATCGAGTTAGACAAGCGAGCGGGGAACCCCTGAGAACTGTCTGTCCAGGGTGGGGGTCGGGTCCCTTTAAGCACAGCCCTCGGCTAGCCTGAGGCAGCAGCTCCACGCTCTAAGTCCTAACCTGATGCCCTGCCGGCACTGCTTCCGGCTATTCTTAACCTTGGTTCAGGGTCCACTCAGTGTGGACATGCTAGTTCGAATTAGCAAAACGCTAATTCGAACTAGTTTTTAGGTCTAGATGCACTAGTTCGAATTAGCTTAGTTCGAATTAACTAATTCGAATTAAATTAGTTCAAATTAGTGCTGTAGTGTAGACGTACCCTAAGAGTGTATTGTGTATTTTTAAGATAACTTAATTTTTATTAGTTTAGGAAATAATAACATAGTATACATTACTTCTGTCAAGCTGCAGATGCATTAGGAATGCTAAGAACTAAATCACATATGCAAACACAATAGCACTTATATTTTATTAAACAAAAGCTTAAATGTTACATAAATGTGCTGCAATTGCACATGTGAAAGTTTCCTGAATCGCTTGCTGATGGCTGTCCTTAAACTCTTTTTTTTTATTTTAATTTTCAAATTTTATTAACTCTAACAGATAAGTCCGCAGAACACTACATGTACGGTGCCCTTAAAATTTCTACAACTAGCTCTCATCTTCCACAGACTGACACAGACATAAACGTTTTCCTGCTTTTTTAACTCCCAGTCAGTTTCTTAGCTATGAATTATACCAAATGATGAAAATATTCTCTCTGTGCATGCAGAGGAAACTACTGCTGAGGAAAGTTGGCTTAGCAACTGAAGGAACTCTGTTTCAAGGTGCCCGGCTAATCACTTCCACCAGTTCAGGAAACTGACTTTGTTCAAAATATCAGCAGTAAATATTTACTGATCCAGCCCTGAAATGAATTATGAATGGCATAACTGTGGAGTGTTTTTGAGATGCCCATGGCAGCATCATCATGTTCAAAAGTCAGGAATCTACCTTTGTATCTGGGGGTACATCTACACAGAATAACAGTTATTCTGAAATAACGCTGCTGCGTAGACGTTCCCTGGGGGTTAAGAATGTTCACAAGAAAATGAGATACTGTTTTGTTTGATTCATTTGCTTTCATATTGCTTGTAGTTTAACTTTCTGGTGAGGTATTTCTTTCATCAATGTCTCTTGAAGTGCCTTCCAAATTTCAACAGGATCAGCAATGCAGCAGCAATTTCTCTTAAGTTTCTAAAGGCAATGAATATAGGTTTCAGTACCCTGAGCATATCATCTACATCAGAGATTCCCAACCTTTTTGAGCATACGGACCCCTTTTCAATCTATTAAAATTATGGACACCCAAACAATATAGCTATTTTCAAACATTCCATTACTTGGTAATCATTTGAAATATATAATAATTCATGTTATCTAAACCAATATAGCAGTAATGAGAAAGATAATACATTTCAATGTAGACATGCTGTAACAACTTTGAGGTGCCATATATTTGTAATTGTAATTGGATCCACTGATCCATATTTGCTAGCAGACCACCTAAACCCTTCCCACCCTCTAATAGCTTTTGAATGGTTAGAATGGTATTCAAAAAAGAGAAAAAAATGATAAAAAGTGACTAACCCATTAATAAGCTGACTCCAGAGTACAGTTGCAGCTTGTCACCTTCAGTGTGGGCTGAGGGACGTGCAGACTGTAAGGCACAAAGCTTCTCAGGTCCCATTGGTGCTGTTCGCTTGTGCTGCTTCCTCAGCTCCTGTCACCTCCATCCCCCGCCCATCCTTGGAGCTAGAGGGCTCTCATGGGGAAAGGAAGCTCTGGAGCTGCCAGCTTCTTAAGTGCAGGACTTTGGGCAGGTCGGGGGCAGGAGCAGAACTTTGGGAGCACGGTGGGGGGAGGGTGTGTGTGTGCAGCTGTGCGATCTGGGTTGCAACTTGCTTTTGACGCTGTTCACCAGCCAGACGTGAGAGACATGCACAGCATGCAAGCACTTTCCCCACGCTCGCTTAGCTTCTGGAGAACAGAATCAAAAGCAAGCCATATCCCGACACACACGGTGGTGGCTGCTGCTGCTCCCCCTCCTCCCCGCCCCATACACCAGGGAGGAAGGGAGAAGAAAAGAAAAGTAAGGATCGGGCCTAAAAACTTTCCGTGGACCCCTGCACTGGACCATGTACTACAGGTTGGGAACCACTGCTCTACATTCCTCTTTAATCCAATGTTAGATACTTTGGATGAGATACTTCCATCTGTTTAATCACAGTTTTCTTCACCACATTTTATGAGAATAGGCCAGTTCTTAATAAATCGTTCAAAACTATCAACCACAGAATTGCATCGAAAATCTTGAGGGAGAATTTGGATCCTTCTACTCTCTTCAGTGAAGCTGAAGCAAAATGGTTGTTACCAGCATTGGTGGGGGAAGGCATTGCCTTCCCAAACTGCCAGGCATGGCCCTGCTCACACTGTGCCCCCAGAACATCTACTGTAGGCATACTGGGGGCGGAGTGTTGCTGTCCCCAGCGCCTGCCCTCTCTGTGCTCTGGGGCTGGAGAGGCTGGGGGGACTTCATGCTCTCCTCCCTCCCTGTGCTCTGGGGCTGGCGAGGCTGGAGTTGCATGCCCTCCTCTCTCCCCGTGGTTTGCCATGTTTGCAGCATGGTCCATGACATAATTTTGCAAGTGACAGTTGCATTTTTGTTCACAATATATTACAGCTTTCCCTGCCACTTATTTTAAATATTTTTTCTGTGGGCATTTCCCGATGTATCCATTGTTTCTGAAAGAGATGCAGCCTCATCTTGTGTTGTTACACTGGCACATATTACTGGATCACTGTGACATAGCTCCACACATCAAGGGTTAAATTAGCAAATTTTCAGTAAGTATTTCTTACACAGTGTTCAGTTTCCTTTTCATACACAGTATCTAGCAACGTTCCACAAGTGTCTGCTTTACCAGGTGGAGTGTAGCCTCGTCCTAAGGACTCAACCATGTCAATGAAGGTGTTTATTGTTAACAATGTGAAAAGAAGAATTTGTGAAAAGAAGATGTGAAAAGAAGATATGGCCAGTCTTTTAATCTGTGGAGTTATTTGGTTAAGCTCTAACATCTCTAGTGCTGAATAATTTTCCTTTTTTTCTTTCCAGTCTGCTCCACTGTTCATTTCTATACTACTATAAAGGTGATAGGGAACAGCCAGCATGGATTTGTAAAGAACAAAATGCTGAGCCGACAAACAGCTGATCAGGACCCTCATCCCAGGAGGCATATCTGGGTGGTCGACAAATACCTTTGATGTCGACACCCGCGCGTCCAGACTATCGCGCTGAGCCGACAAACAGCTGATCAGCTGTTTGTCGGCTCAGAGTGGCAGCCATGTAAATTTAAATGAAGCGGCGATGATTTAAATCGCCGCTTCTTTTTCCTATGTCTGGTAGCCTAATCTACATGCCTCTGGCGACAGAGGCATGTAGTCTAGACGTACCCTAAAAGGGTGTCACAAGGATGAGGGAGAAAAATTGTTCTTCCTGGCCTCTGAGGATAGACTAAGAAGCAATGGGCTTAAACTGCAGCTACGGAGGTTTAGGTTGGACATTAGGAAAAAGTTCCTAACAGTCAGGGTGGTTAAACACTGGAATAAATTGCCTAGGGAGGTTTTGGAATCTCCATCTCTGGAGATATTTAAGCGTAGGTTACATAAATGTCTATCAAGGATAATCTAAACAGTACTGGGTTCTGCCATAAAGGCAAGGGACTGGACTCGATGAGGTCCCTTCCAGTCCTAGTATTCTATGATTCTACTTCTGTCCTTTCCTATAGATTGTCTCTCTGTCTTAGCTAACTCGTCTGCCATGTTTGGCCCAGGCCCACCACCACATATGCACTGAACAAAAACAATCCTGTCCAGCCTTTGTCTTTCTTTGCTTTAGTCTGCTGAGAAACAGAAATTGAAAGCCCAGAACTTTCAAGATAATGTGTACAGATTGGAGCCATTAATTTATTCTTATGAGACTGCAAGTGTAGGTGTAGAGTGCTTCTGATGAGTGTCGTACCTCTGTGTTTTCGTACCTCGGTACCTTCGGTGGTCTGGACTGTCAGTGTCGTCTGGTCAGGGTTGTCCTGGCGTGCTCCTGACAGGACCTCTACTCCGTTGGTGATGATAAACTTTTGGCTGCGTGCGTAACAATCGGTACTCCCTTTATCTAGAGTGTTAGACCCCGTGCACTTGGGTCAACACAAGAGATCTCCGAGAGGCCCCGGAACCAACAGATGCAGGCAAGGTTTGAAATCAATCGAGCAGGTTTATTGTCAAATGCGAAGCTCTACAAGTTGGTAACAGAGAGCAGTACAATGTTACACCACTGGGCACTATGGCCCGCGTTGACAAGGTACCAACACCAGGCAGGCCTATTGCCATATAACAGATATTAACAGCAGTTAGTCAAAGTTAAGCTACTGTGCGTTCTGTAAGTTTAGGCAATGACACCTGCCGTTCAGGCGCCTAGTGCGTCCCCCCCCCCCCCCCCCCAGGTCGGCCGGAGAGCACCCTCTGCAGTGTCCTTTTATAGACAGGTACAAACAACTTACATCATTTCTTTATGTACCAGGTTACCACCCTCTGTTGCCTAGTTACCACCCCTCACCTTATGGAAGGGGGGCTTACTTACTATCCTTCATGCTGTCAATCTCGACCTGGTCCTGAACCTAGGTCGATATGTGCATTAGTTTTTAGGGAGTTTTTGTACCAAGACATTTCTTATTAAGATGTTCCATTACTCCCCTTTGGCTCACAGTCTGTACCCAGTGCCTCCCTGTGTCCTTCCATGCTCGACCTAACTTACACAATCACACAGTTATCAATAGGGGCTCTTTCTTGGCTCCTGTTACTGAACCAAAGTCTTGCTCACTAGATTGCAGGCCCGTTGCTGTTTTCATGTTACAGGCCTCTATTTAGGCCTGCTGACTCCATGTTACTGACCCTCAACTTACTACATTTAATTGTAACTCTTACTTTAAATGAGAAATTTAGTATTATATTTATTTTTAAAAAATGAAAAATATCCAATGTAAATTAAAAAAAAAATATTTAAAAAATAAGGCTATGTCTACATTGGTGTGATCTTGCGCAAAGGTGACCACTTTTGCGCAAAAACTTAGTGCCTGTCTACACTGGCCGCGAGTTCTTGTGCAAGTACACTGATGTTCTAATGTATGAAATCAGTGCTTCTTGAGCAAGAATTCTGATGCTCTCACTCAGGAATAAGCCCTCTTGTGCAACTGTTCTTGCACAAGAGGCCAGTGTAGACAGGCAACATGAATTTCTTGTGCAAGAAAGCCCTATGGTTAAAAAGGCCATCAGAGCTTTCTTGCGCAAGAGAGCGTCTACACTGGCATGGATGCTCGTGTGCAAAAGCACATCTTTTGCACAAATGCACATGCCAATGTAGATGCTCTCTTCTGGAAGAGTGTTTGCACAAGAACTCTTCCGCAAAAGAGTTCTTCCACAATATCATGCCAGTGTAGACGTAGCCTAATTGTTTTTTAACCATTTTGGATGAAAGGAAACGTGCTTTATTCAAACAATGCACATTTGGGGAGTATATGTGTTTCCAAGTACCTGAATGTGCACTTACAATCGGTTTTGTGTTTGCAATTCAAATACAAGAACATTTGTGTTTGTAAAAGGAATGTTGCTCTTCTGATTTCCCCCATAGAAGTTTGGTAAAATTTCAAGTGTGTGAATGTGTTAGATCCCCTCTTCACCTTCCCTCAACCTGATATACAGGGGATATGAGTTGTTACAGCCTCTAACTAGACAGCATTGACTCTTTAGGCAAGCTATATCAATTCCTACTTTCGTCTCTAGAGATGTTGTATGATGGCTGCCTTCTGGACCAACAGAAATAGATATTTCAACAATTGTTAACAATTGTTAATTTCTCACCTGGCATGAGAAATGACATAATCTCAAATTTGATAGAAAGCTTTATCTTCCTAAATCAGTGGTTGGAATTTGAGGTGTAATTCCTTACTCTCTGTTTAGTCCAGTGAATACCAGCATGGTTGTTCAAACAAGCCCTGTACACACTGGATAAAAGGTGGGGGGGGGGGGGGGGCATTGATTTCAACATAAGGCTATAATACCCATGGTTTTGTTGTTTCAACCTTTTCAACCTAGGAGCAGAGGCATAGCGCAGGTGTTATGTGCCTGGGGGCAAGGGAAAAACTTGTGCCACCTCATCGCCACGCATGGCCCCAAACCTTGCACGTGGCTGAGCCCACCTCTGAGAGGAGAGGAGGAGTGTGTACTGCGTCTTCCCCACCTCCTCCACTTTAGGGCCAGGCTCCTGCATGCACTAACCTGCTGGCGGAGATGGAGGAGGGTTGGGCTGGGGGCAGAGAGGCGGAGAGGAGGCTCCAGCCACCGGCAGTGGGCAGAGGCACCGGCAGTGGGCGAGCCAAGGGATGACGAGGGAGTGGAGAGGAACAAAATTGGTGCCCCCTAGCGTGGCACTCGGGGGCAACTGCTGCCCCCACCACCCTTGCTACATTACTGCTTAGGATGCTAGGTTGAAAGCTTCAGCAGCTTCTGGAGGTGTAGTTTGGAATTTTTGAATGTGAGAACCATAGGAGTGCGTAGCACATTTCATCAGGGTGTGCACCCAAAGAATTTTTAAAAAATGTACTTTGACCCCCCCCGTTAGCCACACTCCTGACCCCTGTTAACCACGCTCCTGGCTCCCATTAGCCACGTCTCTGGAGGTAACCCTCTCCAGGCAAGATGGGCACATGACCAAAAGTTAAAAGTATTATGTAACGACCCCCCCCGCCAAGGACTTTTCCCACCATCCTCCTACCAATAGGGATTAGTTTGGCCCCCACCAACCGCCCCCCCATGCAACTATCCTGCAATTGCATTAACCCAATATGTGTGACATTAATTCGGGGGTGGAGAGGCTGGGGGGGAAGTGTGCCCTCTAAGAGTTTCCTCCCATGAGCAGAATGAATTTTGTGTTGTGCACCAGTACTGAGTTCACATGGCTTGTTTGGATGTGCCATTGTGGCACCCAAATTATTAATAAATATCTACCTTTCCACTCTGTTGCCATGTCTCCTCCCCTTGCTCCATCAACTCCCCTGGTGCCTGCTGCCCCCCAATCCCTCACCCTCCTCTGCTGTCCTGACTCCTGCCCTTCTCACTGCCCTCAGCCTTCCTGAGACCTGCCCCCCCTCCACCAGCCCTTCTCTCCCCCCTGTGCCCACTCCTCCAGTAGCCCCACTCTGATCATGTGAGCTACCCCACCTCATTCCCTCGTCTAACACCTCCCTCGCCTCTCTCCTCTGGTGCTGGTCCATTCCCTGCAGGTGTCTGCCCTTCTGCTTCACCCGCAGAATCCGCTGGCACCTGCACCTTCCTTTACCCCAGCACCCTTCTGGTGCCTCCCCCTTCCCTCATTGCCCCTGCCCCTTTGCCCTTTTTTTCCCTGATGTCCATCCCCTCACCACCCTCTGCCCCCATTCCCCTCATGCCCCTGTGCCCTCACACATGACTTGCTCCAACCCCACTTTCCTCATGCCCACCCCTTCTGTCAAGCCTTCTCCCAGCACCTCCCCCTCCAATCCCCAGTGCCCTTAGCCTCTCCTCTTCTAGCATCACCCTGTCCCCCCTCCCACTGACACCTCCCCTCCTGCCCTTTTCCTCATTGTCTCCACTCCCCCCCAACATTTGTGTCTCCTCTACCCTGTCCCTTTGGTGCCTTCCCCTTTCTTTCCCCTCTTCCCTCCCCCTCCGTACAAGCTCCTTCCACCTCTTCCCCTTTCTTCCTCCCGCACCACAAAAGCTCCTTCCTCTCCCACCCTTTCCTCTTTCCCCCCCCCTCCCCTTACCTTCAGCTTCTTCCTTACAGCTTGCAGGGCTAAAGTCAGAGCCAGCCCAAGCTGCAGGGCCGGGGGAGGGGCACCCCAGGGGTGTCACGTGCTGCTGCTGGGCCAGGTGGGGGGGGCTGCGCGGTGCTGCAGGGCTGGGCAGGGATGCCCCCGGGGCGCCACGTGGTGCTGTTGGAACGGGCGGGGGTGCCCCCGGGGAGCTGCGCGGTGCTGCTGGGCTGGGTGCCACATGGTGCTGGAGGGCGGGGCCCAGGCCGCAAAAATGGCTTGGACCGCCGTCTGTAGTCAGGCCCCCAGTACCTTTTGGAGCTGGGAAGCTGGGTTTTAAAGTTCCCGGCATTTCCCCTATCACCTATTGTGTGGCATTTGAGGACGCCGCGCATGTGCTCTCTCTGCCCCACAGTGCCCAGTAGATGGCTGCGGGGAATTTAAAGTGAGGGGCTGTGGTGCTCCATCACAAATCCCCCTCATCCTCCAGCAGCTGCTGGCTGGCCCCAGACATTAGAGTGTGCCTGGGCACCCCCGGCACAACCCATGCGCATGCGTATGGGCAGAACCTGCCCTGAAGTTCCAGCAATAAAATATTTAATTTTTGGAGATGGAAAATATTTTGGCTGCCTCACATAGGAAGAAGGATTGAGCAGCCTTGGGGAGGCTGTGCAGAACCCATATAATTAGAAGAGGGTTTATTGAGCCAGCCAATAGGGAGAAGGCTTATTGGAGCAATCATTCAGAGCCAGGCTGGCCTCTCTAAGACGGGCTGCTGAGCAGCACAGAGGCAGTCTCTCCCTGGAGGCCAAGGGAGGCATATTGACTGCTTTGTAGGAGATTTGAGAGGGAGCACCATGAATAGACCAGTGCTGGCAGCATCAGGAGAGCAAGAAGGAGCTCCATCTTCTGCCAGACTGGGGCCCTGATATCTTGGCAGAGCTGGTGCTATGGCTATGGGGAAGTGGCCCAGGGAAAGAGATGGTGGAGGTCAGAGGGGATGCAGCATGGCTACCAGTTATAGCTTCTCTGGGCCAGAACCCAGAGTAGTAAGTAGTCCCAGGCCCCCCCTTTTCACCCCAACTTGCTGCTGAGGGGAGTGGCCAGTGCACGGACTGAGGCAGGTGGCTTAGATCAAAGACTGCAATTTGCCACTGAGGGAAGTAGCTGGACTGAGGACTGTCAGGTTCCCCAGAATGGGGGGAGAGAACCAAGTGGGGCACAGCTGGAGGGCTGTGTCCAGAAAATGCCATGACCTGGTGAGAGATTGGGGGGGGGGGCGGTCCTTGAGGTTGGGGGGACAGTGAGGATTTGCAAGAGACCAATAGACAAGAGTGCACTAGTGAATTGAGAGCTAATTCCCGATGGCCAGTAGGAGAAGCTGGGCTGCCCTCACCTTTACAGGTAACCTCGAGGGAAAGAGGCAGTCAGCAAAGATGACTCCTGGAAGGGAATTTGGGTTAAGGCTTTATCTGGTGATTGAACTGAGAGTTGCAGTTCAGGTGGGACAGGTAAAAGTAGATTGGAAACAATTTTGGAAGGTCAAATGTAAATGGAGGTTAAAACCTATTGAAACAGCTGGGATAGCTCTCACTCACTGTGTTGGGGAAAGAATGAACAGCTCCTCTTTTAGAAAAATACTGTTCTCCCATTTGCTTTCCTTCACATTAACTGCTGAGAGGGATGCAATATCTTTGAGGAGTACATGAACCAGAGATTTGATTCGGTGGGACTGAGAGAGAGAATGAGTAGCAGTTGCCTTTCTGAGAGACTGAGAGGTGAAATGAGTGGAACATGCAATGTTATAGCTAAATCAGAAAATTAACAGAAGCACAAACTAGCCAAAAGAAACAACTGTTTCCTGCCTTAAAAAACCTCAGAAACAAAGACCAAATTAATATGTTACTCAAATAAGCTAGTAACAGGAGTAAGAAAACCTTGATTAAAAAAAAAAAAAATTTTAAACCCTAAGATTCTCCCTTAA
Organism: Pelodiscus sinensis; assembly: GCF_049634645.1. Classification (NCBI taxonomy): domain Eukaryota; kingdom Metazoa; phylum Chordata; order Testudines; family Trionychidae; genus Pelodiscus; species Pelodiscus sinensis. The sequence goes on from NC_134712.1 coordinate 224,954,925, forward strand.
ATATATTGGATCTTCCTCTTCTTGCAAGTTGCTGACTCTCTTAATAATGGCTTTAGAATGCTTGTCAACACACCAAATGTAAAACTGAGGCGGGGGGAAGGAGGGTGTTTTTTTAAGAGATCTTAAAGCATAGCCCACTGAGAGCAACCTAGCAGTTCTAATAGCTCATGAAAACTGTGATAACTTCTACACCGTTCTAAGGATGTTAAGGACTAGCCGACTATCTGATAAGCAAATACTTATTGGATAGTCAGTTGACTAGTTGATTCCCCCCCACTTGCTGCTGCTATCAGATAAAGGGGGTACTTCAAAGGGGCAGTGCCGCACAGCTGAACTCGGGCTCAGCTGTGCAGCACTGCCCCTTTAAAACGTGGAGGAGCAGCATGGAGCCCAGAGTCAGTGGAGGACTCTGAGTCCCCCATTGACCCTAGGATCCATGCTGCATTTCCGCTTTGAAATGCACAAGAGCTCCCGGTGTGGACTCTGGTACACTTCAAAGCTGGCTGCACACAGAGTTCCACATTCCTCTATCAGCCCCACTGGGGCTCTTGAACATTTCAAAGGAGGAATGCGGAAGTGCCTTTTGACTAATTGAGTAGTTGATGGAAATTCCATCCACTACTCGACTAGTAAAATAAACAATAGTTAACATCCCTACAGTGGTCCTGCTTTACTGAGAGTGACAACACCGTGTATTGTGATGCAAGTTTAGCTTTCTTTGCTTTGGGTTTGGAAATGCAAAAACACCTGAGAGGGGAGAAAACAAAAGAACAGCTTTGTCTGCAGCTCTCTGCAGGTGTGTGTGTATTTTGTATATATTCTGTATATAGGTATTCCATATATATTTATCCTATTGAAATACACATTCAGGGATAATAAAACAAATGAGCAAAACATCCAAAAAACCAATCTGCTTTTTTTAGTAGCACCATACATCATGGAGTGTTGGATGGTATTTTTTTTCAACTAAAAAGAGATATTTCTGTAGGCTGCAAATGGCAAAGTGCATAAAGATGGGCCTGAAGTAAATCCATAATATAGATTAAATTGGGGTGAGGGGAAGGAAAATAATGCTTGAAACTTTCCCAGGAGGAACACTTCCCAATATCTTTGTCAAACATTGGAACAACTGTTGAGTGAAATTATCCTAGCTAAAAGGAGGTGAGAAGAGGTCACCATCCAACATTATAAGATCCCAATGGGATATACCAAATAAAATTTCCAAGTAATTGCTTGCAGATATTTCCCATCTAGCCCATTATGAAATAGGCATCCAGCATAAAAAGCAAGAGAAGAAAGCCCCAAGTGTCCCCCTCCCTGCCCTCGCCTCTGCCAAAGGAGCCCTGGGCTAGCCCAGTCCCCACTTGCTTGGGGGAACACCAGAGAAGCTTCGCCATGCCTCGCCTCCCCCAGAACCTGCATGGGGCATACCAAAGCATCTTTGAAAAAAGACACTATCCCCAGAGCAGGCAGAGATCCTGGGATCCTGGGTCCTGTTAAATCACCCGGACTCCTGGACAATTGCCACTTTTACCCCCTTCCTCCTTGTCGGTGGGCCTGAGCATGGATGGTCATATAGTTTTTAAAAGGAAAAAAGATCCTTTGATTCTTGAAAGGACTTAAGTACCATCTATTAAATCAAATCTTGAGCTAAAAAGAAGAGCAAAGATTAAAACAACAAAAATGAGTTAGGAGCAGCACAGAGTAGTTAATAGGTGTAAAATATTGTAGCTAACACCTCTTAAAATCAACTGGAGAAATAATTGTTTGTCTCTGGTAAATTTATAGTTGCAAAAAAAATTGCTACGCATACAAGTCTGAGTATCATAGAATCATATAATCATAGGACTGGAAGGGACCTCGAGAGGTCATCGAGTCCAGCCCCCCGCCCTCAAGGCAGGATCAAGCTCCGTCTACACCATCCCTGACAGATGTCTATCTAACCTATTCTTAAATATCTCCCGAGAGGGAGATTCCACCACCTCCCTTGGCAATTTATTCCAATATATGACCACCCTGACAGTTAGGAATTTTTTCCTAATGTCCAATCTAAACCTCCCTTGCTTCACTTTAAGCCCATTACTCCTTGTCCTGTCCTCAGAAACCAAGAGGAACAAATTTTCTCCTTCCTCCTTGTGACACCCTTTTAGATATTTGAAAACCGCTATCATGTCCCCCCTTAATCTTTATTTTTTCCAAACTAAACAAGCCCAGTTCATGAAGCCTGGCTTCATAGGTCATGTTCTCTAGACCTTTAATCATTCTTGTCACTCTTCTCTGTACCTTTTCCAATTTCTCCACATCTTTCTTGAAATGTGGCGCCCAGAACTGGACACAGTACTCCAGCTGAGGCCTAACTAGTGCAGAGTAGAGCGGCAGAATGACTTCACGAGTTTTGCTTACAACACACCTGTTGATACAACCTAGCATCATATTTGCTTTTTTTGCAACAGCATCACACTGTTGACTCATATTCAACTTGTGGTCCACTATGACCCCTAGATCCCTTTCCGCCATGCTCCTTCCTAGACAGTCACTTTCCATCTTGTATATATGGAACTGATTGTTCCTTCCTAAGTGGAGCACTTTGCATTTCTCTTTATTAAACCTCATCCTGTTTACCTCTGACCATTTCTCTAACTTGCTAAGGTCATTTTGAATTATGTCCCTATCCTCCAAAGAAGTTGCAACCCCACCCAGTTTGGTATCATCTGCAAACTTAATAAGCATACTCTCTATCCCAATATCTACATCATTGATGAAGATATTGAACAGTACGGGTCCCAAAACAGACCCTTGAGGAACTCCACTTGTTATCCCTTTCCAGCAGGATTTAGAACCGTTAACTCTCTGACTACGGTTATCCAGCCAATTATGCACCCACCTTATCGTGGCCCTATCTAAGTTATATTTGCCTAGTTTATCAATAAGAATATCATGCGAGACCGTATCAAATGCCTTACTAAAGTCTAGGTATATGACATCCCCCGTTTCTCCTTTATCCACAAGGCTCGTTATCCTATCAAAGAAAGCTATCAGATTAGTTTGGCATGACTTGTTCTTCACAAACCCATGCTGGCTATTCCCTATCACTTTATTACCTTCCAAGCGTTTGCATATGATTTCCTTAATTACCTGCTCCATTATCTTCCCTGGGACAGATGTTAAACTGACGGGTCTGTAGTTTCCTGGGTTGTTCTTATTCCCCTTTTTATAGATGGGCACAATATTTGCCCTTTTCCAGTCTTCTGGAATCTCCCCTGTCTTTCATGATTTTTCAAAGATCATAGCTAAAGGCTCAGATACCTCTTCTATCAGCTCCTTGAGTATCCTGGGATGCATTTCATCAGGACCTGGTGACTTGCTGACATCTAACTTTCCTAAGTGATTTTTAACTTGTTCTTTGTGTATCCTGTCTTCTAAACTTACCCTCTCTCTGCTTGTATTCACTACGTTAGGCACACCTCCAGACTTCTCGGTGAAGACCGAAACACAGAAGTCATTGAGCATCTCCGCCATTTCCAAGTTTCCTGTTACTGCTTCTCCCTCCTCACTGAGCAGTGGGCCTAGCCTGTCCTTGGTCTTCCTCTTGCTTCTAATGTATTTATAAAAGGTCTTTTTGTTTCCCTTTATGCCTGTAGCTTGTTTGATCTCATTTTGTGCCTTTGCCTTTCTAATCTTGCTCCTGCATTCCCGTGTTGCTTGCCTATATTCATCCTTTGTTATTTGTCCTAGTTTCCATTTTTTATATGACTCCTTTTTTATTTTGAGATCATGCAAGATCTCCTTGTTAAGCCAAGCTGGTCTTTTGCCATATCTTTCCTACACAACGGAATTGTTTGCTTTTGGGCCCTTAACAACGTCTCTTTGAAATACTTCCAACTCTCCTCAGTTGTTTTTCCCTTCAGTCTTGCTTCCCATGGGACCTTACCTACAAGTTCTCTGAGCTTATCAAAATCCACCTTCCTGAAATCCATTACCTCAATTGTGCTGGTCTCCCTTCTACCTTTCCTTAAGATCATGAACTCTATTATTTCATGATCACTGTCCCCCATACTATCTTCCACTTTCAAGTTCTCAACTAGTTCCTCCCTGTTTGTTAAAATCAAATCCAGAACAGCTTCTCCTCTAAGAAGGAGAAGCATTCAGTATCAGAAGTATCTAAGAAGCATTCAGCAAACATGGAACACCTTAGGCCGCTTTTAAAAAATACACCTTTGAATCATCATTGTTTGCGGGAAAGGTCATTCTGGGATGGGAAACTGGATCTAATCTGGCACTCCCTCAGACACATCCATCCATCTATCTAATCTGTATTTAATAGTGCGTCTGTCAGTGAGTCTGTCTGTTCAAAAATTCCTCCTAAACAGTAAGGGCGAGGGCCACCAAATTTGGTACACACTTCCTTTTCTCCTAACTTAAAGCAAGGCCAGGATTTGTTCCAGGACAACTGGAAGCTCCAGGAAAAGTACAGTTTTCCATAACATGCAAAAAGAGGATCTGCTGTTCAGAGGGACATAATATGAAAGCGGCCACTGGGGCCAGGGAGCCCGCAGGGGAGAGCTATCCTGCAGTGTCCACCCAGGGCAGCCGTACCATCAAGGGAGTGGCCAGCAGTGCTGGGGCTTCGCCATCTTGCCTGCCAGCACACACAGTAAGTAGCCGACTGTGCCCCAAACCTTTGCCCCTCTGCAGCAGGGAGGGGGAAAAAAGACCCCTGATGGATGAGGTGAGGGCTGGGGGAAAGAAAAAGGCCATTGGTGGATGGGGTGAGGGCTCGGAATAAAGGGGAATGGAGGGGGAGAAAAAGGTCCCTGGTGGCCAGAGAGATGGCTGGGGGAGAGGAAAAAGGCCCCTGGTGGCCAGTGGCTGGGGGGAAGAGAAAAGGCCCATGCGGAATGGGACCCCCCTCACCCTGCAACCCTCCTCACCTTACAACCCTCACTCTTGCACCTCTATCTCACCCTTGCCTCCTGCATTCCCTCCCACATCCCCAAAGTCCTACCCTGGGTCCTGCATCCTCACCCCCCACCACCAGCCCCCTGCCCTGAAGGACCAGGTAAGCCTGCTAGTATAAAATATGGTGGAGACTTGTCAGAACTTTCAGTGATAAACGAAGTGCCCTGCAAATTAACCTTTCAGTACAATAATCCGGTTGCTTAGCTACGATAGTCCTTGCCTCTTTAAGCAAGCATTAACTGACTCAATATTACTCAAGAGTTAAACTTGGGGTCTTACTATTTCCCTCAAAATGTCAGATTCCTGGTAGCTTTGCTAACTCAGTACTGTGCATTCAGCTTGTTTAGGTTCTATTTATTGTTGTCTTCCCTTCCTCAGGGTTTGAGAAGTGAAAGAGAGTGGGTGAGTGGTTGAATGATGCTACAAGTAGAACAGAGAGAATCAAAATAAAATGAAAATGCATTTTGCTTCTGCAGTGATGTGCAATCCCAGTGTTTCATCATTTTCATGTTAGAAGCGGCACTCCTTCCCCCTCACCCACTCCAACCTCCTTTCTCCACTGATGTTGCTATTTTCAGTGCTGTCACTGAGAAGTCTGAAAGCTGTACTGCTCAGAGTGATATCACAATATGAGCTAGTGCCTACTTTCTAAGGTCAGGATGTCATCCTTGTGAGTCTATAGAGGTAATGGAAAGCCGGTACTCTTAACTGACTTGTAGAACCTTTTAGTTAGTAAGCGTGGAGTGGTCTGGTATTCCTAAACGTAGATGAATTCTTTCTGTTCAGTGAGACTTGTTATTAAATTAGCAAAGCTTCCCTGTGAGCTCCTTTTGGGGAATGATAAGAGCTGACAATTAAGGGACTTTTAGCCTTCATTTCTGGTTCCTCTTCTTATTTGCTCATCATTATCTGAGTATTTTTCCTTCTTACCATTCTACAGTGCAAATTTAGCAGAACGTGTATATTATCAGGAAAGGAGAGAGTAGTGAGATTAGAGACTCAAAGTGTCAAGGGGAACTTTTCAAATCTAGGATGCTGGTTTGGATCCAGCCCTCAGAGGGGCTGGCCAAAATCTGTCACAATCAGATAGCTCTAAACTGGCCTAAGCTAAATGAGTTTGTTGGTCTCAATATGTCTCCAAAGTGACAAGTATCCACATCCGCAAAGTCATCACTATAGGTGGCACTAACTGATACTTTTGAGCCAACTTTAATAGAGAAGTTGAGGACTAAATGGGCCTGGTGACAGACCTCTCCTCTTCCCTCTTAAGGTGGTTGGGGCATTTTAGTGAAGTAGGATGGGGAAGCTTGTACTGCTGTTACCCATGCTGTAAACAGAGGACTTGATTCTTCAGGGCAATCAATATGGCACTAAATTCACAGGAATTAAGATAATGGCTGTGCAATATGTGTACTATCTCTCAGCTTTATTTTGTGTATGATAATTGCAGGTAACCTAATTAATAAGAGCTACATATTATCTTTCTGAGGTATTTATGTGCCTCTCATTACCTTAATACCTCACACGCAGTCTTTAGTGTATTTATCTTGTGAGGTACGGCAATACTCTCATTTTACAGACTGGATACTGAGGCACAGAGAAACAATGATGTCCCATGGTCATATAGGAAGTCTATAGCAGAACAGGAACTTAACATGGGTCTCCATAGTCCCTGGTATCAACTGTATATGTGAGTTCTGACTGTTTTATTACAAAGTCACATATTTAATCACTTGCTTACTTGGGCAATATATTTCACATTTTTTATAGTGACTAGAGAAATATTCTGCTCATGTCCGCTATGGTATTGGACAGTAAATTTATTTATTGAAAAAATGCGGACTTGATAAATAGTATGTGTTATGCATGATCAACGTAATTTTTGAGAAAACTACTGCGAAGCAGGAGAGTGAAAAAGCTTGTCTTTTATCACATTTTAAGAAACCCTGTGTTAAAATGCAGCAAGCATTTCTCAAGCCTTACTGTGCACAGTGAAAACTGCACAGGAGGCAAGTCTAAATTAGACTGAAAGAGAAAGTGTATTGTGCTTCTCCTCCCTTCCCGCCCACACCACCCATCGTGAGTTAAAATGAGATTGAAAGCTGTTAAATAGCCCAGGAGGGAAAACTGAGAGAAGGGGGTGGAGGATATCTATTGACTCTCATACGTTTATGCATGGAGCTAAATTAAAAGCTTCCAGGGATACAAGTTAATTTTGTTTCCTAACGGGGAGGATGCTTCTAGCATCAGGACTTGAAGTACTGTTGGAATTTTTTGGTGGGATATGAACATTTCCTCTTAGCATCTTCTTGTGTAGAAAAAACTAGAAGATTTACCCAGTGTTGTTTGGGTCCTTCTGGATAGGGGGTTGGGGGCATGGAAGGGTGCTGGAGACAGGGTGGGAGGATCAGGATAGTGTACCATGCTGGCTCCCAGGCACCCTTCAGTATATCTCCTTCTCCGCACATCACTTAGTGATGTCCGGAGTACATGACACTTTGGCAGCAATTTAAAGGGCCCAGGGCTCTGGCTGCTGCTGCTACCATAGTAGAAATTTCTGCCAGTTTCTAATCCATGGCAGTTCTTTGCCCCCTCACCTTGTAAGTACTTTGTTCCCTTGTTTTCTACTTATGAAAAGATCCTTTTTTCTTTTCAGTGAAAGACATCATGAAAAGCAACTTTTGTATAAAATTTTGTGCATGTGAAATTTTGCATAGAAATAAGGTAGTGTTCATCTTTAAATTTTTTTATTAGCAGGATAGAAGTGAGGAAAAGCAGGCCTTGTCATAGAGGCACTGGAGATGAGTCTACTGCTAATAAAAATCTCTCTCCAACAAATCAGTTGTTGACTTTAGCACAGTTGTTATACACATGGCAATTGAATTTCCATGGTATGTATTTCGCTAGAATAGATGGCATCTCTTCTGGAACAAACAATTAAAAATTGATCAGTTTGGGCCCTAATAGACATATATTATTTACTTGCACCTAGTTTATCAAAACATCAAAATTGCTCTGTATTAGTGATCTGTCGTCTTCAATTATTTACCTTTCTCTTAATTTTTGTGTCACCGGCAAAGTTTATCAATGCTGATTTTAGGTTTTCTTCTCAGTTGACTAAAAAAGTCCTGCAGGTCCTCACAAAAAACACACCTCACTCATTGATTATCTATTTACAAGTAGTTTTAAAGATGTGTACATTAGCTAGCTTTTAAACCACCAAATGCGTGCCATTACTTTTTTTTATCTTCCTAGTTTTTTAATCAAAATGATATGTAGTATCAAGTCAGATGCCCTATATCAACACTATGACATTTATGAAACAAACATATAAACTCATAAAAAGCCATTTGTTTGACAGGATCTATTTTCCATAAATTCATGTTGATTGGCATTAATTGAATCCCATATCAGTTGGTATACTTTCTTGACTGGGATCAATGTCAGAGTAACAGGCTTATAATTATTTAGGTCATTTTGGTTGCTATTTTTAAACATTGGTTCAAGATTAGCTTTTTTACAGTCTTCTGGAACTATCCCAGTGTTCCATGACTTATTGAAAATCAGCATTAATGGTCCACTAAGCTTTTCAGCCAAATCTTTTAAAACTCTTGGATGAAAGTTATCTAAACCAACTGATTAAAAAAAAATCTAATTAATTTTCCAGGTTTTTTAAAAAGACCATATTCTTGAGGTCTTCTTGGATTGATCACATTGTGATTTTCATTGCTGATCCAGGCTGATGTGGTGAGAATGAGGTGGCTCTTTTACAGATCATCATGGTTGTTTATAAAGCTGGATATCAGATTCTCTTTAAACTGTTTTAAATGGACTATTGAGTGGGACAGAGAAAAGTTTCTGGTCTCACCCACAAGGTGCCAGCTTCCTCTGGTTCCAGGGGGGCTCAGCTCCTCTGTTTCACTCCAGACCTTGCCCTCATCTGACTCCTCCCTCTTTTCTTGTCCCTGCTCCACCATGCCCTGCCTCTTCCTGCACAGTTCTGCCCTACTCCTTTCAAGCATCTTCTGCATGCTACAGAACAGTTGGTGGCAGAGAGTGGCAGACATTGGGAAGGAGGGGGAGGTGTTGATCAGTGGAGTCGCTGGTGGGCAGGAGATGCTGGGGAGAGGGTGGATGGAGGGAGCTTAGCTGCTGGTGAGTGCTAAGCACCCACTAATTTTTTTTCTGTGGGTGTTCCAGTCCTGATGCAGCCATGGAGTCAGCATCTGAGACCTCACCTAATGTTGTTTTCAGGCATCTTTATTTTTCAGTCTGATTTGTTCTCAAATAGGGTTTAATTTATAGACCTTTAACATATTTTATGTGTATTTGGTTACAAGGTTCTCCTTTCAATGTCTCCCTAGCTGAATGGCTTCTTATTAATAGCTTTCAAGTCTTACAGTTATTCATCACTATTTCACTGCTGTTGGGGTGTGAAACCAGTTTCCTTTGATATATTATTTCTAATCCTCATTTAATCCTGTACAGCTCAAACTGGAGTCTGTGATCTCTGTCAAAATGACTGAAGCTGCCACTGTGTTGTGTTGAATCTGAGCGCCCCTGTTGTGATTTTGCTGTAATTTTATTTGAATTTATGAGACCCTGTGTTAATGCTACAGTTTAAATCTTTGAGGAAGAGAAGGAACAAAAGGAATGTGCTCTTCTATTTTTCAACAATGGCTGAATGGTAAGCTAATCTTTCTTTATCAGCTTTATGGGTTCTCTTGATCTTCTTGCTCAATTTGTCCTATGGTGCCAGCAGCACATACTTATACAGTCTAGCTTTATGGATGTGGCCCAGACAGCTGAATTCAAATCAATTTATTGCTGATATGTATTCTAAACTTTGAATAATGTGTCTTTGTAGTTTAAAACAAACCTTTTGTTTCTATTCCCTTTTTTGGATTTACTGCAAGAAAATGTACTCTAAAATGAGCCAGACTGTCACCATGCATCCTTTAATCTTCTGTATTATTGCAAATCATACTTTATTTCTTCCTAATGTCCACATAAATGTTTCATTGATAGTCCTCCCTGTACAGAATGGTGACCCATCAATTACTGTTTTCTTACATTGGTAGTTTACTTTATTTATTGGTACAGTGTTAATATGTTCTTACAGCATAATATTCTGATCCTTACTGGGCTGTTTTGGTGCTACAGTAACTGCAACCTCTTTCCATGACACAATGGAAGTGTCTCATGGAAATATGAAGCATACATCTGTTTATAGTTCTAAATTTGCTAATGAGGGCCATTACTAGTGCCCTGGAAACTTAATGACTCAGTGATTAAATCAATGACTTGTGAATAGCCTTGTTTGTCCTGTAAGCCCAGACTGTGGTTGGACCTAGAAAGACATTGACTATGCCAACTGATACTGGAATCCATCTTGGACCTGGAAATTTTCCATGGGAATGGGAGATGCAAAACAAAGGATTCCTGCCCTGGGGCAAAGTCAATTTAAGAAATGGGAAGCAATCAGCCTTTGTTTTCAGCTGGCTTTTGAAAATGCCTACTACACAATAAGAGGACAAAAAAGAACTTTGAAGACACTGTGGACCCAAGTCAGAGTACAAGATCCACTCTGATTTGAGGAAACAAAAAACAATGAGCATATTAGAGACCAAAAAAATGTAGATAGTATCATGAGTTTTCGTGGGCACAACCCACTTCTTCAGATGAATGGAGGGAGGGGTCCAGAGGTACAAATAAATATCAGAAAAATGTGCTGCAGGTCCATTTGTTAAGTTTTTTCAGTTACAGACTAATACGGCTACTCTTCTGAGTCTGATTTGGAGATTTTACCTGAAATAAGAACAGCTGTTTAGGATAAGAATGTGCATGTAACAAGTTTTTTAGTGGATTAGAGTAGCTAAGGTTTTTGTTTATTTTAATGTAATAACCTACTTTGAGCTTACTGTTTTCACTTGCAACCACTTAAATCCTACTTTCTATACTTAATAAAAACACTTTTGTTTATTATCAAGACCAGTGCAAATAATTGTTACCAGAAGGGGTGGGAGGAAAGAACAGCATATTTCTTTTTCATTGGGGGCTGACCTCATAAGTTTTCTCTGTGTAAAACTTTTATGCAGTGTAAGACAGATTGGGGGTTTGGTCCCATTTGGGGGTTGGTTTCTTGGGTGCTGAGGTCTTAGAACTGAGCTATTCCAGAGCTGAAAAAGCGACGAGGAGTCCTGTGGCACCTTATAGACTAACTGAAGTGTAGGAGCATAAGCTTTCGTGGGCAAAGACCCACTTCGTCAGATGCATCTGACGAAGTGGGTCTTTGCCCACGAAAGCTTATGCTCCTACACTTCAGTTAGTCTATAAGGTGCCACAGGACTCCTCGTCGCTTTTGCAGATTCAGACTAACACGGCTACCCCTCTGATCCAGAGCTGAAGTGATTCAGTGTCTGTACTATAATAGAAAAGAATAAAATTGTCAGACATATAGAAGAACATAATTTGTTGGGCAAAAGTCAACATGGTTTCTGTAAAGGGAAATCACCTCTTACTAATCTATTAGAGTTCTTTGAAGGGGTCAACAAACATGTGGACAAGGGGAATCTAGTAGATATAGTATTCTTAGATTTCTAGAAAGCCTTTGACAAGGTCCCTCACCAAAGGCTCTTATGTAAATTAAGTTGTCATGGGATAAGAGGGAAGATCCTTTCATGGATTGAGAACTGGTTAAAAGACAGAGGATAGGAATATACAGTAAGTTTTCTGAATGGAGAGAGGTGTTCCCCAAGGGTAAATCTTAGGACCAGTCCTATTCAACTTATTTATAAATGATCTGGAGAAAGAGGTAAACAGTGAGGTGGCAAAGTTTGCAGACAATACTAAGCTGCTCAAGATAGTTAAGACCAAAGAAGACTGTGGAGAACTTCAAAAAGATCTCACAAAATCAAGTGATTGGGCAACAAAATGGCATATGAAATTGAATGTGGATAAATGTAAAATAATGTAAATTGGAAAAAAATTGGAAAAAATAACCCCAACTATACATACAATATGATGGGGGCTAATTTAGCTACAACTAATCAGGAAAGAGATCTTGGAGTCATTGTGGATAGTTCTCTGAAGACGTCTACACAGTATGCAGCGGCAGTCAAAAAAACAAATAGGATGTTAGGAATAATTAAAAAAGGGGTAGAGAATAAGACGGAGAATATCTTATTGCCCTTATTATAAACCCATGCTACTCCCACATCTTGAATATTGTGTACAGATGTGGTCTCCTCATCTCAAAAAAGATATACTGGCATTAGAAAAGGTTCAGAGAAGGAAAACTAAAATGATTACAGGTTTGGAACAGGTCCCATATTAGGAGAAATTAAAGAGCAGAGCTGGCCTGAGGTATGGGCCAGCCGGGCTACTGCCCGGGGCGCCCCAGTGTCGGGGGTGTTGCGCGGGGCTGTCAGGCGCCCAGGGTCAGGGTCATGCATGCACCGCACACCTGAGGCTGGGCCACGCATGCGCCGGGTGCCCGGGGGCAGAGGCCACCCGGGGGCAGGGCCATGCATGTGTCGCAATCCCGGAGGTGGCACCACGCTCCCGGGGCCTGGGCCACGCGAATGGCTCGGGCCAGCCCTGTTAAAGAGACTAGGACTTTTCAGCTTGGAAAAGAGTAGACTAAGGGGGGATAAGTTAGAGGTATATAAAATCATGAGTGGTGTGGAGAAAGTGAATAAGGAAAAGTTATTTACTTGTCCCATAATATAAGAACTAAATGAAATTAATAGGCAGCAGGTTTAAAACAAATAAAAGGAAGCTCTTCTTCACACAGTGCACGGTCAAACTGTGGAACTCCTTGCCTGAGGAGGTTGTGAAGGCTAGGACTATAACAGAATTTAAAAGAGAACTAGATACATTCATGGAGGTTAAGTCCATTAATGGCTATTAGCAAGAATGTATAAGGAATGGTGTCCCTAGCCTCTGTTTGTCAGAGGGTGGAGATGGGTGGTAGGAGAGAAATCAGTTGATCATTACCTGTTTGGTTCACTTCCTCTGGGGCACCTGGCATTGGCCACTGTTGACAGACAGGATTCTGGGCTGGATGGACCTTTGGTCTGACCAGTATGGCCATTCTTATGTTCTTATGTACCCTGGAGAGTATGATTATCCCAACTCTGTGCCTTGTCTGGGTGAGACCAGAGGACCCGATCGCGTAGGACAGGGTGTTGGGGAGCTCCAGGGAGCAGGAAGGTGAGTGTCAATGACGTGATCAGCACACCAGGGGAACCCCTATGGGGACTTATGTGATTTCAGCCAGACATAGCAACCTTCTGTTTCCCAAACATCATGATAATTTACATAAGGTAATTTTTACATTAAACAGATTATCACAGATTTTAAAGAGATATATAAATAATTCCCCTTTGATCTATTGCCCCAATAATAGACACTGTTTACATGGTTAACACCTATAAGTAAACACGTATATTTAGTACTACCTCTAACTTCCAGCAAAATAGGTTTGTATTTCAAAGTTCTAGCCTAGCTAGCATTGAATGGTTCTCACTGCCATTTACAAACTTTTCTAACAAGTCTTTAAAAGGTTTTCTCTGGATCCTGTGGCCTGGGATCTGCTTAACCCTTTTCTGGCAATATGGTACAGGGTTTGTTGCAGTTACATGACAGTGGTAGCAACAATGGTTTTTATGGTCCTATTCAAGTGTGATAAAGTCACACCTCATTAATAATGTTTCTCCTTCAAAACCCTTTTTTACTATCTCAAAATGAATGCTCTGTCTGAACAATAAGCATTTAACAAATACACCTCATTTGCTTAAAATTTTACCAGATTCTTTATAATGAGTTTCAACAGGATAAGAACTTACTTTGGCTTTAAAAAGAATACTACACAGTGAAAATAATGGAAAGCAAAGCTCCATTAATTTCAACATACTATGCAGAAATTAGTGGCTACTGCAGTTCATCAGTGCTTAATGTGTGGTGGTATGTAAGACCAGTATGTAAGAATGGACCTACCTTGCTTAACCTGTGTCTCTTCAGAAATGTGTCAGCTCACTTTAATGATAAAAATGGCTCTTAATGCTGCAGAGCCTAATACATCATATAATAGAAGGACCTAATTGTGTTTCTTCTGTTGCATCTTCCTTAGATTTGTTAAATGATAGGGAAATTTTCAGAGGCACAAAAAGTGATTAGATACCCAACTATTTAATTTGGCTCAGTAATTCAAATTAGGGGGAGTATTTTTTCAAATTACAGAGCCAAAATTTGCCCTGATTAGCATCACTGAACCCAATGAAGACAACTAATGTGTTGTACAACTGTGTTGTAATCTATTTTGTTGCACAAGTGTAATGGAGGACAGGGTTGAATGTGTAGAATCTTCTGCTTGTGACAGTATATAAGCAGAAAACACTTGACACAGACTCAAGAATGAGTGGGCTGGAGTATGCAGGGCAAGTGAGTGAAAATGTACTAGTAAATGTAGTAAGATGAAGGCCTAAAACATAAGCCTATGCAGCACAGGCCTGGTCTGAGGCCTAACTAAAAATGGACAAAACATGGCTAACATTAAGCTAAGCTGTGAGCAAGAGGCAGGCCCCCACTCACAGAACTTGGCACAAACAGGGCTGAGTGCGCAAAACATTAATTGGTAATAGACCCAGGTGCAGAACAATAATTGGTACTGGTCATAAGTGGAAAGCATATGATATCACTAGTTCATTAAAACAAACCTTGGTACCCACTCCTCACAGATACAGACTCCGGTTCAGGAAAGGGTCTAAAATGTCAGCATGATGAATAGAGATGATCTAATCAAACCACTAGGTACAGGGTGGTATGTAAGTAGTGTCAGAGAGTGTTAACCTGACAACATCAGAGGGTGACAACCTGATATGTCAGCAGTGAGGTGTGATTTGTTGTACCTGTATATAAGATGGTGTTTTGGGGAGACAGTCTTTAGATGACCTAGGGGGCAATAGAAATTCCCACTGATTGAGTCATTCCATTGCTATGGGATACATATGCATGGTGGTTAGGTAGAGTCTACTGACAAGTATTACCGTACAGCCTCTCTCCGAGTTACGAATGAGTTACGGACCAAACACTTGGCCGTAACTCAATCTGTTCATAACTTGGACCCCATTGAGTTATACGTGACCGCACTGTTCGTAAGCACGGGTCACGTTCGTAACTCGGGGACCGCCTTTACGACCGCTCCATGGGAGCTTTGGTCATAAGTGTGAACGGTCGTAACTCGACCGTTTCCAACTCAGGGAGCGGCTGTACTTCACTTAGTAATAAACCTGGCCTGGCACCTTTGATCCTTATTTGGTTTGTGGTCTTTGGGCGCTCTTTTGGGGTCTGTTGTGGAGATTAAGTGCACAAGTCAACATGGCACACATCACTGAGCACACGCAAGCAGCCTTCTGGTTATCATCAACAATGGAGCCAGAGACCTGTGAGGACACCTCGGCAGTAAATCCCGACCACTACCTCCTGAATAACACAGTAAACTGCACACGTTTTATCCAGATGGAGATAACATCTGTGGACCTCACAATGCTATTTTAAGTGTCACTTTTCAGAGGATAGCACCACTTTAAAGAAATGGGATAGGCAGCTCAGGCCACGTTCAAACTGAACTGACAGTGCTATGAGATGGCAGAGAATCTGTAAATGGGAAGTCCGAGGTCAGATGAGCCAAAAATAGAGACCACTTCCATTTGTTTGCCCTTCCTGTTATCCCCACTGGGTGAAATGGCCGTGATTTGAGGCAGAAATTAACACAGATCTCATGAGAGAAATTTGAGGCATTATGAGCTCATTTTATCAATGTGAGAGAGGATATATAAGTTCTAGATCTTTTATCCTTTAAAAGATACTGCTTAAAAAAGAACATTTATATATAGCTCCTTTTATCTTGAAGAATCATAGAACACTTTCCTTTCACAATCTTCCCTGAACCAACTTCAGATCTAAACAGTCCTGTAAGTGTGTGTCTTCGCTAAGAAAATTGGGAATTTGTTCTGCAGTGGCTCTGATATACAGGATGTAGGCATTCTTACTACCATATAATTCAACACTACTTGGAAGCAATAAAAATAAATATCATGCCAACTAGTTTGACCTAATTCAACTTGTTTGACTTCTTCCATGCCACTCTTGTGCATGCAATGCCATGTTATTAAATTAAAGCTGCTGTTGCCTAAGTTCAGTAAAACACTTCATTTCACGTTTGTCAGTGAATAGTCATCACTCAGGTGTAATGAAAGTACTTAAAGATACCTAATTTCTCAGTACAGCTAAGTGATGTGAATATTGACAGATGAATGCACACCCTGCCATGCATTATTATGTCCCAAGGCACAGCTCAGTGCCCTTTAGACTATAATCTGTAGATGATCCTTCTTCTGTTAGGCTCTTCTCTTGGAATCACAGAACTGAACTGGATTGAAGAAACACAGTAGCTGACAAAACAGATGGTACTTTCAGACCTGTGAAGAAGACGAAGAGAAGAGAGCAGCGGGGTTCCCAACCAAAATAAATTAACTAAGAGAAAATAAATGAAAACCCACACACCTGAGGGATTTAATTGCTTGTGAAGGCATGGTGAAGTTATTAACTAAACAAATCAAGATTGTGCAACATCCAAAGTGAACCTTGAAAAATGCAGAATACTTAAATTAATTGCTTTTATTCTAGATGAGACAACTATTTGTCTCCAGCAGAGCACTGTGTTTAAGAATGACTCTTAGAGGAAATTCTTCGTAATTTTTGTGTGTGTGTTTTAAAGTAAAGTTCACCTTGTACATTGCAACAACAAAAACACACCCTACTGGCAAAATTATAAAAAAGTGTTTATTAATGATCATCATTCTTGTTTCTCGATAGCTGTAATGCCTATAGATAAGGTAAGACAACCGCTAAGGAAATACACTGCTTACAATGAGTGATGAAATTGAGTATTAAGATTGGACTGAGTATTGGACTGAAGTGGAGATGAACGTAGGAGATAGCTGTGTAGAGAGTCTCTGGGTTAAGCTAAAAGGGGTAAAAAACGAGGGTGATGTCATGCTAGGAGTCTACTACAGGCCACCTAGCCAGGTGGAAGAGGTGGATGAGGCCTTTTTTAAACAATTAACAAAACTATCCAAAGCCCAAGATTTGGTGGTGATGGGGGACTTCAACTATCCAGACATATGTTGGGAAACTAACACAGCGAGGCACAGGCTATCCAATAAGTTTCTGGACTGCATTGGAGACAACTTTCTGTTTCAGAAGGTTGAAAAAGCTACCAGAGGAGAAGCTGTTCTGGATTTGGTTTTAACAAATAGGGAGGAACTAGTTGAGAACTTGAAAGTGGAAGACAGTATAGGGGACAGTGATCACGAAATAATAGAGTTCATGATCTTAAGGAAAGGTAGAAGGGAGACCAGCACAATTGAGGTAATGGATTTCAGGAAGGCAGATTTTGATAAGCTCAGAGAACTTGTAGGAAAGGTCCCATGGGAAGCAAGACTGAAGGGAAAAACAACTGAGAAGAGTTGGAAGTATTTCAAAGGGACGTTGTTAAGGGCCCAAAAGCAAACAATTCCGCTGTGTAGGAAAGATAGAAAATATGGCAAAAGACCAGCTTGGCTTAACAAGGAGATCTTGCACGATCTCAAAATAAAAAAGGAGTCCTATAAAAAATGGAAACTAGGACAACTAACAAAGGATGAATATAGGCAAGCAACACGGGAATGCAGGGGCAAGATTAGAAAGGCAAAGGCACAAAATGAGATCAAACTAGCTACAGGCATAAAGGGAAACAAGAAGACCTTTAATAAATACATTAAAAGCAAGAGGAAGACCAAGGACAGGGTAGGCCCACTGCTCAGTGAGGAGGGAGAAGCAGTAACAGGGAACTTGGAAATGGCGGAGATGCTCAATGACTTCTTTGTTTCAGTCTTCACCGAGAAGTCTGGAGGTGTGCCTAACGTAGTGAATACAAGCAGAGAGAGGGTAAGTATAGAAGATAGGATACACAAAGAACAAGTTAAAAATCACTTAGGAAAGTTAGATGTCAGCAAGTCACCAGGTCCTGATGAAATGCATCCCAGGATAATCAAGGAGCTGATAGAGGAGGTATCTGAGCCTTTAGCTATGATCTTTGAAAAATCATGGCAGACAGGGGAGATTCCAGAAGACTGGAAAAGGGCAAATATTGTGCCCATCTATAAAAAGGGGAATAAGAACAACTCAGGAAACTACAGACCGGTCAGTTTAACGTCTGTCCCAGGGAAGATAATGGAGCAGGTAATTAAGGAAATCATATGCAAACACTTGGAAGGTAATAAAGTGATAGGGAATAGCCAGTATGGGTTTGTGAAGAACAAGTCATGCGAAACTAATCTGATAGCTTTCTTTGATAAGATAACGAGCCTTGTGGATAAGGGAGAAGCGGTGGATGTCATATACCTAGACTTTAGTAAGGCATTTGATACGGTCTCACATGATATTCTTATTGATAAACTAGGCAAATATAACTTAGATAGGGCCACGATAAGGTGGGTGCATAATTGGCTGGATAACCATAGTCAGAGAGTTGTTGTTAACGGTTCTAAATCCTGCTGGAAAGGGATAACAAGTGGAGTTCCGCAAGGGTCTGTGTTTTGGGACCCATACTGTTCAATATCTTCATCAATGATGTAGATATTGGGATAGAGAGTACGCTTATTAAGTTTGCAGATGATACCAAACTGGGTGGGGTTGCAACTTCTTTGGAGGATAGGGACATAATTCAAAATGACCTTAGCAAGTTAGAGAAATGGTCAGAGGTAAACAGGATGAGGTTTAATAAAGAGAAATGCAAAGTGCTCCACTTAGGAAGGAACAATCAGTTCCATACATACAAGATGGGAAGCGACTGTCTAGGAAGGAGCATGGCGGAAAGGGATCTAGGGGTCATAGTGGACCTCAAGTTGAATATGAGTCAACAGTGTGATGCTGTTGCAAAAAAAGCAAATATGATTCTAGGTTGTATCAACAGGTGTGTTGTAAGCAAAACTCATGAAATCATTCTGCCACTCTACTCTACACTAGTTAGGCCTGAGCTGGAGTACTGTGTCCAGTTCTGGGCGCTACATTTCAAGAAAGATGTGGAGAAATTGGAAAGGGTACAGAGAAGAGCGACAAGAATGATTAAAGGTCTAGAGAACATGACCTATGAAGCCAGGCTTCATGAACTGGGCTTGTTTAGTTTGGAAAAAAGAAGATTAAGGGGGGACATGATAGCGGTTTTCAAATATCTAAAAGGGTGTCACAAGGAGGAAGGAGAAAATTTGTTCCTCTTGGTTTCTGAGGACAGGACAAGGAGTAATGGCTTAAAGTGC
Source organism: Pelodiscus sinensis (assembly GCF_049634645.1). NCBI lineage: Eukaryota > Metazoa > Chordata > Testudines > Trionychidae > Pelodiscus > Pelodiscus sinensis. Next base: position 224,974,247 of record NC_134712.1, read on the forward strand.
AGCAGGGGAGGTTTAGATTGGACATTAGGAAAAAATTCCTAACTGTCAGGGTGGTCAAATATTGGAATAAATTGCCAAGGGAGGTGGTGGAATCTCTCTCTCTGGAGATATTTAAGAACAGGTTAGATAGACATCTGTCAGGGATGGTGTAGACGGAGTTTGGTCCTGCCTTGAGGGCGGGGGGCTGGACTCGATGACCTCTCGAGGTCCCTTCCAGTCCTATTATTCTATGATTCTATGAAGATGTTTTTCCTTTGGGTAAAGAAGTAACAGTGAATTTCTCTCCTAAAAGGAAAGCAGGCATGAAAAAAAGGAGAGAGAATCTGTTCAGATTGAAGAGATGAAAACAAGGACTTTATCAGGATTCAGGACTCTCCTCAGTACTCCCCCTTAGCATCTCTTAATGAAACACAGCAATTTGGCAGTTGTGTAGGCTTTCATTCTCCTGGTTGATAGCAATTCCTGCAAAAACCTCAGTACTAATGATAAAATGTGCTCAAAAACTAATCACCAAGTTGAAAAGGTTATGATTTCCAAACTCATTATCTGGTTTCAGTTTACTGCAGAAGTTTATTTGAGTCATTCTTTTAACTTTAAATTTCAGTTGAAAATCAGTGCTTAACAAATAATAAAAACATAAGACTATGTTAGGAGAATTAGGGAAATCACCCCCTGAGGCAGAAGAGGAGAAGCGTGGTACCCCCAAGCCTGGGAGGTCTGCAGCCACCACTGCGAGGAGGAAACGTAGAGTAGTGTTGCCCTGACATGTTATCGCGGGAGGTATGCTGCCTGCCAGCATACCTCCTGAGACATATCTGAGTCATTATGGAGGCATTGTCGAGGATTTTCTGGCCCTCTAACTAGTATCCTATACTACTCATCCATTTGGGAACTAATGATATTGCAAGGTGTGACACTGAGTGCAGTGGCGGATATAGGGCAGGGCGAGCGGGGCAGCTGCTCCGGGCCCCGCGCTTCAATAGGCCCCACGCCAGCGCCAGGGGCGGACTGGCCTGGCGGGATACTGTGAATTTCCCGATGGGCCATCCACCGAAGGGCCGGCCGGCAGCTGCTGGATTTGTCTCTGACCATCTTGGTAATAGCCATCAATGGACATACCCTACATTAACTTATCATATTCTTTGTTTAACCCCGTTATACTTTTACAATCACAGCTTACTACACAAGTCCAAATTTAATAACAAAGTCCAGAAATTTGGGAAGTATTATCTGGAATTACTATATTCCAGCTGTAAAATATTTTACCCTGAAAAAACCGTGAATTATGTTTAGTTGTGCATTAAATGATTGAGAATTATTTTTATTTCTCAGCAGTTTTTGATAGTTCATAGGATTTAACAAGTAATCTTAAAAAAGCTAACAAATGAAAAAAGACCAACAACAAAATGTCAATTATAGTTACCTAAAGAAAGCAATATTGAATTAAATATGCGTGGGTAGAGAAACTGGTATAATAATTTCAGAGAAAAATCTCCCTACCAGAAAGGTCTGTGTGGATTCAGAAATGTCTTTGGATGTTACACAAGAAATTTGTCACGTACACATGCATATCAAGACAATAGCAATTGATAACAGATTATTAACCCAGGCTGTCCGACAGACAGGAGGGAAGGCAGCTGTCTACCTATGTCCAAAAAAATGAAGCCTGGTGTAGCCACAAAGAATGGAAGGTCCATTTACATAGAAGTCAGTAGGAGAATGCAAAGACCACAGGAGAGGAAAAACAGTTTGAAGTCATTCTGCCATTTCAGCCCAGGTCTTTGGACTTTGGAAGATAAGAAAGGGCAGAAGCCATTTTTAACACCCATTGCTTGACAGTCAAAAAAGGCCAGAGCTTGTGCAGGTTCAGAAAGATGTGTCCTTCAATCAAGAAGTGGAGGTTGAAATCTCTGGGAACTGAATGTAAGTGAGAAACCTGCTTAAGCAAAGATCTTTCACTTAGGAAGACAAGGGAAGTTGGTAACTTTTACTTCTTCAGTGAGTGGTGTCTCTGTGGGTGCTCTACTCAGGTCTTGGTGTGTGCCTGTGCCGGGGATTGGAGAATTTTGCAAGCTGTGCCCCTTGTGCCATGCCTGCGCACTCAGCGCCCTCTTCCCCCCGGACTCACAGCTCTCATGGCAGACCCTCCTTTCACTACATTTACCAGGGATAAAGACATACTCAGACCTCACCCCAAGTTCCTTACTAAGGTTATATCTGACTTCCACATAAATGAACCTATTTACTTACCTGCCTGTTTCCCTAAACCTCATGCCTCCCCCAAAGAGGCTATATTACATGCACTGGATGCAAGGAGGGCAATTGTGTTCTACCATGATAGAACTAGAGCAACCAGGAAATCGGACAGGCTCTTTGTTGCGTGGTCAGGACCATGCACAGGAACAGCAGTTTCGACACAGTGCCTATCCAAGTGGCTTGCAGACTGCATACGTACCGTTTATGAACTTAGGGGCAGACAGCCACCGCAGCCCATCAGGGCTCACTCCACACATGCGATGGCCACTACAACAGCCTTCCTCAATAATATACCATTGGTAGACATTTGTAGGGAAGCCACATGGTCCACACACCATACTTTTGCACAGCACTATGCCTTCAAGCAGATGCAGTCCTTCCTCCTTCCACTTAATAAGACTCCAGTGCCCGCCTCCATCGAGTGGGTACTGCTGCAGAGTCAGCTGAGTGGAGCACCCACAGGGACACCACACACTGAAGAAGAAGAAGTTACTCATCCTGTGCAGTAATGATGGTTCTTCGAGATGCATCCCCCTCTGGGTGCTCCACTACCCTCCCGTCCTCCCCTCCACTTGGAGTCTATAGGGACTTCAGGTAGAAGAGGAACAGATGGGACTCATGCCGTGCGCACACTTCACAGGGGGCGGGAGGTGCTGAGTGCACAGGCGCAGTGTGAGGAACACAGCTCAGAAAATTCTGCGATCCCTGGCACAGGTACGCCCCGAGACCTGAATGGAGCTCCCACAGGGACACACATCTCAAAGAACCATCATTACTGCACAGGGTGAGTAACTTCTTCTGTGGAAGGTCCTGACTGATGGGAAAGTCAGCCATTGCTGGGCAGAAGAACAACTGGTGAGAGAAACCATCTTGAATAAAGTCTGTACCTTGCTAGATAACGTTTTAGGTTATAAGATTTTTCCCACCCCATTTATTTTCTTACAAACCTTTCTAAGATTATTTCTTTTACTTGGGATCATTTTACTTATATCCTAATGTTAATGATTTTGTTTTATTTTTTACTATAAATAAATTCATGTTGTGTTTTAAAGGGAAGGGTGTATTTATCCCACTAGGTTATTGAGCTGTGATGTGTTTTGTTTCTTCAAAGGAATTTCCGAAGGCTTTAAAAGCCCTCCATTGGAATTTGCCCCTTCTGTAGATAGAATACCAAATGGCAAAGACAAATTAGTCCCCATGGCTGCTTTTTAGAAGCTTCATAATTATTGTGAAAGGAGATGTGAGTTTTAAATGAACAAGAGTATGGGCTGATTGCAGCTAAATGTGGCCTAGCTCTCCTGAAATAGCTTAGCTGTTTGCTCTCCCTGTATACTCTCCTTCCCAGCACCCTGAGATCAATGGACTTTTGTTTTCCTACTACTCCTTAAGTACTTGACCTTCTCTGTTAAGTCAGACAGTTGCCCATCAGTACTGTGCACTGCAAGAGTCAAGACAGTGTCAAAATCTACCATATTTTTACCTGGTTGCCACACCTGTGAAGTAATGCCTCTATATAACATTGGAAATCAAATGTTCTACATCCTCTTCTGGCCATTAGAAAGGCTGAATTACTGAGGGCTTCCTGTAAAAATAGGAAAGCAATGATTTTTCTTTGTGCTACTTTCTACCAGTCAAAGTAGATCAAATAACTGTACTATACAAACAAGTGTGGGATGCATTACTCATCTGTTATTCATAGCTGTGGGCTAGCTTTATCATTGGGTTTAATGAAGGAGCAAACAACTTGATCCTGCACTCATATTGTTGGTTAGCTACTATCCCTCCTTTATCTCCAGGTGGATGCTTGTTCTTTGATAAAGCGGCCGCTGCTGGGGGGCAGCACCGGGAGGGTCTGAGGCAGCCACAAAACCCGGTGGAGCCATTACAAGACCATAGCGCGTTGGAGCAGCTGCTTCAGCCCTGGCAAAAGCTGCAGAGAGCCTGGCTAGGAGACGGGACACGCTCAGGCTCAGCAGGTGCTCTCCGTGTACTGCTGCTCTCTCTCCCCTCACCCTTCCCCACACTGCTGGGAGAAGGATAACACATGAGCTGCTTGTTCTGCCGCTCTCCATGAGCCAGTCTGGCAGTGTCGGGACTTTCTTCACCCCCCCTCCCATGCCTCTGAGTAGGAAGCTGTAGCTGGTGCTGCAGCCTCGGAGCTGCGCAGGCTCCCTGCTACATGGGCAGGTCCGAGCTCCCTCCCCACCCTGCTGGGGGAACAGCAGCACAGTGACATGCTATCCAGAAGCTTTCCCCACCTCAAGAGGGTGTGAAACCAGGTAAGCATCTCCCCTCATGTCCAGACCCCTAATCCCTCTCACTCATTCCCCTCCCCCCACCACAACCCTTCAATCCCAGCTTGTTCCAATACCCTCCCTTCTGGCCAAGACAGCATCCCTCCTGGCCAGAAACCCTATCCCCAGCCTGTTCCTCCCTTGTCTCTGCACCCTATCCCCTGGCCAAACACTACCTCCACCATTGCTCCTTCACCCTCCCTCCTGGCGACATGCTGCATCCTCCTTTGCTCCTGCTCCCTCTACTTGGCCAGTCACCCTTCTCCCACTCTGCTTCTGCCCCCCAGTTCCCTCCCAGCCCTCACAACCTCTCCCTCTTCTGCACTCCAGCTCCCTCCCAGATCTTGCACCGCATCCCTATCCCACCCGCTGACAGCTCTGTCCTGCACACTGAACCCCTCATTTTTTCTCCCTACCCCAGAGTTTAAGGAGGGGGTCCATAAAATCTACTAACTCTGGCACCCAAAAAATGTAAATCTGGCCTATGGGAAGCCCTGAACCTCAGTCCTCCATGTCCCTTCTCCTGACCCCGAGGTGGGATTGGAGCCCTGGAGGAGTGAGGTGTCTAGCACTCTGAGTGCAGAAGATGGGGGCCTGCAAGAGATCTTTTATACCTTGCCTCTATAAATTCTGCTTGCAAAAATTCCCCAGAGGCACAGATTCACTGACTTTGGGGGGTAGCTGTCACCACCAAGTGAAACCACTTTCTTCTTGAACCCAGGAAGGAAGCATGTGGACTTCCTTCCCCAAGAGTACTTCAAGCTTCTTTGCCACAAGAGAGCGTGAACTCACTTCCCCCTCCCCAAAAAAGCACAGAAAACAAACGATATCTGAGAGCTGACCTCTCAGGCGAGGCAGACACGCACTCAGACCTCCTGTTTCTTTCCAGGATACAAGAAGCAAATCATCATCTTAAAAAAGGTGACTTTATTAGCAATATAAAAAGATATACTTGATAAAACATACTGGCTGTGTCTAGACTGGCATGATTTTCCGGAAATGCTTTTAACGGAAAAGCTTTCCGTTAAAAGCATTTTCGGAACAGAGCGTCTAGATTGGCACGGACGCTTTTCCTCAAAAGCACTTTTTGCGGAAAAGTGTCTATGCCAATCTAGATGTGCTTTTCTGCAAAAAAGCCCCGATCGCCATTTTTGCGATCAGGGCTTTTTTGCGGAAAACAAATCTGAGCTGTCTACACTGGCCCTTTTGCGCAAAAGCTTTGCACAAAAGGGATTTTTGCCTGAATGGGAGCAGAATAGTATTTCCACAAGAAGCACTGATTTCTTATAGTAGGAAGTCAGTGCTTTTGCGGAAATTCAAGCGGCCAGTGTAGACAGCTGGCAAGTTTTTCCAGAAAAGCAGCTGATTTTCTGGAAAAACTAGCCAGTCTAGACACAGCCACTTGGTTGCTAGGTGTAAAAGAGCAACTGAGTAAAACAAATTAAAACACAGAGAACATCTCTTGATACTCTCTTAGGGTATGTCTACACTACCCCGCTAGTTCGAACTAGCGGGGTAATGTAGGCATACCGCACTTGCAAATGAAGCCCGGGATTTGAATTTCTCGTGGAATGAGGAGTACAGCTAGTTCGGATTAGCTAGGGTAGCCGCGCGGCACGGGGTTCGAACTAGCCGGGATTTAAAAATGGCGGCGCCTGGCTTATGCAAATGAAGCCCGGGAAATTCAAATCCCGGGCTTCATTTGCAAGTGCGGTATGCCTACATTACCCCGCTAGTTCAAACTAGCGGGGTAGTGTAGACATACCCTTAGATAGTGAATGTGGAGGGAAGGCATAGATTCACACAGAGAAGTTTAACCAAACAACCAAAACAAAAAAAAATAACCTGATTGCGACTAAATACACCTTTTCTCTCTACTCACGATCCATGCTGATCTGTACTTCAAGGCCCAGTTCACTCCCATGCCCAATATTCCTTGTATGCATGGTAATTCTGATTACTGCATCTGCTCCCTCCATTCCTTAACTTAGAACTCACATAAAGAGAAAGGCAGCAGAATTTTAAATTTCAGCATTGTATCCCATTGATTCTTCTCACCCCATGCCAACACCTTGCCAGCTACCTGAATTTAACCCTTTAGTCACCGGTGCTGGCCAGCTCTCCTCCCATCCATGAAAGGGTCACATCAGTGAGGGTTAGGGATTTTTGGAGGAATTTTTTTGCTTCTCACTTGCGTGGTCTAGGCATGTTAACTATCAATTATTTTACAAGTCGAGTAGTTGATGGGATTTCCATCGACTGTTCAACTAGTTGATAGGCACTTCTGCATTCCTCCTTTGGAATGTAGAAGAGCCCTGCTGGGGCTCTTGTACATTTCAAAGGAGGAATACAGACCTCTGTGTGCAGCCTGGGGCCAGCAGGAAGTCCCGCTGACTCTGGGCTGCATGCAGCGTGCCAGCTTTGAAGTGTACAAGAGTCCCCAGTGGGGACTCTTGTTCATTTCAAAGCAGAAACACAGCAAGGAGCCTGGGGCTCCATGCTGCACTGCTGATTTGAAATGCCACGCAGAGCGTGGGGTCAGCGGGGAACTCCTTAGCTGACTGCAGGTTCTGTGCGGCATTTCTCTAGAACCCGGGTTCAGTGGGTTCAGGGGAAATGATGCGTGGAGCCCAGGATCAGCTGGAGAGTCCTCAGCTGATCCATGGCTCCATGCAGCGCTGCCGCCTTGAAATACCGCCTTAGCGTTTCAAAGAGGCAGCACCGCACAGCTGAGCCTGGGATCAGCTGTGCGGAGCTGCCGCTTTGAAGTACCCTCTTTTGCCCCCGCCTTTTGCTGCCTCTATCTGATAGAGGCAACACGGGAGGGGGAATCCACTAGTCGAATAGCAGACTGACTATCTGATAAGTATTTACTTATTGGATAGTTGACTAGTCCTTAACATCCTTAGTGTGGTACCCTACTGATTTTTCTGTGGATCAGTAGTCCCTGACCCAAAAAAGTTTCCCCACTCCTGCCATGAATAAAGAAAACATTGAAACCTTTTGTGGTTGACATAAATTAATATGTTACTTTATTTAAAATGAAGTTTGATAAACTAACATGAGAAAGTTAAAATGCTTTATCTGTTTAATAATTAAAATTAAACCAGTCTCCTTAGCTGCAGTGCTAGCAAAATGGCTCAGGTGTAATTATATAATTAACAGTGAGTTTCCATTAGCAACTGATGTTTGTGGAAAGGTGTACATTGAGCCAGGTGGTCTGCAGGCCAAGAAGCCGTTCTAGACACTGGTGGGAGAAGTTCTTAGAGGGGTCACCTGACATGCTTTACTTCTGGTCATGTATCCATCTTGAACCTGGAACCCCACGGATGGGACTTCAGGGGCTTAGGGGGTGTAGCCAATGGGGTCATAGGTCATGGCCAATGGGGTCAGGGGCTATTGCTAATGTGGCCCCATTTTTGGTTCAGAAAACATGGGCACCATGCTGGTAAGCCCTGTATCCTTCTTCTCTTTAGAAATCAGCTGACTTCCAGTTACCAAGCTTAGGAATTCCTCATTCCCTACAGTGGTTTCTCTGACCCCCACTGCATTCTGAAAACCACCCTCCAAGGTACGTGTCTGTGCATCCCAGGGCCGGACTTGTCCCCTGCTGATTTGCCAGTCCTGGGCATTTAGCAGTTTGAGTGGTCCCCCTATTACTAAGCAAAACCTTTCCCTCCTTCACTGCCTGGGATGCTCCTTGGTCCTGGGATGCATCATTTCCATGCATCAGCCGTAGCTTGTTCCGACTCAGCATTGAGTATTTGTTTCCCAGGAGTTCAGTGGAATTACAGCAATAGCACCTTTTGTGGTCCTGTCTGTCCAGGGGACTTTGGACAAGTAACAGGGGAGTGAACTTGGGAAGGAGAATGCTCAGGCTCCCATCCCTCTTCCTCCTTCCTAGGGGTAAAACGGGGACCTAGCCTCCCACCAAACTTAAATCTCTCTGCCTGTGATTTACCCCTGCCATGTGGGTGTGATTAGTCAAACTGATCAGAAGAGCAATCAAAATATTCTGCTGATTCCACCTTTTTTATCCCATAAACACTGTTTAACATCATGATTAGACATGTTCAGTACCTGTTCCTGAACAACCAAATCACACATCCCTTCAAAGCTTGTAGTACCTTTCCCTTTGACTCACTTATCTAACATCTCTCTCATTTGGTTTACATAAGTCACATTATTTAGCCCAGTCCCTGTCTTAAGTGATCTAAATTTTGCCCTGCAGGTTTCAGGTGTAATTTGAAGTGGTTTTAAAACTAAATCCTTAAATTTACCATAATTAGAAGTATTGCTAATAGGCATCCTATTGAATTTATCCAGAGCTCTTCCAGTCAGTTTTGCAACCAGGTGGTCATTTTCTAATCCTCAGGAATTGAATGCATGGTGCACAGTCTCTCAAAGGTAATGAAATATTCACCGTCTCTAGATCCATCGTAAGTTGGTCACAATTTTTCCCATTTGTAGATTTTGAAGAGGTAAATTCTACTGTTTTGTGATTCCATCTCTATAGCCAGTTCATGATCTTGAGCTTCCCTCTGCCAGCCAACCTCAAGCTTTTCCTGTTCTAGGGCTCTCAAGTGGGCAACATTTTCCCTGGCAGCTTGTACTTCAATCTCAAATTTTCTTAATTCCATCTGTCTTCCGTTTGTGTTTCCTCTCTGCAACTCAGGCCCAGTGAAATTCTAGTTTGGCTACAGTTTCACTACTTTCACTCATTCTGCTGATTTTTCTGCTTCTATTTCCCTTACCTGAAATAAGCAAAAAGAAAATAGCAAGCCAGTAACCACTTTGTCTGTTATATAGCCGCCACACTTACAACTCACTTCAAATTAGCACCAGCATTCCAGGGCAACCAGCTGTACGCCACTGTGATGGGTTGGGTCACAGTTAAGACCAAAGCAGACTGTGAAGAGCTTCCAAAGGATCTCTCAACATTAGGTAACTGGGCGACAAAATAGCAAATGAAATTTTATGTTGACAAAGGTAAAGTAACGCATATTGGAAAACATAATCCCAAGTATACGTACAAAATAATGGAGACTAAAGCAGCTATTATCATTCAAGATAGATCTTGCAGCCATTGTGGATAGTTCTCTGAAAACATTGACTCCATGTGCAGTGGCAGTCAAAAAAGCAAACAGAATGTTAGGAATCATTTAAAAAAAAAGTGATAGGATATGTCTACACAGCAGTTATTTTGAAATAACAGTCCTTATTTCAAAATAACTTTCCTAGTGTCTACACAGCCAAACCACTATTTTGAAATAAATTTGAAATAGCTGAGCGCTTATTTTGAATTTGGTAAACCTCATTCTACGAGGAATAACGCCAAATTCGAAATAGCTATTTCGAAATAAGCACTGTGTAGACACTTATTTCGAAATAGGGGGCCTCCAGCCTTCCCAGGGTGCCCTGGTGGCCACTCCAGCCTCAAACAAGAACACTCCTCTCCCTCTCCCTCTTCTCCCCTTCCCCGGAGCCCTTAAAGGGATAGACTCTGACAGTGCCTGTGCCAGCTCCAAGCCAGCCATCCCAGAGCCAGCAATCACTGCCCCTGACCCAGTGGCCCCAAAACATGAGTTAGCAAGCCACTGGCAGCCAGCCACTCCCCAGGAGTAGTCTGCCAGCTCCCAGGAGCCTGCCAGGGCTTGGAAAAGGCAGGCGCCTTCCTGGTCCAAGGTGGAGATCATGGACCTTATTCAGGTTTGGGGGAGATGCCCCCAATGTCCATGATCTCCACACTAGACGGAGGAACTCAGCTGTCTAAGGCAGGATAGCTGCTAGCCTGGCCACCAAAGGCCACATGCAAACCCAGGAGTAGGTTTGCATGAAAATCAAGTTGGTCCGGAGAGACCCGCAGCCCTGAGCTTCTCCTCCCCCTTCTTCTCCTTGCTTCCTCCATCCAGCTCCCTCCTCCCAGGTTTCCCCCTTCCTTCTCCAACCCTCTCTTCTCCCGCCTCCTTTCCCCAGTTTCACCAGAGTTTCATTCCCCCCCGCCAGTTTTGTTAAATAAAGACAGTTTGTGTTTATGAAAAAACATGTATTTTATTTGACATCAGGAAGCGGGGCTGGGGGGGGTAAGTGGAAGGATGTGAGGAAGGAATGAGGCACAAGCCCCCAGGGGGGTAGACCAGGGAGAGTGTTAGTGCTCCTCAGGGTGGAAATTCTCCCGTAGGGCATCCTGAATACTAACAGCCCCCCGATGGACCTCCCAGATGGCAGCCTGCAGAAAGTGCAGCCAGGCTCACAGCAACGTGACCAAGAGAAGCACCAGAGTGCCCAGGGCAGCTCTGGCTCCATGTTGTAGAGTGCTGTGGTGTCCCGAGTGAGGGAAACCAGAGCACGCAGAGACAAAATGCTTTGCTGTCCCTGATTGAGGTAGGCAAGCAAGCAGGAAAACCTGAGAACCGGCTGTCTGGAGGAGGGGGGGGGTTCCTTTTAAGTACAAGCTTTCGAAATGCATTTTGTGTCTAGACGCATTATTTCGAAATAAGTTATTTCGAATTAACTATTTCGAAATAGCTTATTTGAATTGCATCTGTATAAATTCATGGTATGCCCACATCTTGAATACTGTGCACAAATGTGTTTGCCTCATCTCAAAAAAAGATATCCTAGCATTGGAAAATGTTCAGAAAAGGGCAACAAGAATGATTAGGGGATTGGAAAGGTTGCCATATGAAGAGAGATTAAAAAGACTGGGACTTTTCAGTTTAGAAAAGAGGAGAGACTGAGGGGATATGATAGAGCTCTATAAAATCATGACTAGTGTGGAAAAAATAAATAAGAAAAAGTTATTTACTTGTTCCCATAACATGAGAACTAGGGGGCACAAAATGAAATTAATAGGTAGCAGGTTTAAAATAAACACACTTTATTCCTTTACACAGCGCATAGTCAACCTGTGGAAGTCCTTGCCAGAGGATGTTGTGAAGATCAGGACTTTAACAGGATTCAAAAAAGAAGTAGATAAATCCATGGAGGATAGGTCCATCAATGTTTATAAGCCAGGATGGGTAAGAATGGCTTCCCCTGCGTCTGTTTGGCAGAGGCTAGAAATGGGTGATGGGGTGGTGATTACCTGTTCTGTTCATTCCCTCTGTGGCACCTGGCATTGGCCATTGTTGGAAGACAGGATACTGGTCTAGATGGACCTTTGGTCTGACCCTTTATGGCCGTTCTTATGTTAGCGATCCCTTTGAGACTGCACACCTGTGTGCTGTGTCAACTTTCTTTGATTGAGCCTTCCTAGACCTGAGCTGCTCTCAGTGTCTGTGTTGCTGTGGGCTGTGATCCCATATCTATACCTTCAATGGGGCAGAGACGAGAAGTTCTGGCTCAGCAGGACAGGGTAGTGGAGTGCCCCAGAAGATAAGTAGGCTGGCTAAATAGTATGATCAACCTATCAGGTGACAGTTTCAAGGGAATCTATGTGACCAAACCAGTCAGAGTCACATCCCCTTGTTATCTGAGACAAGATGAAAATGGAATTGCTCACTGATGAGCATAAATTTGATTTTGTTGATATTACTGAAACCTGGTGGGAATGAGTCATGTGTTTGAACGTCGAAATCACTAGGTATAACCTATTTAGGAAGGATTGAGTGGGCAAATGGGGAGAAGGAGTAGCACTCCATGTCAAAAATGGCTTTATCTACTTCTGAGTCACAGATAACTTGGAAGAAAATTAATTTGAATGCTTATGGCTCAATATCCTAACAGATAAAGCACAAGATGGGGTACTACCTGGTACATGATACAGATCAGCACATCTCTCTAGGGAAGATAATGGCCAGCTCCTTATTCATCTATCTATAATTCATGAGTGGGGGAAATGTGTGATGCTGGGGGACTTACATTTCAGTGACATATGCTGGAAGCTCATGCTGCCAGTACTAAAACATGATTGGTATTTTTAAATATTATAGTTGACAGTTTTCTAACTTAAAAAAAATTGTTGCATCCTACACAGAAGAATTCTATGTTAGACCTTATCTTGACAGACAAAGAGGAACAACTCACAGAAATAAAAATAAATGGTAGTTCAGTTATAAGTGATCATGATTTGATCATATTTATAATGTGCACATATCATAAAGTCCAGAATGGTAACATATACTTGGTGCCAGTTTCACAGAGTGAAGACAATTATGATCCAAATCAGCTGGGAGGAAGAATGTAATAAAAACATTGAGAATAATAACTGGGAATTGTTCGAGAACACTTAACTAGATGCTCCCAAAGCCGTAATCCCACCATTGCAGAAGAAGGCTGTATTGGTTAAAAAAATCTGACCTTGTTTCAAAGGGAAGTGAAGGCAGCTAAAAATAACATCCATAACAAATGAAAGAAAGAGGAAGTTGATAGTAATAAATATAAACCAGAAACTAGGAACTGAAGAAATTTGATATGGGAAGCCTAGGAACATAAGAAGAAATCTATTGCCAGCAGAGTTAAGAACAATAAAAATGAAGTGTTTTTTTAAAATTTATTAGTAACAAAAAGAATCCTAACAATGGTATTGAACCACTATGAGATGGAAATGCTAAAATTATCAACTGTAATGTAGAAAAAGGCACAAGTATTCAAACTATTTTTGATCTGTTTTGGGAGAAAAAAGATATAGTTATATCATATAATATTATCTCCATTCCGCTAGTATTCAGAAGGAGTTAAACAGCTACTAAAGTTAGGCATTTATAAATCAGCAAGTAGATATCTTGTATCCAAGAGTTTTAAAAGAGCTGGTAAAGAAGCATGAAGAACTGTTAGGGTATGTCTACACTACAGCGTTATGTTGAAATGGTTAATTCAAAATTAGCTAATTCGAAATAACACGTCTACACATAAAATGCAATTCGAAATAGCATTTTTCTATTTTGAAATAGCATGTCCACATTGAGTGGACTTGGAATCGAAATGAAGGCTGGTTGGAACCAGCTCAGGCAGGGCTTCAGGTCAGGAGTGTCTTTGTGTGGCTGCTGCTTGAGGCTACCTGAGGCTTGTGCTTAAAGGGACCTCCCCTGGACAGACAGTTCTCAGGTTTCCCTGCTTACTTGTCTACCTCGATGAGGGACAGCAAAGCATTTTGTCTCTGCGTGCTCTGGTTGCCATCAGTCAGGACACCACAGCACTCTGTGGTGTGTTGATTTTTCAGTAAGTCTTGGAACACTGGGAAGTTCCAGAAGACTGGAATATAGCCAATATTATGCTGATACTTAAAAAGGATCAATGGTATAATCCAGACCTTGTTAGTCTAACAGTGATGCTAGACAAGATAATCAAGTGGGTACTTTACGATCCAATTAACAAGGTTAAAAGAGCGTAATTAATGCCAATCTTCAGTGTTTTATGAACAATTTATCTCATCAGACTAACTTGATATTTTTCAATGAGAAATTTGGTTTGGTTGATAAAAGTAATACTGGTGAGGTAACAGACTCTTGTAAGGCATTTGACTTGGTACTCTCGGACATTTTGGTAAAACCAGGACGATGTAAAATGAACTTGGCAAACATTAAATGGACTAAAAGCTGGCTAACTGGTAGGTCTCAGAATGTAACTGTAAGCAAAGAATAATTAAGTGGGTATATCTCTAGTGGGGCTTTGCAGGGATTGGTTCTTGGCCCTGTGCCATTTAAAATTTTTATTAATAACATGGAAGAAAACATAAAATCATTGCCAATAAAGTTTGCACATGATGCACAAATTTGGAGACAGGTAAATAATGAAGATGTCAGGTTACTAATCCAGAGCAGTGTAGCTGGCTTGGTAAACTGGGTCAAGCCAGCCCACTAGTTTTATTACAGCTACATATAAATGTATATATATTTAAACTAAAAATGTAGGCCACACTTTCAGGATAGGGGACTCTATCCTGAAAAACAGTGATTTTTGAAAAAGATTTGGAAATTTCGGTGAACAATCAGCTGAACATGTGCTCACTATACAATACTGATGCAAAAAAAAGCTACTGTGATCTTTGGATGCATTAATGGGGGAATCTTGAGCAATTATTTTAATTTGGCTCTGGTATGATTGTTGCTGGAATACTGTGTCCATTTACGGTGCCCACAATTCAAGATGATGTTCATAAACTAGAGATGATTCAGAGAAAAGCTAGAAGAACAGTTGAAGGAGAAGAAAATGTGCCTTATCAATTACGTTTAGGGGCTACTTGATCACAGCCTGTAAATATGTACATGGGGAACAAATATTTTATTATGGGCTCTTCATTGTAGCAGAAAAAGGTCTAACATGATCTAGTGGTTGGAAGCTGAAACTGGATAAATTCAGAATTTTAATGGGTTATACATTTTTAACAGTGAAGGTAGTTGGCCATTGGAACATTTTGCCAAGGATTGTGGTGGCAAACATCTCCATCATTGGCGATGTTTAAATCAAGATTCTATAATGTATGCTAGGAATTATTTTTGGAAAGTTCTATTGCCTTTGTTATACAGGAGGTCATGTTAGCTGATCACAGGTGTCCCTTCTGGCTATGTGTAATAAAATACAGGACCATTTCAATTACTTTCACTGGACCAGACTCTGATACTCTAATTCTGGTTTAGTAGTACCTTAGTTCACAAGTAGTCCCGCAGACTATAATGTGGCTATGTGTGTACTATAGTGCTATTCATTGTGGGTAATAAGTTCTGAATCTAGGACTCTGTTTCCCTGGTATCCCTCAATCTATGGTATGCATTAAATCATTCTATGTAGGAGTTTCATTAAACGGGTGAATTTTTCTAAAGACAATTCTATTTCCAAGCTGTTTTTCTTCCACAAAATCCCCATAATAAATTAATTTATACGGGGTTAATTTCCTTCACTTCAGCCTTGAGAATCTTTTAGGCTGGGCATAGTTATTAGCTGAATCATTAGAGAATCCTTGTTTAAAACTGAAAGAGGAATGTTTCATATGTGATTAAAATAGATTAGAACCGCAACTCTCCAAGTTCACATTGTGTTCTGATTAAGATCTGTAGGCTCGTGTAGTTGATTTCCACTGGGTAATGACACATTTTTCATTAAGACTTTGTAAGATTATGAAAAAAAAGTTTAACACTAGTATTGTTTATTCATTTTTATTAAATGTTGCTGAGTCATTCTTTATCTCTTAAGATAATTGATTTGAGTACTTTTAGAAGACCGATTTAGTTTAATTTATTGTGAATATCATTGAGATAAATCATTTTTTAAATTCAAACACAGAAAAGCCAAGCATTCTGTCATTCTTCCTTAAACCAGGATGAGCCAGAGGCTCTGAGGCTAAAGTTACTCTCATTTTAGTTTTCAAGAATCTAAAATAAAATGTCTCCATGAACATGGTATAATGTGTCCCATTGCAATAAACTGCAGCCATTCTTCTCATCACAGCACAGGTTTAACTTCTGTAGTCCAGCATCTTCGGGATCTGACCAGTGTGGAACCAAAGAATTTTCCAGTGCTTCCACTGCTTACTGGGCTCTTAGAAGATATCTAGGGGTAAATTAAAGCTAAGAAACAGCATAGAATTCTGAGAGCCAGGACTCATGGCTGTAAACTAACTTTATGGGACCACAGGAAACTTGGCCACACCCATGATAAGAGGACATCCGGCAAACTGAAATCATGTTGTACCATGGATGTTGCTGGACAAGAGAGTGCTGGATTAGAGAGGTTCAACCTGTAGTAGTTTATTTTTACAGACAGTGGAGTGCTGAAAGATTGAAAGGTGCAATAAACTCAAGACAAAGACATGAACTGCATATCTACAGAACACAATTACTTAAAAAGAGATGTTTTATTTATTTATAGACAGGGTTCAATAATGCTTAGTCTTTCGAAGAACAATTTTGTATACAGGCAGTCCCCGAGTTACGTGGATCTGACTTATGTCGGATCCGCAGTTACAAACGGGGCTTTTCTCGCGCCAGAGGATGGGAGCGGCGGGACGCCCAGATGCGCCGCGGTCCGCCGCCCCCGTCCTCTGGGGCAAGAAAAGCTGCTCCCCGTCTCCCTGGTCTGCAGGGAGACGGGGAGCAAAGCCTTGGAGCACGCCCGCAGCGGGACAGCCCGGGTGCGCTTGAGCTGTCCCCCTGCAGGCGTGCTCCAAGGCTTTGCTCCCCGTTTCCCGATCAGCAGACCAGGGAGATGGGGAGCAAAGCCTCGGAGCATGCCTGCAGTGGGACACCACGGCGCGCCTGGGCTGTCCCGCTGCGGGTGTGCTCCAAGGCTTTGCTCCCTGTCTCCCTGCAGACCAGGGAGACGGGGAGCAAAGCCGCGGAGCACGCCCGCAGGGGGACAGCTCAAGCGTGCCCGGGCTGTCCCGCTGCGGGCGTGCTCCAAGGCTTTGCTCCCCATCTCCCTGGTCTGCAGGGAGACGGGGAGCAAAGCCTTGGAGCACACCCACAGCGGGACAGTCCAGGCGCACTTGGACTGTCCCGCTGCCCGCGTGCTCTGTGGCTTTGCTCCGCGTCTCCCAGGTCAGCATACCAGGGAGACGGAGCAAAGCCATGGAGGACTTGGGTGGTCCCGCCACCCCCGTCTCCCTGGTTTGCTGGGGGGGGGTGCAGCTAGTGCCCCCCCAGCAGACCAGGCTTTTCTTGCCTACCCCTGGGGTAGAGCAGCTGGGGGCTGCCGGGTTGGTCCCGCAGCGCTGCTCCGGACCAATCCGGCAGCACCCCAGCTGCTCTGCCCCAGGCGTCCTGATTCAGCCGCTGCTGGTCAGTTTCAGCAGCAACTGAATCAGGACGCCTGGGGCAGAGCAGCTGGGGTGCTGCTGGTTTGCTCCAGTAGCGCCGAGGAGCCGTGCTACTGGAGCAACCCAGCAGCACCCCAGCTGCTCTGCCCCAGGCGTCCCCAAGTCAGCCGCTGCTGAAACTGACCAGCGGCTGACTACAGGAAGCCCGAGGCAGAGTTGCTCTGCCCTAGGCTTCCTGGAATCAGCCGCTGATCAGTTTCAGCAACAGCTGACTTGGGGACGCCTGGGTTTCTTAAGTTGAATCTGTATGTAAGTCAGAACTGGCGTCCAGATTCAGCCGCGGTTGAAACTGATCAGTTTCAGCAGCGGCTGACGCCAGTTCCGACTTACATACAGATTCAACTTAGGGACTGTAGGTTTGTTCTTATCTTGTACGTAACCCGGGGACTGCCTGTAGTAGATTCATAAATGAAGTCCAGAAGAAACCATTGTGATCATGCAGTCTGACATTCTGTTTAGCACAGGAAGTGGAATTTCACTAGTAATTCCTGCAGGAAAACCAGTAATCTGTGCTTGTTATCACAGCATATCATTGAGAATGACATCCAGTATTGCTTTAAAAGTTTCAAATGATGGATTGGTGTTCCACAACTGAAAACGCCTGTATTCAGTACACACTGTTGGTAATAGCTTTCATGCCTCATGTAAGTTGGGTGAAGTAGTGTTCCCATAGTTTTAAATGAATCAGTTGCTAAAAGATAATTGTCACAATTATGGAATGCAGCACTCTAGTGCTAAGAATGAATTTCCATGTTCTGAAAGAACTCCATCTAGCTTAGAATGCAGCAGCCTGCTGCTCCCCAAAATTAGTTACTGGGAACTCCTCATCCTTTACTAGAGTTACCACCTTTGAAAGCAAAAAACCCCAGCTTCAGACTTACCCCAAGGTAAGCCTGTTGACATTCCAACTTGAGAGGCAGGTCTGTGTTAGTGTGTCAGTGTGTGCGTGCGCACGTGTGTGTATTTGCCTCTGAAACTTCCACTTCAATTCATCTGATGAAGTAGGTTCTACCTATGAAAGCTTATGCCCTAATAAACCTGTTATTCCTTGTGCAATGAGGTTTAACAGTTATTCCGAGAGAAGGATTTTCTCTCGGAATAACGCATCTACACGGGGCAAATTATTTTGCAATACCCTGAATCTAAAATGGCAGCCTGCTGTGAATATGCTAATTAAGTGTGGAATATTTAAATCCCGTGCTTCATTAGCAATTTCAGTATGCTCCATTTGCATCCCTAGTCTGAACTAGGGAGCAAGTATAGACATACCCTGAGTCTTTAAAGTGCCATAGGATTCCTCGTTTTTTCTGATGTGAGTTTTTTTCCTCCGGTAGTGTAGTAGGATCACTTGTACCTTCTCTCCGATGTCTTGCATGTCTGCTGAGTCTCACATGACTCAAGCCCTCTCTCATACACATGCATGTTGCACTTGTGGGTTGGTGGGAAGACGGTGGCAGTATTTTCAGCAGTTTTGATCTTCTATCTGTTAAACTGAGGAAGTGGGGACACTTTTAACATGAGATATCCCAGTGTCTTGTAATAATAATGCAAATCTTTAGCCCCACATAAAATGAAATTCTGGCAGATTAAATTATTTCACTAGCAAATCCATAAAAAAACCTAGACAAGCTGGTTAAATATTGGCTGGTAATCTTATCCTGTACTGCTGGATCTCCCCTCAACATTGTTTTCCAGTCTAGACTTCTATCCTGATTGTTCAAATTCCTTTGTGGAATTGCTTCTGGCTGTGAGAGACAGTTTCTCTTTTCCTGATGATGACATCTTGATGTGAGCTAGTTCTTAAAGGGACAGTCACAATGGAAAAGCCCACAAAAGGCTCCTATCTAGGGCATTTTTTTAATACATAATGGGAGGTTCCTTGGAGTCATGTGCTCTCACATTTTTAGCTCTTTTGAGGGTACAGAGGGTTAAGCAATTAAGGTGACTTTCTACATTTTCCCCCTTAACTATATAAACCCTCTTCTGGCTTTTTGTGCCTACCTCTGTGTCTGTGCTGATCATCTATTCTTTGGTTTCATGAGGAAATATTCTTCTAAGCTAATTTTTCCCACAGCTATGCACACAGTGGTGTCCTGGAAATCAGACAACAATTCAGATCTATGTTAAACATAAAGCTACAGAATCCCCATTTAAAAAAAAATGCCTCATATCTAATTGCCGAGAACCAATTGAAGAAAACATGAATGAATTGACTTCTAATGTATTTAGTGAAGCAACCTCATTTTATCTCTAAACATGGCTTCCTTTGGGTTGCAGATGGGTATGAAAGGTGCTTTTTCACTTTCATTATCAGGTAACTATACAAGATCTGTACTGTACACAAATAAGGGATTTCATCTATTGCTTACATAACCTCCTGGCTATGTGAAATATATCCCAGTCTGATTCAAGAGGAAGTCAGTTTGCTACAGGCTCAGCTGTGGAAGGTGCTGTTTTAACTCAAGCTGTGGATGTTCCCGCTTTTATCTCTTGAGATCCCTTGTTTAATTGTCAATTTGGCCAAAATGGTGGCAGTTACACGTGCAAAATCTAAAACTTCCATAACGCATTTAAAAAAAAAAGCAAACACACACATTTTCCTATTTCTCTGTGTAATCATTACTGTGTATTTTCTTTACCACCACTAGTCAATATGCCATATTGTTTGGATTTTGTTGCCTGACTCTCTTTTAAGTTATAACTCTCAGTTCTACCACCACCGCAGACTAGACTCTTCAAAGCAGTGCTTGGGGGGCTGCACATGTGTGGCAGCAGGGCGTGTGAGCGCCATGTGGTGCAACTGCGCATGCGCAGCCACCTTCCCCTCAGTTCCTTTTTTCCGTCCCCGGCTTAAGACGGAGTTCAGCAGTGCTCCTCGCTCAGCATTGTTCTCTGTAGATAAGTAGTTCATTCTCACCCGTTGTCATTGTTTTTTCTTTGTTGCTCATTCAAGTTTGTCCTCCTACCAATAAAATAAAATAAAAAACCCCAAACAAAATTGTTATTCAAGTTGTTTTCTCCTCTTGCTCCTTTATTTACCCTGGTTGGCCAGAAATGCCTGGCTCATCAGGATTTAAATGCTGCTCTGCCTATAATGAAATGATGCCCATTTCTGACAGTCACTCCAAGTGCATTAAATGCTTAGGCAAAAGCCATGTGTAGCAGGACTACCCTCACTGTGCCAAGTTTAAGGCGCATACACGCAGGGATAGAGAACTCCCCCCAAAATGCTAACGCTTGAAAAAGCACAGCACTCTGCTTCCAACCCAGGGTCCAAATGGCCTGCAAAACAGAAATCTGATAAAGGGGAAAAATCCCCAAAGAAGCGCACCTTTGTCTCATAAATTGCTATCGTCTAAGCGACATGTGGCTGAGAAGTTGGCACCGAGAGGCCGCACCACACCTCCCCACATATGATGTGCCATCTCTGGCACTCAGTGCAGTACTTCCAAACAGAGTGTGTAAAAAAACCCCACCGAGGCTACAGGCCATGAGGTGCCTGTTTTAAGAAGCTCAGGGCCCACCAAGGCACCAGATAAACAAAAGGAGTTGTCATTAGTACCAAGAATGCATCACTCAGAACCACAGCCCCCAGCGGTACCAGACTCCAGTACTGCCAACACTGCTGCCAGAACCACAACTGTAACAGCACCACAGCAGTCATCAGTTCCGATGGATTCACAGCCAGCATCAGTACCATTTATGGCATTGCCATTAACGGTACCGTCTACACCGGCACTGAGGTACCTTCCGCATAAGGACTTCACTGTTTCCTCTACAATCAACTCCCCCTTCCTCGGCACTAATATATCACCAGTCACAGTGGCACCAAGGCATGTTTCTTCTCCTATGCTACTATCTAGCAGTGAGGATGATGGAGGGGAGTTATCTTTCTCACTTCAACTTTCGCCCAGTACTGAGGTCTTGGTACTGTCCTCCTGTGCTACTTTTAGATACTCAACGGGGGCTACAACCTCCCACATCCCTGGTGCCACTGGCCATGCTATATGGTGCACAGTGGCAGTACTGGAGCCTGTGGCGATATGGTTACAAGAGAAAGCACACTAAGCTGACAAACAAGCAGCCTGTGCCCTCCCCTTGACTCAGTCTCCATCTCCTCAGAGGATTGAGGAGGATACACCAGCTCAACAAAACCGTGAATCAGGACCAGATATGATTCTATGATTCTATGTCTCATTGTCCTCACCAGACAAAGCAGTAATGCCACCACCTCCCACGACAGCCAACAACTTTATGTCCTTCCAGGGCCTTTTTAAAAGGGTGGCAGCAGAACTGAATATTGCCATGGAGAAAGTCTCCGAGACCCAACATACAACAGGCCACCCCACCACTAAGATCATGCTCCCCATAAACCAGGGGTGAGCAATAATTTTTGCCTGGGGGACACTTCAAAAATTTTGGAAGTAGACCTGGGCCACCCTGGAAGGGGTGGGGCCTAAATGGGAAGGAGTGGGGTTACCCCAGCCCCGGATCATTTTTAAGGCCTGGGGGCAGGGGAGAACCTGAAGCCTTCTCTGCTCTGCCCCCACACTGTGAGCAGTGCACGATGCTTTGAAGTGCCACATGCTGCTTGCAGGATGGGGACAGAGCGGAGAAAGCTTCAGGTTGGGGTGCAGCAGGGTCTCCGTGGGCTGGATGCTCCTGCTTGGTGGGCTGGATCCAGCCCGCAGAGGACCTTTTGCCCACCCCTGCTATATACCTTGCTATTATGGATCCCACAAAAACAATTTGGCAGACCTCTGCAACCATACCACCCACTTGCAAAAGAGCTGGTAGAAAATATTACATTCTCTCTTAGGGATCCAAGTTTTTGTTTACCCATCCACCACCTACCTCTCTAGTAGTCAAGGCTGCACACCAGAGAAATAAACACCAGCCACAATCCATCTCAGCCAACAGGAATAGCAAAAGTCTAGACCTCTTCAGTAGGAAGATCTACACATCTTCCACCCTTCAGTTTATAGTCGCCAACTATGTCACACTGCTTAGCAAATATGACTTCAACAATTATTTGAATTCAAGACTTTTATTGATGGCATACTTGAGGCAAAGAAACAACAATTTAAAGCAGTGATTGCTGAAGGGCAAACAATTTCCCACAAGTCCTACAAGCCTCCCTTGACACCACTGATACGGCCACTAGGTCGACAGACACAGCGGTCCTTATGAGGCAAGCCTTCAGGTTTAACTCTTCAAAATTTCCCAGGGAAATACAGTTCACAGTGGAGGTCCTCCCCTTCAAGGGCAAAAAGCTTTTCTCAACAAAGACCAGCGAGGTTCTCCATTCTGTGAAGGATTCAAGGATGACTGTATGTTCTTTGGATATTCATATGCCTGCAACCAGAAGGCAACAATTTAGGTACCAACCATACCCGAGACCTGAGTACCCCACATATACTTATCACTATCAGCAGCAGAGACAGGACCACCAGTCTCACCAACAGCATGGTCAGGGCAGGCAGCAGTGCAATGTAACCAAAACAGCATTGCAAAACAGCCACCTCAGCCAAACAAGCAAATTTGAGGCTTTGGTCGAGGCACTGAAAACATCTTCCCCTGCTCCAGAATCACCAACTTCTGATAAAATATTCAACCATTGTATTAAGCTGTTTTACATAGCATGGTAGACCATAACATCTGACAAATGGGTGCTGTGATCAATCCATACAGGATATACTGTCCCTGTTATCTCCATTCCCTCTCCCCACACACTTACTCCATCCCTCTTTAGGGACCACTCTCACAATGGTATCCTACAACATGAAGTTGACCATCTCCTCAGATTGGGTGCTATAGAACTGGTCCCACGGAGATATGAGGGTGTGGTTTCTACGCATACTGTTTCCTTACATAAAAGAAGAACAATGGATGGCACCCCATTTAAGACCTTTGAGTCCTTAACAAATTCATAAAAAGAAAGAAGTTCAAGATGGTAACGCTAAAGACCATTATTCCTGCTCTGGAGCTCAGTGACCGGTTTTCGTTTCTCATCTTGCAGAACGCCTATGTTCGTGTGCACATTCATCCTGCTCATAGATGTTTCTTCGCTTTGTCCTAGGTATGTGCCACTATCAATATACTGTCCAGTCATTTAGACTCTCCATGGCACCAAGAGTCTTCTCCAAAAAGTTTGCAGTAGTCACCACCTACCTAAGGAAACTAAACATCATCATTTTCTCTTATCTCGATGACTTCCTAACCAAGTCTAGTTTGGAGGCACAGTCTCACCATGACATTTGCACAGTCATGGCTTGTTTCCATTCCTTGGACCTACTAGTAAATGAAACAAAGTCAGTACTCATACCAGTTTATAGGGGCACAACATGACTCACTGGTGGCAATAACTTCCTTGCCCACTGAAAGGTTAAAAAAGATCAAGGACCTGGCCCAAAAGCTACACATGATGCCGCAGGTCATGGCACTTTTCAACTGCTCAGCCACATGGCAGCATGCAACCCAGTTGTCCCCAGTGCACATCCATTCATGAGGAGCTTACAGGGATGGCTCAGTACAGTCTACAGGCCAAACTATTATCCTATCATCAGGTCTCTCTCCATCCATGCTTTACTGTGATGAAACTTATGCACAGGAATCCCATTCCAGCCACCAGAGCCCTCCGCTGTCATTACAACAGATGCCTACCCTCACGGGCTGGGGGGCGCACATGGGAAACTTAACAACACAGGGCCTCTGGGCACTGAGAGAAAGGACTCTCCACATAAATGGACTGGAAATAAGACTAGCCTGCCAACGCTTCCTTCCGGCAATAGCACACAAGCACGTCAAGATATACACTGACAATGTCGCAAGCATGTTCTGCATAAACAGATAGGGAGTGCCCATTCCCACATCCTCTGTACAGAGGCTATTACTTTGCGGAATTGGTGCCTTTCCCATGGAATCACTCTCAGTGCTTGTTATTTACTAGGCACGCTGAACACCACGGCCAACACATTAAGCAGATCACTACCTAAACCACATGAGTGGCGGATAGAGCAGGAGACACTAGATGTGATCTTCGCTCACTGGGATCACTCTGTAATAGAACTTTTCACATCAAGCACCAACAACATATGCCCCCTATACTGCTCCAGGGTGGGCATAGGCAAAGGCTCCCTTGAGGATTCTCTCACCATGAAATGGAACCGTCGGCTCCTCTGTGCCTTCCCTCCCATTCCCCTTCTTCTCTGCACAATACTCAAGATAAAGAGAGACAAGGCCAGAGTTATTCTAATAGCTCCATGCTGGCCCAGTTCCCTTTCTTCAGCAGAATGGCACTGTTTCCGCCAATCTCCTTGTCAGGCAACCGCAGGCTGCTGTACCATTCAGGTGTACAGACCCAACACCCATTGTTCCTCAGACTCCATCTAAAGGCTTGGTGCCTGGATGGCTCTTTGACAATAGAGTTACAATGCTCCAACCAAGTATACAATGTACTTTTGCACAGTCGTGCTGTCTCAACATGTAAAACATGCTGGCTGTGTCTACATTGGCACCCCTTTCCGGAAAAGGGATGCTAATGTAGACTTTGGAATAGGCAAATCCGCGGGCGATTTAAATATCCCCCGTGGCATTTGCATTAACATGGCTGCCGCTTTTTTCCGGCTTGGGGAAAAGCCGGAGAAAAGCGCCAGTCTAGACGTTATTCTCCGGAAAATAAAGCCTTTTCCGGAGGATTTCTTATTCCTACTTGAAAGTAGTAACTAGGGGTCCGACTTAAGTCGGATTGACATAACCCGGGGTCTGCCTGTATTTTTTGCCTAAACCCCCATGCCAATACTTTCGAAGCAAGGATGCATACACTAGATGTCTGTAGGGCTCTCTCATTTTACATTCACAGAATGAGGCCTTTTAGAGCTTCACCCAAAAAAGGACAACAGATATCCTCCCAAAGACTAGCTCACTAGATTTTCAACTGCATAGCCTTATGCTATCAGCATAACCAGCTTTTTCCACCTACCTCCATTCGAGCCCATTCCACCAGGGCCATGGCCACATTGATAGCTTACTTCTGCAAGATCCCTCTTGAGGACATATGTGCTGCAGCCACATGGGCTTCTGATAAATTGTTTGCAAAGCGCTACACACTCGCTCATGGACCTCTTTCTTCAACAAGGGTCACCAAGGCAGTGTTGGCTACAGCTTACCCTCCAGATCCGAAGTCCCTGCCTCCTTAGGACATATTGCTTTGTGGGCACCTGCTGTGGAGCACCCACAGGGATATCTCTCTCGAAGAGGAGGTGGTTACTCACCTTTAGCGGTAACTGACATTCTTTGAGCTGAGTGTCCCTGGGGGTGCTCCACTACCCTCCCTTCTTCCCCTCTACTTTGGAGATTGTTTTTTCCACAGACTGGGTTTCCAGTGGAGAAGGAACTGAGGGGAGGGTTAGCCATGCATGTGTGGTTGCACTGCACGGCGCTTGCGTGCCCTACTGCTCCAAATGCACAGCCCAGCCCTCCCACCCCCCTGGCACTGCTTGAAGAGCACATGCTGTGCAATACAGGGACACTCATCTTGAAGAACATCAGTTACTGCTAAAGGTGAGTAACCTCCTCTTCTTCAGTATATTGCTAGAGAGTGATTCTCTGTACTGTTCTAACAGTAAGAAACAAAATAAAGCAGAATAATTGTCTGCAGCTGAGATACTGTCATTTAGAAACTCATCTAATTTCTGCAAAATGCAGGACAATGTAGCACTTTAAAGACTAACAAGATGGTTTATTAGATGATGAGCTTTCGTGGGCCAGACCCACTTCCTCAGATCAAATAGTGGAAGAAAGTAGTCACAACCACATATACCAAAGGATACAATTAAAAAAAATGAACAAATATGAAAAGGACAAATCACATTGCAGAACAGGAGGGGGATGCAGGGGGGGGGGGGAAGGAAGGAAGGTAAGTGTCTGTGAATTGATGATATTAGAGGTAGGGAGAGTGGGATGTTTGTGAGTTAATGGTATTAGAGGTGATAATTGGGGAAACTATCTTGGTAATGGGTGAGATAGTTCAAATGTTTGTTAAGTCCTTGTTGGAAAGTGTCGAATTTTAACATGAATGACAGTTCAGAGGATTCCCTTTCAAGTGCAGATGTAAAAGGTCTTTGTAGCAGAATGCAGGTGGTTAAGTCATTGAGAGAGAGTCCTTTCTGGTTAAAATGGCAAGAAACTGTTTTCTCTTTGTGATCTTGTCTGATATCTGTTTTGTGGGCATTAATCCTTTGGTGAAGTGTCTGAGATGTTTGTCCAATTTCTATCACTCATCTAGTTTCTGTCCTCTAGGTTTTTAATGCTTCTACAGCATTGCTGGTCAGCACCGGGTTTCTGATAATCTCAAGAGAACTAATCCTCATAGTAACTGTCAGGGTGTTGTTGCTATTGTATCTGTCATCATACAGTTACCTGGCAAAGTATCTTTTGAACAGCAGCATAAATGAGGTATGCATAGATAAACTTAGGTTAGTGCTTAGATTTGGTTATGCCCAGTAAGGTTTGGAAAGTACAAGGAGTATCCTTACATTTTTAATGGGCTTGCACAAAGAAGTTCTTTTGGGTATTTACAGGTATGAATTTATCTGCATATCTTGAAGAAGAAGTGAGGAGAGAAGTGTATCTAAAATTGGACTTCCAAAACAGCATTCTGACTATCTTTCTATTATTGGGGTTTTTACCTTATTAAGTTGATCCTGATTTCAAACTGAGTCATGATGAATGCAAACTAATTTTTCCCACAAATCATTAGATTACTTTTATTTCTGTAGAGATGTATGAATGAAACTTCACATTTGATTGACACTGAGGTGTGTGTGTGTCTCTGTGTGTGTGTAAGTAAAAGAGGGAGATGATAAATTCACACTGTTAGCAGTATTTGTTCCAGCATGTTAATAACATGCCTCTTCTAGCATACTGGGTAATTTTTTATTTTGCTAATTTCAGTATTGATCTACACTCAGCTTAAGAGACATGCACATTAAAGCTTTTCTGGCAATCCCATACTACTCACCAGATCAGTCTTTTTACAGCAAAAGTCTGGAGTATGCCTTATCTTGAAATGTTTGTTGGTGATTAATTATATGCGAGAGTTTAAAAATAGTGGGCCAGATTCTCACTTATTGTAAACTTCAGTAGCTTTATTGAAGTTAATACAACTATGTGAGTTTATACCAGCTGGGACTCTGAACTTATATTTACTTATTTTATTTACTTCCTGAGCATCTCCCATCCATTTCCCTAGAAAAGACAACATTTTTTTAAGTCCAGAATGATTTGCTATAGAAGTTTTAAAAAATCTGACAGTAGAAAACTATACTTAGTCTCAGTAAGTGCTTTTCTGACGGCAGATCTTATTAGATCTGATTTCAATGTTAAGTTATAATAATGCTGAAGTCTAGACATTGTAATTATATATTCTTCTGTGTAAAGGCCATCATTTCCTTAAATAAAATATCAGAATTGATGAGATGGCAAGGGAACCGCTGTCAGTTGAAGCTAGAGAACTGGAGAAAGCAGTTTGCTGGCATTAGTCTGGCATTACAAGCCCAGCTAATATATGAAGCAGAGAAACTGTTCATTCTCTCATTTCCCATAGGTGCCTCCCCAAGAATTGATGGGAAGGAGCAGCTGCCATCTCACACAAAAGCTTTGCTACCCCACATGAGATATTGCTGTGGTAACCCAAACCTTTGAATGTACTCCATAATACCAGGTGTACTATGACTCGGTAGCAACACAGACTCATCAGCTGCTAGGCCCAATAAGCACTCATGTACATGGCTGAGGTGAGGAAGCATTTTATCAGAGTTGGCAAAAAATATAGGTTGCAGGCACCCTAAATACAGTGGCTTAAGCAGTATATTTCAAGATACAACATACTGGTTCCTGGCTTGGCCGTTGGAGGCATCCAATAAAGCAGGGTTAGGCAATAATTTTTGGTGGGGGGCCACTCCAAGATTTTGGAAAGTGATCAAGAACTGCACTCTTCCATGATATTAATGGAGGAAGTGCAGGGTCTGGGATGGAGGTTGGATGCAGAAGGGAGCTTGGAGTAAGGGATAGGGTGCAGGAGGGAGAGTGGGGTCTGGGAGGGAGTTTGGGTGAAGGTGACCTAGGGCAGGAGACTGGGGTGCAGGGACTGGGAGGGGGTAGGAGTTCAGAAGGGGGACAAAGGGTTTGGCTTATGTGGGATAGGGGGGCAGGACTGGATGGGGGCAGAGGGTTGTGGGAAGAGAGGGACTGGGGTGCCAAAGGCAGGCTCTGATCAGGAGACTAACCTGGGTGACTCCAGCCAACAGCCCAGCAGGGTTCTCAGGTAGCTTCCTTGCCTGCCCCAGCCTCCACACAGGCTGCAGGAGCCATGTGCATTGGTGAATAAGAACCTGAGGGGAAGGAGATAGGGTACTTCCCGTGCTGCCTGTTCTTCAAACAGGCAGCTCACATTGGCTAGAAATCGGCCAATGGGATTGTGCAGGGGTGTGAGCATCCTTTTAAGCACCACTCCCTCTCCCCAGATTTACAGCTGAGAAAAAGAAATGTCTGTGGCAGCCGCTTTTCTGAGCGGTGTGCAAAGGGGGTCGCGAAGTGAGCAGGGTGTCTTCCTGAGGCACCCTGCTACATCCACGGGCCAGCTCCAGCTCCTGGGGCATATTTTGCCCAGCCCTGCAATAGAGGAGTAAGGTGCTCCAGGCCTAGTTCTGAGGTACCCTCTTTAGTCTGTTTTTCTATCAAAAGCTAGCAGATAACTTGCAGGCTTCATGGCCTGGATCAGTCTGTGACCTGTCTAATGGAAGATCCATCTACATTGGCTCTCCATTGCTGTTCCAGCACTTGTTGCACAGTTCCTGATAGCAGACTTCTCTGACCACCTGGGAAGCTTCAATATCAGGCCTCCTAGGTTGCCTAAATAATCTCTAGAACATTTTCTTTGCAATAATCTTTTTTGGGGGGCTTTCTGTCCCTTAAGAGTCCAAACAGATGACTGGCTCTGTGTCCCTAAGCATATCATTCAGACCCCTCTCTTTTGCTTCCCACAAATTCTGCGACCGGCTGCAATGTGTGCCACTCACTAGCTTCTTTGCAGTATGCTCTTCTTCTGTGCTCCAGCCTACCAAGTGGTCATGTCCAAGCTGCTTCCAGTTCCTGCTTTCTCACTTTGCTCTTGGGTTGCCACATGGCTGTTATTTCAGCAGCACACACAGAGAGAAGTTAGACAAAAACATAAATACCCTTGCTGAAAAGCTCCAGTGTAATGCTAGTTTATTTCCTAGAATTAAGAACAGTTATCCACAAATCCCCAAAACAGAGTGGGAGAGAACAGGAACTGAGGAACAACTCACACCTAATTGCTTTTTCAAAAAGGCTCTTTCCAAACTGAAACTGATCAAATGTTTTGCTACAAACCCTCTAGCCTTTCATGAGGATAAGGAAACTCCAGCTCTTAAAGTGACAGCTTTCAAGTCCATCACAATCCTCAGTATACAAGCACTGTGGCCTCTCCTGGCTGGCCTGCTCTGGTCATATCCAGTGTCTTCCCAGAAAAGGAGGTATTTGGCTACATGTTGACATCCCTACTACCAACGCTGCTACAAGAACATAAGAACGGCCATACTGGGTCAGACCAAAGGTCCATCTAGCCCAGTATCCTGTCTGCCAACAGTGGCCAATACCAGATGTCCCAGAGAGAGGGATCAAACCAGGTAATCTTCATGTGATCCCTCCCGTCACCCACCTCCAGAGAAACAGAAGCTACGGATACCACCCCTACCCATCCTGGCTAATAGCCATAGATGGACCTAACCTCCATGAATCTATCTATCTCTTTTTTGAACACTGTTAAAGTTCTAGCCTTCACCGAATCCTCTGGCAAGGAGGTTGACGATGTGCTGAGTGAAGAAAAACTTTCTTTTGTTTGTTTTAAACCTGCTGCCTTATTAATTTCATTTGGGCTACATCTAGACTGTAAGCCTCTTTCGAAAGAGGCTTTTTCGAAAGATACTTTCAAAAAAGCCTCTTTTGAAAAAAGCATCTAAACTACAACCAGTACTTTCGAAAAAGCAAACCGCTTTTTTGAAAGATAGCACCCAGGCAGTCTGGATGCTCTCTTTCGAAAAAGCACAGTTTGCATTACATAGTGCCTTCTTTTGAAAGCGCACTTCCAAAAAAAGGCATTATTCCTCGTAAAACGAGGTTTTCTGTGGCCAAAAAAACTACTGCGTTCTTTCAATTTACTTTCAAAAGAACGCAGCAGCAGTCTAAATGCAGAGGAAGTTTTTTCGAAAAAAGGCCACTTTTTTCGAAAAAACCCTGTAGTCTAGCCACACCCTGGGTGACTCCTAGTTTCTTATTAAGGATGTTAAGGACTAGTCAGCTATCGGATAAGCAAATGCTTATTGGATAGTCGAGTGAACTAGTGAGAATAAGTAAATAACGTTTCCTTATTCACTTTTTCCATACCAGTCATGATTTTATAGACCTCTATCATATCCCCCCTTCGTCTCCTTTTTTCTAAACTGAAAAGTCCACGTCTTTTTAATCTCTCTTCATATGGGACCTGTCCCAAACACAGCATACAACTCTGACATAGTTGGAGCAAAGACTGCAAATCTTGATAACACTGTATATACTTTTGTGAGGTTTTTTTTAAAGTTTCTATTGATTTTTTCTGAATTCCCATGTTTAAATTTTTGAAAGTCTAAAGACATCATGAATTAAGAAATAGTATTATTTAATTTCTAGTTCCTTTGATTTCATTGGCTCAGGCCCAAAATCAGCTAGAATGTATCTCCTTGTACTACAACTAAGTTGTGCCCATTTACAGCAGGAATTAATATGGTCACTGTCTCATTGGTCACATTCTCTACTGAAATTAAGCTTTTAAAATATTTGTTCTCATTAGATTGTATGCAGGAGGGATAGGTGCTATAAAAACTGTAAGACAGTAAGACAGGTTACGATCGATTATTTCTGTACAGCTTCTTATGACACCCTAGAAAGTGCACAAGGAAAAGAATAATGATAGCATATCAACCCAGGACTAGATCTTGGAATTTTTTCTAACTTTGTAATAATTAAACTTCTCTACCAACGAGTGTTGGCCCTTGTATATTGTGAGATAATGACCTTTTAATATCATGTCATTCTGATTACCATCTTGCCTTTTCTGTCCCTTCAATTCTGATACAATTTAAACATCCAGTATATTGCAAACCACTTGAGTAAAAGATTAATGCTTTATATGCCCCTTGAAATATGAATTTCTAATCTATTCTCAAATTGTACAAAGAACTGGTTTCTATTTTTAGCTGTTCCTAAATTATCAGCCACTAAAATCACATTCAAATTGAAATGGGGAGGCAGGAGAGAGAAAGCTAAAAGGTTATAAGAATGAAATTATTTGATTTTAAGGTCTGATATTATGCCACTCACCAAAAATAAAAAAGAACTGCCTTATGCTACTGGACAATTGAGAATCACAGTGTTGCATTTGTTTAAGGCATGTGTATCTATTACTGATGGTGCATGTTGTGTTAGATCTTAATATTTTCATAAGTGCTTCAGACTAGTAGTGATACTTTTTGGGAGCTGTGTGGATATGAGTCTTTTACCAGTGTAATTTTTTATTCTTTGAGCTTTGCAAAGACCTGAAAACCCATTTAAAAATTTTCCGTTCCAAACTCTAGATTCACTCTAAGTGTTAGGTAATTTTCTTTCAACATTAGCCAATTAAAATTTATAATCCAAGACAGTTTGTTAAATCTGAGTCCCACTTTGACAATTCTGGTTTAGGTTTTTGGAACTTTCATTCATAAAAACTAGGCCACCTCAGATCAGATATTCTTGCCTCCGCTATCACACTCAGGTTTTAAGGCTAGAAGTGACAGGTATGATTACCTAGTCTGACAACCTGCATAACACAGCTCAGAGAATGATGTCCAGAAATTCCAGTGGTGGAGCAAGTTATTTTTACTACGTAAGGGTAGGTCTACACTACAAAGTTAATTCGAACTAACAGACGTTAGTTTGAATTAACTTTGATAGGTGCTATACTAACGCTCCATTAGTTCGAACTTAATTCGAACTAGCGGAGCGCTTAATTCGAACTAGGTAAACCTCATTCTACGAGGACTAACGCCTAGTTCGAATTAGCTAGTTCGAATTAAGGGCTGTGTAGCCACTTAATTCGAACTAGTGGGAGGCTGACCCTTCCCAGCTTGCCCTGGTGGCCACTCTGGCCAACACCAGGGAAACTTGTCTGCCCCCCTCCCGGCCCCGGAGCTCTTAAAGGGCCACGGGCTGGCTACACAGTTTGTTCCAGTTGCAAGGCTGCCAGCACCCAGCCAGCAGACCCTGCACCTGCCACAAGATGAGCCAGCCACCCGATGCCATGCAGCCCTCCCCCTCTTCCCGGGACGAGCCTGGCGGCTCCCAGGAGCCTGCCTGGGGCCTCAAGAGGCGGGCGCCCGCTTGGTCTAGTGCGGAGATCATGGACCTCATTGAGGTTTGGGGGGAAGCCTCCAATATCCACGATCTCCGCACTAGCCACAGGAACGCGGCTGTCTAGGGCCGCATGGCTGACAGCCTGGCCGCCAGAGGCCACCAGCGGACCCGGGAGCAGGTCCGCTGCAAAATAAAGGACCTGCGGCAGTCCTACTCCCGGGCCTGCCTGCCAGGGGCCGACCCGGAGGCCTGCCCCCACTTTCAGGCCCTGGATCGCATCCTGGGGGCTCATGCCTTCCATGCCCCCCGGGTGGTCATCGACCCCGGGGCAGAGGGACCGGTCCTGGACACCGAGGAGGAGGAGCCGGAGGACGCCGCAAGCCAGGAGCCTGCCAGGAGCCTGCCCAGGACCCAGGACCCCTGAGGAATCCCACAGACAACATCTCCTGTGTCGTCCGAGGCTGGGGAGGCCTCCACCTGTGAGTACCATCATGCTCTCCTTATGTGTACGGAGGGGTAGGGGGGGAGAGGGAGCCCAGGGACCATGCGCCTGGGCCTTGCCCACCATGGAGCAGCAGCTGGGTGTCATGCAGGGGCCTTGGCCTTGCAGAGGGGGGCTGGGCTTCACCCACCTTGTCCCCAGGGAGAACTGACCGCTGCTCTTGTTTCACCACAGCCGCAGCACCTGGGACTGCAGGGCGCACCACCCCGCCTGCAACAGCCACCCGCGCCCGGGCCAGCCGGCGTGCCAGAAACCAGGAGGACTACCAGCGGCGGCACCTCTGGTTCATGGAGCAGCTGCTCCGCAACCAGGAGCACTGGGTCCGGGAGGACCTTTGGCTGCGCCAGCGGAGTGTGGATGCGCTGGAGGAGCAGGGCCATGGCCTCAGAGGCCACCTCCAGACCCTGGTGGACCAGTTCCTGCCTCCTCCTGCTCCGGCTCCTGCGGCTGCTGCAGCTCTCGCTCCTCCTCCCACCCCTGCTCCCTCTGTTGCCCCTGCTCCCTCTCCCGCTTCCTCCACACTCCCCGTCCCTCCTGCCCCACCCTCCACACCCGCTCCCCCCCGAGGTCCCCACACCCGCAGTGTTGCGAGACAGGAGAGCCAGCCGGACCCCCAAGCCTGAGCTTTCCCTTCCCTTCCTCCCCTTCCACTCCCTTCCAGCTCCCTCCTCCCAGGTTTCCCCCTCCCCTCTGCCACCCTTTCTCCTCCCTCCCTCCACCCCAGTTATGTAAAATAAAGAGAGGTTTTTTTTTGCCAAAACAGGTGTCTTTATTTGACATTAGGAAGGGAGGTTAGGGAAGGGAAAGGGGAAGGGGGGGAGGGTGGAAGAAGGCCCCAGTGGGGCATGCAGGGAGAGTTCAGTCCTCCTCCTCCACCTGGAAGCTCTCCCGTAGGGCTTCCCGGATCCGGACGGCCCCCCTGCTGGGCTTCCCGGACAGCGGCGGTGCGGGGCTGAGCGTACTGGCCAGCCATGCGGTCAGCCTCAGCCATCCAGGCTGGCAGGAAAGCCTCCCCCTTCCTCTCGCACAAATAGTGCAGCACAGAACATGCTGCCACCACAGGAGGGATGTTGTGCTCGGCGAGGTCGAGGCGGGTGAGGAGGCACCTAAATCGGGCTTTCAGTCGCCCGAAGGCCCCCTAAATGATGATGCGGGCCCTGGTCAGCCTCGCATTGAAGGCCTGGCAGGAGGGGTTGAGGTGCCCCGTGTAGGGCTTCATGAGCCAGGGCTGTAGGGGGTAGGCCTCATCCTCCACCAGGCAGACGGGCATGTCCACGTCCCCAACCCTGATGTGGTGGTCGGGGAAGAAGGTCCCAGCGTGCAGCCTCTGGCACACAGAGGAATTCCGGTACACCCTGGTGTCGTGTGCCTTGCCGGACCAGCCCACATTAATGTCAATGAACTGTCCCCGGTGGTCACACATGGCCTGCAGGAGGACGGAGAAGTACCCCTTGCGGTTCACATACTGGGAGGCCTGGTGTTCCGGGGCACAGATGGGGATGTGCGTCCCGTCGATGGCCCCCCCGCAGTTGGGGAAGCCGAGGGCGCCGAACCCCCAGATGACGGCGTCTGGGTCGGTGAGGCGGACCACCCTGCGGAGCAGTACCTGGTTGATGGCCTTGACCACCTGCGGAGAGACACAGCAAAGCGTGAATCAGTGGGGCGCCCGGGTGGCTGGGAGTGCTCGTGCCCTGGCAGTGCCCCGCGCCCCACTCCCGGGAGCAACCCCTCCGGGCGGCATGTAGTACGGCCGGGAGAGATCGGCCCCTCCGGTGCAGGGCACTTTTGCCGACTCCCCCCCCCCCCCCCGACTCCCTGTTTTCCCTGGGACGGCCCATCCCCTCCTTGCAGCCCTCCTCGCCCCCGGCCCAGTGGCCGGCGAGTGCCGTACCTGCATAAGCACCGCTCCAACAGTGGATCTCCCCACGCCGAACTGGTTCCCGACGGATTGGTAGCTGTCCGGCATGGAGAGCTTCCAGACGGTGATGGCCACACCCTTCTGGAGGGGGATGGCGGGCTTCATGCAAGTGTCCCTTCTGCGCAGAGCAGGGGCGAGCCACTTGCAGAGCTCCAGGAAGGTGTCCCTCTTCATCCTGAAGTTCTGGGTCCACTGTTGGTCTCCCCAGCGCTCCAGGACGATGCGGTCCCACCAGTCGCTGCTGGTGTCCAGACGCCAGATGCTGCGGGGCACGCTGGCGCCCGGGTGCCGCCGCAGCTGCTCCATGGCCCCCAGGGTGGCCAGGCAGAGAGGCAGGGGGCTGACGTGCACCAGGTGGAACCAGGCAGCCTCCAGCCATTGCTGGCAGGCTTGCAGCAGCAAGTCCATAAACTGCACCAGAAAGTGCAGGGCGAGCTGTGGCTCCATGTTGCTACCTGCGGCGGTGTCCCCGAAGGGAAGCACCGACACAGACGGGCGCAGAGAAAAACGCTTTGCTGTCCCTCGGCGAGGTAGGCAAGCAAGCGGAAAAACTGAGAACCGGCTGTCCAGGGGGTTCCCTTTATGCACAAGCCTCAGATAGCCTCAGACAGCAGCTACACAAAGCAACTGCTGACCTGATGCCCTGCCGGAACCGGTTTCAGCTGCCCTTAAATGCGCCCTTGCGTCTAATCAGTGTGGACGCGCTAGTTCAAATTAGCAAAACGCTAATTCGAACTAGTTTGTAGTTCTAGATGCGCTAGTTCGAATTAGCTTAGTTCGAATTAACTAATTTGAACTAAGTTAGTTCGAATTAGCGCTGTAGTGTAGACATACCCTAAGTGAGTGCTGTCAAGCCCAGTAACTTTTGGCTGAACTAACGCCTGTATGTGAAACAGACCTACCATCTCAATGTAAAGACTCCAAATGGTGGAGAATTCACCAATTTACCCTATTAATCTATTTCAGTTTGTTTGTTATGGCTGTAACTATCTAGAAAAGGCATTTCTGCTGGATTGGACAGCTGTTTCTGTAGGATGTAACTGACCCAATGAAATGTATGCTAAAGCTAGCCTCCGCCTGTATGTGCCTGTGTTTTCAGTCTGTATTATTTCAAACTATAATTCTTAACTTGATAAACTGTGAGCAATATGAAAGGAAATGGTTAATAAAATTAAATAGATGGCAAACAGGAAAGGAAACTGGAAGCAAGGAGACATTGAAAGAAAAGGATTTCAGCTATAATTCCTTATCTTGCATTACAATAGATATGCCATAGTCCTTTATCAATAGGCAAGGGTGATATACACTGTATCCACCATGACAACTGTTGAAGTCAATGAGATTTTACAAGTGTAAAGGACAGTATAATTTGACCACCTACTACCCATTTTTTGTGCTTCATCCATCTAATAATAAAAGTGAAGGATTGGAAGGGATCTCAAGAGTTCATCTACTTCAGTCCCCTTTACTCAAGGCAGGACTGCATAATAACTTGATCATTTCTATTAGGTGTTTACTAACCTATTCTTAAAAACCTTTAATGATGGAGATTCCACAACACCCCCTGGTAATTTGTTCCCTTACCTAACTATCCTGACAATTAGGAAGCTTTTCCGAGTGTCCAACCTAAACCTTCCTTGCTTCAATTTAAGCCCAGTACTTCTTTTCCTAACATCAGAGGTTAAGGAGAGCAATTTTTTATTCTCCCCCTTGTAAGAACCTTTTATGTAATTTAAACTGTTATCATGCCCACCTGCCCCTTCCCCTGTTAGTCTTGTCTTCTTCTTTTTTTTCAAATCTTTCCTCATAGATCATGCTTTCTAGACCTTTAGTAATTTTTGTTGCTTTCCTCTGGACTTTCTTCAGTTTGTCCACATCTTTTCCAAAAATGGCATCTAGAACAGGACACTATTCCAGTTGAGGCCTTATCAATATGGATTGGAGTGGACAAATTTCTTCACGTATCTTGCTTACAACTCTCTTTGTAATACACCTCTGAATGATGTTCACTATTTTTCCCCACAGTTTCACATTGTTGACTCATAGTCACCATGTGATCCACTGTAACCTCCAGATCTCTTTTCTACAGTACTCCTCCCTAAGCAGTCATTTTCCATTTGCTATGTGTGCAATTGATTGCTCCTTTCTAAATTGAGTATATGGCATTTGTCCTTATTGAATTGCACACACAAAGATTTATCTTGATTTAGTATTCATTCAGTTTTCAGAACAGGTGTTTGGTACCCTACTAATATTACGTCTTTAAAAACAAAACCTTTCAGTTCCTTACACTTCCACTCATGCTGCAGGGTGAATTCTATTGAAAAACATTGACATCTGTTTTTATAAAGTATAGGCATCTCTTTTTGCTGATTAGGTATCTCATTATGTCCCCCAAAGTTTTCCATTCCACACAGATACGGTGATATGCCAGTTTTATTATTGCTCATAAGATAACGCAGAATTTTTATATGATTGAAATGATGTTATAGAAAGTATTTTTCCTATAGAAATGGGTGCTAGATTGTTTAAAATCTCAGCATTTTTTTTTTATGTGATCTGATCCCAGTATGTTGTTCCTTCTCTTCAATAGCTCTTGGAATTAAATGTTATGTTTCAAGAGATGGCATAGCACTTTTTATAGTGTAGATAATCTATGAATACGTCTTTTAATTTTCTAACAAATAATATATTCAAGAAATGTGGGTTCTTCTTTGAGTGATATCCCCATTGTGCCACTGTTGGTGCCCCATGGTGTCCCAGCACCACAGATTGGAGACTTTTACAGCAATGTCCAGTCAGGCTGCACATGCTCAAATGGCACGTGGTGTTTCCCCCTTTGAAGTTAACGCACATAGCCCGACTCCTGTCAGTTCCTTCTTTGCCACCCTTGGCTACGGATGGAGCTCCAACCTCTCTCCTCCTCATGTCACTTCTGTGAAGAAAAAAGAAATTTAAATAGATATCATAGACATTCTTGTTCCTGTTCATTTCTCTTTTGTTAAAGAGTTAATTTTTTTTCAAAAAAAGAAACAGTTTTTTATTTCAGCTTGTATATAGTTAGTCAGAATAACAGTTTGCTACGGTGAACTAGAAACTGAAAAAGAAAAGAAAAGAAAAGAAAAGAAAAGAGAGCTTTTACTCATAAAGAAGAGTTGCAGCAATAAGTAGCGTAGCCTGCCACCTGACGAAATGCCGGGCTCTCCCGACTTCAAACAATGTGAGAAATGCCAGGACTCTATGTCATCCTCTGATGGCTACACTGAATGCATACGCTGTCTAGGAGAAATGCATGCTTCACAAAAATGCATTAATTGTCACATTCTGACAGTGAGAGCTCATAAAGATAGAGAACTCAAAATATGCATGCTGTTATGTGCCCTAGACCCCCATCCACATAACGGGGGCAACGGGAACCTCTCACCACAAAAAGTGAGTTCAAAAACAAAGCACTCACCAGCCTGCTCCCTCCCATCACGGATTGGTAAAGGAGATGAACCAGGCACCTCGGGCATAGAAAAATCCCGAGCCTCCTCACTAACAGGCTCAGAATTGCACTCTACAAAGTCTGCAAAACCGACTTCTCAGCCATCAAAAAGGGCACCTACTAAGGGCCCCAAATCAACAAAGGCACCACCTGCACCCATGGTGCCACTGGCACAATGCTATTCCTGGCACCCTGCAAACCCCTGCCATGGCTTTCACCTCCGGCATCGAGAAAAGACAGGGCAAACTCAAACCGCCCTCTCACAGAGCAGACTAATCCCACATCTTCTGCGGTTCCAACAGCATCGATGCCTCTACTGACAGCACCGGCGGACTCAGCACCATGGCATAAAGCATCGAGTTGCCACCATTCCCCGACAAGCAGTAAAACACATGCTTCATCAATACTGATGGGAGAGCAAGAACCAGATCACCATGTGAGTCCTTGGCATGGCACCGCTCTTTCTCCCCCTTATCAATGAGAGGCTCACCTACTTTTCGCAACTCAGTGCCTACCATGGCAATTCTAGTAGGGTGTTCTCCTCACAACACTCATCCCTAAAGAGAGCACATACAGCATACGAGGCACACAGTCTATGACACTATCAATACCCCATGTGGCACCCTGATTGGCAATACTGTCATCAGCATCATAGCCTCTGGTCCCCCTATTGTTATTGAGCACCATGCCACAGCTCCACAGCCCCTCACACATACCTCTGAAGAGAACACTATCTTCTACACAATGTGATCCTCCAACAGAGGGCATGGACCTCGAGGAAGAGCAGATTGTTGAATGGTTGGATCATCTTCAGTGAGATATACCATCAAATGATAACTCGTCTTCTGCACCTGATGAAGCAGTTATCTAAGACGAGCCCTCATCTAGTGACGACCTAAAACATCTAGTGATGACCTAAAACAATTTCAATAATTATTCAAAATGGTGGCCTTCAGTCAGGAGGTTGTGCTGTCAGAAGTGCAGGAAAAGCAGCATAAGCTCTTAAAGAACCCTCTACAAAATCCAAAATTGGGCTGCCTTTAGATGAGACAATACTTGAAGCAGCGGACAAAGTGTGGCAAACACCACCCACAGCCTCCACAACCAACAAATGGGGTGATAGAAAACATTTTGTCCCAACAAAAGGCATGGACTTTTTATTCTTGCACCCTCAACCCAATTCCTTAATGGTTGATGCTGCAAATCAAAGGTCTAAAAATCCTCAATACAAACAAATATACAAAACAAAGACCACAAACACCTGGACTTGTTTGGGAGGAAAATGTCCTCCTCCTCCTCAGCCCTTCAACTTCACATAGCTAATTACACAGACCTACTCGCTAATCATGACTTTGACAACTATGCAAAAGTAACAGAGCTCATGCAACATCTCCCAGATGATAAAATACCTATCCTCAAAGCCATCATTAAAGAGGGAGATACTATATTTCATATAGCCCTATAGATACCCTTGATGCTGCTGACACTGCAGTAAGAGCTATGGCAATGTCCATAGTAAAAACACTCATCCTGGCTTCAAGCAGCTGGAGTTTCTAAGGACCTCCAGGATAAGGTAGAAGACCTACCATTCAATAAGGACAAATTGTTCACTGCGAAGACTGATGAAGCATTCTATCAGAGGACTCACACACCATCTTGCTCACATTAAGGTTGTATACTCCCCCCTACTGAAGGAAGCACTATATGCCCTACCAAAGACACAGGGACACAAACCTTTGGCAGACAGCAGCAGCAGCATCGACCGTTTGACCAAAGCCGCTTCTGACCGCAAAACCAACATAGAAGAGCCCCAAATACACACTCTTCCATGACTCAGGCCTCTAGACAGCTGGTTTGAGAATTTAGTCGAGGGTTTGCCCAACCTCCCTCCCATACCAGTGCCAGGCGACTCCAACATCTTCCAGTACTGCTTGCACCCTTTTGACAACCAATGGGCAGCAATCACCACAGATTGGTGGGTTTTAGAAATCATCAGCTGCGGGTACTCTATCCCTTTCATATCCATCCCACGAATCTCTCCACCTTCTCCCTCCCTTTGCAGGGACCCTTCTCATGAAATCCTTGCTTCACCAAGAAGTCCAACAACTTCTCAACATAGAAGCTGTAGAATGGGTCCCCAAACAATACCAAGGGAGAGGTTTTTACTCAAACTACTTTCTCACTGAAAAGAGAACAGGGGATTGGAAGCCCATCTTAGACCTCCATCAACTGAACAGATACCTTTGCAGGCAGCATTTCAAAATGGTTACACTCGCCATGATTATTCCTGCACTGGACAGAAGGCACTGGTTTGCAGTCCTCGACCTCCAACATGCATACTTCCATATCATGATACATCCCGCACACAGACATTTCCTACTGTTTACAGTAGCATTAGACCATTTTCAATAGAGTCCTTCCATTTGGACTCTTCTCTGTCCCCAGTGTCTTCTCCAAGACCTTGGCAGTTGCAGCAGTGCATCTCCGATGAAAAGACATCACAGTCTTCCCTTATTTGGATGATTGTTTCATTCGAGGTCCCTCCCACCAGACCACAAGGGACATGATCAGATTCACAAAGGCCTTCCTTCAGTCTCCAGGGTTCATTATCAATGAGTAAAAATCCACTCTATGCTGCACACAATCCCTAGAGCTTATAGGGGCTCACATAGATTCTGTGACAGCACCCACCTAGCTCCCCAATCAACATTTCAATGCTATAAAAAGCCTGGTCACAATCATGACCACTAGCCCAACTGTTCCCATCCTAAATGGTCTCAAACTCATGGGGCATATGGCAGCTACTACATATGTCGTCCCACATGCCAGACTCCGCTTTTGATGTTTCCAACACTGGATTGCCTCATTGTATATGCAAACCAAACACCGTGTCCACAGTCACTTTTCACCTCCTCTGAAAGTCCTAATGTCTTTACAATGCTGAACTCAGGCACAGAATCTCTGCAGTGGGTGCCCTTCCACTGAGATCAACCATCCAAAAAAATCACCACAGATGCCTCAATTCAAGGTTCTACATTAACTGCCAAGGGAGCATGAGATCCCCTTTCCTACGTGCAGAGGTGATTCAGCTCTGGAATTGGTGTATATCCCACAACATAATGATTATGGCAGCATACCTACCTGGGGACAAGAATACCATGGCTGATATCATCAGCAGCCACTTTGTCACAGAGCACGAACGGGAACTGCAGTCAGGTTATTCACGATCTAGTGCAATGTTGGGGTCAACCGCAGATACACCTCTTTGCAACCAGCCAAAATATCAAATGCCCCATTACTGTTCAAGATCAGGCATAGGGTACAACTCCTTGAGAGAAGCAATGCTCTTCCCCTTCCCATGAAATACTCACCTGTTATACATCTTCCCTCCTGTCCCTCTGATCCCCAGTGTTCTCTGGAAGATATAGACAGATGGGACTCGTGTAATTGTAATTGTATGCCTCATGAAACAATGTTTACGGGAGCGGTCAACAAAGGCTTCCCTTGTTGACCACGCTGAGTCTAGACGGCTGCACTAATCGTCAGCACAGCTAATCGTCGGCACAGCGTGGCGGCCATTTTTATTTTAATGAAGCAGGGATTATTTAAATCCCCGCTTCTTTGACTGTGCCGAGTAAACTACTTTACATGGCTCTGTTGATGGAGCCATGTAGTCTAGACGCACCCAGTGATAGTTACTGCACAGAGTGAATAAATTCTCTTTTCTGTATCATCTTTCTTGCTCTAGGTTTCTCAGAGCATTAACGTAAGATACTGATAGTGGAGGGGCTATATAGGAAAACATTCTAGCCATTGTGCTCCTGACAGCTGCAGTAAGTACCCATGGCT
Organism: Pelodiscus sinensis; assembly: GCF_049634645.1. Taxonomy (NCBI): domain Eukaryota; kingdom Metazoa; phylum Chordata; order Testudines; family Trionychidae; genus Pelodiscus; species Pelodiscus sinensis. The sequence goes on from NC_134712.1 coordinate 225,016,757, forward strand.
CCCTGCCCCCACAGTGAGTTTGGGAGCTGTCGGTAGCACATCGCACTGTCTGGGAGCCGTGGCTACCTGGTATATGCGAATTTTGCCATTTTAGGTGGCTGCAGGAGTGTATCCATTGTGCATAGTGAGGGATTTCTATATTCTGTATTCAGACCTGTGCTCCGGGTAGCTCTAAGGACTGTGGCAGGGGTGTGTGGGTATGTGTGTGTTTGGCATGGCATGCTCTGGGTGGCGCTTAGGGCCAGCAGCCCTCAGCCCCACCCCTTCTGCCCAAGGCCCTGCAGTTTCTGGAGGGGCAGAGCCACCACGCCCCCCCCCCCACCTTGCATCTTTCTCAAGGGCTCAGTGTGGCTGTTGGCACTCCTCCCTTTATTGGTTTATTTGATGTTCTAATTTGACTGTGTCCAGAGTCCCCTGTAAAGTGAAAGCAGTGAGTTTTGGTTTTTTTCTGGCTTCCACAAGTAGATAGGTTCACAAAGTAGTTAATGAATGCTGCTATACATAAGTCCACTTTTGCTATTGATGTAATTCAGGATCTTAGCAATAGAAAAGGATTTTAAAGGGAGGTAAAGTTCAGGGGATAACAGACACCCTCTTTATTCACTCAGAGGTTAAGCAAGATACGCTCTCTCCACAATGGAGACTGACAATTCCAAGAGCTGACATAGCAGGGAATATGTACCATGGAGTGGTTTATAGACAGAGCACAATGAGAAAGATCAGATGGCATAGGCATGTGCAGTCTTATTTTCATTGCCACTAAAATTCACCTTTTTCTCCTCCTCATCCACATATGTACATCTTTAGGAGGGTTCAGTTATTTCTATTTAAGGTTACGATACACAAATGGACAATTCTTGAAGAATCATAAAATCATAGAATACTAGGACTGGAAGGGATCTCGAGAGGTCATCGAGTCCAGTCCCCTGCCCTCATGGCAGGACCAAATACTGTCCAGACCATCCCTGATAGACATTTACCTAACCTACTCTTAAATATCTCCAGAGATGGGGATTCCACAACCTCCCTGGGCAATTTATTCCAGTGTTTGACTACCCTGGCAGTTAGGAACTTTTTCCTAATGTCCAACCTAAACCTCCCTTGCTGCAGTTTAAGCCCATTGCTTCTTGTTCTATTCCCAGAGGCCAAGATGAACAAGTTTTCTCCCTCATCCTTATGACACCCTTTTAGATATCTGAAAACTGCTATCATGTCCCCCCTCAATCTTCTCTTTTCTAAACTAAACAAATCCAATTCCTTCAGCCTTCCCTCATAGGTCATGTTCTCTAGACCTTTAATCATTCTCTGGACCCTCTCTAATTTCCCCACATCTTTCTTGAAATGCGGTGCCCAGAACTAGACACAATACTCCAACTGAGGCCTAACCAGCGCAGAGTAGAGCGGAAGAATGACTTGTCGTGTCTTGCTCACAACACACCTGTTAATTCATCTCAGAATCATGTTTGCTTTTTTTGCAACAGCATCACACTGCTGACTCAAATTCAGCTTGTGGTCCACTATAACCACTAGATCCCTTTCTGCCGTACTTCCTGGACAGTCGCTTCCCATTCTGTATGTGTGAAACTGATTGTTCCTTCCTAAGTGGAGCACTTTGCATTTGTCTTTATTAAACTTCATCCTGTTTACCTCAGACCATTTCTCCAATTTGTCCAGGTTATTTTGAATTATCACCCTATCCTCCAGAGCAGTCGCAACCCCTCCCAGCTTGGTATCATCTGCAAACTTAATAAGCATACTTTCTATGCCAATATCTAAATCGTTGATGAAGATATTGAACAGAGCTGGTCCCAAAACAGACCCCTGCGGAACCCCACTTGTTATACCTTTCCAGCAGGAGTGTGAACCATTAATAATTACTCTCTGAGTATGGTTATCCAGCCAGTTATGCACCCACCTTATAGTAGCCCCATCTAAGTTGTATTTGCCATCTAAGTGGTAATCGTAATAATGATATGTCTAGATGTGGTGATGCTCCCAAGTTTAGGTAGGGTTGAGAAAGGGTTGCAGAATCTACCTAGTCTTAAACTTCAGAAAGTCTGCTCTCTGCAGAGACAACTACCTTTTTATGAGGCAGAATAATACTCTGTTAGAAGCAAGACCTTTGTTGTGTCCTTGTGAAATTAGGTGCCAAGTCCCTCACACTTAAGGTCAGGCAGTGGCATTGGGAGAGGGGAGGGGAATAAAAGGTAAGTGGGAGGGAGTAGTGGGGTGAGGTGGGGGATACTGGAGGTAGGTTGGGGTGCAAAGAGGGAGAAGGGAGTATTTGGGACGTGCAGGGTTGTGACAGCCAGGGAGAGAGGGCCTTCCTTCCCAGCTTCAGCTTGGTGGCTGCTGTGGTAGGGGAGAGACTCAATCCTCTGTCACTGCTCGGGGGGCTGCAAGCTCAGGGGAGAGAGTATTAGAAAGGGTAAGACTGTTGTATTAGAAATGGTAAGATTGTTGTTATTAAAATATGAGTTGTGTGCTTTAGAAAAACTGTTTTGGGGGGAACACTGAAGGCAGGAAATGTTTATTCTCCTTGCAGAGAGTAACAGGGTGAGGGAAGACAGGGTGAGGTCTTTTTTGCCTATATGCTAACTGTTAATATCAGGGCTGTAAAGATATGTCTACACTACAGAGTTTTGTCAGAAAAATGGCTGCTTTTCTGACAAAACTAGTGGAATGTCACACTGCAATCATGTTCTTTCAAAAGTAAATTGGAAGAACACAGGGGTTTTTCCAGCATTGGTAATCCTCTTTCTACAAGGAAGAAGCCTTTTTCCGAAAGAGCTCTTTTGGAAAAAGGCATGTGTGGATGGAGAAGAGGTTTTTTTTTCCCTAAAGAAGAGGCTTCCAGGAAATAGCACAGGTTCCCTGGTGGCCACTCCATACAAAGTAATCAGGGCTCTATAGTTCCTGTCTCCAGGCTTCTCTTAAAGCTGCAGGCATCCTGGACAAGCCTTGTGGCAGAAAGCTAGCCTCAGAGTAGCAATTCACCACACAGCTCTCCCTGCCATAGGCCTTGCTAGCCATGGCTCAGCCTCAAGCCCCCCTACAACCTCCCTGGTCCATGCAGGGAGCATCTCCAGGGGTCCTAGGACCCACCCAGGGGGACCAAGAGGCATACCTTCCTGGTCTGGACTAGAGATCCTGTCCCTCTTCGAGCTGTGGGGCGAGGAGAAGACCTTGCAGGATGTCTGGTCCAAGTGGCGAAATGTGGACATTTATGGCCAGATGGCTAAGTCCCTGGCTGCGTGCGGACACCCACCCCAGACCTTAGAACAGGTCTGGAGTAAGATGAAGGAGCTCCACCAGGGATATGTCTGGGCCACAGAGCGCAGCTCGTGATCAGGGACAGGACCCCACACCTGCCCTTACTTCAGTGAGCTGAACCAGATCCTGGGGCGGTGGGGAAATGTCTTCCCCACCCGTCCTCATGGACTCCGGCCTGGAGCCCCTGTCATTGCCCGGCTGGAGGTCTCTGCAGAGGAGGACCAGGAGGGCCAGGGCCAGCTGGAGGCGGCGGAGGAGGAGGAGACATTGTGACCCTCTCCCTGGAGCTAGTGCCAGTGAGCCAAGATGCCTGGAGGTGAGAAGTCTCACTTTGACACACACACACAAGGTGGGGGAGGCGGGCACGTGGGGGCAAGTGTTGCTTGGACTGCTCGGGCTGGATATGGTGCTGAGGTCTGTGCACGTGCAACCATGTGCAGTGCTAGTCTGTGGCATGCAGACACAGCAGGCAGCTCCTGTGCATGGCTTGGATCCTGCTGCCAGGCTCAGGGAAGGCCACACACGTCCTGCTATGGGGCGGGGGTAGAGCCACCATGGTTGGAAGCTGGCTAGCCACCAGGGTGCAGGCACGACCCCACACAGACTGAAGAGTGCTGCACACAGCACATGGGCATGCCTACATGTGCGAGGCAGCAGACACGTCGGTAGACAGTTCTGCGAGCCACACCAGTGTGTGCGAACCCCAGGGAGGCCCAGGCTGCTCCTGGCTCCTCTGCCACCCATGAGGGAATCCCACTGTGGCCAGAAACTTCCCTTGCCTGCTTGTCATGGGCCGGGAGAGCGGGGGAAGCGGGCAGCACGGTTCCCATGGCAAGTCGGGGTCCCTGTGAGGCATGGCTCTCTGTGCAGGCCACACATGGCCTTACTCCTGGGACACCCCCCTCCTCTGGCCCGCGGACTGTTGGTCACTGCTCACGGAGGAGGGCATGGCCTCAGGGACGGTGTCTGCAGGGATAACTGACCGCCTCTCCCTCTGTGTGTTCTCCATAGCCAGACCAGCCAGGACTTAGGGCCGAACCACACCACGACAGCCAGCCCCCTGAGCCCGGGGAACCTGAAGGTGCATCAGGGTCCAAGAAAACCTCATGTGTGAGCACATCAGGGTCCTACGCAACATGCAGCAGACCCTGGCGCACAAGGTCCACAAGGACTTGGAGTGGTGGACCAGCTGACGCATGGGATCAGCTGACGCAGCGGTGCTACAACATGTGTGCTGTCATATCATGCATAATGGCACAACCGCCTGCTGTTGCTGCTCCTGGCTTTCATCGTCCTGTCCCCCCACACTGTGCCCATTTTCCATCTGCCTGCCCCTCTGCTATGCCTCTGCTCCCTCCCCAGGTGATGCCCAGGGCCCCTCCCTGGTGGTTAGGCCACTGATTTTGTAAAAGTCTTTCTGGAATCAAATAAAAAAGTTATAGTCCAATAGACGTTCAGGTGTAGAGTTTATTCAAATTTTTCTTGAAAATTCCAGGGTAAATCCAGAGACCTCAGTCTTATAGTTTGGACCTTCCCTGTATAACTTACGCAGACATGACAAAAAAGGAACATGCTGGAAGCTTCCTTTATAGATGAAGCAAGCTAAGTATTGACAGGTAACCCCACCATGTGGGATCTGATGGAAGTGAACTGACAGCTGACAATCTGTGATCTCTATTCAGTGGGTCCTTTCTCTGAGAAAAACCTTAAGCAACAGCCACTCAAACTATCAAGACAGTTCACAAGTAGATTACTATGTAGAGTAACAAGCCAATTCTCATCTAGGCAACGTCTAGACTACAAGCCTCATTCGAAAAAAAGCATGTAGACTACAACCAGTACTTTCGAAAAAGCAAGCTGCTTTTCTGAAAGATAGCACCCAGGCAGTCTGGATGCTCTCGTTTGAAAAAACACAGTTTGCATTACATACTGCCTTTTTTTGGAAGAGCACTTTAGAAAAAAAGCATTATTCCTCGTAAAACGAGGTTTTCCAAGGTCGAAAAAACTGCCGCGTTCTTTCAATTTACTTTTGAAAGAATGCGGCAGCAGTCTAGATGTAGGGGACATTTTTTCGAAAAAAGGCCTCTTTTTTTGAAAAAAACCTGTAGTCTAGACACACCCTTACTGACAACCCCCAAACCTGAGACAAATTCTTTCCAACAGCCACATAGCACACCTTAATCATACTCACCTTGCAATAAACTCCAGTGACAAATCTCTTCACACATCTGTACAAGTGACATCATCATAGGACCTAACCATGTAAGCTACCTCATCAGAGGCTCATTCACCTGCACATCCACTAATGCAGCATTTCCCAATTTTATTTGGCCATGGAACCCTTTTCAGCTTAAAAGAATTTCAAGGAACCCCTAGGGTTGCCAGGGTAAAATTTGTCAAGCAAATTTAGCTGCATCTATACTGCTCCCTTCTTGTGCAAAAGCCTATGCAAATGAAGCATGGATTAGTATATTGCCAAGTGTCATTTGCATAATTAATTAGGGGCCGGTTTTGTGCAAAAGCCTCTTCCTCATTTTTTCAGGAAGAATGGCTCTTGCGCAAGGGGTTTTTGCACAAAAAGGAGCCGTTTACACAGCTCCTTGTTGCGCAAAAGCCTCTTGCGCAAAAGAGCCCCCTAATTAATTATGCAAATGAAGCACAGCAATATGCTAATCTGTGCTTCATTTGCATAGGTTTTTGCGCAAGAAGGAAGCAGTATAGATGTAGCCTTTGCAAGGGGGTGGTGGAGTGCCTTGTTCTCACGGAACCCTTATTTTCACTTCACGGAACCCTGGGGTTCTGTGGAGCACCAATTGGGAAACAATGCACTAATGTGATACATGCCATCAAATACCATCAATGCCCTTCTGCCATGTACATTGGCCAAACTGAATAGTCTCTATGGCAAAGGATTAATGGACACAAATAAGGTATTTGAAATGGTAACACACAGAAACCTGTTGGGGAACATTTTAACTTGCCCGGACACTCATTAATGGATTTTGAAGTGACTATCCTCTTACAAAGAAATTTCAAAAACCAGCTGGAAAGAGAAACTGTGGAACTTGCCTTCAATTGCAAATTTGACACTTTTAATCAAGGTCTGAACAAAGACATGAACTGGATGGACCGCTATATTCAACACCTTAATGACATAAAAAGCTAAGTATCCGGCACTTACAGCCCACTTTCTTAGCCTCATTTAGCACGGACACTGTAATTGACAAGTTTCCCCTCCTTCTCTTTTCCTTCCCATATTCTCTTTTTCTTTTACGTATACCTCTGGACCCCTTGCTCCATTCATCTGAAGAAGTGGGTTGTGCCCACAAAAGCTCATGACACTATCTAAATTTGTTGTTAGTTTCTTAGGTGCTGCAGGACCATTCGCTGTTTTTTAAGCCTCAGGAAGAGATTGGTACAATAATATTTCATCGCAAGTCCTCTGAAAATGATAATATCCATTTTGATCTATAAATCAATAGAACACAGTAATGAAGCATTATGAGACAAGAGCAGGATTAGCATCTACAAGCTAATTAGATCACATTGTTAATCTTCTAACAAGATAAAGATAAACACAGAAAGATACACATAGCATCTAACCTTGATTTTTGTTACTACAGCAATCTTTGTCCCATTTATTTGTTTTAGGGCATTTCTTTGAATTCACATAGTAGTAGTTTGTCTTGATTGCATATGAGTGCCTCTTGTTAAGTAGTTATGGGTCATATCCATGATCTGATTGTAAGCTCTTGATGTCTGTCTTTTACTCATTGCTTCAGGTAACTGGTTTTGCAGGATGACTAGTTCTGTTTCCAAAAAGAGAGAATATATACAAATAGAGAAAATTTAAAGTGCAACAAAATAGAGAGGAATTGTAGGTGAGATTGAATGAACTGCATTTATTTTGGCCAGATATGAAGATTCAGGGAGATGGGATCAGATGTATAATATGAAAAGTGACTAGCGATTTTTGTTGTTGTCTAGCTTGAGACTCCTTCAAATGACCAGATTTTCCAGAGAATGAGTGATCGGAACATTCTGAAGACTGGGACCCTTTCAAGTATTTCAGTTTGGGCATCCAGAAATTGGGTAACCCAGAATTACTGAAAAAAAACCCAAATGGTCTGGTAGCACTTTATAGACTAATGAAACATGTAGATGGTATCATGAGCTTTCATGGGCACAGCCCACTTCTTCAGAGTTATGAGTTGATGAGCTATGAGTTGATGACCGGAGTTATTAGTTGGGGATATAAAAACTCAAAATAAATAGGAGACGGGAAAGGGAGGGAGAAGACAAAGAAAAAGGGAGGGGAGTGGGAGACAGAGCATCATTAAGTATCTGGAGAATGGGTACATAAACCTAAACAGATAAAAATCAAAGTCAATAGATAGGTTCCTAAAACAGGAAGGATACCACTCAGGGAGCTGTTAGCACCTTCAGTGGTTATTAAGTAGGTAGAGTCCCCACCAGCCCATATCATGACTGAGTCCATTAGCATGTGAATTGAATTTGTGGATGAACTGGGATTCCAGGGCTTCTCTGTGTATTTGGCTTGTAGAGCTGTTTTGTGACAAGATAGCTACTTGCAGGTCTGTCAGACTGTGGTTAGGTAAGCTGAAATGCTCACCAACAGGCTTCTGTATATTCCCTTTACATATATCCGAGTTGTGTCCATTGATTGTTTCTCGCAGAGACCGCCCAGTTTGTCCAATATATATAGCAGTGGGGCACTGCTGGCATTTGATGGCATAGATCAAATTACTGGATGTACAGTCAAATGACCTTTTGATTTTGTGGCTTATGTTGTTTGCTCCAGTGATGAATTCGCCAGTATAGATATGTGGGCAGAGTTGGCATCTTTTTTGGCTATGGGGCTGGGTTCCTGGAGGTTTATGATGTGGTTGTGTGGTTATCAGAAAGAATACATTTCGGGTTAGGGGGTTGTCTGTAAGCAAGAATAGGTTTTTTTCCTAAGGCCTCTAAGGCTGTGTCTAGACTACATGCCTCTGTCATCAGAGACATGTAGATTAGACACGTAGGCAAAGGCAAATGAAGTCGCGATTTAAATGATCGTGGCTTCATTTAAATTTACATGGCTGCCACGCTGAGCCGACAAACAGCTGATCAGCTGTTTGTCCGCTCAGCGTGCTAATCTGGACGCTCCTCTGCCGACATCAAAGCCCTTTGTTGGCAGCCCCGTTATTCCTCGTGGGATGAGGTTTACCGGGGCTGCCGACAAAGGGCTTTGATGTCGGCAGGGGAGCGTCCAGACTAGCGTGCTGAGCGGACAAACAGCTGATCAGCTGTTTGTCGGCTCAGCGCGGCAGCCATGTAAATTTAAATGAAGCCGCGATCATTTAAATCGCGGCTTCATTTGCCTTTGCCAAAACAACAAATCTACATGGCTCCGTTGATGAAGCCATGTAGTTTAGATGTACCCTGAGAGTGAGGGATCATTTTCCAAGATGGGTTGTAGATTGTGTATAATGCAGTGGAGGGGTCTGAGTTGTGGACTGTAGGTAACAACAAGAGGAGTTCTGTTATTTTCTCTTTTGGGCCTGTTTTGATATAGTGCACGTCTGGGTATTTTTTTGGCTCTGTCAGTTTGTTTTTTTCACTTCCCCAGGTGGGTATTTCAGTTTTAGGAATGCTCTGTAAAGATCCTGTAAGTGATTGTCTCTGTTTGTGGTGTCGGAGCAAATCCAGTTGTATCGTAGGGCTTGGCTGTATACAATTGACTGAAAAATGTGTCTGGGATGGAAGTTAGAAACATGAAGGTAAATGTAGCGGTCGGTAGGCTTCCAATATAGGGTGGTAGAAATTTGTCTATTATTTAACTGTGCTGTAGTGTCCAGGAAGTGGATTTCCCTTGTAGACTGGTCCAGGCTGAGGTTGACAGTGGGGTGGAAGTTGTTGAAATCCTTGTGGAATTCTTCAAGAGACTCTTTACCGTGGGTCCATATGATGAAGATGTCATCCATGTAGCGTAAGTAAAGTAGGACTGTTAGAGGGCGAGAGCTGGGGAAATGTTGTTCAAGGTCAGCCATAAAGATGTTGGCATATTATGGTGCCATGCGAGTGCCCATAGCTATGCTGCTGATTTGGAAATAGAAATTGTTTCTGAATTGGAAGTAGTTGTGGGTGAGGACGAAGTCGCAGAGCTCTGTCATCAGGTGTGCAGTTTTGTTTTGGGAGATGGTGTTCCTGATGGCCTGTAATCTGTCTTTGTGTGGAATGTTGGTGTAGAGCAGTGGTCCCCAACCTTTTGAGGTTGTCGGGCGCCAGGGAGCGTGGCCGTTCGCCCACCGGGCGCCAGGGGGTGGGGACACTTGCGCGCCCGGGGGCGGCCCCCCCCATAGCCACGCGCCCGGGGCCGGTGCCCCCTCCAAAGGCTGCGTGCCCGGCACCGGCGCCCACCCCGCCAAGCGCTGCGCGCCCGGGGCCGGCGCTCACCGTGCGCCATGTGCCCGGGGCCAGGCCAGCCCCGAGCACCTGGCGGGTGCATGCAAATGCCCCCGCGGGTGCCATGGCGCCCACGGGCACCATGTTGGGGACCACGGGTGTAGAGGGCTTCTACATCTGTGGTGGCTAGGATAGTATTTTCAGGAAGATTATTGATGTTTTGGAGTTTCCTCAGGAAGTCAGTGGTATCGTGGAGGTAGCTAAGAGTGCTGGTAGCATAGGGTCTGAGGAGGGAGTCGATATAGCCAGATAATCCTGTGGTAAGGGTGCCAATGCTGGAGATGATGGGCCGTCCGGGATTACCAGGTTTGTGTATTTTGGGTAATAGATAGAAAGTTCCTGGTCGGGGATTGGGGGGAGGGGGGGGTGTTAGCATAAATTTGTTTTTAAGTAGCATCAGGGAGTTTCATGAGCAGTTTTTTCATGTTTTTTTGGTATTCCTTAGTGGGGTCACAGGAGAGAGGCCTGTAGAATCTGGTATTGGTGAGTTGTCTGTTCTCCTCCTGTTCATAATCTGCCCTGTTCATTATGACTACAGCGCCTCCTTTGTCAGCTTCTTGGATTATGATGTTAGGATTGGTTTTGAGGCTGTGAATAGCATTGTGTTGTGCATGACTGAGGGTGTAAGTTATATGTTGTTGTTTACTGATAATGTCAGCTCGAGCACGTTTGCAGAAGCAGGCGATGTAGAAATCTAGACTTTTGTTACGTCTGTTGGCCAAAGTCTATAAATATTTTCAAGTCAATAATATAGAGGAAGGGGTTATTTATTCTTCCTGAAGTCAGTAGCACTGGGTCCAAGGGAAAACATAGGCTAAGTATTAGAAATTTTTTAAGACTAAAAGCAGTTGGGCAATGGAACAGAGCAACATTGGAGCAATCTATCTGAGGTACTTGTATGGCCCCTATTACTGTGATAGTTGTGTGCCTCATAAGTCTCTGTGTTTATCCTCATAGGAAATTGTGGGGTAGAGGAGTGCTATTATTTCCATTTATAGATGGGGAACTGATTACATAGGGTCACTGGAAAATTTGTAGTGGAGCAGTGACTGAAATCCCAAGTTGCCAAAGTCCAAGTGTAGTGCCCTAACCGCTGGATCATCTTTCCTTTCTTGAGTGAAATATTAATTTTACAAATATTCCAAAACCAATTGTGGAAGCTGAGCAGCCCTGAAAATTCCAGGGTCAAACAAGTAAGGGTTTTGGAATCTCTTTCCTGTGTGTGCATATCATTTTCCACTTTTTAACATTCCCCTGCACCCATGCAAATTCCATGTAGATCTTGATAAACTATCTAAAGTGGCACTTAGAGCATATCTTAATGTCTGAGCTAGAGGGTGTCTATTTTCTCTTATTTCATCTGGTGGATCACAAGTATGTCATAATGATGGTAATGTGGAGAATATATATTTATATATATTCAGCTGCCAGATTTTAAGCTATGCCATCTTAGATCTATGTACTAGTTAGATGGAACCAGCCAGACCTTGGTTAGTTTACAGTATTTATATTTAAACCAGTTTGATCTGATATCTTTGATACAATGTAATATGTATCAGAGGGGTAGCCGTGTTAGTCTGAATCTGCAAAAGCGACGAGGAGTCCTGTGGCACCTTATAGACTAACTGAAGTGTAGGAGCATAAGCTTTCGTGGGCAAAGACCCACTTCGTCAGATGCAATATGTAATATGCAGATGTAATATGAGTCATGTTAGTTGGGTGTCAATCCAGATATTATAGATCGCCCTACAATGCATTCTCCTCAGCCACTCATACTACAGCTTTTTTTTTAAAGTGAATCTTGGGATGCTTTCTAACTTTTATTCCTTTATGTGATCATTGCTATTGTATGGATTAAATCACCACTGACTGTTCACTGCAGTTATGCAGTCAAGTAGCTAAACAAAAAAGCCTAATTGAGATTCACTCACTAGAACAAGAAAAAGGATAGATGCTTTACATTTATCAAACAGAAGCTCTAAGGAGGGAAATACGAGTCACAGTTTAATCTGTATTTTAATTGTGAAAAAATCTTCCCAATTATGTGTTAACTTTTAATAATTTAATAAAATAACCCCATTGGAAAATCCCTCTATAAAATGTATACTTGGCTCAAGAGGACAATTTCAATCCTTTCTTCCAGACAGGTAACTTATTGTCGTGCTTCTGAGTCATGGCTGTGACTCACATGGCTTGCTGTAGTGAAGATGAGTCACACCAGATTTTCTGACAGTAAGAGTGCCCTACTATCTCTTGCCACTTTATCTGCAATATATCCAGTGAGCCACACAGTTGTAGGTAGGCAGCAGAGAGATATAGTGAGAGGAGGAAAAAAGTCTTTCGTGAGTGATAAGTTTGATTTATCCTCTTGAGAGCTGGAGGGGGGAGTGGGGAAGAAGGGAGATGATGACAAAACAGATTGCTCTGTTAACAAAAATGGATAATGATTCATCTGAGGGCTAGAGTTCACAAGCAGTCAGGTCAGGATGTACTGGAAAGTTAAGAGTAAATTCTCTACATGTTGAACAGTGAGTAATGGAAAATCCTATGCAGGCTGAAGTGACTCAGGTCTGAAAACAAGAAACCAGTTATTTTCTCTGATAGGTGACATCCAGAAGAGGCAGCCATGTGCAGAAAGATGGTCTTGTATTAGAATTAAGCACCTTACTGGCATGTTAGCAATTACAACAAACAATAGTTCATGTTCTTAAATACCACATAGATTGTAAGAATAAAACATTTACTTTTTTTAGAACTGCACCCCAGTTTTCTATAAGAGATCCAAGGGTGAGTGATGGACTTTGTAACACTTCAGTCCTCTAAAAGCAATCAGGACAAAAGCATTGTAGGAGATAATATAAGCAACAACTCTGTTTTGGTAGAGAACTGGACAAGAAAACTCAGTAGGTCTCTTCCATCTCAATGTCTATAGTCTTGATTATGCCCTTGCCTGCGCTAAAGGAGGTTTTAGCAACATCCTCTGCACCATTTCCTTCTTTCTGTGCAGGGGTGGGACCAGATGGAGTGCAGTGGGCAGGTGCATTAAGCACATCATCCCCACATCCGCGAAGGGGAATCTGCTGCAAAATTATTGGAGCCTGAAGGCTCTTGTAACATTGGGGAGCCTTTGGCAGCTTTGATTCATTGATCCCAGTAACTTCTTTTTTGCCTTCCACTCTAAGACAGCTGGATGTCATAGGTAGGAAGGATACTTTAGAGGACAGGACACTGGACTGGGACTCAAGATTTTAGGTTAACTTCCCTGCTTTGTCACAGACCTTTTGTGTGATCTTGGGGATGTCACTGGATCTACCCAGTGCTGCAGATTCTCATCTGTAAAGTGGGAATAGTACATACTTATGTCACAGAGATGTGTAAATATCTGCTAACTACTATAGAGTGCGCATATTCCATGGTGATGAGGGATTCATAAATACCTAGATAGGTAGAAAGGCAGCACTTGTGGCATATTTACTAAATCTCTTTAATACAAAAAAGGCAACAGAGGAAAACCTCACTAGGGCCATCACAAGGCTTAACTAGATGGAGACTCAGTATGCAGCAAGCCGGGGTGTAAATCTACAGTGCTGTAGTCTGCAACACATGCTAACATTCTGTGTGCACCATTCTGCCATGCACCAGAAGTTCTGTAATGTCTTTTGACTTACTGCTGCAGTTAAGGTAGATGTGGAGTGGACTATCCCTTCCCAGGAGCAGACTCCATTGGAGTATGGGGTGGGGTGGGGGAGCAGAAGAGCCATTTGGCTATTAACATCATTTCTCATAGAAAAGATGCCTTAGCCATTAGACAGTGACCATACTGACAGTGACACTTCCAGTTCTGATGATGAAAACTTTGTACCCAAAAATGACATTTCAGGGCCACTGCCTCAAAATGAGGAGGTCATTAATTAAGACACAGAAATGCCACCAGTAGTGATAGATGCAGAATCTACACTCCATTTAGAGATTGTGCAGGCAGAAAAATAAGGACCTCAGAGATGTTGCGCAGCAAGAGCAAGAACTTATGACTAGCATAGGACACAGTGTAACAACAGTGGCATCAGAACCTGATATTTGACTCCTTGATAAAAACAATGTTGCTCAAATACAGTCATTTTTCAAAGTTAGTTGTTTTCAGATTCCAAGTAATATACCAAAAGATACTGAAAATCATGCTTTTCCCGCTCATCTGCTGACAAAAACTCTTCCAAATGGAGAGCTCTACACAAGAGACTGGCTCTGCTTAAGCATGGAAAAGCAGTCTCTGTACTGTGTACTCTGTTTGAAACATCAGTACTGTTTGATTCATCCAGTTGGAGCATCAGTAGAGGTTGGAGGAAGTTGGATGACCTAATACCTGCACATGTAGAATAGTGATAGAAATGTAGCCGTGTTAGTCTGGTGTAGCTGAAACAAAAAACAGGACTATGTAGCACTTTAAAGACTAACAAGATGGTTTTAATAGGTGATGAGCTATCGTGGGCCAGACCCACTATTTGATCTGAGAAAGTGGGTCTGGCCCATGAAAGCTCATCACCTAATAAACCATCTTGTTAGTCTTTAAAGTGCTACATAGTCCTGTTTTTTGTACCTGCACATGAAACTTCAGTATCACATAAAGATTACTATGTTATATGGAAATCAGCTGGTAGAGCAGCACTAGTTGACAGTTCAATTGAAAACTTACTTCTGAGTGAAATAAACCCAGAAACTGATAACTGGAAAAAAAAAAAACCCTCCATGAGCACATATGGAATATAACTCTTTCTTTCTGAATAGGTTTGTTAGGTTCCAGTCAATGTATCAGTGACCCTATAAATGGAAACTTTCTTGGTATACTAGAGTTTCTTAGCAAGCACGACCCATTTTTAATCACACTTTTTTCCGTTTCTTGCATCTAGACTTCTAATACTTCAGTCATCTGAAGAAGCAGTTTGTACCCACGAAAGCTCATGATACCATCTACAAGTTTTGTTAGTTTTTAAGGTGCTGCTAGACTATTCATTGTTTTTAAGCTTTTCCATAGAATCATAGAACTGGAAGAGTCCTCAGGAGGTGATCAGGTCCAGCCCTGTGCCCAAGGCAGGGCCAATCCCAACTAAATCAATCCAGCCAGGGCTTTGTCAAGCTGAGACTTAAAAACCTCTAGGGATGGAGATTCCACCACCTCCCTAGATAACCCATTCCAGTGCTTCACCACCCTCCTAGTGAAATAGTTTTTCCTAATATCCAGTACCTCTCTCACTGTAACTTGAGACCATTGCTACTTGTTCTGACATGTAGTGATGTACTGTGAACAGCCTTTCTCCATCCTCTCCACCTCCTTTCATGAAGTTAAAGGCTGCTATCAAAGGCTGCTATCAAATCCCGCCTCACTCTTCTGCAAACTAAATATGCCCAAATCCCTCAGCCTCTTCTCATAGCTTATGTGCTCTGGTCCCCTAATCATTTTGGTTGCCCTCTGCTGGACCCTCTCCAATGTGCCCACATCCTTTCTATAGTGGGGGGTCCAGAACTGGACACAATACTCCAGATGTGGCCTCACCAGAGCCGAAAAGAGGGGAATAAAAACTTCTCTAGATCTGCTGGCAATGCTCCTCCTAATGCAACCTAATATGCCATTAGCATTCTTGGCTACAAGGGCACACTGTTGACCCATATCCAGCTTCTCATCCACTGTAATCCCCAGGTCCTTTTCTGCTGAATTGCTACTTAGCCATTTGGTCCCCAGCCTGTAACAACGCTTGGGATTCTTCTGTCCCAAGTGCAGAACTTTACACTTGTCCTTGTTGAACCTCATGAGATTTCTTGTGGCCTAATCCTCTAATCTGTCTAGGTCACTCTAGACCCTATCCCTGCCCTCCAGCGTATCTACCTCTCCCCCTAGCTTAGTGTCACCTGCTAACTCGCAGAGGGTGCAATCTATCCCCTCATCCAAGTCATTAATAAAGATGTTGAACAAAACTAGGTCCTAGAACAGATCTTTGGGGCACGGCGCTAGAAACCGACTGCCAACCTGACATCGAACCGTTGATCACTACCCATTGGGCCTGACAGTCTAGCCAGCTTTCTGTCCATCTTACAGACCATTTATCCAATCCATACTCCTTTAATTTATAGACTAACTCGGCTAACCGTCTGCCACTTTTATCAGGCCATGGGAAAGAAATCTTAAAGCAGAAAGAACTGCTTTAAAAAATATTCCATCTCAGCCTGTTGACTGTATTTCCTAATATCAGAATTATGTTACATATTTTTATCAGGTTTTTTTATCTAGAATTAGAAATTCTAGAAGGCTTCAAATTAAATTTTCAAGTCTGCATTGGCCATGACAGTGGATCCAGTAAATAGCTGGGAAGTACAATGGAATACAAGTAATCCTCCTTGAGCAAAATCCAAACTGTATTTTTTCCAGTTGCGGCAACCAGACACTAAATCTTGTCAGCACTGACTGTGCTGAATTATGCAAAGTAGTAGTCACATACTTTGGAACAATCCACCAATTGTACAACCGTTTCAGTGCCAGTCCTCAAAAGAGGGAAATTCTGAAGCAGCATCTGCCTGTTTCCCTACATGATATGTCAACAATGAGATGGTCAGCATGAATTGATGGCGTTAAGTTAAACCAGTTGCAAAACATTTGGACTCTGTGAGAGAGACTTTAATTGAGCTTGAATCTCTTATTCTCGCAGCACAGGCTCGTACTGAGCTTAAGTATACATCCAAATTTTAATGCATTTTAATGTAGTTCATGTGGATGAAGCTGCTAAAAATGATCAATGAAACTAATCTTATAATTGAAGCACATAATGCTACATTTGATGTTGAACAACTTCTTATAGATATTCAAAAGATGTGATCAATGGTATATAATCCTTTCTGAGTCCAAATCAGTACCATAGTGTATTGACATTTTATCTGAGTTTTCCACCAATCGCAGCCTAACATCTCAATCTGATGCAGAAAGGCACTGTTGAGTCAGTTTTTGCGGTTATTATTGATTCCATCATATCTGGTCTTATGCATGCGCTGATTTGGGTCACTGTAACAAATTTGTACCCTTTTTGGATTCCTTTGGAAGTTCAGAGAACTAAGTGATGAAGATCTATATTCAGCGGCTGAACAGTTTCAACAAAGGTACAGCAACGAAATTTCAAGACATCTCTGTGACGAGATTTTCTTCTTGAAACGTATACATTCCACCAACTTTAAATCGGACTGCAAGCCAAAAGAACTGCTTTAAGAAATGTTCAGTCTCAGCCTGTTGACTGTATTTCCTAATATCAGAATTGTTACATATTTTTATCAGTTTTCCTGCATCAGTGGCTTCAGGTGAATGCACATTCAACTTGTTAAAACAAGAACTATCATCATTCTATAATGGGACAAGAGTGTTTGAATGGGCTCACAATGCTTAACATAAACAGTGATGTTGCATGTAAATTAGATATTTCTTGAATTATAAATGAGTTTGCACACAACAAAGCCAGAAAAGCATTCCTAAAATAAAGAGTTTTGCTTGCAGTGGAAACTCACAATTAAAGTTACATTTTTAATACATATGCTATTGGTATAATGACTTAATTGTTAATAAATAAATGTCTCAGGTGTTCATTTTCATATATTCTTTTGGGGTTTTTTTAGTATGAGAAGTTAGATATGTTGGGGGCTTGGGGTTGGGGCTCGGCTGGGGCCTTCAAACTCAATGTGATCTAGGCCTTTGTCATTCTCTGAGAGGGCCTGCTCAGGAGCCTTCTCTTTTCCCCATCCCTGTGCTCTTTATCTCCTCCCAGCTGGCTTGAGACTTCCTTGGGGGAAGGGATTTCAACATTTTCCCTTCTCTGATCCACATCCAATCCTGTTCCCGCTTTCTATCTCCTGCCAAGGTCCTCAGGAGGGAGTTGCCATTGTAGCCAGGTATGGACAGGAGTCTGTGGACCATGGACCTCCTCAGTGATGTCAGCACAGGCTCTTCCTTCTCCTGCACACCGCAGCTTCCTGTCAGGCTGGAGAAGAACAACCTAGCTTCCTCACCATCCCACCTAACTCCTTGCCCCTTCCTGCTGGCTCAAGACTTCCTGCTGCTCCCTGGCACTGAGAGGAGCTGCCATGGATTTCAGCAGATGGTCTGGAACCAAGGTGCTGACCGCACTCCCTGCCTCCTTACCCCTCCCTTCTGACTTAAGACTTCCCCTGGCACCTCTCTGTCATTTTGGCCATGCTTTCAAATGAGGGGCCTTGGGCAAATTGCCTCTATTGTGACCCCATCTTTCCAAGCCACACTGGCTAGAGCTGTCACTGGATCCAGTACGTCAAACCACACTATGGAGCTGCTGGTCCATGGCAGCAGAATCAATACAGTGACTTAATGCATGGAAACTGATTCATTGTAGATTCACACTCCAGTTTGCAATAAACTAAATTGCTATATAGAAGAGCCCATACTCAAACAACAAGATCCTATTCTGATGATGTGCATACAGGAAACTTAGGTAGGTATTCACTCACCATGGCTGCAGATTGGGTTTGCTATTTCTGTTACTGGAACTGAAATTCCCAAATTTAAAGGAGATGAACTTTCCCTGTGTATAATATAATCTCTTTTTTCCTCCCTTTCTTTGTCCTTTAAAAGAATAACAACAACATGAGAGTCAAAGATCAATGTTCAGATGGGTTTTTAAGGCAATTAAGAAAAAATTAAAAATCTAATTTAGATTTTAACTTTTTATATGGTTTGGTCAGTGTACTAGTGTTGGCACAGTTGGGTGGGGCAGTGAAGACTGATTATGCTAGTGTGAGATAACCAGGAAAGAAAACTGACCAATGTTGTTTTGGGATTTACAAGACTGCAGAGAGATGTTTAAATTATCCTATACAATATTTTCATGCAAATTTTCAAAAATTCATGAAAACAAACATTTCTGTGTTTTGTTACCACCACCTGAAATGCAGGTCAGTGTGCTCACACAGAGTTTGAGGCATGTAGAGGAATATTTGAGGCCTAAAACTAGTTGGCAGTATCCTTTAAATATGCTAGTGCACAGCTTTCAGGAGATGAATAGGCACAATAATAAGTGCCATGGAGAAGCTTAAGCCATACATATTTTATGAGAATTTCAGAGAACTGCCACACAAAAGCAGAAGTAAGATATTGTCTCGAGTATTATCACATAACCCTTCTACAGGATACTTTAGATAAGAGAAAAGTTGAAACTCATGCTCACTAGAAAGTAAGGTTCATTGGTTGTGGGAAAGGAAAAGAAGACAGCAGCTCTTCACAATGTATCTTTTGCCACGTAAGTGCAGGTATTGTGATTATCAGGATCCTTATTCACCATTCCATGCTGCTGGGAATTTTTTTAAAGTAAGGATTGTTGGACTGTGGCCAAGTCACATTATGCCCAACTCTAGTTTCAAAAGCTGAACTGTTTGCACAGTTTTGCAAAATTTTAGTGATTGCCCATCTTTCCATTAGTTCCCAGTTGTTTTACAACTGTTATGAGACAGTGTATTGTTCGCTACTTCCTCCTTCCCCTGGGGAAACAGCTTTTTTTGCCAGTGAAAATGAAGATGGTTATTCTCTAAGATTAAATGTATATTTTATTTTAAGCAACAAACTTTTTTAACCTTTTTAATTATTTGATTTGGAGGACATTTCTAGGTAAACACATGTCAAACAAGATGGTTTGAATACAATTTTTAGGTGTGTTTATATTAAGTAAGAGTGATACTTGTTAAATATTCTTGGTTCATCTTAGAATCATCATAGAAGATTAGGGTTGGAAGAGACCTCAGGAGGTCATCTAGTTCAACCCCCTTCTCAAGGCAGGACCAATCCCAACTATATTATTCCAGGCAGGGCTTTATTGAACCAAACCTTTAAAACCTCTAAGAATGGAGATTCCACCTCTGCCCTACTCAACCCATTCCAGTGCTTCACTACCCTCCTAGTGAAGTAGTTTTTCCTAGTATCCAACCTAGACCTTCCACACTACAACTTGAGACTATTGCTTCTTCTTCTGTCATCTGCCACCGCTGAGAATAGCCTGGCTCCATCCTTTTTGAACACCCCTCCCCCTTTCAGGTAGTTGAAGGCTTCTATCAAATAGTCTGAGGTAAACAGGATGGAGTTTAATAAAGACAAATGCAAAGTGCTCCACTTAGGAAGGAACAATCAGTTTCACACATACAGAATGGGAAGTGACTGTCTAGGAAGGAGTACCACAGAAAGGGATCTAGTGGTTATAGTGGACCACACGCTGAATATGAGTCAGCAGTGTGATGCTGTTGCAAAAAAAAGCAAACATGATTCTGGGATTTATTAACAGGTGTGTTGTGAGCAAGACACGAGAAGTCATTCTTCCGTTCTACTCTGTGCTAGTTAGGCCTCAGTTGGAGTATTGTGTCCAGTTCTGGGCACCGCATTTCAAGAAAGATGTGGAGAAATTGGAGAGGGTCCAGAGAAGAGCAACAAGAATGATTTAAGGTCTAGAGAACATGACCTATGAAGGAAAGAATTGGGTTTATTTAGTTTAGAAAAGAGAAGATTGAGGGGGGACATGATAGCAGTTTTCAGGTATCAAAAAGAGTGCCATAAGGAGGAGGAAGAAAACTTGTTCAACTTGGCCTCTGAGGATAGAACAAGAAGCAATGGGTTCCGGTTAATGAGTTTTGTGCTACTCAAGAACTTGTATCTTTCACCAAAGAAGTTGCTCCAAAAAAAGATGTTGTCCAATCTACCCTTTCTTTCTCTTTAGAAGATCAGTTCCCATTTTAGCAAGTTCTTAGTTCACAGCCATTTAGAAATACTACAGTTAAGAGTATAAATATATATGTAAAATGTTATTAGAATATTTGTAGTTTTATGTAGCCTAATACACTAAGGATTAAATCTTAAATTTAAAGAAATGGAGGATACAGCGATGGAAATGTATGTCAATATGAGCACTGGCATACAAAGAAAATAATAATGAATAATACAAAAAAGCTAATAGTGCTCATTAGACACTCTGACAATGGTGTATTTTTTTAATGGAAAAGAAGCATCACTAAGCAGGACTGCACTTCATTTTTTATCCCCCCGCCCCCTTTTTGTATGTATTCTGGCAACAGTTTGAAACTCCCTTTGACAGAAAATAGTTTATATCAGCTATTCAAACTCTGAAGTCTAATTGAGAGAGAAAAAGAAATATCCTTTCTCCAAACTTTAAACTCTATACTGCCAGCTAACTTTGTACTGGACCTCTCTTAAAAATCTGTTCAAACCATTGAAGACACAGCTGGAATACTTGGAACCAGCTGACGGGAAACTGCAAAGCTGTGTGTCTGACTATGAGGAAAAACAGATTCTCTGTTGTTTGTATTGAAATATGATATAATAACATATTCTCATGAATGATATTCACCAGGAATACATGACTGGAAAATAAGTTCTCCAATAAGCAGTTTTCTCTTTTCCCTTCTATTATTAGTATCTGTAAAATCTCAGTCAGCAGATTTCTTTAAGGCTGTAGGCATCTTGGTTAATCCAGATTATTGCCACCTGGTAGCTGATGCAAATTCCTTCTACTGTGAGGAAATTACAGATTATTTTACAATTAAAATCTTGCAGATGCAGACTTAATCGCTTGTTTTCAACTATTTCAGCAGGGATTTTTGAGGGTGCAAAGTTTTCTGACTCATTGAAATGGTAGTTTGGGAATCTTCATCCTACAATATGGTCTCTGGATCCATGTCCTTCCTGGCTGGAGAAGGTCAGAAGGGAAACACTGGTATACTTCTGGAGAGGATTGTTAATATCTCCTTTGGGATGTCAGAGACGTAGCATGTCTCAAGGATACAACTGTGAAATCTTTGCTCAAAACCCTACAGCCTGATGCTGACAGTCTAGTGAACTGACAGCCTGGTAGCATTTTCCATTTCTGGTTAAGATTAAAGAAGGTGTTGTGGTGAGACAACTGAGTTGCCTATTTGCCTGAGATCTTCTTGACCCTTATTAATCTGGGAATAGGAACAAAGGAAGATATAAGACCCAAACCATGCTGGTGGAATTAGTGGATGGTCTCCTCAAGATGGTTTAAAATCAGCTGTCCATGCATTGCAGTTAGCTCTTTGATACCATGGATCATGAGGCATTGATGATTGACAGTAGCAGGCATGGATGGGCTGTTCATTAATTACTTAATTGTTTCATTGCTGATAATTCCTGGAGCCAGATGTGGGGCATTTGCATCTTCTCTCAAAGGGTACTATCTTGTCTCTTTCCTTGTTCAAGGTGTAAGTAGACAGATATGAGGTTAGTGAGGAGATATGGCCTGCAGTGTTTTCTGCATGTGGATAACACTCCGCTCCGAGTGCTATTGTACCTGACATAAAGTGTGCTATTGAAGCCATGGTCTGGAGACTGGCATATGTATGAGAGTGAGTCACTGGTGAGTCTAGGTAAAGCTGCAATGATGCTGATTACTTAGAGCTAATGACTAGAAGATTATTATGAGGATAATATTTTTGCAGAAAAACTATTTTTGAACATCTCTAGTTTTGACCTGTAAACCCCTAAATAGCTACAGACCTGTCTATTTGAAAGACTTTCTCTCCATGCCTTACTGCTGCAGTATCGGTGAGCAGAAGACCTAAGCTGCATTCATTTTGATGTTTATATAAATGGGGCTGGTGATAGTGTGTTCTCTGTGAGGGACCCTTAACTATGAAACAAAATCCTGGCATACTCACAGTAGGGATGTAAGCGACTACTCTCTCAACTAGTTGCTTCTCCCTCCTTGCTGCCTCTATTAAAAGCCAGTTCCCCCTAGCACCATCTCTGCAGGGGTGGGGACAGGGGAGGCAGAGGGCTCGCGCCCAGTCCCAGATGCTGCATTTCTGCTTTTTGAATGTATTAAGAGCTTGCCAGCTCTTAATGCATTTAAAAATCAAAAGCACAGTGGAGGGAATCCAGTGCAAGTTGAGACAGCTGATTCCTGGCTTGTGCTGAGTCCTCCCTGCTGCGCTTTAGCCTTTCAGATGTATTAAGAGCCAATAGGTGGGGTTTGTGCCCAGGCCGGGAGCTCACCCTGCTGCAGATCCCCTGCTTATCGACTAATCAACTAGTCAATGGAAAATCCATCCACTAGGTGATTAGTTGATTCAAATAAATTTAACATCTCTAACTCAGGGATTGCTTACCTTCAGGAAACGCTGCAAGATCGGCCTATTTTTCCTGGGTGGTTGAACATGTTGGAACCTGTCGAGAGTGGCTATTTATGAGGGATTTAGTTTTGGTGGGGAAAATGTTGCCTTTTCTGTTTGGGATGGAGTTTTGCTGGAATGGGTATTTGCTACAGGATGAGTTTGCTGTGTTTTTATTCAAATAATACCAAAGGCGTCTAAAAGTGGGGGCACCTTTTTATATGCTAAAAATGTGTTAGCTTTCATCTTATCTACCCACAGTAAATCACAAATTCCTCAGGGCAAATGTGCACACGTGCCTATAAGAGACTGCACACATATATGTGGCTATATAAATGGTTTTGAGATTAATATTGTATAATAAAAGTATATTTCAGGAACAAAAATATGCCAAACCACAAACCTGAAGCATTACTGAATCAACTGCAAACCACCAAAAGTACTTACTGGAGCAGATTCCTTTGACTTGGTTCTATTCCTCTGTGGCCTGTTAACTATTTGCTACTACAATAGCACACAAATGGACAATAAAGTGTTATATAAAGCAACATTTCTGCTGTCAGCTGCACCCCAGCCATTGATGCGGCTCACTAGGGAGCCATTGAATTAAATGGTGCAGTCAGCTGGTTATATTTTTCTCTTCCCTTGTGGAATGACTTCATCTCATTACCGCCCAGGTGAAACTGGAGCTCTCTACCTCAGCAGTCTGATTCTGATTTCTTAGGGGGAGCTGGGTTTTATGACTACTGAATGCAGAAGGCCAAGAACAGTGATGCACTAGGCCTATTTTAAATACAGTACAGCAGCTTTTATCACTGTTATTACTGTTGGGATTGATTGCTTGACTGTCCTAATGGGCTTCAGTTTTAACTACTTGGGTGGAAAGTTGAAGAAGGCTATAAAAGAAAGAGATAATAATACTACAGAGGAATATGTGAATTGAAAGACTCTCTCCCATTACTTCTGAAAAGTACCTAGCAATTGTTAATCACTCCTGTCCTGGGTTCCAGTCCATCTACAAGTCAACAACTAGTCTGGTGACTCCTAGGGCAGATGTATAAGCCCCAGAGGAGGAATAGCAGCTCAGTCTGCTCAGTATCACTCCAGGGTTGAAACTTTCTCTTGTCTGACAGTGGTAAAAGACACCCTAAGCCTTCACCTGCTCCAGCTCCCACCCTCTTTCTAGTTCTGCTCTAGCTTTGTTCTCTGTCTAACCCTGCTCTGGATTCTTGTTTCCAGCTCTGACCCGCTGACTCAGACCCCTGGGCCTAAGCATTCCATAAGTTTCTGATGGTCATTCTGTATGTAAAATAGCTAGAGTGCTTGTATTTCTTAGATTTTTAATTGCTTTTCATTTTGTGAGTATATTTAAATATATAAATGCACAGTCCATAAAACACTGATGTCATAAAGAAAATTTGCCACACAACTTTTCTTAAATCTACTAGTATTGTACAATATTTTAAAAAGTTATATGAAGACTGCGTCATAAGATACTTACCTATGTTCCTACAACAGTTATATAAAAAAAGTTGTACCCTGTCACCGATGGGGTATGTGTTTGTGACAGATTTGCTGGACCCCTAGGCAAAATATGTGTGTGTGGGGGGGGAGGGGAGGATGTTGCTCCAAGCTTCCAGAAGGGGCGAAGCCTCTGGTGGAAGGAGTGGGGCTGGAGCAGACAGCCCTCAGTGCTGCCTGGAGTGCTCTGTGCAGGGCTCTGGTGGCAGGACTCCAGACGCTGCTGCTCCTGCAGTAGCAGTAGTGGCAGCAGAAAGCCCTGGGCCCTTTTGAATTGCTGGGCCCCAGGTTTGTCCCTCCCTTGTTGGTAGGCCTGTCTGTCACTTCTGTGTTGATTTCAAATCAGCTAGTGACAGCAACAATTACCATAATAATATTGAATTTGCTATAGCCACAAATAAGGGCAAACATTTACATTCTGCTTCAGTGGCTGAAAAAAATACCTGAATGTAGAATTTAACAGGAGAGATTCCTTCTGATTCTAATTCTAATAGGGCAATCCTGCATTCGGGGGCGGGGAGAGACAGAAATCTGCTTTCTGGATTCTTCCTTATCAGACAATATCATTTTACTTGGGAAAAACATAAGACTAGTTCCACAATCTTTAATTTCCAGAACCTAGTGCTATATGGACTAAAATTCGGATAAGAGGGGAGGCTGAGTGCCAAGAATGAGTATCTAATAGAGGATCGTTGGAATCTGATGCTTAATGAAGCTCTGCAGCTTCACACAGAAAACTATTTTCTTCGTTGTCTCCTTCCAGAGACCAGATGGAAAAACATGTATCCCAGTGCACTAGGGAGTTCTAAATTTAATTGTATTCCACCAACTCACACACTTTTTAAAAGCATCTTGAATATAAGTTCCCCAACAACAACCACTTTCAAATTATAGAAAGTTATTGCAAACTTGGTAATACAGATAACTTTGCAGGAACCATAATAGGTAGCACAAAGAATAAATATAGGTCTCCAAGGAGCCTGCTCATTTTAATGAAAGCCAATAAATAGGTACTTCTAAATCCTGAATTCCTTTTAAATAAGTCAAGCTGAAGAACACAATTAGCTCACATAAATCTGCTGGTTTCTCTGACCTATTAATCCCAAGTGTTTCATGTTTGTGCTGTGCCACTGGAAAGCAAATGTAATCAGGGTTCTGCTTGTTTGTCTTTCCTTTCAATAACCAAAAGGGAGGTTAGGTTTGGGGCCCCTCATCTCAGCAGAGACCCAACATAGGTATTTATAAATAGTATTGGTCAAAATGTTTGGCTAAAACTCTTTTTACGGAAAAATGCATATTTGGTGACACTGAAAAGACTTACAAATTCACCTTCCGTCAGATTTTTCATGCTTAAAAAATCAACAATAACAAAAAAAATTCCCACATTTTCTAAACAAAACATTTTGATATTTTTGGTATGAAATAACTTTTGTTTTTAAAGAAATAAAAAACCTTAAAAATGGTCAAAATTGAAACAAAATGTTTAGTTTTAGGTCAAATAAAATATTTTATTTAAGTGGATTTGTGTGAGTGAAAATTCTGGACAATTTAGTTTTTAGTCTATGTTAACTTCCTCTGGAACTTTTAGAGCATTCCAACAAGGCCCACGCTGGTAACTCAGTGCATGAAATGTCTGATGGGGATAACACACCATGTAAACTAGTCGTGCTGAACCTTATCTCACAGAGGAGTCACAAACCTAAACTCAGCCTTGTCTGCGTATTTTAATAAGATGTAAAGTCACCTGTTTTTATTTATATTTTAAGTTCAGCTTGTTGTATATGTATTTAGGTAGTTTGTTTCCATGTACAGTATTGTCTGTTTACACACTTGTAACTAAAGTGATATAAATATGTCAACAAAACATTAATGGATTGTTACGTGGTGTTGAAGCAAGACACTGACCTTATAAAATACTCAGGTGGGCTATAGGTTAGGCATCTCTGATGTAGACAAACCCAATGTGTGTGCATTTCTGTGTGTTATAGACTGGAAAACTTCTGTAAGGGAAGGTTTCAGTATCACTATTCTAATAAGTCACAGAAAGCATTGGGGGAAAATGTTTATTAAAATGATGAAATGTGCCTTCTGTGGGGGTTTTTTAAAGTTCAGATTGAAATCTACAAAGACAGCTTGGCAGCAACAGTAACAGTCTCTAGTCAGTAGGAAGGTTTTGAGATCAGTTGTAATGAGACTGGTTCATTGTGAGGCCATGAAGAATATTGTCAGTGCTTACTCATTTAGTTCCTGCTGGGAGATGTCAGAGTCCAGGTTGCTGCCCCCATAGCAAATGGTCTGTAGTTAAGCTAGGGGTGGTATATATAGTCTAAGGATGGTCAGGCCAAAAATCAGCCTAAAGTAAACTGGCAAACCAGAGGAAATCTTTGTCTGTTAGCTAGAGACAGCGATGCTTGAATCTGAGTGCACAGTTTGCGATTCACTCTGCAGAGATAAGGTCATATACTAAAGGAGGCTAGACAGTGGAAAACACCAGGGAGGCAGAGGTCATAGTTGGAGATGAGTGGTTTAGAGTAGTGGTGACTTCCTCTAGTACAGAGTGGCTGAACATCTCATGGGAGTTTACTGTGAAGATTGTCTAGCAAAATCATAATTCCATTCTTGCTGGAACAAAACTGCATTCATCCCTTCAAGGCACACTGTGTAACCATTTTGACTTGGTTTGTTTTGAAAGAGGAGAGGGCATGTCGTCAGTAGATCTCCCTAGAGGATGACTCCACAATGCTTTCAGACCACTAGCTACAAACTTGTGATCCTTACCAAATACGGCAGAAAGCAAAATTGTGCTATGCTTGGTACTTTTTGGCAGAAAAATCATGGTTCACTAATGGCATTTTCTCGGTCAAATGCTGTTCAACTACATTCTTGTAATTAATATTTTATCAGCCACTAATAGCACTTTATGCAGAATTCAGAAATGCTGGTGAGACTTACACTGCAACTATTAGCTTTAATCTATTATTTTGTTCAGATAACAATCTTTCCATTTCTATTTTAAAGTGATGCACTGACAAATAATATTTTCGTATTTCTTTCCAAGCAGTGTGGATGAAATATACCATAACTATAGTGAAAATGACCACCATGTAGTGTTACTGTTTACAGCTTTACTGTGTATTATTATCCAGTATTTACAACAGAGATATGACAATTTGGGGGCAGTCTTCTCTCAGGCAACCCAGCTTGTTTTCAAGTCCAGGGAAACTGTCATGACTTACAGGCCTGAACTGCTACTCTGTTTCACTGCTTTACCCAGTGCTTGGCTGATTGGGGAAAATAGGGGGCCCTTTCTGAAAGGAAGGACCAAACCTTGGGTTAGGAGTTTTTAGCTGCAGTGTGGAGGAAGAAGCACTAGTGGCTTCTGGCTCCCCACACAAAAAGCAGCATCAGCCTCCCTGGAAGGATTAGCACCAGCTGCTGTGTCCACAGAGCCTGATGCCACAGGGACCAGCCTGCCTGGCTTGCACTACAGCTACCATCCATGCCACAAATGCCCAAGATGTATTCCCCTTCCCTATGGGGCCTGTCTGCTGATGTCTGCATGGAGCCCTCTCCCATGTGGCAGGCGCCGAAGGTGTCCCTGGCTCAGCAGTGCACCAAGACACTGACCATGCAGGCACATATCTGGGGAGGGAGGTGACCCACACAGGCCTAGCAACTGCGGTCAGGAGGTTGCTGCAGCCAACCTAAGTGGTACAAACTGCAGTGCAGTGTATCCTGGCTGTGTTTGCCTATCCAGCCTGGTTTGTACCTTTCTACCTGGTTCCAGCTTTTCTGTTGCTCTAAGCACCACCCACTCCTTGTTTCCTCAAGGAATCTGGTGGATTCTCCATTCCTGGTAATGTTAGAATCAGGAGTAGATGTTTTTCTAAATGATATGCTCTGTCCAAACAAGAATTGTGCGAGAAAAGCTAGGCGGTTATCACAGTGGTTCCTTTTGGGTTTTGAATCTATGAATTTATTGATCTTTGTTTGCTAGTTAGAACAATAAAAGATTTTGAGTCTTACAGGTGAAATGAAAGTTGAGGTACACTATATGTTTGTTTTTGGGTTTGAGAGAAAATACTTAGAATGCACTTCCTCAGTTGTCATTCAATCCAATGTTAATTACATTGTGGGTTTTCCTCTAAAGACATGTTGTTGGAAAGCACATCAGTGACAAAATGATGATGCCTAAATGGTTTGTAAATGTGTCATTTTGAGATATTAATCTGAGGAATTCTTAACATCTCCATAGTTAGCAGTATAATAGCTTCATATTAACTGCATATTATTATATGGTCATATTTTGATAGCCTTGCTCTTTTGAATAATCCTTTACTCCATCTACAGTAGTATCAACATCAGTGGGAATACTTGCAGAGTAAGGCTACGTCTAGACTACAGGCTTTTGTCGACAGAAGTTTTGTCAATAGATACTGTCCACAAAGCTTCTGTCGACATAGAGCATCTAGACTACATCCAGTTCTGTCGACAAAGAACTCTGTCGACAGAAGGCATTATTCCTCGTAGAATGAGGTTTACAACCGTCGACAAAACTGCTGAGTTCTGTCAACGTTATAGAATCATAGAATCATAGGACTGGAAGGGACCTCGAGTGGTCATCGAGTCCAGCCCTCCGCCCTCAAGGCAGGACCAAGCTCCGTCTACACCATCCCTGACAGATGTCTATCTAACCTTTTCTTAAATATCTCCCGAGAGGGAGATTCCACCACCTCCGTTGGCAATTTATTCCAATATTTGACCACCCTGACCACCCTGACAGTTAGGAATTTTTTCCTAATGTCCAATCTAAACCTCCCTTGCTGCACTTTAAGCCCATTACTCCTTGTCCTGTCCTCAGAAACCAAGAGGAACAAATTTTCTCCTTCCTCCTTGTGACACCCTTTTAGATATTTGAAAACTGCTATCATGTCCCCCCTTAATCTTTATTTTTTCCAAACTAAACAAGCCCAGTTCATGAAGCCTGGCTTCATAGGTCATGTTCTCTAGACCTTTAATCATTCTTGTCGCTCTTCTCTGTACCCTTTCCAATTTCTCCACATCTTTCTTGAAATGTGGCGCCCAGAACTGGACACAGTACTCCAGCTGAGGCCTAACTAGTGCAGAGTAGAGCGGCAGAATGACTTCACAAGTTTTGCTTACAACACACCTGTTGATACAACCTAGAATCATATTTGCTTTTTTTGCAACAGCATCACACTGTTGACTCATATTCAACTTGTGGTCCACTATGACCCGTAGATCCCTTTCCGCCATGCTCCTTCCTAGACAGTCGCTTCCCATCTTGTATGTATGGAACTGATTGTTCCTTCCTAAGTGGAGCACTTTGCATTTCTCTTTATTAAACCTCATCCTGTTTACCTCTGACCATTTCTCTAACTTGCTAAGGTCATTTTGAATTATGTCCCTATCTTCCAAAGAAGTCGCAACCCCACCCAGTTTGGTATCATCTGCAAACTTAATAAGCGTACTCTCTATCCCAATATCTACATCATGATTGAAGATATTGAACAGTACGGGTCCCAAAACAGACCCTTGCGGAACTTCACTTGTTATCCCTTTCCAGCAGGATTTAGCACCGTTAACAACAACTCTCTGACTACGGTTATCCAGGCAATTATGCACCCACCTTATCGTGGCCCTATCTAAGTTATATTTGCCTAGTTTATCAATAAGAATATCATGCGAGACCGTATCAAATGCCTTACTAAAGTCTAGGTATATGACATCCACCGCTTCTCCCTTATCCACAAGGCTCGTTATCCTATCAAAGAAAGCTATCAGATTAGTTTGGCATGACTTGTTCTTCACAAACCCATGCTGGCTATTCCCTATCACTTTATAACCTTCCAAGTGTTTGCATATGATTTCCTTAATTACCTGCTCCATTATCTTCCCTGGGACAGACGTTAAACTGACCGGTCTGTAGTTTCCTGGGTTGTTCTTATTCCCCTTTTTATAGATGGGCACAATATTTGCCCTTTTCCAGTCTTCTGGAATCTCCCCTGTCTTCCATGATTTTTCAAAGATCATAGCTAAAGGCTCAGATACCTCCTCTATCAGCTCCTTGAGTATCCTGGGATGCATTTCATCAGGACCTGGTGACTTGCTGACATCTAACTTTCCTAAGTGATTTTTAACTTTTTCTTTGTGTATCCTATCTTCTAAACTTACCCTCTCTCTGTTATGTCGACAGAACTCAGCAGCAGTGTAGATGCAGGTATAGTTTTATTGACAAAAGTCCACTTTTGTCAACAAAACTCTTTTGTCTAGACATACCCTAACATACTACTCACACTGGGTACTACCTTACACTGTAAGTAATTTATGCAGGTCTGAATTTGGCATCTAATGCTGGAATTCAATTTTATCTTTAAAACATATACCTCAGTTTATACTTTAGTATGTATTCTATAATAAAGAAATTATGATAAAATAAATTGTAACTACATCTCTAACTGAATTGTATATATTTTAATCTAATCACAGTTTATTTTAACATTAATTTTTGTTGGAGTTCTGAAAAGGTATTTTAAAGGACTAAGTAGGGAGACATTTTACACAGCATGTTTTGATTGAAAATGACATGGTTTTACAAAGAAAAGAATACTTGATATTCAGTTTTGAGAAGGTACTGTAACATTAGCTAATGAAAGGTATGGCTGATAAATGCTATTGTTGACTTTGGCTCTTAAAATCATATCCTCAATTACACTTAATGTAAAAATTGATGGAAAATTGCATAAAAAAAGAGTGAAGAAAGGCAGGCAAAAAGATAGCCTTAACTAGCAGCTCTTCAAACTGAATAGAGAACCATACTGATGAAGCACTGAAGGGATTGCTATTGTGATTCCATTTGTCAGAGTGAGATCAATGAAAGAATAAAGACCTGGGAGGCACAGTTCTAAAACGGGCAGCTAATATCAGAAAGAAAAGACAATAAAGACATTTTAAATTGAACATTGTACTTGGTGACAGAAGGAACTGAAACTTTTAACAAGAAACCCAAATTGGAAGGTACAGTATTAGGTCAAAGAGCATAGGTCCCAGAGAAGAGTCTGAGAGATAATGGAGGATACGCTGATTTAAGAGAAATTTGGATGGTACTTGAGAAAATGAATCATTAGGGTCCTGATGGATGCGGTGTTGAGATGTTACAATATAAATAAAAATATGAGTTCCATTGTTGAAAGGAAAAGGATATATTTACTGGACCATCAGAAGTTTTGCAAGATGAATAGCTTTCTCTGAGACATATATACTGTCATATAATAGCTGTTTTAATTGCATTTATTTCCGATAAATATGTGACTCATTTGTGATGTGGTAGGTTATGAACTTGACTTCGGAGTAATTTGCTGAAACAAAATTGTGACTCAGTGCATGACATGCTAGCACCTCACTAGAATTTAAACCCTTCTGGTGGGGATAACACCATCTTTGGATATTCCACATGATATATTTTAGGTGCAAGTCTATACTTGATCCTGATCATTTCAGTTTAGACTATAGACAGAAGCTGTGTGTATGTTCAGTGTAAAGAGAGGTGTTCTAGTGGAAAGATTCCCATTAATGTTGTTAACATCATTTTATATTAATATGACACTTTTAATCTCTCAAAGATCTCAAAACTTGTTTTAGTGACTTCAAGCTAAGCACAGGGATTATTTCATTTAGCATTAGCATAGAAACACAGGTACTTCTAGGGTAAAACTTGGCAACTGTTGATCATTTCAAACAAACACTACTGTGAGGGAGTGAGAGAGGGCCTGGCAGGGCTGGGGCTAAACAAGGCTTTTTTGCCCAATTAGCCCTGTCCCGTTTTACCTGCGGCCAATGCCAGGCCTAAAGGGAAGATAAAAGAGAACAATCTGACTCAGTTAGGGTATGTCTAGGCATACCGCACTTGCAAATGAAGCCCGGGATTTGAATTTCCCGGGCTTCATTTGCATAAGCGGGGCTCCGCCATTTTTAAAACCCCACTCGTTCGAACCCTGTGCCGCGCGGCTACACGGGCACGAACTAGGTAGTTTGAACTAGGCTTCCTAGTTCGAACTACCGTTACTCCTCGTGGAATGAGGAGTAACGGTAGTTCGAACTAGGAAGCCTAGTTCGAACTACCTAGTTCGTGCCCCGTGTAGCCGCGCTGCACGGGGTTCGAATGAGCGGGGTTTTAAAAATGGCGGCGCCCCGCTTATGCAAATGAAGCCCGGGAAATTCAAATCGTGGGCTTCATTTGCAAGTGCGGTATGCCTACATTACCCTCCTAGTTCGAACTAGGAGGGTAGTGTAGACATACCCTGAGTGAAGTTTCTCTGTAGGAATTAGATGCATGTACAGTCTTTGTCATTCAGGTGTTGTTGTTCTGATGGTGAAGTATTCTTCGATGTAGGACTGGTTTCAAGGAGAAGGGAGGGACCACAAGACAGATCATTTAAAAATATTTAAAATTAATTCAGCCTAATTGGTGAAGTCAGCATGTGTCAGAGTCTTCCAGAGCTGTTAGCCCAGGGAAAGGTATGTAGTGTGGTACTTCATAATTTATAGATACAAAGCCAAGACTGAATCTATTAACTAGATACAAATAAAATTCTTTTAATCTTTATGTTGCTTTCTGTTGCTGTTATTGCTTGCCCAGGTCGTGTAAGTTGACTTCTAATACTTATTAATTGGGACTAGAACTGTATAGTACTTTCATCTGCACTTCTTTAACACCACTGACTTCAGTGGTGTTATTACTACTAATTTATACCAGTGGAAGTGATGAGAGCTTTTGGCCCCAAGACATTTCAAGGGATTCCAAAGTGAGAGTACAGGGTTGGGTCCTTTTCTGTGTGTTCACATTAAGAATTTACTCTTATTATGCCTTTTGGGCTATTTGTGTAATGGCTTCCAATAAAATGGACTTGCTCTGTCAGATGAGAAGCAAACTTGACATTTTCTTGAGTAGTTAGCAGTTCCCACCAAATATCTTGCTGTTTTGTCAGTTGATTTTTGCATGCTTGTAATATGACCCTGTAGGATTCTGCTTCACCACTGCTGTGTATGCTCTGAGAGCTATATATGCTGAAGAGAACAAGAACACATTTCTGCAATTAATAATAGAAAAGTTGCCTTTTTTAAATGTAACAATGCGAGGTAAGCTCCAGTCCATCATGCTTTGTGAACCAGCATCCGGCAGCTGCTGAATAATAGAGACGAAATGATAACTCTTTTGCTCCAGTGAATATTCTGTGGTGTTTGTTATTCATGAATCCCTGTCTTTATGGAAGTTTATTTGATCAAATGTGTGAGTGATGCTATGATTGCCTGGAGCCTACTTTGAGTCACATTTTTCAATGTTATCTCTGTGCCTTAGTAATCTTGCAAGTGCTTGTGAAAGAAGGGATTGCATTGTGGATAAGGTGGAATTTTCTGCCATTCCTAGTGAAATCTAGAAAATTCACATCCAGATCTGCAGTTACAGTATTTTGAAGTAGTATTATCAGTAGTTATAAAGCTGCTGCTAGGAATAAAAGCAATAAAACATTCCACTGTTTCTGGGTCTAGAAATAATTTGAGCTGATGCTTTAGCCTTCTGGTGCAAACTGAAAACCTCTTCATCTTACTCATGTCTCTGTGGCATTGCCATCTGCCATATGAACTAGCATGGAGGACTCAATAAATTCAGTACAGCAGGAAATTCTTTTTAGAATTGGTTAAGCTTGCTGTCCATGTGAGACATAATCCTGGCTCAGAAGCTGTACACCACTGAATAGAGGAACGTAGTGGTGGTGGTGGTGCTGGGGAAGGGATGAATTTATTTATTTAGTATGTGCAGTTGTCTAGCCAAGCAATGGCACCTT
This sequence comes from Pelodiscus sinensis, assembly GCF_049634645.1. Taxonomy (NCBI): domain Eukaryota; kingdom Metazoa; phylum Chordata; order Testudines; family Trionychidae; genus Pelodiscus; species Pelodiscus sinensis. Next base: position 225,051,073 of record NC_134712.1, read on the forward strand.
CACTGGCATGATGCAGTTCTTCAAGACCACCGCTAAACCTAGTCAGCGGGTAGTTATCACCAGTGTGCATCATCATCTGTGTTGTACCGCAGCTGCACAAAGGGTAATCACGAGGGCCCCAACGATATTGGTTGGCTGCAGAGAGACCTTGCCCATTCCAGAACCTGTTCAACAAGGAGCACTGGTGACATGCTGAAGTGATTAGGGCTAAATGTGTCTCTTCGCATCAGTCTCTTTGTCTCTAGATTCTTTCTTCCTCCCTGGGCTGGGGTTTGAACTTGCCCTTCAGTTTATGGATGTATCTCTGAATGTCTTGGACTATCACCTATTCTGCTCATGTGCTTTTGCTGAGTGTAGTGCTGTCTTCCATGGGTGAGAGTCTGTGCTGTTTCTAGAGAAGCACAGTCCCGTGGCAGGGGAAAGGGAGGGCTGGCACAAAGCCATTTTTGTGCCCTTGTGATCATGTGGCTGCTTCAGGGCTTGGAGGGACCTCAGCGACCTGTCTGAATTATGGCAGCCTCCACAGGCCATCCTGTGCACTGCAGCACTGCTTATAGTCTCTGCAGTGCTTACACATTTACCTTAATTGTGAGCTCAACTGTGAAAAATTCAGAAAATGTCATAATAACTTTTATTATAACAAACATTGGCGGGAAAAGGTTGACTGCGCATTGTGGGAAGAATTACTTCCTTTTATTTGTTTTAAGTCTGCTGCAAGTTGAACCTCTGTGGTCTCGAAGACTCTGGACTGGCAACATTTATCAGGAAGCTGCTGGGGTACCAAACAGTCCACAGCTGGCAGGTCCACGAGCACTGGCAGGGCCACAGGAGCTTGCAGGGCCATGAGCCCTAGCAAGGCTGCGAGAGTTCACGGAACTGAAGAGCCTGCAAGGTTGCCGCAGCAAGGGGACCACGGGCAGTGATAACAGGTATCTCAGGAGAGGAGCCTACTGGAGGGGCTGGCCAGATCTCCCCTGGTCCGGAAAACTCCCTTGTCCAAGACCGATCATGTCCTGAGGGTGCAAGATCAGGGACCCAATAATTTTATTTGGTGACCTGTAGTTGTTGTGTTATGGGAAGGAATAAATATCTTTTCCTATATGCCCTCTTAGTCATCTCTTTTTAGGCTGAAAAGTCCCAGTCTTATTAATCTCTCCTCATGTGGCAGCCATTCCAAACCCCTAATATTTTTTGTTGCCCTTTTCTGAACTTTTTTCAATGCCAAGATATATTTTTTGAGATGAGGCGGCCACATCTGCATGCAAAATTCAGGATGTAGGCGTACCATACTTTTATATAGAGGCAATAAGACATTTGCTATTCCTTTTTAAATGATTCCTAACATTCTGTTTCCTTTTTTGACTGTTGCTGTCCGCTGAGTGGATTTTTTCAGAGAACTATCCACAATGACTCCAAGATCTCTCTCTTGAGTGGTAACAGCTAATTTACTCCCCATGAAGGATGAGGTGTTTGGGCTGCAAGAGGGGGCTCTGGGTTTGTGGGGCAGGGCTGGGACAAGGTGTGGTGCTTGGGGTTGGGGCAAGGTTCCACATTGATCAGTGGCGCAGTGAGGATAAGGAAGGCTCTCTACCTGTTCTGGCTCTGCATGGCACCCAGAAGTGGCCAGCAGGCCTGGCGCTTGAGAAGGAAGTTAGGAAGCTTCACATTCTGCTCTCATGCACAGGCACTGCCCTCCCAGCTGCCATTTGCCAGTTCCTGGCCAGTGGTGTGCAGAGCCAATGCTTTGGGTGGAGGCAGCATGTGATGCCCGTAAGCGCCCCTCCTCCCCAAGAACTGCTTCTAGAGTGCATCATGATTCCAGAACAGGTGGGAAGTAGCCTTAGCCTTAGCCTTACTGCACCATGGACCAGACTTTCAATGGGCTAGTCAGCGGTGCTGACCTGAGCCCTTTTTGAACCCATCAACTGGTCACCCTAGAACTATCTGAGGTGCAAAGTGATATATTTTATAACTAAAACTGTAGGAATTAGTATTTTGATTGGCTTAAAATTAAAAGTGTTGAGTTGTGGAGCACCTAGTGAGATTGCCACTTGATTAAACCATCTTCTAATACAGAAACAGTATGAACTAAAATAAATTAAATGAATAAACAAACAAACAAATATTGTTGATGGAGATAACCTGGTAACCTGACTCTGTGCCTGATCCAAAGGCCATTGAAGGTGACAGAAAGTTGATTTTAGCAGCTTTGGATCAGGCTGGGTTTTGGGATAAATAATATTACAGGCAGTCCCCGGGTTACGTACAAGATAGGGACTGTAGGTTTGTTCTTAAGTTGAATTTGTATGTAAGTCGGAACTGGTACATATTGTAGGGGAAACTCTAGCCAAACATTTCTCCAGGGCTCAGTTTTATTCTCCCACACCTCACTTCCCTCAGTCCTTTATTCTCAAGCTGAGGTGTCTGCTGAGAAAAGCCGCTCCGCGTCTCCCTGGTCTGCTGGGGGGGGGGGGGGGGGGCTAGCTTCGCGTCTCCCTGGTCTGCTGGGGGGAAGCAGCTATTGCGGGGTTGCCCCACCCCGTTTGTAAGTAGGGATCCGATGTAAGTCGGATCCATGTAACCCGGGGACTGCCTGTATTTGTTCACCCAAATGCCAAGGTAGGGATGATATAGTATAAATATAAAAGGGCATTAAAAATATTGCAGTTCTTTAAAAGGTAAACTTCATTGCTAACTCTGTTATTCCTAGCCCCTGCATACCTGTCCTTTCCATTGTATTACATAGAAAAACATCCAGATAGAATTTCTAAAGAAGTGCCTGGATAGTTAAAGGAAGTGACTGCAAATTAGGGGCATATGTTAATAGTCAAGTACTCGTGAAAAACAGGCTGTTTCTTTCCTTGCCTGCAAATGGATTTGAGTGCCAAGGATTAGATACACAACATTAAAAAAACTGACCATAATAAGAGTGTATGAATTTATATGCTATGGATATGAATAATATGTATATAGCAGGAAGGGCAGTGATAGAGGCTAGGACTTACCAGTTTGGCAATGAATGTTTACTTTTAACAAAAGTGTATATATATTTGAGATTTTGTATAATTTTGTTCTCCTTTTCATTATTCAGAATTTCATTATTCAGAATCATATTACTATTACTATTACTCATATTGCTATTTGATTATGGAATAAATACTTTTTGGTATCTAAGGAGCATAAGTAATATTCACCCCAAGTATCCAGGTTAGCAAATTATCCCCACCATTGCCATTTTAAAGTTCATACTCTTTTAGCAGATGGTTAAATCAGGTGGCAATATTAGTATATTCACAGAACACAAGAACTGTTCATTTTAAAAAAATAGAATTCATTTTTATTCCCTAAAATATACAATGCTCTTGCTGAAATGGTAGCTTTGACCATACAAGTATTTTAAATCAAACATTAAAAAGTGATTTGAATGGACACTAGTAACATAAACAAAAAGCATTGTAATGCTTATAGTTATTGACACAAGTACTTTAATTTTCCAAATAAGAGTCCACCAGCAATTATAATATGGTAGTGTCATGTGAGACAGAACTACTGTGAAAGTGTTTGATTACAAATTATAAAAAACCTGCTGTGATAAATTAATCTTTGCATTGTCAGGGACTCAGAGGGGTAGCCATGTTAGTCTGTAACTTTAAAATCAACGAGTAGTCCCATTGCACCTTAGAGATTAACAAATATATGTATAGTATCATGAGCTTTTGTGGGCAAAACCTACTTCTTCAGATGAACTCATACTACAGTATATATATTTTTGTTAGTCTCTAAATTGCCCCAGGACTACTCGTTATTAGGGTTGCCAAATGGTTTAAAAAAAATACCGGATACACTTGACATTACATCACAATCTATATTGCATCTTATTTAGAAAATACTGGACATTTATATTTTCTCATTTATATTTTCTCAATTTGTTTCCTGAACAGAAAGCTCAAATACTGGACTGTCCGGTTCAAAACTGTACACCTGGCAACCCTACAAGTTGTTGTTGTCAGAAAGAGTTTGCAAAGTAATGACCTATCTGACATAATTTGAATACAAATTAATAAATAATTTTGATGGTTAGAGCAGTTGAGTCTCTTGCTTCTGTTATGGTGACCTACATTAAACTTTCTCCTAGATTTGGCCCACCAAAGCCTTTTGGCAATGCCTCTCACATTATAGACACAGTTTGCGATATCTTGGAAGGCTTCTTCCTTCAGTTTGTGAAACCCTCTTCAGGTAGAGAACCTGCTATGCCATGCTGCCAAGGGATGAGTGTGCAAGAAGCAGCAGTGTGGAGACAGTGGATTCTTTGGGAGATGCTCTGAATGGCCAATGAATTCTGTCCCCATGAAATTTCCTTCAAATTAATTATGCTGCATTATGTGGTCACATAATGGCTACAAAATTAACATTCCCTTTGTTGTTAACAGATTTTTTTTCGCCTTCCTCTGTAGCATTGGGCACAGATCACAGCTGAAGGACTCTCTGCATGTTGGGGCTTTCAAAGTATTTGAATGCTTCAATATCTTTGATATAGGTGAGAGGATTATTCTAAGAGGGGTGGTTGAGATTCTGTGGCCTGCACTGTGCAGGGGGTCAGACTAGATGATCATAATGGTCCCTTCTGACCTTAAAGTCTATGAGTCTATGAGTCTATGAGAGGTGAAATTATTTAGCACAGTTAATCTTAAGCTAATACAGAAATACTTCAATGTTATATTCAAATTATGATTGGGAAATCATATCTATTTTTTTCAGGAAGAATGTCTCTTGCGCAAGAGGGGGATTTTGTGCAAAAAGGAACCATCTACACAGCTGCTTTTTGTGCAAAAGCCTCTTGCACAAAAGTGGCTGCTAAATAATTATGCAAATGAAGCGCAGCGATATTCCATGCCATGCTTCATTTGCATAGGCTTTTCCGCAAGAAGGCTACAGTGTAGCCATAGCACTAGGGTAACACTGCTACATCTTTCTCCTAAAGGCTACATTATGGTTTTGCTACTAACTCTGAATAATTGCACTGCTGCAGAAGCAGAGCAGGGATGATATTGCGACTCAGAGTCACAATGGATGTGTGTATACTGCTGCTGGGAGCGACTCTTGCAGGTCAAGTCCACAAAAGTGTACTAGCAGAGGATATGCTAGTGTTCTAACTATAGTAACATGGGTGTTTTGGCTCAGGTTGAAGCTTGGGTCTGACACACAAAGATGGGGGAGATGGGGGGGATGGGTGGGTGGGCATCAGAGCCCAAGGTACACCCCAAACGCCAGTGTCAAAGTAATGTCTATACATCTATTTTTAGCACAGAAGCCCTGCTAACTTGAGTTTTTTGTCACAGAGTGTAAGACTGTCTTCCAACTGGTGTGTAAACATACCCAGTACAGTCCCAAGTTCTCTCCCTGCCTTAAGGGAAGTAAGCTGCACCAACACAATACCTGACATAGATCCCCTCACCCCTGCATTTCTCAGCTGCACTGCTTGGGGCATTTTGGGAGGGGAAAACAAAGGCAATGTTTTTACCACTTTTCCCCCTCTGCTCACCCCGTTCTTGCCCACCTGCATAGGAGGGAAAATTGCAGCCTTGCAGAGACTGCTCAGTCCAACTTCCTACTGCTGCCCATTTTACAGGTAGTCTCTGCAGTGGAGTAAAGGTGCACAGAGCAATCATAAACTCTTTCTAAGTTTGAGGGTACCAGAAAACTACTCCACTTTGTCAATTAGGACTTGCCTCTTACTCATGGGAAAGTTGCCACAGTGGCCACTAACTGGACAAAGTTTGTGTGTCCCTGGCATATTCATCCAGTTATTCTGTGCTTGGAGACTCTTTAGGTGAATTGCTGCTTTCTGGAGTTTGAATTTTTTTCAGTGATTTGAGGATGTTTTTGAGGATGTTTTTGAGTTTTAAAGTCTGATCTATATCTGGGGTACTGTTTAAAATGTCACTGATGGTGTCATTACTTTAAGTTGTATTAATCACTTCCACTATGAATGATAATGCTATCATTTGGCTGCCAGCATGTATCTTACTTGTTATAATACATTAATTCATGATAAAACTGAGTGGCCTGGTGGTCAAAGTCAATAACAGTCATGTCAACCATGGCAGACATGATTATTAGATATGATAATTTAGGAACCTCTTTAGTTAATCTAATAATTTTCCATAACCACTGTATAATCTTATCAGTGCTTCTTATAAAAGATATTTTAGAAATGTGCATCAGTCTGTCTGTCTGTCTGTCTGTGAGTCTGTTTGTTCAAGAACTCCACCTAAATAGTAAGTGCTAGGAACACCAAATTTGGTAGGCAGCTTCCTCTCAACATAACTAAAGTAAAGTCAGGGTTTGGTTGTGCCAGGATAAAGGGATGTGTGTGGAATGCGATTCTTTCCTATCAAGCAGAAAGGGAAAGGGCCAGTTATACTCACACCCATGACCACAGTGGGGCAGCAAACACTCCAGCGAGCAGCGACTGGCCGGCAGCACCAGCCACCCTAGCCTGCCCTGAGAAGGAGCTGCCAGCTGCCCCACAGTCCCTGCTATGCTGAGCTGTCCCTGGGGAGCATCAGAAGGTGGCCTTCATGGTCCCCCCCTGTTCGGGGGCCTGGTCAGTAGGTGTGGTTCCCCATCCGAGGATGGCCCTGGATAGAAGCCGGCAGGTGGGGTGCACAGCCCACTCTGCTGCAGGGAAAAGCTCGAGGGTGGGGTGTGCAGCCCCTCACTCACTCTGGGGACAAGTTGGCTGGTGGGGTGCATGGCCCCCACTTCTCTGGGCCACCCTCGAGGAGAAGCTGGCAACCACCCCCACTCCTGCCCTTAGCTTACTATCCCTTCCTCTGAGCTCATCCTCCTCCCCTGCCCTTACTTCTGCACCCCCACTCCCTGCCCTGAGTCCCTCCTCACCCTCTGCTCCGACTCCTGCACTCCCCATCCCCTGCCCTGAACCCCTACAAGCACCCCAACCGTGACTCCAGGACCCTCATCCCCTGAGTCCCCCACATCCCTGCGCCCCTGACACTGCCAGCCCCCTGCCCTAAAGGACCTGAGCAACATCGGGTAAGTCTTGTAGTAGTCTATATTATGGAGCTGCATCTCTGTGCAGAAGATCCATATGTTAATGAATACAGCTCTGCAAAACTGCAGGTAATTCAACAATATAGGAAGCTGCCTGATACAACAGAACAATAATCTTTTACAATTCTGTCATTTTGTATAGACGAGAGAACGGTTAATGAGTTAATTCATTCTGAGAAAGTGATCCATCCTCTATCATGCAGCCCCAGCATCTGGTAGTCAAAGGCTTGGGGCACTCAGATCACAGAATCTCAGCATCTTGTTTAATAGCCATTGATGGGCCCCAACTCCATGAACCTTTTTAGTTCTTTTTTTGAACTCAGATGTACTTTTGGCCTTCACTGCATCCCCTGGTGAAGAGTTTCACAGGCTGACTGTGTGTTGTGTGCAAATGTACTTTAATTAGTTTGTTTTAAACTTACTGTCTATTAATGTCATCGGGTGACTCCTGGTTCTTGCGTTATGTGAAGGGGTAAATAACATTTATACTATTCATGATTTTATAGACTTCTATCATATACCTCCCCTTACCCATTGGTTTTCAAAGCTGAACAGTCTCACTCTTTTTAATCTTTCTTCATGTTGAAACTGTCCCATATCCCTAATCATTTTTATTGCACTTCTCTGTACTTTTTCCATTTCTAATATATTTTTTACAGATGGGGTGTCCAGGAATGCATTCAATATTCAAGGTGTGAGCGTACCATGGCACCCACATATATAGTGGCATTATGATATTTACTACATTATTAGCTGTCCCTTTTGTTAGAGCTCCTAACATTGTTAGCTTTTTTACTGCCGCTTACACACTGAGCTGTCCCTTTTTGTTAGAGCTCCTAACATTGTTAGCTTTTTTACTGCCGCTTACACACTGAGCAGACGTTTTCAGAGAATTATCCATAATTATTCTAAGATCTCTTTCTTGAATGATTTACAGATAGTTTAGACCCTATCATTTTGTATGGGTAGCTGAGATTATGTTTTCCAATGTGCATACATTTGAATTTTATCTGCCGTTTGTTGCCTATTCATCCAAAATTAAGAGGTCCCCTTGTAACTCTTCACAGACTGCTTTGGACTTAACTTTCTCATGTAATTTAGTATTGTCTGCCAACTGCGCCACCTCCCTAGTTATATTTTTTTTTCCAGATAATTTATGGATATGTTGAACAGTACTGCCTTCAGTACAGATTCCTGTGGGACACCACTATTTACCTCTCTGTGTTCTGAAAACAGACCATTTATTCCTACCTGTTCCCTCATTTTTAAACATTTACTAATCCCTGAAAGGACTTTTCCTCTTATCCCCATGACTAGTTACTTTGCTTAAGACCCTTGGTGAGGGACCTTATCAAAGACTTTCTGAAAGTCCAAATACACTGTATCCATTGGCTAAGCCTTGTCTACATGTTTGGTGATCCCCTTCTAATATATGAATTCATGTGGCTCCCATTGATTTCAGTGGTAACTCATTTTGGGCTAGAATTTAGCTAGTAGGTGATAATTAGAAGAAAGAATGATAGGTGAAATCCTATCTCATTGAATTCAGTGACAAAACTCCTCTATGCTTCTATGATACAAGGATTTAACCATATGACTTCTATTTTATTTCATTTATTTTTATGACCGTATTTCAAATTATGCGCCAATTAGGCCTCAACTGGAATTCAGTGTCCAGTTCTCTCAGGAAAGATGTGGGCCAATTGGAGAAAGTCCAGAGTAGAACAATAAAAATTATTAAAGGTCTACAAAACATGTCCTATGAGAGAAGACTGAAAGAATTAGGTTTGTTAGGTTGGGAAAAGAGAAGAGTGAGAGGGGACATGATAGCAGCTTTCAAGTACCTAAAAGGAGAAGTGAGAAAAATTAGGCTCCTTAACCTCTGATGATAGGACAGGAAGCAATGAGCTTAAATTGTGGCAAGGGAAGTTTAGGTTGGACATTAGGAAAAAAAAATTAACTTTTAGGTTAGGAATAAATGGTCTAAGGAGGCTGTGGATTCTCCATCACTGGAGATATTGAAGAGTTGGTTAGAGAGACCTCTGTTAGGATATGTCTATACTACAGCACTATTTCAAATTAACTTAATTCGAAATAGTTAATTCAAATTAAGCTAATTCGAAATAACACATCTATACACAAAAAATATTTCGAAATAGCATTTTGCTATTTCAAAATAGCACGTCCACACTGAGTGGACCCTGAACTGAAGTTAAGGCTGGCCAGAACCAGTGCTGGCAGGGTATTGGGTTAGGACTTAGTGTGTGGGGCTGCTGCCTGAGGTTAACTGAGCTCCATGCTTAAAGGCCTTAAAGGGACCCTACACCCACCCTGGACAGATAGTTCTCAGGGTTCCCCACTTGCTTGTCTACCTCGATGAGGGTCAGCAAAGCAGTCCTGTCTTGGAGTGCCTTGAGTGCCTGCACTTGGGACACCGCAGCACTCGGCCACATGGAGCCAGAGCTGCCCCATGGCATGCTGGTGCATCTCGTGAGGTCGTTGCCATCAGCCCAGCTGTACTTGCTGCACGCTGCCATCGTGGGGGGTCCATCAGGGGGCTGTCAGGATCCAGGAGGCCCTGCAGGACAGGGTCCACCCTGAGAAGCCCTCAGAGCCACCCTGGTCCTCCCCACTGGGGGCTCGTGCCCCATTCCTCCCTCATGTCCTTCCACTTACCCCTTCCTAGCCCCCCTTCCTAATGTCAAACAAAAGACATGTATGTTCAAAAATAGAAACTGGGTTTATTGAACAAAACTGGAGGGGGGGATGAACCTCTGGGGAGACTGGGAAAAGGAGGTGGGAGAGGGGAGGGGGAAACCTGGGAGAAGGGAGCTGGTAGGGGGAAGCAAGGGGAAGAGGGATAGGAGAAGCTCAGGGCCCAGGGTTGTGGGTTTCGCCTGACCAACTTGATTGTCATGCAAACCTGCTCCTGAGTTTGCATGTGGCCTTTGGTGGCCAGGCTGGCAGCTATTCTGCCATAGTCGGCTGCATTCCTCCATCTAGTGTGGAGATCATGGATGTTGGGGGCATCTCCTCCAAACCTGAATAAAGTCCATGATCTGCACCCTGGACCAGGAAGGCGCTCGTCTTCTTCAGCCCTTGTCAGGCTCCTGGGAGCTGGCAGACTGCTCCTGGGGAGCTGTTGAGGGTGGCTGCCAGTGGCTTGCTGGCTCATGTTTTGGGATCACTGGGTCAGGGGCCCCGGTGGCCACTGCTGGCTCTTGCCTGGCAGACTTGGAGCTGGCACAGGCACTGTGGCCAGGGTCTACCCCTTTAATGGCTCCGGGGCTGGAAGAGAGGAGAGTAAGTTTTCCTGGCTGTGCCCAGAGTGGCCACCAGGGCTCCGTGGGAAGGGCTGGAGGCCCGCTATTTTGAATTAAGTGTCTACACAGCACTTAATTTGAAATAGCTATTTTGAATTTGGCGTTACTCCTTGTAGAATGAGGTTTACCAAATTCGAATTAAACGCATGTATAGACGCTATTAAAGTTAATTCAAAATAACGACTGTTATTTCGAATTAACTTTGCAGTGTAGACATACCCTTAGGAATGATCTACATGGTGCTTGATCCTGATGTGAGGGCAGGGGACTAGATATGATGACTCTTGAGGTTCCTTCCAGTTCTAGTATTCTATGATTCTATGTTTGAATAGTTGAGAAGAGCAGAATTAGAAGAGCGTTCTCATCTCTGCTATAATAGTACAAAGAAAAAAAGAGTCTTCTCTACCTTTAAAAAGTAAACATAAATTGTGATATGTTCAAGAAATTCCTTAAATGTGCACCTAGCTGGGCAAAGAAATATGTGCTGTTCTGCACTATCTTTGTTAAACTTTTCTATTATGTCTTCTTATTCTCTTATTTCATCCTCTAAGGAAGGAGTTAACATTATTATGCAGAGACAACTTGACTTGTTTCAGGAAGCCATGCATGTGAAAATAGAGAATTTGATAGCCATTCCTATGTTTTGAAACATTTAAAATACCTGAGTTAGGCTGTTTATGTTTTTGGATCATATTACTGTGGTGCTGAATTAATATTTTCAACCTCTTCATATTAAAACACTCCAGGTCAAATTTACCTGATGACTTAAACAGTTGTTTAAGGTACATGTGAGATATAACACCACTTACTTTATATTATATCATCATGTTAATGGATTCCTCTCCTTTTAATATGCTAGTAACCCCCATTTTGCATACCTACTGAATGCCAAATTAATGCAGTTACATTTTTGTCATTTACACTTGATTTCTTATCCACTCGGACCTGATGAGGAATTTCTGTATCACTTGTCATTAGTGAATTAATTTAATACTGAACACCTCTATTCCTCAGTGAACATGTCTTTAGGTTTTTCCAACTCTGTTATTCACAACAAATTGTAGGAGAAAAATTTACACACATATATATATATATATATAACTTCTTTGTACTGGTTTTGATATTGTTATTATATTGATTCAGAGACTATTTAACCTTACGCAATTTAAAGACACACAATATTGACTGTGTTGGTAAATGTAACATGATCAGATCATTGCTAATATACAGTTGGATGCCTCATTCTTTGGGAATGAATGCATAATTTATAGATTAATGGGATACATGTGTGAGTCTTCATATTGCACTAACATGCCACCAAACACGCTACAGATCTCTTATGTTTTGGATGTCAGACACCAGTCATTCCCCTCAGCAAGGTGTCTAGTCAGAAACAGCATCTAGGTGGAGTTGACGTATCAGAGATTCTTACCCACCACACATTAAAAATGACCAATTTATTTACATCAGTAGGTTCAACAAAGTGACAGTGAATGTTCCAGTTTCTTGCTTAGGATCTTGATTAATGAGACTGGCCTGCATGCAGCTGTTAGCTATTTTTGTTATTATTTACTTGTTATGGTCATTAACAGAGCCCCAGTCATGGATCAGAACTCCACTGTGCTAGGATCTGTACATATACACATTTTCTGTATATACACCCACTTTTCTTCTCCTGAGTCAAAGGTTTTTATTTTAATCAAGTTGTAATTTCATTCATTCACCACCTTTTCTACCATAATGTTTCTCTATAGCCAGTTATAGTTTTTCAACTTTTAAAATGTCAACATTTTAGAAAAGGGAAATATTTTCCTTTAAAATATTTTCTCCCATTTTTGACTACTTCTGATATTCACTCCTGATATTGGCCTAACATAGGGGTCAACAACTTTGGCTCCCTGCCTGTGAGGGTAATCTGCTGGTGAGCCATGAGACGTTTTGCTGACATTGACCGACCTAGGTATCATCTCCCCTCCTCTCTCAACTCCTTGCAGCACCCAGTGGCTGTGGTTCACTGTTCTCAGCCAAAATGGTTTGGTAGGAAATTCATACTGAAAATTGAGCTTCCATGAAATTGTGTTAGTCTCTGAGTATTCTAAAATTGATTATTTAATCTAGCTCTTCTAACAAATTAAAAAAAATTGAAGACCAAAATTCTGCCCTCTTACAACGTGCAGTATTAAAGGGAGCATATGAGTGTACAAGCGAAGAGGCAGAATTCAGCACAGATTTTAAAATATTTGTAATATCCCAGCTAAAGAGGAGACACAACTATTATGATATTTGTCAATTTTTATGGCAATTTAGACAAAAGAATAGCAATACAATTAATACAACGAATAAAATACTTTTTTCCTTTAAGAATAAAAGACTTTTTTCTTTTAAGAATGCTCCTTTTTTTTTTGGAGGGGGGAGTCTTCAGGAAAATATTTTTAACATAGAAATGTATAAGGCTGTGTCACATTTTGATATAAAATATTCATGCAATGAGGATACTCTGTGGCTGCGGAATTAGGAGCACTGCAATATTCACAAAATCCGGGAGAAGCTAGATTTTGCTTAACTTCAAAGGAAAAATCTTTTATCTATAACGAAGTGTGTCTTATTATAGTGAAGAAAAAGAGCCATCACAAAACTCTTGCCTGAGAAGTACTTCCTGGAACATGAACACTGGGCTTGACATGTCACCATTTATAAACTCGCTTAGTCCTTTTAATTGCTACTTTATCCATTGTTGAGGAGGCAAAGATAGTTTACCATAGCTGCCAGCTCAAATTAAAAATGTTGTTTTTTTTGTGCCTTTAGAGATCCACTTAATGTAGACTGATTGGTGTTATTATTCTTTCCCTTATCAAGTTGATAGCAGCAGCTGCTAATTAGCAAACTTGATTTTTGGTGCCTTTGGACTCTCACTCCCATACTGCTTTGATCTTTATGTCATTCTATCTCACGAACAGGCAGTTTGAATTGCTGCATCGTCAGTAAGCTGAAGGTGAAAATCAAAGGAAACAATGGATTTGTGTTCTTTTCCCCCCCTGTGCGTTTATTAAAGAGCTGATGTTTTTCAGAATATATTTATATATCCATTTTCTGTTTATTATTTATTACTTGTATTACACTAGCATTTAGAAGACTCAACCAAGATTGGGGCTCCATCATGCTAGGCTCTGTAAACACACATAATATGACATGGTTTCAATCCTCCAAGACAGGCAAAGAGTGTGGAAGAAAGGCAGTATCATCCCCATTGTACTTGTGGGGAACGTGAAGCACAGAGAGCTGAAGTGACTTACCCAGTGTTATGAAGGAATTTTGTGGCAGAATCTGGAATTTAACCCAAGTATACTGAGACAAATGTCATAATCATAAGCCCATTTTCTCTTTTTTGTGTTTTACATTAGATATTGTGATATTTGTGTGCCTTGTTTTTTTTCCTGGAAGACAGACATGGACAATCAAAGAGTTATAAGGGTCATAAAATCACAAGTACTAACAAGTGAAACTTGAGCAAAGAGGAAGAGAGGAAGAGAAGGGTTTTTTCATTAGACTGTTGAAAGCTTTGTCTACACTTCAAAATTTTGCTGTTTTAATTTATGTTGGCATCGTTTGTGGCAATTCCCCCCTAAATGTAGACACAGTTATCCATGTAAAAAGGTGCATATCATGGCATAAGTGCTTATTCTGATTTGGCAAAATGAAATAAAGTGTGCCAGAATAAATTCTGGTTTAACTGTGTCTACATTTGGGCTCTTACTGACATAACTGTGTATTCATTAAAAACATTACACCAGCTGCACATATAATTATACCTTTAAATGTAGGCCAGGCCTAAGGCGTTGATTTTTGTTTTTAACACCCATTTAACTCAAATGCCTCAGAGAGGGTTGAGAAGAAAGATCTATTTGTTAAATACCCCTTCACCTCTTCAATTAATGTAGGTTTTGCTTAATCCGCTCATTCAAAAGATAATATTATGGAATTGACTGGTTTATAAGTAGATGTATATTTTATGTGTATAGGGAACAGGATTTGTGAGAGGACAAAACATTATTTATGGCATGAAAAAGTTTTGATAATGGATTTAATGCTACTTTAATAATGTTGGTAAGGTAGCCCTGATATTCAGATTAAGTGAAAAGTAATTTTTGTATGATTACTTTCTAGAGCAGAGAACTGAGGAGCTCAGAGGAAATGTAAGGACTTCCACTTAAGAACACAGAATATTTTTGCTTTTGATGAATATCCCCTTAGATATTTTTCATTAAATAATGTTTCTGTTGTAATCCCACTCATTCTGTTATCCCATTATTTCAAATCGATGTGGAATTTATGGGTAGAGTGATTAATTTTGTACTGGAGAATTTATGTTGATCTCTGATAGATCAACATAAAGACCCATCCGTGTCTCTGTTCTCTTTACTCATAGAGGTTTAGAGTTCCATCTATCCTTAGAAGTGACTGTTGGTTATCGAATGGGAATTTAAAAAGGCTGTGTATAGAGCAATACTCCAGCAGTGATGAAAACCGTATATGCCAGTTCATCACTTCTGCCTATCAGTTGAATGATCTTGAGTGTAACTGTCATCATTGCAGTTTATAGGATCTGAACTTGAAGAAAAAATACATAGGTGAAATATGACTCTAGGGAAAATAACTGAATAACAAATTCAGATCAGTACATAGTTCTTTTTGCAGGAAGTCCAATTGATGTAGTTTATTTTGTTTGTATTGTGGTTGAGAAAATGCTTGTGTATCTATAGGAATGTGATCGTCTGCATTACATTATTTTTCTTCCTTTCTTCTTTCTCACAGTGCATGCCAATTAAAGGCCTTGGATTTGTGCTTGGAGCCTACAAATGCATTTGCAAGGCTGGATTCTATCATCCCAACATCTTTTCAGTGAACAGCTTTCAGAGTAAGTGCTTTTGCTTGAGTTTAAAAAAAAAGAAAAGAAAAAAAAAGAAATTGCATTAATAATGCAGCACTCCTTTTTATCCTTGTCAGGGTTATTCAGTAAATTCCCAGTGGCTTGCAACTCTAGGATTATATAATCACTTGAGGAGTTTTAGCCCTTTTGTTTGTCATTTGTGATACTATTGAAGATCCTGTAAAACATACCTATTATAATTATATTTGGCTTTTAAATACATTTTAAAAATATAAAAAGAAATCTTGTTACCCGGGAATGAAGATTTCTGGCATCAGTATTTGTGCAAGGACTGCAAATAAATACATATTAATTTCACCTTGTATTAGTGTAGAGTTGTTGCCCTAGTCTCTGCCTCTGCATTTTTAATTGTCTTATTATTACCCAAAATGAACAGAAAAATCTAAGATATAATTTTGTGCAAAATGGTTATTAGAGATTTTTAGAGCTGAGAAACTATGCACATGTAATGTACATAACATACAACTTCTACAGGTTTCCTGAGAACATGTGAGGTGAATGCTTGATACATTATCCTGTTGCTCACTGGGGCTATGTCTACTCTACAGAGTTTTTCTAGGATACTGGAGGTATCTTGGAAAAACTCTGCCGTGTCTAGGGAACTCATTAGCTTTTTTGGAACTGTTTCCGAAAAAGTGGGCACGTTCTTTTAGAAGCGCTGTATTCCTCATTTTATGAGGAATAAGAGATCTTTTAAAAGAGGTTTTCCCCACATGTAGACAGGCTAAATGTCAGAAAAGCCTCTTAAAAAAAAAGCAGAATAAGGTAAGCAAATTGCGGTTTGCAATTTCCATCTCTTTTTCTGGAAAAAGAATGCAGTGTAGACATAGTCAGGCAGAGAGACTTGATGAATATCAGGAAAGTTGCTAATCAATTTTTATACTGTGTTTCCCAGAATGCTCATTATTTTAAATGGCAGTGAACCCATTATAGCGCTTGCATGATTCCAACTGAGGCCTGATCAACACACACATTTTGCATTGAAGTCATGATGTCAGTTAAGGATGTAGTTACCCAAGTCCATCCCATAGTTTGGATACATTTATATTGTATACAGGTGCCCTTTAATGTCATAGGATTCCCCTCCCTTACAGGAATGGCTGTCTAGATATAAAATGCCTTTAGATATAAAAGCCTCAAACTGATTAAGTTTTCACTTTATGGTGACTTCTAGGGTATGTCTAGACTACATGGCTCTGTCAATGGAGCCATGTAAACTAGTTTACCCAGCATAGTCAAAGAAGCGGGGATTTAAATAATCCCTGCTTCATTAAAATAAATATGGCCACCGCGCTGTGCTGACGATCAGCTGATCCAGCACAGCGCAGCAGTCTAGACACGGATCTGTCGGCTGGGGAAGCCTTTGCCAACCGATCCCTTATGCTTCGTGAAACAAGCTTTGCAGGATCGGTCGGCAAAGGCTTCCCCAGCCGACAGATCCGCGTCTAGACTGCCGCGCTCTGCCGGATCAGCTGATCGTCAGTACAGCACAGCGGCCACGTTTATTTTAATGAAGCAGGGATTATTTAAATCCCCGCTTCTTTGACTATGCCGGGTAAACTAGTTTATATGACTCTGTTGACGGCCCACCTTGCAATAGCTTGCAAGATCTGTAAGTCTTTTAAGCCCCGCAAGAGGAGGGAAAGGGTTTCCCGCCTAAAACTTCTCCTCATGGAGACAGCGCTTCAACCGGTGCCGCCGGAGCAGCCTACGGTATGCAGCGCACCGGCTTCCACACGTGAAGCTTCTCACCGGCACCGTGTGTCGGCATCTTTAACACTTCTAAAAAAATAAAATACCTAGATACAAGGGAGCCATGGGCTGATTATGACATGAGTAGTGACTTAGGGGAGTCTGAATAATTGTAACCAGCTATACAATCCATTTATACATTTCTCTCCGTCGTTCCTCACAACATTATTTAATGAGCCATCTTTGTAACTTGCTATATTACTTCCTGTCCTCTGGTTATAGTCTCCCTCCACCCTTTTTTATATTCATTAGAGGAGAAACTCAGTCTCCTGTTTTAAATATATCTAGAGTCACTGGGGAAAAAACACCTAAATATGTAACTGATGCACATGTACACCATGGATGAGTTGATTGCATTATTGAGTATGATCTCTCAGGTAAATTGGAGGCTACAGTGCAAGACTGCCAAGTTCAAAACATCCAGGTTCTTACTTTGTGTTTGTGTACAAGTGTGGTGATATATGTTTACTTGAGTGAAAAGGGACAAGTACTGCAGAAGGAATTTCAGTAGTATGGGGCGCTTTTTTAATGGTAGAATGGCTAACACTCCCATGTCTCTTTGCAGCCATACTTCACTTTTTAGGGTTTATTGCAGGATCCAATCTATCAGTAAATAATTAAATAGATTAATCCTGATATGGATCCACAAAGAGATGTCAGTGTTGGATCGTAATATTTTATCATCTGTGTATTTACGTTGCATAAATAGTGCAGCATATTATTCCAAAGTTTGCACGATTATTTCTGTCGAGTGCCACAGTGAAGTGGTAATGTACTGGTTTTCTCATTGGGATGGATATGGGAGCAGATACAAGTACTATGTTGTGTTAGTCAGGCATTGTATGAATCTTTTAATGAACGGAGGGTGATGCTTGCCATGCAGAGTGAGTTGTTATAGAGCTCCGGATTTAATTCCTTGAGTGTGAATATGCAAAATTCATTCTATGATTTCATAAAAACAAATTCTGAAAACACATTAAAAGGAGAGAATAATATAATTAGGGATAAAATAACATTGATCACTAGTATCTACATTCAATACTCTGGGATCACTTTGAACTATCCTTTGAATTAACATGAAGGAGCTTGACTTTGGGAATGCACTCATCTTTTTAAGTACTGCTTTTATTCAGCTAGATCCAGCTGTCTGCTAGTAGGCAAGATTAAGTCATGGAACAAAAGTCATTGGTTTAAAGGCAACTTATCCCTGCAATCTAAATGGAACAAAAATAAGGTATCCAAGATGTTGGCAGATGTCATGCATTCTTGGAGCATGATGTAGTCACTATTTTCTAATGAATTTTGCATAGGAATTAGAGGTCAGGTCAGTCTGGTAGTTGGAAAGGTTTTCTGTGCCCAGTGTTTCATATGAGGGGGATCATTCTGTTTTTAAAATGGCAAAACTGCTCACTCATTTTCTTGAAGGGGGTTGTCACTCCTTTGTAAATAGCCTAATCTGAGATACTGTGTCTGAGTGTCCCATATGGATTTGGATGAACTCGGGGAGTGTTTGATTCCAGAGAAATTAAAACAAACACATATTATACACGCATAACTCTTCTTCCATATAAAGTTTGCTAATGGGAAATGACCCCCCATTTCCTCCTTCCAGCACTGGGAATTAATTGGCAATTAATTAGCTAATAATAAAATGGTCACATTGTATTTACTTGTATAATAGTCTTATACTGGAGAAAACAAAAAATTTAAAAATTTCCCTGAGGTTGTTGCAAGATAAATCTCTTATTTTCTCAACATGTATGAGACCTCCAAATCCTTCAGCAAAAAGAAAAAAAGAAAATATACATACAGTTGTCCCTCTTAAAAGCTTTCAAAATTTGCATTAGGTAATTAATACCATGGTTGTAATTATAAATATTTTTTTCCCTTTTTGGTCTGTTGTAATCACTTCAAAACTTGGGTGAGGTTTTCATTTGCACTATAGCCCAGTTGGAGTCGGAATGAAGGTGGTTTTAAGCCAGCTTTGAGCCCTCCCAAATCTAGGCTGCTGCTGTGAGGACTGGTTTGGGCCCTGGAGTGGCTTAGACAGCCCTGGAGAGCTGCCACATTAAGACAGCCTGTCCCCAGTTGCCTTGAATCCCCACAGCACTACTTGCAGTGGTTGAGAAAGTGACTAGGGTGACTGACAGGAAAAATCTGGTTGAAAATTTGAAGGTGGAAGGTAGATTGAGTGAACATAATCATGAGAGTTCATGATTCTAAGGAATAGAGAGAGGAAAAACAGCAGAATAAAGGCAATGGACTTTTAAGACTGTAGATGTTACCAAACTTGGAGAATCGGTAGGTTAAGGTCACAGACCCGAGTGTAAGGGGACTGTTACCCCTTACTAAAACTCTGTGGGAGTTTTTGGTTTGCCAGCTTGCAGTATCTGAAGGGGAAGAGTTCATGAGACTGACTGACCCCAGAGACAATGGAAAGCAGCCAACACTCCAGCTCAGCCTGATTGACAGGTTGGACAGGCCAGTGAGGAAGGGGAGAGGCCAGGCCCCGTCCTCCCTGTGAGCTGGGATTGTTCTGGCTCTGGCTCTGAACAAACAAGTTGTGTGCAGAAGAGGTCCTGCAAAGACAGAGAGCTGAGACGAGCAGTGCAAGCTGTATGAAGGAGTCCTGCAAAAGGAACAGAGAGCTGAGAGACTGCTAAGAGGAGTGCAAGCTGTGTGCTGAGGGGCAGCTTTTGCAGCAGCAGAGCCAGGCATACACAGCACAGGGAGTGCAGAGCCTGTGTTGAGCAGCAGACTGGCAGTGCTCAGAGCCAAAAGGAACAGAGAAGCAACACAAGGAGCTGGAACTGGCCAAGCAGCACAGCCTGCAGCTGGATGTGGTGAGCACCTGGGACCAGCAAAGTGTGGGGAAAGGCTCTGGACTGGGAGAGGGGTCTGGCCACTTCGAGCTTGAGACTGTGTGGTCACTACCAGAGCTAGCGTGTCCAGCCTGTAGCCCCCCCTGCAGCATATCCAGGGCCTCTAAGAAAGAGACTGTGGACTGTCCTTACACCCTGCAGACTGCTGCTTTGATGTCCCTGTGCTACAGAGCAGGGCTGTGTGTTCTCATTTAACCATTCTCATTTTGTCTTATTCTTTTCTCTTTAATCAGTTGTTGTTTAATAAATTGTATTTGCTTTGAACCTTATGAAGTGATCACTGGGCCAAGAAGGCCTGCAGTGTAAAGAGAGCACCTCGGTGTGGGGACACCCTAACTCCTGCCCCTAGTGACTACAAGGTCAGGGATTAAGCCCCAGGAAACCTGGGCCCAGCCTTGTTGGGGTTTCAAGGGCTCTGCTACTCAGGAGAGTGGAGGGGGAGCCCTCAGGATCAGGGAGCCGTGGGGTAAAAGAAGTGGGAGCGGGGACTCAGATCCTTTCGCTGGTTCATTTCACCGGGGTGTATAGAAGCCAGGAAAGTTCCCCACAATAGCGGGACCATTCCCCCGCTTACACGAGGGAAAAGAGTTCAGGAGAGTTGGCAGTTTTTTAAACAGATATTTTTAAGAGGACAAGAGCGAATTGTCCCAACAGGAAAGATAGGAAATCTGATAACCAGGCTTAACCAGGAGATCTTTAACCGAAACTCAAAAAAAAAAAAGAAAAAAAAGAGCAAAGTAGGTCAAATTATGAAAGTTGAATAGAAAAATAAAACCAACACAGGCATATACGGACAACATTACAAAAGCCAAGGCAAAAAAGGGAGATTAAATTAGCATAAAGGGTTAAAAGAAAACATTTTACAAGTATGTTAGAAGGAAGAGGACGACCAAGGATAGCAGAGGCCCATTATTCAGTGGGCAGAGAAAAGACAATAACAGAAAATGCAGCAATGGCTGAAATGTTAAATGCCTGTTTTTGTTTCAGTTTTCATAAAAAAAACCCAGTTACCATTGGTTGGATGACTAACATAGAGAACATGAGTGTAAATGGGTTATGATCTGAGGGCAAAATAGGAAAAGAACATGTTAAGATTTAGTTAAATGAGTTACGTGTCTGCAAGTCAACAGGGCCTAACACAATGCCTTTTAGAATACCTAAGGAATTGGCTGAAGAGATCTCTGAGCCATTCATGATTATCTTTGAGAAGTCCTGCAGGATGGGAGAGATCCCAGAGGACTTGAGAAGGGCAAATATAGTACCTCTGTATAAAAAGGGGAATAGGGCAAGATAATCCAAGAAATTATAGATGAATCATCTTAACTTTGGTACCAAAGAAGATAATAATAATAAGAGCAAATAATCAAACAATGCGTTTGGAAGTACTTAGAAGGAAATAAGGTGATATGAATTTGTCAAGAACAAATCATGTCAAGCCAAAGTAATAGCCTTCTTTGGCAAAGTAACAAGCCCTCTGGATAGGGGGAGAGGAGTAGATTTGATACATCTAGTCATTAGCAGAGTTTTTGATACTATCTCACATGACCCATAAACAAACTAAAGAAATGTAGCCTAGAGAACCCTGCAATAAGGTGGATGAATAACTGGTTGGAGAACTATACTCAGGGACTGTTTATTAAGGGTTCACAATCACACTGGAGGGCAGAATTTATTCTGGCAAAAAAGTTAGCTGGCTTGCCAGCAGGTTATCCTGATGGGCTTTGTACAGCCTGTGCGCTGCCCACCACTGGGATAGAACATGAACTTAAAAATCTTGCAGATGATACCAACCATGAGGAATTACAAGCACTTTGGAAGGCAGAATTAGAAGTCAAAACGATCTTGATAAATTACATAGTCTGAAATAAATAGGATAAAATGCAACAAGGACAAATGCACAGTTGACATGTAGAAAGAAATAACCAATGGCATAAATACAAAATGGGAAATAATTGCCTTGGAAGGAGTACTGCAGAAAAGGACCTGGACATTATAGTGGATCACAAACTAAATATGAGTCAACAATGGAATATAGTCGGGGGAAAAAGTAGAACATTACTTGGGGAGGTATTATCTGGAGTTTTGTAAGCAAGACATGAAAAGTAATCTTCCACTGTACTCAGCATTTTGGCCTCAACTGGAGTATTGTGTCCAGTTTTGTGTAATCTACGTCTGGACAGATTTGGACAAATTGGAGAAAGTCTAGAGAAAAACAGAAAAAATTATTAGAGGTCTAGAAAATATGATCTACAGGTACATCTACACGGTAACATTATTTTGAAATAACTGGCATTATTCTAAAATAACTTAATCTGCATCTATACAGCAGGAAGTTATTTTGAAATAGTGTCAAAATACTGTCAAGCTGGAGGACTTCTTACTCAGTCCTGTAAACCTTTGTATAAGAGGAATAAAGGAAGTCGGAGGAAGAGTGCTCTATTTTGAAATAAGTGCTGTGTAGATGCTCCCTATTTCGAAATAAGCTATTTTGAAATAAACCATGCAATTGACGTAACTCAATTTGCATAGCTTATTTTGCGTTAAGCCCTGCAGTGTAGATGCACCATAGGAGAAAATATTGAAAATATTGCTTTGTTTAGTCTGGTAAAGAGAAGGCTGAGAAGGGAACATAATCATTTTCAAGTTGTTATAACAAGGAGGGTGATAAACAGTTCTCCTTTATCACTGAGGACAGGGCAACAAATAATGGGCTTAAATTGCAGCAAAAGAGATTTAGGTTAGACATTAGGAAAAACAAATTATCTGGGAAGATTGTGGAATCATCATAATTGGAGGCTTTTAGGAGTGGGTAGACAAATCCCTGTTAGGGATGGTCTTAAATAATATTTAGTCCTGTCTCATGGAGTAGATGACCTATTAAGGTCCTTTCCAATCCTACACTTCTATGCTAGAGACTTGTCTACACCACTCCCTAAATTCACCTGGTGTTGACATGTTCCTTATGTTAGTGCATCTGTCAGGGGACAAATAGAGCAGAGTAATATGCATTGAGCATAACCTACACAAGAGGGAATTCTCTCTGGGCTGGTTTCAGAGCTCTAATGCCTCCCTTATGTTACTGCAGCAGCAGGAAAGGTCCACACCAGATGGGAGAATCCCAGAATTCTGCTCAAATATCTACATTTAAGTCCTGATTCTACAATACATTTTACACGGGCAGACATCCCATGTGAACAGTCTTGTCAACTTCAATGAGATTCAGCTTGAACATAAAATTAAGTGTATGTGAATATCTTACTGGGTTTAGGGAAGTACAGGCAGTCCCCGGGTTACGTACAAGATAGGGACTGTAGGTTTGTTCTTAAGTTGAATCTGTATGTAAGTCGGAACTGGCGTCCAGATTCACACACTGCTGAAACTGACCGCCAGTTCTGACTTACATACAGAATCAACTTAAGAACCCCAGGCGTCCCCAAGTCAGCTGCTGCTGAAACTGATCAGCAGCTGATTCCAGGAAGCCCGGGGCAGAGCAACTCTGCCTGGGGCTTCCTGTAGTCAGCGCTGGTCAGTTTCAGCAGAAGCTGACTTGGGGACGCCTGGGGCAGAGCAGCTGGGGTGCTACTGGACCAACCCAGCAGCACCCCATCTGCTCTGCCCCAGACGTCCTGATTCAGCCGCTGCTGAAACTGACCAGCAGCGGCTGAATCAGGACCTGGGGCAGAGCAGCTGGGGTGCTGCCGGGTTGGTCCAGTAGTGCCCACGGGCGCTGCAGGACCAATCGGCAGCGCCCCAGCTGCTCTGCCCCAGAGTCCAAAACAAAAGCCTGGTCTGCTGGGGGGGGTGGGGGAAGAACACTAGCTGCGCCCCCCCCCAGCAGACCAGGGACACGGGGAGCAGAGCCGCAGCGGCAGCGGGGTGCCGCGCCTCTGAGGCTTTGCTCTGGCAAAGCCTCTGAGGCGCGGGACCCCCCGCGGCTGCGGCTTCAGTCAGGGTGCCTGTGGTCTGCTGGGGACCGTCCCCAGCAGACCACAGGCACCGGGTCTCATGCGGCAGCAGCGGGAGTTCCCGCGCTTCTGAGGCTTTGCCAGAGCAAAGCCTCAGAGGCGCGGGGAACCGCCGCTGCTGCCGCTCCAGTCTGGATGCCTGTGGTCTGCTGGGGACGGTCCCCAGCAGACCACAGGCACCCGGACTGAAGCCGCAGCCGCGGGGGGGTCCCGCGCCTCTGAGGCTTTGCCAGAGCAAAGCCTCAGAGGCGCGGGGAACCGCCGCTGCTGCCGCTTTGACTGAAGCGGCAGCAGCGGCAGTTCCCCACGCCTCTGAGGCTTTGCTCTGGCAAAGCCTCAGAGGCGCGGGACCCCCCCGCGGCTGCGGCTTCAGTCCGGGTGCCTGTGGTCTGCTGGGGACCGTCCCCAGCAGACCACAGGCACCGGGTCTCATGCGGCAGCAGCGGGAGTTCCCGCGCTTCTGAGGCTTTGCTCTGGCAAAGCCTCAGAAGCGCGGGAACCTGCCCGCTGCTGCCGCTTGGGTCCCGGTGCCTGTGGTCTGCTGGGGACGGTCCCCAGCAGACCACAGGCACCGGCACCCAAGTGGCAGCAGCAGCGGTTCCCGCGCTTCCAAGGCTTTGCTCTGGCAAAGCCTCAGAAGCGCGGGAACCCGCCCGGTGCCCCTGGTCTGCTGGAGACGGTCTCCAGCAGACCAGGGGCACCGGAGCAGCTTACGAACGGGGCTTTCTCGCCCCGACTTCCGGGGCGAGAAAGCTCCGTTCGTAAGTGCGGATCCGACATAAGTCGGATCCGCGTAAGTCGGGGACTGCCGGTAAACTGAAAACTCTTTGGCTTTGTCTATACTACATGTTTTTGTGTGATATAGAATAAAATATAATTGAATCCCCTCAAAATGTCCAGTAGCATGCAACAAAATTTGATGTAAATGTGTGTATTTCATGGCTTCCCTAAGCACTCTTAGAATTCAGTATTCATCTTCTGCATGGGTAATTAATGATGATTATGTTGTAGATGATAGAACTTTAGACAAGGTCTTTGATCTCTAGTGGGGCAGAAAGTGACCCTCTTCAAGAAATAAACTATACAGGAAGGCTATAATTAGACATTTAAAAATACAGTGACCATCAGTAGGCCTTGGTTTCAGGCGTTAATTTTAGTGTCAGTCATGACAGGCCAAAAATAACAATATAGTAGAAAGGAGATTCTAGAATAAGTACTGATATACAGCCATTTCCTACATTACATCATCTGAGTTCTTATTTATTTCAGGACTGACTTTTCAGTTTCACATTTGCCTTAGTTAGCCTTCTATCATTTTCTCACTGTTAAATAACATTGCATTGAAATGGTAACAGCATACTCCATGCTGTAAACATCACTGATGAGACAAAAAAAAACCCTCAGAAATCTTATAAAACATTTCTTTAATCTGTTGTTTTATTGCTTTTTATGCTGTGAGAATTTTAAACATCTATTTCTTTGTGTCCTCTGAAATGGCTTAATTTGGCATGGTGTTCAGGACCTGCCAAGTGGTTTGATGTCAGTTGTACTCTCTCATGTGGTAGTTACTAGTCAGGTTTTATGAAATTTACTGAGTTTTTTTCTGGACTTCTAAAGTCCTTCAGAATAGGTACCACGTTTAAGTATTTTAGGATTTGCACTTTCCAGATGTGTTGGACAAATAATGATTTTGAAAATTACATTTCACATAACAGTAACAATAGAAAATATTTAACATGCTGAGCTGCAAAGAAGAAGAAAATAATTAATTGTAACTGAAGACTTCTGTAGAGAAATTGGTGAATACTTCTGTGATGATCCTAGAAATACTTAGATTTCAGGAATAAAACCAGAATAAAAGCAGAAAAGTCTCCTTTTGGAGCTGTGTTTGGGCCCAAGTTGAATGCTGCTGTAACAGTACAAGAAACATAGGGGAGCCCCATTCTTGTCAGTGCTGCAGTGAAATGTTCCTGATTCATGCATCACTTGAGTTGCTCTCAGTTTGAGTGGATGTTGCATCCCTCTAGTCTAGTAGATGAACAATTGGCCTGAGGAGGGAAGGTGGAACTCTTTCATTTTGACACATGTAGAGGAAAATGTTGCCATCTTACCAATGTGTCAGGTCATTTAAAGTGGAGGATTGGGTGAGTTTGAACTCCCCACATCAACAAAACTCCCATTCAGTGCCATCCAGGACAGTAGATAGAAATGGTTGTTAGAATGGTTGTGTGTGCATGCATATAAAAGTGGCAATATTTTGTGAGGGGGTATATGTTGATAATGGAAAACTTATTGTCACATTTTGAAAAATATCATCCAAGTTCACTATATATCATCTGCAAATTAACTGTAAGGAGGAATATTTCTTAGGAGAAAAGATATTCATCACATACTTACTCAAAGATAGCAGTGCCTTAGATGCATACTAATAACCTTTCTTTAAAGACAACTGGAATCATTTCACTAGATGTGGCTAAATCAGGGCTTGTTGTACTATAAAGCCATGTTCTTAGGGTGTAACTCTTTGTCAGCTGTTTTTTCCCAGTAACATGTGATGTGCATAGACATGGAAAAAGCTTTAGAGTAAAATTTACATTAAAAATGCTTGAGAACATGGATGAAAATAATTTTTGACAATTGGTCAAGGTTAGATTTAAGAAAAAATTACAATAGGTTCAGTCTTTACATCATGCGAAACGTTTAATCCATATCCCAGTGTTTCTCAATCTGGGGTCTGTGAAGGTTCTCCCTAGGGGTGCGAGTCATCTCTGGCTCTATCAAGGAAGTCTGCAATCATGCCCAGGGCCTCTGGCTCTGCTGATCAACTCCTCCCTCTCTCTCCAGTGCCTCCTGCATATCACAGAGGAACTGTTCAGCAGCATGCAGGAGGTACCGCGAGGAAGGGAGGGAAGGAGGGAGGGAGAGGAGTGGGCATGGGGGGTGCTCAGAGGAAGGCATGGGAAGAGAGGCAGGGCTCTGTATTTGCACTGTAAAAGCGATAAAAGAAATAGTATTTTTCAGTTTACCTCATACAAGTACCGCAGAGTGAACACTGTATCATGGAATGTAATTTTTTTGTCACATAACTGCACTCAGAACCAAAACAATGTAAAACTTTAGAGTCTACAATCCTTTCAGTCCTACTTTTTGTTCAGTCAATTACTAGGAGAAACAAGTCTGTTTACATTTATAGGAGATAATGCTGCCCACTTCTTGTTTATATTATCTTCTTGAAAGTGAAAACAGGCGTTTGCATGATACTTTTGTAGCTGGCATTGCAAGGTATTTACGTGCCAAATATGCTAAAAGTTTATATGTCCATTCATGCTTTGGTCATGGTGCTTGCATGCTAATAACGCTTGTTAAAAATAATAATGTATTAATTAAATTTATGACTGAACTTTTTAGGGGAGAATTGTATGTCTCCTGCTCTGCTTTACTAGCATTCTGCCATATAGTTCATGACATTGCAGTCTAGGATGATGGCTCAGCACATGCTGTTTATTTTAAGAACACTTTCACAGCAGATTTGACAAAACACAAAGAAGATACCAGTGTGAGATTTCTCAGGATAGCTACTGCACTTTACCCTTAAGAATATGAAGTGTCTTCCAAAATCGGAGAGGGAAAAGATGTGGAGCCTGTTTTCAGAAGTCTTAAAAGGACAATGTCTCTACAAAACGTAAACCACCAAAATAGAAAATCAACCTTCTCCTGGTGGCATCTTACTCAGATGATGAAAAGGAGTGTGTGTCAGTCTGCACTGCTTTGGCTTGTTAGTGAGCAGAACTTGTCATCAGCATGGACATGTAATCTCTGGAGTGATGGGTGATGCATGAAGGGACATCTGAATCTTTCAGATACCTGACAAGTAAATATCTTTTGTTGATGGCTACAACAGTTCCATGCAAACACCTGTTCTCACTTCCGGGTGACAGTGTAAATAAGATGTGGGCAACATTATCTCATGCAAATATAAACAAACTTAGTTGTGTGAGTGATTGGCTGAACAGGAAGTAGGAATGAGTGGACTTGTAGGCTCTAACACTTTATATTGTTTTATTTTGAGTGCAATTTTTACACTGCATTCTACATTTTTAAAGTAATCTTTAATGATAAAGAGATTGCACTATAGTATTTGTATTAGGTAAACTGAAAAATATTCCTTTGTTTTGCCCTTTACAGTGGAAATATTTATAATAAAAAATAAATTTAAAATGAACACTGTATACTTTGTATTCTTGTTGTAATTGAAATAAATATATTTGAAAATATAGAACACATCCAAACTATTTAAATACGTGACATTACATTGTTTAACAGCCTGAGTAATTTTTAAAATCATGTTATTAATTGTGATTACTTTTAATCACTTGACAACCCTATTGCGAATATCAAGATATTACAGTGATGTTATTGAGTTGGAAAGCTAAAACTCTGATTAAGACAATATGATGAGATTCATAATGTATACATTCTGTGCTGATCTTCTACAGACTAAAACTTTGTTTATACTTACCCGAAGATCGATATTTCAGGGTTCGATTTAGCGAGTCTAATAAGGACTCGCTAAATCGACCGTTGATGTCACCTTTGTCAACACCGGTATCTAAGGGGTTGCAAGGAGTAAGGGAAAGTGAGGGAGGGTTTCTGCCATCAACCTCCCACAATAGGGGTGCTAGAGAAATTCAATTTAAGGTACATCAACTCCAACTACATTATTTTTGTAGCTGGAGTTGGGTATCTTAAATCAAATTTCTTCCCCAGTATAGACCTGACCTTAGCCTATGTATGCAAATGTGCACATGATCTCACACACCTGGGGAAAAAAAAGAGAGAATTATCCTAACAGATATTTTTTGCTGTGGGGAGAATTTCATTCTATAGGTTCCAAAAGTGCTTTACTAGCCATATACATATACAGCACCACTGAGATGAAGAAGGAATCAACTGATGCAGATCATATTGCGCACATTGCTGCAGCAGGGTAATTTTGATGGAAGATACTGGAGCAATTCTCTGCTCTTATGAAAACTGATGAAAGATGTCACATTTATATTGATGCTAAATTGCTTGGAGCTTGCATCAAATTTTCCCCAAGGTTTTTTTTTTATGAAATCCTACCTAGAGTTAGTATTTAGCACTTCAAGTAAATTCAGTTTACTATTTTTTTGTACATCTCTCCTTTTCCTTTCTACTTTACTCCATTTAATTCTGTAGTTCATTTGCAGTATTACTGTCTGCCTGTATCTACTATGCAGAGGCTAAATCGGCCTGTAAATTCTTCCTCATAACTCCTGAAATTCCCAACTTGCCACTATGCTGCTAACAAGTTTTGCAGAAGTTCATTTGGTTTCTTCAACTGTTATATACTATGGGTGCATCAACATTGCAGGATTCATTTAGCGATGTGTAATACGCATAGCCATATGGCCCCCTAACACAGATATAAACAACAGTATAATCAGTGAGGCATGGATTTAAGACAGCACTGTAAAGATACATCTGAAGAGTATGAGAGTGTACCTGAAGTATATATACTTCAGATTCTCTACTGCCAAGCCTTGGCTCTTTGTGGGTTGCAAACCGTTGTCTGTGGGTCATGACCTGCATACTCTTGCTATATTGCTAAATTTGACTGGGGGTGGAGGGAAGTGTCCCAGCAAAAGATTCTACCTGAATAGAAGGTCATTCAGGAAGGTTTCACGGAGTGGAAAAGGAGTTTACAGTATGGAAAAAACTGGGAATCACTGATTTACATAAACAAAATGGGAATATACTTACAAGACTTTCTACTCCAGGACTGGCCTTACCATGAGGCGAACTGAGGTGGCCGCCTCAGGTGCCAGACTGTGGGAGGGAAGGCGCCACTAGGACCCAGAGTGTAGAAAATTGTGTCTGCTGCGGGTGCATATGTATTCTCTCTGCAGTACCATGAGAGGAGTAGAACAGGAAGAAGGCAGAATTAAGATATTTCAAAGTTTTGGCCCAAGCAAGGGCATGGGGGCATCATTTGAGCTCCCCTCTTCAGGTGCCAAAATGTTGTGGGCCAGCCCTGTTCTACTCTTACGGTTTGTGTTTGTGAATGAAAATTGTATATAGAAACCAAGAACAAGTTCTTCATCTTGTAGTGTGCTGAACAAGTGTAACTTAAATAGGAGTTTATATAATTTGGGGGTAATGAATTCCAGAGATAATATCTTTATGGAATTAAGGAACAATACAAAATCAGGGTCTGTACTTGCTGGGACCCCGAGCCCTGCTTCCAAGCAGTGTCTCCCACCTTATGGGGAGAAGCTAAAACTTTTCTTCTCCAGGGAGTGCTGCTCCTAGGGTTGTCAGATGGTCTCCCAAAAAGTACCGAACACACGGGCTAAAAATTTGTCGAGCAAAAACAAAACAAAAACAAAAACACCCACACTGAACACGTCCTATGTTTAATACTTAACTTTATTATAAACAATCAACAGTCTATATCCTACATCATATATTTTGCATTAGATTGTGCAGCTTATATCAATTTCTTATTTTTCAAAAACTCTTCTTTGACTTCCAGACAAGTAAAAGATATATTTAAAAAAAACCACAAGAGGACAGGGCTTTTCCTCCTCCCCAAGGCGTCACTCCTCTTTAGACGCGATCAGCTAAGGGCTCCTAGCACCGATTGCGCCCCGCCTCCCAGCCACTCCCCCGCTCCTGCCCAGCTTCTGCACACAACCAGAGGCTCCCAGTGCCTTTCTCGGCCCCGCCTCCCAGCCTGGGACTTCCAGCCACTCCCCCCACTCGGCTTCTGCACGCAACCACAGGCTTCCAGCTGGGAGGTGGGTCCGCAGTTGGTGCTTGGAGCCTGTGGTTGTGTGCAGAAACCAGTCCCAGCTACTCCCTTGACCCCCGCCAGGCTTTTGCGTGCTACCACAGGCTCTCAGCACCGATCATGGCCCCACCTCCCAGCCACTCCCCCCGCCCCCACCAGGCTTCCGTCTAGCGCCCAGCCAGAAAAACAGAAAATACCAGATATTGCACATGTCCAGTATTTTCTGAATTTTTTACTGGACAGAGGGTGCAAAAACCGGACTGTCCAGTAGAATACTGGACACCTGGCAACCCTAGGCTCCCTGGGCAGCCTGTGTTCAGGGCAGGGTCTGTCCCAAGCTGCTACCCACAAGGCTGGCTGCAAGTCTCCACCTAGGGCAGAGGGAAGTTGCTGCCAGTGCCCAGGGCTTGCAAGGAGTGTGGGTGCTGGGAGCGGGGCAGTGATATGTGGGGAGTCTGAGAGGGACAGTCAGCACGGGGCTGAATGGGGCAGGGGGCTCTGAGAGCCAGAGGGCATTGAGGGGGAAAGAGAGGGCAGAGGGATTCAGGGGGCCCCCGGACCCAGGAGCAGCCACACTGTGGCCCTGAAAGCAGCTGGGCAGGTACCATACGGCCTGGACCCCCCACTCTCCCACCAAGCTCACTGCCAGCAGCAACTTACCTTCCACATTCCAGGAAGACGAATATAAACGTATACATTTTCTTTTTCGAAGGTGCCAGACTTCTGATGTGATCAATTCTGTCATTTACTGGTTGCCTTCACAGAACTTACTTTTTAATATGAACCCATTTTAAAAATCATCAGAAAACATTTGGCATGTAAAATCACCCTCCTCTCATGTCTAAACTGGATTGCATTTCCCAGGTAAACTGATTGGCTCAATCCCTGCTAATTATGCTGTAAATCAGTGAGGGGAAAATGGGGCTGTGTGTGGGGGTGGGGCAGAGAGAGAGGTCACTAGAGAAGTGTTTTGCTCCTGTATGTGTGAACTCCTGTGCCATGGAATTAAAGTTGGTTTACTCACACACACCCCTCCCCATTTGATACTTTCAGAGAAAGATACAGATAATCACTTCTCTGGAGGCAAGATATCTGAGGAAGTCTACACCTGCCTACCCTGCAGGGAAGGATGTTCTTACTGTACAGATGATACTCCCTGCTATGCACAGGAGGACAAGTATTTACGGCTTGCTATCATCTCATTCCAAACATTCTGTATGCTGTTGGACTTCATAAGCATGCTGATAGTCTACCATTTTCGCAAGGCAAAGGTAATCATACGCATGTTTTCTTTTAACCTTCATGCCCATTATGTGTTGCACACATGTTTGTTTTAAATGAGATGCTCCTAATTTGAATGATTAACTTCCTAACCCAGCAGCCCTAATCTACATAGGCCAAGATTTTCAGTCATGCCTAAATCTGTATTTACGTGTCTGAATAAAGTGGCCTGATCTTCAGAAGTGCTGGGTACCTATCTGGTTTCAGTGAGAGCTGTTGGATACTCAGCAGTTTTGAAAATCAGCCATTGACTTAGGCACTTAAATGTGGATTTAAGCACCCAGCTTGAGGTGCCTATGTTTGAAAATCTCAGCCTGACTGTATTTGAATCCTGTGAGGAAGGACAGATGTTTTAAACTGTTAATGGCCCATATGGTTAATGATTACTTGAAACAGAAATGTGTCCAAAATGCTAATAGTTAATTAAAGTTTTAATTATCTTGGATAAAGTTTTGGTTGATTACAAAATGGGAACATATCTCAATAATTGGTAGGCTGTCTGGCATTCTGCAGTTTCACCTTTTGTGCTGCTGTGATAAACTTGCCATGAGCACCTTCTTGCAAATATTTACACAGATAATATTCCTGCTAGTTTTACTGTTGTGTTGTGGCTCTCAGCACTCACCTGAAAACATTCAGTTTAGTCAAAAATTCATAGAAGCTTGCACATATTTACTAACGAGTTTGGGAAGATCTACATGTGCATACAGCATGTACCACATTGCTGAAATTAATAGCTTCAGCCACTGCCCATAAATAGATTTCCATTTGTCTTGAACAACAATTGCCCAGTCTACTGAATCTGACAGTTACAGTGGTAGAAAAATGTGTGTCATGTTCTTCAAGACAATGACTTCAGTGTGCTGGCAGGAAATCTCTGACTGTACAATTATTTTTCTCTCTCTTCTGTCTCTGACAGTCTTTGCTGAATTTTTACTGAAACATTATTGAAGTTATATAGATTGATCCAAATGACAGACTTGATTGAATTTATAGTTACTTTTAATGAAAGGCATCTGTTTAGTTGCCTATTATTAATTTAGCAGAATAACTCCATTCCAGTTCTGTGAGGTTTTACCCCTTATGCTAATTTTATAGTTTTCTAATGGTTGTATTAAATGGATAATATCATTAAGAGAAGCATTCATCGTGAATTTAAATCAGTCTCCAAGCACGAAGTGGAGTGAACAAAATAGTTTGCTTCCCATTCCGTTAATATTAGTGTGCCTTGACATTTTTTTCTCCTTTCAATGAAAGGAGAACTCTTTCACATAAACAACACTGACCAGTTGTGTGTGTGTGTGTATTCTTGTGAAACAAATGATAAACACATCTACTTTATTACATCTGGTATTGACTTTTTGTGGTGGACTAGGAACTTCCCACTTTCACTATTGTTGGTAGTAGTGAAGCTGCCTCCATAATAGCATAGTCAGTGTTTAGCATTTTCTTAAAGTGTATACACAACCCCAGACAGGACCTAAATTTTTAATGTTAAAAAACTCAAGCAGGGTTTCCTGTCCAGTTCTAAAATCCTTGTACAGCATTCCTTTTACATCATAAGGAAGCAGAAAAAGGCACAATGCCAGTTCTCCAGATTTGAAGGCTACCTTTAAGGCCCGAATAAATGAATGCCACTGTCATGATCATGGGGGTTAGCCAGCAGCCTGGGAACTAAGGGGTTAACCTTACCTAAGTCAGGTAGATTCAGCCAATAGAAAGGTAGGTAGGAATTTCAAACTGGGACAAAGGAATATTTGGTTTCTCCTTCCTTTGTCCTGGGCAGTTTTTCTCTCCATCTACTGAGGAGGACAGACAGAATGTCTCCCTCCAAGAATAGACTCTTCACTGTTCTGTAAGTAGGGTAAAGTTTAGATAAATCCATTAGGTTTTATTGTTTTATGGTTTGGGAAATGGGATCTTATATCTGTGCATTTAAAAAAGCTTTTTGCTCTCTTTTGTAACTAAGCTCCTGGCCTATGGTGGATTTCTCCTCCAGGAGTATATTATTTTGTTACTTTTCCATCTAGTCATTATGCTTGCAACAGGAGTATTGTGGTGATAATAGAAGTTCTTTTTCTTTTCTTTTCTTAACCTGGCATTGGTTAATTTTTTGTGTCCTGGTTTGTACTTTAGGGGTGAGATTTCCCAAGTGATCTCTCTCCTGATTTTCTTATCAGTACTTGGGTGGTGGCAGCGGAATTTTATCCCTGAAATCTAAGTTAAGATTTTGGGGGGAAGTTTTTTACCAAAGCCTGGAAAGATAAGGTTTTGGGGTACTTTTGCAGCCCCCACTTCTGCCCCCACTTCCCCACTGGTGCCAGAGTGGGGAAGAAGCCTTGACAGCCACCTA
Source organism: Pelodiscus sinensis (assembly GCF_049634645.1). Lineage (NCBI taxonomy): Eukaryota > Metazoa > Chordata > Testudines > Trionychidae > Pelodiscus > Pelodiscus sinensis. The sequence continues at coordinate 225,085,465 of NC_134712.1, forward strand.
AGGCAGACATGCGACAAAATAGTAATTTTTCCCAGACAGAGAATTTGTCTTTGTAGTATTCCATTGTCATTAAATTAGATGAAGATGGATTCAGTTATAATTTTGCTGTTTTAAGAAGAGTTGATTTTGCACTAAATAAACCCCTTACATAGGGGGGGGGGAATCTAAAAGCAGCAATGAAATGAACAATCTTTTCCTTTTTGAACGGTGTTTTCAGTGAATCAAAATTGAAAAATTATGTCCCACTGTTTCTCCTGTCACTCAGCTAAACATTTTTTTTAATTCTCTTTGTGTCCTTTATCTTGTTGGTGCAGCGTAATTTTCAGGGAAAAAATCTTGTGTAAATAACATGAAATGAGGAGTTCTATGACCGGGCAAACATATTGAGAACAATGATAATTTGCATAAGAAAGCTGCCTGTTACATTGGGTAATGACAGAAAATTGGAGTGAAAGAATGGAGCTGGTAACTGGCCATGTATTTTCTGTCAAGAGGAGAAGCTAGTGGAACATTCAAAATATCTAGACTCTGAGAATAAAATTTATTTAAAAGCAAACAAACAAAACTTTATTAGATTAGAAGGTTTGTGTTTTGTTGTGCTTATGATGTAAATCTGCTCCAAAACATTGAGATGGATGAATGTGGGAAAGAGAACAATTGCGATTTACAATGGCAGATATCTTAGAAGTAATTTGCTGATGTGAACTTTAAAGGGGCAGATATGTACTGCCACCATTTAAATATAGATTCAGGGACCTTTCAAGTGGCACAGTTAGTTTCTCAGAAGTCAAGAAATGCCAGCAAAACCCCCAATCCTGCAAAGACATATGCATGTGGTTAATTTTATGCATTATAGGCCTGATTCACCAAATTATCTATATTTATCATGTCTTTAGGGGCTTTGTTGAAGTTGCTTTATTGGAATTGGGGACTATGAATAGTTCCATAGAAACCAGTTTAGCTTATGTTTCTGTTATTTTTTTATTTAATTCTTCTCTACACTCCAAAGTTCTGACTGGAAGTGGAAGTGCCTGGCTATCGCGAGAGAGGCTATTTGTGTAGTTTTTGCATCCTCATTCAGAGAGATAATCTCATGGGCATTACAGTATGTGAGTTAGGAAATGTGAATCCAAGAGGAAGTTAGCTCCAATGTATGAAGTAATTCCAATGTATGAAGGGGGACTTTCACAACATTAAAAATGTATTTGAAACAATTGTCACTTAAGAATTAAATGAAATTTTAAAAAATTTAAAAAATGGCCATATTGTAAAATAGGAGTCACATAACCCTGCAGCCAGGTGCTGTTAGTTGTGGTAAAGGCTTGATGCATTTCTATCTAAGAGTATGCCTACACTATAAAATTAGGCTGATTTTATTTAATTTGACTGTGAGCATCCAATTTAAAAATGTGATTTTATATGTCCCCACTAGGTGGCTGTAGTTGACAGAGCACATCCTCACTGAGGTTGCATAGACTCAAGGAGTGATGCACTGTGGGTAGCTTTCCCATAGTCACTGCAGCAGATTGGTATCCTGGGCTAGAGTCCCAATGCCTCATGGGATGAAAACATTGTTGTGGGTGGTAGTGGGTGCCTGTCGCCACTCTCCCATATCTGTGGCTCAGAAGCAGAGCAGCTGTTCACTAACTTTGTCCTGTGGTTCACTTCTCTAAGTCCTTTTATTTTCAAATGGCATTGCTATGTGTCCCTGGTGTAATCCTTATCCACTGTGCCCTGTGCAATTTGGGCATAGATATCCGCATTTCTTTTGCTGGTTCAGAGGTCTGCCTGCACACCCTCTTCCTTCTCCCCACAATCAGATATAACATCTCTCCTGAAGATCCCTGTGGAGTGATCTCATGCCTTTGGGCACACACATTCAGCTGGACTGGTGAGCTTTCCATGCTGCTCCAACAGGGAGTAACCATTCAGAAGTTCCCCAAAGGGGTTTGCTGCTCACCTGACTGAAGAGCATTGGAGTTCCAAGTGTTCACCAGAGCATCACACCAGAGTGCTCTGGGTAATCACCTAGAGGCCAAAAACTTCAGTGTTTATATGGCCCTTACTTCAAGACATGAATGTGGACTCTGGCATCACTCCATTTATTCAGGTGGAATTCAGGGGTTGATTTTAAAAGCCCATTAGGTCAATGGGAGGGACTCAGTAGTGTAAACACACTCATTACAAATTTAACCTAATGCTGAATACGTTGACCTAAGCTCATAGGCTGTGTCTACATTGGCACCCCTTTCTGGAAAAGGGATGCTAATGTAGACTTTGGAATAGGCAAATCCATGGGGGATTTAAATATCCCCCGCGGCATTTGCATTAACATGGCTGCCGCTTTTTTCCGGCTTGGAGATAAGCCGGAGAAAAGCGCCAGTCTAGACGTGATTCTCCAGAAAATAAAGCCTTTTTGAAAGTAGGAATAAGAGATCCTCCGGAAAAGGCTTTATCTCCAACCTGGAAAAAAGCGGCAGCCATGTTAATGGCTTGGGGTATGCAAGACAAATTGGACTCCTAAAAGAGGTATAGTACTCTGGGAAGGCTGGGAAACACTGAACTAGGAAAGAAAGAAATAAGGATCTAAATGAAAAATACATATATTGGCTCAAATTCAGTCACGGGAGAGATGAGAGGTGAGAAGATCAAAGCATTTGGAGGCACAACCAGGATATGTGACCTAACTTTCTGTAGAGGGCATCTATCCTCTGGTTGATAAGGTGGTCCAATATCTTTGGGTCCTATACTCTTAACTTTTCATTGGTGCCTAAATACTTTTAATAGCAAGAAATTATTTCTTTAACCTTTTGGCTTCCCAGAAGGCTGCACCCTTCTCTTAAATGCTGATTTAGCTGCTTAATTTTCATGACCTCAGGGCTGGATTACTGCAGAACACTATATCTTGTCCTCACCCTGTCTTGACAACTGAAAACTACAGGTGGTTCAGTATACAGCATTCTGTCTTCTAAGAGGTAGTATCTTAGAATACTAGAACTGGAAGGAACTTCTAGAAGTCATCGAGTCTACTCTCCTGCCATCATGACAGAATCCAGTACCATCTTAGACCATCCCTGATAGATGTCTATCTAAACCTGCTCTTAAATATCTCTAGAGATGGAGATTCCACAACCTCCCTAGGCAACTTATTCCTGTGTTCAACCACTCTAACAGTTAGGAAGTTTTTCCTAATGTCCAACCTAAACGTCCCTTGTTGCAATTTAAGCCCATTGCTTCTTGTCCTATCATCAGAGATGAAGAAGAACAATTTTTCTCCCTCCTCCTTGTAACGTCCCTTTTAGGTACTTGAAAGCCGTTATCATGTCCCCTCTTAGTCTTTTTTTTTCCAAACTAAACAAACCCAGTTCTTCCAGTTTTCCCTTATAGGTCATGTTTTTGGGACCTTTAATCATTGTTGTTGTTCTTCTCTGGACTTTCTCCAATTTCTCCATATCTTTGTTGAAATGTGGCACACAGAAGTAGACACAATATTCGAATTAAGGACTAATGAGTGACTAGTAAAATGGAATAATTATTTCTCATGTCTTGCTGACAGCACTCCTGTTTATGCATCCCAGAATCACATTTGCTTGTTTTTCAACAGTTAACTCATTTAGCTTGTGGACCACTATGACCTCTAGATCCGTTTCTGCAGTACTCCTTCCAAGACAGTCGCTTTCCATTCAATATGTATGAAACTGATTGCTCCTTCCTAAGTGGAGTACTTTGCATTTGTCCTTATTAAACTTCATCCTATTTACTTCAGACCATTTCTCTAGTTTATCCAGATCATTTTGAATTATGACCCTATCCTCCAAAGCACTTGCAACCCCTCCCAACTTGGTATCTTCTGCAAACTGTATGAGCGTTCTCTCTACGCCATTATCTAAATAGTTGATGAAGATATTGAACAGAACTGGTTCCAAAACTGACGCTTGCAGAACCCCACTTGTCATGCCCTTTCAGCATGACTGCGAACCATTAATAACTCCTCTCTGAGAGTGGTTATCCAACCAGTTATGCACCCATCTTATAGTAGCCCCGCCTAGGTTGTACTTCCCTAGCTTATTGATATGAAGGTCATGTGAGACTGTATCAAATGCTTCATTAAAATCTAGGTATACCACATCTACTGCTTCCCCCATATCCACAAGACTTGTTATCCTATCAAATATAGCTATCAGATTGGTTTGACATGATTTGTTCTTTACAAATCCAGGCTGGCTGTGATTGAACTCAGTGCATGCTCTCTCTTTCAGCTGTGGTTCACTGATAAACTTGTAAAGCACAAATGAATGATAGAAAAAAGGTCCATGTAATGTCTGGAAAAAACTCTTCTAGTAGAATGCAGTGAAATGACCAAATTGCTTCACCTTAGCTCAGGCCCCTTTATTACTTTCCATGTGTAAGGATTAATATGTACTAGTTTTCCTGAATCAGGGACGTGGAACATAGCTAGCCTAGCTACTGCTTACAGACTGAAATGGGACTCATTATGTTGGGCAAAATAGTTTTCTGGTAGTCATTTATCTTACTATACATTTTAGAGATGTGTGTCTGTCTGTCAGTCTGTCTGTTCAAGAACTCATCCTAAACATTAAAACTGGGATGTCATAATTTTGTATGTAGCTTCCTCTTATCATAACTTAAAGCAAGGTAAGGGTTTGGTTGTGCCAGAACAATGGGGTGTGTTTGGACTTTGGTTGTTTCTCAAACAATAAATAGGGAAGATTCTGGTAGGAGGGACATTTATACTGAAGAATGACCACAGGGGGCAGCAAGGGGCCAGAAATGGGGACTAGGACAGATAAAACCCCATTGGGCCGGCAAGGGGCAGGCGTGGAGAACAGGACAGCTATCTACTATATATTTCAGTGAGTTTGTCTGATTTTGTGTCTGTTTGTATGTCTGTTGGTCCCCCAGCTGGGGGACATGCACTCCTCCCCTGGCTGTGCCTGCTACAGCTTCTCACCTGGCCCCAAGCTGCTGTGATGAGAGAAGGCTTGGGCTGTTCTCTCTCCCTGGGGCAGGTTGCATTCTGAACTTCTCATCTCCAGCCCCAGTCCAAAAGAAAAACAAAACGTGTTTATCTCAGAGAGGTAGCTGTGTTAGTCTGTAAATTTAAAAACAGGTGGTCCTGTGGTGCCTTAGAGACTAACAAAGAGCTCATGAGTCTATAATTCTGGTTAGTGTGTAAGGTGCCACAGGACCACTCATTGGTTTTAAAACTTATTTGAGTTAAGGACCCAAGCAATGCCAGGTAAATGTTTTATTACATACAAATCTATAACATATTTAATGTTTTGTTTTTTTTTCCCTTTCCTCAGTCTCATGCTGCTAGTTTATTTTGCCTGACTGGGCAAATGACATCTCTGACATCAGGGGGACAATGGGTTCTTAGGACAGACTTGACTATGTGTTCTAGGAGGCCCCTCGAACTATAGGCTTGCTTCACTTTTAACAGTGATATTTCTGAGTTCTCATCTTGAATTTTCTGCAGGTGCAACTGATGACTTTTTCATTCTTTTTATTATTATTAAAAAGAGGAGACATACAGGGACTGCATTTTCACTGTCAGAGTTCTTCACCTATTCATGTAGTTTCAGGTTTCAATATTGCAGCTGTGGTATATCTGGCATAGCACAGGATTTCTACTTCAAAATGTAAACTGTTCATTTCATCATAATATTACATGGCAAGTTTCATTAGTTGTGTAACACAGAAGATCAAGGGGCAGGTGAATTTAAGATAAAAATATTTGGGGATTTCTTAGACTTATGATGCCTGGTGCACTTTGCCTCTTAATGAGATTGATTTATGACTGATGGCTGCTTGCCCCCTTGCTTTCTCCTTATTTTTTAATAGTAGAAAAATATAGGTGTTTGGAGTCAGTAATAGGTTAGCTAAGTGTAGAAGAAAACCAGATCATTGTACAAATATTTATTTGTAAAGCAGAATTGAAAGAACTATGAGGGATATATTTATTGAGTTCAGAAATACTGCAAAAGCTTCCAAATGACAGTGATTCCTGACAAATTTGCCTTAGCTATCTGCACATCTATCTAGATATTTTAGAAATGTGCATCTGTCTGTCCATCTATGAATCTGTTTGTTCAAGAACTCCTCCTAAACAGTAAGATTTAGTACCATCAAATTTGGCAGGTAGCTTCCTCTTATCCTAACTTAAACCAACATCAGGGTTTGGTTGTGCCAAGAAAATGGGAAGTTCTGGGAATAGGGAGGGGGCAGAGAAAGGGAGAGCACAGAGAAGAGGGATGCAATGCTGAGAGTGGCCACTGAGAACAGTGAGCACAGGAGAGAGCTATATGCAGAAGGGTCACTCAGGGCAATAGCACGACCTAGGGTTACCATATTCAAACTTTCAAAAAAGAGGACACCCCTGAGAGGGAGTGTATCTGTATCAGTATCTACTAACTCATAATATAATAACCTTGGTAACCTTAGCACTACCAAGAGAGTGGCCAGCAGGGCTGGGACTCTGCCATCTTGCCTGCCACCAGACCGGGTAAGGTAAGTAGCCTCCCTACCCCAAACCCTTTCCTCTCCCCAGTCCTTGGTCGTAGCACTGGAGGGGGGAAGAGAGAAGGCCCATTGTCCAGGGAGGGCTGGGTGGAGAGAAGGCCCATGCCAGCTGTGGGGGAAGGGATTAGAAGGTGACAGAAGGCTCCTGACAGCCAAGGGACCTGAAGGGGAAGGCAGAAGGCCCTTGGCAACCAGTAGGTCTTGGGGGAGACAAGGCTCCTGGCAGGTGGGAGGTCGGAGGGCGGGGGGGAGAAAAGGTCCCTCTGGTTTGGGTGGTGAAGAAAGCCCTGCCGGATGGGATCCCCCCACCCTCCCAGAGCCCCTCCTCGAGCTCCTCTTCACCAAGTCCTCACTTGTGCATGCCCCCAGCCTCCTGCCCTGCCCTGCCCTGCCCTCCCATACCCGAGGCCCTCCCCTGACTCCTACATCCCCCACACCATCAGCCCCCTGTCATGGAGGACCCAGGGAAGTCTTCTAGTAATTGTTTATAATCAACTCTGATTTTTTATTTAATTTGAATTTACTATATATTGATATCTCAATCTGTTTGAAAAATACTTTCAAAGAGGAGAGTAAACACAGAGACTACGTCTACACTACAAGTTTTCTTGGCAAAAAAATATGCTAATGAGGGACTCATTTGCATGAGTCATGATCTCATTTTCTGCTGATCCGTTGTTGCGCTAGGGGTATTTGCACAAAACCAAGCAGTGTGGATGTTTCCTTTTTGTGCAAAACCCCCTTTTTCCACAAGATCGGTATACCTCCTTTTTTGGGGCATAAGGATCTTGCAGAAAAAGGGGTTTTTGCACAAAAAGAAAATGTCCACATTGCTTGCTTTTATTCAAAAACCCCTAGCGTAAAAACAGATCGACAGAAAATATGCAAACGAGATCGCGAGTCCCTCATTAGCATATTTTTTGCCGAGAAAACTCATCGTGTAGATGTAGCCTTAAAGTATTGAATCATTTTGTAAAAGATTAATTGAATAGTAGTCAGTCATAAGTTTCATTTGAATGGTTCTTTTCATCTTAAAGAATCTGAAATGGAGCATGTTACAAACCATACAAAAAACAGAATGCAAACATTACAACACTACTGTATACATCTAATTTAGATAGTATATGAATGAGTGTGTTGTGTGCAGTTTTAAGCCAACCAAAAACAAACAAGCAAACAAAAAACTCAGTAAGTCCTTTGAATATTTTAACAGGAAGTTCTCTTTCTCTGGGTAATTGTCATGGATTGCCCCCAAATTAATTACAAAGAAAATAATTGAAAAATAATACATATAAATAATAAATTTACTTCTTCTGTTACTTCCATGAGAAATTATCAAATTATCTCAAGGATGGAAAATACCACACATGCAGTGCAAAACAAAAATTGCTTAATTTCAAAATTTCCCATTTAAAAAGTTTACTTGCAGCTGAATCTTCTTTTGTCAGGATTTTTTTAAACTCTCAACCAGCTCTATTTACTTTAGACCAACTACTTTCCCTCAGTGTTAGAGCCTTGTTACTCTTTTGTCAGGTGACCACGATGGTAAGACACAAATTCTCCTAACATTGAACGAAAACCTTTATTTAACTAATCTTTCTTCTACTTATTGTGGGTAGGCTACTGATAACCTCCTATTGGAAAAAGAAAAATAATCCCACTCTAGAGGAATGGGTCAAAAACATAGAGGAAATGGTTGTTATGGAAAATTGAGTATGCCAATTGTATGCCCAGCAAAATAGATAGAGGGCAAACAGATACTTAGGTATTTGGTAACCATTTATTCAGTGCCCAAAACTGTGTTTGCCTACCAAATAAATACATAAATAAAATAAAATCCTAAACATCATCAGTGTCCAATTTTTTAATATTAACATTTCCTAAGCATTCCTGGTTTGTTAAATGTTTATAGTCAGAGAATTCACTCAATTAAAAACACCACACTAGAAATGGCATGTCATGGATAGGGTAAAGACACTCCGTCAGCAACTTGGTAAATAGAGAGATCCAAAGATTATATTACTGTATAATGTTTTTTTCTAAACAAAAGCTCACTGTTGTAAATGTTGTCTCTAATATTTACAAGACTTGTGAACCTGTTAAAACTTCTTAAACAAAGACATATTTTTGTTTTGTTTTGTTTTTAAGAAAAAGATAATCCAGAGTGGGGGAAGGGGAATAGAAAGGGAGGGGGAATTTATTCAAATAAGAGTTTTATTCCTTAAACTGCTTCTCTCTCTCTCTCTCTGCTTCATTGCAGAGCTTCTGCCTGCCTGGAATAGCTATTAGTGTACTCTGCACTCTGGCTTCCTGCTACTTTTAATGAATCAGAACATATATTCCTGCACTCAGCACAATACAAGCAAAATCTAACAAATCTGGAACAGGGTATTAATCCAAGAACAAATCCCTGTGTAAACATCAAAGGGCATGTAGACCCCACTAAATATACAATCTTTAACAAATGTCTGTTTTTCAGACAATTCGTTCTTATGTGGGTAGTGGTTATCTTCCCAGTGCCTTCCAACTCAACAATTTATGTTGCACTTGTGCCCAGCTAGAACTGCTGTAGCTTTGTTTTATACCCATGGTGAATTGCCTGGTATTTTTCTTATCTATTTAGTCTCTCTGAGGATTGATTTGAATGAGTCACATCCATGATTCTGCCATATGCATCCAAATCTGCTCTGTTGAAAGGCACTGAATTATAAAGGGTTAAGCTTAAGTTTATGAAGTAGTAATGTGAAATGTTAATATTTTGGATTGATGAGCAAATCTTCCCTATTTTTTTTCTTTAATAGATTGTATCAGGAGCATCCATCTTGCTAGCAGGCTACCTTTGCCAATGTAAATTTTCATGCAGTTAATGTGCTGGTTCTTTCATTACTTTGTAAGAATGGCAGACTTTCAAATGGCAGAGCTGCTCAGTGAAAGTGAGAAAAATCAAAATATGTTACCCTCCCCCCCCCAGCTTTCTATGTACCACATTACATATGGCTCATAGTGACATGTGGCCCTAGAGAAAACTACAGCTTTGCTGGAGGATTGCCAAATACCTGTCAGTTCTAGTTGTTGAATCCAGTGATACAGAATGTGACAGCTCAGACAAAGAATTATTCTTATTTTCTTCTTGCATTTTTTCTTTTTCCTCCTCACTGCAAATACTTTGAAGCACAAACATTTATGTTGTGTGTGGATGTTTGGAAATTCAGCGCTAATTAATATAGTTGTATTTTGTGAACTGCTTAGGATCACAGAAAGTTGAAATACAGTATCTTTCAAACTTGTTTATCTATTATTTTAGCTTTTTGTTTCTTTTTATCTGATGCATCTTTGCCATCTATTTTTTTTATTTCCCTGGTGGAAATAAGTTTATTTATGGCTCTCCAGCTGCAGATTTTGAAAGTGTAGAGCTGATTTGGTCCCTGTCCTTAGTTTGTAGTTATTTATCCCAAGGCCTAGTAACATATATCTAAATGCTATAAACAAATATTGAGCAATACCAAAATACAGAACAGTTAAACACAATTTGAAAACTAATATTTTTGCAGCACTGAAACTCAAGGGTAGTAGTACAGAAAAGTGCTGAATTAATGAACACCAGTTAGTGATAGGGGATGCAAAATATAAGATTCAAGAATATTGGGGAGGATGCTTGCAAAACACACACCTGCACTGTGTATTAGCTGTTCAATATGTATTATTCATTTCTAAATTTCTGAGGCACTGAATTGACTCTCAAATGTTTTAAGGTGATTTGGGAGTTGAGGCTGCAGGGAGAAACGAGGAGGGGCAAGCTCAGGGCAGGAGGTGGATTGGGAGTGTAGCAGGGTATAACGGCAGCAGGAATCATAGAATCATAGAATACTAGGACTAGAAGGGACCTTGAGAGGTTGAGTCCAGTCCCCTGCCGTCATGGCAGGACCCAGTACTGTCCAGTGGTCCCCAACTTTTGGGGCTGCTGGATGCCTGAGGGGTGGGGCCACTCACACGCTGGGCGCCCAGGGGCAGGGCCACTCATACGCCGCACTCCCGAGGCTGGCGCCGGCGCTGGCGCCGCTTCTGTGCTGCACACCCCAGAGTGGGGCTGCCTGTACACCGTGCACCTGGTGCCGGAACAGCCCATGTGCTGCATGCCCGGGGCCGGGACCGGCGCCGCTTCTGTGCCACACACTCAGGAACAGGCAGTGCCCATGTGCCACACGCCTAGGGCTGGCGCCGCTCCTGTGCTGCATGCCCAGGGGTGGGGATGACAATACACCGTGTGCCCGGGGCCGGCACAGCCCATGCACCGCGCACCTGGGGGCAGGGCCGCCCATGTGCCGTGTGCCCGGGGCCGGCCCCAATCACTCGGCGGGTGCACAGAAATGGCCTGGCGGGTGCCATGGCACCCGCAGGCACCGCATTGGGGACCACTGGTCTAGACCATCCCTGATAGACATTTATCTAACCTACTCTTAAATATCTCCAGACATGGGCATTCCACAACCTCTCTAGGCAATTTATTCCAGCGTTTAACTACCCTGACAGTTAGGAACTTTTTCCTAATGTCCAACCTAAACCTCTCTTCCTGCAGTTTAAGCCCATTGCTTCTTGTCCTGTCCTCAGAGGCCAGGAAGAACAATTTTTCTCCCTCCTCCTTGCGACACCCTTTTAGATACCTGAAAACTGCTGTCACGTCCCCTCAATCTTCTCTTTTTCAAACTAAACAAGCCCAGTTCTTTCAGTTTTCCTTCATAGGTCATGTTCTCTAGACCTTTAATCATTTTTGTCGCTCTTCTCTGGACCTTCTCCAATTTCTCCACATCTTTCTTGAAATGTGGTGCCCAGAACTGGACACAATACTCCAACTGAGGCCTAACCAGCAAAGAGTAGAGTGGAAGAATGACTTCTCGTGTCTTGCTCACAACACACCTGTTGATACATCCTAGAATCATGTTTGCTTTTTTTGCAATAGCATCACACTGTTGACTCATATTTAGCTTGTGGTCCACTATAACCCCTAGATCCCTTTCTGCCGTACTCCTTCCTAGACAGTCGCTTCCCATTCTGTATGTGTGAAACTGGTTGTTCCTTCCTAAGTGGAGCACTCTGCATTTGTCCTTATTAAACTTCATCCTGTTTACCTCAGACCATTTCTCCAATTTGTCCAGATCATTTTGAATTATGACTCTGTCCTCCAAAGCAGTTGCAACCCCTCCCAGCTTGGTATCATCTGCATACTTAATAAGCGTACTCCCTATGCCAATATCTAAATATTTGATTAAGATATTGAACAAAACTGGTCCCAAAACAGACCCCTGAGGAACTCCACTCTTTATACCTTTCCAGCAGGATTGCGAACCATTAATAACTACTCTCTGAGAATGGTTATCCAGCCAGTTATGCACCCACCGTATAGTAGCCCCATCTAAGTTGTATTTGCCTAGTTTATTGCTAAGAATATCATGCGAGATGGTATCAAATGCCTTACTAAAGTCTAGGTATACCACATCACCACCTCTCCCCTATCTACAAGGCTCATTATCCTATCAAAGAAAGCTATCAGATTGGTTGGACATGATTTGTTCTTTACAAATCCATGCTGGCTGTTCCCTATCACCTTATTATCTTCCAAGTGTTTGAAGATGATTTCTTTAATTACTTGCTTCATTATCTTTCCTGGCACAGACTTTAAACTGACTGGTCTGTAGTTTCCTGGGTTGTTCTTAGTTCCCTTTTTATAGATGGGCACTATATTTGCCCTTTTCCAGTCTTCTGGAATCTCTCCCATCTTCCATGATTTTTGCAAAGATGATAGCTAAAGGCTCAGATCCCCCCTCTATCAGCTCCTTGAGTATTCTAGGATGCATTTCATCAAGCCCTGGTGACTTGCAGACATCTAACTTTTCTAAGTGATTTTTAACTTAGAAAATAAGGAATTGGGAGGGTGGAGGCTTAAGGGAATGGGTGGAATGTGGACAGGGCCTGTGGAAGAGCCAGAAATGGAACATCCCATAGCAGTTTGAAAAGTTGGCACCTGTGCTTGTACCTGAGTCTCAATGGGAGAAGCTGATGGTGCTGCTGTTCAAGCTGCTTCCTAGCTTAATGTGGCACCTTCTGCCTTCTTGTCCACTTATTATTGCAGCTGGAGGCAGGGGAATGCTGAAGGGACCCCCCCTCCTCCTTTCTATGGCTGTACCTGGGATAAGATGGGACACCTCCCAACTATGTAAATACCCTCCATGTGCATACTGCCCCTCAGTGATTCACCATTTCCTTACAGCTCAGCCACTGTTCTTCAGCCTATGTGGGAATAGGGCACTACACCAAGTACTTGTGAAGTCACTGTCCCAGGACCACCAGACGCCTTGCTGTCTCACACCTGCTGACACAACATTCCATATGCTTCATCCCCCTTTCATGTGAGAGGGCAAGAACTAGGGATGTAAATACTGATCAAAACATTTAATTGGTTAAATGATTAACATTTTATTGTTTAACCAGTTAACCGTTGTTAGACGTTGGTGTAGATTTTTGGAAGGGTAGAGAAGGCAAAATCTATCCTGAATTCCTTCATCCACCTGTTCCTGCTTCTGCTTCAGGAGGAATTTGGGGTATCTAGATCCTTCTCAGTGTTTGGTTTTCATACCCAAATTCAGAACTGGATATAAATAAAAAATAAAAATTTACCCAAGAATAACTTTCTTGCAAGTTCATGCCTCTTTTCCTCTTAATATATCTGGCTAAGAAATCATTAAGGGCTTGGCTTGTTAACCCTCTGCTGAACAAAAGAGCTTGCACAGTCGTGTCTTGCCTTACTTTGAAGTTACCCAGTGTCTCCACAGTGCTCCAAACCCCCAAAATGAAGCTGCACGAATGGATTTTAAAAACTAAATTAGTGTTAGGTCACTCTCAATTTTATTTTCTGCATTGCAACTAGTTCTGTTGTATATCTTGTGTCTTGTCCGCTTGGTGGCTTCCTATGAGGGAACTGACAGCAACAAGGTTGCATTTGTTCTCTTGGTTCATAAGTGGCCATTGGCTTTGGTGGAATTCTCCTGAGGAACATTGTTTCACACTATATGGTTTGAAAGCTTCAGAGTGGTAGTTGAGATAGTTTTCCTGTTACAAACTATCACACTTCAGTCATCTGATGAAATGGGTTGTGCCCCCGAAAGCTCATGATACCATCTACATGTTTTGTTAGTCTTTAAAGTGCTACTAGACTATTTATTGTTTTTTATATAGTTTGACTGAGGCGACAATCCCTTCTCTAGAACCTTTAAGGGAAGGATATGGGAGGGGCATTCATTGGTACATACATTGTAAGGTCAGAAGGGGCCATTAAGTCATCTAGACTGTCATCCTGGGTAACACAGGCCGTACAATTTAATCCATTTACTCTTGGATTGAGGCCAGTACTGCTGGATTGACGCTGTAAACCAGGCATCTTCTAGTTGCTGCCATTCATTCTCCATCTTAATGGACATTTTACTCAGAACAATTACTTTTATATTGCAAGAAAATTAATTTCAAACAAACAAATCATCAAACAAAAACCCCTAATGAGAGGAGATAAAAAGAGTGCTGGCCAACCCAAATGTAAAAGTTAACTACAATTGAATCTCTCTAGCTCAGGACTTTCGGTCAGGCAACATATGCTGGGCTCTGGGGTTGGAGCATTCACGGAGAAAAAATGGTGCAGCAGGACCACAGATGTTGCTAGACCAGAGAGATGGACCAGTGACTAGGAGTGGAGCCCCAGGGCCAGCAGCTGAGGTAGGAGCTCAGCAGCCAGGGCCTCAGGTGGGAGCCACAGCCTGGCAGGTGGGGCAGGAGGCCAGAGCATGGTAGCTGGCAGTTGGGAGCCCAGAGGCCAGGGACAGAAGCAGTGGCTGGCAGCAGAAGGCTGGCATTGATCTTCTCTGGTCCAGCTAACTCCCTGGTTTGGGGGGGGGGGGGGTGCTGGACCAGGGAGGTCCAACCTGTAGCAGTAAAATGTGTTGTGTTAATACGCAGGTGGCAGTAGCATATAACTGGTAAGGAAGACATAGAAAACAAGACAGGACACCTTTCCTGACACAGACAAGCAAACAGAGAAACAAAACTCTGCAAGTCAGTGAGACAAAGCAGCAAATGAACAAACAGCACACAAGACAAACAATTTCTTGCCAGAGAAATAAATAAGCAAAAACCTAAACAAATGCTGACAGCAAAACCAGCTGTAACAAAACAAGCAGCTGATTGGGGGTGGCAGGGAGCTCAACTAACATTGCACGCAAGTGGAAGAAAATTCCATTGGGCTTTATCCTAAAATGCACTGATTACTGTGCTAAATAGAGATGACTTTATTAATTATACAAGTAACTGAACTATCAGGGATTGTTTGTGGTGGATTTTTTTTCTTTTAAGAGATGAGACAAGACATGTTTGTGAAGTATGATCGTACTCAGGGGGGTTAGCTTCTCCTGCTGTTTGTGCTATTGCAGCCACACTTCTATTTTTAGTGTGCTAGCTCAATTGAAGATAAGGTGCCCATCATGTTCTGGGGTGCAACCCAGACTAGTAGAGGGTACTTTACCACTTGCTTTCTAACCCTGAGTACCTTAAATGCCCTGATGTGGCTCTCAACCTGGGCACTGATAGCCAGCACACAAGCACACAGTGTTCTAAGCTCTGAATCAGCGACTCTGATTCCAGCAGCTAGCTCGTTACATCCCAGCCACACTTTGGTATCCATCAACTTTGGTGATGCCTGGCAAGATGACTGCAGCATTCTCCTGTGCCCAATTGTCCCCAAGCTGTGTGCTATGCAATGTCCATCCCTTTCAAGGACTACTAATAGGATTAATAAGGTTCATTTGTGTCTCTAAAAAGATGAAAGGAACAGCTTATCACTTTAACTGGCATTAACAATCATTTCAAACACAGTATGAGTCTGTTAATAAAAGGAGATGGTTAGGATTTTGAATGCAGGTGTAAAGGACAGAATTAGAAAGGGCTCCAAGCAAATCAAAGTGAAAACATTTTCTAAGACTTAACAAAATTATAGTCTTGGTTCAAGGTAAGATTCTTGCCACATTTCCTTCCAGCATGAGGGCTCACTGTTCCCAAGATCAGGATCTCCCACAAAGTGCTCAATTCCTTTGTTTTGTAGGTGAAATGTAACATGGGGTCTCTACTCTTCTTTTTTACAGCTCACTAAGCCTTTGAAATAAATTCTTCAGAAGGTTACTCCATAGTAAATTCAAGCTGTGATAAAAGTGGCATGGGGTCTCCAGGTGAAGGAAGTTCTATGCTAGTTTCTTCCTCTGCTGGTTTTTGCTTTTCCTTCAGTCTCATACCCCTGCCAAGATGCTGAGTGGTTGTTTCCTCCCCTTGTTGTCATGATAGATCTGCTTACCTTTTATGTAAATACATCTCCACTATCTCTTAATGTGTCTTAGAAGCATCTTCAAAGTGGCAGAACCACATTCCTTTGTCTAGGATGGGATAACTCCAGTTCTGCTTGTTAGACACACGCTAACAACATAATTTCCAATAAGCTTGTAATTTAGCATCGTCCTCCATGCATACCTGCCATAATATTAATGATCAACGTGTTATTAACTTTCTACTGATATATTACATGCCTCTTTTTATATTCAGGTTATGACACTAATGAATTGGGTACACTGGAACTTGTGAGGCTAACTGAAACTATTAGATACCAGTGAGTCTTGTGCCCACTTGCACTGAAATGTTGTTAGGGTCACAAGGCATATATTTACTTCTGCTGGAAATTATACTTTCCAACTCCAGAATAGGTCTACCCATGACACACTGGAAACACCCCTTGCAAGCTGTGGCCAGTGTGCAGGTAACTCTCCTGTCTTTATTGGATACACTAGATAATAATGATGTGCTACAGCCCCATTACTAATGGTTACACTGTCTGTACTGCAGTGGTCTGGGACTATTTTGCAGGTAGGCTTCAGGTTTGGGGCTCAGCCCCACCCCCCACAGTGGGTAGCCTGCACTGGCACTCCGCTCCTAATTTATTTTGTGATGTAGGACTGTATTGCTTTACTCTATGGGGGAAAGTCTGGCTTTCCTTTGTCTGCTATCTGGGCAAAGAGCATATGTTTTAGTCAAATCCAGGGTATATTTCCTTTATTAAGACTTTCTGGAAACATGAACCAACTCAAAGTTGCTCATATGTTATAAAATGTTACTAATACATTTATATAAGTGATCAGTTAATGTCAACCCTTTTAAACTACCAGATCTGTGATCAAAGTACGGTAATTTTAATTAAAATAAAATGGAAAACATTCCAGGTAATGACTTCATAATTGGCTGTTAAAATCTAGTTCCAGCTTATTTGCTCTTTATATTAAGTTATGATAGCACTGTGTCTGCTGAAAGCAATCTTGAAGAAGTTTGGCTTTATGTATTGATTTTATAGAACAGTTTGAATTCACAGAAATCAGAATATGTATAATTTTAGTTCTGCAGCCATAAAAGACACTGAGAGCCATTTTAGGCCTTTTAAATGAGATGAATGACTTGCAAATGTAGAATCAATGTTGCTAATTTTATTTGGTTATACATATTTTTCTGTGTGTCTCTGTATGGAGTACTATGCTAGATGAAGTCAGCAGCAGCCATTGTTTTAGGGAATGCAGTGCAATAGGCAGAAACATCTGGAGGTTAGCGCAGTAGTGGGTGATATTCCAAATCCAGCCCAAGGACAGAAATAAATTAGATAAAACACTCACTCCTACGGTGACTGAGTTTGGCAACTCTTTGAATGGTTGGGTCATTTATGCCTAAAGAGAATAACACTAGCATTTCAGCAATCAGTAGTTTAAGAATTTACATTTAGGATTGCATTTATGGCTTTACCAAACAAGCATATATTTAATGAGACAGAGACTATTACTTAATTAACAGGAATAAAGCCCTTACGTGTTGGAATCCAATGGTGTCAGTGTAAATTTAAGCTCTCATTGTGGGTTGGTGTAATGTCATTAGCACATTTTGGCTCTCAGTGATTCTTATATCCATTATGATGGAACTTCTGCTTTTCCCCTTCTCTGCCCACTGAAGGTGGTTATCTGCTTCCTTGTTCACAGAGGCCTATGCACCTAGTTACACAACTCAAAATTCTGTAAAGCAGAATCATTTGTTATTTTTAAAATTGTGTTTTTGTTATACTTGGCCAAAAGAAGTGGTTTTATATATGTATGCATTTTATCAAAAAACATGTGTTGCATTTTTCCCAGATCCATGAATAAATCGTAGTCTTACCGATAATCCATCTGCCCCAGTAAGACCCAATAAAGCTTATTTATCCAGCTTCATACATTCAAAGGACTTTCTTCAAAACCAGAAAGGCTAAAACATAATTGAAAAAAAGCCCAACAACATGAGATCCTGGAAGATATCGTGTGTAATTGCCTCACCTCCACCTCGACTGTTCTGGCTCTATCTTAATAAAGGCATCAACTGAATTGCATCAACTATTTTAAAAAGTTAATAAAATATTGGATCATCTGAAGTAATTCACTGTGATGAGCCAGATCCTCAGTGGGCATAAATCACTGTGCTTCCATTCATATTAAGATGAGGGTGGTGAAATGTGCAGATCTTTTCTCGGTTATCTCTCAATTCAGTTTATGTGAGAAATTTTAATTATTTCTAATGTGCAATACCTTGCTATTGTCCAAACTGAAGTTCATCTGCTGTCCTGCTATCTAAGTAACCTACTGCCCTAATCCTGCTGTGATAATTCTCGGGGTACACAGGAACTGAGAGTCATCTTGTTGCTCTGTGCTTCCAGCATAAGGGAGGCTTGCTTGTCCTTAACTGTCAATTCCTAGACACCATTCCCCTGTGAGGTACCCAAGCACTGTCCTCTGGGCTATGCCAGCCTTTGAATGGGTTTGTGTTGTAGGTTAACAGCAGGTGTACTCCAATCCTGGAGCACCCTGCAAAGCATCCTCTTGTCGTGTCCTTTCCCGTAGCCACTGAACACTCACAGAAATATGAAGGCTGCTGTTCCCAAGAGAGTAACATTACACACCAGCTTGTATGATTCAATTTAGGATCAACACCTTGTTTAATATCATGGGGGGGGGTACCCCCTGTTCATTATGCTATAAGGGACAACCATCTGGGCGTAGGCAACCCCGGCTCCCCCCATTCCTAACCGCCAGGGGGGTGGGCTGGGCTGAGCTGAGGCTGCAGCTGGCCTGCCTCTCTTTCTCCAGCCACAGAGGTGTTGAGCCAGGCCAAAGCTGGCTCGGCTATCTCCCCCAGCTGGCAGGGGGTTGGGCTGAGGCCAAGTCTCTCCACCACAAGGAAGATCCGAGGCTGCCCTCCGCCTGAGCTCTTCCCTTCTGCCTCCATCCCTGAGGCTGCCCCAGCTCTTTCCCCCCTGCCCCTGCTCTTGCCCCCCTGACCTCTTCCCCCTACCCACCAGCCCTGGCTCTTCCCTCACTGCCTCCAGCCCCGGGCCACTCCTGCTCTTGCTCCCCCCCACAGCCCCTTCCCACCCCATCCACCAGCCCTGGCTCTTTTCTCCCCACCGGCTGGGGGGAGGGCCATGTCAAGGCTGGCCTGTCTTTCCCCCGACCTAGGAAGTGTGTGAAGGGGTGCAGCTTCCACCCCCCTGGATCACCAGAGACGGGGAAGTCTCGGAGAGGGGGAGGTCCCCTGGAGCACTGGGGAGGGGAGAGGCCATGAGGCTTGTGGCTTTGGCCCCCGCTCCCAGAGCACAGGTGTGGGGAGGGTTAGGGTACCCACCTGTATTTTAGGATTTCAGAACATCCCATGGTAACGTGTTGCACAGGATGACCATGTATTGTGTAAAGACGTATTTCCTTTATTTGTTTTAAACCTGCTGCCTGTGAATTTCATTGGGCGAACCCTGGGTCTTGTGTTACGAGAAGGGATAAAGAACATTTTGTTATTCATTTTCTCTACATCATTGATTCTGTGGACCTTTAACTTATTCCTCCTTATTTGTTTTCTTTTCTAAAATGAACAATCCACTCTCTGCACATGGAAACTAATCCATGCCTTTAATCATTTTTGTTTCCCTTCTCCCTACCTTTTCCAGTTCTAATATATGTTTTTTGAGAAGGGACAACCAGAACTGTACTCAGTATTCATGGTGTGGGTGTACCATGGATTTATATAGTTTCATTATCATATTTTCTCTTATTATGTATCTGTTTCCTAATGGTTTCCTAACATTCTGTTAACTTTTTTTTTTATTGTCACTGCATGCGGATCAGATATTTGCAGTGTGGTAACAGCTATTTTAGACTCCATCATTTGTATGTATAATTGGAATTATTTTTTTCTAGTGTGCATTATTTTGCACCTATCAACATGAAATATCAGACTGCATTTACATATAGTGTATGTGAAGGTACAGATAAATGTATTGCCACAGCTTCAACAATGAAGTGGTACTGAGTAAGTCACTGAGAACAGAAGGTTATATATAAAATCATATCCTGCTTTCTAGAGACTAAATGTAACCAGTTACTCTTTTGTATAAAGAAGTTTATCTCACCCAAAGTGTTTCCTGCAGTGGTTCACCCAAGATTGGGGTGGATCTGGTTTTCATGTAAGGCCTCACATGGCATTCTTTAAACTAGAATGTGTATACTAGAATCAGGATATTCTTAATTGCAACTGGAAAGAGGATTATAAGAGGTCCCCATGCTCAAAGAGGTATTCACAAGTTTAAAATTAAACATCTATGTATGTCTTTGCAGGATAAGGACCTAATGTTGTATGATCCTTATGGAATTCACAGCCTTCACTGATTTTAACTAACCTAAATAACTTTGCCAATAAGCGTTGCCATTTTAATTCCTTGTTCATTTCAACCACCCCCCCTCCCCCGCAGTCCAAAGCTTTTTGCTAGTCTAAGTAAGTAAAATGGATCAATTGTTGATTGTCTACCTTGTTAGAACTTTTTCATGGAATTTTCTTGTTAGAGAAGCACAAAAGTTGTGCTAAATTTGTTTCAATCGCATTAATTTATGTGCTTTATCACTGTATAAAGTGAGTAGGGCCAGGTGCTGACAGTAATTCCAGAAGAAAATATAAACTTTTTTTTAACATTTAGGATAAAACTCCCTCATCAAAGAAGTAGGTTGATTTGTTAGCCTGTGGGAAAGCAACATTGTCCAAACAAAGTGCATTATTTCAATACAGATATTTAATGATTCCCCAGAGCAGAAGAAATGCAGATTTCTCCCTGACACGAGAAGGCATTAAGTATTCCCACCAGAAATCAGGGAGACAAAACAAGTCTGTTTTATTCACTTGGGAGGCAAAAAATTCCATGTTCTTTTTATCTGGACCCTTGCATGCTGTTGAAATGCTGTGTGGATTTATCTTATATTAGTGTAGTCGACTAAAATCGACCCTAAAATCTTCAGACTAGATTATATGGAAATTAAAATTTCAAGCAGTATTAATGCATGTTCCCTGACACAAAAGCAGCTAAAATGATACATATATA
Source organism: Pelodiscus sinensis (assembly GCF_049634645.1). NCBI lineage: Eukaryota > Metazoa > Chordata > Testudines > Trionychidae > Pelodiscus > Pelodiscus sinensis. The sequence goes on from NC_134712.1 coordinate 225,106,517, forward strand.
CAATATGAATGCTAGCTCACTGAAAAGTGATTATATTAAAACAAGAATGGGGATACGACCCCTGGCTTGCCTGGATTTGGTCCCTGAGACTCAGCATTGGGGAGCCTGTGCTGGTGCTCCAACCCCCCAGCAGGACTGGAACACACAAAATCTACTAGCCTGGGTCCCCTTAGGCTCTGGTGTGCGAGGGAAATGTGGGGAGTGTCTTTCCTCCTCCTCAGTCAGAGGCTTCTCACTTGTGTGCAGCCCCCAACTGATTTTTCTGAGAGTCAGCAGCCCCCTGACCCAAGAAGGGTTCCCTACCCCTGTATTAAAAGCTCTTCCAAAAAGAGAGTGTTTTCAAACATGTGAATGGAGAGCAGAGCAGACAGACTGATGCGGAAGTCCATAGTTACCAATATCCATGTTGTAGGGGGCACTACATAAAGGATTCATACCCATCTTCTCCAGTCTGCAGTGACTTGTCAGTCTTGACCTCTGTGGTTGAAATGCCTGCAGCAGCTTCACTGTGAGGCCGAGCAGCTTTGCTGCAGGAGGCTGCAGCACTCACCTGCTCTCCTGCTTAGTCAGCCCAGACTTAGCTGAGTTACTCCCTTTTGAGCATGCCCAGCAGTGAGTGAGGGTGTGTACTTTTCTGTATCCAGAGCAACTCCTTAACCCTTGCTTCATCCTTGTGGTGTTGATATGCCCCATCACAATCAGATTGTGCATTCGCTGAATGATTTCATCTGGAGAGTTCCTTGCAATCTTTGGTCAAGGGGGAAAAAGGCTCCCTTGGCATCAATGCTTCTGTAATAATATTTTTTTAAAGTCTTTTAATATTACAGCTATATTTACAACAAATATGGTGGTCCCCAAGCAAGTCCACAGGAGAGGCATATTGATTCCAGGCTGTAAATAAATGTTCTAAGTGGGGAGCAAGGGGATTTTTCAAAGTGCCATTCTGCCTCCCTGAGGAGAGACAGCCTACAAAACAGCTTTGTCTGTGGGTTTGATAGAGTGATTTATGACTCCATGTTGGATAAAGGAGGAAATGCAATGTCTACATTTTATCTCACTATATAAGCTGTAGGCATATTACATATAGATACTTTAACTTATCAGAACAAGCTGTATAGTGGAAGAAGAAGATTGATCAGTTTTTATTTTACTTACAACAATAAGCAAATGAAACGGCAACATAGTATTTAGGCCTCAGAGTGCCATAGATAGAGGAACAATAATTGGGTTGATTTAGATTCCATAAAAGTGAATAACTGAATCAGCATTCTTGTACAAAAGTTGGGGGAAATAAAGTTTTATGCTTTCAGTCTAAAAAGCACTTTTCTCTCTCTCTCTATATATAAAAAAGTTTTTCCTGCAGGATGACAGAGTGATGTCACTACATCACTCTGCATCCCATAGCCCCTCCCCCTTCAGACACCCCGCCTCCCCCCTCCCCCCCCTACCAGTGCTGAGGGCCCCAACTTCCCTTGTGCTGGGGGTGGTGTGCAGGCTGGGGCTGGGAGATGTGTAGTGTCCCCACTGCTCCAGGGGGTGGGCCAGGAGCCATGCTCCCTCCCCGCTAATGGGGGTGAGGAGGTAGTCCAGGAGCTGTGAGGCCACTCCCACCATGGCCTTGGCCCAACCAACCCCTTGATGGCCAGGGGTGGGGGAAGAACCAGGCATAGCCAGGTCAAGGGGGGCAAAGAGGCTGAGGTGGGGGGAGGAAAAGGATGGGGCATATTCAGCCTCGGGTGACAGGGAGGGAAGATCCAACGTGGCCTCGAAACCTCCCCAGCAGCCGGGGGAAGAACTGGGCCTGGTGCAGCTTCAGCTCATCCCCTCCTGGTGGCTGGTGGAGAGCCAAGCCCAGTGTGGCTTCAGATTGGCCCCTCCCAGCAGCCAGGAAGAAAGCCAGGCCAGCATGATCTCGCCCCGGCACTCCACCCTGGTGGAGGGGAGGGTAAGGAGGTGGGTTTGAAAGATCCCAAGAACTGGGGCTGGCTGTGGGAGGGAGAGAAAGGGTTGGAGAGAAGAGCATGGGGCCTGCTAGGCTCTGGAGAGGCCCCTCTCACCCTCCAGCAGCCAGAGGGAGAGAGCCAGGCCAGTCTTGGCCAAGCCCAACCCCCTGTGGCCATAAGGAGTGATCTGGGCCAGCCATGGCTTTGGTCCTGCCCAACCTCCTGGCAACGGGGGCAGAGGACCCAGAGTAGGCCAGGCCTGCCACGCCTCAGCCTGGCTCTCCGTGGTGGCTGGGGGAGAGCCGGGGTTGCCTACCCGCAGAAATGGGGGTTGGCGAGCGTAGAGAGCAGGGGTACTGCTTCCTGGTGGTACATAATAAAAGTTTAGAATATTCAGACATATTACAGAACCCAGGTTATTGACATTAAATATGTGTATGAAAATGTAGTAAAATACAGTAAAAACGATGTGTGCTTCTTCCCCCTTCCATTACTTAAGCTTGAAACAGCACATATCATTTAGCTAATTGCACATGTTTTAGAAGCTGTAGTAAAAAGGGTAACTAGCTGTTTAGACCCATTTCTCAAGGACTGGATTACACGTATTACTTGAGTTAAGGAAATTTGCTAATTGCTATTGCTTAAGTAAGCTATACTGGTGGTTGTTACTGAGTGGAATAAAGTTGAAGTATGCTAACCAATAACGCTGCAACACGAAGCTAAGGTAACAAATCAAGACATGCCAAGTTAGATAAGAAAGTTAAAGAAAGTATAAAAAAGGATGCTTAGCCTACGCCCGAGGTCGGCTTTGCTTTGAGCACTGAGCTTCTTAGCTGAACCTTGGTTGCAACCAATAAAATTGAGTTGGACCCAGCCTAAAAGTGTGACTCTCTTCTGTGGGCAAATTGACTTAGCCTCCAGGGGACGAACCTTCCAATTTATGCAACAAAAAGGTTGGAAGGACTATTTCAAATTCAAACAGTAGTGACCAAATTCTTCCCTTAAATTCATCATTGCAACTCCCATGATCTGAAGCAACATATGTACATCGAAAGACAAAATTTGGCATTAGCAATGGCTGTATAAACAGTTTTGTGTTAAAAAACATTATTTAAAAAACTGAAGAGGGAATGATACTTTATGATTTAAATAAATTAAACTTGAGTTACTGTATCAGAATTAATAATAGTTATGTACAGTTATTGTGCCAAGCACCATGCAGACAAATATGAAGGTTTCTGTTTCTAAATAGTGAATATGTAATATTTTCTAATATTTTGCATCCTTTTCTGTTTTCTAGAGCATCAGGGCTTCAGGCCTGATTCTTTTGGAAACAATCCTATTTGGATCACTCCTCCTGTATTTCCCGGTGAGTTATATCGTTATTTTTAAACTGCTTTTATTGCTGAAGTTTTAAAACAAATGCAGTTTGATGATAAATATGGTAATCAAAACTAGAAACTGTGTACACAAAGTGCTCTTAGCTTTCCAGTATTTGTGATAATTCTCCATCCCAAGTGCAGGGAATACTATAGATAGAATACTGCAAATATGTCAAAAAATGATTTTTTAACAAGAGGAATGGAAATTTTCTAAGGTTGCCCATTATATGTTCCCAGTTGAACAAAATGGAAATTGGTCCTCTATTGTACTTAGAAATAACAAATATGTGAAATTTGTGTATAAAGAACAAAGACTAAATAAACCTAGTGGTTTCTAGAGTTATTACAAAGCAGGGGAGTTATTTTAATGTTTTATTTAATATCTCTGAAACTGTGTGACATATGGAATACCTTATGTTTGGGAAGATGTGTTATTATATTGTACCTTATGTTTGGGGAAGATGTTATATATTGCTTTGTGAGCAAAATATGGAACAATATAGTGGTGGTTGTTTCATCTGGAATCAGTTGAGTTTTCTGGAATTTTTGAAAAGGGAGAAATGAGGTATCTTAGTACAAGTTTGTGTTTATTCAGTCTGAGGCCTAAAGAGTGGATGGAAGAAAGAGGATGGAAGTGGATGAATGGGGAAGAGGATAGCAATCGAGGAGGGATGAAAGAGGAGATGGAATTATATGGTTATGTTCTAATTTATAGCTTTCCCCAGTGGTCAAATTCTTATATGGCTTTTACAGAGTTCCAGCTCATTAATGAGACCCTGGAAAGCAAAACACCCAGGCAAACATGAAAACAATTTGCAAACATGCAGTACTAAAGGAGGGATGATAAATACTATAATTAACACAGATCTTGCTGGCATTTGTTTTCTAAATTATTCAAAATTATGTTGCCTTTTTAGGTTACAAGTAAAGGATGTTTGTTAATTGCTAGGGTAGTTGTATTTGGAATTTCATCTTTAATTTTGCAGCTGTTAGGAAGAAGACATATTTCATTTTTCAAGGTTTTTGTGTTACTGACATCACCATTACTAGCAAATGAGGGACATGTTAAGGCTAGTCATTCAGTGCTTGGAACAGAAATATAAGCATACTTAACAGTTAATGGTTCACGTGTTTAGAGCATTGTACAAATGCTAACTGATTTTCACAATAACCCTTTGAGGTGTTGTTATTACTATTATACCCATTTCACTGGGGACTGGATCTGTCTTCATTTATGTGAGAGAAATACTCACGTGAGGACAAAATTGAATCTCAGGTGAGGAAGAGGGGAAATGATGAGGCTAAAATCCCACACCTAATCAATGTCAGAGCTAGTCCTTTCTGACTCTCAGCCTTGTGCTCATTACTTTAGAGGTAATTGCCCCCGAGTCTGAATATCAATGAAACCAATGCTTTGATCAGAGATATGACTATCTTTCCACTCTCTTACACACAACTTTATCATCTTCTCTTCAGTCCATCCATGTAGTCTCTCTCTCTCTCTGACAATCCAACTTCTTCCCAGCTCTGTACTCCCTGATTTAGTTTTAAAACAAAAATAACCTAAATCTCCATTCTTCATAGTTATAAAAAGAAGCTTCAAAATGTGAACTGGATGTAACTGCTGCAATTAGGAGTGTGTAAGTCTGTACAGAGCCTTCAGCAGAGCTGGGTAAGAAGCCATCTGTCCTACCCCTCAGACCAACCCACAACCCCTATTGCTTTTTAGGGGCAGGAAGAGAACCTGCTACTCTTTGGGGGCTGTCAGGCAGTTTTTGCCATTGTTATGGGAAGAAAGCCACTGCCAGCAGTTCAGAGGGCAGGACCTCACAGAGTTTCTGAGGAAAGGACGATGAGTCCCCAGCTACTGCATCTGCCACCTTTTCAAACCAGCCAGGTGGGATGGGAGTTGTTGTCTTGCTACCCAGCTGGAGCAAGAGTCCCTATGATGCTGGGTCCCACCTGTTGTGAAGGAAGTGTGGACAGTACTTTACACAGTGGCTGGGGAGGAAGGAGTCAGGGTATGTCTACACTACAAAGTTAATTCGAACTAACAGACGTTAGTTCGAATTAACTTTGATAGGCGCTACACAGGCAAACCGCTAGTTGGAACTTAATTCGAACTAGCGGAGCGCTTAATTTGAACTAGGTAAACCTCATTCTACGAGGACTAACGCCTAGTTCGAATTAAGTAGTTTGAATTAAGGGCTGTGTAGCGACTTAATTCGAACTAGTGGGAGGCTAGCCCTCCCCCGCTTGCCCTGGTGGCCACTCTGGGCACCACCAGGGAAACTCGTCTGCCCCCCTCCCGGCCCCGGAGCCCTTAAAGGGGCACAGGCTGGCTATGGTGCCCATGCCAGGTGCAAGCCTGCTAGCACCCAGCCAGCAGACCCTGCACCTGGCACGGCACGAACCAGCCACCCGCTGATTTGTTACACCCAAAGGTCCATCTAGCCCAGTAGCCTGTCTGCCGACAGCGGCCAACACTAGGGACCCTGGAGGGGATGGACTGAAGACATCGACCAAGCCATTTGTCTTGTGCCATCCATCTCCAGCCTTCCACAAACAGAGGCCAGCGACACCATTTCTACCCCCTGGTTAATAGCACTCCATGGACCCAACCTCCATGACTTTATGTAACTTCTCTTTAAACTCTGTTCTAGTTCTAGCCTTCACAGCCTCCTGCAGCAAGGAGTTCCACAGGTTGACTATTTGCTTTGTGAAGAAGAACTTTCTGTTATTAGTTTGAAGCCTGCTACCCATTCATTTCATTTGGTGTCCTCTAGTCCTTCTATTATGGGAACTAATGAAGAACTTTTCTTTATGCACCCTCTCCACACCACTTGTGCTTTTATAGACCTCTATCATATCCCCCCTCAGTCTCCTCTTTTCTAAGCTGAAAAGTCCCAGTCTCTTTAGTCTCTCTTCATATGGGACCTGTTCCAAACCCCTTATCATTTTAGTTGCCCTCCCCTCTCCCACCCTCTCTTTTCCCAGTCTCCCCGAGTTTTGTTCAATAAAGAGAGTTTCTATTTTTGACCACACGTGTCCTTTATTTTGTACAGCAGGAAGGGGGGCTAGGGAGGGGTAAGTGGAAGGAGGTGAGGGAGGAATGGGGTACGAGCCCCCGATGGGGAGGACTGGGGTGGCTCTGCAGGCTCCTCAGGGTGGAAGCTCTCCTGCAGCCCCCTGATTGACCCCCCCCCCCCAGATGGCAGCCTGCGGCAAGTACAGCCGGGCTGATGGCCGAGTGCTGTGATGTGCCGAGTGTGGGCACTCAGGGCACTCCAAGCCAGGACTGCTTTGCAAGCGGGGAACCCCTGAGAACTGTCTGTCCGGGGTGGGGGTTGGGTCCCTTTAAGCACAGCCCTCGGCTAGCCTGAGGCAGCAGCTCCACGCTCTAAGTCCTAATCTGATGCCCTGCTGGCACTGATTCCGGCCAGCCTTAACCTCAGTTCAGGGTCCACTCAGTGTGGACATGCTAGTTTGAATTAGCAAAACGCTAATTCGAACTAGTTTTTAAGTCTAGATGCACTAGTTCAAATTAACTTAGTTCGAATTACCTAACTAAGTTAGTTCGAATTAGTGCTGTAGTGTAGACATACCCTAAGTTTCAGGTTCACTCAGTGAAGTGTCTATGATTTGTGTTGTTAAAAACAATGGTCAGAACTTGCATGAATTCCTCAAGTAAGGTGCTGGAAGTCAGTACAGATAAACAGCAAAATAATAAAAACAGAATAATGTGATAGGGTACCTTCTGAGGTAAGTGGAGAAAAAGCACATCTAAATTCAATCCAGAAGTATCTAGAATAAAGGTAGTTATAGTTGGCTAGCTCACGTGGCTAGAAAAAATGGTGTTCTTTGTTCTGCTTTCCCTAGAGTGTAGTGTGCAGTACTACTTTTGCAAATCCCACTGACTTTTAACTAAGCATATTTGGAATACCAGAAAAGTAAATTGTATGATGTAACCGCTCTTTGTGATTTCACTGGCACCAATACAAAAATAGAATATATTGATTAGAACAGCAGCTAAAAGGGGTTCCTTTGGTCCCACAATATGCTTGTGCAAATATTGACTGGGGCAAGATGGAAAATCTTGAATTAGTCTCCAGGTTTCTCTGTATGTGACAAGATTGTGGTTTGGAAACCTTAAAGGTCAGGACTTCTGGCAACTGGCACAAACAATTCCAGGGGGAATAAAAGTTGGGTAAGATCTGTCAGGATAGGAGCATGCAAGTTACATAATAAACACGTCAAATGGCTTACAGTTTTTTGAATTATGAAATATGTAATGTGGCCAGGACAGGTAGTATGATTTTAAGATGGAACTGGCTAGATCTGTCAGTGAGACTGAAGATGCTTGTGTTATTTATTTCCATTCTTTCATATTAACTAGGGGGCTGCGCCCCCTGCTTGCTATGCTTGCCAGACCCCTCTGTCCACTACAGCCGGACTGTGGCCTTTCTTCCTATCCATGCCGCAGCAGGAGAAGTGGGCCACCACCAACCCTTTTTGTGGCCATATGGGGGCTGGACCATGGGGCCTGGCCCCAGATCAGGGTTGAGGACAGGACACTGCCGCCAGATGGAGGTTGGACCCCGACTGGGCCCTTGTTGGTCAGGCTTTATTTTAAATAAAGTAAAATATTATGTTCAACACAAAAAGGTTTCAACATTGTCTTTATTAATGGCAGGGGTGGGGAACCTTTTCTGGGTTAGGGGCCACTAACCCACAAAAAAATCAGTCGGGGACCACACAAGTCAGAAGGGGAAAAAAAGCCTCTCCACCCCTCTCCCCCAATCCTCACTGATGTGGCTTCCAACTGAAATACCTCACTCTCCTGGTGCAGGGGGCAGGACTGAGGTTCCAGGCCTCAGAATAGATTAACTCTTCTGGGGTTCCAGAGTTAGTGAATTTTGTGGGCCTCCTAGGTTCTTTCATGGGGCCAAAAATGAGGGGTTCGGTGTGTGGAACAGGGCTGCTAGTGAGTGGGATAAGGATGAGGGTGCAGGATCTGGGCAGGAGGTGGGATCCAGGAGGGGCTGAGGGTGCGAGGTCTGGGTGGGAGATAGGGTGCAGGAGCAGGCTGTGGGGGTAGGGCGTCTGGCTGGGGGGGAGGGGCAGGAATGGGGTTGGAGGCAGGGTGTCTGATCAGGGAGGTAAGTGAAGGGGTTGGAGGTGCAGGATCTAGGCATGAGGTGGTGGGGGACACTTACTGGTCTACGAACCCCATGCCAGTCCCAGGCTCAGCCTTCCGCTGCTCCCATTAGCTGGATTCTGGCCATTGGGAGTGCAAGAAAATCCTCCAGGCAGCGTGCTTGCGTGCTGCTGTTTCCCCAGTCCAGGAGGGGGAGCACTTCTTCCCTTCACAGTGATGCTTGGGGCTTTCTCTCCAACCCCATTCCCTCTCTCCCACAGTGGGAAACCAGACTGGTGCTCCAACAATGTGGGGGAGGAGAGAGGGCAGGCTACAGTGCCAGGCAAAGGTGGCCCAGGCTGCTCAGATCAGTGCTGCTGGGCGCCTCCTTACTCGCCTTGCAGAAGCACCACTCACTGCTGGAATCCTGTGTGTGGCTGGGTGGGAGGGAGTTGGCCTCGGCTTGGGAGACAGGCTTGGGTTGGGTCTCCCCAGGGCGGCTTGGCACTGGGCTCAGGATGCAGCCAGTCAATGCGCAGCAGAGGATGGGGAGGTGGGTGGCTAGGGACACGGGGGGCCTTGCCCTGCACCTGTTGCTTCTCCTGAACCTGCTGGCTCAGCAGCCTGTGAGCACTAAGAACAACAACGACGTTGCCCTAGAGCAAGTCGTGGTGCCCTGGGGTGTGGGAGCCTGCCTCCATTCCTGGCGCAAGTGAGCCTCGCACCAGCTGAAGCAGCGCCTGAGCCATGGGACAGGCTGCCTGAAAGGCTGTGGCCAGAGCTGAGTGGGCAGGACCCTTGGGAGGTGGAATCTGTCAAGGCTGGGCTGCCAGGCGACTTTGCCATCCCCAAACAGTGTCCAGGCAGGGAGCCTGGGCAAGGGCGGAGCCTGTGGACGCAAGAGTGATGTGATGTCAGGAAAAATTTTTACATAGAGAGAGAGGTATTAGTCCCACAAGCTTTTCTTAAGTGAATGGACTTTTGTGATTGTGAAGGTGACCAGTAATACCAAGATTAAAAACCATCCCATTCATTTGCAGGTCTAGAGGTTCAGTGTGGAATTCTGACATTTGATTGCCACAGTTCAGGGCAACTGCACCTGTATTTCCCTTCTATAGGTCAGGAACAGAACTCTACCACAGGCTTCTGGCTCCCCAGCTGTGGCTTTCCTTGGGTGGAGATACATCTCTTTCTCCCTTCTGACCAGAGTGTTTTCAGGCTGAACAGTTCTTTTTCTATACTGTGACCTCCCCAGCAAAAGACAGTTTGCATAATCAGGCCTGCTTTGTTTCTCTCCTCAGAAATGGTAGAGTAATCGCCAGTTATTGCACAGCTCTATATAATCAAGGACATTTATTAAGGTGAAAGCATTACAGAAACAACATATTAAAACAATAAAAGAACCTATGAGCACACTAATAAGTTTACTAAATATCACCCCCTCACTCCAGCAAGGACTCTGGCTGCTGAAAGTCACATAACCCTCACAGCTATATGATCACCAGTTCATAACAGTTTCAGCTCAAAACCAGGCCCTCTTTTATCCGGTTTTGGTTTTTGAAATCACCATGAATAGGTAATCAGTCAGACAAAAGTTCCCCTCTCGGGATAAGCTTCAAAAGGCTGAGTTCTTGCATAACCAGATGAGGTTCATTTGCATACACCTCCCTCTAGAAATGTCTTGGGAAATGCAGTTAATTTTAAAAAGTTGATTCTTGTCTTAACACATTGTTAATAGGTTCCTTTGAAGCTCACAACACTTCCCAAGGTTTACATTAGTCATGTGCCCTAGACAAGTTAAATACAATCCCACAATAAGACATAAGCATTTGCATTTTAATAGCTCCTAAAATAGATATCTTCAGTAAGTTTTGTCCAGATATTGCAGCAAATTGCTGTACCTGTCACCATGATTTCCTGTGCTGTCTTCCACTTTTAATAAAACCTTAATTTGGGAATTCTCCTTCTAGTGTTGTCTCTGTGGGTGCTCCACTCTGATGTTGATGCATCTTCATGACAGCAATCAGAGATTTTTAGCCTTAGATTTTAGATTTAGCCACCGTCTTGTGCTGTTTTCGTCCATTAGTTGTGCACACAGTGTGGGTCCCCTCAGTACCTTTTCTATCATCCTCAGCAGAAGACAGAGTTTTGGAGCAGTGCTCTCCTAACTGAAAAAAAGAGAATAAATTAGTTAGTAGTTTATAGTAGTTATTAATAGTCCTTAGTCAATTGTTGGTTAGCCTTAGTTCCTTATCTTAACAACACAAAAAGTTGCTCTCGGTTTTTTAATTTTTTTTCTCCAAGTTCTACATACCCCAGGTTTTTTTTTCATCATGCCAGGTTCCCTTGCCTTTAAAAAATGTGATTCTTGCAGAGACTCAGTGACGATTTCAGTCAGGAGTGCCTCCTGCTTAAAGTGCCTTGGCAAAGGACATGTGGTGCAGAAATGCCCACAGTGTCAGAGCATGACTGCCGGGGCAAGAAAAGACAGGGAGATGAGGCTCAAGAACTTGCTGTGGGAGAAATCCCTTCAGCTGTCGGAGTCAAAGACTACAGTGCCTTCGGAACCATTAACTCTGAGGAAAAGAGCCAATTAACCCCCTACAAGGGACTCTCATAGGTCTCTGGCGTCTCCAGCACGGTCCTTGCTGGCTGTACTGTCAACATCCATGCCACACATTCACCAGAGCCATCCATCTCCGGCACTATGAGAAAGTGGAAAGTGGCACCAATGAAAAGGGTGGAGTCAAACCCAAAGAGGAAAACCAGCTCTTTTGCACCTTCTGGCATGGCTTCTCACTCAGCACCAATCAAGGCGGATATGCGACACCCACCAGTGCCACTGGATACGGTGGCACCAGCACAATCTTCTGACTCCCAGTGTATGCTGGCACCTAATCACACACCAGCATCGGGGAATCTAAAGCTGAGAGCCCAGAAAATAACAGACATCCAGTATCGAACACCACAACTTCCAGCACCATCATCACTGGTACTTACAGACATCTCACCTCCTCATTCTCCCACAACTGAAGAGTCTAATCTGCACCAACATTCCTCTGAGACCATTTCATTCTCCCCTACTCCTTCCTCTTTGGGCACTGGACCCAGCACTGGTCGTGTGAGCACACATCACGAACCAGCTCAGTGGCACCATGGTGTACAAATAGGCACCAACCACCATACCATTGTCTACAATACCCTTGGTTTAACCACCCTGGGCCTTATCCTCTGCAGCAGTATCAACCCCAATGGTTACCCTGGGAACCATGGAGCCAGTACCATACCCACTCTTCACATCAGCACTAATCATGGGAGTCAACTTTTGCAACTTTGGGACACAACACAACATGGTCTCCTCTTGCCACTACTCAATCCTCACTGATCCACCCCCGTATGATCACCTTTGGCAACCATTCAACCCATATCCTGTAGAGGAGGATGACAACTTACTTCACTCGGATTCTGACAGCCATTCTCCCATTCCCCAGTCTTTTTCATCTCCAGATGAGTCTGTTTTCCCTTCTTCTTCCTCTCCCCCTGCAAATTATCTGAAGCAATTTCATGATCTATTTAAGAGGGTGGCACAGTCCCAAGATATAGTGCTGCAAGAGGTGCAAGAGAAACAGCATACACTGCTGAAAATCTTACAGCCTACCACATCTTCTAAAATAGCACAACCGATTAACAAGGACATTATGGAACCATCTGAAACCATGTGGCAGACACCGACCTCTATCCCTGCTACTAAATGCAGGGTGGGTAAAAAATATTTTGTCCCAGCTAAGGAGATGGATTGTCTTTTCTACCACTGCCAGCCGAATTCATTGATGGTAGATGCTGTCCATCAACATTTTAGAGATACACAATTTAAATCCAATTTAAATCAACACCCTAGGATAAAGTTTACTCCTCTGCTACTCTGCAGTTCCGAATTTCCAACTACATGGCCCTCCTTGCCAACTATGATCATGCCAATTATACCAGGCTGCAGGAGCTTTAAATGATCTCTCTTAGCAGAAGAGGCCACAGCTATAGTCCATCATGAAGGAGGGCCAGTTGATCTCCCGAACAGCATTGCAAGCATTCATGGATGTAATGAACACATCAGCCAAGGCAACAGCGACAGCAATTGTTATGTGCCACATGTTATGGCTACAGCCATTGAGCATTCCCCGTGAATGGCAGACAAATGTGGAGGACCTTCCTTTTGATAGGAATCAACTCTTTGCAGCTAAAACGGACGAGGTCCTTCACTCAATGAAGGACTCGCACACAACCCCTTTGTACATTAGGCATGTGCTTGCTGCCTAATAAGAAAAGAAGATACTCTCCATATCAGAGAGGGAGAAATGGCTCTTATCAGAGACAGCAACAGAGGTCATTTGATCATAGGCCCAAACAATGGCCTGATAGGAGAAGGGCTCAGCACAGCCAGTCATCCACCCATCAGTCAGTGTTACTGAAGCAGCAATTTGAAGGTGTGGCTGAGGGCCTGAGCGACCTCCCCTTGGAACAGGTGCACACCCCCTACATATTCCATCACTGTTTGAGGCCCTTTTTACTACTAATGTGACCTCATTAATACAGACCAATGGGTCCTCGAGATCATCAATATGGGCTATACAATCCTTTTTACCTCCATGCTCCCTACTCAACTCCCCTCCTCATCCCTCTTGGGGGATCTCTCTCACAAATCCCTATGACAAGTAGAGGTACAAAAACTGCTTAGCTTGGGGGCCATAGAGCAGGTTCCGGCCAAATTTCACGGAAGAGGGTTTTATTCCAAGTGTTTCCTTTCAAAAAGACAGGAGGTTGGAAGCTCATTTTAGATCTCAGGAAACTCAACAAGTTCGTCTGCAACCACAATTCAGGATGGTGACCTTAGGAACCATCATACCTGTATTGGACGAGGGGGACTGGTTCTCAGCCCTCAACCTTCAAGATGCTATAGTCCATATAAATATCCACCGTGCTCACAGGAGGTTTCTCCGATTCACAGTAGGCAATCACCATTACCAGTACCAAGTCCTTCCCTTGTGCTTTCTACAGCGCCACATATATTTTCCAAGATGCTGGCTGTGTGTGACTGTGTTCCTCAGAAAGCAAGGCATGATCATATTCTCATACCTAGACTATTGTCTAATCAAAGGGATTTTCATGACAAAAATTACCAGGGACACGTATTTTTCCTGACTGGATCTGCTCGTAAATGTACAAAAATCACCTCTGGTACCTACCCAGAGAATAGAATTCACTGGAGCATCACTAGACGCTGTGACAGGCAAGACCTCTCTTCCTTTACAACTCTTTCAAGCTCTATGCGATATCCTAGATGGTGTACTTCATGTTCCCATTACAATTGTTCACACGTCTTCAGTTCCTAGGTCACAAGTCGGATACACCTCGGGAGACTCCACATGCAATGTCTACAGGCATGATTGGTCTCTGTTTATATCCCCAACTGGTACAGACTCATCAAACGAGTTGCACCTCAGCCATTAGTGCTGAATAGGAATGTTAAATTGCGTTTAATCAGCTAATCAAGTAGTTGATGTAATTTCCATTGACTACTCGATTAGTCAATAAGGGGGGAAACTTCAGAGCCACAGTAGCTGTGTCTTTAAAATGTATGAAGAACTGCTAGGCTCTTAATACATTTAAAAAGCAGAGGTGCAGTGCCTGGGACTGGGCGTGAGCTGGAACAGCTGATTCCTGGCTTGTGCCTGGTCCCCCCGCTACACCTCTGCCTCCCCTGCCCCCCTGAAGAGATGGTGCTGGGGAGAATCAGCTTTTAAACAGGCTCTTCCCAGCACTGACTCCTGTTTCCCCCACCTTGTTGCCTGTCTCTGACAGAGGCAGTGGGGGAGGAGGGGAAGAGGAAAATGACTAGTCAAGTCACTGCTTGACTACCCGATAAGCATATTCTTACATCCCTAGTGCTGACATCACTGTGATGGTGGATCTGTCCACACAATCTCCTTTCTGGAGTGCCCTTTCACCATCCAGAACCCCTCACACGTAACAACTACAGATGCATCTCTCATAAGATGGAGCACCCACTGCAGGCATCAAAGGGCCCAGGGCAGATGGTCACACCAAGAAACGAGGTTGCATAACAACATACTGGAACACAAGACAGATTGCAACACCTGTCGTTCATCTGGGGCTGCATGGACAACATGCTCACTATGTACCAAGGCAATCAAATTTTGGAACTGGTGTGTGAAAAATAACATCACACCATTTGCAGTATATATACCAGGTCAACAGAACACTATGGCAGACAAACTGAGCAAACAGTTTTTCAAACAGCATGAGTAGGAGCTCAGCCTCAAAATTATCCTACCCGTATTCCAACAGTGGGGATTCTCAGTGCTAGACCTTTTTGCATCACCAACCAATCGCAAATACCACTGCTTTTGTTCCAGAGTGGGACAGGGCAAGCACTTGGCAGGAGACATTTTCCCAATAGCATGGACAGTTCCACTGCATTCACCCCAATTCCCCTGGTTTCTAAGGTGATCCACTAGATCCGAGCAGACTGAGCAGTGGTCATACTGATAGCTCCATATTGGCCAAGAAAGCCACGGTTTCCATTCCTGCATCACCTATCCATTGCTGACTCCATTCCCCTTCCTGTCACCCCCCAGCTCCAAACCCAACATCACGGATGAATTTGTCACCTGAACCCTTGAGCCCTTAAACTCACCGATTGACTTCTCCATGGTTCCAGAATGAGGAACTCACCTGGTCTCAGAGAGTAAAGCATGTCCTCTGCAGCAGCTGTCATCCTTCCACGAGGTATACCTATCAAAACAAATGGAAGCGATTTCTGGAATAGTGCAGTCAGCGCCATGTACAAGCCAATACCACCCCAATATCTACTGTCTTATAGTACTTAATGAACCTCAGTGACAAAAGGCTTTCCCTCAGCTCCATAAGGGTCCATCTCACAGCCATGACTGTCTTTCATGAACCAGTAAATAACATCTCTCTGTTTGCTCACCCATTACCAAGCAATTCTTAGCGGGTTTATCCAAAACATGTCCACATGTATATCCACTTGTATCACTATGGGATCTGAATCTCGTACCGGGCACACTAATAAGATCTCCTTTCAAACCATTGATGACAGCCTCTTTACAACAGTTGGCCATGCAAGTGTCCTTTTTCATTGCAATCATATCTGCCAGAGGTGTAGGAGAAATCACAGCCCTTATGGCAGATCGACCATATACTGCATTCACCAAGAAAAAGATTATTCTCAGATCCCACCCAAAATTTTTACCCAAAGTTATTTCTGATTTTCACATTAATTAACCCATTTATTTACCCAACTATTACCCTAAACCATATGACTCGCCTAGGGCAGTAATGTTGTATACCTCGGATGCAAGATGTGCAGTTGCATTTTACATAGATAGGACCAAACAATTCAGAAAGTCTAACAGACTTTTTATCTCTGTGTCCAGTCCTCATAAGGGAACATCTCCATACAATGTATTTCCAAGTGGATAATAAATTGTATAAATACCCGTTACAGACTTCAGAACAAAACTCCACCTCCAGCAGTCACTGCACATTCCATGCGAGCGATGGCTGCATCAACTGACTTTCTGCATAATGTGCCCCTCACTGAAATCTGCAGGGCAGCCACCTGGTCTTCATGCCATACCTTTACATAACATTATGCACTGCAGCATGGACTGATACCTACCACCTCCAGAGACAACACCATCCTTCCCTCCTCTCATACATGATGCCAAAGTCCACCTCTGCAGACAGCGAGTACTGCTGTTTAGTCACCAGAGTGGAGCACCCACAGGGACAACACTTGAAGGAGAAGAGGAGGTTACTCACCCTGTGCAGTAATGATTGTTCTTTGAGATGTGTCCCCCTGTGGATGCACCATACAAGCAGCCAATGGATGAAAACAGCGTGAGATAACGACTGTACATGCGCAACATGGGAAGACACTGCTAAGTTAAAAATCTCCGATTGCCGGCACAAGGACGCACTGACACCAGAGTGGAGTACCCACAGAGACACATATCTCAAAGAACCATTGTTACTGCACAGAGTGAGTAATTTCCTCATCACATGCCTGTAAGAAATCTCTATGCTCACTCAATAGCCAATTGTGTGTATAGTGGGAAGGCGAGGAAGACAGGAATGTTAAATTGTGTGAAATTAATGACCAGTGAATTAAACCAAGCACCATATTGGATTTTCACTGGACTTTTGATTTTAAGTTTGGACTATTTAGTTTGGAGAAATACATGGGATTCAATTTTGCACTCCTTTATTCAGTGCAAGTAATCATGGGATGAAGGTCTGCCACACTGGTCCCTAAGGGTCTGGTTCTTTACTCATATGAGCAATTCTGCTGAAGTCACTCACATGAATAAAGCTATTCACATGTATAAGTGTTTTTAGGAACTAAATTAGTGTTTCTCCCTAAATGTTTTGTAGTCAAAAGTACAACCAAAAAGTTATAGTACTCCCCCCTAAAAGCCATAGTAAAATAAGTAATTACAGGGTTTTACTTAAAAACTATAACAAGGTGCCGTGGTGCACTTTAGAGATTAACAAATTTCTTAGGGCATTAGGGCATAAACTTTCATGAGCTACAGCTCACATCCTAAGACGCTGAAGAGAAAAGAAAGAACAAAAGTCACATTCCCATCCCTGTATTCCCCTTTTTGTCCTTCCTTTTCTCTTCAGTATCTGAGGAAGTGAAATGTAGCTCATGAAAGCTTATGCCCTAATACCCTAAGAAATTCGTTAGCGTTTAGTGTGCCACCAGACTTCTTTTTGTTTTTGCTGAAACAGACTAACATTGGCTACCTCTCCAAAACCTTACTTTTTTAAAAAAAGTTAACAGTTTCAGGTATGCTATTAAAAGAACATAGCACTGGAAGTAAAGCTGTTATGCACATTGTAAACAGTTATGTGCACAAGTAACAGATGGGATGTTTTGAAGAATAAATATCTTGGGGTATGTCTACACTACCCCGCTAGTTCGAACTAGCGGGGTAATGTATACATACCGAACTTGCTAATGAAGCCCGGGATTTGAATTTCCCGGGCTTCATTAGCATAAAGCCAGCGCCGCCATTTTTAAAAGCCGGCTAGTGCGAACCCCGTGCCGCGCAGCTACACGAGGAGTACAGATAGTTCGGAATGGCTACGTAGTTCGAACTATCTAGCCCGTGCCGCGTGTAGCCGCGTGGCACGGGGTTCACACTAGCCGGCTTTTAAAAATGGCGGCGCCGGCTTTATGCTAATGAAGCCCGGGAAATTCAAATCCCGGGCTTCATTAGCAAGTTCGGTATGCATACATTACCCCGCTAGTTCGAACTAGCGGGGTAGTGTAGACATACCCTTGGAGATTTGACTTGTGATCACAGAAAGGCTACGTCTACACTGGCATGATTTTCCGGACATGCTTTTAACGGAAAAGTTTTCTGTTAAAAGCATTTTCGGAAAAGAGCATCTAGATTGGCACAGACGCTTTTCCGCAAAAGCACTTTTTGCGGAAAAGCGTACATGTCAATCTAGACACGCTTTTGCGCAAAAAAACCCCGATCGCCATTTTAGCCATCGGGGCTTTTTTGCGCAAAACAATACTGTGCTGTCTACACTGGCCCTCTTGCGCAAATGATTTGCGCAAGAGGGCTTTTGCCCGAACGGGAGCAGCATAGTATTTCTGCAAGAACACTGACGATCTTACATGAGATCGTCAGTGTTCTTGCGGAAATTCAAGCGGCCAGTGTAGACAGCTGGCAAGTTTTTCCACAAAAGCAGATGATTTTGCGGAAAAACTTGCCAGTCTAGACACAGCCAAGGTGTTGACATGCAAGTAATAAAAGAACTAGCATCTTGGTGAATTCATAGTCAATGCACCATTTTCCAAGAAAACACATTTGGGGCTAAGAATAGATTATTTCACATTTTATTGCCGAAAGGTTCTGCTGTATAATACTCGTTATTAACTTTGTGAATATAATTAATACAGGGACATGTGAGCCATTGTCCTATTCTATTTATGACGGAGGTGGAAATCAGCTAGAAGTAACAGCAATAGCCCTCTTGGACTCGCCTAGTATGAATAGATCAAATATACCATTCTGCAGATGAACTCTAATTGGATAAGCAGTATTTAGTTCTTAGACCATTCAGTTTTTATTACAGGAGCTTTAACGTATACAGTAATCAGTGAAAAGAAAAGGCAATGTGCAGATCAGACTAGAGATCATGATTTCCGTGTCTATATGAGTAAAAATACTAATGTGATAAGACACTAATTTTAAAAAGATGACAGTGTACTGATTATTCAAGAAGTCTTGATTTTTTCTGTATTACAGACAGAGTTTGAATGAATAAATGTGGGGTTTTTTTGGTTCAGAGGCTGAATTTATTATTTGCCAGAAAACTTTCACTCAGCTCTAATTGTAGAAAAGATGTAGAATTATACCAGAAACATTTTGATGTGTCTCTAAATGCTCTAACAGTTGAATATGTTGAATAACATGCAGCTTCTTCAGTTTATCTGATATAAAAATTATAAAAACTAGTGTAAGCAAATTTGAAAATTATATTATATATATTATATCAATAAAGCACAATTATTGATCCCCAAGATTTATAGTGATAGCTTATCAATTGTTGAGAAGTTCCATTCGTTCTGTTCCATTTAAAAAATCCACCTGACCACCTGCATTTCATTGTAGCTAAGATGAGTTTATATTTTTCACCACCAAATGTCCCTACTTATTGTTTATAACTTTAAATTCTGTACACGAGACTCAAGTAGAGTCCGAAATCTGTAGCTAAAAGAAAGGTCTGGGACAGTTTAAAAGACTTACTATACTATCCTGTTTATATCAATAGTAGTCTCAGCTGTTGTCTGGATATTTGGCTTAGGGTTGTTAGTGATCTGCATGTACAAGTGTCTGAAGGAAAACAATCAAAATAGATGCGTTCTACGCCTGAGGAAGCTGTTAGAATCCGTACTAAGATGCAATCACCAGGGTTTTTTTATTCACATTACTAAATACCGATTTAAATTCAGATTGCCAGAGTCAAATGGCTAGTAGGGTAAATCAGTATGTGACAGAGAAAGAGGTTTACATGCTATGATGCATGGCACTACATAATAAAACCTGATATTATAGGTAGATATTATAGGCAGCCAGGTATTAATGAATTCCCACCTCATTTGATAGAAAATTTGAAATAAGAACAAAGGAGGGTCAGGAAAGTGGAACTAAATTGAAAGATGGAACTGCTTTGAAAAGCCTGTGCACTATTGAATAGCTGACGCATACATTTTTTTCATTTCTTATTCCTCCCTTCGCAGCGCCTTCACATATGAATATATTAGAAGTGTCTTGTAGCAATCTATTTATTGTAAGAACAGTGTACTGTACAGAACAATTGTTGTGGTTGACTGCGGCAGAAATCAGATATGCAATATATTACAATATATGATGAGAAAAATCAAAGCTAATGTCTTATCCATTGCTAAAGTTTCTTCCATCAAAGATCAGGCTGGTCATTGTCAGTATTGGTCTGTGTGTGTAATTGGGGGTGGGCTGCTGATGCTTATGGCTAGAGGTGGAATTTGATATCACAGCATATACCATACAAGCAAAATGACTTTGATAAGTAGCATAAATCCTTCTCTGTAGAATTTCACTGTTTTTTAAAATTTAAGGTTTTCATTACATTTTTCCCTAAAATACCTTTCTGTGATGTAGGATACTCCAGATTTAAACTAACACTCCTCATTAAATTCCAAGATCAATACCAACCTAGTTTAAATAAACTCAGGTGCAGTAATATTACGTATTTTCACATACTGTACTTGTGAGTCGTTGGGTAGAGAATAAGTTCTGAAATTCCAGAGAACAGTCCTTTCTATGGACTCACAAAGGAACTAGCTGGTTACTTATGGAAAAACACCGGCAAGAAAATTGAACTATGCAGAACCTTATGAAAAAGTATAAACAAGCTTAATTTTTAAAATCGAGGATTCAGTATAACATTTTTGAAACCATCTGTAAGCCATAGTGTTCATTTTGTGGATATGAAAATGGAGAGCAAAATTACCACACCTCAGATGTGTGCTAGTTTGAAATACTGCAATGTTTTCAGTGCTTTCTTGTATGGTCTAATTTGGTAAATGGATGACAAGCACTGGTAGAACTAGTCAATTAGAAAAGGTTGATGTATATTTCCAAGATATTTGTCTTGTAGTTATCTTGGAAAGATGTTTAAAATGACAGATGGTGAGGGTTTAAATAACAGTAAAGCCAAACAGGTGAATAATTTTCCCATTAAACTAACTCAGCTGATTTCTTTTCAAAAAGTGGCATTTAAAGAATGGCTGCTGAACTTAGTTCCATAGTCACATATTAACTGTTTTCTGAGAATTAATTTCACTGCTGCTGAAGGAGTAGACAATACTCACCAAAACCAGGTATTACGGCCTTTGGAAGAAAAAGCTTTCTAGCATGGGAAATAAATCTGCTCACCTATTGTACATTTCTTTGCATATTGGCAACATGTAAAATAATGCAGTTTGCTCTTCAACCCCAGGCTTATCCTTACTGTTTGATTTTGTGTGTGTGTGTGCGTGTGTGTGTGTGTCACATTTGTGGAATGAAGCCTCAGAGTTCAGATCTAGAATTGAATTCAGATATCCACAAAGCTCATGGATATTTAGATGTGCGATTTTGGTTTCAGTACTAGCACAACTAGACTTGTATAGAGCCAAATTCTATGGCATCTGCAATCATGTGCAGGTATATAATATTAAAAGCAGATTAAATTATTATTTTATCCCATCTTCTTTAGAGCTGTGTAGCATCCATTTGTATTGGCCTCGCTTTTGAAATCTGAATCTAAAATAAGGTGATATGCTGAGTGGCAAGAAACAGTCTGGAAGATTTTACACGTTTCAAAAAAGAAGAGAAGGAAAACAAGGAGAAAATGTGACAGTTTGATGAAAACTTTGTGGCGAAAATATATGTGAGGTTTTCTTAGTGTTTCCATAGACAAGAAAGACAATCACAAAGTGACATAATCTGGGCACAAGAACAGAGAAAATAGGAAGGAATGCCAGGCTCAATGCAGAATCAGACATGAAGTTATATCTGAATGAAATATACAACCCTTATTTAGCTAGTTGTTTCACAGTGTATCAGGGTCATGATTCAAATAGTGTTGAACAAAGACTGATAGGGCTGGAAAAAGGTATTATGTAGCCTATCTTTAGGAAGGGGAACAAAGAGGACGCACAGAATTATAGACTGATCATCTGAAATAAATTATTAAATTATTAGTCTGTAAACACGTAGGCTGCGTCTAGACTGGCATGATTTTGCGGAAATACTTTTAACGGAAAAGTTTTTCTGTTAAAAGTATTTCCACAAAATCGTGTCTAGATTGGCACAGATGCTTTTGCGCAAAAAGTGCTTTTGCGCAAAAGCATCCATGGCCAGTCTAGATGTGATTTTGCGCAAGAAAGCCCCGATCGCCATTTTAGCCATCGGGTCTTTTTTGCGCAAAACAGTTCTTCCCTGTCTACACTGGCCCTCTTGCGCAAGAATTCTTGTGCAAGAGGGCTTTTTCCCGAGCGGTAGTGTGAAACTATTTGCGCACGAAGCACTAATTTTGTATATTACAAAGTCAGTGCTCTTGCGCAAATTCAAGCGGCCAGTGTAGACAACTGGCAAGTTTTTGCACAAAAGCAACCACTTTTGCGCAACATCTTGCCAGTCTAGATGCACCCCTAGAGGATAAGAATAATAAGTAATAGTCAGGATGAGAAGAAATCATACTCACTTTAAATACCTGCATGTCCCCGGGTACAGCTCCTACTGCTGTAATATTCTAGAGACAAAATGTCCGAAAGTTTTGTTAGATTACAATTCAGATTACAAGGCTTTCTTTCTTTCTTTCTTTCTTTCTTTCTTTCTTTCTTTCTTTCTTTCTTTCTTTCTTTCTTTCTTTCTTTCTTTCTTTCTTTCTTTCTTTCTTTCTTTCTTTCTTTCTTTCTTTCTTTCTTTCTTTCTTTCTTTCTTTCTTTTATGCACATGTGCACATATATGATTGTTTGGTTTTGGAAAATATTTTTTGACCACAGAATTAATAGCTAGGGGAATTTTGTAGAGCTCGATTCCATTTTTTTCTTTGAATACATGTTGATGCCATTTTCCTGTTGTTTTGATCAAGTCTATTTTTATCACTTTGAGTGAAATAAATGTTTGATCTTGTTATCTTTATAACCGCCTACTCGCATAGCATATGGTATTGCTTATAATGTGTGTTCTGAAATCTTGTATTTAGTTGTAGTCCCTTTTATTATCATATGAAAGTTCTTTTGTTTTATCCCCATCTACTGCTTTATCTTGTCCAGAGTTTTGATCTTCCTTTTAATTATGGCAACTTTCTGTATGTTCAATTATTTGAAATGTTGTTATAGTGATCAGTTTTAGGCCCTGATTCTGCATGAATTTAAATTGTATGAGCAGAACTTTGCACCTACACATAGCCATGTCTGTACAGTTCTAATTGCTGCATGAGGGCCAAAATGCTCAAAACAAATTATGAAAATTGTAGTGTGTTTGTTTTGGTTTAATTAGTTTATGGATACCAAATATATAATAGCTAAATCTGCTATCGTGGTAATAGTCTTCTGACTCCAGTCCCTCCCCGCCCCCAAACATAATAACCATTTCAGAAGCTTCAGGGGGTAGCCGGGTTAGTCTGTAACAGGCTAAACTTAAAAAACAACAAATGGTCTGGTAGCACTTTATAGACTAACAAAACATGTAGATGGTATCATGAATTTCGTTGGCACAGACCATTTCTGGGCTGTGCCCACAAAAGCTCATAATACCATCTACATGTTTTGTTAGTCTATAAAGTGCTACCAGACCATTTGTTGTTTTTTAAGTTTATAATAACCTGTGTTAGGATACATGAGGAATTATTGCAAATGCTCAGTCTAAGAGATGAACCCGCTGTTCTAACTCCCAATTCTAGGATTTCTAAGTATTCTAAATCACTGAAGTAATACTCTGAAGGTTTGTTACAGGAAAGCCTAAGATACATGGTTTGCTGGGCCAATTAAATTTTTCTCCATCTCTCCCCTCCTTTGGAACCTGTAAATATTAGCATGACAAAATCTGCATACAGAAATAGATTTCTTAGGCTAGGTCTACACAGCTGCAGGGCAGCAGAGCTTCACAGGTGATTAATCAGCCCCACCCAGTCAGAGGATCAAGGCTTCATGCACCCATCTGACTGACTGGGCAGGGCTGATTAATCACCTGTGAAGCTCTGCTGCCCCACAGCTTAGACAGAACAGTGATCTACACTAGACCTGGAAGGTTAGCTTAAGGTATGCAACCCCAGCTACATATTCTATGCCGTTGGAGTTGGCTTACCTTAAGCCGAGATTGGTACCGTCCCCACTGCGGGAGGCTGACAGGAGTGTGACGGACCGAGCTGTGTCCGGGCACAGCTGAGGGCATCCGCTCAGGGCAAATTGCTCAACTTCGGGGCTCCTTACAGCCCCCAGACTGGTGACCTCTCCAAACAGGCCACAAACCAGTCCTACAGAGCGCTTCAGCTGCCTGCCTGAAGCCTCACGAGCAAAACCCCTCTGACACCCCAGCAATATCCGTGCCCCAGATGGCCCCGGGCCTCATACACAGGTGAGGGGTCCTAGCACCCAATCCCACCTACCCCGAACAAGTTCTGTCCGGTTCCAAGAAACCAGCCACAGATCCCTGGTCAATTTACCCTCTGGACCTTACCCACAAATCACGCTGGGCCAATCCTTTAGCATCTAACATCTAAAGGTTTATTATTACAATAAAGAAAAGCATGAGAGTAAGGTTGTTAAAGGATAGTACATTACATGCACCGAATCTCCCAGTTCTCGCTGCAGGCTCTAGCAGAGATGTTACAGCTGCTGGTTTAAAAGTCCTTGTTGCACACCCTAGAATCAGGATGGGTTCACAGGTCTTTCCGGCTCTTTGATCCCTGCATTGCTGCCTCTGGGATGAAGTGCTGAGCTGAGAACCAAGATGGAGACCACCACATGCCCTATTTATCCCTCCTTCCTAGTCTCTTCTTGGCTATAGCAGGTCACCTGGTCCACCTTATTCCTGTGTTGCCTGCTGGTAGACCTTAGGTATGAGTCATCACTCATTCTTTATGTGTGTCCTTGGCCCATTGAGAGCCATTGTCCCACAGGGTCTCGCTAATTAGCATGTCCGCAGGCCCGGCCCTGCCCAGTGCTCAACCACATGCAGGGAAATATTCAGTATCCATACAGATTACAGATTCCTATCTACACACACAGACATTATACAAACACATGAACAGCTTACATAGGATTATCAGATAATAAGCTTCTATTCAGCACCCCACATGGCCCCCTTTTTATACCATTTTCTGGGGCCAACACCCCCACCTATGGGTGCAGCAGCAATCTGGCTGCTTCCCTCAAATTCGGTAATGTGACAAGGAGCAAACGCTTCTGTTGAGTTCCCTTACTCCTTGTGACTTCAAGGAGTAGAGACGCTGGCTGGAGCTGCCTTCAGCTTTCGATTTATGGGTCTATACTAGACCTGCTAAATCAAACACTAAATGTCACTCTCCAGTGCGGCAAGTGAAGACGTTCCCTTACTTATTCAGGAATTCACTTCCCAAGACTTTGAGCATACTGACATCTTGAAAATTGTAATTAAAATATTTTAAAACATACAACCAGCAATTGGTAGAAAACTCTCCATGCACCACTGGTAGAAAATTCAAATGCCTCCCCAACTAAATTCTTAGCAAATCCTTTAAAAATAATTAATCTAAATCCTTACTCAGGTAAAAGCCCAATAAACAGATGGGCCTTCCAGCATGCCCTGAAGATCAACAAATTCAGACTTTGGGAGACTAACAAAGAAGTACAGGTTTTGAGCTAAGAAACCTCCACCAAAAATGCTTTTTCTCCTAGGCTATGTCTACACAGCAGCCTTATTTTGGAATAACTGACATTATTCCAAAATAACAAAGAGTGCATTTACATAGCAAGCCATTACAGGCAGTCCCCGACTTACGCGGATCCGAATTATGTCGGATCCGCACTTACGAACGGGGCTTTTCTCGCCCCGGAGCTTGCGGGCGGCGGGACCACCCAGAGCGCAGCGGTCCCACCACCGCGTCCTCCGGGGCGAGAAAATTTGCTCCAGGTCTCCCTGGTGTGCTGGGGGGGACTCCCCAGCACAGCAGGGAGACCCGAGCAAAGCCGCACAGGCGGCGGGACCCCGTTGCCCGTGCGGCTTTGCTCCTTTGCCCCGGAGCAAAGCCGCAGAGGCGGTGGGGTCCCGCTGCCTGTGCGGCTTTGCTCGGGTCTCCCTGCTGTGCTGGGGGGGACTCCCCCCCAGCACAGCAGGGAGACAGGAGCAAAGCCGCAGAGGCGGCGGGACCTCTGCGCCTCCGTGGCTTTGCTCGGGTCTCCCTGGTCTGCTGGGGAGGAGGGGGCGCAGCTAGTGTGCCCCCCCCCCCAGCAGACCAGGCTTTTGTTGCGGGACGCCTGGGGTAGAGCAGCTGGGGTGCTGCTGGGTTGGTCCTGCGGGGACCTACCAGGCAGCGCCCCAGCTGTTCTGTCCCAGGAGTCCAGATTCAGCCGCTGTTGAAACTGATCAGTGGCTGATTCCAGGAAGCCGGGGGCAGAGCAACTCTGCCTAGGGCTTCCTGTAGTCAGCCGCTGATCAGTTTCAGCAGCGGCTGAATCTGGAGCCAGTTCCGACTTACATACAAATTCAACTTAAGAACAAACCTGTAGTCCCTATCTTGTATGTAACCCAGGGACTGCCTGTATTCTGAAATAATGGCGAGCTAGATGACTTCTTACTTTGACTCCTGTAACCCTTATTTTACAAGAAGTAAGGTAAGTCAAAGGAAGAGTGTTCTTCCTTTGATTTCCTGCTGTGTTGAAAGCACGAAAAGCCAAATTAAGCCATTTCTATTCAATTCAGCTATGCAATTGATGTAGAAGAAGTTGCGTAGCTTAATTCGACTTTAGCCCTGCTGTGTAGACATGCCCCAAGAGTTAAAATCTTGATGCTGGTAACAGAAGCACCTTTGCCATTTGTAAACATTACAAAACTTTAAGAAAAAATGCAGTTTAGAAGTCTAGTCTGCTTGTTGATTTTATGTAATTTTGTTGGTACCACTACAATGGATGCTATCTTGATAGCCAGAAGGGGAGAAGTGGTATTTTAAAATAGCCAGGAACTGTTTTGTCTCCTACCCTAATATAGCTTTCTACCCCTTACCAGCAGCTGTTAGTGGTTCCAGTAGTAATGTAAATAATAAGGAAGGTAAGAGAGAATTTTTTATTTGATAGAGAAGAAATCCCTGTTTATATTGTAAGGCAAAATCAAAAGAGAAAGTGGAACCTTAGCAATTCTGAGAACAACACAGATGGATGAAGAAAAGAAGTTATAGGAGTGATAAAGACAATTCTAATAAAACAATACAGTACAATGTATTGTACATATACTGTATTGAAGGCAATGCTTCTGATTTACTTCAAAGGAAGTATGTCAACATAAAACATGCTTTTTGGTGTGCCTAGCTTTTCAGTTAATCTTTCATTGTATTCCTAATTAAAAATGGTCAGACATTTTTGAAGAGTTTTGTTGCCAAAAATGCCAAAACCAAAATTATTCATAGAAAAGAGTTGATTTTGATGAATTTCCTGACTTGAAAAAAATGTAGGGGGATTTTTTTAAATTGTTGAAACATTCCATTTTGACATTTTCAACAGAAAAAGTTTTGATTTTTTTTTATTCAAAATGCCTTTTTCTTTCAATATTTAGCTAAAGGTTAAAACAGAAGAAAAAAAGTCACAAATGAAACAAGAAGTTTTGACATTATAAAAATGAAACTTTTCAATTGACCCAAATCATTTTATTTTGGTTTGTCGGTTCATGAAAATTTTCAGGATTTTAATTTTTCATCTTGATTCAGGAAGATAAAAAATTCTGATATCTCAAACACTGTGAGAACTGTTTTCTACTTAATCCTGTTTCTAATACATGCCGTAGGAAAGAAACATGTGTTTTCAAATATTTGGAATATTTGAACTTGGGGGATCAAGAGAGAGATTCTAAATTTAAGAGTTAAATGAGTCCATAAACTGAATCTAATGTTACTATACACAAAACAGCTGATAGATTTACAGAACTTCCAGCTGCATGAAAATAACTAAACACTGAGTGCTATATATTTCTGTAGAGCACGGCAGACACTTGCTATTCTGAAGTTACCTAATCACATTCAAATCACATTTTTTATATATAGGTATGCAAGGCTACTCTATGCTTATGAATTTCATAGCTTAAGTGAATTCCTCCAGTGTATTGGCCACTTGTATTTCAAGAGTAATGCATTTTCCTTGAACATGTCACAAACAATCCAGTCAAAATTTGCCTGCACATGAATTTGTTTTAAATCATAAATATGCGTGACTGCGTATTCAAGAAATATGGGGGAAAAGCAGGTCATAGACCATTTAGTAGTCATGAGACTGAGTGATCTAGCTTTTTTGCTTTTGCTTTGGTCATTTCTACCATGTGGGACAAAAATGTGCTACCCCTATCTCCTCCCCTCTTTTATATGAAAATGTCTTTAATGCTTTCTCCTCAAAGATTGTGTTTTCTCTTGATCACTGTCTACCCCATTTAGGGCACCTCTCACTTTTAGTGTTGATGACTATGTTTAATTGGCTCTTAAATATTTTATCCTTCTGCTTTAATGGTGTTTTAATTGAACTGTATTTTCACTGCTTATTCAACACCCCCAAACATTTTTGTTGGGAGGAATGAGTTAGATAAATAAATAATAACAAATTATTAAACACAGATAAGAGCCTAGCAACCTAACCCAACATAATGAATATCAAACATACTCCCTTTAGAAATGTACTGAATTTTCTGGGAGAGAGAGGACCTTTTTCATAAAACCATTATATATTTGAAAGCTTTTTCACTACATTTCCACACAGAAATGGAGTGTTTGAAGGGAACATCTAGGCTATTTTGAGAGTTCATTATTGAACCCACATTGTGGACTTGATGTGTATGCAATGTGTCAGTGCTAGAAAATAGGAGATCTTGGACCAAAAGGATTTTGTCTCCCATGCTTTATACACACAACTATATCAACGCAAAATGCACACAACAGACACTGGTTAAATCTACACAGTTCTGAATAGAGAAGAGGAGAGGAAGGATGATCAGGTGAGCAGGGCCCTCTGCTGGCACTAGGGAGGTTCAGGTTGAATTCCCTGTTCTGCCACAGGTTCCTTATAAGACCTCCGTCGACGGAGCCATGTAGATTAGGTTTCTAGACATAGGGAAATTATTTAAATCACCGCTTCATTTCCGTATGTCTAGAAATCTAATCTACATGGCTCCGTCGACGGAGCCATGTAGTCTTGACATACCCCAAGTGAATATCGATACAGCTATGATAGGGATTCTCTGAGCTGTAGTCAGCAGAGGGCCTAGTCAATGCCAGTTGTCTGAGCCCTGTAATCCTAACTCTATCAACCCAGGCTTTGAGACTCGTTGCTGATTGCTGTGTAAATGTACCCATACTCTTCCTGTGTATTACTTGCCCACCATAAAATGGGCATAATAGCACTTTCCAACCTCACAGAGCTGTTGTGAGGTTAAATCCTGTAAAGACTCTGAGGTGTTCTCTACAGCGATGGTGATCATATCAACATATTAACAGATAGACAGACAAGTTCACAGGAATATAAGACCAAACATCAGAGTGCAGGCTCAGAGCAAATTCATGGTATATTTTAAGGACTAAGCTTCCAGCCATCTGTGGTAAATCTCCTATTTTTAATTTACTTTTAATAAAAAGAATAAATGTTTCACCACAGACTTGTATATGATTATTATCATTCAGCTATGAGAACTAATATATACTCTATATTTTGAAGAATTTGTTTGTGGATTTCTTTTTGCAAAATAAAATCATACTTTGCAATTACCTACAGGTACCAAATTTTGCATAAGCAGTCCTCCCCTTAAATTAGCTGAATGCACTACTTTTTACACCGGAATATTCTGTGTGAAAAGTTTAAATAATTATTTTTGTTTTTCATCGCAAAAAAGTCATGACTATTATGATTAGTGTTTATAAAAATATTTGCTAACAAAATTAAAATCAAGTCACCTATTCAACTGTCATTTTAGTGCAAAGAAAATTTTTAATGTTACAAATCACAAATTTCTTCCAATTAGTTACAGAAAGAGTAATGGAAGCTTTATGACTTTCTGATTTAGATGTACTATGCATGGTAATTATTCAATAAAATGATGTTTGAAATTGAAATACTACAAATTTAAAACTGCTCTTTTACTTCCCTTTTTGCAAGCACATTAGTAAAAATTCTATTACATAAGTGTAATCTATGCAAAATGACTTAATGTGGTCAATGATGGGCCTCACCTGCAAGTTACTTATCTTTCAGGGTTTTGTTAGTTAAAAATAAACTTTAACAATCATCACCTAGAAATTGGTAATTGATTCTTGTTAGAGGATAAATGAAACTCGAGAACTTTTTTTTATTTGTTAAATATCAGCTTAACAGTCACTAAAATAATTAAGATTCAACTCTGAATTTTTCTCTCATACAATTAATTCCTAATTATTTATACACATTTAATGTAACCAGCAGTTTTAATACAAAAAAGGAAAGAATTAAGTTACAAAATCAGCATATTTTAGCAAATTAAGCTATAAATGCTAATAATATTTTTCAGGGTATTGAGTTCAAATATATAAAACAGAACACCAAACATTTTGAATTACACCTTAGGGAAAGGATCAATATATTTATTACAATGTGTGACATTAAAGTCCTGCAGATGTGCCCTCGGACAAATTCTAATCTTGCTGCTCAAATATCTTTGATTTGTTCATCTGCCCCTTGTACTGCTTATTAAAACTACCCATCTACTTAACTGAAAATGTGAAAGTAATGTTTGTTCATGTTATTGGCAACATCACTGTCTAGAAGCCAGAACACATGACCTTTTTTTTTTTAGGCAATTGTTATATCAGGGAAATGAAATATCCCTCATCCTTTAGCACTTAGCTGTTATTACTGATTTTATGGTGATAAGCAACACTACAAAAACACAAAGACACATAGTGAATGTCTGTTTTCTATAGAGAGGGACCCTCCTGCCCTAATCCTTTCACCTAGTCTGTAACTTCCATTTTATCTGTATTCCTCTCTACTCTGCAACTCTGCACCCACTACTTCCCACAAGTAATTCCCACGGCACCATGGATTCTGTAGGCAAGACACTCAACTCCTCCCTTCTTGCTTCCATGACTTTGCCACCCTCGTGTGTTCTCTATGCCCCAGTGTCTGGTTCCAGTTAACTGCAGTGGATCCCACTACTCTCTACATCTAGCAAGGACAGATTTTTCCATCCTTACCTTAGTTTTCTCAGGTTGAGATTTCTTTTTTTGGTTTTACATTTGGTCAGTTGCTTTGCAGTTTCCCGCAGGAGGTACTGCAGTCACATTGTACTTCTGCTTTTACACGTTGATAGACATATTCCTTCTGAGATTTTCTGAGGGCTGGCTTCACTGCATTCAGGCAAGATTTTGGCTTGTTTACCTCTTCATCCTTCCATTCTGAGAGCAGTACCAATCTAGAGAGGACTTTTCCTGAAAGATTTGTCTAAGGATGAAGATTATCCCAAAGCAGTGATTCTTTTAAGGGCTTTCCCACCTTTCTCCTCGTCATGTCACACTGGATAGCCTGTTGCTTGCTGATATTCACCCTGGCCACAGTGAATTTCGTTTTCCTTCTAAGCCTTCCACTTTTCTTTCTTTCTCCACTGCTGTTGACAGTGCGAAAATTCTTGTCTACTATACTTTCAGTCTCAGTATTAGCTTTGATTCTCCCCTTCACTTCTCCCCAAATATCCAGTGTGTACTAAATCTTTTTTCCTTGTTTCCCCAAAATATTTAGAAAATCTTACCCTTCTTTTCTGACCTGTTGTCAAAATCACTCGTTTGCCCTTGTCTTCTGCCTTGACTGCTGTAATCTTCTCCCCTATGGGTTCCCGGTTATCAGTATTGTATCCATCCAATCAATTCAAAATGCACAGCTAAAGTCTTCTTTTTTTGCCTCTTAATCAGATCATTTTGCTTTCCTCTTTCAATCACTCCACTGGCTTCCTCTTGCCCATCATATCAAGTTCTAGTCTGCACTGTCAAGGCTCTGTTAAGCTCCATGTCAGCCTATCTCCAGAACCCATCTTCCATGTTTCCCCAGTCCAACTCTAGGCCAGCTTTTAGGTCCCTTTCACTATCTTCTTTTTTTTCCTTTTCTTTATTATCTTCCTTTATTGTGCCCCTGTGCATAGAATGTCTTTCCAAACTCCATGTTCCAGGCCCCCATCTTCTCTTGCAGAAGCTCCTAAATACCCACTTTGCTTTAAGGGCTGCAACATAAACCAGTGACAAATCTTATATTAAGGAAAGCAAAAAACACCTTCTTCTGGCTCTTTTGGTTTGTCTTGTACATGATATAGAGAGACTGAGTTAATTCATTTCTTATACAGACCGTATTACATTGCTAGTAAAAATGATCATATTAGCATTTTGAGCTTCATGTTGTGTCTGAACACCTCCTCTGTAAAAAGGATTTATTTACTGTATGCGCGGGATATTTCCTTTGGAGTGGACCTTATGCTGCAATTTAAGAGGCCTACATCAGCATTCATGTCCAAGCAGTTTGTGTGGAGCTGCAGCGTGCAAAGATAGCAAAAATAAAGTAGGTGATTGTTAAACTGAACAAAGTGCATATAGGAATAAGCTATTCAGCTTGTACTCCTTTCTCCTCTGAGAAAGCCTGCTTGTTCCTGCACTGTGATCTAAATGGAAAAAATGGGCTATTTGAGTTAGTATGGGAATGTAGGTCAGTATAGCATAATCCCTGGTTACTTTGACTTCATCTTAAATCTGTTCCCTTCCCACACTTTTCCCTCCTCCCCACATCCACTGTTGCAAGTAGCCGCTCTTTATTATACAAAGTAGATTGTGTTTCTTAATTTGGGAAGCGCTTGTGTTCCTATTGGGATGAGAGTCAGTTAACATTTTTCGGATTTCTCTTCTCTGCAAAATTTCATGTTTTTATGGCTGGTGTAGAGGATAGAGAGCTATCTCTATCACTATCTCTCTAATCTGGTGGGATTGCATGGTTTGCTATATAGTTACCGCCTGAGAGCCATAGGACAAAGATTTCTCATGGAAAATCATTCTGATCTGTTTTAGTTGTTAGTAAAAGTTGCAGTTTGGTAATTTGCTATCTGTTTAATGGGAAGAGCTGACTAATAATAAATCACAGCACATTTATTGTGGATTAAGGAAAATTAATCTAAAGAAGCCAATACTGATAAAAAGTTTTAACTTCACTGAATGATATTTGTATTCTGAAACTAAAACCATGACTGTATCTAACTTGAGCTAAAAGAGTCACGACTTATAGTGAGAGAATGTAATAGACTCATGTTCTCATTGCACTGCATGCTGAGGATGGAATGTAACACACTGACCTTTCTCTGGTCAGAAGTTCGTCTTGAGCACTTAAGATCAACATAAATGATAGGTGTCAGTGGAGAAGCTACCCTTCTTCATACACATATATACAATAATTGTACCCCAACAGTACATAAACCTTTGCTTTTTAATACAATGAACTCCTAAAATACTTTAGCTTAATTCAAGGCTTGTCCAGGATAGTGTGGATATTGTCATATCTCTAATGCCTATACCACATTATAAGAATCACATAGGTGTGAAGACTGCCATCTGGGACTGAACCAGGCAACCTTTAAAGCTAAAACTATGAGTCTGGTTAGCTTGAGCTAAAGAGCAGGCCCAGCCAAAGAGTTCGCAGGGCCCAAGGCAGCCCGCTGTGTTTGGCTGAGCCATACAGCGGTTTGGCTCCCAGTATCGTGTGGTTAAATTAAATTAAATTAATGGAGATTGCCTATCTCCTAGAACTGGAAGGGACCTTGAAAGGTCATCGAGTCCAGTCCCCTGCCTTCACAGCAGGACCAAGTACCATCCCTGATGAATTTTTGCCCCAAATCCCTAAATGGCCTCCATAAGGATTGAACTCACAGCCCTGGGTTCAGCTTTTGGATATGAGAGGAATCAGTAAAAACACCCAAGATAAACTCTTTTTAACTTTATTATGTACAGAATAGTAAAGGAAAGCAATGCAAGGTTACACAGATCTATTTCAATACACAGGATAGTTAGCACAGACAGTAATATAACACCTATACCGAGGACAATACCCAAGATACTTGATTTTAAGGATAGAGATATACATGTACTTATTTCTATAAATCACACACAGTTCCACAGCTAAGACCTTACGATTGTCAGATG
This sequence comes from Pelodiscus sinensis, assembly GCF_049634645.1. Taxonomy (NCBI): domain Eukaryota; kingdom Metazoa; phylum Chordata; order Testudines; family Trionychidae; genus Pelodiscus; species Pelodiscus sinensis. Next base: position 225,140,503 of record NC_134712.1, read on the forward strand.
ATGATCGTCAGACGGGAGGTTGTGGCCTCGTTGTTTCCCCCACACGCAGAGGCATCCACAATGCATCAGTCGGTAGGAACAGGTACAGCTTCTAGTTGCAGTGAGTAATGTAGTGGGAACCTCTTACCCAGGTCCTCCCACCAATTACCTTTTCTACACCAACTTTTATAGCAAAGCAAGACTTGACTTGGTTGTTCTAGTAAAATTTACCAATTAATTATGTATTGTATATTCCGCTCTTTTGTACACATCCTGGTAATCAAACTACACTTTACTTAATTGATAGTTCTATGGCTGCATCAGTGATTTTTGCTCATTAGCATTGTTATGTACCAGTACCGGGCTACTCCCAATGTTCTTGGCACGGTTTCTTTATACTAATACTCTCAACGCACTATTGTTTAATGCACTCCTGACTTTCCAAGGTCAACCTCAGGCTGGCACATGTGCACTAGGCTTGAATCAGGCCTGGTTTGCTTTGTTAGAGGCCTCACTTTGGTCAAGGCAGCCATCGTTAGTCCGGTCAATGCAGGGCTGGACACTGCAGACATTATTATTCTGGTCAAGATGGGGTTGTTCAGGCTCTCCTGCACCCAGTCAGGGTAGCGAGTGTGCGGCTGGGTGGGCAGAGATGGGAGCTGGGCAGCACTGGGCCCTGAGTGCATGGGGCTGCGGGGCCCAAGGCAACCACCTTGCTCACCTTGTCCAAAGGCTGGGCCTGCTACAGGGGCAGGTCTTATAATGGGAAAATGTAACGGACTTGCATTCTCACTGCACTGCATGCAAAGAATGGCATGTAACACACTGACAACTGAGATGTATATTTTCTTTTATCAGAAGAAGCTCGTCCCAAGCATCTGAGATCAACAGCAATTTAAATTTCCTTTATGCGATGGCTGCCTATTTGTCTGCTAATAGGAATTTAACTGCTAGAGCTAAATAAATGCACATGTGCAGCTTAATCTGAAAAGTTCTGTAACTAGGAGGGTGTGGAGGGCTGCAACAGACTAACACCCTCCATGGGCCAGGTACAGAAGGGGATATGTAATCCTGAGTAGTGGGATATGTAAACACGAGGGCTATGTCTACACTGGCATGATTTTCCGAAAATGCTTTTAACAGAAAAGTTTTCCGTTAAAAGCATTTTTGAAAAAGCGCGTCTAGATTGGCAGGATGCTTTTCCGCAAAAGCACTTTTTGCAGAAAAGCATCCGTGGCCAATCTAGACGTGGTTTTTCGCAAAAAAGCCCCGATCGCCATTTTCGCGATCTGGGCTTTCTTGAGGAAAACAGTACTGTGCTGTTTACACTGGCCCTTTTGCGCAAAAGTCTTTCGGAAAAAGACTTTTGCCTGAACGGGAGCAGCATAGTATTTCCGGAAAAGCACTAACAATCTTACATGAGATCGTCAGTGCTTTTCAGAGTTGGGGCTGAGAACTGTTTTTGCACAAAACTGAGAAAGAGATCCTTAAAACATACTGTCTATTGACAAAGCTGGTCTCATGAAGTTCTTAACGTTCTTATGAATTGCTGACTGGCATTTTGATCTGGTTCTTCCATGTATTTTATTGGTTCTGATGTATTTGTTCATTTATTAGTGACCTCTAAAATCTCTGATCACTTATACTGTACTTATGCTTTGTCGGACTTAAGAATAATGCATGGTTTGAATATAAGATGTCCTTTTATATATACTGTGAGGATGAGAACAAAAAAAGTGGACGTGTGCTCAGCTTTATTAAATATTAAGTAACATTCATAAATCTTGTTTTCTAACAGTGGGCTCGATGTACACATTCTGAGAACTCTTCTTCCATGTCTATTTATTTTGTATAGCTGTAAGAAAATTAATGGCCGTTTTAGTTTATAGCATATAGATGGCGTTTTTTGTTTGTTTTTTTGGATTTGCACTTCCAGAAATACACTTTGAATTTCAAGTTCACATACACTCCAAAGTTTAATGCAAAGCTCAGCTGAAGCCATCAAGCCTGTGAATGTTTTGTGGTCATAAATTAAACACTTTCCCTTTTAGTTTATGTCCCCATCTTTGACATATCACTAGTGCTGCTGTTCCTGAGGATGAGCAATCTGCAAGATGACTTTCTCAGAATTATCAGTTTCATGAGTGATGTTCAGATTAGGCTGCTGGATATTGTATTGGCTGTTCCACAATGTCAGTGTCAGAACTATTGTTTTGTGGAAGGAGACATCTCAGATTGGCATTGCTGAAGATGTCTATGATCCTTAATAGTAATTAAAACACTGGACAAACCAGGATTTCACATCTAATCCAGCATCCTTTCTCTAGCAGGCTCAACTGGATCTTTCAGGGGAAGACAAGTGTCCTTCTATCCTTCATAGTGTTCCTATCTTGAAACCCCTTGATACTCTCTAGACTTTTTGCACACTACTCAATTACTCTTTAATACACTTTATCCAGCAATTTGCCTGTGACATCTGCCCTGTTGGGTGGATTCTATTCTTGTCTTAAAGACTGAACTATTTTAATGAAGTGTGGGTTCTCAATCATACAGAAAAGAGAGTTTGTTTCATAAACAAACTAGGCAATTTTGTAATCAATTACCTCTTTTTGTAATCTGCTGGTTCTTATCACAAACTTATCTATGGTTGTTTCTGGGTGTTGGAGATTTTTTTTCTTTTTGCTACAGATAATATACTGTGGCTATGTGACATACGTGATGTAATTGAAACACTATCATTGGCAGGTAATTCTGAAACTATAGAAAATGATGGTGATCTTGAAGATGGATAGTCTTCAAATCCTGTATGTTAACAATGGATTCTCCTAAACAAAATAAGTCAATGCAGTTATTTAATTTGTATTACCATACTGCTCACTTAATATTACTCACTGAATTCACTGACCCTCAGTACTACTTTTAAGTAAGGATGTTAAGTATCACATTATTGACTAATTGTATACTCTATACCCGTGGTCCCCAACACGGTGCCCGCGGGCGCCATGGCGCCCGCGGGAGCATTTGTATGCGCCCGCCAGGTGCTCGGGGCTGGCTTGGCCCCGGGCACATGGCGCACGGTGAGCGCCGGCCCCGGGCGCGCGGCGCTTGCGGCGGGGGGAGCACCGGCCCCGGGCGTGCGACGCTTGTGGGGGGAGCGCCGGCCCCGGGCGCGCGGTGCTAGAGGGTGGGGGCGCTGGCCCCGGGCGCGCAGCCCTTGGAGGGGGCACCGGCCCTGGGCGCGTGGCTATGGGGGGGCCCTGCCCCCGGGCATGCAGCTATGGGGGGGCCGCCCCCAGGCGCGCAAGTGTTCCCGCCCCCTGGCACCCGGCAGGCGAACGGCCACGCCCCCTGGCGCCCGACAACCTCAAATGGTTGAGGACCACTGCTCTATACAATTTATATTGAGTACATGATAAGTTGATAAGGGCCCCCACTGCAGCTCTTCAGTTTAAATATAGTAGGAGCTGGGTGTGCACTCCCGGCACTGGCTCCTGCTCCCTTCCCTTGCTGTCCCTGATATAGAGGCAGCGGGGGGAGGGAGGGAGGAGAGGGGAGCGAGTACTCGGGTAGTCAACTACTTGACTAGTCACTTATATCTCTGCTTTAAAGATGGAACTGTAAAAGGAAGGTCTGCTTATTTCAACTAATTATTTTTTATCACACCTGTATAAAAAAAATGATAGCACCATGGACTAGCAACTATATTCTTTGCTCAAACATGAGAATTCAAGAATAGTCCAGAAGGAAGATAGGCAGTCCTTAAGAAAGAAGTAAGAAATAAAAAAGTTTAACCAAACTGCAAATAATGCATGTTCAGACACGTTCCATTCATTATTGTCAGTGCAGCTTCCTCCTGTGAAGGAACACTTTTCATAGTGTTGTTTCATTTGGGTAACCAGGCTTTGCATTTCTCTGTTGCACTGTTTGCATTTTGCACACATGCTTGTCTTACCAGAGGTAGAGGATCTTTATTAAAATATTCTGCAGTTGGGTCTCTTTTATGGCCTGCTGCCATTAAAGGCTTTCCCTTCTAGTGAGAGAATGGTATGGCAGATGTCAGACCAATGAAGGCTACACTCAGAATGACCTCAAGAATTCTGGAAAATGCTGCTCAAATAGTTTTACATTTGTTTCTCCTTTCTGTCCATCTCTTCTCACATTTATCTCCAGACTTTTTTCTTTGTCCAGATCTGTTCTGCCTCCAACAATCTTTGAACTATGCATTGAACTTTTTGAAACTTTGCACTTTTAGAGAGAGGCAAGGAATTGACTCTGTGTACAGGCAGTCCCCGACTTACGTCGGATCCGCAGTTACGAACGGGGCTGCCCCAGAGAACACGGACTGCGGGACCTCGCGGTCCTGCCACCCGTGTACTCTGGGGCTTTCTCTGCGTCTCCCTGGTCTGCAGACCAGGAAGATGCAGAGCAAAGCCGCGGAGGGGCTCGGGCAGCCCGGCGGGGGGGGGGGGGGGGGGGGCTCGGGCAGAAAGGCAGCCCAGGCGTGCCTGGGCTGCTCCGCTGCCGGCTTCCTCAGAGGCTTTGCTCCCCGTCTCCCTGGTCTGCTGGTCTCCAGCAGACCAGGGAGATGGGGAGCAAAGCCGCGGAGGACCCAGGCGGCGGGACCGCGGTGCGTCTCAGTCCGCCGCCCGTGTCTTCCTGGTCTGCTGGGGTGGGGGGGGGGGGGCGCAGCTAGTACGCCCCCCCCCAGCAGACTAGGCTTTTCTCCGGACGCCTGTGGCAGAGCAGCTGGGGTGCTGCCGGTTGGTCCCACAGCACCGCTCTGGGCGCTACTGGTCCAACCCAGCAGCACCCCAGCTGCTCTGGTCCTGATTCAGCCGCTGCTGGTCAGTTTCTGCAGCGGCTGAATCAGGACGCCTGGGGCAGAGCAGATGGGGTGCTGCTGGGTTGGTCCAGTAGTGCCGAGGAGCGGTGCTGTGGGACCAACCGGCAGCACCCCAGCTGCTCTGCCCCAGGCGTCCTGATTTAGCCGCTGCTGAAACTGACCAACGCTGACTACAGGAAGCCCGAGGCAGAGTTGCTCTGCCCCGGGCTTCCTGGAATCAGCTGCTGATCAATTTCAGCAGCAGCTGACTTGGGGACGCTTGGGGTTCTTAAGTTGATTCTGTATGTAAGTCAGAACTGGCGGTCAGTTTAAGCAGCGGCTGAATCTGGACGCCAGTTCCGACTTACATACAGATTCAACTTAAGAACAAACCTACAATCCCTATCTTGTATGTAACCCGGGGACTGCCTGTACACAAATTGGCGGAGGGGCAATAGAGTTGAGGTCTGTTACTTTCACAGGGTATGTCTACACTACCCTCCTAGTTCGAACTAGGGGGGTAATGTAGGCATACCGCACTTGCAAATGAAGCCCGGGATTTGAATTTCCCGGGCTTCATTTGCATAAGCGGGGAGCCGCCATTTTTAAATCCCCGCTTGTTCGAACCCCGTGTAGGTTCCTATTCCGAACTACCGGTACATCCCGCAGAGCCAGCCCAGTCCTCCCCATCGGGGGCTCATACCCCATTCCTCCCTCACCTCCTTCCACTTATCCTTCCCTAGTTAGTGTTCGAACTAACATTGTAGTGTAGACATACCCTATTAGCTATAATGTATCTTAATTAAAACGATCTTTTTATAGTTTTTCCTCACAAAGTATTTTATAAAAAATATTTAAATAAAATAATTGGATTTAAAAAAATTTTTAAACATTGATTTTTTTTACTCTTACTTTGACTCTCTGTTGGCTTATCTATTGTTACTTACACAGATATGTGTGGTTTATTTTATGCTGAAAAGAATGATTCTGTTATTTTTTAGTCCTGGGGGAATTCTGCAATTATTGCTTTGGGAGTCATAGTAAAATTGCAGAATTCCCCCAGGACTGATTCTTCAGTAAATATTAATGAGATCTAATAACATACATACAGGTTGTCATAGCCAGGGGTGGTAGTGGGGATAAGCTCCCACTGTCTATAAAGTACCCCTATACGGCGTGCGTCTCCAATAGCCTCTGACAACCAAGTCCAGCTCCTGGCCTTCACGTGCGGTTTAGCTTGTAAACCCGGCGGAACTGTTTTAACTGACAGGAGAAGGGGCGCAGGCGGGTCACTGGCGCCTTATAACCAGTTGCTTCGGGGAGATGATACTCGTCAGCCTAGAAGGCAGTTCATCTAGGGGAAGGAAAACCCTGATTTTAAACCTCCGCTGCCTTGCGGCTATATTCTTCCATGGAAAAGGCTTCAGGAGTAAACCTCGAGGAAAAATCCGGAGTCGGAGTCCCTAAGACAGTTCGACGCTGCTTGCAGCCTCGCTCTGGCAACTCCTGCGACGGCGCCGATGCCAAACTGTAGCAGCCCTGCTGTTCCTTTGGATCCATCGACGACGTGGAGAGGGGGGACCCGCTACGTGGGCAATAGCCTGTTCCTCCATATTACATCGCCCTGGCTAGTATCCGACTACCAACATATCTCGCAACCCTGGAGAGGACACTCCAGCCTCGCTAGCGCTACTAGCGCGGAAACAACACGGGGAGCAACAGTTTACCGGTTATAAGCCACAGCTCAATTGGCGTAGAGCATGGCGCCAGGGGTTGTTCCCGACGGTGGGAGGGATCTTCGGGTCTCACTGGGCAGTTACCGCCCGCCTCAAGCTGGGCAGCCCCCAGACATTCAGGTACTGCCCCGCCACAGTCTGCTTTCCTCACTGGGTGCATGGGGATTAGGAATATTCCGAACGGCAGGCTGCAACCATCGCACCAGGCAACAAAACACTGAGAAAGAGACCACCTCTTAAACTGGGATGTTGGAATGTCCGTACAATGTTGACGGGCCTCTCCGAAGACGTTTGGGACATTGACGACCTACGAAAGACAGCAGTCATCAACAACGAACTTCTGAGGCTGAACGTAGACATCGCCGCCCTACAGGAAACACGACTGGCAGACTCAGGCATTCTGAAAGAAAAAGACTACACCTTCTACTGGCAGGGAAAGGCCCCAGACGAGCCCAGACAGCATGGCGTAGCTTTCGCGGTGAAAAATAGCCTACTGAGTATGGTAGAACCAGGCAGTAATGGCTCAGAACGACTCCTCACCCTTCGTCTCAACACCACCACGGGCCCTATCACCCTCGTCAGCGTATACGCCCCAACTCTGAACGCAACATTGGAAACTAAAGACCGGTTCTATGAGAACCTAACATCTGTCATCAACAGCATCCCCGACAAGGAACAACTCATCCTTCTGGGTGACTTCAATGCCAGAGTAGGTGCGGACAATGACTCATGGCCTTCGTGCCTCGGAAAATTTGGCGTCGGCAAAATGAACGAGAACGGCCAACGCCTGCTCGAGCTCTGCGCTTTCTACAACCTGTGCATCACCAACTCATACTTTCAGACCAAGCCCCAGCATAAGGTCTCCTGGCGACATCCGCGCTCGAAACACTGGCACCAGTTGGACCTTATATTAGTTCGCCGCTCAGCTATCAATTGCGTCCTGCACGTACGCTCTTATCATAGCGCTGACTGCGACACAGACCACTCCTTAGTGTGCTGCAAGATCAGGCTGAACCCGAAGAGGTTTTATCGTTCAAGGAAACAAGGAAATCCTCGCATCGACGTCAGCAAGATGTCGCAGCCTGACCTGACGCAGAAATTCGCAGAAGCGCTTGAGAAGGAACTTGACGCCACACAGACAGGAGACTCTGCCATGGGAAAGTGGGAAACACTGCGGAACATAATGCACTGCACTGCCCTGGCAACCTTTGGAAAGAGGACCACAAAGACGCACGACTGGTTTGAAGCAAAGTCCTCTGTGATGATTCCAGTCATAGAAGCCAAGCGCGCCGCCCTGGCAGAATACAAGCGGTCACCAAGCCAGAGGAACCTACAAATTCTCAGGTCTACTAGGAGCAAGGCTCAACAGGTTGCCAGACACTGTGCGAACGAATATTGGCAGCAGCTCAGCAACGACATCCAGAAAGCAGCCATATCAGGGAACACAAGAGGCATGTACGACGGCATCAAGAAAGCGCTGGGCCCTACCAAGAGCAAAACAGCACCCCTCAAGTCATCTACTGGAGAAATAATCTCCGACAAGCAACAACAGTTGGGGAGATGGGTGGAACACTACTCTGACCTCTACTCCAGACGGAATACGGTGACCTCCGCAGCATTAGATGCCATTGAATGCCTGCCAATAATGGAAGAACTTGATGCAGAGCCAACAGTAGAAGAGCTCAGCAAGGCTGTTGATAAACTGGCCTCAAGAAAAGCCCCCGGCAGCGACGGGATTCCTCCAGACCTGCTGAAACAGTGCAAGTGTTCCCTACTGCACCCTCTTCACAAAGTGCTCTGTCAGTGCTGGAAAGAAGGAGCCGTACCGCAGGATATGCGGGATGCTAAGATCGTCACCCTCTACAAGAATAAGGGCGAGAGAAGTGATTGCAACAACTACAGAGGCATCTCCCTTCTTAGCATCGTAGGCAAAGTATTTGCTAAGGTCATCTTGACCCGACTGCAGAAGCTGGCTGAACGTGTCTACCCGGAGTCACAGTGTGGTTTCCGCGCAGAACGGTCAACCGTAGACATGATTTTCTCCCTACGACAACTCCAGGAGAAGTGTAGAGAACACCAGATGCCCCTGTACGTCTCCTTCATTGATCTCACCAAAGCCTTTGACCTGGTCAGCAGAGACGGACTCTTCAAAATCCTTCACAAGATCGGCTGCCCACCAAAACTGCAGAGTTTGATTGAATCCTTCCACACAGACATGAAGGGAACAGTGCAGTTTAACGGCAGTTGCTCCGAGCCTTTCAGCATCAGCAGCGGCGTCAAGCAAGGCTGCGTTCTTGCCCCCACATTGTTTGGGATCTTCTTTGCCCTGCTCCTTAAGCATGCCTTCGGCTCAGCAACGGAAGGAATCTACCTCCGCACCAGATCGGACGGCAAGCTATTCAGTCTCTCTCGCCTCAAAGCCAAGACGAAGATACGCGAGACGCTGATCAGGGACATGATATTTGCCGACGACGCAGCAGTCGTCACACACACCCAAGAAGAACTACAGTCGCTGATGAGACGTTTTTCCATGGCCTGCAAAGACTTTGGGCTGACTATCAGTTTGAAAAAAACAAACGTCCTAAGCCAGGACACTGTCACTCCACCAGCCATCACAGTAGACGACTACCAGCTTGACGTCGTCCACCAGTTCACGTACTTGGGCTCCACCATCACCGATAATCTCTCCCTTGACGCTGAGCTCGACAAGAGGATCGGGAAGGCAGCCTCTACTTTAGCCCGCCTGACAACCCGAGTGTGGACCAACCCCAGGCTGACAACCGCAACAAAGATGGCAGTGTACAACGCCTGCGTCATCAGCACTCTGCTGTACGGGAGCGAGACATGGACCACATACGCGAGACAAGAGCGGAGACTGAACGCCTTCCATCTACGAGGTCTGCGCCGCATCCTGGGTATTACCTGGCAAGACAAAGTCTCCAACTTCGAAGTTCTGACTCGAGCCGGCCTCCCCAGCATGTACACCATGCTCCGACAACGTCGCCTGCGTTGGCTTGGCCATGTACGCCGCATGGAGGATGGGAGGATCCCAAAGGACATCCTCTACGGGGAACTGGCATCTGGGAAGAGAACCACAGGGCGCCCGAACCTGCGATTTAAAGATGTCGTGAAGAGGGACATGAAAGCCATCGACATAAACACGCAGTCCTGGGAAGACCTCGCAGCAGACCGCCCAAAGTGGAGGGGCACCCTGACCACACAGCTCAAGTCAGGCGAAACGAACATGATGCGTGCATCAGAAGAAAAGCGAGCCCGCAGGAAGTTACGCAACAACAACAGCCAGGGAACCACCTATAGCTGCGACTTCTGCGGCAAAGAATGCCTGTCCCGGATTGGCCTTTTCAGCCACCAACGACGCTGTCCCCGACGCTGTCCCAGACAATTCGACACGAACCAAGACGAGAACTAGGATACGTCATCCATGGTCAACTGACCGACGGAGGCCAACAATAACATACAGTAGAATGGAATTACTGTTTTATATTCCTTCTTCGTTTCAGACCAGGGAAATTGTAATAGGTGGTAGAAGTGGGCACAGAAGTTGTTGCAGGTTGGATGCACTGTGGTAAAAATCAGATCACAGAAAGAGTTGACATTTGTAAATCATTTGCACATATATTTTCTTGAAAATACATTTTACAGAAATTCCATGGGAGGCTTTGGCAGGAGTCTTTAGTCACAAACCAAAGACAATATGAGCAAATACTTCAGGATAGACTATAAAAATAATAGCCAAGAGGACAGTCCCTCATCCACACACACAAGAAACCCAAAGGTCTGTTTGTTCAACTGCCAGAGGACTCTGTCAGGGAGCCAAACAGTGCTCGTTGAAAAAATATATTCATTGAATAGCTTTTAGAGTTCTGTCATTACCACCTGAAGAGGAGAATTTTTTTTTCAAATGAAGCCACAGGGGAGAATTTAGAGAGAAAGAATTATTTATGCAAGTTGGTCTTTGGTGGGGCCACCAGAGCTAACATACCTACTTCTTCTTTGAGTTGTGTCTCTGTCGGCACTCCACTTTAGGTGATAATGTGTCTGGCATCATTAATCAATGATTTATGGTAGCAGTGACCATATGGGTCATGTGCACAATAGGTGTCTCGTGGTGCCATTGGTGCCGCATATAGAACCCGAGCCCCCCACTGCCTTCTCAACCATCCTCAACTGAAGAAGGAACAAAGGGAGAGTGTGAGCACTCTACCTAAAACCATTAAAATAGCATATAGATTAACAATTAGATAAGTTGCTAATAGAGTTCTAATTAGAGTTAGTGTTAGTGTTAGAACAACCTTCACTTAAGTGACAGTTACTAGTTAAAATGCCAGGGCCCCAGGGTTCAAATGATGCATATCCTGCCATGATGCCATGCCCATTTCAGATGGGCATTCTTTGTGTGTACACTGCCTGGGTGAGGGACATATTCCCCAGAAGTGCTTGCACTACAATAACCTGAAAGCCAGACCCTGACAGGAGAAGGATCTCTGACTTAAATTTATCTTGATGGAGAAGTCTCTCCAGCCTGTGGAGGACATGACCAGCCTCTCTGGGCACTCCTCAAAATGGAAAAGAAGACCCATCCTCTGAAACCTCCCCCCCCCCCCCCCCCCACAAAAAAAGGCACAGAGGGGTCTGTGAAAACAGAAGTGCTCTCTTGCAAGGTTGCTAACCCAAGGCCCTCTTACTCTCTGGGGAGCACCTAAAATGCTCCAAACACCTCTGCCACCACTAGGATCACAAAAAAAGGGGGGGGGGTCAACGCATCAACACAAACATGCCTCTTCTACAGCACTGAGTTTTCTGATATGGGACTTGGCATTAAATGTTTCAGGCACCATACCTCCACCACTGACACTGACAACTCACTCAGCACTGGTAGACACCACTGAGTTGGCACTGAAGGAACTGACCAAACAAAAATACTGGTCAGCATTGATTCCGTCCAAGAAAAGGAAAGAATCCATGACACTGACCACTCAGAAATCAGCACTCACTTATAGTCTCTGCTGCATCAGCGAGACTTAGAAATCTCATCTGCACCACGTTCCCCAGTATTCAGTGCTGAGGGATCCAACACAGACTCCAAAGAGGCTAACAGGCCAGTATACTTGACATGCCTCTCCAGTGATGAGGAAGATGAGATGAAACTCTCGTTATTTACCAAAACTGGGGGGAGGGGGAGATTAAACTCTGGGGAGACTAGGAAAAGGAGGTGGGAGAGGGGAAGAGAGAGAGAGTGGGAGAAGGGAGGGAAAACCTGGGAGGAGGGAACTGGAAGGGGGAAGCCAGGGGAAGAAGGAGGAGGGGAAGTATCAAACTATGGTACGCCATATCTTCAGTACTGTGTACAGATGTGATCTCCTCACCCCAGAAAAGATATTTTGGCCTTGGAAAGGGTTCTGAAAAGGGCAACTAAAATCATCAGGGGTTTGGAACAGGTCCCATATGAAGGGAGGCTAAAGAAACTGGGACTTTTCAGCTTAGAAAAGAGGAGACTGAGGGGGGATATGATAGAGGTCTATAAAATCATGAGTGGTGTGGAGAGGGTGCATAAAGAAAAGTTCTTCATTAGTTCCCATAATAGAAGGACTAGAGGACACCAAATGAAATGAATGGGTAGCAGGCTTCAAACTAATAAAAGAAAGTTCTTCTTCACAAAGCAAATAGTCAGCCTGTGGAACTCCTTGCCACAGGAGGCTGTGAAGGCTAGAACTATAACAGAGTTTAAAGTGAAGTTAGGTAAAGTCATGGAGGTTGGGTCCATGGAGTGCTATTATCCAGGGGGTAGAAATGGTGTCCCTGGCCTCTGTTTGTGGAAGGCTGGAGATGGATGGCATGAGACAAATGGCTTGGTCATTGTCTTCGGTCCATCCCCTCCAGGGTACCTAGTGTTGGCCGCTGTCAGCAGACAGGCTACTGGGCTAGATGGACCTTTGGTCTGACCCAGTATGGCCGTTCTTATGTTCTTATGTTCTAAGCACAGAGCTCAGGGTCGGGGGTCTCACTGGACCACTTTGATTGTCATGCAAACCTGCTCCTCGGTTTGCATGTGGCCTTTGGTGGCCAGGCTGGCAGCTATCCTGCCCTAGACGGCCGCTTTCCTGTGCCTAGTGCAGAGGTCGTGGACGTTGGAGGCCTCCCCCCAAACCTGGATGAGGTCCACGATCTCCGCACTAGACCAGGTGGGCGCCCGCCTCTTGCGGCCCCGGGCAGGCTCCTGAGAGCCGCCAGCCTAGTCCCGGGAAGAGGCAGAGGGCTGGGTGTCAGCGGGTGGCAGGCTCATGCCGTGCCAGGTGCAGGGTCTGCTGGCTGGATGCTGGCAGGCTTGCACCTGGGACGGGCACCGTAGCCAGACCGTGCCCCTTTAAGGGCTCCGGGGCCGGGAGGGGGGGCAGAAGAGTTTCCCTGGTTTGGCCTAGAGTGGCCACCGGGGCAAGCTGGGGAGGGCTAGCCTCCCACTAGTTCGAATTAAGTGGTTACATAGCCCTTAATTCGAACTAGTTAATTCAAACTAGGTGTTAGTCCTCATAGAATGAGGTTTACCTAGTTCGAATTAAGCGATCCGCTAGTTTGAATTAAGTTCGAACTAGCGGTTTGCCTGTGTAGCGCCTATGAAAGTTAATTCGAACTAACAGCTGTTAGTTCGAATTAACTTTGTAGTGTAGACATACCCCAAGTGTTAATCAGCTCTCATGTTCTCTCTCTCTCAACTTCCACACAAATCTTCCCTACTAGCTGCTCCAGTTTATTAGCTCCTTTGGTCACTTTGGAGCTAGCTTTTTAAATTCCAGTTCTTCCTAAGTAGCCCTACTCCTGGTTTAGGGTTAATAGGTGCTAAAGAGATTAGGTTACAAAGCCTCACTAAAAAGCTCCCAGATTTTCCTAGGGAGCTGTTAGGCTCAGCACATGACCCTCCCTTACCAACAACAAACTGACTACACTATATACTTCAATCAGGCAGTAAGGTCAAAACAAGAAAAACAACAAGATTATCTAAATGCCTGCAGTTAGCACTACAGCAAGAATTTGAAAAAACAAAATTGCTGTGTCAGATTTCATGCCAGAGAGAACTATTACCTTCCCAAAATTCTGTGGTTGAAATTATAGCTTCCCTGTGAGTGCTCTGAAGAACTTTGATCTCTAGTCAGCCCTGAAAGGTTCAGAGTTACTGTATAATATTCCTTCTTGACATTTGTTTGTTTGTTTGTTTTTGGTGTGGAAGAACCACAGATGAATCAATTTCTCCTTCCTACAAACTTCAGCACCAGGGATAGTACAACTGAGTATGTTATGTAGATCTGCAGTGGCACTAATGTATGGCATTGACAGTTGAAAATTATAACTGGCAATAGGAAATTACCTATCCAGACCTTTATGAGAATCTACCTTTAGAATGCTCTCCTTGCATTAGTGTTGTGCGGGAAATAGGCAGGTAAGATGCATTTCCATTTGTTTAATTCTTACTTCTAGTATTCTAAGGACAATGGGGCAAGAAATGATTTTTTTATGCTGTGAGAATTTGCAAGATTTCAAATATTTTCCCCTTTCCTAAATGAGGACAAAAAGTTAAAATCTTGAACATTTTCACAAACTGAAAATCTGGAAAAAATTTCAGAGAGGATCAGTAGAACATTTTTTTCATTTTTAATTTTTTAAAAATGATCTGTATATGGTTTTACTCTAAGACTGTCTACAAGGCACATCACTAGAGCTGGCAGGCAGTGCACATGTAGCAGCATGCTGTGGTGAAAGGCAGGCAGTGTGCACACTGCGACGAGGACATACGGCCAGTGAAAAGCTTTGGCAGAGGTGAAGTAGAGGGGGAAAGTTACAGTAGCTCCCCATTGCTGGATCTTTCACTGTGTCAAGGAAAAACTCTGGCTAGCATCTTTTCTTGCTGCTGAAGTAGTTCTTGCTGCAGGGAAAGGTTCCTACAACAGGGAGCTGACAGTGCCTTTTTCCAGATGGAGGAGCCCTTTCATGTGATGTGGAAAGGCTCCAGCAACAGGGAGGCAATGGAACATTACATGTGTGACAGACCTAAGCCAGCAGCCTGCCACACTCAGGTCCTATTTGGTGTCCAAGAGGTGGGTGGGCAATAGCCCGCCCACATCCAAAGGACCTCCCCCCAGCCTACGGGGAGGATCCACAGAGCCCAGAAAAACCAACTAACTACTTGGGACAAATAAAGAGAAAAGAGGTGTGATGGTCAAAGGGCTAAAACGAGGGAACCGGACGGGGACACCGAGCAGAGAACCCCAGACAGCGCACACTGCCCCTTGAAGGTCTTGAGCGAGCCAGTGGATGCCGCCTAGTGGAACTCTGCCCAGATTCGTGAGTGGATGCAGGAACAGAAATAGGCCCCACAGTTGCAGGCCCCTCCCTCATCCAACCTCTGCTCCCTGATTTTGTAAATTACCAGTTTGGCCATAGCCAGGAGGAGGTTGACCAGGAGGTCCCGTGACTTTGTGGGGCCATGGATGGGATGTGCGTAAATTAACAGGTGAGAGGAGAAGTGCAGCCAGAACCTCAACAAGAGGTTCTGGAGGATCCGAAAGAGGGACTGTAGACTGGTGCACTCGAGGTAGACATGCGCCAGGGTCTCCCTCATGCCACAGAAGGGGCAAGTGTCGGGAATGGGGAAAGTACACTCCCATGCTCACAGCACTGTGCAGAATTCTCCAGCTGATGTCCCTGGTGGGCCACGGAATCAAGGTTGAATAGAGGCTAGCCCACCAGGGCTCCCCACCCTCTATTGGTGGTAGGAGGTCCTGCCACTTGGTGTCTGGGAGGGACACGAGGGTGGGGAAGTGCAGCGTGTGAAGCACAAGCGTGTACAGGTGACTCTTTTGCGCAGTTCAGAAGGGGACCAGCTGCAATCCGTGCAGCCGGCTCGGGTGATGAGAGGGAGGCGGTCGGAAGGGTATGTGGGGCTGAGGCTGGCGAGATCAGGAGGGCCGGGGTGAGAGGTAGGTGGGGTGCACCCTCTTACAGGACCCTGTTTAGGTACACCTGAGCAGTGGGCGGCAAAGCGTCCTTCACCTCCTGAAGTACGTGCCAGAGAGTATATAGGGTGGAGAGCCCCATGTGCTGGGTGAGCGCCGGAGGATCCACCCAGTCTCCCTGGTTGTAGTCCAGGAGGTCTCCAATTCTGGTGACTTCTGCCAAGACCAGCCTCTGGTGCACTGAAGGGGACTCCGCCACCTGTACATGTAGATGAGGATTGTGTAGCAGTGGCTCCGTGAGGTGGCTCCCAAGGACCTGGTCGCCGCAAGCAGCTTCAAGGTTTGGAGGAGGTCCTGGTAGAAGGCCAGCAGCCTGGAGAGGTCTTGTGGAAGAGAGAAAAACACAAAGATGGAGTAGTGGATCCGCGCTCCACCTGATGGCCTGAAGCGCGGGTGGGAGGGAGCTCACCTGCCACCTGGCCCCCACCACCATGCCAGAGCTCTTGACCCAGTTGTCCCGGGCAGAAGAGGCTGCCGAATAGATGGCTTGGCAGGCCTCCACCCACACCAGGTTGCCCAGGTCCTGGACCCATGAGGAGCACTTTTTCGGTGTATGCTGACAGGACCAGCTGCATCTCCGGCTCATCTAACCATTTACAAAATCCATTTTCTTTTGCTAACAAATAATCAAGAGCTAATCTATTTTGCATAACATATATAGGCATTTCTTCAACCTTGTCTGATAACAACTTAAGTCCTCTATTTGTTTGATTTCCAAGGCGCTCAATGGCCTGGGATTGCAGTTCCAAACATTCATACAGTAAAAGATTACCAATGGGATTAAAGGTGAAGGTTGCCATTGTCAGTTTTCCAAACCAAATTTTTATTAGGGACCAAAACGAATTCCTGTCACGCTTATCACGACCAACAAACCGAGGTTGAGTAGAGCCTCATACATAAATGCCTCCTCCTTGGATGGTTACATAACCAAAGGTACAACGTCCTTTTGCGTTGGTGGGTAGTCGAGAGTGGGCTCGACTCCCGCAAAGCCAAAAATGTCCCGGATATAACAACTGGAGGCGAGGATAGTCACTGCACCAGGGATCAGATCCTTCGTTGGCATCTACGAGGGCTATGTTAGTTCCATGCAGCGAGAAAAAGGGGGTTATACGTAGGCTACCATTTTTATTGCGATTGGTTTCTACCTGGCACACACAGTTCTGATTTATAAACAAAAGAGGATAGGGGACAGGGGTAGGAGTAACATCTAAATCAATTTCCCAGTCCTCATCATAATACAAAACACTAGTTAAATTCCAACCAAAAACATTATTTGTGCTATTGTACCAATCCTTAGTGACATTGTGATTGGTTGAGTTAAAAATGCTTGAAATATTCATATAAAAGGCACAATTGTGCTGAAAACCAACATCAATAGGTGGACCAATTTGGAACCTTGCGTTTTGCTGTACATCGCAGGGTACCCCTGACAAATCTACGCAAAACTGAGCGTGTGGTAGATCAGTGGTATAGGGTAATGTTAACAAAAGGGAACTTAGGGTAGCTGCTCGAGTGGGAAAAGAAAATAGGGTCATATTTGCATACCAATTCGGATATGAGCTTAAAAAATTAAGATAAATGGGTGTAACAAAAAATGGGGGTTCACCAGCATGGCGAACTGGAAGGGAACAAACTAAACAGTCTGTTACGTTTCCTTGGACTGCGTACGCCTTCATCCATTCCTCGATGGTTGATGACTTATCCTGAAAAACAAAATGTATGTGACTTGGTCGCTGTTAGGATCGTTTACTTAACCAATTA
The DNA here is from genome assembly GCF_049634645.1 of Pelodiscus sinensis. Classification (NCBI taxonomy): domain Eukaryota; kingdom Metazoa; phylum Chordata; order Testudines; family Trionychidae; genus Pelodiscus; species Pelodiscus sinensis. The sequence continues at coordinate 225,157,827 of NC_134712.1, forward strand.
TGATGAACTAAAACTAGATTTACATTGTCTTGGTTTTGGACCCAATAGGTGTTGGGGTGATCCTACTATATTTAAACATACATATGGGCGCCTGTCCTCTAAGGTTTTTTGTTGGTCGGCCGGATGACATTCGGCCTCTACTAGTTTTTTGGAAGGTAATCACTGGGGGCCCAGGTTTTCCAACCCAATGTTACTGCTATGTTTTCTTGTTCTACTTTAGACATGGTTCTAACCTTTTCTTTTGTGAGTCCTTGGCCCAATAGAAAGCCAAACAGTGCTCTTTCATATTTGGATTGCATGTGTGGCTGATTTTTTGGTTTTGTGTCAGCTGGAAATGCTTCCCTTTTTTGGAGTCTAGGCATTTCTATTTGGCTTGCCACTTGATATATGTGAGAAAGGTTATAACCGTCTACCGTGCGAAGCCACATTAAAATTCCAGGGTCCCTTTTTGTCATTCCATCCACCGCTGCCTGGATGGCCAGTCCTGACAGAGGGATTTGGCTAGGGTCTGTGAGAAACCTAAAGGGATTTAGTAGTGCTTGTTGTGCAGGTGTGAGTCCCAATGGAATGACTTGAGCATCCCAAACCATAATACTAAAGCTGGCACAGGCATACATTAACTCTTCTCTGGTGATAATGGTCCCTTGCAGGGCGGCCATGGACTGAAGTGACCCACCTAACACCAAACTCACTAATCCGGGGACCGTCAATGGGTATACCGCATTGCCTGCTACTAGTGAGTTACTGCCTGCTCCTTTACTCCAACTCTGGGCTCTCACTAGGTGTACTGCTTCTTCTTTATCTACTAACTCCGACCCATTATTTAAGGCTACACGTCCCAACCACACTACCGAAGGCTCTCCTGTATTATGCTGCGTGTCCTCTAAAAGGGCTTTTAATTCGGTCTTAGACCGGGTGCGTAGGACCATAACCTGGTTAGTAAGTCTGGTCGCTGTGTCATAAGTCATTTTTGTGACAGCTACTGGGAGTGCCTCCACCTCGGGTTCTTTCACTGAAGGTGGGGCGCTTGGTGCTTTTAATTTTTCAAGAGCTTCCCTTGGGTAAGGGGGGCTCAGCTTCCTTTTCTGGAGGCTCAGTTTCTTTTTCCAGGGTCACATCTACATTTGGGCTGGAATTGTTAGCCTCGGCCCTCAGCAGAGCGCCGCACGCGGCAAAACTTAAGCACGCGTGGCTTGAACCTAATTTCCAGAGGGTCTTTTTAAACATGACCCACAAAACTTCTGCTACTCTTTCGGCTTTAAATTTATCAGGCTTTAATTTCCTTTGTTCTCGAGTTTCTTCTAATCTTTGGACTAATTCTGTTAAGAGGGTGTGTCCTGGACTACTGCAGGTAATGGGGGTAGTTGGGAAGGTGGCTGACACGTGGCCACCGGATTTCTTTAAGATTTTTTCTGCAGCAGTCAAAAGATTCGCCGGGTCTGTTTCATCTCCTTTTGATCCTGTTGTTACATAGGTGGGGCTTTTAGTTCCATCCTCCGGATAGAACATGATAGAATGGTGTGTCCGTAGCAAACACCCTAAAGATGGCATTGTTAGGGGGGCTGCCCATATTTTAGAGGCTTGCCCAGTTCCTACTTTTATATTAAAGATCATCGAGGGGTTGTTATTTTCATTACTTTCCAATTTATGATACGTTAAATGGCAAAGCACATCTTCTGGATTTTCACTCGGGGGCCTGCTTGCCCAGGGACACTCACCAGATCCTGTTCGTGACACCATGTTGGTGCTTGGTTCAGTAAAATGGCAGGAGTCCCAGAGGCTTAAGGCCAAATACCCAGTGAAAATACAGAATGATGGCAAGACAACAAGATTTGCTAAAGAAGGAGTGATTTATTAAGCTGAACAACTTCCTAATATTTACCTAACATTTACCTAATATAATGAACAACTACCTAATATTTACCATACAACAACTTTTAAACCCTACCTAAGTTACAGCTAAGTCAAATATATACACACTTAAAAAAAACTGTTTCTTTAACACTGACAATAGCAAGGGTAAAAGTTACCACAGAGCAATATTTTTTCTAACCTGTCTCTTTTAAACAACTTAACAACAGTGGGGGTAAATTAAATACTTACAAACTCAGCAACAACAACACAAAGACATACAAGGAATCGGAGCATGCTCGAGATTCGTACACCCCTTTTTAGATTCGGTGGGTGGGAGGCGGCCTTTGGGTGATCAGTCCTAAGCCAGACTCAGATTCTGTCTTCCAATATCCGGGAGTCCTCCCCAGCTAAGGGCAGAGAGGTTTTTATGTTCTTGCCTATTATCATATTTGGTGGTGTTTGTGCTCTGGGAGTGGCATGGGAGTGGTCTGGGTGTGGTCTGGGTGTGGTGTGAGGCCCATATATGGTGTTGAGTGCTGAACTCTGACAAGCTCCATTTTATTGGTAGATAAGGCTTGTGACGTGGTGAGGTTGCTGAGGTAGATCTCGGCTATATGGGCGAGGCCTGGCCAAGAGAACCCATACTTAACAAGTAGATTTCTTGTCTGGTGGGACAAAAATCTTGTAAGGTGTTAGTCAGTGTGAGTAGTGGGTAGTCCTGAGTTGCCCCCCAAGCCTTCTTCCCCCCTACCCTCCCCCCACACTAACACAGTGTTTGTCACAAGAAGGGAGACTAAAAAGGGGTTTTCACCCCAAAACCATGGACTAGCTTGTGATGAGTAGCTCACTAAGCTGTAAAGGGGTTGTGTAATATCTGCCAGTAACGCGAGACCCATGGGACATGGCCAGAACTTTGCCACAATTGTTAAAAATAGTAGTTTAGATGGACGGGGCATGGTTTGGGTGACTAGAAACATTTAGGGCAAGTATCGTATACATACCTATGCTCTTCAGGTGTATCTTTAGTTTACTTAACTAGGCTGTGCCTCACCACACACTGCTATTTATACCCCTGCTGCAGATGCTCTGTGGATATATACTTGAGATGTTATCAAAAAAGTATGCAATGTAGATGAACCTTAAGGACTTGTTTACATAACTGTAGTTTGGACTACAGGGGGTGTGAATTGCAGGATGCACCAATGTGCAGCACTTTAACTCCCCCATGTGGATGCTGCCACTGTGACGGAAAAGGCATGACTTGGCTGTGCATTACAGTTCACACCTCCAAAGTCCAAACTACTGGGCCACATAGCTAAGTCCTAAAGGAAAAGTTGTTTTGACCTGAAAAGCAGAACTTTTTTATTTAGAAAATGTTGAAGCACACTGAAACCTTTTTTCATGATGCTTTGAGATACTTAAATTTGTCAAAGCTAATCCTTTCCCACAAGCAGTTTCAATGTTGATGAATCAGCATTTTCAGAAGACAAATATTTCTTCAAAAACTCCCAAACTGTTGTTGTTCTAAGTTCATTTCCTGATTGAAGATGGATAATGTGGGTCCCCAAGACCACGCTATCCTACAGCTATTTTTCCTTCGGCTGGGTTACACGGAGTAAATGATCTCATCAGTGATTGGTTTCACATTGTGATATAATTTAGCTCAAGAATGTGCACACAAGAGAGGAGTGAATCTTGGTTTGAATATTTATGGAAAGATTGAGATTCACTTTTCCTCACACTCTGGCTTTCTTCCATTTTCATCTCGCTTCTCATCTTCCTGTCAGCCATAAGCAGCATTTGAATAGGGGCTCAGTAGTACTTACAATATCTCTGCTAAACTCCATTGCCACTGACAGAAATGTTATGGAAGACATGGTTGCATGTGTTTCTTTTCTCTCTTTGCAGCATTTGTCAAATGCCCTTGATTTACTTGCTTCCCAGAAGTACATCCAGTCCATCAAGAGGGGATTGACAAAAACATAACATTTTGCATTGTGCTTTTGATTTGGCAAAACGTGTTATTGTTGTTGTTTTTTTTAATTTTTAAGTCTTGGTTCTTCTTCATAAGAAATCTCAGTGAAATGGAGGTTTTTCCAGGTCTTACTCTACAACTGTATTTCTGCCATTATTTTTCTTCAACCGTTCCTCAATCTGTCGAGGCCACCCAGAGGATTTACTTTTGAGCTTCCTGCCAACATTCTGGGTTAGAATTCTTACTCAGAATAAAGCATTTATTTAGAGAGATAATTTAATGTGTATAGGCACAATAATACCACTACTGCCAGAAGTGCTAACTGTGTACTGGCTAACTGGCAGATGGCCCTGAACATTTCAGTTCATTTTTCCTCTAGACTGAATGCAACCGTCACATTTTAGTGATTCTGAACACCAAGTGCATTATATAACTCATTGTTCAATTATTGAATGCTGTGCTATGTATTGTGCTATACAAACATAGAGGAAGACAGTCTCTGTCACAATAACTTTCCAATTTTATTGCCTTCCAGCTTATAAAACATTCATCTCCAAAAACTCTAAATTCTTCTAGAAAAGGCAAGGTCTGATATAAATGTTACAATTCAGACACACATGATACTAATCAAGTTCAGTCTCATTAGGAACAGTCTTTTCTCTCTCGCTTGCTCTTGATTATTGATGAAAGGTTTTCTTGGAGAAATATAGTTGTAAAAAAGAGTTAGAATGAAGAGGAAGAGGTTGTTTGTAAAAAGGAGAGTGCTCCAAGCTTAGGTTTTAGGATGGAAGAGGGCACAAAGATAAGACTGATAGAAGGATACACAGTAGATATCTGTGAAGGAGGCTTTGGCAACTGAATAGTTTGTTAGAGGAAATGAGCAGACTTATATAAACAGGTTTGAAGTTGATGGCCTTGCCCTGGAGACAATCAAAAAGAGAAGTATTTTGTGGACCCTGGAGTAACTCCCTCTTACTTGTTGTGGTTTGGATTTCCCCACCAGGGAAAAGCCTTGGACTAAATTGACCCCAGGGAGGCAGAAGAAAGGAAGAGGCCCAGGGAGGACAACTGTAAGCAGCCTTCATTGCCAGACTACCGGTAGCCCAAACTGCAGAGCTTGGTGCAGTGGGAGGGCCCAGGCTCTCCTCCCCATAACCTCCTTGTCGTCAGTAGTTGCAGCCATGACCTCTTGGCCACATTCACCAACCACAGCCCAAGTGAAGACAGTTACAAGCCTATTAAAAATCTCCTTTGTACTCTTGTCATCTCTAGCTATGTGCTTTCATTTCATTAAACATCCATGGAGGCGGGTTTAGAAGCTATCACTTCATAGCTTGTCACAGGGCCTTTTCCAGCTCCCTTCCGAGGACAAGCAGCACCAGAACTGTGCCAATGAGTTGATCAGATTATCTAGTTACGTTACTGTGAAATGTCAATGTGCAGTAGTACAAGCTTGAAAACGTTTACTGCTTATATTGTTAGAATTCAGGTCTGCATTCTCTTTCCAATGAAAGCTGGCACTGAAGCTCTCTTTCTTTATCTCTCTGTTTCATAGGTTATCATTTTGTATTTTGAGCCAAGCATATTTCGCTGTATTCTCCTAAGATGGGTTCGTCTTCTGGGCTTTACTACTGTTTATGGAACTGTGACACTCAAGCTTCACAGGTATTTCATATGTTATTATTTTCCATCACTGTGGTGGTATGTACTGTGTGTGTGGTGAATTAGAATCAAGAGCTGTGAGACTGTATTATAAATAATAGCTCTTTCTGTACAAAGGAGCTTTAAAACTTTGTATCTCTTCTTAACGTTCCTGAGGTAGTAGTGGTAGTTGTAATTTTTTTTATGAGTCTATTTGCCAGTGTTTGAGACAATGCTGCAGGATTCAATTAAGGAGGAATAATTTATACAGGTGCATTGTAAAACCATACAAAGTTCCTAGCAGAGAGGGAAAACATTTATTTGAAGACAAAGGAAGAAAAATGTCTAAATCTTCCATCAAGAGTCCAAAGAGAAAAGTGGTAACAGTTTTATTTCTTTTAATGTTATAAATGTTTTGATACCATGGTGACGGACGCTATAGAAAACATTAAAACAGAATATCATACTTGCTTAGTATGAAGCCTTTTGAAGGCTCACAAGCCAAGGGTTGCTTTCTTCAGTCGCAGATGCCAGACAGATTGTATCTGCCTGCCAGAGAATGTGTTCAGGGAATTTTGGGTTATGTTTGAAGAAATTCAGCTGAGCTGGCAGAGCACTCAACTGGGGATGCTGATGCTTGGAGAAACAACTTCAAATCCCACCTCTGCATTCTCCTTATAAATCAGTGCCTTTTGTAGGCATGTAATAGATAATATCTGTACATTTTCCCCCTTACATGACAGTGAAAAGAAATACAGAGGAATACTTATTTATACATCCATTCTATAAATGTATTTGTGGAACAAAAGGGAGAATATAAATACTGGTGCCTTAAAAAACTAATGAGGATCTTTAAACTGTAAAGTATTCTTAATTTTGTTTTATTCTAGCTTCATTATTCCATTGGCATGATACACAAGTGAGGTCCAGTATAGTGCTCTGATAGGGCCAATGGCATCTGGATTTTGCAGTAATTACATGTATTGGTATCAGTTGGTGTACTTTGCCTGTTTGTTTAATGACATCTGATCACCTCTTTGAATTGAAATGGATCAAACATCAGAATTGATACTCTTTAAGTACCTTCTTTGCAGAGGATGTGATTCAAAGTAATTGATGGACTGTGGAAAACAGAGACGAATTGGGGGGGAGCGTTGATTAGAGGAGCTATTATCCTGAGCTCAGAACAACAACCTAGGAATATCTACAGTCTAGATCGTTGTTCATCATCTAGTTCTGTAACAGTCTGATCATATGACTGAAAGTTATATGGATTGTGATGCTATAATTTGATATGGGAGCTGTAATTGTGTTTAAATACAACGAGGGAAGGATTGGAAAATAGAACAGAAGCTGTCTGTTCAAAGCTAGGCCAACATTGTGGGAACACAAAAATTGTTACCTAGTGGCTGATCAATTGCCTTTATAAACTGAGTTCTCAGTCTAGTTCCTAGAAGCTACATATCTGTGTTAAAACATACAAGCCTTCTATCCCCACGCCTTCAGCATTGCCACATTTCACACTACTTAATATTTTTGTTGACAATCAAGTACATAATGATGAATGATCTCTTAAGAATAATTGTGGTAGAGGCAATCCCAAGGGCATATATTCACATGAAAATTTTAAAATAAAATTAAAACAACTATTGCAATCTTAAGAAAATAGCCAAGTGTCTTGTGTGTGGGCTTTAAAGTAAGATGTATTTCTCAATATTTGTTTAGGCAGTTTCTGTTTACTAACAGGCACATACAAAATTGGAGAACCCTATATGTTCCCTGACCATAGAGCACCTTAGAGTGGAGTAATTGGCCCCTGGAGAAGTCTCAATGTATGTAGGCTCAATATATATTTCCGTATGTATCAGAATTCTGGCTGGCCTGGCTGTATACTGAATTAATACCCTAACTCAGGGGTTGGCAACCTTTGATTCACAACCTTTGAGGGTAATCAGCTGTTGGGCCACAGGACATATTACTGCTGTTGAGCATCCTCAGGCTCCTCTCCCCATAGCTCCCAGGCTGTAAATAGTGTCAGGGATGCTCAGATTGAAGTTAGTCAGCTGGCTCCCAGTCCTATTGTACATCCAGCCTCAATAGATTAGAAGTGCTGCTCAGAGATCTCAGTTTCTTAACCGTGTCAATGCAAACGTGAGGATCCAGCTGTAGAGTGACCTGTAGAACCTGCCAAAGACAAGATTAAAATCCCACAATCCTCTGTGGAACTGCATCAAAACCCTTAGACAGAACACTGATGCTGATGTTCAGTGGAGACTCTCAAGGAATGTTTCAACTGCTCAAAACAAACAGCTTTTCATAGACCCTGCCAAGGAACCGCTGGGTTTTAATTTGTCAGAAATACAGGCAGTCCCTGGGTTACGTACAAGATAGGGACTGTAGATTTGTTCTTAAGTTGAATCTGTATGTAAGTCAGAACTGGTATCCAGATTCAGCTGCTGCTGAAACTGACCAGTGGCTGACTACAGGAAGCCCGAGGCAGAGTTGCTCTGCCCCGGGCTTCCTGGAATCAGCCGCTGATCAGTTTCAGCAGGCTGAATCTGGACGCCAGTTCTTACATACAGATTCAACTTAAGAACCCCAGGCGTCCCCAAGTCAGCTGCTACTGAAACTGATCAGCAGCTGATTCCAGGAAGCCCGGGGCAGAGCAACTCTGCCTCGGGCTTCCTGTAGTCAGCGCTGGTCAGTTTCAGCAGAAGCTGACTTGGGGACGCCTGGGGCAGAGCAACTGGGGTGCTGCTGGGTTGCTCCAGTAGTGCCGAGGAGCAGCGCTACTGGACCAACCCAGCAGCACCCCATCTGCTCTGCCCCAGGCGTCCTGATTCAGCCGCTGCTGAAACGGATCAGCAGTTGATTCCAGGAAGCCCGGGGCAGAGCAACTCTGCCTCGGGCTTCCTGTAGTCAGCGCTGGTCAGTTTCAGCAGCGGCTGACTTGGGGACGCCTGGGGCAGAGCAGCTGGGGTGCTGCTGGGTTGCTCCAGTAGCGCTGCTCCTCGGTGCTACTGGACCAACCCAGCAGCACCCAAGCTGCTCTGCCCCAGGCATCCTGATTCAGCCGCTGCTGAAACTGACCAGCAGTGGCTGAATCAGGACGCCTGGGGCAGAGCAGCTGGGGTGCTGCCGGGTTGGTCCAGTAGCGCCCAGAGCGGCCCTACGGGACCAACCGGCAGCGCCCCAGCTGCTGTACCACAGGCGTCCGGAGAAAAGCCGCGGAGCACGGGGGCAGCGGGACAGCCCAGACACGCCACGGCTCTCCTGCTGCCCGTGTGCTCCGCGGCTTTGCTCCCCGTCTCCCTGGTCTGCTGGTCTCCAGCAGACCAGGGAGACGGGGAGCAAAGCGGAGCAAAGCCGCGGAGCATGCTGGCAGCGGGACAGACGCGGCGCGTCTGGGCAGTCCGCTGCCCCCGTGCTCCGCGGCTTTGCTCCGCTTTGCTCCCCGTCTCCCTGGTCTGTTGGTCTCCAGCAGACCAGGGAGATGGGCAGCAAACCCCGTTCGTAACTGCGGATCCGACATAAGTCGGATCCGCGTAACTCGGGGACTGCCTGTACTGGAGCAGATTGGATCACATCAGTACATCTTATGGGAGATGTGGACAAATTTTCGTTTAAATTGAAAATGAAGCAAACACCTATATGTGACTGTGGTCACCGGGCACGAACTATGAAGCACATCATATCTGAAGCTATGTCTAGACTGCAGGCTTCTTTCAGAAGAAGCTTTTCCGGAAGGGATCTTCCAAAAAAACTTCTTCCGAAAGAGCGTCCACACTGCCAAAACACATCGAAAAAGCCATCTGCTTTTTGAAAAGAGTGTCCACGCTCCTGCACCCACAAGCACCGCCCTTGGAGCTCCCATTCACTGGTTTCTAGCCAATGGGAGCTGTGAGGATAGTATTGAGGGTGGGGACAGCGCATGAAGATTTTCTGCTTCCCTTGCTCCAAGGGATGTTCAGGGAAATGCTTGCTATTGGCAGCCAGTCATTTCAGGGAGTGGCGCATGGGGCCGTAGCAGGTGCAGAACTTTAGTGGCCTGGAGGCTCATGTCGGACCAGAGACAAATGTTTGGGTCATGGCCAGGAGGAGACAAATGCCCAGATGTGACCTGCAAGCCATATTTTGCCCACCCTGATAAGGAGGGATTCATCCTGCAAGCCTCAATCAGTGTTTGAAGTTATTAACCCCAAGACTGAATCTTATATGGATTCCCTAACTTCTAGGATGACTGAACAGTCATCTTGAGCTATCACAATGTAGGAGCTACTAAATGGAATGAACCCTATAGTAGTTAAAGTAGTTGAAGTATGTCCCAAAACATAGCTTTCTGGGATATGTTTACCCTGCAGTTAAGCCCCTGTGACAAGCCTGTGCCAGCAGATTCAAGCTTGCAAGGCTGGAGCTCAGTGACTATTTAATTGTAGTACAGGCAGTCCCCGGGTTACATGGATCCGACTTACATCGGATCCCTACTTACAAACGGGGTGAGGCAACCCCGCACTAACTGCGCCCCCCTCCCCTAGCAGACCACTGAGACGCACCACGGTCCCGCCGCCCGCGTCCTCCGCGGCGAGAAAAGCCGCTCCGCATTTCCCTGGTCTGCAGGACTGAGGGAAGTGAGGTGTGGGAGAATAAAACTGAGCTCTGGAGAAATGTCTGGCTAGAGTTTCCCCTACAATATGTACCAGTTCCGACTTACATACAAATTCAACTTAAGAACAAACCTACAGTCCCTATCTTGTACATAACCCGGGGACTGCCTGTATACATCTTTGGATGCAGGCTGCAGGCCAGGCTCTGGGATCCTTCCACCCTTATTGCTTTTTAACTTGTTGCAGCTGGATGCAGCTCAAGAGCAATCAAATGTACAAAGAATTGCAACCTTGCCTTCCTACCATCAGAGAGGCTTGGTCTGTAATCATTCAATTGGATCATTATGCAAACTTGGAATCAGTGATACAGTTGGCAGTGTCAGCTGGAATACACGGATCACAAGGCCTTTATTTTCCAAAACAATTTAAAATAAAAATAACCAAAAACGCCCTCCCCCCCACACATACCTGATGCATGTACCAAGAATTCTTGAGTGATGCTAAATTAGTGGAGGATCTAGCTAGTGGTACTGAAAGTGCTGTGTGCAAGGAAAGTGAATTGGTGTTTTGAAGGTTTCATTGTCGTCTATAGAATAATCCATTATTAAATTATTCTCTGCTTTGAGCAGCAAGGAGTGTAGATTTTCCATTGGTATTGCGTCTTCTACGTTCAAAGAGATGGTACAGTAAAACTCCAGTTGTCTGGCATCTAGTGGTCCGGCACTCCTGGTAGTCCAGCACCACCTGGAACCCAGAAGTGCTCCAGGCAGCCAGACAATTGGAGCTGCTCTGCCCCAGGCTTCCCTGAGTCAGCCACTGGTCATTTTCAGCAGCAGCTGACTTGGGGACACCCGGGGCAGAGCAGCTGGGGTGCTGGGTTGGTCCCATAGTGCCACCCCTTAGCGCTGCAGGACCAACCCGACAGTACCCCAGCTGCTCTGCCCCAGACTTCCCCAAGTAAGCCGCTGCTGAAACTGACCAGCGGCTGACTCGGGGATGCCTGGGGCAGAGCAGCTGGGGTGCTACTGGGTTGGTCCCGCAGCGCCGCTTCCCCCCATCTCCCTCTACCCCACCCCAGGACCCTCATAGCCCTCCCTTCCTATAGTCCAGCATATTTGATAATCCAGCACCCCCTGGGTCCTAAAATTGCTGGATTATTGGAAGTTTACTGTACTATCTTTTTTTTCTCTACCAGAAAATTTACCCAGTGTTGCTCAGATCCTTACCTCATTTTTTGTTTTGTTTTTTGTTTTTCTTCACTTAAATGATTGCTCTGGGGTAGGGCTCGGAATGAGGGGTTCAGTGTGAAGGCTGCCCTGGCCCTCTCTCACTGCAGTGGCTTGGGGCCAGCAGAGAAGGATTTCTTCATGGCCACTGCAGCTCCAACAGGCACAGTTGGGGGAGGGATACATGTCCCCCGGCTTGGGCGAGTCCAGGTCCATCTACCCCCTGTATTCCCCAGACAGTTAGAAATGCAGCAAATTCCGTACTTTCCTCTCGCTCCCTGATGAAGGGGAACAGCCAGCAATGTCTCAATACCAATTGGAGTGGACCTTCAGCCTAAAGGGCACCTAGGGGCTACGTCTAGACTGGCCCCTAATTCCGGAAAAGTCATGCAAAGCAGGTAAGTCAGAATAGGGAAATCCGCGGGGGATTTAAATATCCCCCGCGGGATTTAAATAAACATGTCCGCTGCTTTTTTTCCGGCTTGGGGAAAAACCAGAAAAAAGCGTCTAGACTGGCGCGATCCTCTGGAATAAAGCCCTTTTCCGGAGGATCTCTTATTCCTACTTTCAAGTAGGAAAGCTGGCAAGTTTTTACGGAAAAGCGGCTGATTTTCCGGAAAAACTGGCCAGTCTAGATACAGCCTTACTGTTTAGGAAGAGTTCTCAAACTGATAGACAGGCACAGACCAACAAACTCTCTCAAATATATAGCAGATTTTATGTTATTTAGAACATTTAGCCATGTACTAAATTTAAGGGACTAAGCAGTTTTAACTCCACTGAAGTCCCTAAGGCACAATTTGGCCCAGTGTCTGAACATTATACAGGCCCTTCTTACTTTTTTGTTTCAACTGAAGCATGATCATTAGCGTTTAGAGTTTGCTGTGTCTCTGATGAGGCTATTTTTAGCAAGCCAATTTATCTTTTTCTAAAAATGATTACTAGCAATACAGAGCTAGCAATACATTTATTTTTGTCCTGTGCCCACTCCAGAGCTGTGACTGATTTTGCTTGCTTTCTCATTGCAGTATGAGAACACTTGCTTTCTCACTGCAGTCTCTCAACTTCTGCCACCTGAAACATTTTTTCATTTTCACTCCTTTTTTTTTTGTATTGTAAGAATTTCATTTTCCATAAGTTGGGTGGATCTGTGATTGTGCAAGGCATTCCTTTAGGTGACCACATGATTGTGTCTTATATCCATCATTCAGCCAGCTGTGTGCCAGTTCCTTTACCTTTACTGGGTCCTTGATTTAAATGTATTTAAATATGGTGGTAGTTGTTATACATGCCACTAGCTTAGCTATTAATAGCTTGGGGCTCCCTTCATACAGGGTACATCTACACTTGGTTATATCTTTTATTATGCTACATGCTCCCTATTGTCCACATCTGAAGCCTTGAAGCATGTTCCTGAAGGACAGTTTAGTGTGTGAAAGCTAGAATGCATGAGAGGTGTGGGCAGATATGTGTGCCTCGGCTGTGGCATGGCACTGTACCCATTCTGCAGTGAGGATGGGGACAGGGCTTTGTTTTGGGTCGTGGGTAACCATAGTTCTCAAGGGCAGTTCCTGCAATGCATTGATCCATTTGCCACCTGACTCTAACTCATAGATATAATGAGCCCTGACCATCTCCTACCCCACCCCAATTCCCATTTCCACTAGTAGCAATGACTTGTGCTGCACCCTTCAGAACAGTTTTCTGATGACATCTATTGATCAGAACAGGTGATCATCGTCTGAGAGCACTTAGATGCTCTCTGCGGATATGTCTACACTTGCCCCCTAGTTTGGACTAGGGAGGCAAATGAAGCATACTGAAGTTGCTAATGAAGTGCGGGATTTAAATATCTCACGCTTGATTAGCATATTCACGGCCAGTCGACATTTTAAAAAGCCGGTCGCCCGATTTAACTTGCCGCGTGTAGACACAGTAGTCCGATCCAAAACCCTTCTCTCGAATTAACTGTTACTCCTCATTGCTAATTCGAGGGAAAGATTTTGGATCGGACTACCCCGTCTACACGTGGCAAGTTAAATCGGGCGACCAGCATTTTAAAATGGAGACCAGCTGCGAATATGCTAATCAAGTGCAGGATAGTTAAATCCCACGCTTCATTAGCAACTTCGGTATTCTTCTTTTGCCTCCCTAGTCTGAACTAGGGGGCAAGTGTAGACATATCCTGCAGCATCCTAGGTGCTGATCAATTTGTGATCAGCATACACTGGCCTCCATGACTTCTCCCAGTGCAGCAGAAACATTCCCTTGCATCAGGAGATTTTGAGCAGGCTGGTATTCACCAGACTGTCCCCCTGCACTAGGAATGCATGAAGTTCTTCAGGCTCTTGCAATGGAGGGTGAAAGACTCTAATGGTCACTCTGGGAGGGGATCTAACACATGCCCTTGCTTCAATGAGCTGGACCAGGTGCTCTCCAGGGCTGAAAGTATGGAGCTTGACTTTGTATTCACTGAGGCTACGACTACACTGTGGCTTTTGCGGCCAGAGCCTATGCAAATGAAATATGGATTAGCATATTGCGGTACTTCATTTGCATAATTTATTCAAGCCATTTTTGCACAAAACAAGCAGTGTGGACTTTTTTTTGGCACAAAACCCCTTTTTTGCTCAAGGTCCATATGCCTCTCCGGGAGGCACTTCATTTGCATAGGCTCTTGCGACAAAAGCTGCAGTGTAGACAAAGCCTGAGTGACTTATGGAACCTTCCTTAACCCTCATTGGACTCATTATATAGTGGGACATTGATGAGGGACATAGTCAGGAGATTGCAGGAATCTGGGAGGGAGACATGGAGGAATAGGAGGCATATGATCCTGCACCTCTATCTGGTGGATAGGGTTAAGGATGTCCTCCCTAAGAAAGTCCAAGAGACCCTTCAGAAACCACTGGTAAGTTTTACAATGAATGGACTGTTACCCAACATCCCCTCTTGCTCTGATGCTGCATGGCTCAGCGCAGCCCCTGCCGCCATACCAGATCTGCTCATCTCCCCAACACAGTCCCAGGGGGAGTGAGGAAGGAGATTTTAAAGGGTGAGGGAGGACAGTTTCATAATGTTTATGGTTGTGGACAAACCCAACACCACCCCTCTCACACCCATGTCCTTTCTGTCCTTCCGCTTATAAACAGGAATCCCGTGGAGGTAGTGTGATGTGGTTGGTGGCTTGCATGCAGGCCCAGCTAAGTGCAGAAAGGGAAAGAGAACTATTTGGTTGTCTGAGGGCAGTTTGTCCTCTCCCATTCTGAACTATTCTTCAAAAGCTGGTAGAAACAGGGGTGGATAAAACATCCACTTTCATGGTTACATTTACAGAGTGCTATTTCCATCACAGTGTAGACACTCTGGCTTGTGGTGTTAGTCCAAAAATTCAGGGAAGAAAATACATTTCTGGAGTCACTCTCTGTTTCCCTGTCCCTTTCAGAGCTGGTCACTGGACACAGAGGCTGTACCTTTGGGTGATGCAGGAGGTTTGGGGGTGGGTGTATGTTTCCTATGATTCTATATTCTTCTTCATGGGCATTCCATCTGCTAGCATATAATGTAGTCAGTTTTGTCTCAAACTGACATCCAGCCTTATAAGGCATGCTTCAAAAAATGTTTGGTAGCAATTCAAGCTGGTTCTTTGGGTTTAATGGCAGGGCAAATGTACTTGGTCCACCTTTGTAGTTCACTATTCTCCTTCACTCAGCAACATATCTGTGGCACAGGTGGCTGGAGAGAAAACCATCTCTCTTGTCTGTTCTGGTATCTTCAACTGCTACATTTTGCAAGCGATGGATAGCTTTTAAAGAAAAAAAGGATAACTGATAACCTTACCCGTGAAGGAACCAAAGCACACCCCAACTGTCCCCTTGATAAACTATAAACATCACAATAATTTAATAAAAATAATGCATGTATCTTACTGTTTTTTCCTCAGCTCCTTCCTTGTAGGTTGCAAAAGTAGTCTGAAGGAAAAAAGCTGTAACAGAAACATTCCTGGGACATTAAACTGTATCAAGATGGTTGCCTTTGGCATCACAGTTATGTTAGGCAGGGAGATTTCTTAGGTTTCTTCAAAGGAGAAAAGAAATATAGTATTAGCCAGGTTTTTGACTTGCTAGGATATGCCAATGCTGAGAGGAAACCATTTTTCTGGGATGGTGATAACAGAGGAAGATGGAGGACCCTAAAAGACAGACTCATTGGTGTAGAGAGATGTCAGGAACAGTTTGAGTTCCTTTGGGCAAAGGGGGATCAGATCATGTTTTTAGGCTGAAAGAAGCACTCATGAATAGTTTCATGGAGTACTCCCAGGGTGAATGGGATTGCACATGGGCCCACCTGCTGCCATTGCTGCTGCACTTCTCAGAACGGACAGCATCTCTTTGCCCTGTTTTTCCTGCTGTATCAGCTACTATCCAGGATGTTGCCAAGGTGGTGGATCCCTGCCAATGAATACTCCAGGTACCACATCCACCTCAGTCACCCAAAATCCTCTCAGGAATCCTGCAGAGCGCTCTGGAGGAGAATAAATAGCCCAATCCAGTCTCTGTAGATTAGATGGGTTTGGCCCTGAACCCCCACACAGACATGTCTGTTTGTTTGTCTGCACAATATGCCACAATGCATTCTCCCTAGTCAGAGCAAAAGGGAGGGGAAAATGAAGATGTCATAATTGTTGCCCACTTCTGAAAATGTTCTTTGTTGTTCATTGTTCAGTGTTTGTATGTAAATAAAAGTTACTGTTTGTTTCACTTGTGTGTGCACTTTGTTTTCTGAGTGTGATCAACATGGTTCATCCCAAAGGCTTGGGAGGTGGTAGCAGAATTCACAGGACATAACTGTGATTTCTTAAAAGTCTGGTGCCAAGGAAATACAAAGCTTCCTCCATCCTCCAATCCCTTCCCTCCACTGCCTGTGAATGTTATTTTTTTAAGTGCTCTTGACAATGAAGTAAGCTGTGAAGTAACTGTTGCTGTCCAAAGCACCAGAATGAAAACCAGAAGGCAAGTTCATGGAATCATCTTTATTTCTTTGTTAATAATTTAAATGTTCTTTTACAATCCATCCTACTCAGCTCTGACCAATCATCAGTTCCTGAAACAGGAGCAGTACTCCTGCCCTTGGAGTAATCATGCATAGCA
Source organism: Pelodiscus sinensis (assembly GCF_049634645.1). Taxonomy (NCBI): domain Eukaryota; kingdom Metazoa; phylum Chordata; order Testudines; family Trionychidae; genus Pelodiscus; species Pelodiscus sinensis. The sequence goes on from NC_134712.1 coordinate 225,174,277, forward strand.
CCTGACAAGTGCTGTAGGCAGTGGTGCCAGAAAACATTGTGAGGAAGGAAGGTGTGAAGTCCCTGTCAAAGCCTGGCAGAACTTGCTTATAAAAAGTGTGTGTGGGGATTGGTTTTCAGATTCATTATTTTCTGATTTTATTTCTAACTTAAAAAATTAATTCCATCTTTACTTATTTGTTCAGTCAAAATTGTTTGATACATTGTCAACAATTAAGTAGCCTTCCTAAGAATGAATGAAAATGTTCAAAATTGGATTGCAAATGGGAAGAAACTGATTTTACAGAAATTCTACAATTTAAACAAAACGTCTTACAAATATAACAAGTAACAAGTCTGAAATTATTTTGAACAGTAACACAAGTCCATAGGAGGGAGGGAGAGTATGTGTATTGGGGGGAGTGTGAGCAGCTGAGTGAATGTGTCCACACACTTGTCTTTTTAAGCAGGGCACTCATTACTTTGAACACTTGTTCACACAGCAGCTGGCAGTGCCCACTCCTGAGCCAGAGGCTGGTGCACAGACAGTTGCCCCCTCCCCCCAACCCCACTCTCCAGCTCAGCAGAGACTGTGTACACAGTGGGGAAAAGGATACTCCCACATCAGCCCCTCCCTGGCTTGATGCAGCACAGCAGATCATGAGGCTCCAGATCCAAAGCATCTTGACTCTCTTACATGCTGCTGCTGCCTGTAGCTCAGCTCTGCAGCCCGCCCTGTCTCCCTGCTGCTGCGGTCCTAGTGCCAGGGACAGCAGGATTCCGTGATAATGTTTTAGGTCTGTAATTATATCTGTGTTCTCTTTAATGTGGATTTCATAGACTCATAGACTTTAAGGTCAGAAGGGACCATTATGATCATCTAGTCTGACCCCCTGCACAGTGCAGGCCACAAAATCTCACCCACCCCTCCTAGAATAATCCTCTCACCTATATCTCAGATATTGAAGCCTTCAAATACTTTGAAGACCCCAAGATGCAGAGAATCCTCCAGCTGTGATCTGTACCCCATGCTACAGAGGAAGGCGAAAAACCTCCAGGGCCTCTTCATAAGACCCTATTTAAGTGCTCCCTATAAAGCAACCTTGAAAAACAGCAGTTAACATGTAACAAAAACATTTCTTAATAAGGTCCTTAAAGTGCATTAAAACTCTCCTCAGTACAGAACCATAACCAAAACATGTTACACTTGAGAACCTGCTGCTGATCGTCTGCTCTCGGTTAGTACATCAGTGTCAGCTACCCACCAGGGTGTCTCACGACAGATTTCACAATACTCGATTAGATTTTCCAGGAGCCTATAATGTCGCAATAGTATTCCTTAGCCAAGTCACATGCTAGCTCCTCACTGTTTCAGTATGTACAATCACACAGCATCAAAATTTCTTCTTTGAGTGGTTGCTCATGTCCATTCGAAGTAGGTGTGCGACCTCGGTCAGGTACCGCGGTGCCGGTTCACCGGTGCACATATCGCCTGTGGTGCACCACAGTCGAAGAGGAGGTCTGAATAGTCCAGGGCACCTGCCTTCTCACCACCTGTCCACGCTGGACACGTTTGAGGCGGCACAGGACCTTATTAGCCTCACTACCTCCCCTCTGTCATCGGTCGAGACGGAAGGGTCGAGGTCGCCCTCGCCAGAGGCTGAGTGGGCTACGGCCCCGCCTCCGCATGGCCCCGGTCGGCATGCTAAGGCGACTCATGCGTCGGGACCATCCCATGTGGGGTCAGTACCGATCGCTACCACAGCACCGTTTTCGACGCCAGCTCGCCAGTCCCATTCAGCCTCGGCCCGCGCTCAAACCTCAGCGCTGCTGAGCCCCTTGCCAGCCCCTCGTCTGGCTGCACTGGTGCCGTATTTCCATAGCCACGTGGCATCCACTCAGGCATCTCTTCCCTTCCACAGCACCTGACCTTCTGGAATCGGCATCCGTCTCCGCGCCATCACAAGCACCAGCATCGACCCGGTGGTCTTCGGCGGTGTCCCAACCATCGGCTGCTTCTACAGCACCATCTCCGGTACCGGGCCTGGGTCCCCCAGTACCGTACATGCCAGTAATGACTATTCCAGCACCGGGCCTAGGCACCCCGGTGCCGCAACTGCCAGAGGCGGCTGTCCCAGCACCGGGCCTGAGCACCCCGGTGCCGCAACTGCCAGCGACCTCTCACCTGGCTCCGGGCCTGGGCACCCCGGTGCTGCAACTGCCGGCGACCTCTCACCCAGCACCAGGCCTGAGTACCCCGGTGCCGCAACTGTTGGCGACTACTGTCCCGGCACCGGGCCTGAGCACCCCGGTGCCGCAACTGTTGGCGACTACTGTCCCGGCACCGGGCCTGAGCACCCCGGTGCCGCATCCGGTGACTCTCCTGGCACCGGGCATGGGTCCTCCAGTGCCGCATCTGGCGGCAAGTCTCCCGGCACTGGGCATGGGTCCCCCAGTGCCGCAACTCATCCGTCCCCACTGTACTCATGCGGGCAAGCCGAAGTCCATGGCTAGGTTTGCCCCGCACTCTTCCTCGGCTCCGCCCTGGCCGGAGTCCGACTACTCATCGGATTCGGATGCAACATCCATCCGTTCGGGGTCTTTGGAAGCGTCCTCATCCCACAGGTCCCAGTCCCGGCATTGGCGGGACCATTCACAACAAACCTGACCCCCGCATCCACAGTGGCCTTTTTGGATCCCCTGGGCCTACCATCAGTGGCAGGGGCAGGTACCCCCTTCTCTGTTGTCGGAGGCTTCAGGTCGCTGCTCACAACCCTCGGCATCTCTGTCTCGACCTCCCCTCTCCCCGCAGGGGGCACCTCAGCATGACCCAGAGGCACAGGTCCCGGTGCCGGAGTTGACCCCGCAGGTGATGCAAGATGCCCAGCCGGCACCGCAGTTGGCACCAACAGGTCCGATACCTATGCAGGAATCCTCCTCGTCGTCGTCCCCTGACGAGGCCTTGGCAGACCCGGTGCCGAGCCTGCCGACTATGGATGCCTGCACGAACCAGGAACTTCTCCGGCGCATGGCGACAAATCTAAGCGTCCCGGTGGAACCCGTCATTGAGGACACGGATCCAATGGTGGACATCCTCGCCGAGGACGTGCCCACATGTCTGGCCTTACCACTCAACAAAAAGGTAGCCAAGATTACTAATGCCCTGTGGCAGACACCGGCGACCTTGACCCCTACCTAAAAAGGGGTCGAGAGGCGCTATTATGTCCCGCACTCGGGACATGAACATCTGTATTTGCAGCCCATCCCAGGATCGTTGGTCGTGCAGGCCACAGCCCAAAAGGAAAGGCTTCCCCAGCCTGGCCCATCTCCAAAGGCGAGAGAGCCTAAGCGGCTGGATCTCATGGGCCGTAAGGTTTACGCCACAGGGGCATACAACTCCGCATCGCTAACCAACAGGCGATGTTGAGCCGGTATGCCTTCAATACTTGGCAGGCGGTTGAGAAGTTCAGGGACAGGCTCCCAGCGGAGGACCGCCCGGAGTTTGCAGCTATTGCTTCAGAGGGCAAAATCACTGCCCAAACCGCTCTCCAGGCGTCCCTGGACACAGTCGATTTAGCAGCCCGCACTATGGCTACTGGTGTAGTTATGCATCGTGGTGCCTGGCTACACGTTTTGGGGATTCCCCCTGACGTCCAAAATACGATCCAGGACTTGCCGGTGGAGGACAAAACTTTGTTCTCGGATCATACCGACTCTAGGCTCCATACCCTATAGGACACGAGATCTACTCTAAAGTCCTTGGGCATCCACACACCTGCCTCGCAACGTCGCCAGCTGCCCTATAGGCAACAGGGGAGGGCGCAGCCCGAGGTTCCCCATGGGGACTACTGGAGGCGCCACTCCCGGTCCTCCGGTGGAGGTTCAGGGGTGGTTGTGCACCCCCAGGGCGCTAGGGGTCGCCGTCGTCGCCCTAGGGCAGACAGCCAGCGGGGAGGTCCCCACAGCCCTTCCCATCAGGGCAAGCTGCAATTTTGATGCGCTCTTCGAGGGTCACGTACCAGTCTCCCACCCTGGCCCACCGTTAGGGGTCAGGGTATCCCTTTTTGCCCGTGCCTGGGCACTAATCACATCAGACGCCTGGGTATTAAATATGGTAAATTGAGGCTATACCATCCCCTTCTTGGGCCCACTGCCTTCAAACCCCCCTTCCCCGTTCCCCCTCAGGGATACCCCTCACGAACACATCCTGTGTCAGGAGGTGTCCATGCTCCTCACGAAGGGAGCAATAGAGGAGGTTTCCCCACACCTGAGGGGAAGGGAATTCTACTCCCAATATTTTGTTGTCCCCAAGGCAAAGGGAGGGATCCGCCCCATCTTGGACCTCAGAAACCTGAACAAGGCAGTCATAAAACAAAAATTCAGAATGGTGACCTTAGCCTCGGTCATCCCAGTGCTACAGTTAGGAGACTGATATGCGACTCTCGATCTCAAGGATGCGTACTTCCACGTGGCAATCAGAACCAGCCACAGGAGGTTCCTCAGGTTCATGGTGGGTCACCACCATTTTCAGTTTACGGTGCTCCCTTTTGGTTTGTCTACAGCACCAAGGGTATTCACCAAATGTATGACTGTGGATGCGGCGTTTCTCCGCAAGCAAGGGGTGCACGTGTTCCCGTACCTCGACGATTGGCTAATCCGAGGTTGCTCGTACGAACAGGGCTCACATGGCACTCACGAAGGCCCTCTTTGTAAAGCTCGGGCTCATGCTAAATGACGAGAAGTTGTTCCTAACTCCTTCCCAACACATAGAATTCGTGGGGGCCCTCCTTGATGCAAGGGTAGCAAGAGCGTTCCTCCCCAGGAGCAGGTTCCTCTCCATAGTGGAGCTGATTTCATGGTTAACCCGGTCCCCTATCACGACCCCTCGGGTCTGCTCGAGGCTCCTGGGCCATATGGCGGCGTGCACGTACACAGTGCGCCACGCCAGAATGAGGATGAGGCCCCTGCAGGCTTGGTTGGCAACGGTCTTCAGCCAGTCCCAGGGTCTTTGGGATTCGGTCATAACAGTGCCCCCAGAGATCCTGGCCTCTCTACAATGGTGGACCCAGGAGACCGTGGTGTGCAGTGGGGTACTTTTCAATGCCCCTTCCTCCTCCCTCACGCTGGTCACCGATGCCTCCGACCTGGGCTGGGGAGCACACCTGGGGTGGCACAGGACTCAGGGTCTGTGGTCCCCCTCGGAACGGACCCTTCACATAAACGTCCAGGAATTGCGAACGGAGAGGAGAGCCTGCGAAGCCTTCCTGACAAGATTCTCTCACTGCTCGATCCTGGTTCATTTGGACAATACAGCAGCGGTGTTTTACCTCAACAAGCAGGGGGGAGCCCGGTCACTTCCTCTCTGCAGAGAGGCTCTGCTACTCTGGCACCTGTGTGTGAAACACGATATCACGCCACAGGCGGAGTACCTTCCGGGGTGCAAGAATCTGTTAGCAGACACGCTGAGCAGATCCTTTGGAGCCCACGAGTGGTCGCTCAAGGACTCCGTTCTGCGTCAGGTTTTCCACAGGTGGGGCTATCCCCTCATAGACCTGTTTGCCTCAGCACACAATGCAAAGTGCCAGAACTATTGTTCCCTACTGGGACTGGGGAATTTTTCCCTGGGGGATGCCCTAACGGCCACGTGGCCAGAGGGCATTCTCTATGCTTTTCTCCCATTCCCCCTAATTTCCAGGGTGTTGACCAGGGCACGGACCTTTCAGTCCACAATCATTCTGATAGCCCCCAAGTGGCACAGACAATTCTGGTTCCCCATCATGGTGGACATGCTCACCAAAGATCCAATAGCTCTCCCTCCAGTCCGGGACCTGCTGACTCAGCCTTGGGACGGGAGGACCATGGTTCACCCGAATCTCAGATCTCTCCACCTAACGGCCTGATTTATCCATGGCTGAACCAACCTGAAAGGGAATGTTCCCAAGAGGTTCAGATGGTGCTCCTTAGTAGCAGGAAACCCTCTACCAGACGGTCATACGCTGCCAAGTGGCGGCGATTCTCGTCTTGGGCGTCCCGAAGAGGAGTGCACCCATCTTCGGCCCCTATCCCAACTATCCTAGACTATCTGTTCCAGCTTCGGTCCAGTGGCCTTTCCTTTTCTTCTATCAAAGTCCATGTGGCATCTCTCTCCGCCTTCCATGTCGGTACGGCAGGAGTTTCCCTCTTTTCTGATCCGGTGGTTAAAAGGTTTCTTACCGGTCTGGATAAGCTGTACCCCTCAGTGAGGGCCCCGCTTCCTGCCTGGGACCTCAATGTGGTCCTGCACAGACTTATGTCACCCCCTTTCGAGCCGTTGGCTATGTGTTCCCTGAAGCACCTCTCATGGAAGGTTGCTTTCATCGTGGCCATTACATCTGCTCGAAGGGTTTCTGAACTAAGGGCGTTAACTATTGATCCGCCCTACCTTGTTTTTTCGCATAACAACGTGAGGCTCCGGCCTCACCCAGCCTTCCTCCCAAAGGTGGTGTCATCGTTTCACCTGTCCCAGGAAATTTATCTCCCGTTTTTTTTCCCTAAGCCCCACGCCTCCCCTAAGGAGCGGGTGCTTCACTCCCTGGACACTAAGCGTGCGCTGGCGTTCTACATTGAGAGGTCCAAGCCTTTTCGCAAATCCCAATAGTTGTTTATTGCTTTTGGGGACAGGGTGAAAGGGTCGCCTATTTCGACACAAAGGTTGTCTAACTGGGTTGCACAATGTATCAGAGAGTGTTATCAACTGGCTGGTAAAACTCCACCTAGGGTAAAAGCACACTCTACCAGGGCGCAGGCATCCTCGGTAACATTTGGTGCTCAAGTACCAATTATGGAAATTTGCAGGGCGGCCACATGGTCATCCCTTCATACTTTTACGGCGCACTATTTGCTAGCACAGCAGGCCAGGGAGGATGCAGGTGTGGGCTCTGCAGTCCTCAAATCTGTCATGTAAATATGTTGAGTTGTCATTGTTGTTATTATGTGCCTCCGTGTGTTGGCTTGTTTGAATAAATTAGTTTCTGTTTGTTCACCTTTTCATGACTCTGGTGGTCTGACTGCTCCGACCCCTCCTCCGTGGGGTTAGCTTGGTAGTCACCTACTTCGAATGGACATGAGCAACCACTCGAAGAAGAAAAGAACGGTTACTTACCTGTAACTGTTGTTCTTCGAGATGTGTTGCTCATGTCCATTCGACTCCCACCCTACCTCCCCTTCGTCAGAGTGTCCGGCAAGAAGGAACTGAGGTGGGGCAGCGCCAGCAGGGGTACTTATGTCCTGCCATGGCGGCACCACTCCAGGGGGCGCCCTGCCGGCGCTACGGGTACCGCTAGGGAAAACGCTCCGGAAGACTCGGTGCATGCGGTGCGCACACCTACTTTGAATAGACATGAGCAACACATCTCAAAGAACAACAGTTACAGGTAAGTAACCGTTTTTTTCCCTTGCCTGCCAGGAACCAGAGACTATGTGCATGTGAGTAGGATACAACTGCTTGTACAAGATTTGATAATTCTGTCCATATGCAGGTATTCCCCTTTAGCCTCACATATATTGTATAAGGCATAGCATGCCATGATAATCTAAATCTCATTGGCCACCTTTGCATCCAGATGGTTCTGCAGGCATCACCAACAGGCTTTCAGCTGCCCCAACATGCATTCCATCATTCTGCAGCTACTCTGTCTATAGGTGAATTCCTTTGGTCTTAGGTCAGTGGTGCAGGGTAAGGCTCCAGGAGCCATGATAGGTGCTGGTTTGTGGGGTCCCTGAAAATAGGTTCAGCACAGAAATACTGTACATAATATAAATTTGAGGGTATAAAATCCTTTCTTCTTCCCTCTAATACAGCCCCGATCTCCTGAACACCATGGTGTCATAGCTTTTTCCCATGTTTCCAACATTGGTGTTCATGAGCCAATCCCTATGATCCACTAAACTTTGGAGAATGAGTGAGTAAGTAGCCTTTTTGGGTTTATGTATTCACTAGCCCTTTTTGGTAGCCAAATTATAGGAATGTATGTTCTGTCAGTGACCCACAGACAATTCAGAAACCCCATCCTCTGAAATCCTTACATCATTTCACGAATTTGGGTAATGACAACCATCACCGTACTGGTAGCCCAGCAAACCTCTACAATGACCACTTGGAAGTTGACTTCACCACCCGGCATTAGTTTTTAACTGATAGTAGCTGTTGCTAGCTTCCAAAGGGGAGAACCACCTGCATCTGTCCTGATGTGGGTTTCTAAATTGAGTGGTTTGGGGCTGAAGGGCTGATGTAAGCTCCTTCCATAGCTCAATGACAGTTTACTTCTTCATTTGGAATTTGTGCAGCCACTGGTCATCATCCCATTTCCATGATGGTCTTACCGGGGGTTCTCTGAACCAAAGTTATGGTAACTCCCACCATACACTATTGCTTCTTTATGACCAGAGACATCATGGGCACAGCATTGCTATCTTGAGACTACACATATCTGTTTCCTGGGGCCACAGTGGACTTTCTTCCCATCTGCATCAGCCATCTTCACTGTCTCAAATTTTTATGGACTGATTCCATTCAGTATCTGATAGTGTGTGAACATTTGTCCCGCAAACAAAACCACATCTTCATACACTTGCTCAGTATCTACAATACAGCTTGTCGGAATGGAGACCTGACAAGGGGCTGCTGTTGCCAGATGTGTAAAGGTGGTGCACAGTATGAGCAGCACTCAGCAAGGTGGTTGTTAGAGTGTCTCCTCTGATTCACCCCTGACACAGTAGCACTACTGTTGCATACCAAAAAGAGGTAGTGTGGCTGTGGATATATACCTGTGCACAGAATGCACCCATGCCCAGCCTGGCATATGTGGACTTACAGCGTGGGGATAGGATACATACACTAGCAGTACTTGGACAAGTACCCAGGGAAGTATGTAAGGGTAGATGTGGCCATAGATATGTGCTAAGCTTTATATGCATTTTATGCTGAAGGGAAGACTGAATGGTTTAAGGAACTGGCAATGAGTTATAAAGAAAGTTCTATGTTTCTGGTTGCAATTGTCTCCCAGCAATTAATTATACAAAGTTATTGCCACCAGGAGATTTTTCATTGGCTTATGTGAAATCAGAACTGTTATTTTAATCAGACTTGTTCCCAAGTCTATTATTAGGGTATGTACTAACATGCAAATAATACTGATACTATTGAGTGATCTGCATGTGGAGTTCATCTAATTAATTGTCTTCATGTTATAAAACTCCTGTGAAATTCAGTGGATCCTACACTTCTTGGTGGATTTGCTTGCCTCAGAGGCTCACAGCAGTCCACAATGTTAGGCACCATGCCTAGGGCTTTAGTTTGCTATTTGTTGAGCTCTTTTCATCATTGGCCAGTGTATAGTAAAACAGAGAATAAACTCCACAATCCTTTTCCACAAGTTGGAAATGGGGAGGTGTGTGTTGGGGGAAGCCAGGCCCACCCTCTACTCTGGGTTCCAGATCAGGGCCCTGTAATAGTACCTGCCTGTGTGAATCTACGACACCTGCTATAAGACAGTTCCAAGACCTCTGGGCTACTTCCTCATGCCTTCTCCAGCACCTTTCTTATTGCTAGTTGATTCTCCTAGGCTACGTCTACATTGGCAAGATTTTGCGCAAAAGTGACTGCTTTTGCGTAAAAACTTGTCGTCTGTCTACACTGGCGGGGAGTTATTGCGCAAGAACACTGATCTTCTAATGTAAGAAATCAGTGCTTCTTGCGCAAGAACTATGACACTCCTGCTCAGGAATAAGCCCTCTTGTGCAAGTGTTCTTGCGCAAGAGGCCAGTGTAGACAGGCAACATGAATTTCTTGTGCAAGAAAGCCCAATGGCTAAAATGGCCACCGGAGCTTTCTTGCACAAGAGAGCATCTACACTGGTCGGATGCTTTTGTGCAAAAGCACATCTCTTGCACAAAAGTACATACCAGTGTAGACGCTCTCTTAGGCAAATACTTTAACGCAAAAACTCTTGCGTTAAAAGTATTTGCGCAAAATCTTGCCAATGTAGATGTAGCCCTAGTGTTCAGTTGTTGTCTCCTTTCCTCCTACTCGCAGCGGTGCCCTCCTCCATCCTCTCAGCTACATGCATGCCCCAACTGTAGGCACAGCTTCTTTTATAGCCAGTCTGAACTGGTTTTCTTAATTACCCCCAGCTGCCCTAATTAAACTAGGCTGACTCTGTAGGTCTGGTCAATTAACCCCAGGTTTCCACTGCCCCTATTGCCTTTGCTGGTTCTAAACCACCCCCTCCCTGTTACTCTGGAAACAGAGATCTTCTCAGTCTGAGGCTTATATATCTCCCCTCCACTACTTTTTATAGCCTTCTGTTCTGACCCTGTCACAAAGAGTATGGGTTAAAATACTTATGTCTGACTGACTCATGTTGGGCTCCTGTAATTGTATTTAGCATCTAAATAAATAGCCTGATTTTTCAAAGGTGCTTTCATATAACATCTCTCACTGAAATCAACAATGGTGAGAAATTGAGGAGAAATATTCTAGCACACATAGAGTGTTAAATCACTGGCCCTTTTCTCAGTACAAAGGTAATCACTATGCCAGCTCTGTTAATGAGCATGGACAAAACAGATTACCCATGATAAAAAATGTGATTGTGCCCACTGTCCACCCAGGCCATTTCCCATTACATACCGAGAGTTCGTTAGGCTGTGATTCTTTATGCTTCCTCAGTTTTCTTGCATGAAGGAAATGTTTGTCCATCCACAGCCATAAGACTGTTAACACTTTCTGCTATTGTTTTCTTATCTCAGGCCTGGTCTACACTACATGGGAAGGTCAAAGTAACATATGCAACTCCAGCTATGTAAATTATGTAGCTGGAGTCAACATATCTTAAATCCCCATCCACACAGTGGGACATCGATGGGAGCAAACGCTCCTGTCAGCTTCCCTTATCCTCATGAGGAATAGGAGTACTGGCGCCGACAGAGATGCCCTTTGATTTCGATCTAGCAGGTCTAAACTGTACCACTAAATTGAACCTCAGAAGATCAACCACAGCAGCATCAATCTTCCATGTAGTGTAGATGTGTCCTCAGTGTTTTTAATTGTACAATGACAAGCCAAAAGAATTTTTTAAAAGTCAAATGCTATTTTTAGTGTGTGTTTACAGCTTACATGTGGAAATGAAGAAGGCGTGTTACCCGCTGCATTAAGTGCTTTATGTATCTAAGTGGAATGTTTTACAATATTAAATATTATTACTGAAGAGAAATAATGTACCTTGAAGTGCATCTGAGAGCAGAAGTTTCCTGCCATCCATTACTGAGCTGATTCATGCCTTCATTACACATTTGATCAAAGCATAGAGGGTCTCAGAACATAAGTTAAATAATAAATATTCTAAAGGGTTTAAGATCCCAAGAAGCAACTTAAGGCGGTGTTCTTACTGCTAGAACCATTGTTCTCTAGTTTCTTTTCCCCTTCCCTCCATATCATTGCCCTATCATACATAAAGATCAAGAATAGTTACTTCAGTATGGACATACCACTATTAATGCTGAGTTACCATCAGTAGATAATCCTGACAAATTGTACCAGATTCCTGGCAGTGTATATGCAGCTTAGAGCAGTGAGTCACTAGGTCATGAGAAAGAAGCCCAAAGCCTGTACCTGCTAAGAGATGCAACTTTTCTCAACAGTCATTTTCACCAAATTTAAAAAAATACGAAGAAAATAGTTTCAGAGAGAGAGCTATGATAAGGCATATTCAGTCATGATTAACCTAATTAGTGAGTGGAGCATCCCATTGCAGCACACATACACATACACATATACTGCAGCACACATACACATAGTAAATACAGCTGAAAGAGCATTTGTCTGACAGTAATACATTGAATTTTAAGAAAGGATTAATTATCTCTAGACATTGCTGAAACTACACAATGGTTATGATCTAAATTTTCAAATCTTTAATTAAAGGTTGCAAGTTATTTGAAACTGCAGAAAAAAGTGTAATTAATGTAATTCATCTCCTCCAGAGTTTGAATTTAATTGATCTGTTTAAATACAGTACCATTTGTTGATAGTGTGCATAATTTATGGAGAAGGACCTTACAGACAAACATAGGGGTATTGCACACAGCTGTGTATCTTACTGGCAACACGTTTACAAGGCAAGCTGAGGCTAATCAGAGTGGAACAAGCCATCCCTCTGCAACAGCTTTTCAGATGTTTGTATTTATATCTATGCAGTATTTCTGATGTGATTCTTCCTCTTTTCTTTATTTTAGTATTTTAATTAGGGGAACTGGATTCCTCTGATCCTTCCGTTTTATCTGCACTGTCTGTGTTATTCCTGAGCACATAATGGCTGCTCCATATTCTGCAGTGTTTTTGGGGACTGCTTTGAGAGATCAATACATAAATAACTTGGAATTTAGGTAGAAGAAGCTCTGTAATAGTAAAATTAGAATGGCTGTGATCATGTATATGTTCCTTTTAAGTAATCTGATACAGTACTGTTACGCCTCTACCTTGAAGGCAGGGGAAAAGGAGAGGGGGGGGGCCCCCCTTTCCTATCTAGAGAGACACCGGACCCAAATCCGTTTTCTCAATTGCTAACCTTTAATTTCTAATACACGCACCGCGTTGCCGATTCCGAACAGCACGCCCGTGGTGCCAATGACCACCCTCTCGGAGAAGGGTGAGAGGGAGGGGGTCCGGGCCCGCCCTCACTCCGGACCCCGACCCAGGGCCCTAAAGCCAGGACGCTAGTCCCAGCCAATGACGGGGGGGGTGTTTGCAACCCTAAACTCCCCCGTACTCGGGTTCCGCGGCCCAGCCCTGGGTCACTTCTCCCTCTTCCCCCGAGTCCCCCCTTGCTGCGGCTCACCGGCCCCTGGGGTTGTGCCTCACCCAGGGGCGCCAGTAGCCTCTACCTTCCGGTCCCCCCGGTGTGCTCCCCGTCTCCCGGGCTCCCCTCTGGACGGGCGTCCCGGCGTTTAAATCTCCCGCCCGGCGCCGGGGAATGACGCCCCCCCCGACGTCCATCTTGTGCGCCGCCTGTTCCCGTCGCGGGGGTGACGTCACGCCCCGCGCCGAATTGCACGGACGCCACTCCCCTGGGCGGCGTCCGCTGGCTGCCCCGAACCGCGTCTCCCGGCGGTCGGGGGGAGCCCGTGCCGCGGCCGGCTCCGAGAGTGGCGGGGCGGCCCCGCCACAAGTACCTACAGCCCATTTCTCTCTCAAATGGGGCTGCTTCAAAGCAGTGTGTTTTAAAAATGGAAGTGTTAATGCTGGATTTAAGCAAAGTAGATTTGGTCTAGGATCTATTGGTATTAACCACTGTTCATTTCAAAGATCAAGCTTACACTGTTAAACACATTTCTTTAATCTTGTCTGACAGGGTTAAACTTCTCAGTAAAGTCATAATCATGTAGGTATGTGCAAGGAAAACAGAACATGGCTCTAGGAGAAAATGAACTGAACTCCATTTTTCATATAGCAGTAAGAGTTTGAGTTTTCATAGTAATCACTGAGTTACAAGCCTGAATTTTGCAATGGGTTGCATTAACTTAAATAATATATTCCATTAGCAGATTCAGCAACAGAATTGCATTAAGTCATGATAATAACACTATTAATGTATTCTCAATGCTATTATTCAAAGTGGTAATAAATCAGAAGGGATCAGATAGAGGTGACATGATTTAGTGGTTGATTTAGTGCAGAAACTTGATATTTAATTTGAACTTAGGAAAGTCAGTACTTTAAAACAGCAATGTTTATTTTTAATTGTATTATATCTGTCTATTTCAAACACAACTGACATCATAGTTAAATTAACAGTTAACATTTGATATCAGCCATATATAAAACAAAACAAAAAGTAAAAACAGCTAAGTATCCCAGTACATACTCTCTTTGACTCACTTGTTTTTTTTCCTCAGTTACTAAAATGCTAATTAATGTTTGTCAAACAAAATTTATTTTTAAAATAAAGCAGAATAAGATTATCTCGGGATAAGAAATTAAGAAGTATTTTAGTCCCCACAATAAATCTGATGGTCGAGTGAAATGGCCTAACTTATAGTTAGTGAATTAGTCTTTGGTTTCTAACTAAAAATAATAGTATGTATAATTCTTCTGTAGTGCCTGTCATCAAAGACTTTCAAAGTGCTTTACAAATCTTACTCAACTAAGTATCATATCGCCCCACAAGGTAGCTGTTGTTATCAATGTTGCCAGCTCTTGAAATTTTATCACAAGTATAATTATTTAAAAAAAAAATCCTAACCCTCATGATTGTTAAGAAAATGTGACCCAGAACTTAAAAGGCAAATAACATCTCAGAATTTATAAGCCAATCTTATGAGTTTTGGGCTTCTGACACATGATTTTTCACCAGTTGGGGTTGGAAATATGTGTTATTGAATGACCACCAGAATGATTGCACTGTACAACATATATAAATAAAATCAGCCCCTGTCCTAAAGATCTGAAGCCTTCATCTAGCAAAGCATTAAGCACATGCTTAAGACAAAATTCACTGGAAACCCCAGAGGAGGAAATAACTGTGTTTAGTGTCTATGCCATTTGTTGTTAACTCCTTTCTTGAGGCACCATGTAAGGAGTGAGTCTTAGAAGTTGTTGCTATCCCCATTTAACAAATGGAGAAACCTGAGGCACAGAGATTTTAAGTGACTTGCTGGGGTCAAATTAGAAGTCAGTGACAGTGCTGTGAACAGAAATTATATCTCCCTAGCCTTCGTGCTGTGAATTAGCCACAGCATTTTTGCAACCAGCAGTGTGTGAACACATATACTACAAATAAAAATATATGCCCCAGCACTGATGTTTTAACCACATCCGGTTAATAATACCCTATGATTGATCAGTTGAAAAATACTGATGCTGAAGAGGCTTATTTTAACTGTCTATATTCATTTTCAGCAAAAGAGAATGCCTGTAAATAGCAAAAATTAAAAGGAAATAGAACTGTTTCAAATCTACTGCTTATATTCACCAAATTAAATCAAATTAAAATTGGTGAGTTCAGTTCAACACAGTTTGCAATCCTGCAGTTTAGTTGGGGTGGTGAGTCCAAATCCATAAACTTATAGTGAATTTAGTTTTGTAATGAAAGTGTTGAAAATATGCTGCACTGTGGTGAGAGGAGATTAAACAGGAAGGCATTACTCAGATCTGTTTTCATAGTGTAAGCTTCCTGGTAAATAGTGACCTTGAGATCTGTTGTTCTGCCTATTATGAAAAGTCTTTTGTAAGGTTAAAGAACTGAATTGCATCAGATTTCCAGAAAGATAATGATAACCTGATGATTTTAGAAGCAAATAAATAGCTTAGTCAGTGCTTGTTTAGCCAGAGGGATTTATAGTTGTCAGACTAAAGCACTAGAAGAAAGAGCCTTAAGGATTTATGAACTTAACATTTCTACCACAAATCACCTTCAATTTGAATGGGGAAAAAAATCTGGCTCTATTGGGTTGCTTATGGGAAAGGATGTTTCAGGACCTGACACACAGAATTCATTTTTAGCAGATGAAGTATATATAATCATTTTAAACATGTCTGCCACAGAGAAATAATTTAAGTGATTGTATTAACGGAAGTAATAGCCTCAAGGACATGAGTCAAGATACTATGCAGGCTGTCTTAGCAGCAGGTATTTTCCAAATTTCTCAGAATATTAGACAACATATTATATTTGCCAGCTCTAGATATTGAAGAAGCAGAAGTAATTGTGCTGCTTAACCCCAAAGTTGAAGAGTTGACAGATGGTAGTCTTGCTACTACTAATCATTTGGGAATGGTTTGACAGGGTTCCTTATTTAGCAGCTTAAATAAAAGTTGTATATTCTGTGGTTTTTCTGAGTGATCAGAGAACTTTAAGGTCAAAGGGACAGATTCTGTACCAATTTGTATCCTGTGCAATTGGTCCTATTGATCTCTGTGGGCTAGCCTGGGGTATTAATACAGAAACTGATCCAAATATGTCTTTCGGAGATATAATTAATGGATAACGGACAAGGATTTCATAGCTAATGAGATCCAATTTGGCCTGCATTATTAAAACCTGGTTATATGTCATAGCATGGTCTGTATTGATCCTTATTACCCCTTAGTCCCCACATAGTATAAGACAGACCCAGATCCAGAATGGACAAAACCTGAGGAGTAGGAGCCATTTGTTCCTCTGTGATGCGGGATATCCTGGCAATATGGAAATAAGCAAACTACGGTGCTTCAAAAACAACATGTACGCAGTGCAGTCTCTTCTGGAATGGAGGACAGCAATCAACCAGAACAGAAGCAGGCAGCAGCACAAAATTTTGCTCAAGGGACAAGCAATCCTCCACTGATCTGTCAAAAGACTTTCGAACTGTACTCTTAAGAGACAGCTCTTCAAAGTGAAACATTTGGATCAGAATTCTGCAGGAATGTCAGCTTTCTTCAGGCAGCCCATTTTACATTTAGAGTTGGATTGAAATTTTAGACGCAGAGATAAAAGATGAATACAAAACATATACAGGAGACCATTGTGATTTGCAGAATTGCTATTCGCAGTTCTGTGTATTTGCAGGTCTCCTCTCCCGGCCTAGGAGGAAGGCAGGGGCTGGGAATTTCCCGTGGCTCCTGGCTGTTGTGGTGAGTCCCCCAGGGCTGCCAGGAGCCATGATGAGTTCTGTGATGAGTTTTCTGCAGCTACTTGGAGCCAGCCACGGTGGATTCTCCACAGCTGCTGGAAGCCACACGGAACTCATTCTGGTAACTACAGGGAACTCACCATAATTCCTAGGAGCCACAGGGAACTCCCGTGGTGTTTGCTGCAGCTCCTGGCAGCTGAAGTGAGTTCCCCATGGCTTCTGGCCCTGCGGTGAGTTTGGGAGCCGTGGAGAGCTCACCACGGGATGGGAGGGGGGTGGTGTCTCAGTATTTGTGAATGGTGAGTGTTTCCTATATACAGCATAGGAAAATATTGTAATCTAGGTTAGACTGATTTAATTTAAGAAAACAATCCGTTTGCTTGTTCCAAATCTACATGTGGATGAATTGACAAGATCTACTTCAAATTAATGTATTTTATTTCATTTTAATGAGAAAAGTATTTTTAATATTTCCATATTATTAAAGTTGCATGATACCGGGATTAATCCTACTCTCATTAAAGTCAGTGGGAAAATTTGCCACTGACTTAAGAGATAAATATTGGGCTCCTTTTCACAGTCTCCTTCCACTAGACTCCTCTTGATTCCTACATGTGAATGAAACTCCTTTCTTTAAAACTTGCCTCACTCTAATCCACATAGTTAGAAATTAAGGCAACAGATATTATTCCCTACACTCTTAACAGACCTTTTATCAAAGACTCTCAAAATTGCCTTAGTGTTCTTCTAACCTCCTATGGAATATTCTAGAATGCAATCCAATAACCTTCTCCGCTTTGTATAAATATAAATATTTATTTACTAGTACTCTGCAATAACAACTACGCTTAATGTAGGATGAAAACAAGGAGTAGGAAACGTCAAGAGATATAGAGAAGGACTTATACAGAAACAGCATATAGAATTTGACCATTACATTGGTCTCTTATGACAGAATTCCTCTTTAAACCCAGGGTAAAGAATCATGGAAATAATGTCTATTTAAAAGCAAATATGATTTTTAGGAAGTGTGTAATTGAATTACAGCCTCTCCCCAAGTTACGAATGAGTTACGGATCAAACACTTGGCCATAACTTGATCCGTTCGTAACTCGGACCCCATTGAGTTACACGCGACCGCACTGTTGGTAAGCGCGGGTTGCGTTCGTAACTCAGGAACCACCTTTACGACCGCTCCATGGGAGCTTTGGTCGTAAGTGCAAACGGTCATAACTCGATCATTCGCAACTCGGGGAACGGCTGTAATTACACATTTCATGGAAGATAATAAGATGATAGGTAACAGCCAGCATGGATTTGTAAAGAACAAATCATGTCAAACCAATCTGATAGCTTTCTTTGATAGGATAACAAGTCTTGTGGATAAGGGAGAAGCAGTGGATGTGGTATACCTAGACTTTAGTAAAGCATTTGATATGGTCTCATATGACCTTCTTATCAATAAACTAGGCAAATACAACCTAGATGGGGCTACTATAAGGCTGGTGCATAACTGGCTGGATAGCCATTCTCAGGGTACATCTACACTTGCTCCCTATCTCGAGATAGGGATGCAAATGTAATGTACCGAAATTGCTAATGAAGCGCGGGATTTAAATATCCTGCACTTAATTAGCATAATCATGTCCAGGTGCCATTTTGAAATTGCGTTATTGCAAAATAAAATGCCCTGTGTAGCAGCATTATTTCGAGAGAAAACCCTTCTCTCGAAATAACTGTTACTCATAAAATAACTACTCAGATAGTAGTTATTAATGGTACAGTCATGCTGACAGGGCATAACAAACGGGGTTCCACAGGGATCTGTTTTGGGTCGGTTCTGTTCAGTATCTTCAATGATTAAGATGATGGCATAGAATGCTTATTAAGTTTGCAGATGATATCCAGGGTGGGGTTGCAAGTGCTTTGGAGGATAGGATCATAATTCACAACCATCTGGACAAACTAGAGAAATGGTCTGAGGTAAACAGGATGAAGTTTAATAAGGACAAATCCAAGTACTCCACTGAGGGAGAAGCAATCAGTTTCACACATATAAAATGGGAAGCGACTGTCTAGGAAGGAGTACTGCACAAATGGATATAGGGCTCATAATGGACCACAAACTAAATATGAGTCAACAATGTGACATTGTTACAAAAAAGCAAACATGATTCAGGGATGCATTAACAGGAGTGTTGTGAGCAAGACACGAGAAGTCATTCTTCCACACTACTCTGCATGGATTAGACCTCAACTGGAGTATCGTGTCCAGTTCTGGGCACCACATTTCAAGAAAAATGTGGAGAAATTGGAGAGGGTCCAGAGAAGAGCAACAAAAATGATTAAAGGTCTAAAAAACATGAGCTATGAGGAAAGGCTGAAAGAATTGGGCTAGTTTAATTTGGAAAAGAGAAGATTGAGAGGGGACATGATAGCAGTTTTCGGGTACTGGCTGTCCCCGACTTACGTGGATCCAACTTACGTCGGATCCTCACTTACGAACGGGGCTTTCTCGCCCTGGAGCTCACAGGCAGCGATCTGCCACCTCGACCTCCGGGGTGAGAAAAGCTTCTCCCGGTGCCCCTGGTCTGCTGGAGACCGTCTCCAGCAGACCAGAGACACTGGGAGCGAAGCCGCAGCAGCGGCGGGTTCCGGCGCTTCTGAGGCTTTGCTCTGGACCTTGGGGCAGAGCAGCTGGGGCACTGCCGGTTGGTCCCGCAGTGCCGCTCTGGGCACTACTGGACCAACCTGGCAGCACCCGAGCTGCTCTGTCCCACGCGTCCTGATTCAGCCGCTGCTGGTCAGTTTCAGCAGCGGCTGAATCAGGACGCCTGGGGCAGAGCAGCTGGGGTGTTGCTGGGTTGGTCCAGTAGCGCCGAGGAGCGGTGCTACTGGAGCAACCCAGCAGCACCCCAGCTGCTCTGCCCCAGGCATCCCCAAGTCAGCCGCTGCTGAAACTGACCAGCGCTGACTACAGGAAGCCCGAGGCAGAGTTGCTCTGCCCCAGGCTTCCTGGAATCAGCGCTGATCAGTTTCAGCAGCAGCTGACTTGGGGACGCTTGGGGTTCTTAAGTTGAATCTGTATGTAAGTCAGAACTGGCGGTCAGTTTCAGCAGCGGCTGAATCTGGACGCCAGTTCCGACTTACATACAGATTCAACTTAAGAACAAACCTACAGTCCCTATCTTGTACGTAACCCGGGGACTGCCTGTACTTAAAATGGTGTCACAGGGAAGAGGGGGGAAAATTGTTCTCCTTAGCCTCTGAGGATTAGACAAGAAGCAATGGGCTTAAACTGCAGCAAGGGAGGTTTAGGTTTGACATAAGGAAAAACTTCCTAACTGTCAGAGGGTACTTCTACACTAGCTCATTAGTTCGAGCTAGGTAGGGTAATGAGGGCAAGTGGAGTTGCAAATGAAGCCCGGGATTTAAATATCCCAGGCTTCATTTGCATGTTCCCGGGCACCGCCATTTTTAAATTCCCCTTAGTCCGAACTCCGTGCCCGCGGCTACACGCGGCACGGAGTAGGTAGTTCGAATTAAAGATCAATAACGGTAGTTGGAATTAGGATCTTTAATTCGAGATACCTACTCCATGCCACGTGTAGCCGCGGGCACGGAGTTCGGACTAAGGGGGATTTAAAAATAGCGGCGCCCAGGAACATGCAAATGAAGCTCGGGATATTTAAATCCTGGGCTTCATTTGCAACTCCGCTTGCCCTCATTACCCTACCCAGCTCAAACTAATGAGCTAGTGTAGATGTACCGAGTTATTAAGCACTGGAATAAATTGCCTAGGAAGGTTGTGGAATCTCCATCACTGGAGATAAAGAGCAGGTTGGATAGACATCTATCAGGGATAATCTAGACAGTGGTTGGTCCTGTCATGAGGGCAGGGGACTGGACTTGATGATCTCTTAAGGTCCCTTCCAGATCTAGTTTTCTATGATTCTATAATTCTATGGTAAGGATCACTGTTAGAATATTGTAGAAATTCTTGTAGTCCCTTATATTTCTTTTGGTTCTTACAATGGTCTTGTATAAATGAATTGTTTTTTTCAGTAGTAGATAGAGATGATGGGGTATGTCTACACTACCACCCTAGTTCGAACTAGGGTGGTAATGTAGGCATACCGCACTTGCAAATGAAGCCCGGGTTTTGAATTTCCCGGGCTTCATTTGCATAAGCCGGCCGGCGCCATTTTTAAATGCCGGCTTGTTCGGACTCCACCTTGTGGAACGAGGTGTACAGATAGTGTGGAATGGCTTGCTAGTTCGAACTATCTAGCCCGTTCCGCATGTAGCCGCGCGGCACGGGGTTCGAACAAGCCGGCATTTAAAAATGGCACCGGCCGGCTTATGCAAATGAAGCCCGGGAAATTCAAATCCCGGGCTTCATTTGCAAGTGCGGTATGCCTACATTACCCCGCTAGTTCGAACTAGCGGGGTAGTGTAGACATACCCATGTTGAGTAGCACTGGCAGAGCAGTGGGGTTTCTCCGTTTATTCAAGGTAATACTCTTCTTTGAATCAGCATTTCTCTGTCATCTGTGTTATGTCATGGAGAAAGTAATGGCAGTACAGTGAAAGCTGTACTGAAAATGGCAGAGCTTAAGCCTGAACCTGACTCTCCTCCAGTTACCTTTCTCTGTTTTCTCTGATGCTATAACCTTTTAAAATTTTACTTTAAAAGAAGTCCAGTTAAATAGAAAATGGGTACTTAGACTTTGTCTAATGTGAATTGGCATAGTTCCATTTACTTCATTGGAATTATACCATTTTAAACAAGCTGAATAGCCAGTCCTATATGCTGTGTTTCTCCAATGAAAATCACCCTCAAACTTACCTCACAGAGGTAAGTCTTGCTGGCAAATATACTGTGCTTATTTCATTACTGTCCTCATCCTTTGATGTGTGTAAAAAAAACCTTGTGGATCAATGTGCCATTTGACTGGATGACTCAGAAAAGCCATAACATCAAAAAGATTAGATATTGAAAAGAATTGCTCAGGTAGGCAACTTTATATATTCACTGCCACTGCAGGATTGTGCATTCTGTTGCCCCTTTGGACCAGTGCAATTAACCAATATTCGAGGCCTTGCTAGGTTTTTTCCTTTAAGGGGAGAAATTGAATATACAAGTCAGGTATTTTGTTTACAGAGACTAGACATCAAGTCCTTTTTCCCTGGACACAGCAGGAATCAAACATCTGGGATTTTCCTTGCACAGAGTTTTTAGGTCTGGCCCTCCAGCCCGTCCTGTTCCCCAATGAGCTCTGTCCCTTTTCTCGCTCTCAGAGCTACTTTCTTCCCTGCTTCTCTCGCTGTCTGCTGCTGTTCTGCCAGCTTTCAGCCTCTCAGGCTATGTCTATTCATCAAGCTAATGTGATTATAAATATAGGGTGACCAGATGTCCTATTTAAACAAGTATTTAAGCCCTCCTGCAGGTGTCCCTACTTTTTCTTAAAAATGGGTGAATTGTCCCATATTTTCTGTGTCACCTCTCCCATCAGTACTGATAGGTCCTGCTGTTCGATGGAGCCATGTAGTTTAGACACACCCCTACAGACTAGATAAGCCCCAAACCCTCAGCCTCTCCTTGTAGGTCACGTACTCCAGCTCTCTAATCATTTTGGTTGCCCTCCGCTGGACCCTCTCCAATGCGTCCACATTCTTTCTAGAGTGGAGGGCCCAGAACTGGACACAGTACTCCATATGTGTCCTCACCAGTGCAGAATAAAGGGTAATAATAACTTCTCTAGATCTGCTGGAAATGCTCCTTCTAATGCACCCTAATATGCCATTCACCTTCTTGGCTACAAGGGCACACTGTTGACTTATATCCAGCTTCTCATCCACTGTAATCCCCAGGTCCTTTTCTGCTGAACTGCTACTTAGCCAGTCGGTCCCCAGCCTGTAACAATGCTTGGGATTCTTCTGTCCCAAGTGTAGGGTTCTTGTTGAACCTCATCAGATTTCTTTTGGCCCAGCCTTCTAATCTGTCTAGGTCACTCTGCACCCTATCCCTGCCCTCCAATTTATCTACCTCTCCCCCTAGTTTAGAGTCATCCACAAACTTGCTGAGGGTGCAATCCATCCCCTCATGCAGCTCATTAATAAAGATGTTAAACAAAACTGGCTCTAGAACTTATCCTTGGGGCACTCCAGTTGAAACTGACCACTGATTATATCTGCTCAGCTTTTACCATCTGCCAATTGCTTTGAGAAGTAGCTTCACCTGTCCTCAGCTATTTCACTCCATAAAAGGGCTAATTGCTCTTTCCATCTAGCCCAAAGGAAGGATGGTTAGCACATCCATCTATTTTGATGAACTCTTTGATTGTCTATAGATCAAAAATCAACTTGATATTGGCCATTAATACCTTGCAGAATAACAGAATATAGCATTTCTCTAGGAATCTGTCTAATCTAGTTTTAAGTGATAACTCAATAGAGCTTCTACCAATGCCATTGGGAAAGTATTTCACACACAGCAGTCAATGAGCTGGCACTGGAATAAATTTGACATGTTCTGACTCATCACAACAAAAGCAGGTTATCTCAAAAATTGACTTTGAAGAGCTAAAATACAAAGAATAGGAAATTTGCTAGTACAATTCTCAAACTGTTTATAAGTAATGCTTCCATAATTCTCAAAGTTTCATATCATTCATGCTATAATATTTTTCTTGAATTGTGGTCTCATTTGTAGCCTTCGTAATCCCCTAGTTATACAAGAAAAGGGTTTTTTTTCCTTCCTGAGGAGGTGAGTGTTGTTCAGTGGTATTCACCCTGCAGGGTGGGAAATCTTTGGTCTATCTAAAATTTTAAGGGCCCAGTAATTGTAGCAAGCTGCATCTTCTAAAATAAAAATGCAAGTTTGCTTTTTTGTTTGATAAAGGTAGACTCTGGGAATTTGTATTTGTGACTTACCACTGTGAAAATTATTATCTGATCCTGTCTCTGTTCCTGTCTGGAGTGTTTTAGAATCTGTATCAAGCATAAAATATTGAGTATTTGAAAAGGAAGAACTGAGCATCACATCTATGAAACAAAGAAAGATTAAGAAGTATGCCTCCATATGGTTTAACTTCTAAGAAGAAAATGACTGAATAATGTTGAACTTCAAGAGATCTCCAAGTTCCCTAATGTACAGTGTAAAGGCTGTGTTATTATAGTCAAGCTATGATTTAAACCAGTGATGGGCAATCTGCAGCCCGTGGGCCAGATGTAGCTCATCGGGGTTCTATGTGGGCCCATGAAACATTCTGTTTACTCTTGCCCATGTTCAGGGTTGCCAGATTTTGCTGATTTTCATAACTAGTTTTTTCCTACTGGCATTACTAAAGTGACACACATATAAAGCAAGACCACGTGAAATGAGGTGCATGATGATGACATACAACATTGTAAGAGCCATGCACTCCTTCTGCATGCAATCAAAGCACTGCTACAGTTCAGTTGGCACATCTCGCAAATTCTCTCCTTGCCCCCTTGCTCCTCCCACCTGCTCTTACTCCACCTCAACCTGTGTGTTCCTGGCCCCTCCCTTTTATTCCCCTCTCTTCCATCACTCCCCCCCTGACGTCACCCGCTGACCTGGGGGTGGGGGTGCCCTGACATCACCCGCTGAGCTGGGGGCAGGGCGTCCTGACGTCACAGGCGTGCTCCAGTGCGTGGCATCATGCAGGCATCTGGCTCCTGCGCTCGTCAACTGTGCGCCTGCTGCAGAGCAGCGTGCACAAGGGGCCGGCACCTCCCGGCTCACCTTGAGGAGTGCAAGTGCTGCCGTGGGATTGGTGTGGGGCGGCTTGGTCCTGGCCGAGCCGGGCAGACTCGCCCCGTCACAGAAAGGAAGTGAGCTGTGACCTACTCACTAGCTAGGTTGCCCATCGCTGATTTAAACTCAAGTGCTTCTGCCTTAATAGATGCTATTCTATTCTTTCAGTTACATCTACCTTCTCTTACTTAAAAGTAAATGTAGATGCTAATCTTGAAGTAAGATTTTATTGCTGAACATCAGATGGTGATCATATGATGAGACTAATTTGTAGAAAAAAATTCAAAAGCTGATTAGGGAATTTAGACAAAAAGTTTCCTTTAAAAATTAATGGTGAAATGCACTAATTGTTTTTTGAAAATCTCCTTTATAATCTGGACTTTAATTGTAGTCTAAGTCTCAAAAAGATGATCACCTATAACGAATGAGGTATGTTAATGAGAATTTCAGTCCCTTAAATAGAAAATCTTTAGGAGACTATTTCATTATGAACTTGATTTTGAATGAGTCCCCAGCCCAACCTTTTTCAATAGCCTTTAATAATCTTTCACATTTACCTTTTTGGGCATATAAGAACTCCGAGTACAAGCTATGTTTTGTCTGCCATCCTCTTCCCACTTACCTAGACTTAGTAGCTTGATCGAGTCTAGAGGGAATCCAATGTGGGAGAAGAAGCAGCTCTCCTCCTCCAGCTGGCTGCAGTCTTTATTCCGGTGGTCACCAATCAGTAGATGGGGATCTAGTGGTAGATCTTGAAGCCTGTGACAGGTGATTCTGACTGGTTTGGCTTGGAGCTGGAGCACTTCAGCTGTCCTTCCCTGCACTGCTGTGCTGCTCCTGGCCTCTGCCTTGGAGCTGCCCCCCTCCCCCGCCCGTGGGGCTTCTGTTTGCTGTTTAGAGTGAAGGAGGAAGAAGAGAGGGGGAACTGATGTCAGGATATTCCCTTTCCCCCAGCTCTGTACCCCCATCTCCACAGAATGAGTAGGGTGGGCCCTTGGAGAAGGGGTAGAGAAGGGTCTTTGGGTTTGAGATAGATCCTAGATTGACTTAAATTGGAAAAGTGATCTTGCACTTAAAAAGGTTGGAGACCACTGCTTTATTCTGTGAGAATGGCTGAAGTAACTTCCATAATCCCTGATGCCCATTTCCACGTGGGAAAGCACCAGGAGTGCATCTACACTGCATTGTTGGTCGAAATAAGATGGGCAATTTGAGCTATGCAAATTGCGTATTTTATTTTGATGTTATTTCAAAATAGCTTATTTCGAAATTTGGCGCTATCTACACAGCACTTATTTCGAAATAAATCGCTATTCCAAAATGTCCCTTACTCCTTGTGGAATGAGGTTTACAGGGACATCAGAATAGTGAGCTTGTTATATTTCAAAATAATGGATGCGCTCAAAAGACTCAGAATAGCTATTTGGGGATACCTTTGGTATTCCGAAATAGAACTGCAGTGTCAATGTAGCCCAGGATAATAATGTAGTGAAATCCTCGCTCAACATTCCTATCTTCTCTGTCTCACCAACCCACAACCACAGAACTGCACCCTTTCATGAATATAATACTACAATGTATGTGGCATGCTTCACTAAGCACAGAAAAAATAAACCTTGATACTAAATGCCTTTATTTCCAGTCTCCTGTGAAGATTAAATAATGACTTTTTAAGGGTACTAGATAAATGGAAACCTGAAGAATGAGTGAAACCTCCACTTTCGTTATGCTCCAGAGAAGAAAGGTTTCTAGGGAATAGACATGCTTCTCATGCTCCACCTGCTGGCAGGGGACAGTGTATGAGGAATTTTCTTTTAAAAATTGATAAGGGAGCAATATTCTAATATTAAGTGCTAATATTTGTAAATTATATGCTGTGTGTTGAGTGCCCATGGCTGTGTATTACTTTATAAACAGTAACTTATTTGTGCCAGGGTAGCTCTTGCAATGGTGGTTTTATCCCTACTTCTAGAAAAGCATGTTGTATTATCACTGGACCTACAAATGTACAGATGTAAATTTTAATGCTGATTATTTCCACATGGACTGGTGTATGTGATATTGTCATAGACCCATCACACCATAGGTGCTGGGCGTACTGTTGCACTTTCCTGGCTTTAAAATGGTTTCCTTTATACACAGGTTTTACAGTTTGTTTCAATGGCTCACAGCGCCCCTACAATAAAAATTGCTCCAGCACCCCTGTATCACACTCCATTAAAAAAAAGTATTTAAAAGGCACATGTTGATTCTGGCAGTTGACACAATTGAAGAGGAACAACCAGGCAACATAAAAAGCAAAGCATATCTCAGACACACACTTAGCCCTGGTCTACACTACAGGTTGTATCTCCCTTCACCAGGACTCTCTGGTCTGGCAACATCCGTGGCCCAGCATGGACCACAAATGTTCGTAGGCCACAGAGGCCAGGAACAGGGAGGTCTGCTGGCAGGGCAGGAGCAGTAGGAGGCACCAGCAACCAAGAGGGGGTATGCATGGCGGGGGAATGGGCAGCACAGTGGGGATTTCTGGCCCCAGCAACAACCGTGGAGCTCCAGCCCCAGCAGCAGCCAGGGAGCTCTGTCTCCAGTCGTGGCGCTCCAGCCCCAGCTACGCCCCAGCCCCGGCTCCACCCCAGCCCTGGCTGTGCAGCTCCAGCTCTGGCTGCAGAGATTTAGCCATAGTGTGGACACTCTGGTGCCGCTATTTCAAAATAACTACTTCCCAGAATAATTCAACCTAATTACTCCCCAGTTCTTCCTGGGGTTCTAAGTTGAGGTAGCATATCCACATTAACGGAGCCTGCCTTGGACTAATTTTAAGGCTTCCCCATAGTGGGGACATGCTATTTTGATTTTGTAAAATTGGGAGTTATTTAGTTGAATTTAGTTATTTTGAAATAATTTCCTAGTGTAGACATGCCCTTACTGAGTAATGGAAATAGCCATTCCCTTTATAAAAGTTGGAACGTTTGCATTGGGACCTGTAAGGGACAAAAAAGACTGGTAACACAAGGTGAATATATGTCTATAGCTCAAATAAATCTCATGTTGTCTTTTCTTCTTGCCTGGCAGTATCTAACAAGCAACCCGTTCAATGTAAATATCATAAATGTGAAAGTAATGATCCTCCAAATGTCATTCTTTGGTTTTGCAGAGTTTTGAAGGTATTCCTGTCCCAAACTGCTCAACGTATTCCATACATGACAGGCGGCCGAGTGATGAGGATGCTGGCTGTAATTCTCCTGATAGTCTTTTGGTTCTTGATCGGCTGGACTTCTGCAGTCTGCCAAAACTTGGAGAGAAATATTTCACTCATTGGCCAGGGGCAAACATCAGACCACCTGATCTTCAATATGTGCCTCCTGAGCCGCTGGGATTACATGATGGCTGTTGGTATGTTGTTTTTTTGGCTTGTCTCTTAATTTTTAAATAAAGCTTGTTTCCTTTACTAAAACAAAACAAAACCAGACCTCTTAAAGCTTTTGTCAGACCTTAGAGCCTCACCTGAAAAGCATCTAGGAAAATGAAAGAACACTTTTTAAATGTGCTGAAAAGTGAAACACAAGCCAAAGATTTTGAATATTGTATTATTTTCAAAGGTGTGTAACTTTAACTACAACAATAATGTAATCTGGTGCTGATGAAAATAAGAGCTTTGAGACCAAGAAAGACCTACCTCAGTGTGGAGAAACCTAATACATACATTTTATTTTCTGTTCTTCTAGATCTGGATAGATCACCCTTGTGTGGACTTGGCTTATTTAGGAGAGTGCATTTCACAATGATTATCAAAGTAATAGCATGTTAAATGCTTGTTGAAACTACCAACTTCATTTATTTATTTGTTTATTCAGAGTGTTACTAGTGTTTGGGACAGATTGCTGAGGCACAAAGGGTGTGTGTAGACTACAGGGTTTTGTCGACAAAAGTGGACTTTGGTCGACAAAACTATACCTGCCACTGAGTTTTGTCGACATAACATCGACAGAACTCAGCAGTTTTGTCGACGGCTGTAAACCTCATTCTACAAGGAATAACGCCTTTTGTCGACAGAGTTCTGTTGACAGAAGGCGTTATTGCATCTACACTGTCCTTTGTGTCTACACTGTCATATCAACAAAGTGGCTTGCTTTGTCAGTAGAACTGGCTGTAGTCTAGACACTCTTTGTCAACAGAAGATTTGTCGACAGTATCTGTCGACAAATCTTCTGTTGACAAAAGCCTGTAGTCTAGACGTACCCAAAGTCACAACTATCAATTATGCTTGTCTTATTGTATCACAATGGTTAAATGGGAAAGGCAACACAATTGTTTTTTCTTTATGTTTTAACAGATTGTACTGGGGTTTCTGATGTTGAACTCCAGTGTATCTATAAATAGATACCTGCCAATATGTAATTGCCTGTAATATTTTCATACCTAATTCTGTCTCCATTAGTATTGGTGAGCCATAAGATTCAGTTCCACCAAACTATATCCAATTCTCCAATATTTCAGACACAGAAATAGATAATTGTCCTGACAGCTGTTTTACTTCCCTACCTCTTTAGCTTACACTGCTTATGACCCCTTCCCACAAGTTTACAATAGACCTTTTCTGCTGAGGCGTGGCAAGATATTCTCAGTGACTCCTAGGGAGTAGAGAAGAGATGGACAGAAACTGACAATGAGTTATAGCAACAATTCCTTTTAGCAAGCTTAATTTTGTGCCATAGTAGCACACACAAAAGGTTGCATCATGGTATTTTAAAGAGTCAGCAATTGGCCAGGCTCCTTTCTCCAGCTTCACTAGAGGCTAGTCCTGCAGTAAGTCTGAGATGGTCTAAGGCCTCCTTATCCCATCTTTCTACTCCCTCTCTTCTGTCCACTTTCCTTTGTGTGAGATCTCTGGGTCAGTTAGAAGCTGCCCCTAGATACTGAATTTATTTGTTACCATTCTAGCCGATGGCCTGCAGACCATGTGGTACTAGTGGATAGAAACTGGCATTCAGTGGAGCATTTGATAATATACCAGGTACATCACTATTTTGGAAACACTGTCTACAGTGAATTGCATTATCCTTAGAGTCCTGAAAATCCATGGATATCTGTTTTATATCTGCAGGTATCCGTGTCCACAGATGGGGATGTGGATATTCACAGCTCATTTTGGCAGATGTGGATGCAGGCCCAAATTTTTTATATGGAACCCAGTAAATTTGTAGATATCTGCTTTATATACATGGGTATCCTCATCTGTTGATGTGAATTTCCACAGCTCATTTTTGCAGATGCAGATAAAAAAAATTGTATCCACTCAGGGCTCTAATTAGCCTATGAAGTATAATAAAGTGTGAATGATGATGTAAAAGGAATTTCTTTAGTAACCCCATGTTTATAAATCTCAATCATCATCAAACATCTTTAAGTTCAATAACAAGAGGGAAAAATACGAAGCATTTGTTGTCAGATATTAAGCTAATTTATCCCAAAATTTCATTGCTTGTTAGGTACAGTAGTATTTTAGAGCATTCCTGCTGCTCTTCTACAAGTAGTTATCACAGAATGGTAAACAAAGATTTTTATTTTCCTAGTTTTTTACCCATAATAGCAGTGTTCTCACAGAAAAATGTGAATATCCAATGTGATTACCAATGTTAATGGCAAATAGTCCCTCTGCCTAGAGTTAGACATTGACAAAGAATGTATTTCAAGATGCATATACATCTAGATTTTTTGATGTGTGTCAAAATGCATTAGATAGGAATGAAAATAAAACTTAAACACAAGCCTTAAAAAATGGAAAAGTAGACATATCTTCTGTTTTTATCATTTGCCTCTAAGCCCAAGATACATATGTAGATATATTTATACAGATATCCTTGGTAGCCTGTGAATCAGTATCAAAGATACCAGAAGACTAGATCCCTGCACAGATAAAAAAATGATCTGCAGATATAAGGCAGATATCGCAGATTTGCGGGGCTCTACAGAAGATATTACATCTGCAATACAGTTACACACACTGGAAAATTTGTGTGTTACCTAAATATCTGAAATGCTTTTGATCTACTGGATGTGTTTTCAAAACCAGGACACTGCCTTTCTGAGATTTGGCAGGAGAAAAAACACATAGTGTAGAACTACAATAATTCACATCAGTGACTGGGAGTTCCATTGTAAATGTTACATTATATACATTAGCACATATGTGAAGATATTTGATTAATAATAATAAAATGAAAACTAAGGATGCTGCATTACAAAATGTATCCCATTGATTTAGTTTATTTATGAAGCTTTACACTCAAAAAATACTAGTGAGTGTTCTGTAGTATATTTTGTAAAATAAAATCCTACTAATGTGAGATTTCATCATTGCACTCTGCTATCAAATCTTTGCTGAAAGGCAGTGAGAGAATTGTCCAGATTTCAGATTAGTGAAGTGAAAATTAACAAGGTTCTGTCACAAAGCCATAATGAGATAAAGGTTTTATGCTAACAGGGATCATAGGAGTTAAGATTTATGGAGTATTTCCCAAACTAATCATGATACTTATCCAGTACCTTTAGCAATACTGAACATTTTATCTTTAAGTTTCTATTACATATTGGTAAAAGAAGTATAGTTTTAGATCAACACTGGATATTAGAATCCCTGATTCCCCACTTGCAGTCTGAGATGTACTGAGGAGAAACATTAACAATCTATACATGGAATTTTATGTAAATTAAAGAAACATAATACATCTGAATTTTTTGTGAGCTTAGATAATGATGAGTCTCCATACTTTCTTCCTTGTAGTTTGCTCTGTCCCCTCTGTTCTCCACAATGCCACTTTAAAAGTGGTAGCACTTGTAACACTGGCACCTATCACATCACTGAAAACAGGATCTTATCATAGAAGTTGTCAATCTGCTTTGCCTATTTCAAATATTGTTTGGGAATATGAAGCAATTCAGTGGAATAGGCACTGAAGAGGAAAATGTATTCAGATTAGAAATGTATTTTAATTGCTTGGCTCCCAGATTAACTATATTTCCCTTCATAACCCTTATACATTTTTGTGTAGTATTTGAAAACCACTGAAAATTTTAATTAATAAATTAAAATAAGATTTAGCCCAAAAATTCTAAAATTACTATTGCATTTTTTCAGCTGACTTTTAATCTAAATGTTACAAATGATTGAACTGCAAAAAAATAAAAATGCTTAAGTATAGTTAATTACCAAGTTACAAGTCAAATACAGCATACAAATACTCTTTGTCACACAGCTATGTGTGTGTCAAATGGCAAATGCTTTATAATTTTATGTCATGATTACTTTTATTTTCCCTATGTTTACTGAGGCAAATGAACAAGAAATAGATATTTTGTGCATGTATGCAATTATTGTAGCCCTAATTTTCCACCTATCTTAGTTGCAAAATTCCCATTAATTTCAACTGTGCAGGATTAGACTACCTGCTAGCAATATTTCCCCTTCTCAGCACCTAAAATAGAATAGATCAACTTCTGTTATCTCAGGGCTTGTCTTCAGTGGCACACTAAATCACTGCTGCTATTGATGTAGTGGCATCGACTTAGTGGGTCTGGTGAAAATGCTATAAGTTGATGGCAGAGCATTCTCCTGTTGATTTCAGTACTCCACCTCCCTGGAGGCAAAACCTAAGTCAGCAGGAGAGCGTCTCCCACTAACACAGTGCAGGGTAGACGCCATGTTACATCAATATAAGCTACATCACTTAGGGTGGTGATTTTTTGTCCCCTGATGTAACTTACATTGACTTAAGCAGCCCAGGCCTCAGGCAAAGTTTTGCATAGGTTCCATCAAAGCAACATGCTTGCATGGTTGTGCTCCTGCTGTCAGACCTGATGTTCAGCTAGGTACCTGCCACTCACAGGAATTACCCTCTAGGGACATTGGCTGAGGTGCAGAGGTGCTCCAGGCCTCCTCTTCTTTGGACACTCTTAGTGGCACTGGCCTGGGCTAGGGAGGCAATCCAGGGCCTGACCACTTCTTGTATTACTCCAGCCTTTCCCCATCCCTAATGCTTTTGATGCCATAGCTCCATGGATGCTTCCCCTTTCCATGGCCACATCCTGTGCTCTTTGTCTGAGGAGAGGGGGAACAGTTCCTTGGGCTTCCCCTGGGATCATCCTTCTCTCGCTCTTCCTCCTTTTTACATTTTCTCTCATTTCTTCTTTCTTTGTTTCTCTCTGTATTTTGTACACAGAGGCTACATCTAGACTGCAGAGTTAAATTGGAAAAAGAGACACAATTTGCGATATGCACAATGCATCTCTTCTTCCGATTTACTTTTGAAAGACGCTATTCTGAAATCTGGCACGTCTACACAATGCCAAATTTTGGAAAAAGTGCTCTTTTGACGCATCCCCTATGCCTTGCAGAACAAGGTTTACAGGGGTGGTGAAAGAGTGCATCTGCTTTTTCAAAAACAATTTCGGAAAATCAGACGCATTCCTTGGACGTGGCATTGCTTCTCCAGGATACCTCTAGTATCCTGGAAAAGCAATGCAGTCTAGACGTAGCCAGACACACATACACGCACATGCACACACACTGAAATTGAAGGAGAGAGGCTGTAGAAGGAGAATGTTGGTGGGAGAGTGGATGCAGTAATAAAAAAAAAAAAACCCAGGGTGTGGAAACTGACAAGAGAGGAGTCAGTGGAGAAAAACTGAAGCTATGGCTACACTGCCGTTTTTTTGTGGAAGAGTATATGCAAATTGTGCTCTCATTTGCATATCTTCTTCCCATTTTTTATGTGAAGGAGGTTTTGCCTCTAAAAAGCCCCATGTAGACGGGGCCATTTGTTGGAAAAAAACCCTTTTTTGCAAGATCCCTTATTCTTAAAAATCGAGGTTTACAGGATCTTGCGAAAAAAGGTTTTTACCCAACAAATGGCCCTTTCTACATGGGGGTTTTTAGCAGCAAAACCTCTTCTGCAAAAAGAATTGGAAGAAGATATGCAAATGAGAGTGCAATTTGCATATCCTCTTCCACAAAAAAATGGCAGTGTAGCCGTAGCCTGAGTGAATGGAGAGGTAGATGGAATAAAAGAGGAAATAAAATGAGAGGGGGAGCAGATGGGATGAGAAAGGAAGAGACTCTCAACTAAAGTAAGTGGGAGCTGTGCCTCAGTAAAGATGGGAGGATTTGACCCCATGTAATTAATAGTTGTGAATATTGTGTATTGTTTTGCCTTGAAGATCAAAATGACACTGAAATAAGTATGCGTTAGTTAGAAGGGAAAGATAAAATCCTGGTAGCTTAAAATGATTTAGGAAATAACTCTGAACCAAAGAAATATAAATAGATTACAGATCCTTGCAATGTCTGAAAATCCTTTTCATCCTGTGAAAAGGAATTTTTAATATGAAACAATGTAGTCCTCCAGGTCAGAGAGGTGGAGTGCAGTGAAGCAGAAAGAAACTGTACAGGGAGGAGAAGAATCTAGGGCATAGTATTTTTTTCTATTTTAAAATTGTATTCACTTAGCTTCCAAAAGACAGTCCGAGTGGTTAAATGGATGGAGCAGCCGGCTTTCCAGATCTGTGGTTCAGTGAATTTCCATAAATAGAACTTGAAATAAAGACAATAGACTGAAGAAATAAAATGCTAGTTAAAACTGAGTAAAATCGGGTAGTCTGTGTTATGGGTTTAATTAGCATTCTAGTCTGTCAGTATTCTGAGAAAAGATGTCCTCAGTGTAATAGAATAGCTTTTTGTTTTGCAAACTGAACATACTTCATAATCGCCTAATGAATGTACAGTAATTTGTAGTAGCTAATAGTTTCTCTTTCTAAAAAAGTCTAATGAAAGGTGGTCGGATTAGATAGTGTTTTGGTAGGCTTCTCTAAAGAGCAGGAGCCTTGTACACACCACAGCCTGGTACTGTACTAACCAACATCACCGCTGGAAGATATAATGTAACAGTGTATATTTATAAAGGGCATTGTCCTCTCAAATACACTATTTTTAAATTGTGCATTATCAGAATCCTCATCCCCAGGGAACCAAATAGTCTTCTCACCCCAGGAAGTTAGAAGAACATAAGTGCATAACCATTGCAGAAAAGCCTCAAGATTCTGGTGTGGTGGGGAAGCCAATGGCAGCATGGCTACTGAGTCAGCTATACTGTCAAGGCTAAATGTGGGAATTAGGTCAACATGTTGGGGCAATGCTACTCCACACAAGATGCATGGTTGGGGGCCAAGATTTCCCAAGATCTACTCAGGCCCCAAGCTTTGCAGTCTATGCCCCCTAACTCTTTCTTGATGTTTCTAACCCTTCTCACAGAATGCAGAATGCCTTGCAAACTGTACACTATAAAGGCATCAGTCTTTTAAGCATGCATTTTCTATGGTAAAGATTTAGTTACAAATGTGAAAAGTGGACATGAACTGTAGATAAAGTAATGGCAGGTAGGCTGAATGTAGACATTAAACTCTTTTATTAATGAAGTCTAAATTATAGAGAAAGTTTTATTAAAATGCTAATTATTGCTAAGATAATTTAAAAAACTATGTTGGAGATAAGAGGCTTTGGAGTCAAAAGGCTTTGGAGTCATAGGCATATACATTAAAAGAATACTTTATTGTTAAATACAATAATTAACGTCTACAAACAACTCCCTGAGGGTACATACACTACAGAGAAGATCGAAGCTGCTGCTGTCGATATTCCAGGGTTTGAATGAGTGGGTCTAGTGAAGACACACTAATTTGAACTGAGAGGAGCACTCCGGTCGATGCCGGTAATTCTGCTTTCACAAGAAGTAAGGGAAGTCAAAGGAAAAGTGTGCTCTCTTCAACTTCCTGCGGTGTGAACATGCCAGAATTTGAGTTAAGATACTTCAACTTCAGCTACGCAATTAACATAGCTGAAGTTGTGTATCTTAATTCGACCTTATCCAGTAGTGTAGACGTACCCTGGTATACATTGTAAATGTAAAGGGCCAAGTCTTCTGCTGGTATAAAATGATCAAGTCAATAGTACTGCACCAGTCTACATCAGATGAGAATGTAAATATTCACTATACACTTAAAGCATATCATTGCCCTTCCTCACCAAAACATGCAAAACACCAGTGAAGGACATTTACAAATTCTATTTTAAATAGAAAATGGGAGAGAGTCATCTTTGGTTCAGCTGGCATCATGGTTCAGTTACATCAGTTATGAATAATGATTTAGAATATGGCATGAATTTAGCTCAGTATATTGGATAACCAGTCTAAGTGTTCCAGATGAACTAAAACATGAAATAGATGATTTGCCAGAGCAAAGCCTCAGAGGCGCGGGGAACCGCCGCTGCTGCCGCTTCAATCTGGGAGCCTGTGGTCTGCTGGGGACCGTCCCCAGCAGACCACAGGCTCCCGGACTGAAGCCGCAGCCGCGGGGGGTCCCGCGCCTCTGAGGCTTTGCTCTGGCAAAGCCTCAGAAGCGCGGGAACCCGCCCGGTGCCCCTGGTCTGCTGGAGATGGTCTCCAGCAGACCAGGGGCACCGGAGCAGCTTTCGCCCCGACTTCCGGGGCTAGACCCGGTATCTATCTTCATTTTTTACATTTACCAGTAGCTGCCTCATTTCCTACCCTAGGCTTATACTCGAGTCAATACTTTTTCCCAGTTTTTTGGGGTAAAATTAGGTGCCTTGGCTTATATTCGGGTCGACTTATACTCGAGTATATACGGTAAGTCAGAACTGGTACATATTGTAGGGGAAAACTCTAGCCAAACATTTCTCCAGAGCTCAGTTTTATTCTCCCATACCTCACTTCCCTCAGTTCTTTATTCTCAAGCTGAGGTGTCTGCTGAGAAAAGCCACTCCGCATCTCCCTGGTCTGCTGGGGTGGGGGTGGGGGCGCTAGCTTCGCGTCTCCCTGGTCTGCTGGGGGGAAGCAGCTAGTGCTGGGTTTCCTCACCCCATTTGTAAGTAGGGATCCGATGTAAGTCGGATCCATGTAACCCAGGGACTGCCTGTAGTCTCATACCCTCTGGAGATTTAAGTTTGAATGAATACGAAGTCTGCTAATCATTGGTCTTGTATGGGTTGCTGTGTCTTAAATTTTCAATAAGTGCTCAATTTGAAGTGGGACCCTTTCTAGTCCCAGTTCCAACAACCAGCACTTCCAGCAACCAGCAGTAATTGGGATCAGATCTCTCAATTTCTGATGGACTCTAGACATATATAATCCTCTTATTTATCTAGTGTATTCAATCCAGTGAATTCAAGTCACAGCATTTTTAACAACAGTATTCAAGGCGGAATGACTTCCAGATAGCTGGGTCATTTTGCATCCTCAACAACATGTCTCATGGGTAATGGCTGCCAACACTGACATTGTGGGCTGTCTGTAAAATGCCACCAAAATTCTGCTGCAGCACAAATTCCATATTCGGTACAAAACTCATTGAGAAGGTGCCATTGTCTTTGTGGTAAATCAAAATTGGGTTGACATTCAGTGGGGTCCATAACAAGATAATTATTTGTCACGTTGTGGCCACAGAGCTCCCCACCCACTATCTACTGTAACTCCCTCACCTGGTAAACTTACCCTCAGAGGGTGGCATGCGGGCAGATGAACACATGGTGAATTGAACAAGTGTTAAATTAACCATAGTTGAGGCATCTCGTACAATTTTTTCATGAGATTAGCTACACATTCCTCTCTGTGAACACTGGGTGGAGCTATGTTTCAGAGAACAAATAACCATATTACATGTGCCTGAAGTAATACACTTGGTGGAATTAAATTGTGCGTCAATCATCCTTGAGGGAGAAAACAAGCCCATACCGGAGTACTCTGCTGCTGAATAACAGTGCCACAACTAAAGTGTGTAACATTTGGGCATTAGCATCCCTTGTAGTTCTGGCCACCATTCTGAACAGATTGTTTTGTGTTCTGATCTCAATTGCTGTCTTTGTAAGGTGGTATAGATAGATGAGAGTTCATGAATCCTGACCACTCAGAACAGCTCTCAGCCTATTTATGCATGGTGTAAGTGGAAGACATTCAAAACAGTCTCCCTTTCACTTAGTATCAGAAAGGGTAATCACTATTGCCACCAATGACAATAATCAGTCATGGTTGCCGTATCTGCATTCAAAACACGGTCAGGTATGTCAAAGGAGTGTGACTCAATGCCGAGACAGACATATGTTGTCTGCATAAACAAACTTGCAAGACCACATATGTTGTAGGCCATTCAAATGTAAACTGAATAATGTAGAAGATAATATTGATCATTGAGTAGACCATTCTTCTGGTGCCTCACCCATATATACATAGAAATGATGATTTCTCAGAAACAGAGCCATTGCACATACAATTGACTTGGCATAGTTCTAAACAATTTCACCACAAGACCCATGTGTCAAACTACATCATATGCCACTGTCTGTCAAAAAAAAAATCAGTCTTCAGCTTATGTTGGAATCCATTTTTGATTAAATTTGTAAGTGCCAGCACTTGATCACATGCACTGTGACCACGGTGATCAGCCTTCCACAGGTGGTAAAATTTGTTGAGAAATCATATGCTCAAGTGCCTTAAAGCAGATGTTCAAAAGTGAAATTGGTATGTATTCAAAGGCAAGTGCGGATCTTTCCCAGTTTTCAGTAGGTTTTAGGGAGTCTGGATTCCTGCAAAACTCTGCTGAAAAATCGAACAAGCCATTCCTGATCATGAAGACCCAGATGTTGAATGAATTCAACTGGAATTCTGTCATAGCTGAGAGCTGTACCCATTTTAAAATCATTCAGCACTTTATCCAATTCCAGATTAGTGAATACTCCATTTTACTATCAGATGGATTAATCCTCAGGAAGTGCCACCACTTATCACATACCTCTTTTTTGACAACATTGTCAACAGGAGCTTTGATGACCTTCAACAGATGACTGGCAATCTGATTTAGAGTAACTGCTGACCTGCTTTGTGCACATGGCTGTTGAGCCTCACTTCATCAGAAAATTAATCTTAAACTCTTCCAGATTGACCATGTAAAGTCAAGCACCACTGTCGCTTCCTCTCATTGAGTATCCAAGGACTCTATAATATAGTGTGCAATATTTGGATCTCTTTACTGCTCGTACTGCAACTGTGCACAGTCCTCATTCAAACACAGCGGCTGTGTCTAGACTGCACCCCTTTTGCAGAAAAGGGATGCAGATTAGACACAGCGCAATTGCAAATGAAGCTGAGATTTAAATCTTCCCCGCTTCATTTGCATGAACATGGCTGCCGCTTTTTTCTGGCTCGGGGCTTTGCCGGCAAAAAGCACCAGTCTAGACGGGGATCTTTCGGAAAATAAAGCCTTTTCCGAAAGATCCCTTATTCCTCTTAATATCAAGAATAAGGGACCTTTCGGAAAAGGCTTTATTTTCCGAAAGATCCCCCGCTAGACTGGTGCTTTTGCCGGAAAAGCCCCGAGCCGGAAAAAAGCAGCAGCCATGTTCATGCAAATGAAGTGGGGAAGATTTAAATCCCCGCTTCATTTGCAATTACGCTGTGTCTAATCTGCATCCCTTTTCCGCAAAAGGGGTGCAGTCTAGACTCAGCCAGCATGTACATTGGTAGGAAGCCATTTGGAATTGTTGCATTTGTAACTTGAAAAATGGCACAATGGAAATGACAAATTTGAATCTTCCACAGAGATTATGTTTAATGAGATGGTTACGATGCTCTGTTCTAAGTATTCTGCATAGGAGCCCCAGTCTGCCTTCTAGAAGTCCCATCTTAAGTTTTGGTTTGTTCCATATACTGGGAAGATGCATTCCCATCTGAATCAATGATGGATAATGTTGGCCAAGTAGAAAATCATTAAGTACAGTACATGCTGCTGGCTGCTGCTGATTGGGAAATGATATCATCCAGTCCAGGTCTGAGTAGTAGTCCCTATTCTAACGTGCTGAAGGAAGGTATCACACTGCTGGGGATTACAGACCAGTGCAAGATTATTATTTGTTGCCCACTCCAACAGCTGTTCACTGAACTGAAGCAGAGGAAACAATCTCAGCTAGAACAAGAACTCCATTTAAAGATAAACACAAATTAACAGGAGTTGGTGTTCATGTGGATAAGGGATGTTGGAGTGGTTCCCATGTTCCTGCAAAGTATAACAAACTGTATCCAGGGAGCAAGCAGCAACTATAGTAACTCTGTTAGGGTATGTCTACACTACAGCACTAATTCGAACTAACTTAGTTCGAATTAGTTAATTCG
Source organism: Pelodiscus sinensis (assembly GCF_049634645.1). NCBI lineage: Eukaryota > Metazoa > Chordata > Testudines > Trionychidae > Pelodiscus > Pelodiscus sinensis. The sequence goes on from NC_134712.1 coordinate 225,213,921, forward strand.
AACTAAGCTAATTCGAATTAGTGCATCTAGACCTAAAAACTAGTTCGAATTAGCATTTTGCTAATCCGAACTAGCATGTCCACATTGAATGGACCCTGAACTGAGGTTAAGGCTGGCCGGAAGCTGTGCCAGCAGGGCATCAGATTAGGATTTAGAGCGTGGAGCTGCTGTCTCAGGCTAGCCGAGGGCTGTGCTTAAAGGGTCCCGACCCCCACCCAGGACAGACAGTTCTCAGGGTTCCCCGCTTGTAAAGCATTCCTGGCTTGGAGTGCACTGAGTGCCCACACTTGGCACATCACAGCACTCAGCCATCAGCCCAGCTGCACTTGCTGCAGGCTGCCATCTGGGGGGAGGTGTCAATCGGGGGGCTGCAGGAGAGTTTCCACCCCGAGGAGCCCGCAGAGCCACCCCAGTCCTTCTCATTGGGGGCTCGTACCCCATTCCTCCCTCACCTCCTTCCACTTACCTTTCTCTAGCCCCCCTTCCTGATGTACAAAATAAAGGATACGTGTGGTCAAAAATAGAAACTCTCTTTATTGAACAAAACTTGGGGAGACTGGGAATAGGAGGTGGAGAAAGGGTGGAAGAGGGGAGGGCAACTAAAATGATCAGGGGTTTGGAACAGGTCCCATATGAAGAGAGGCTAAAGAGTCTGGGACTTTTCAGCTTAGAAAAGAGAAGACTGAGGGGGGATATGACAGAGGTCTATAAAAGCATGAGTGGTGTGGAGAGGGTGCATAAAGAAAAGTTCTTCATTAGTTCCCATAATAGAAGGACTAGAAGACACCAAATGAAATGAATGGGTAGCAGGCTTCAAACTAATAACAGAAAGATCTTCTTCACAAAGCAAATAGTCAACCTGTGGAACTTCTTGCTGCAGGAGGCTGTAAAGGCTAGAACTAGAACAGAGTTTAAAGAGAAGTTAGATCAAGTCATGGAGGTTTGGTCCATGGAGTGCTATTAGCCAGGGGGTAGGAATGATGTCCCTGCTCTCTGTTTTGGAAGGCTGGAGATGGATGGCACGAGACAAATGGCTTGGTCATTGTCTTCAGTCCATCCCCTCCAGGGTATCTAGTGTTGGCCGCTGTCGGCAGACAGGCTACTGGGATAGATGGACCTTTGGTCTGACCCAGTACGGCCGTTCTAAGCTCAGGGCTCAGGGTCGGGGGGTCTCACTGGACCACCTTGATTTTCATGCATACCTGCTCCTGGGTGGCCAGGCTGGCAGCTATCCTGCCCTAGACGGCCACTTTCCTGTGCCTAGTGTGGAGGTCGTGGATGAGGTCCATGATGTCCGCACTAGACCAGGCAGGCGCCCGCCTCTTGTGGCCCCGGGCAGGCTCCCGGGAGCCGTCAGCCTGTTCCTGGGAAGAGGCAGAGGGCTGGGTGGCAGGTGCAGGGTCTGCTGGCTGGGTGCTGGCAGGCTTGTACCTGGCACGGGCACTGTAGCCAGCCCGTGCCCCTTTAAGGGCTCCAGGGCCGGGAGGGGGGCAGAAGAGTTTCCCTGGTGGTGCCCAGAGTGGCCACCAGGGAAAGCTGGGGAGGGCTAGCCTCCCACTAGTTCGAATTAAGTGGCTTCATAGCCCTTAGTTCGAACTAGTTAATTCGAACTAGGCGTTAGTCCTCGTGGAATGAGGTTTACCTAGTTCGAATTAAGCGCTCCGCTAGTTCGAATTAAGTTCGAACTAACGGTTTGCATGGGTAGCGCCTATCAAAGTTAATTCGAACTAACGTCTGTTAGTTCAAATTAACTTTGTAGTGTAGACATACCCTCACTTCTAGTATTAATTCAGTTAGAATAAGAGGCTATAGGTGAGGTTACAATACACAGTTCCACCACTAAGGACAAAGAAGTAATTATGTGATGAACCCTATTATGAGGGAAATCTTTGTTTAAACCTCCTCACTTTACCTCCATTGTATACTAGTTGTTAATGACTTCAGAATTGTCATCATCTTAATTTTATGCTCAGAATCACAATAGGTTGTCCAATGTTCATGTACAAAAAGCCATAGCAAAATCTGATAACATCTGTACATTTTCTTTGTAAGTTATTTATATAAACCTGATTTTCTTCCTCAAGTACAACTTCTACAAGGTATACTTAACATATGTGGTTGGTAGTTTGGATGATAAATTGTTTCTCAACCAAAATGCTATTGCTAATTAAATTATTGTAATAGTGGGCTTAGCTAGTATGTGCATTCTTATTTTACATTGCATTTTAAAAGCTATTCCCATTTGTGTAGTATACCAGATGTCATGCTAATTATTTTCTCTATTCAGAAATGCCACCTCTATTCTAAATGAAAAGCACTGAAAGAAACATTTGATTTTAAATAGTGCAAATGTCTGCTGTGCTCCAGTATACACACCCTTTAAATTCCATTGTTGTTGGCATTAAGTGGCTGCTTAGAACGATATTGCCTGCATATTTAAAAAAATAAATGCATTGAACTTCTTTAGACCTAGAAGCAAATTCTGCCATCATTTATACCTATGCAAACTCACTGAAAGTGACCTTTCCATATTGAAGTGTGGTATTTTCCATCTCACTTGCTCATAGGGATATTTTAAGAGATTACAGTACACCTGGAATATTGTTAAAGTTTTCTTTTGGTTACAAAACTGTAAATATAGAGTAACTACAATACCTTCTTCAGGGTTACTTCAGATATACAGGGTCCTTATTTTAATAAAGCTATCTTCAGAGCATGGGGTTTTAAACTTCTCTTTCCATGCACATAACAGCCTTATTTATTGGAATTCTCAGTGTATATCCTAATTTAGCTCTTGTAATTTATCACTTTCTCCTTGTGTCAGTAACAGATGTAGGGCTTTTTTCACTTCATTTGGTTGTGGAGTAAAAAGAAAAGTGAAAGCACTAGTTTTAGTTTTCATTAATTTGATCATTCCTTGGCTGCTAACACAAACATTGTTCTGTTCAAAAGCTTCAGAGGGGTACCGAGTTAGTCTGTACAGTTAGTCTCCCCCCCGCCCCTCCCTACCCTTCTCTATTTATTTTGGTTCTGGACATATAACACTACGGTCATCTGAAGAAGTGGGCTGTGCCCATGAAAACTCATGATACCATCTACATGTTTTGTTAGTCTTTTAAGTGCTACCAGACAATTTATTGTTCTGTTCTACAGTACTGCTAATATTCTATTTATCAAAGATGACACTGGGCTGAAAGACAGCATTTGTGAAAACAGCAGGGGCAATATGTTCTGATGGCACATCTCTCAAACTCTGCTGGGTCAGTGGGAAATTTCCACAGATCTCATGGGATAAAGAGCCAATGAATTTGCTGTAGCAACCTTAGTTTTTTTTACAGTATTTTCTTTTTTAATTTTATTTAAAGTTAATGCCAAGTTAGAACTATATGTTTTTTGTGCTGTGGTTCTAGATTTAAAAGGAGAATTATTTAAAATATTTCCTAGATTAATTATATTAATGAGATATAGTTATAGAGTTTACTGTCAGTGTAGCCAATAAAGTGATAGTGAATTGAAACTAGTACCCAGTTTGCCCAGGCATTCAGGACAGGAGACATGGGAGTGCTGTATTACTTTATGTTCATTTGAGAAGCCCAAAAATGGACCCAGTCAAAAATATCACAGAAGACATATGATGGGTCAAAATTGCAAATCAAACTGTTGTTTTTTCCATTTTCATAGTAATTATTGTTAGTTTTGGGGAGGACATAAAAGAGAAAGAGTAATACAAGTGTGCTACATATTAGACATTGTGAGAATATACATCATTTTTGGTCAGGAAATGTATGGTTTTAGGACTCAGCAAACCACTCAAATTAAATTAAGAGCCACTCAAAGCTTTGCTCAAAATTCACTGATTCTTTTATTGAGGCACAAAGAAGTTCACGTAATGCTGAATTAATTTTCACTTCCTCAAGTCTTCTCACTTCCTGGTTGACCCAAAATAAAATCGGAAGGTCTAAATATTAGGAAAATATTGCACTAACATAGTATTTGTAGACTGTCTAGAAATAAAAACCAATAGAAAGTGTATTTTTGAGAGATATCCAGCTTGAACTTGTTGACCTAATTAAAAAACTATTTCAAATATGGTCCTTCCAAACTGTTGCAATTTATCAAAACTAGACTGGTAACTGTTTGCCTATCATTGCTTGTGAAGTTACCAATGAAATGGAACAGGTGCCCATTATGTAGGTAAACTTCTCAAAAAGAAAAAAAAAGTAACACCAAAAATCATCTGTATTTTTTACTGTAACTTTCTTTTTTTCTTCTTCTTCTTTTTTTGTGGATGGCCAATAATATTTTTAAATATAGTAGCAAAAATGAACATGTATAAAGTACAAAGTATAAAGCAAATTTTCTGTTAGCTCATGCAGGTGAATTAATTCCAGATACATAGTTTCATTTTTTCTCTTTTTTTCTTTTAATAGTTTATAAACTTGCATCTAATAGAACATAAGATGTTCTAGAGACAAGCTACCTAGCTTGGTAATGTTTCAATGAGACACTATATTGGAGAGAGAGAGAGAGAGAGAATTATTCCTTGTTTAGTTACAGTAGCATCAATAGGAGTTTTGCCACTCACTCCAATGGGAAGAAAACTGAAAATGATACAATTGTTGAGGTACCTACATGGTGTGCTGGTTGCTTGCTCTTATACCAGATGAACCTGTAGCTAGGAATTAGAATGCAGTGAAATGTAATGAAGTCATGTTTCTAATATATCTAACCTGAATTCACAAAACATGGTGTGAATGTGCATGTATATAATGTAGATTGCTAATATAGAGAGGTGTCATGAGCAAAATTATAGTCACAAAATTAAGCAAACCCAACAAAGAATCATGTTTCAGGAGTTGATTCTGGTTGTGCAGGTGACAAGACAGGACTGGCCACTTCCAGCCCAGCTCTTGAGAAGGACAGGTTGAAAGAGAAGAGATGAAAGAAATAAGTTGTTCTCATAACCATACTCCTGAGAGGATCCCAGGGATGTGGGATTTCTTGGGCTGATGTGAAAGATGATGTTTGTGTCACAAACAACATTGTATCCCAGTAAAACATCTACTGAAATACAAACTTCTTACAGGAATGGTTTGAGCTGGCCCTAAGCAATCATCCATCTCTATTTTATTTCTTTCATCACATGTTTCTTACCTACTGAGGAGTAATGTGTCATTTGTTGTCATTACCAAGTCTTTAGGCTTCTCAAAAGAGCTTCCTAATGTCTATAAAACACAGGCTCAACAGAATTAAAGTGAATAGTGGATATATTTTAAACCAAAAAAAAATAGTTACACCTGAGTTATAAACCTTTGAAATATAATATTCATTTAAAAAAGGCTTACAGACACCTAACTGAAGTGGCATTTGTAGCTGCCTTTATAACAAGAAGCTGAGCTAAAATTCAGAAATGTATTACAAATGATGTCAAATACAAATAATACTGCTAAGGTATCAAGTTGAAAAATGGACAAGAAACTGCTAAAGATTGGTTTTAACACTTGTAAACTAAAATAGTGGGCAAACCTAGAGGCAAAGGGTTCCTGGTCTAATTATACATTGTGTAAAAATTAAAATTTAATGTTTGATATACAGTTAAAATATCTGAAAATATATGAATTCTTGCATATGAATGTTTATATTTATGATTATATATTTTCTATATGTGCATATATTTATAGATACAAACACATATAGAACATACTATATAACTTCAAATTTCTCTTATTTTTCATCTACAAAACTAATGGCAAATTATTTCTTTTTGTTCTTCTCACAGCTGAATTTTTATTCCTCTTGTGGGGTGTTTATCTCTGCTATGCAGTGCGGACAGTCCCATCAGCATTTCATGAGCCACGTTATATGACTGTTGCAGTTCACAATGAGCTCATTATCTCTGCTATATTCCATATAATTAGGCAAGTGATCTGTAGCTCTAGTATTTAACTTTGTCTTTCAGGTTTCCCGTGCTGCAATTTAAAATGGGTAAACTGGATACTATGAATAATGACAGAACTTCATAAATATTTTAATCTGCAAGTTAAGGAATTTTCAAAACTAATGTTCTCTTAGAACTGGAAAATACGTTTAATCAACTTTTTTAATCATGTGTTTTGTTTTTTCACTATTGCTAGTTTACATGTTATTTATGTCAATTGAATCAAAATTCAATATATATAATGAATTAGATTTAGCAGAACTATAGTCCATCTTAATTCACTTACCCAGCACACATTGGTTAGTATCTCCAAAAAACCTGGCAATTAATTACATGTGAATTCTCCCTGCTGTACAACACAGAAACAAAATCCCGGATTTGAAATAATTATATTGGGTTGTGCATGTAGCATAGTGGTTTATATGCTGGATAAAAAAAATCAATAATAATATCCTGCTTGTGTATGTAATATAACAAAATAATATTATATATAATATAATATTAGAACAAGTATGTATGAAAAGTCATGTTTTATAAGGATTATAATGCTTCTTGAATTTAATTGAGGGAAATTGTAGTAACAGTAACAAAAAATTAGGGGTCTTTGCTACAACTATGAGAGTGATCGAATTTGGCTTTGCAGAATTTTCTCAGCAGAAATAAAATTGTCCTAGAAAATTCAAAATATTGGGATAATCTACAGATTGTCTATATTATGTGAGATTCTTATATCTTTTATCATCTCCTTTCCTTTGCCTCCTTTTTTTGTTTCCTAGACAGCCTCATCCATTCTTAAGGTCTCTTATTATCTCTGTGTTGACCACTCTCAAATCCACCTCTGCTCCTCTCACCAGACTCTTGTCTCTTGCTGCCTTTCTTGTCTTCCTAGATCAGTGCTTCTCAAACTGTGCTCTGCGGAGCCCCAGAGCTCTGTGAGACATCTCCAGTACTCTGCGAGGTTGAGAAACTGGAAACATCGATAGGTACAACACATACAGTCAGTGGACTGCTGGGGCTCCGCATAAATTTTTACGCATATAAGGGGCTCCAGAGCCCAAAAAATTGAGAACCACTGTCCTAGATGATTCGCAGTTGCCTTAAACCAACACAGAGAAAAAACAAATTTCTCATCTTTTCTTCTAAACTCTCTTCCCTGCCCATTTCCTTCTTCATAAATGACAACTCTGCCGTGCCACTCAAGTATGGAGTGTATGGAATTCCCTCTATTCTATTCTATTCTATTCTATTCTATTCTATTCTATTCTATATAAAGTGATAAGTAACAGTCAGCATGGATTTGTCAAACAAATGATATCAAACCAACCTGATAGCTTTCTTTGGCAAGGTAACAAGTCTTTTGGATAGGGGGATGTGGTTGATGTGGTATATCTAGACTTTAGTAAGGCATTGGATATATTCTCATATGACCTTCTCATTAACAAACAAGAGAGTTACTATAAAGTGGGTACATAATTGGTTGAATAACCATTCCCAAATGAGTTATAATCAATGGTTGATGGTCATGCTAGATCAGTTTTGGGTCCAATTCTGTTCATTATTTTCATCAGTGATTTAGATAGTAGACTTAAAAAATGTGCAGATGATACCAAGTTGGGAAAGGTTGCAAGTGCTTTGGAAGTTAGGGTTATATTCATAATGATTTGGAAAAACTAGAGAAATGGTCTGAGGTAAATAGGATGAAGTTCAATAAGGACAAATGCAAAGTACTCCACTTAGAAAGGAACAATCATTTGCACACACAGGGTATGTCTACACAGCAAAGTTATTTCAAAATAACTTTCCTAGCATCTATACAGCCAAACCGCTATTTCAAAATAAATTCAAAAAAGTGGAGGACTTATTTTGAATTTGGTAAACCTCATTCTATGAGGAATAACACCAAATTTGAAACAGCTATTTCGAAATAAGTTCTGAGTAGACACTTATTTCGAAATAGGGGGCCTCCAGCCTTCCCAGGGTGCCCTGGTGGCAACTGCAGCCTCAACCAAGAACACTTCTCTCCCTCCCCCACTTCCCTGGAGACCTTAAAGGGGTAGACTCTGGCCACAGTGCCTGTATCAGCTCCAAGCCTGCCAGCCCAGAGCCAGCAGTCATTGCCCCTGACTCATTAGCCCCAAAACATAAGCCAGCAAGCCACTGGCAGCCAGCCCTCCACTGCTCCCCAGGAGCAGTCTGCCAGCTCCCAGGAGCCTGCCAGGGCCCAGAGAAGGCGGGCGCCTTCCTGGTCCAGGGTGGAGATCATGAACCTTGTTCAGGTTTGAGGGGGAAGCCCCCAACATCCATGATCTCCGCACTAGATGGAGGCATGCAGTTGTCTACGGCAGGATAGCTGCCAGCCTAGCCACCAAAGGCCACATGCGAACCCAGGAGCAGGTTTGCATGACAATCAAGTTGGTCCGGCGAGACTCCCAACCCTGAGCTCTGAGCTTCCTCTTCCCCTTCTTCCCCTTGCTTCCCCCTTCCAGCTCCCCCCTCCCAGGTTTCCCCTTCCCTTCTCCCATCCTCTCTTCTCCCCTCTCCCCCCTCCTTTCCCCAGTCTCACCAGAGTTTCATTCCCTCTCCTCCCCCCTCAGTTTTGTTAAATAAAGAGAGTTTGTGTTCATGAAAATACATGTATTTTATTTGACTTCAGAATGGGGGGTTAGGGAGGAGTAAGTGGAAGGACCTGAGGGAGGAATGAGGCACAAGCCCCCAGTGAGGCAGACCAGGGAGGCTCTTAGTGCTCCTCAGGGTAGAAGCTCTCCCCTGGGCCTCCTGGATACTGACAGCCCCCCGATGGACCTCCCGGATGGCAGCTTTCAGAAAGTGTAGCCAGGCTTGCAGGAATGCATCCAAGAGAAGCACCAGAGTGCCATGGAGCAGCTCTGGCTCCATGTTACAGCGTGCTGTGGTGTCCTGAGTAAGGGCAACCAGAGCACGCAGAGACAAAATGCTTTGCTGTCCCTCGTCAAGGTAGACAAGCAAGCAGGGAAACCTGAGAACTGACTGTCCAGGGCAGGGGGGTCCTTTTAAGCACAGACCTGTTAGCCTCAGGCAGCAGCCCCACACAGTAAGTCCTGACCTGGTGCCCTGCTGGAACTGGTTCCGGCCAGCCTTAAATGCAATTCAGAGTCCACTCAGTGTGGACACACTATTTTGAAATAGCAAAAAGCTATTTTGAAATGCATTTTGTGTGGAGACGCTTTATTTCAAAATAAGATATTTATTCGCAATAACACTATAGTGTAGACATACCCACACAGAATGGGAAATTACTGTCTAGGAAGGTGTATTGCAGAAAGGGATCTAGGGTATGTCAACACTAGCTCGTTAATTAGAACTAGGTAGGCAAATGAGGCAACAGGAGTTGCAAATGAAGCCCGGGATTTAAATATCCCGGGCTTTATTTGCATGTTCCTGTCCGGTCGCCATTTTGAAATTTCACTAGCCCAAACTCACTGCCGCGCGGCTACATGCGGCAATGAAACATTAATTCGGACTAAGTGCTTAAGGATGACTGGATGGGAACATGCAAATAAAGCCCGGGATATTTAAATCCCGGGCTTCATTTGCAACTCCGGTCGCCTCATTTGCCCACCTAGCTCGAATTAACGAGCTAGTGTAAACATACCCCTAGAGGTTATAGGTAAATATGTGTGACAGTCTTGCAAAAAAAGTAAACATTTGGGAATGCATAGGCAGGAGTGTTTTAAACAGGACATGAGAAATATTCTTCCAGTTCTGGGTGCTATATTTTAATAAAGATGTGGACAAATTGGAGAAGGTTCAGAGAAGAAAAAAATGAATAAAGGTCTAGAAAACATAACCTCTGAGGAAAGACTGAAAGAACTGGGTTTGTTTTGTCTGGAAAAGAGACAGTCAAGAGGGGACATGATAAAAGCATTCAAGTACCTAAATGGTTGTTGTAAGGAGGAAGGATTAAAATTATCCCCCTTAATTCCTGATGATAGGACAAGAAACAATTGGCTTAAATTGCAGCAAGCAGGGTTTAGGATGGACGTTAGGAAAAACTTCCTCTCACGGTGGTTAAACACTGGGATAAATTGCCGACGGATGTTGTGGAATCTCCATCATTGGAGATATTTAAGAGCAGGTTAGGCAAACACCTGTCAGGGATGGTCTAGATGATAATTGGTCTTGCAATGAGTGCAGGGGACTGGATTTAATGACCTCTTGAGGTTCCTTCCAGTTCTAAGATTCTGTGATTTTATATGTCTGATTTTCTTTCCTTTCTGATCAGCTAAACTTTTCAAAAACTCATCAGCTTTCCAAGCTTTTATTTTTTATCATTCTTATAGGCCTTGTGATGGCCATACCAGCTGTCATTTTCTGAACATGCAGTTCTGGAGACATCTTACGTCTGTCGCTGACTGGAATAGTTGCTTCTATCAGTATAAATATAGCACATTGAAAAAAAGAAAGTGGAAAGAATCCTATAAATGTGAGCTGAAAAAGGCCATTGGGGCATTTATTTTCTATCCCTGCTGGTGAAGAATTATTCCAAGTCTATTCCAGGGTATAATAATGTCTAGTGTCTTTTCCTTCCTTGCTGTTTGTTTTAGTTGCTCTGTGTTCTCTTACTGTTGGATGTATTGGCATTCTGTTGAAATAAGAGATCACATACCATAATTAAACAGGGCCAAATTAACTGGTTTGGAAAATGTAAGACCTCTTCTAAAATTTTGAACATTCCCAGAACCCAACCTAAACTAAATCTTCTTGAGATGTTTTGTGGGTTTATTTTCCTTTCCCCCTAAGTTTTGAGTACAACCCACACAGCTAAAATCCAAGAAGCATTTTCAGTGTGTGTGTGAAAAGTTGGATGCGTAAGATATCTTTGCAGCATAACTTGTTCTGATGTGATAGACACCAAAATATTTGATGATTCCAAAAGCTTAAGGTAGTTTGGATAGTTTGAGTAAAAATCAGATGAGCATCCAAATCCATTTATTTTAATGTTTGCCATTCATTGTATATAATTTCCTTTTCAAAACTTCCATACTGGAGAGCATCTCTAGGATCATCTATAGGAAACCTCTTTTTAAATAGATTTTTATTTAATTTGCCTCTGAAGTTGACCGAGTGAATCTTCCCTTTCCCATCAGTCAGTATTAACAATAGGACTAGTGATGAATGTGACGGTGCGTTGGGGGTCCCCCGTCTCTCGCACCCTGAAATGGCACAAACAGACCGCACCAGCCGGTGGAATAGAGGAAGTTTATTGCCTCTCCAGGATACAGCACAGCACAGATGTAATCTGGTCACAGAGCTGGGCTAGGATGCCTCAGGCCCCCTTGAGTGGGGGGGGGGGAGACTGGGCCCCTAAACTCCAGCCCCTTTCCCTAGGCTGTCTCCTCCAGGCTCACAGACAGCAACTAACCAACACTCTTCCAGCCCTGCCCCCCAGCCAGGGTAGCATTCCACCTTCCTTTGTTCCTCTCCATGGGGGGTGTCTGGCCATACTGGTTTGCATAGTGACTCATCCTGTTTTGCTGGGTCGTGGTACCCACAGCAGCCAGTGGGGGTTACCCCAGAGCCAGCAGCATAGAAACCAGCCAGGCACCCCCACTACGTCACAATGAACAACTCCTACTTTTTTAGGCAGCAGAAGTGAAACAATGAAGAACCCATGTTGTGGCAAACTGGGAATGGGCAACAGGGGATGGATCATTAGATGATTCTCTGATCTGTTCATTCCCTCTGAGGCATCTGGTATTGACCACTGTTGAAAGATCAGATATTGGTCTAGATAGACCTTCGATCTGACCCATTATGGCCATTCTAATGTTTCAGTTTGTTAATGGATACATAGGTGGCATCAGTTGTGGCACATGAGTACAATGGAGTAACAATGTGGTCATGGAATCCTGTGACGTTCTTCAAGTTAATAATTGCCATGCTTATGTAATGTCTTCAGACAACATCCAAACACATACAGCTTCCTTATAATGAAACAATTGACCATATGTCAAACTTGAGTGAAAATTGTCTGGGGTAGGAGACAGAACTTCTCAACAACTGGCCAGTAATCCGGAAGAGATGAGTTGAGATCAGAACAATGATTATCTGCATCTTCACAGCAAAATTCAAAATCCACTTCTTTGGGCTCTCTATCCCAAAATAACATCACAAACCACAGGCCAGGCTTTAAAAATGGGAGGAAACAGAGAAGTAATTTTGGGATTCACTCAAATGCTACAGAGATGCATCCCGTATAAGAACTTGGTATAGATAGCTAAAGTCAGAGCAATAAAATGATGACAAAATCCCTTATCCAGACAACTATACAGAAGCAAAGTCTCCACTTCATAAGGACAGAATGAATTTTGTTAGGCATATTATTCCAAGGTTGTTCAATTAGGTTACAACTGGTGCTACGTTTTATATGCTTCAACATTCTTCAAATTCAGACAAGTAACAATTCAAAGAATGAAATCCCTTTTTTGCACTTTTGGCAGTATCAATGGAAATCAAATAAATTACAGCCAATCTCATCTTTTCTTCCAGTCTGGCATTTACAAACAAACTACCTCATTGAACAGCGTAAGTAAAGGACAGACACATCAGCCCTGATCATACACAGTGGGTGGATAGAACTAGAAGGAGCTCAACCTTTTCCCCCAAAATTTGTCAGTCCAGCTCACCAGCTGCCCTTTGTATGCATGTCCAGCTTAAGGCAAAGCTTTGACATGTACCACTTGATGCTGTGGTGGGCTTCTAGCAGCAAGAGTCAATAAGTTGGAGAGGGGAGACAGACCCTGGCCAGTTCCCTGAGACAGGTCAGAGCCACTAGTGACCAGTCGGGCTTGCTCTGCAACCCCTGTCCCAGGGTCACAAGACAGGAGCTGCCACTGTCTGAGGTGAGCATGGGGCTAAGTGACCTTGCTCTCCAAATGTCCCCCGGCCTCCTTTCTGCCCTTGGCTTTGGTAGAGTGAGGCCCAGCCATGCAGGACAGAATCTATTTCTTGATCTATGGGTGAAAGAATACATCAGTCTGCTTGATTTTGGCCTCTTGCTAAAAATAATAATTAGATACCTTCAAATGTCCCTTTATTTTTTGTGCTGAGATGCAGTGCTTTGAAACAACATTGTACGCATTTTTACAAAGGCTGCGCCATAATGGATGTTCCAATAATGATTCAATTACATCTTCCAGGCAATGAGCAGCATACGACTAGAACACCACATCATGGGGCACCCGTGGCTCCACCACATATCTCTGCCCCTGCACTCTGAAGCCTATCTCCTTTTGTAGTATTGGTGGAGCCTTTTTCCCCTCCCAGCGAGACTGGGGCTGTGGCATGTGATCTCCTTATTCCTTGAGGAATAATAGCAGGGGCTCTATTCCTTTAGGGCTTGTCTACACTATAGAGAAGAACCAAACTGCCGCAGTTGATCTTCCAGGGTTTGAATTAGGAGGTCTAGTGAAGACACACTAATTCAAAGTGAGAGGGCGTTCCCTATTGGTGCCAGTAGTCCTGATCCTTACAAGGAGTAAGGGAAGTCGATGGGAGCGTGTACTCCCATTGACCTCCCACAGTGTGGACAGAACCAAAACATGATTTAAGATACTTCAACTCTAGCTATGTAATTAAGGTAGCTGGAGTTGCATATCTTAAGTAACTTTTCTCTTTAGTGTAAGCCAGGCCTTAAAGAATAAGAAAGGATTTCTCTCTTTCACAGAGTGGCAGGAGTGGCAGCCCTGGGGTATCCTAACACTTATAGTGGGGAGGCGATGGATATTGCAGGGTGCACTTGCCGTCATACCCACTGTCCCGTTGCTGCCAATTTTTCTCAGCCTATGCCTATTGCCACAATAGAATTTTCAAAAGTTACGTAAACTAAGTTTATATGAAAAATACTAGAACTGATAAAAAAATTTCCATTTTTAAATTAAATTAAGTTTTTGAAAAAATGAAATTTTGGATGAAAAATATCAAATTTTTCAATGGAAAAAATTAATCTTTTGATTGAAAACTGAAATTCCCCCCAATTATATTGCAGAAGGGAGATTATTCTTCATGGAGGTATAGTCCAACCAAGCAGCCTCGCCTCCTGTCAAGAATGGGGGTAGGAGGAACCCAAACTACAACTCCCAAACTACAACTTTGCAGAAGCATTTCCCAAATATATGGTTTTTGTTTTTAATTTTTGCTGAAAATTGTAATGTCATAGTAAGTTTCTGTGGAAAATTTGGATGAAAATTACTCTTTTGTTTGTTGAAATTTTCAATGGAAAAGCCTCCTTTTTGACCAGCTCTAATATATAACCAAATGATGACTATAATTAAGGATCCCTAGGATCACTGGCGAGGAGTCCTGTGGCACCTTATAGACTAACCGAAGTGTTGGAGCATAAGCTTTTGTGTGCAAAGACCCACTTCATCAGATGCGTGTGTGATGAAGTGGGTCTTTGCCCATGAAAGCTTATGCTCCAACACTTCAGTTAGTCTATAAGGTGCCACAGGACTCCTCGCCGCTTTTGCAGATTCAGACTAACACAGCTACCCCTCTGATACTTAGTATCACTGGAATAGCACGAAGTCCAATTGAGTTTTAGAAAAAATTCTTCCAAAATGTAAGTGTGGCCACATGTCTTCAAAGATGAGTCTGTTATATTTGTGTGCATGAACCAGCATGCTTACAAGTAATAAACAAGAAATTATGTGTGTATTATTATAACATATAAACTAATGTTTCATGCCAGACCAATGACACTAATAAAAGTATATGGTTGTTGTAAAATATTTATCTATTAAGTGGAAAAAGGTTGCACACATCATTTCTATTTGATTTTTTTTAAAACCTGCATACTGCAAGCCAGTGGTGCATCCATTCATCCATTATATTGCTTGCTATTTAAATCTTTGGGAACTTAAACAGCACACAAAATAATTACCAAATGTAGTTTAATTTAATGAATTTAATCAAATTAACTTTTCATTCACTAGCATTTGCAAAACTGTTAAGCCCTGTAGTATTTAGCTGAGAGCTCGTGCAATCAAGGCCAATTCTGTACTCCCCACTTAGTCCATCTAAACGTATATCAGTTCAGTTCTCTGTTACTGTGGCTGGCCAGTTTGTCAGTAGCATTCTGAAGCTGTGACTTAAGGACATACTGTAGTGAGGAAATGTGCCATAAAAAACAGAAGATCATGTGTTTTGTGAATAATCTAAAAAGCACAGGGCCAAATCCTCAACATGTGTAAATTATCATAGCTCAGTTGTAGTCAATGGAGATCTAAATAAATAGAATGAGAATATTTAAGTATGCTCTGTTCTTAAAAGGCATGCTTTTGTCTCCCTCTGTTCCTTTGGAGATATGATACAGGTATAAAGGATGAAAATGTAATTTTAGTTTATATCAAAGAAATACAAACATATCATTTTATCTTTAATTCAGATTACCTTCAGAAATATTAACTTTAACATGTTAAAAAAGACAAATTGCCAACACTCTGAATTTTACTTTCAGATTTAGTCTTGCCTCAAGACTTCAGTCCGATTGGATGCTAATGTTGTACTTTGCACACACGCACTTGACTGTGACAGTTACCATTGGGTTACTTCTGGTACCTAAGGTATTCTTCAATTTTTTTTCTTGTCAAGTACACAGAAAGATCAGTATAATTCTGCAGAAGCAGTTAAAGTAGCAAGTAATTAGAGGAGGAGGATTAGGATATTGGTCAGATATCATTTCAAATCTGTATTTTTAACATTCTTATCTTAAAATGCTTGGTGGAAACTCACAAATGTTTGTTTTATTTTAATATTACATTTTCAGAAGAAATTCTTGCTTTGAATATTCAATTATTTTTTTAGAATATTAACCACATTAGTCTGTAACTAAAAAAAACCCTTAAAAATCAATGATTGGTCCTGCAGCACCATAGGGATTAACAAAAATATAGATAGTGTTAGGAGGCTTCGTGAGCACAACCCACTTCAGAGCACTTCCATTTTAGGAGAATGTAATTTTAGAATGAAATTTATTGATAAAAGAACAATAAGCAAATTCCCACAAAATAGTTGTGGTAATAGTTAACTTTGTGATATTTAATGTATAAAAATCAATTATTACAACATTATAAGAAGAAAAAGACTTCTTACACAAATGTAAGGAAATTCAAAGTTTACATACTTACAATATACTTAACTCTGTCTCCATATTGCTGGCCACCTTCTGCATATGGCAGCCCTGTAGGGCTGGTCACTTGCCATACGAAATATCTAGCTGGTCTGCCTGAGTGTCTAGATTAAAGTATAATGCCAGTATCACATGAGTAATGGTTTTGCAATGCTGCTTTCGTCAGTATAACTCTACTATAACTGTTGTGAGGCCTCTGTTTGTTCAGTGTGTAAACAGGTAAAGTTGGGGCCTCTATATTGAGATTTCTAGCCTAGCAATTCAGAGAAGTTCAGATAAGCATCAAAACATAGAACTGATTTTCTCAAATGAAACTCTGAACGTTTTCAGGTTAATCCATCATTAATATAATATAATATAATATAATATAATATAATATAATATAATATAATATAATATAATATAATATAATATAATATAATAGAAAATAATATAATATAGACATTGCTTGAATCCAGGTTTGTAAAATGATACCTGGAGAATAGTTGTACCCTTATGATTCTTGATTTGACCCTTATCAATGCACTAACTGCAACATCTTTTTGCCAATATGTCTTTCAGTTTTCACTCTCAAGCAATAACCCAAGAGATGACATAGCCACTGAAGCTTATGAAGATGAACTTGACATGGGTCGCTCCGGGTCCTACCTAAACAGCAGTATCAATTCAGCTTGGAGTGAGCATAGTTTGGACCCTGAGGACATTAGGGTAAATACTAAACTTTTAATTGTAATTCAGTTTTTAGATGAGTGTTCTTCTACTGAGACGCAGAAGTTTGATTTCTTTTTATTGCTCAGTTCTAGAAATACCAGATATATTTTTGGGAAAACATACTAATGTGAGCAGAGACTACGTTACTTGTTACTGCAGGAATCTCACTGGATGCTGAGTAGGCTGAAGCATCATGGCAAGAACTGTCCATCAGTTTGGGTAGAGAGGCTCATCAGTTTTGAAGCACAACCAGAGCTTCGTGTCACAGTATTCATCATCTTGCTAATTTTATAAAATTTCATAAACTGATCAAAACACACCATCCTTCCTTCATGTGGAAAAAGAACACTTCTCTTACAATAGTGCTTTGACTGTACACTGCCTAAAAAGGGGGGCTGTTGTCTTTTTTATTCGATTAGTAAAGAATGCACAGTAACCTCATTTGTTTTCAGAATAAGCCTAAAAATGTAGTGTGACTATTTGATAACTATCTGTGCATGGAATATGCTGTGAGACCACATGTGATTTTTAAAAGTGGGTTTAGCTCTGAGCTTCCCTTAACAATGAAGAATGTAATCCAAGTACATGGAAGAATGACACATTCTGATGGTAGAAAAGATGCAATGAAATACTTTATTTTAGTGATTATACAACATGAGCTTAAATAGCATTAATGGAGACTGTTCATTTGATTTGATTTCTGTCATATGTGCTAGTTTTGCTGTTTGTTTTCTAGGATGAGTTGAAGAAACTGTATGCCCAGCTTGAAATCTACAAAAGGAAAAAGATGATTGCTAATAACCCACATCTCCAGAAAAAGAGGTGCTCTAAGAAAGGCTTGGGTCGCTCAATAATGAGACGGATTACTGAAATCCCTGAGACAGTCACCAGGCAGTGCTCCAGGGATGAGAAGGACCTTATGGACCACAGTGCGACAAAGAACACTGCTGTCATGAGAAAAAACCCACAGGATTCCACAAGTTATGTAAAGCCAAAGGAGGAGTCTTTGAAAAACAGAGTCTTTTCATTAAAAAAGTCCCACAGCACTTATGATCATGTTAGAGATCAAACAGAAGAGTCTAATAGCTTAACCACAGAAAGTGCTGAAGTTATAACTGCTGATAATTCACTGCTGGATTCCTTGACAGGGAAAAAATTAACAAAAAAATCTGCAGAAAAAGTTGAAGCTGTGTCCACTGAATCTGTCCCCTTAGTATGCAAATCAGTAAGTGCACACAACTTAAGTGCAGATAAGAAGCCTCTGCATCCAAGAACATCTGTGTTACAAAAATCTCTCAGTGTTATTGCTAGTGCCAAGGAAAAGACTCTAGGATTAACCGGGAAAACACAGAGCCTAGAAGAAAGCAGTAAATCCCATAAATTGCAGCAAAAGGGTAAAGAGGCCAGCAAAAAACACTCAGCCAGTGATAAAGGGGAACATAAAGATTCACATCGGAAAAACTCTACTCACACTGAGGAAACAAGGAAACCCCATAAATCTGGAATTATGAAACAACAAAGGGTTAGTCAGATAATTGCAAATCCTGATGCAGGCACAGGCAAGTCACTGCTTAAGGACAATTTTGACATAGCAGAAATTTGTCCCTGGGAGATTTACGACCAAACTCCTGATACTGTGCCTTCTGAATCGAAAGTTCAAAAACATGTGTCTATTGCTTCCTTAGAAATGGAGAAAAATCATACTTCCCAGCCAAAGGGCAAATCCCA
Source organism: Pelodiscus sinensis (assembly GCF_049634645.1). Lineage (NCBI taxonomy): Eukaryota > Metazoa > Chordata > Testudines > Trionychidae > Pelodiscus > Pelodiscus sinensis. The sequence goes on from NC_134712.1 coordinate 225,232,466, forward strand.
TCACAAGCTTAAGACAGCTGAAGGATATCAGCAATCAGATCAAAAGTCCTTAGAGAAGTCAGAAACATGCACTCCGGAGGCCCAAGAGCAGCATGTTTTTGAAGATGAGAAAAAACATTTAAATTCCAACTCTCAGGTCGCCCCTGGGTTTAAGAGTGAAAATGTTAATAAATATTATGCAGCAAATATTTGTGCTGAAGAATCTGAGAAATTGCCTAAAAAAGGTGCAGTGCAAACAGCTGAAAGGGAAAATCTCAATAATTTGGGAGAACAGAAAAAAAATACATCCTCCTTGCTTTCTTCTGACTCCTACAGATCGAGTAGTAACTTACAGCAAGCTTTAGCATCTAGAGCTGAAGTCTGTCCATGGGAGTTTGAAACACCAGATTTACCAAATGCAGAAAGATGTGTATCTTTATCAAACACATCTGCTTTAGGTGCAAATAAAACAGCAACACCTCAAAAATAGAGGATTTAGACTGAAAAGAGTAGCAGCACCAGGAAGAAAGACTACAGGAAGAAGGAAAGTGAGAGGGGACTAGGCCAAGAGGATCTAAAAATTCCTAAGGAGTATCACTTAACTGAAGGTATCAGGACATGTAAAAGTAGGAAATAAGCAAAATAAATTATTATTATTTTATTTATTTCTTGAGTGCCAACAATGTGATCAATGGTGTGCAAACCATGGCAGGGATATGGTACCTGCACTAAGTAGTTTACAGTCTAAACATACAGACACCTGCCTTCGCAAAACCATTTCTCCCTTACAAACAGAAAAAAAGTAAATGGCTGTAACAATGAAACAAATTCCAACTGAATTGTTCCTGAATTCCCCAAACTGGGCAAAACTTGCCCTTGGGACTTTAAAGATCCAATAAAAGTATGGCATGGAAAATGTCTTGATGGCAAAATTGGGTATAAATGAGCAGCCTCCTGAAAAGATGACTTTTTACTTTCCATATTTAACCTTGAAAGCACTGCTAACTTAATGCATCCCAAAAATACATTTTCTATAATGGTTGCTCTCATTTTCTTATACATGTATGTTTAAGTGCATTGTTGTGTCTCATATTAAAGCATTCCAGATTGTATACATTTTACAAATAACTTTGATATCATGTGACACAACAACACATTTATGCAATCTGCGGATACTCTATTGTTACTGCAGCTTACAATACCTGCTATAGACTTTTGTTTATTTACCAATTACAGTAAGCTTTCACTGGCTTTGAAAGCCATAACTTGTATGGAAAAACATTTTGGATTTTGTTGTGATTTATATTGTGAATTTTCTGTTCTACTCTCTATTATTTAAAATTATAGTTTGATACTATATTATCCAGGGTTTTTATACAAGGTAAGTTATTTATTTGGCACTTCTTTGTTAGCAATCATAGACTTTATTACTGGAGAGCAAGTCATCTGTTTAGCTGTGTATTTGGATAAGTTCAAGGACAACTTATCTGTTGTTTGTTACAAGTTTGACAAATATCATTTCTCAATACAGAATTCCTGCTTTAATCACCCATCATCAGTATATGTCTCAGTATTCCATAATGAGCATATTCTGATGAAGGAAAAGAACAAAGATGACAAAATACTTTTAGGAATTATGGTCTGTTTCACTAGCAACACACAGCTAAGGGAAATACCTTAGATTGTTTAGCGCTGATGTGTTTCCTTCTGGTGAACTTCCAAGAACTGACTCTTTAAACATTAAAAAAAAGAGAGAGAAAGAGAGATTAACCCTAATACAACACATTTTCCCCCTAAAATGCAATCAGTAGATAAAAAGAGAAGAAGAGGATGGGGCATTGCAATCCTTCCTCTAAAAATGTTTTATGTTACACAGGAGTAACATTTATAACATCATATGTTAAACACAATTAATCCCCAGTAACAACTAAGGCCCTGATCCTGCAAAGGCTCACATGTGTTTAACTTTATATAGTCAGAACAATCAGTTGAAGTCAATGAGATTTATACATGAATAAATCTTGGCATGGTCAGGACTTAAGAGGTATTGTAGAAGCTACAAGGACTAATAAATAAAGTCAGTACTAGTAGACGAGGTGCCACCTTGGCTCATTTCAATCTAGGACTTGTCGTGTACTGTTGGTATTAATGCCAGCTCTGTGCGTGGAGATGTGTATTACCCCCAAATAAAGGCAATTCCAGGTCTCCTGAAGAGTTTTCAGATTGAGAGAGATGATAGAGTTCACTGGGAAAGCCAGAAACAAGGATAACTTAATGCTGTGTTGTTCAATATATGTGTGTGTGTACTATGTACCCGATACATACAGAATAGATATATTTAATGCATATGTAGACACACATATGTAATATAAACTGACTTCTCCTGGGCCTCATAGAAATGAGGTTTGTAAGAGACTTGGGCAAACTGAAATGAGGAGGGCATTTCCTCTTCTTTGCAGAGTTGTAGGCAAAGGATTGAGCTGTGAAAAGGGAGGCTGAGAGACGGCCTCACCTCCAGCACTGGAGAAGCATTATAATTAGAGTGTGCGTGCACAGATTCTCTCTGTCCTCCCCATCCCACAAATGTTATCCAGAGCCTGAGCTGAAGCTCATTGAAGTCAATGAGAGTCTGTCTGTTGATGTCAATGGGATTAGGATCAGGCCTCTGGTTAGCAAACCCAATTTCTTCTAGGTGATATGTGGGCTTCATTCTGCCATTGCGTAGATCTCAGGGTACCACCAAGCAGATAGAGACCACCCAGAGCATGCTGAGCCCCTGCTGGAGAGACCAAATCCCATCCATGTGCCAGAATCTGCCTATGTAGCAAAGGATGCCCCTATTGATAAGCAGAGGAACACATGGCAGAGATGGGATTCTATATGGAGTCATCTCTCATCAGGCTGAGGAAAGGACGTCAGAGCCTGGCTAGTTTTCCGACAAGCCCTTTCTCCATCAGAGCTGTCTGTGTTTGGGGCCAGGATGCTTGCGGTGCAGCTCACTCACTGCCATGGCCCTTTCTGCATGATGAAATCCACACTTGCAGCTAGTGTGCACAGGGTAGGTAATAGGGTGGGGGTATCTTCTGCATTTATCCACCATCTCCCGGATCTCGTGTCCTCCGGGGTGTGATGCCATATCATGATTTCACTAGTCACTATGCTCCTTCTGCCCTCTGTGCACTCCGATGGCATTGCCTCTGCAATGCGTCAGTCATGTTTGGGTAGCTCTCCAAACCAGGCCAGCTGGAGATCCACATGTGATCCACGCAGTAGTGCTACCTGTTACACCACAGGCAAGATCAAGCCCTGTGTGTGTTACTGTATTTGTGCCAGTGCTGATTGCTTTTCCTTAGGATAGCTTATATGGGAAAAAATCATTAGCACCGAAGAAGAGGGCTAGATCCATAAGAGGTATATATTGACATATCTCTGTTGAAGTCACTGGCATAACAATGACTGTCTGACCCAGAATGGATATTTTAGTTTTACATTTGTTTCTGATACACAGAATGTTCCCTCTCTTTTAAAACATTCTCCATGTGGATTTTAGGTTTGCTCAAATCATGTACTTTAAGGCTGGTAAAACTGGAGAATTTGTTTTAAAAGCAATTACACTAATTAAGGATTGATTTCCCTGGCACATGCAGTAACGGATATTTGGGTTTCTTATCTGTTGATACTTTTGATTCTTTCAACACTTTATAAAACAAGGGGGCCAAATTTCACTGAGCTGTTATATTTCACTATGGTCCTGCTAGAAATGTTGCTTAACGACGGCAAACTGAGTTAAACCAACATGATTTTCTATCTTCCATACATTTTTCTCCACCAGCATATGTTAGCTAGATTGCTTAGTTGTCTTTTTCTGGAGTTCCATTATCATTATTCAGCCAAGAGAAATGCAACTCTAGAATTAAGATGTTTTCTAGCAGATCTGTTAAGAAGAAAGATAATAATCGCTCAGGTCACAAACATTTGCTAGGTTGTCCTTCTCAAATGCATGTGCAAGCTGCATCTCCTTTTTTTCTGAACTATGGCTCATAAATAATTAGATTTAACCAATCTTAATCTACTTGTATATTTTATGAAGGAATTATATGCTTAAAAATACAGATAATTATTCACCCATCAGCTTCGGTGGCATTACAGATATGAAAACAGATAGCACTTTTATATTTGCTCTCCTTAGGCTTTTGCATGCATTTGATGACTGGCCCGCCTGAGAACACACTGCCTTTTCACTTTTAACATTTTAGCTACTCAGAATTGTAGAGTAAATAAAGTGGTAAGTCTATTCACTTTATTCAGTAATTCTTATAAGACTATTATCTGGCAATCTACAGTATCCACCATGAAATATTTGATAGATTTATGTTGTAATGTGTCACAGCATGTAAATAATGTAACTTCTCTGCAATAAAGTACATTTATATGAAAATCTGTTTGTGGTCCATTTATATTGTATTGTAAAGTCATCACTGACTCAAACTGAACTTTTTTTTCTGATCTGGTTTATAATTGGTCTGAGGTAAACAGGATGAAGTTTAATAAGGACAAATGCAGTTTCATACATACAGAATGGGAAGTGACTCTAGGAAGGAGTACTGCAGAAAGGGATCTAGGGGTCATAGTGGACCACAAGCTAAATATGTATCAACAATTGCAAAAAAAAGAAAACATGATTCTGGGATGCATTAACTGGCATGTTGGAGCAAGTCACAATAAGTGATTCTTTGGTTCTACTCTGTGCTGATTAGGCCTCTACTGGAGTACTGTGTCCAGTTCTGGGCTCCACATTTCAGGAAAGATGTAGAGAAATTGGAGAAGATCCAGACAAGTACAACAAAAATGATTAAAGGTCTAGAAAACATGAACTATGAGGCAAAACTTAAAGAACTGAGTTTGTTAAATTTGAAAAAGAGAAGACAGAGAGGAGAAATGGTAACAGTTTTCAAGTACCAGAAATGGTCTTACAGGGAGAAGAGAGAGAAATTATTCTCCTTGACATCTGATGATAGGACAAGAAGCAATGGGCTTAAATTGTAGCAAGGGAGCCTTAGGTTGGACATTAGGAAAAACTTCCTAACTGTCAGGGTGGTTAAACACTGAAATAAATTGTGTAGGGAGGTTGTGGAATCTTCAGCACTGGAGATAATTTAAGAGCAGTTTAGATAAACATCTATCAGGGGTGATCTAGATCGGGGTGGGCAATAAAAAAAAATGGCAGCCCACAAGGTTAGTCCCTGGTGACCACTATGTTTACGTGTGCCTCCACAGGAATCGGAGGATTGCAGCTCTGCTTGTCCGCGAATCATCATTCACGGCCAATGTGAGCAGCGAGAAGCTTCACAGACCAGGATGCCGCTTCCTGCTGCTCACATTGGCTGTGAACGGCTATTTGTGGCCAACGAGAGCTGCGGTCCTCTGATACCTGCAGAGGCACAGGTGAACATGGAGGTGGGGGACCACCACGAACTAATCCTGCAGACCAGATCCAGCCCATAGGTTGGAATTTGCCCACCCCTGATCTGGATGGTACTTGGTCATGCTATGAGGGACTGAATATGATGACCACCTCAGGTGCCTTCCAGTTCTCATATTCTATGATTCTGTGTTGTCCTTGGGGGTGAGTATGAATGTATGAAATATTTAAATACAAACTAAGTTATGTGCTTCAGTGTTTATTGTGATAATATTTGTCAGATATGTTGTTCTGTTAGAATTTTCATTGTTGTATATAGTTCCTGGGAAATTCCATTATAATTCAGCATACGGATGGAAAAGTGATGTTAATCAGTCAGATAACAAGATTAAAAGCTATTTTATCTTTCCAATCATGAACCAGTTAGGGGGATGATGCAAAAATGCTAATAGCCCTGAATAGCCAATAACTATTGGATGATGATGCTGAACTATGTTAATTAATTTTATATTATAATTAAGTATTATTAATTTTTATTACAGTATTAGTGCCTGAAGGCCAATCAAGAATGAGACCATATTGTGCTAGGCACTGCGTAAATAAAGAGTAGCAGACAGTACATTTATTTATTACTTTGCTAATCCAGAAAGCACCTATGTATTTTGTATTACCATGTTATTACCTTGTTACACTTCTGGTTCCTATCATTCAATTTTGGGAACTTACTGTACATTCTACTTAAATCTCTTGCACTCTCAGTAGGGTGTATGCATCTTCGCTTCTTTCTCTAAGCTCCTATTTGCTGCATGCGGTAAAACAGCTCCTGCATTCTACCCTAGAGTGGGCTGTATTTCAGTGGAGGGGACCTGAATGCATATGTGAATGTATAGATTTGAAAAGTGTGTGTGTGGCTTTGTCTACACATTGAGCCTATGTTTGAATAGTTATGCTAGCAGAGCCCCATAAATTAAGGTGTCCACACATCCCATTTTTAAAGGGGCAGTTCCATTTTTAAGCCCTCCTGCTGGTGTCCTGGTTTTTTCTTAAAAACGGGCAAATTGTCCATGATTGTCTGTCTCTCCCTGATTATGAGTACTGGCAGGTTCTGCTGAAGGCTGAATCCCTGTTTGCCAGCCATGCTCCCACCAGCAGTGTGTGTGTGGGGGGGGGGGAGGGAAGATCCACTAGCCAACCACGGACAAGGTGGGTAGCAGGGTGAAGATGCAGCACATGTATCTGGATGCTCCCCACGCTGTCCGTAAGTGGAGCCCCTGCTGCATGCAGGCACTCTTTCAGCAGAGTCCCGCCCCTGGTTCTGTTTCTGGCTGGCACTGTCTGCACACGGTAAGCAGCAGTGGCTGGTGAATGCAGGCAGGTGTCAGGCAGCAGCCAGTTACATATCACCTCTGCTCCGCCCCCATCAGCCCTTTATGGGTTACACTATCCTCTCCCTGTTCTGTCCCTTTGGTCTGCCTGCTCCCTGGCAGGGTGCATCCTACTCCCAGCGCTGGGTGGAGAACCAGCCCCTGATTGGAGCTGAGCCACATGTCTGGCTGGGTTTACAGAAGTCTCTGCAATCAGGTTCCCTGAGCCCTGGTGCACAGTGCTTCCTTAGGGCTTAATCCCTTCCTGCCCATTCTGGATCTGCATAGCAGGAGGTGGCTGGTTCATGTAAGTGGCCAGCACAGCCTTGAGGTGTTCACTGTCTTTCCATACCATGCACACAGGAAGGGACAAGCTGCTTCCAGCCAAGGGAGATGGGGAAGAAGAAGAGATGAGCTCTGCAAAGACATGGGCCAAGTCATCTGTTTCCCATCTCCTCCCTTGGGACTGGAGTAGCTCCCATCCCTTCCTTCCTCCATAGTGTTGTTGGCCACATTCTGGTGTAAACCCTGACAGAATAATGGGGAGAGAGAGCATGTGACCCTGTGTGCTCCCCTCCCAACCCCCCGTGTTTGTTTTCTCAGGGAGATGTGGCATGAGGGACCTGAGAGACAGGTCCATCCGAGGGCATAGAGCCAGGCAGGGCAGAGAGCAATGGACAAGGAGAGTTAGGTCAGTCAGTCACTCCTCATCCCTGTGTGAGAGAGGTGTACAGGAGTATGTGTGTGTAACCTCTCCCTGGGGAAGAGAGTTTTGGAGTAAGTGTCACTCCTACTTATGTGAACTCTAAAGTCTTAAAGATAAGAAGGTAAAAAAAAAAGACTCCAGCAATGGAGTATTTCTTTTTAACGGGTTCAACCAACTTGAAGTTAATTGGAATGTTTGTACTGCATAATTCTGATTGGTGCCGTTAAACTTGCTTAACTCCGAGTAATGTTACCAGGTGTCCCGTATTCAGCATAGGGAAATATGGTCACCTTACCTAATGTGGACTTACTGTACATTGACAGGAGTTTTTCTGCCAGTATAGTACCACCTCCTTGAACGATGTTAGCTATGAGAACAGAAGCACTCTTTTGTTGGCATACCTGCATCTACACAGAGGATTTTCTGGGCAAAGGACTGTCACTAGCCCGGGAGATTTGACACAGCTAAGCAGATATAAGTTTTAAGTGTAGACAAAGCTTGTGTGTGTGAGCTTAGGATCGTGTGTTGGCGGTATCCATAGTAAGTCATAAAAGGGTAATGTAGAATTCCAAAGCAAGTTTCAAACAAAACTATTTCAGACTTTATTTGCCTTAAAGTTCACACTTAAGAACATAAGAATGTCCATACTGGGTCAGTTCGATCTTTGGTCCATCTAGCCCAGTATCCTGTCTGCTGACAGTGGCCAATACCAGATGCCCCAGAGGTAATCCTCATGTGATCCCTCCCTTGTCACCCACCTCCAGAGAAACAGAGGCTAGGGATACCATTCCTACCCATCCTGGCTAATAGCCATTGATGGACCTAACCTCTATGAATCTATCTAGCTCTTTTTTGAACCCTGTTAAAGTCCTAGTCTTCACACATCCTCTGGAAAGGAGTTCCACAGGTTGACTGTGTGCTGAGTGAAGAAAAACTTCCTTTGTTTGTTTTGAACCTGCTGCCTATTCATTTCATTTGGTGACCCCTAGTTCTTATATTGTGGGAATAAGTAAATATCTTTACCTTATTAACTTTTTCCATACCACTCATGATTTTATAGACCTCTATCATATCCCTTTAGTCTCCTCTTTTCTAAGCTGAAAAGTCCCCTTTTTTAATGTCTCCTCATATGACAGCTGTTCCAAACCACAATCATTTTTGTTGCCCTTTCCTGAACTTTTTCCAATGCCAAGATATGTTTTTGTTTTTTAGATGAGGCAACCACATCTGCACATAAGTATTAAAGATGTGAGTGTACCATGGTTTTATATAGAGGAAATAAGATATTCTCTGTCTTATTCTCTATCCCTTTTTTAATGATTCCTAACCTTCATTTGTCTCCTGCCTCCTCTTTTTTTAGTGATAAAGGGAAATTCATTCAGGATAACTTTTGAAAAACCAGTGTGTGGTCAGAGGCAGTGATAGGAAAGCAGATATTACAACATGTTTTAAGTACCATATTTATAGTTTGATTCTTAGCTAGAACAGAAATTAAGTCTTTCCCAAGGCACCTAAGAGATGTAGGTGTCCAAAACCTACTGATTTCAGTGGTCTCTTTGAAGCCCTCAAACTGAGAGTTTAGATTATTGTTCTTTGTGGGATGAATCTTTGTACTGATTTTCTGTTTTGATACAAAACCTTGAGGATTTGACATACATCATATAAGAAAAATCAGACTTTCTGCTTTAAACAAACATAATTGCATTATTTCCCTGAATATTGTCTATAGGACACAGGGTTCTGAATGTTTTTAGGTTGGAAGGGCGAGACCATATTCTGATAAACCGATAATTTAGGTGAAGGTGCTGGATACCATGCCAAATGGTTCTTTGACTCTAACTGAAGGGGTTAATAAAATTCCAAATAAATATAGTTTTATTTTTCATTGGAAATGGGTTCCCAATCGGAATGTGAATGGGTGACTGGTTAACTGGTACCCAGTAAGCATCACTTGATAATGGTGATGCTTACCAGGTAACTGGTTATCTGGTACCCGGGAGCAGTCCCCTGCCCATGGCCCGCCACGTGCATGGTTGCTGGCTCCTGCTGCCTTCCAGGACCAGAGAGTCCTGGTGGAGAGCTAGTATTTGGGAGCCCTGCAGACTGGCAGGGCAATAGGAGCTTGGCGTGTGGCAGTGGGGCTGCAGGCTGGGAAGTGGAAGCACAAGTGGAGCTACTCAATAGGGCAGCAGGAGCCGGGCTCTGCAGTGAGAGCCCGGTGCAAGGAGGTTGCTGGGCTGCCAGGAGCAGCAGCAAGAGTCCCATGTGCAGAGGGCAGCAGGGGCCATTGAAAGGGGGGAGCCAGGCAGGAGGCCAGAGATTGGGCCAGGCCTGGAGGGGGCTGATGGCAGGAGGGGGCCAAAAAATGACCTTCCCAGGTGTGGCAAAATCCCTCGTCCAGGACCAGTCAGGTCTTGAGGGAGACAGACCAGGGAGATCCAACCTGTAGTGCCAAAAAAGTGGTGACGATTTTTCATAACCAAATAATCATTTTCTGGCGGGCACTAAATGGCTGCCAAATGGTAATGATTTGTAGTCACCATCACTCTGATTCATGTTCATACCTGCAACCTGAGGTGGGATCCAGAAAGGCACTTAGATGTTTCACTGCTGAGCACCACAGCATCTACAAAATTGCAGGAACAACACTGTGATTCACAAAGCCAGGTTAGGTGCCAAGGCTCCCTGTACAATGAGTCAGGAGGGAATATCTGACAGTGTGACCCAAAAGCTAGAGTCTGAAACAGAGAGTGGCCTATGTCAGCCAATAGGCAATGCCAAGGAAAGGCCTATAAGCCCTGCCTCTCTCTTGGGATTAGTTGTCTTGGTGTTCAGAGAGATCCATGGTGGTGGACCCACCCTTCCTACAGCTTTTAGCCCAATGCTTAGCACACACACCTGCGATGTGGGAAACCCAGGTTCAACTCTCGCTGCTGGGGGTCATGAGACTCTCTTCTGAGGTAGGTGCTCCAGTCACTGAGCTATGGGATAGTCTGACACAGGGCTCCCTCAATCTCTCCTGCTGAAGCTGTTCCACCGCGGATACATAATAAGAAAGTGATTGGAGAAGAGGGCACTGGCCCCTGAATTGCCCACCGCCTACATGGGTGCCTTACCCAGTGAGCAATAACACCATTCCCAGTCTCACTGACCTGGGGAATTCAATGGATCACAGTGAGGCCAAACAGAGAATTGGGCACCTAAACCCAAGACTTAAGCAGAGGTGGAGAGTAACTAAGTAGAAATACTTCCTTACACTACTCAAGTACATTTTTTCAGTATTTGTACTTTACTCAAGTAATTTATTTTTGTGATACTTTGACTTTTACTCAAGTAGTTTTTTTAGAAAATATTGTACTTTTTACTCCGCTACAATTTCCGGAAAGCACTTAGTTACTCACTACTGTCATCATTCTGATTTGCCTAAGCAAAGCTTCTTATCACCCAATCATCCAAAAAAAACCCAAACAAGCAGCACAATGACCCTGCCAACAATGAAGCCTTTTAATAGCCCCATTAACACCTTTTCATTCAAAAACAATATCTATGTAGGCACTGCCAGCCTGGGACCTGAACAACTAGGGCCCCTGCCCAGGGCGATGTGCTGAGGGGGTGCATTTGAATAGTCTCATGTGACCTTACCTGGGGCCAGCCAGTTAAATAGGAGGGAAACCCAGCAGCCAGGTCAGGGAGGACAGAGGCACCTCCTTTTGTCAGGTAAATCCTCTGCTCTTGTGGGAGCAACACCAGGGTGGGTGCCCAGGGCAGGAGCTCCCCATTCTCCCTGGGACAGAGGGCCCACTGTAGAAGCCCTGTGGCGAGAGGGTGGGGCTGGCTGTGCTGGAAGAAGCTCGGGATGGGCAGCTGAGTTTAATGGGGATTGACGAATTGTGTGTGTGTGCACAGCTTCCCTCTGTGTGCTGGCTGGCTGGGATTTGGAGCAACCCTGCTATCTGGATGTGTGCTAGTGTGGAGAAGCTGCTTCTGTGTATATATATATCTGAGGGAAAATATTTAATCCAGGGGTGGGGAGCCTTTTTTGGGTCAGGGGCCTCTGACCCACAGAAAAATCAGTCAGGGGCCACACACAAGTGAGAAGGGGAAAAAAACCCAGAACCCTCACTTGTGTGGCCCCCAGGTGAGAAGAAGAAAGACATTCCTCTCTCACACTAAAGCTTTGGGGTGTCCAGGCTAGTAGATTTTGTGTGCTCCAGCCTCATGGAAGGATGTCAGGAGGTTGGAGCACTGACACAGGGAGGGAAGCCCTGAGCCTCAGGATCCAGTTCCAGCATTTGAGGGAGAAGCAGCACAGTGCTGCTGTTTATCCTTGCGGTACTAGAAACTGCTCGTGAGAGAGTTTCCCCGCTGCTCCCATTGGCCAGATTTCGAGGCAACATCAGTGAGGGGTTTTTCTTTGTTTTTTGGGGGTGTTGCCTCTCACTTGGGTGACCCCTCCTGATTTTTTCTGTAGATCAGTGGCTCCCAACCCGAAAAGGGTTCCCCACCCCGATCTACAGTTTTCCAGAAGGAACATCTTCTTCATCAACAGCTATTGTTGTTTCACATACACAAGTACATATGCATATATAAAAATGCACATTGTGTGTATAAAAAATAATGGTGTCTTATAATAACTTGGGTGGTTAATCATAGATTTCTATAGGTTGGCTACTTTTTACTTCTGGATACTTGAGTACAATTAAGATACGATACTTTTGTACATTTACTCAAGTAGTTTTCCAGAAGGATACTTTGACTTTTACTTAGTTACATTTTTTTTGAAGTAGCAGTACTTTTACTCAAGTAACTTTTAGGAGTACTTTATCCACCACTGGACTTAAGCACCTTTGCGGTGTTCACTCTGACGACTTTGCTCTAAGCAGTCCCATTGGCCAATGTTTCTTAAGAAAAGGAATGTGCACATTTCAGAACCTGAGGCAATGAACCTCACCCTTTTGTCTTTCCTTTCTAGCCTTGCCTCACAGTTGGTTCGTATCAGACGCTGCCCGATTTAGCTCACACATAGGTAGTACAAAAGGCTTGGCGTTTCTGTAAAATGTCACAGGGGCTGCCTCCTCCCTTGGTCATGCTTGGCTCTGCCTTTATTTCCACTATGGGCTGGCAGCTCTATACAAGTGCTAAAGCTCTTGGCAAACAATTCGCCTTCCTGCCAAAGCCCTCTCGCTCCTGTGGAGCTGCTTTTCTGAACTCAGCCACAGAGCACACTGCAGCATGGTGCTCTTAGCCTCCTCCTGTCACTCTCTTTGTACCTTTTGAACCTTCACTTGCCATCACAATAGAACACTTCCCAGTGAGAACCCCCACCCTGAAAAATCAATAACACATTGAGGGCCAGATCCTGGTGCCTGACTGGCTTGGAGTCGTACTTTATTCCATTGGGAGTTCCACCGATTGCAATTGTGGGGCTGTCACAGGCACTTACTCAAGTAGTGCCACTGGATTTAACACCGTATGAGCAATACATCTGCACTGTGAGGCAGTGCAGTGAGAGGGGGGAAGGGCGGGGCCCGGTGGTTAAGGTTGGTCAGTTCCCAGCTCACTAGAAACTGCCTGTGTGACCTTTTGCAAGTCACATAGGGCCAGATACTAAATAGGAATTAGGCAAATCTCACAAGTCACCTCTGCATTATTTTCAGTTCTTCCCCCATCTTTCTCTGCCACAGTTCCTCAGCTACAGAACAGGGGGCATTGTCCTGCTTTGCAAGGGTGTTGTGAGGTGAGATGCGTGAAAGATTGTGAGTGGCACAAACGAGTACATTACCTCTTGCCTTGTAGATGAACTTGGATTTAATTCCTCTAACATCCTAGCTGGCATAAGTGAAATCCATACTCAGTCAAAGAGGATTATGAAATATTTGACTGGGAATTTGGAAGCTGTGGGAGCTTGGTTCAGGTAGATACCTTTGTGCTACTAGAGGCTAAATCATGACCCTATGCCTTAAAGTTTTTCTTAACAAAGAAAATAAAAGCTGTGCAAACCATCCACTCACCTGTCCTCTTTACATATGACCGTCTGGGTGCCTCCACAGTCATTTAAATATGGGAAATAAAAGCCCTGCAATTTTAAACTGTGTGATCTGGGGGTTCCTTTGCCTGCTTTTACAGTTGCATATTTTATAATGCCATGCCATTGTACACATGCGGAGCAAGTTCTCCAAATACCACACAAAGGCCATTGGGATCCTCTTGGATATTTACATCTGCAGCATCTGCCAGCTACAATTTCATAAACCTATTTAATTTTGTCATTTTTCATTTCTCTTTGATTCCGGGGAGGCGGACAAATGCAAATAAAACCTGTCAAAGCCTCCTTCTTTTAAAATCCCTATCTGAACATCTGAGCTAGGTAAACAGAGCTGAGAGTGCTCAGAGAATACATAAATAGTGGCACAAAGCACAGATAAGGAATCTATAATTGGAAATAATGTTATTTGTGCTTAATGTCACCTTCAATATGAGCTTAGGGTTTACTTGGAAGGCAGCTTCTCAACATGTCAGTTTCCTGATCCACCCTTTTCCCAGTCTTGATTGGTGTTCTTCAAGGAGCTGCCCTATGTCCCTTTATTTTCCTTATAACCAAACACCTAGAGGAGCTCAGGTGCTTGCCCACTCATGTTACAGTCTCTGCACTGGAGGCTTCCAAGCCTACTGTTTCACTCAATTAAAATCCCTTCTTGCTGCTGTTCTCTTGCTCATAGCTTGTCTTGGATGTCCTGCTACCAGTGCCAGCTGGACATGCTTAAAATAAAACTCCCTTGGTGGCATTTTCAAAAGCCCCTATCTGACTTTGTCAAACAAATCACATTGAAAGTAAATGGGGCTTGTTCTCTAAAGTCCATTGGAGCTTTTGAAAAATCCTCCCCCTATTTTCCCTCCCTCACAGAGCCCTAATCCCTTTCTCCTTCCCTTTTCGCTCCTAGTTTCACCTCTCCACCATCCTTTCAGTCATTCAGACTGACAACCTTGGTGTTATATTTTCCTGCCCTGTCTCTATTAGCCTCCCATTCATACTGTTGCTAAATCTTGCTGGTTCTTGCCATGACCATAGTTTCAAAATCTATAATAATGTCTCCATCCCCACCGCAAAAGCTCTGAACCTCACCTTGACTTAACTCTTATATGCAGAGACAATATAAAGGGTATTGTCTAATATTCTGAACCCAGGGGAATGTTGTTGTGATGTTTCATCTGCCATAACAACAGAGAAAACACTGACATGAAACAATGGAAATATTAGAGCTGTCGGACCTCATGTTACCTGATCACAGTTCAGCCAAAATGCCCGACGGTGATTAAAAATATCCTTAAAGAGGAATTGTATTGACTGGAGAGTTTACTTGATCAAACCCACAGGCTTCTTATTAAGTGATGAGAAAAATCATGTACAAAAATGAACTTTCTGCTCCAGTTGGTTCAAATATATATTGCCAGAAGGAACACAAAAAAATAGATGTCACGGGTTTACTCATTGGATAACTCATAAAAGAAGGAATTTGTCTGTTTCTTTATTTCCATTGTGTTTGAAATTAAGAAACCTGGGCATTGAATAATTTCATCACCATTATAAAAGAGTATATAGTAGACTAACCACATGACTAATGATACCCGTGAGTTGTTCAGGCATACGCATCTCAGTTACAGTACCTAGCTACAGTAGTCATCTCAGGAAAAGCTGGAACTAGAGGTCAGCTCCAGGTTGTATTGTAATTACTTTTATTTTTATTTTTCCATTCATACATCATCTATACATTTTATTTTTACACATTTTTCATGTTAGCTTAATACAAAAACAAGCTTTTATTTAGACCAGAAGTTCTCAAACTGTGCTCCGAACTCCATTCAGGTAGACTGAAGAAAGATTATATTATTTTTTTATAAAGTGTTCTTATCCAAAGCACTTTACAATAGTTTGCTAATGGTATAAACAATGTTTGGAAAGATCATTAAGTTGTCCTCCGAGATCCTCAGCAATTTTCAAGTGGTCTGTGGGAAAAAAAAGACTACAAAAACAATCAAGCTACTTCACTTTATTTTAATTTACTTCTCATTACTTGTAGTATAGGAGGAAGATGAAGAAAAAAGAATGAAAACGGGAGGGGCAGGAACAGTGAATGTTCTTTTTCTTCTCTGAGTCTCCAGAGGGCCCCCAAAAATGAAGCTGAGTACAGGGCCCCACCAAGTCTAAATCTGCCACTGCTCTGCTCCCTACCACCTAGCCCTTGCTGTGTGACAGGTTCCCCCTTCTCTGCCTTTTAGTCCTTTTACCAAATCACTGGTGCCTCTCCCAAATTATAAGCCTGAAATGACTGGCTGGCCAATGCCTCATCCCCTCTACTTCATTGTTTTCCCTGTGATGTCCCTCAGGCTGCTTCTGTGCAGCTCTGTGCTGAGGTGCTGAACCTATGCTCTCATTGGTCAAGTCTTTAGCCCTGAAAGGGACTGAGAAGGCAGCCTGTGAACATGTTCTGATCTCAGCCTTGCTCTCAGCTTTTGATGAAGGGAGAAGCGTTCTTAGGGTATGTCTACACTGCATGCTTATTTCAAAATAAGCTATTCCAGAAGAGTTATTCCAAAATAGCTTAATTTGAAATAGCACATCTATACTGCAAGGAAGCCTCAAAATTAGTCTGAGGCAGCCTTCTCTAATGTAGACATGCTATCTCGATTTAGAGCCCCAGGAGGCACTGGAGGGGAATAACTAAGAATGGCCCTGCTGAGGGGCTATTTCGAAATAGCAGCAGTGGAGAGTCTTACACGCCTTATTTTGAAATAGCTATTTCGGAATAGGCATTATTCCTTGTAGAATGAGGTTTACAGATTTCGGAATAAGCCGTTCGTTATTTCACAATTATTTCCAACTAATGGAATGACTGTATAGATGCTTGTATTGTTATTTCGAAATAATGCTAGTTATCTTGAAATAATGGTGCAGTGTAGATGCACCCTTAGGAACTAGGTCGCAGCAGCCTGCCCCTCCTTCCATTTACTGTAGCATGACAGCAGCTAGACTCTGTCATGACTAGACTCTTCTCTCCCACAACACACCCCCTCTATGTTTCCCTTATGCTGCTGGTGGGAAGGAGGGAAAATGCAACATCTGCCATGAAAGAGGTTTGCTTTAAAGAAGAAAAGGAGAGGTGAATTATTTGGTAGGCTGATCCCCTTACGCCCTGATTAACAGCCCACAACTGACATAGCCAGTCACAGCGGTTTGGTAGGCTTTGATAAGCTTCTTTAATAACATGACCAGGCTATAACACTCCCTGCTGAATGCAAAATTGTTTTCCCAGAATATAGTTAGATCAGATTAATGCTGAATAATGAATTACAATGATTATCTTCATAAGAGTTTAGTAACAGTTCTTAATGCATTTTCAGCATTGTGTGAAAGCTGTGTAGTCATTTCTCTTAATTATAACCATATTTTATTTTTCTTGCTTGAAATTTATTAGAAATAATGCCTCTGCGTTCATTTGTTTACTTTTAATCTTCGGGTTTTGATAAAATTCAGAAAAGTTCTGTTGCGTTTTGAATGAAAGTTGCACTAATGCAGTGAATTTAGTGATGAGCTAATAATGAAATTGTTCTTACCAGCACAATTATGCTGTGTTGCTTCCCGATTGTATTAGCTCTCTCTATATTGCAGTCAAACCCCTCATGCTGACCTCTACAGTCTTGCCTCTTCCTACATCCTGACTGTCACCACTCCTCACTCCTGGATAACCCTGTTCCCGCAGAGAACATAAGAATAGCCATAATGGGTCAGACCAAAGGTCCATCTAACCCAGTATCCTGTCTCCCGACAGTGTCCAATGCCAGATGCCCCAGAGGGAGGGATCACAACAGGTAATCCTCATGTGATTCCTCTGCTGTCACTTTGATGCTCCTTCCCCTGCTTCTCCCACAAATAATTCATGAGTTCTCCCATTCTGCCCCATATGAATATCTAAATATATGGATTATTGAGCTGAAATACATACTGGCTACATCTAGACTGGCATGATTTTCCGCAAATGCTTTTAACGGAAAAGTTTTTCCATTAAAAGCATTTGTGGAAAAGAGTGTCTAGATTGGCACGGACGCTTTTCCGCAAAAGCACTTTTTTCGGAAAAGCGTCCATGCCAATCTAGACGTTCTTTTCTGCAAAAAAGCCCCGATCGCCATTTTCGTGATTGGGGCTTTTTTGCACAAAACAAATCTGAGCTGTCTACACTAGCCCTTTTGCCCGAACAGGAGCAGCATAATATTTCCGCAAGAAGCACTGATTTCTTACATGAGATCGTCAGTGTTCTTGTGGAAATTCAAGCGTCCAGTGTAGACAGCTTTTGCGGAAAAACTTGCCAGTCTAGACACAACCACTGAGTATTCTCATTATCTTCCTTGAAATTCCTTTTCAAAAATCATCTGCCTGTCTTTAATCTATTTCCTAAATGCCGCTCATAAATACTGAGGTATTTAGTTAATTGATTTAAAAAATATCCTTAAGGACTCATATGATGCCATATACTGACAATGACTCTAGACCAAATGTTGGGATGCTACCTCCGTTTCAAGGTGCAAATTCACCTGGAGGAACATTCCCTGCAAATCTCTGGGCCACTGTTTAACTGAATGTGTAAGGTGGCACTCAGTCCATGTGTATTCAATAAATGCCACTATATGTGACTCAGAGAGAAGAAAAAGGCATCAGTGGGTGATTGTTTGAGTTACATATGCTAGAGTGACTCATTAAATCTTGTTCTCCTTACAAGACCTTCAGACAAATGAGTATGAGAAATCAAATTTTCTCTAAGAACTCATTAAAAATAAAGAGCCAGTTTGTCATGTAGAACTATTTTGCAGGTTATGACTGCAAACTACTTGTAGTTGTGCTGTAATTGTCCGAAAGCCAGACAATTCAGCCTCATTTTAAATCTAAAAGAAAGCTGAAAAATTGAAAGTAAAGAACATAAGAACGGCCATACTGAGTCAGACCAAAGGTCCATCCAGCCCAATATCCTGTCCTTCAACAGTGGCCAATGCCCAGTGCCCCAGAGGGAGTGAACAGGACAGGTAAACATCAAATGATCCATCCTCTGTCACCCAGAGGCTAAGGACACCATTCTTACCCAACCTGGCCAATAGCCATTGTTGGACCTATTCTCCATGCATTTATCTTGTACTTTGTTTAACCCCGTTAAAGTCCTGGCCTTCACAACATCCTATGCCAAGAAGTTCCATAGGTTGACTGTGCATTGTGTGAAGAAATATTTCCTTTTTTTGTTTGTTTTTAGCCTGCTACCTATTAATTTCTTTCAGTGACTCCTAGTTCTTGTGTTATGGGAGCAAGTAAATAACTTTTCCTTATTTACTTTCTCCACAGCAGTCAGGACTTTACAGAGCTCTATCATATTTCCCCTTAGTCTCTTCTTTTCTAAACTAAAAAATCCCAGTCTTTTTAATCTCTTCTCATACGGCAGCTGTTCCAAACCCAAATCATTTTTGTTGCCCTTTCTTGAACTTTTTCCAATGCCAAGATATCTTTTTCTGAGATGAGGCAACCACATCTGCACATAAGTACTAAAAATGTGAGTGTACCATGGATTTATGTAGCAGCAATAAGCTATTCTCTGTTTTATTCTCTGTCCCTCTCTTAATGATTCCTAACATTCTGTTTGCTTTTTTGACCTCTGCAGCACATTCACTGGATGTTTTCAGAGAACTACCCACAATGACTTCAAGATCTCTCTTAAGTGGTAATAGCTAATTTAGTCCCCATCATTTTATACATATTGTGGGGACTATATGCATACATATATGCATTACTTTGCATTTATCAACATTAAAAATCATTTGCCATTTTGTTACTCAATTACTTCGTTTTGTGAGATCTTTTTGAAGCTCTTCATAATCTACTTTGGTCTTAACTACCTTGCGCAGTTTAGTATCATCTGCAACATTTGCCACCTCACTGTTTACCTCTTTCTCCAGATACTTTATGAATATGTTAGGTCCTAGTACAGACTCCTGTGGAACACCACTAATATCTCTCTCCATTCTGAAAACTGACTATTTATTCCTACCCTTTGTTTCCTGTCCTTTGAACAGTTATCAGTCCATGAGAGAACCTTCCCTCTTGTCCCATAACAGCTTACTTTGCTGTTTGGTGAAGGAACAGCTTACTTAAAGCCTATGGTGAGGGAACTTGTCAAAGGTTTTCTGGAAATCTCAGTGCACTATATACACTGGATCCTCCTGGTCTACATGTTTGTTGGCCGCCTCAAAGAATCCTAGTGATTAGCGAGGCATGATTTTCCTTTATAAAAACCATGTTGATTTTTCCCCAACAAATTATTTGGCCCCACTGGTTGTTTAGCAGGCTTCCTGCTTCTGATGTATAAAAGTTTTGTTATTCCTTTTTTGAAATTTTAGCTAGCTGTTCTTCTCATTCCTTTTTGACATTCCTAATTATATTTTACACTTCATTTGACAGAGTTTATGCTCCCTTCTATTTTCTTCACTAGGATTTAACTTCCACTTTTTAAACAATGCCTTTTTATCTCTCACTGCTTCTTTTACTTGGCTGTTAAGCCACAGTGGCACTTTTTTGGTTGTCTTACTGTATTTTTTAATTTGGAGTATACATTTAAATTGAGCCTCACTTGCGGTGTCTGAAAAGTTTCCCCACAGCTTGCAGGAATTTTACTTTTTTCACTATATCTTTTCATTTCCGTTTAACCAGCATCCTCATTTTGTGTAGTTCCCCTTTCTGAAATTAAATGCCATGATGTTGGGCTGCTGAGGTGTTTTTCCCATGACAGGGATGTTAAATTTAATTATGGTCACTATTTCCAAGCAGACCAGCTGTAGTACCCTCTTGGACCAGATCCTGTGCTCCACTTAGGACTAAATCAAGAATTGTCTCTTCTCCTGTGGGTTCCAGAACCAACTATTCCAAGAAGCAGTCATTTAAGTTATGAAGAAACTTTATCTTCGCATTCCATCCTGAGGTGATGTGTACCCTGTCAATTGAAATCCTCCACTATTATTGAGGGGTTTTAAAATTTTGATAGCCTCTCTAATCTTCCTTAGCATTTCACAGTCACTATCATGATCCTGGTCAGGTGGTCAGTAATATATCCCTACTACTATATTCATATTATCAGAGCATGGAATTGCTACCCATAAAGTTTGATTCGTTTAAGATTTTTACTTCATTTGATTCTACACTTTCTTTCACATATAGTGCCACTTCCTCACAAGCACGACCTGTTCTGTCTCAATCTTGCAGTCTCACATGCCAATTCTTTCAGTATGCTGGAATGGAAATTATTGGGTCCCCCCAGTTTGAGCAATTATGTTCTTTAAGCTTTTCTTTCAAGTCATATGAGGCAATTTCCATTTCTAGACATGCATTTCCATCCTCATTACTGCCTTTTCATCTACTATTAACAACCTTCACTTATTTTTTAAAAAAAATGCAGTTCCATTTATGCATATGCTGTATTTTCTTACTCTGGTCTCTATGCTACCACTTTTTAACTGTTTCCCATACCTCCTGCCCTGAAGAATTTCTACATTTAGGCTACATCTACACTGCTGGCTTTGCCGGCAGAGCCTATGCAAATGAAGTGTGGATTAGTGTTTTGTTGCACTTCATTTGCATAATTTATTCAAGACGTTTTTGCGCAAGGGATTTTTGCACAAAAAAAGCAGTGTAGATGGGTTTGGTTTTTTTTGCACAAAACCCCCATTTTACACAAGATCCTTATTCAAGATCCAATATCTGGAAGGCATAATCATCTTGCACAAAACGGAGGTTTTGCGCAATCCCCCTCCCCATCCACACTGCTTTTTTTTGTGCAAAAACCCCTTGCTCAAAAATGGCTTGAATAATTATACAAATGAAGTGCAACAAAATGCTAATCCACGATTCATTTGCATAGGCTCTGTGTAGAGAAAGCCTTGGATGACAAATCAAGCTACACAAGCTGTCAAATAGTAACTGCTCCTTCATCTACAGCAGAGCTGGACAAGATGCGACCTGGGGGCCGGATCAGGTCCACCTAGCGCTTTGATACAGCCCGTGGACTGCATCTGGCTGCTCTCTCTTTATATTCTGCTGCCCGTGCCACCAAATTTCCAGGTGGTAAGTCAGGCAGTAGGATCTTATTTAAATGACTAATGGCTCCCAAACATAGTGGCCAAAGCTGTGAACCCTTAGCTGTGTTTTTAATTCATAGCCTCTGGCTCCAGACAATTCTGAAGGGAGGCTAGTCTCCAGCCCTGCCCCTTCTACGCTTCTGTGCCAGGAAAGATAATGGACCAGGTAACTAAACAATTCATCTGCAAACATCTGGAAAAAAAATAAGGTGATAGGTAACAGCCAGCATGGATTTGTAAAGAAGAAATCATGCCAAACCTATCTGATAGCTTTCCTTGACAGCACAACAATTCTTGTAGATAAAGCAGAAGTGGTGGATACCTAGCTTTAGTAAGGCATTTGATACGGCTTCATATGACCTTCTTATCAATAAACTAGGCAAATACAAATTAGGGCATGTCTATAGCAACATTATTTTAAAATAACTAGCGTTATTTTGAAATAACTTACTCAATATCTACATAGCAGGAAGTTATCCAAAATAATGTTGAAATACTGTCAAGCTGGAGGACTTCTTACTCTGACTCCTGTAACCCTCATTGCAGGAGGAGTAAGGGAAGTCAGAGGAAGAGTGCTCTGTTTCAGAATAAGTGCTGTGTAGATACTCCCAATTTCAAAATAAGCTATGCAATTGATGTAGCTCAATTTGCATAGCTTATTGTTAGTTAAGCCCTGCTGTGCAGATGCACCTTAGAAGGGGCTACAATAAGGTGGGTGCATAACTGGCTGGATTTCCATTCTCAGAGAGTAGTTATTAACAATTTGCGGTCAAGCTGGAAGGGCATAACGAGTGGGGTTCCACAGGAGCTTGTTTTGGGACTGGTTCTGTTCAATATCTTCATCAGTGATTTAGATGATGACAGAGAAAATATTAAGTTTGCAGATGATACCAAGCTGGGAGGGATTACAACTGCTTTGGAGGATAGGGTCATAATTCAAAATGATCTGGATAAACTGGATAAATGGTCTGAGGCAAATAGGATGAAGTTTAATATGGACAAATGCAAAGTGCTTCACTTAGGAAGGAACAATCTGTTTCACACATATAGAAGGGGAAGTGGCTGTCTAGGAAGGAGTACAGCAGAAGGGAGTCATAGTGGACCACAAGCTAAATATGCGTCAACAATGTGACACTGTTACAAAAAAGCAAACATGATTCTGGGATGCATTAACAGGAGTATTGTGAGCAAGACACAAGAAATCATTCTTCCGCTCTACTCTGCATGGATTAGGCCTCAGCTGGAATATTATATCCAGTTCTGGGCACCACATTTCAAGAAAGATGTGGAGAAACTGGAGAGCGTCTAGAGAAGACCAACAAAAATGATTAAAAGTCTAAAAAACATGAGGTATGAGTCAAGGCTGAAAGAATTGGGCTTGTTTAGTTTGGGAAAGAGAAGACTGAGAGGGGACATGATAGCAGTTTTCAGGTACCTAAAATGGTGTCACAGGGAAAATGGTTCTCCTTGGCCTCTGAGGATAGGACAAGAAGCAACGGGCTTAACCTGCAGGAAGGGAGGTTTAGGTTGGACATTAGGAAAAACTTCCTAACTGTCAGGGTGGTTAAACACTGAAATAAATTGCCCAGGGGAGTTGTGGAATCTCCATCACTGGAGATATTCAAGGTTAGACAGACCTCTATCAGGGATGATATAGACAGTGCTTGGTCCTGCCATGAGGGCAGGGGACTGGACTCTATGACCTCTTGAGATCCCTTCTAGTTCTAGTATTCTATGATTCTGGTACCTCAGGCCTCGCGACTTCTTGGGGTGGATCTGTGACCACATACAGTAAACTTCCAATAATCCGGCACCTTTAGGACCTAGCGGGTGCTGGATTATCAGATATAGGAAGGGGGGGCTATGAGGAGTCTGGGGTGGGGTGGAGTGGGGGGCATGCGCCCCTCAGTGCTAGGGGACCAACCCAGCAGCTCCCCAGCTGCTCTGCCCCTGAGTTCCCCAAGTCAGCAACTGCTGAAACTGACCAGTGGCTGACTCCGGGAAGCCTGGGGAAGAGTATGCTGTGCCCCAGGCTTCCCCAAGCCAGCCGCTGCTCAGTTTCAGCAGCGGCTGAATTGTGGAAGCTGGGGGCAGAGCAGCTCCAATTGTCCGGCTGCTCGGAGCACTTCTGGGTTCCAGATGGTGCCGGACCATCAGGAGTGCCGGACCATTGGATGCCGAACCACTGGAGTTTTACTGTACCAAAATTTACTAAGTAGCCCGCCTGTAAAAATTATTGCCCACCCCTGATCTAGAGGCATATCACAGGGCTTCTGGTTCAGAGTAACCAGGCAACACTACAACTCTTAGGCTAGAAGAAAAAAAAAAGCTCATTTCTGCAGTAACAGCAAAAACTGTCCAAAAATTTGTGATTGTAACTGTTAGCAAAAGTTAAAAATGTTTCCAAGAAAGAAACATGTTTCAGAGCAAGCCAGCCACAGACTGGTAGGGGTTTCTTGCAGTGTCTTCTGTCTAGTGTTAGCTACTCTTAGAGACAAGATATTGGCCTGGTTGTACTGCTAGTTTGGCGGTTGTGTTGGGGCCATGAGTTGCTAAGCACAACCAGTTTTATTTTTAAAATATGGTACACATGTTATGTAACAGTTGCTTTTCATTCTCTAGCTTAGGTAATTATATTATGCCCATCACTGTAGTTTCTAAGCTCCTGACAATCTTGAATGAATTTTTCTGCAAAACACCACTGTGAGGTAGGAATCGCTGTTATCTTCATTTTGTAGATGGGGACCAGAGGTACAATGAAGCTAAATGACCTGTTTTTGTAGCAGATCAGGGCTTAAACCCAGATCTCCTGCAGCACTCACATGTGGTCTAACGACCAGGCCATCTTTCCTCACTAGGTTTTCTCAATATTACATAGATAATGTTGAAAATAAACCCTAATAGGAGTACAGGGGTAAAGCTGAGCAATCAAATATAACTCAGGTGATTCTAAACTGTAAGAGGCTGGGTTCTAGGAGGAGCCAATCTGCAGTGACTTCACATCAGGCCATCTGTACAAAGGCTGTCTACTAGAAAATGCCTATTGGTGCTTTGCTTGTGGTGTGCAGCTAACTCTACACTGCTCCATATAATGAGCTGCACCTAAACAGCCTAATGGATCCAGGGGAGAACTGGGGTGAAAGTCACCAGTTTACTAGCCAACGGTCATGGAGAACAGTGCACTTGTTCTCCTACTCCCATGCCACATGTCCATGGACCTTAGTGTCTGACCATCTCACACAGGTGAGCAATCCTCTGTGCACAATGGCAAGACTCTCCTGGACTTTAATGGGAACAGAATTGGATTCTTGATGCAACAACTAGCCTGGCACATAGATTGTATTTTCTACTCCATTGCCAATGTTAAATGTTGCAAACTGTAACTGTGTGCAATTTAATTAAGACAATATGCCGGCTGGGCGGCTGAGCTCCCTGACGTGGACAAAAGCCTGAACTTTTGGAATGTGTCATCTCTCAACTTCAGCTTTGCTGAGCAGGGCCTCTCATCTCCCATGTGGATCTCCCAGCATCTTATGGGAACAGCCCCTATTTTTTGTTGAAAGGGCCTCTTTGCACCTATCAGTCCCATCCAGTCTTTCAGCTGCCTTCTGTCTCTTGTCTGCCTGCTCAGAGTCCCTGGGCTCTCTGTTCTGTCTGTCTCAGCTTGAAACCTCTGACTGCTGCTGCTCATGCAGACACTCTGCTCTCCTGTTCTGCGGAGCCAACCTTGCTTGCAGTGGCACTTCCTGTCAGGGATTGACACCAGGGCCTACCCCCAGCAGCTGCTCTCATCCAGTCGCATGGGCAGCAAACCCACTGTCAGAAACAGCAAAAACATGCACTTCCCAAGCACCCCATCGTATGCTGGCCTCAATCCAGCCACCCCAGCTCTTAGCAAAACACTTCAGCATGGGCTAAACTTAGGGCCCTTGTCTAGTTCCATTCACTTCATAAGCACCTGTTTTATGTGCTTTGCTGAAGATCTGCCTAAACGGATGCTAGCGGGGACTCAGAGTCATTCTATTGATTTACTTAGGGCTATTCCTAGAGTGGGACACAACTTAGCATGAGCATGAGCATGAGTGGCAGCCCTGGGCCATGCCATGTAGAAGTATGTTTCTGATTTATTCCTGCATGTTGGATGTTTGCCCCTGTGTTGGTATTTCCAAAAAAGAGGGGAATTAGACATTTTGGTGAACTGTTGCAATTCAACTCTGTCTAGGTCACACCTGTTAGGAAAGCTACAGATCTGTGACTAGGATCTGTAGTCTTAACAAAGAGAGCGTCTGAGAAGCCAGGGAAATAAAACTTTCCCTCCCACAAGGTCATGCATTGCACTTGAGAAGTCAGGGAGAAGTCATATGATAACTTTTCACAGCCTGAGTCTCACCTATCCACCCAGGATACTGATAGTACGGAAAATGCTTTTGATTGTATTTCTAGTGCTGCTACCTTCAGTACAGTACTGAATCTGAATGTCATGCAATGTTGTTATATAAACCACTGTAATTATACTTAGTATTAAAATTAAAATAAATTACAAAGTTTCTTTTTTAATTGTAATATATACATGGATTTATTTATTGAAGTTACTATTCTTGGAAGGTAGGGAGGAGGAATGAATGCCAGGGCACCACCTACTGGTGTTTCTCTGTACATTGCAAAACTACCTGGGTATTTTGTTTTTAACACTTCTCAGTTAATTCAAGGCTCTTGCTCTATTTCCTGTAAATTCATGTTGTCACTTCTCCATAAGGGGCTACAGAAAATATTTTAATGGTGTGAATTGGGGAAGAATGGGGATTCATATAAATGCAAAATTTTACTAGTTTTTTGTGTATGAGTTTGGACCTTCTCTAGAATTTCCCTGCACTTATGGACCTTAATAATTCTTTGCTATTGTAGCACATTATAAAACCCCAAATAGCACTAAATTATCATTTCCCCATTTTGTAATTGAGGAATAAGTGGTGCAGATAAATTAAATTCACAAGTCTGCACATCCAGGCATTGGTAAGTACGAGGATTAAAACCCCAGTTTTTGGATTTCAGGCCTCTGTTTAATTGGCAGAATAATCCATCCTCCCCTGTGATTCCCAGAGGCCAAAATTTTCAGACGTGGGTGGGTGAGCAGATTTAGGGTGCTCTGAATCTAAGAGGTGCTGAGCGAACGCAGCTTCCATTGACATTGGTTAGAATGATTTAGTATTCATTGAAGAAGCTGGGCTGGATCTCATCTCTGTTTTGAGACAACACAGTTTGCTGGTTTATCTCTAGAGTGTTGTGATATCCAAAATGTAGCATTCTGGATACTAATCTCATGACAGGATTGTAGAATACAAGGATAGGCTGGGAGGGGAAAATGCCCCAAAGAGCTTGATAACTGCTAAAGATGATATAGGAAAAGGGTAAAAGGCAAATTGATTCATACTGAAGGATGCTGCACCGCATTTACTCTTTTATTCTGCACTGCATTTCTTTTCAGTTGCTGATTCTGGGCTGCAGTTGGCTAATCAGCATAAAGAGAGTTGTCTTTGCTTAGAACAAGATGTTTATAAATAGCTATATGCATTTGATTTAAGTGAACACAATACTTGTAATGGAAATACATGCAGGGAAGATGATTGCATCATCATTGATTTTTTGTAACATCAATTTACGAGATAGTCGGCGTTGATTCAAATCCAGTACATTAGCAACCCTCAGTGGACAGAATGGAGTATGACATAGGAGAGAAAGCTTCCATTTGATTGATGCTGAGCCATTGTATAGAATGTAATAAAAGATAATGCAACTTGCAAATCAAGAGGAAAAATTCACAGGAAAAATTGCAGCAGATGCTCTGTTTAATAAGCTATATTAGCTGAACAAGTTCTGCCCCCCTCCCCCCCAATACTTCCTATTTGTGATTTCTGGACAGATTTTAACCATTCAGAAAACATAAGAGATCAAGATAAGAAATTACATAAAATTAACAACAAGAGCCTGAATTGAAGTTCACTGAAGTCAATGGAAAAAACATTGATTTCAATGGGTAAAAGTCCTAATTTTGATCAATTTACTCATGCAAATAATCCTATTGAATTAAATTAGAGTATTCTCGTAAGTAATGTAAATGGAATTTGAGCTTTAATGTGCAGGGAGAACTTTATGTTCAGTATGACCTACACAATCATATAGCACTTACAGTTTGACTCTATGTGCCCTGCTAATTCCTAGGGAGTGAAATGGTATCAGCAAAATATCTTGACATCAGCCATCAAAATATATGCATAGCAAAAATGATGCATTCAAGGCAAAGAGTAGAGAAGAATCAATTGTATTCCTGTCTGTCAGAGAGCCCCTTGTCTCCTTCAGAATGTGGATTTCCCCGTTGACCCATTGCTATTACCGGACAGGGAAGAAAAGGAATTCTTACACACAATATAAACCAAGGTGCAGGGGGGGAAAAGGCGCATTGTGTATAGTTCTGGACATCTTAGAATTAAAGAAGTCATCAATGCACTGGAGAAACCAGAAACAAACTGCAACTGAAAAGGCTAAGTGGAGTAGAACTTAAGAGAAAACATTATTGACTTCGGTGGAATTTCACTCACACTAGGTCTGGATTTGGCCAGTTCTCTACAAATCAGAGGTAGGAGACAAAGAAATAGAACAATGGCTAAAATGTTCAAAAGCCCTGAAATCCCATTTTTAAAAGTGACAGGCAGAGATGTGCTTTAGTCTTATTGGAAGTCAGTGGGACTAACATTTCTAAGTGTCATTTTAAAATGGAATTCAGGTGCCTTGCTCAAATGGACATTTGCAAACATTTTATCCTCTGTCTATAAATGTCTGGGAGTTAGTAACATAGGACAGGATAAGAGATTATTTAGACTCACTGGGAATGACAACATATTGAAAGAAGCCAAACCTTAATAAGAACATCCATAAGGAAGTGTCTGTGTTTGGAGGGAGGGTTGCTATGTTTTGTTTTTGCCTTTGGAAGGAAGCTAAAAGTGATGACATTTAACCGTGAGTTTCAAAGGATGAGACTGAGTTAAGGAAAGCATATGCTGTATAGCAGGGAAAACATCATATCTGTAGGGTCCAATGAACTGTAGAATAGGCAGAGAAGTGGGTCCCCAGGGTTGTAGTTGAATTGGACAGTACTCAAGAACAGCCCTCTAATGTCAACAGGATGGACAACATTACTTAAAGCAGGGGTCTCCAACCTTTTTAAGCATGAGATTATTTTTTGAAGTGAAGTGCAATCTAGGATCTTCCTCAAACCCAAATACCCTGTCCCCACCTGTTTTGTGCCCTTCTCCAAGGCCCTACCCTTGCTCACTCCATCCTCCCACCCTTTCACCAGGCAGGGGCAGAGGGTTGAGGCACAGGCTCTGGTCTTGGGCTAAGGGATTTGGAGTGTGAGAGGGGCTCTGAGCTGACCCTGGGGCAGGGACTTGGGTTGCAGGAGGGGGTTCAGGGTGTAGGCTCTGTAAGGAAGTTTGGGTCTTGGGGGGGGGCTCAGGGCGAGGGAAGGGGTTTGGGGTATAGAGAGGGTACATGACTGGGGTAGGGGTTTGGAGCTGGCTCCAGCTGGACACCGCTTACCACAGGTGGCTCCTGGGTGGTGTTGCAGTGAGGCTAAGGTAGGCTCACCCCTGCCCTCGCCTGCACCACTCTTTAAAGCAGCCAACAACTCTTTCCATCCCAGGTCCTGTTGTCCCCCTCTCCCCATTCTGTGGAGATGGAATACAGTGTGGAAGAAGGGGCACCCTGACATCAGCGCCCCTCCTCTCCCTTCCCTGCTCTGTACCACAAGCAGGAGGCCCCCAGAAGCCGGGGGGAAGCTCCCAGGCAAAGAGCAGGAGGTGCGCAGCAGTGTGGGAAGGGGCAGCTGAAGTACTAGCACTTGACAGCCTCTTGGCCAAACCAGTCAGGATCACCGGTCAGAGGCTCCAAGATCTACCTGTAGATCCTGATCTACTGGTTCGTGACTACTGACCTAAAGGATTCTTTCCCATTTCTAGCGCAAATCTGTACATGGAAATTGTACAAATGTAACTAATACATTCTGGCTATATCAATTTCTGTCTATCTTAAACTTATCTCAGAGTGTCTGCACAAGGGGATTGCAAAGACAGAGCAAACAAAATCAGTTAAGAAATGAATTTTGTTGAATCAGTGCAACTTCTGTGTATAAACAGGCCAAATTTGAATCATTTTATGATGGTTCCAAATATTATTGTTGCAGTATGTCAAAAGATGACTCTCTTGAATGTAGCTTTACAAATTATTTTCCATAAGGTCCAAGCAAGATTCTAGACTTGGAAGAAAATACAATGGTGGTGTCGATTTTTCTGCTAGTGTGTCTCTGGTGGACCTAATAAGCAGCAAGGATGCTTGACCTCTGACTTCATCTTTCTCACTAAAGGCAGTTCTTGGGGCAGATTTACTGCCTTGGAACCAGGCAGTGGTGTTTAGATTGAGTTCCCTGAAAGAACAAATTGCCTGTGGGCCGATTATGGCCTCCTGCTCAAGAATTGGTGTATATTGTATTAAAATAAACAAGTTGTACTAACAATATACCCAGACTTTCTGTCACTGATTTATCTTCCACCAGGAAGTCAAGCTGCATGAGACCAACATCTGCTATCACTCAGCAGAAAGATGGCATTAGCTAAATGCAAGAGCAGAACCATGGTAGAAAAGCAGACTATTCATGTCACAGTGTCTCTCACATTGCTGTCCTTTTCTTATTTTTGATGACATAATGAAGATGAAAGTGGTTAATCTAATTTTTTTTTGGTTGTTTTACATTAAAATCTGCATGGTCTCCCATCAGAAACTGTATGGTCAGCTAAAGAATTGGTAGTGTAGAACATCACAGACATGGAGGCAGTCAAAATTGATTAGTTGAGACATGGGAAGGGACTTTAATTCATCCTGTTTGAAACAGAAAAAAAAACCCTTTCAAAAATGTCAAAAAAACCCATCCCACAATACCCTCTTAACTTTTCAGGCTGCCTCTTTTACACCATAAGGAAGGGGAAAGACACTTTTGTAAAACAATTGAAACACTCAGTAGTAGGGAGATGGACTGTTGTAGAGGGTCTTGTCTGGATTTTCCTGGAGGATTTTGGATCAAAACAATAAGGAGTGAAAGAATATACAACTAGGCCCTGTTCTATGTTTTCTGCCGAGCCTCTTTCATGACAAAAGTGGCAAGGAGTCCTGTGGCACCTTATAGACTAACTGAAGTGTAGGAGCATAAGCTTTCATGTGCAAAGACCCACTTCGTCAGATGCATGTAGTGAAAATTTCCAGAGGCAGGTATAAATATGCAGGCCAGAATCAGGCTGGAGATGACGAGGTGGATCCAATCAGGGAGGATAAGACCCACTTCTAGTAGCTGATCTGGAGGTGTGAATTCCAAGAGAGGAGAAGCTGCTTTTGTAGTTAGCAAGCCATTCACAGTCTTGGCTACGTCTACACTGGCCCCTTCTCCAGAAGAGGCATGCTAATTTACAACTTTGGAATAGGGAAATCCGTGGGGGATTTAAATATCCCCCGCGGGATTTAAATAAACATGGACACCGCTTTTCAAAGTAGGAATAAGAGATCCTCCGGAAAAGGGCTTTATTCCGGAGGATCGCGCCAGTCTAGACGCTCTTTTCTGGCTTTTCCCCGAGCCGGAAAAAAAGCGGCGGCCATGTTTATTTAAATCCCACGGGGGATATTTAAATCCCCCGTGGATTTCCCTATTCCAAAATTGTAAATTAGCATGCCTCTTCCGGAAAAGGGGCCAATGTAGACGTAGCCTCTTTGTTTAATCCTGAGTTGATTGTGTCAAACTTGAAGATGAACTGTAGCTTAGCAGTTTCTCTTTGAAATCTGGTCCTGAAGTTTTTTTGCTGCAGGATGGCTACCTTTAGATCTGCAATTGTGTGTCCAGGGAGTTTGACGTGTTCCCCAACAGGTTTTTGTATGTTGCCATTCCTAATATCAGATTTGTGTCCATTGATTCTTTTACGTAGGGACTGTCCAGTTTGGCCGATGTATATAGCAGTGGGGCATTGTTGGCACATGATGGCATATATTACGTTAGTAGATGTGCAGGAGAATGAACCAGTGAGCCATGCTTGTGGACAGTAAAAGTCAGCAAACGTTTTGCGGCCTGCCAGTGAATTACCCTTGCTGACCCCTGATCATAAGGCCCAAATAAAGGCTCAGATTCTCTTTTGCAACCTGGCTCCTTTCATTCTGGGCCCAACAGGATTTTCCTCTCTCCTGCCTAGGATTGTGCTGACTGTGTGAAAGAGCCCCCAGGCAACACAAAACTTAGTGTAGCCTGCTCATATGTTACAGGGTCTTCAGCCACGGTGCTCTGGGAAACTGTTTGCTGGTGATACTCCCTTGCATGCAAGGAACAGGGAAGGGTACAATAGGCTTCTGTAAAGTATGTGGGATTTGGCATAGAACTGGCTCCAGAATCAGAGAATTGCAATTTTGTCCTTTCC
Organism: Pelodiscus sinensis; assembly: GCF_049634645.1. NCBI lineage: Eukaryota > Metazoa > Chordata > Testudines > Trionychidae > Pelodiscus > Pelodiscus sinensis. The sequence goes on from NC_134712.1 coordinate 225,264,605, forward strand.
CTGCTGCCCTCTCCCAGATAATACTGTACTCGGCACAGAATCTGGCCAGAGGAATATTTCAGCCCTTTCTTTAGCTGATTGGTGGATGGGAGGTGGATTTCCCCACTTTTGGCATTTGTCACCATTGCCCAGATACTAGTAAACTTTCCTTGCCATGGATGAATCTTTATGCTTGGAAAGGTCATTTTTATTTTACTTTTGCAATGCATCACATAGTCTCAAATATAGATGTGGAGCATTTAATCATTCTTCCTCTGCCTGTCTCCATTTCAGTGGGTCAGACAACATGAAAGCCGGATCAGTGACAACCCTTGTTTGACTTTTGCAAAGCCAAAATCTGACTGAAAAATTTTCCCATCCTGAAATCCAAACTCCTTGGTTCAACTCACTTCAAGGGATTTGTGTTTTCAAACCTATTTCGAGGGGTGATAACCTCAGCGTCCTGCCCCCCTCTCCAGAGTAATACAAATTAATAAAATAATCATAAGCAGTGGTTCCCAGGGTGGATCAGGAGCAGTTTACATGCACACTAGTCATCCATCCTTTTGTCTTCATACATCTTTGGATAGGCATATGAGCACTGCACAGTCAAGGCATTATTCTTTCCCCACATGCACACGTGAACCAGATCCATCTGTTTGTCCTCCAACACCTGTGCCTTTTTTCTTTTTTGTTTTTGCAATGACAGAAATCTCTGACCCTTTCTATAGTCTCAGATATATCTATCTTATTCTGATTAATGCAATGGTGGGCAACCTGCGGACCACAGGCTGCATGTGGCACATCAGGGTTCTACTTGTAGCCTGCAAAACATTTTGTTTATCCTTGCCAATGCACAGGGTTGCCAGCTTCTGCTGGTTTCTGTCCTTGTAGTTTTTTCCTACCAGTATTACTAAAGTGACACACACATAAAGCATGTGAAGTGAGGTGCATGCTCTTTTTACATAACACTGGCTGTAAGAGCCATGTGCTCCCAAAACTGCCCTATTCTGGGAGCCCGTCTTCACTGCAACAATCCTGTAGCCCACTGAGATGAAGGACGGTCAGTCCTGTGGCCCACTCACTAGCCTACACTGTCCGTCGCTTTGCTAATGGGTGTCCATAACCTAATGATTAATGGATTTCTACAGTATCCTTATATTGCTAAATGGTCTTTGTGGGCCTGTACAAGATATTTTTCCTACAACATGTTGAATTTGGATTGTGACCACAAGGTGGCATGTGGTAGCAAGTTTCCTGCCCAGCATATACACAGCCTCTTGAAGTCAGGAGACAGCTGGTGTGTTGCTCTTTTAATTCCTCTGGTCAAGTCTAAAAGTCTGCTACAGATATAATCAGATAATCTCATTTCCTTTCTGCAGGGACCTGATATTCACTCATGGTTCTTAGAAACCCAGCCAGCTAGATTTATACAAGAAAGGGTTCTGTGGGTATGGGATATTTTAGTTGCAGAGTTCTTGGAGTCGGAGAAATATCTAAAATGTAGAGATGGCTTCATTGCTACCTCCATTCAGATTGGTGCTTTTTAACCAGAATATCTCCAGTCCATTCCTCCACTTTGGTACATTTCTCTGGAAATAGGACACAGCTCTGCATGTGCTCCTAGCATCAATAAAGGCGTATGTTTCACTCTCAGTGACTGTACCACAGTTTGGCTAAAAAAGCATAAACTGTGAGGGATGTGAGCCAAGACCCACAAATTCCACTGGGCACACACTGAGCTAGTGGCAATACAAATAAGCAAGCATTTATTTTTTCAAATAATTTGCTTGCAAGAATGCATTGCCTACAACTTTGATGAAAGCATGAACAATTTCTTTCGAAAGCTGTTCCTGGAGAAGAGAGCAAAAGAATTTCCTGTAAGTTCAGCAAAATGTTTCTTCTCTTTATGCAGTTATCCTTTTCTTCTTTCAATATAATATAAGGAGACTCTGGAATAGTTCTTCAGGTCTCTGCCATAGCTGAGGGACAGGCAGCATAGGCTTTATTTGCATCCATTTCTTCCAGTGATCCCAAGGGAAGCTGCTGGTTCTCAGCCTTTCTAGAAATCAGACTTGGATTATAATGCAGAAACAGACAACATATTCTGAGTAAAGTGCAATGTGCTGACCTCTTGTGTCAGAAACCCGTCAATTTTAATTGAAGAAGGAAGTCTGTGGATGACAGAACCTGGTCAGTGGATGATGGCAAAACATGCCTGGAGAGAAACAAAGCCAGAAGGTAAGGAACACGCCAGAAAAATATCATTGCCAGCTCATCAGCTGCACCTATGCTGAGGGCTTGATTATTGCTTTTTAGTCATTCATGACAGTTTCAGCACAGGAGATCCCACCTTTCAGCAGGCTTAAAGTTTCACAGCATCATACATTCATCTCTGGGTCTATTTGCTGGTTTCTTCTACCAGTTGTATTTATTGGGCTGCCAATGCCTAGCTGGAAGGAATCTCAGCAAAATATGCATCTGTGAATAGTGTAAGCCTCTGAGAGAACTGGTATCTGAGCATCATTTGATAGGTCTCATTTCCTTTCTGCTCACCCCTTGCAGCTGATACCCGCTCACTGAGCCAATGTGTTCCTCAGTTACACACTGCTGTAAATCTACAGAAAAATCAATGGACTTACTCCAGATTTGCAGCAGTGTAAGCAAGAACAGAATGTATGTGGCTCATTCTCTGCTAAAAGCGGCATGTTTATTGAGCTGAAGTGCAGTTTAAGAGAGGCTGTTAATTTACCCAGTGTCCTCATTAAACCTTTTATCTATACTATAGGACTATGTCTAGACTGCATCCCTCTGTTGACAGAGGGATGCAAATCAAGCACACTGAAATTGCTAATGAAGCAGGGATTTAAATATCCCATGCTTCATTAGCATAAACATGGCTGCTGCTTCTTTTTTTTTTTTTAAAGGAGCTTTTTTAAAAAAAAAAAAAAAACAGCAGTCTAGACATGGATCTGTCGAAAATAAACACTTTTCTGACAGATCCCATATTCCTCAAAAAATGAGGTTTACAGGATCTGTCCAAAAAAGGTTTATTTTCGACAGCTCCACGTCTAGAAAGCCATATTTTTCCGAAAAAGCTCCATTTTGAAAAAAAGCGGCGGCCATGTTTATGCTAATGAAGCGTGGGATATTTAAATCCCTGCTTCATTAGCAATTTCGATGTGCCTAATCTATATCTCTCTGTCGACAGAGAGGTGTAGTCTAGACACAGACTAGGTTATTAAAAGAACTTACAAGACTCCAGAATCATATTAGACTGTCACTCCAGCCACTAACAAGATTGGCAGTTCTTTATTTGGGGGTATCTGGATCTTGTATTAACAGAGTTTGACCTCTGCACAGCCGAGGTGGGAGGCACTGCTAAAGAGGAAGCAGTAATGGTTGACAGTGGATTGGAAGAAATTCTAATGATATTAATATGGATTTTAAAATATCTTTACTATTTAAGAAAGCAAAAAAGTACATTTATAAAAAAAAAATTTAAGTTAGAATGTCTCTGATTGTTTAAAAACATATTTTATGCTTTCTGCCCAGATTACTTTACATTTAATAAAACAAAACGAAATTATTTAACCTCAATTTGTAACAGTAGTCAGTGACAGTGAATACTATCCCCTTTCATGTGGATATGAATCATATAATATTGACTCAGTTTAGGTGTGTGGAAACAGGAAAAAATATCTTTTTTTCCCAGCAGCTCTGAATCTCAAACATTTATTGAACAGTTCTCTTGCTTAGTCTCTCAGGAATGCTCTTCAAAGTTGGCTTTCTAAACTTGAAACTCTGCCTCTATCAAAGTTTCTTTATTCTTTTATTCTTTTCATGACACTTCCTATCCCGCCCCCTTCTCTGCTTCCCTGCCTCCAACTCATCTTCCTAAAAACCCATCATTATGTACTGGCTTGTATTGTATGTACGCCTACCCTCTAAAGCAGTGGTTTTCAAACTACAGGTCATGACCCAATACTGGGTCATGGAATGTCAGGCACTGGGTCTTGTTGCTGCAGGGGGATCAGGTGACCAGTGGGGGTGCTAAGGCAGGCTACCTGCTGTCCTGCACCACATAGTATGCTGCTCCCCAGAAGCGGATGGTAACAGCAGGCCTGGCTCCTAGGTGGGGAGAGGGGAGAGACTACACAGGGCTCTGCACACTGCCACTGCCCTGAGCACTAACTCAACACTCCCACTGGATGGGAACCTGCTACTGGCTGCTTCTGGGGGCAGCATGATTTGTTGGGTCATGGGCAACAACAATTGTTTTCAACTGGGTCAGGAAAAAAAAGTTTGAAAATCACTGCTCTAAGGCCTGGGTGTCAAACTCTGTCACAGGAAAGGGTTTGAATCCACGTTTAATTATTTCTCATGAGTTGGGAGATATAAGTCCAGGATTTTGTATTCCCTTTAAACAACAGTAAATCTGCCACAAATGTATGATTCAGTTAGGGAATATTAGACCCTCCCAGCACTACTTTGTTTCCTTTCCATCTTCATTCTTCTGAGTCTCTATCTCTTCCTGTCTTTACATGTCTTCTCTGTTTTTCTATTGGTGATTGCTTCCATGAAGCAATTCCCAGTTCTCACCCTTCTGGGGCTTTACTCCCATCTTCTTCTTCTTCCGCTCACTAACAAGTCCAGCAGTGACTCAGCTAGTGCTGGCACTGAAGTATCATCACAGGACATCAGCGCTGATTCCCCAATGACATTCACAGGGGACGGGGACATCCACTTCTTTAGGCTGTATGCAGATAGTGATAAACATTGAGTTTATGTTCAGTTCATCTTTTCTCTGCTGCTAAGGGGGCTAGAAACTTACTTACATTTTGGTTCAGACTGAAACCTGAGATCTACATATGACATGTGAGCCACATGAATACATCATGCAGGCTGAATCCAGGCTATGGGCCATATTTTTGAGACTCCTGCTCTTATGAATGGCAACAGACCAGTTCAAGCACTGGTGAGCCATGTGGCTTGAAGTTCTAAAGGGCAGGGACGTTTGGCAGAAATGTTGCACATTTGATCATTTATGACGATCTTGCACTCTAGTGGTGGGAGAATGGGAGTATGTAAAGTAGGGGTCTGGCGGCTGGATACAGCCTCTGGCTTGCCTAGACCCAGCCCTCAGGGCTCCCTCTCCAGCATTGGAGAGCCTGTGCTGGTGCCCCAGCCTCTGTCACCCCCCCATCTCCCCGTGGGGCAGGAGCACACAAAATCTATTATCCTGAGGCCCCCATCAGTCCTGGAGTGTGGTGGGAATGTGGGGAGTATATTTCTCCTTCTCAGTTGGGGGCCGCATCAGAGAGGGTTTTGGTTTTCTTTTTTGGTTTTCACTTGTGTGAGGCCCCCAACTGATTTTTCTGTGAGTCAGCAGCCTCCGACTCAAAAAAGTTCCCCATCTCTGATTTAAAGCTTACTGTGACTGATCATTAATGGTGATGAATTAAGTCCTTCTTTAGCTGCACAAGATCCCCCTGTTTGTGGAGAAGATAATGAATTCTGTTCTCTGTGCCCCATCTGTGGATGAAACTGTTGTTTCCTGATTTAGGAGGTTAATAATATACTCCATGCATGATATGCGAATGTTGCCTATGCTACCTTTGTCTTAGCTCAACATACAGGATGTGGCTTGTAGGTCCCTTGCATTAAAGCCAAACTGCTTCATGCAACCTATGGATGTCAAAGTCTAGTCAAATACACGATTAACTGATAAGCCTGGTCTAATCAATTAATCTAGTCAACTACACACACTCTCCTTCCCTTGTTGCCTCTGTAGCAGAGGCAAGCGGGCTGGAGGTAAGGGGGAGTAGGAACCAATGTCAATGAGGATCAGTCTTTAAGCAGGCTCCCCACAAGCCCCGGATCTGCCTGTCCTCCTCCATCCCTGCACTGCTGCCTCAGATAGAGAGGCAGTAGCACAGAGGGCGAGGGGGGCAGGCTAGAACCAATATGGACTCCAAGCCAGCTTTCAAGCAGGCAGGAGCCTGTGCTGGGGGAATCGGGCTTAAAAGCTGGTTCCCCCCAGCACCAGCTCCACAGTACCGCCTGCCCCCCTTCACTGCTGCCTCTGTCAGCAGCATTTGGGGGGGGGACAAGGGAGGCTGCCACAAAACAGCCTCTGTCCATAGCAGCCTGGGCTGGTCCACAGCAGCCCCTATTCATGTGAGGTCCGAGCGCTTCACCGACAGAGGCTGCTGCCGTGGATCAGCCTCTGTCTGCAAGGAGCTTGGAATCCCACAGATAGGAGCTGCTGCCACTCCACACTGCTGCCTCTGTATCAGGATGGTAGGGGGCTCTCTGGGAGTGGGTCTGGGAGTGCAGTGGCTGCCGGCCCCTCTCTTGGGGACTATCAAGTATCTGTGTAACCTCTAAGGCTACATCTAGACTACATGCCTCTGTCGCCAGAGGCATGTAGATGAGGCTACCAGGCATAGGAAAATGAAGCGGCAATTTAAATAATCACCGCTTCATTTAAATTTACATGGCTGCCATGCTGAGCCGATCAGCTGTTTGTCGGCTCAGCGCGGTAGTCTGGACGCGCAGGTGTCAACATCAAAGGCATTGTCGACCACCCAGGTATGCCTCCTGGAATGAGGTTTACCTGGGTGGTCGACAAATGCCTTTGATGTCGACACCCGTGCGTCCAGACTACCGCGCTGAGCCGACAAACAGCTGATCGGCTCGGCGCGGCAGCCATGTAAATTTAAATGAAGCGGCGATTATTTAAATCACCGCTTCATGTTTCTATGCCAGAGGCATGTAGTCTAGACGTAGCCTAAGATTTCATGCAGTTACATGACCATTCAATTACACGATATCTAACATCCTAATACAAACCTATAACTTTATTATAACCCATAGTAAACAAATTATTAAACCATGAAGAAATAAATCCATAAGGAAAGATAGATCTGTAGGCAAGCAAGCTAGTTAGTCCACACTGCAGGCCACTCTGGTAAGTGTGGGGTGTATGAATTCTGCTCCTTACTCCTGTCCTCCTCTATCTTCTGCCCTAGGTTTTACTGACTGAAATTAAGTCTCTTTCTCTGTCTCCAAGCTGTTGTTAGCCCTTTTGCTTAAAAAGCTGCGGGGCACCTTGCTTTTCCCCACTGCCCTCCTTGGATTTTCCTTTGCTTGAACTCTTCCCACTACTTGTCTCTGCCTTACAATTCTTGTTCAGACATTCTTCCTTCTTTCCCCATTTCATGACCGTTTACACACTACTGGTTACCTAATGCTAAACTGAATGTCGCTGTTCCTTGCTGGTGTACCTGTAATGAAGGAGGCCAGGGAGACTTCCTCTGTTAGTCAGCCTGTTCCCTGCTTCTCAATCTCTCAATGGCAATGATTTCACAGGCAGCAAATGCATTTCTCGCTCTCTCTCTCTCTCTCTCATATTTTTCTGTGTTTTGCATTATCATTGACTTTATATGGGAATAGAGAGACATGCTGGGCACCTCAGGCTTCAGTGTTTATAACTTCCCTGCTCCCCAGAAATGTCACAAATAAATCACTTCTGTTTGTACAGTTCACCACGTTCCTTCCTTTTGTGAGCCTCGTGATATGTTGCCCAGGCTGATGTGAGCCACTTGATAGTGTGCTGAGCGTTCCAGAGAGTGCCATCCTTTTAATTATCTTTCGCAGTGCTCGAGTGTGATTAGCCATGTCCTTCTGGCATACTGCCTTCTCTCCCTCCCCCCACCAGAAATGTGAAGGAGATTATAACAGGGTGTACTGGGGCTGCTAAGGAAGGCTTATGGCTTGGGATTACCGTGTTTAAGCAGCCAGGCACTTTGAGGCTCATAGTTCCCAGACAGACCCTGGGAACTATAGCCTGAGAGCAAAGCCCAATGGGAAAGGGAGCTGGGATATGCATAATCTTCCTTTCTTTCCAAGGAGGGGAGACTTAGAGAGATTAGCAGTGCAGGGGGATGAACCTTTCTAGTGCAGAGGTAACTGGGGACTATGGTGAGCAGGTGACAACAGGCTGTGGAAAGAAGGTCGTAGAAGGGCCAGGAAAGAGGCAGTCATGAGACTGAGGAATCCTTAGGACGAGATGAATTGAGATTTTGATGGAAGAGTGCTTGGGAGGTGCTGGATTCAAAGGGGTGATGGGTTAGTCTCATATGGGAAGTTGTGGTTATTTCATGAAATAGAAAAGAGCCAGTGAAGCAATGGGGAAGGGAGTGGGGGGTGTGAGTTGGATTTTTGTGCCCTGGGGATCTTGTTCACCCTGGAAGCAGGGAGTTTGTTGGTTTGGCTAAGGTCGGTGAGAGGTAATCTACCTAGCAATGAGGCAATTGAAATCAGACTCATACGCATGGTGGAAAAGTAAGGTTCTTGCTTCAGAGGCACATTTATGGGATTCTGAAACTTTCCAAATGAATACATGTCTTTGAGAACTCTCAGCTGTTCCCTCAGGTATTAATCAGCTCTAATGGCTTGGTGAAGGAATCACATGCAAGGAAGATAGCTTAGTTTTCATAAGTATAAACAGGATTAGATATACAAATCTAATCTTAAATACAGTATAGAGAGACCACAAAAAATAGGGCAGAAATAGCTATAATTTGGCCCAGCTGCCCTCTGGCATGACTCAAAATTGAACCAAATTAGTGTGAGAAGCATTGTATTGTGGCACACAGGGTCTCAGTAACACTCGGCTTTGGCCCAGCCATCCCTCTGTCATGGGGAGCAGTGCTCTGAGTAGCAGGAGTTGAAACCAACTGCGGGTGGTTCCCTACCATGGTCAGCTGGGCTGCAGTGTGTGTGTTCTTCAAGCCAATGAAAATCTTTCTATTAACTTTATCTATTATTAAGTCCTAAGTCCATGAATGTTCAGCATAAACGCGTAACTGCATATTTACTGTGTGAGTGCTTAAAAGGATAATTGGAACAGTCTGACATAATGCCAGGCTAAGGGATAAGAAGGCATATTTTGCCGTTGGGATTTATTTTGCTAGAAACTATAGAATAGTATCCAAGAAGTGATTTTATTTCCCCTCTGCAAGACAGATTTTTTTTCAGCATGTGGAATGAACCAGGCCACATCTCTAATTGCTTCATCTACTGCTGAGATACCATGGTGTGCAAAATTATTGCTGTACAATATGTACTACCCTGCTTCCAGATGGTGCTCAATAGTCATAAAACAATGTGACGAGCTCTTCTCCTTGGCTGGGCCTAGCAATGCATTTGCACTCATGTGGCAAAACTGCTGATCATCTGAGGAGAGCTTTCAGAAAAGAAACTCAAGGCAGGACGCTAGACTGACGAGATGGCAACATGATCAGAATGCTATTGCCAATATGGTTACCAAGTGTCAACTCTCAGAGGTAGATTTTGGTAAATGTTATATCGACGTCAGCTCTACAATACAGTGGAACTCTTCTACAGAGCCAAGTTCTTAACCCAGCACAAGGCCATATAACTAGACTACGTAGTGAGGTGCTATGCAGGGATGGATGGGAAGAGGAAGGAACCCTCACAGCTGACACACTCTAAGGCAAAGGGAGGGAATAGTGGGTGGATGTGCAAGCCTTTCATGCCGTAGCAGCATCCAGAAGTACTAATGCCCGTTTTTTTCCAGAGGGAGGTGATAAGTCTCTTTAGTATCTAAGTATTTTCTTTGCCATCAATAAGATAAATTTAATCCAGTTAGTGTTGCCTTTTGAAAATGTGTTCTGCCTTGTTATGGCATCTTGAACACAAAAGGACTCTGGAATGTGAGTGCCTGTATTTAAAAATAAACTTTTATTTTGGTGACATTTGTTTCTAAAAATGGTTTATTGCCATTCACAACCAGAACATGTGAATGCCTCCTCCAGAACCTGGTGATAGCATAAACTAAATGTTCTAATTTCCAGTTTATTATCCCTTTGGATATCCAGCATAAGTGATTCAAGGTATTAAAATGTGCCAGGTGTACGCTTGCATCCTTTATAGATTTATAATATGAATTTGATACATTATGCAAGACCTGCTTGTAATGTACCAACCAGTTGTATAAAAATGCTGGTTTATGTGATTGATCTCATAGGATTTGAATATATCCAAATTATTTTCCTAAAGAGAAAGTCATGGGGCAGCATAATGAGTATTTCAAAACCTTGCTGTGCATGTGTATGTGTGTATAATGTTTATATTCTTGCTTACATTAAATCACTGGCCTATCTCCAACACTCACAAATCTAGCATCTTTCTGTCAATCTATAACTATTGACACAGGCCTGCTTATCCATGACATCCACTGTATTTAAATCTAAGCTTTCTATATATGAATTATTCCACAGGTAGGAATGCAGGCCATTTTCAGGTGATATCTCCAGTAACTGATTCGAGTTATTTTCTTTAATAAAACCAAAGCAGAAATTGTGATGCAGTTGTGTGCCTCCAGGGACTAGCATTTTAGGAAACATGTCAAATATCAGTACACTTGTGCTAAAGTGGCAAGAGGTTAGCAACACTGTCAATACACCAAAAAAAAAGGCTGTGTCTAGACACCATACCCATGTTTGTAGGCCAAGGATACTTGGTTGTTTTGGTAGTGTAAGACATTCATAGATTGTACAGCCAGAAGGGACCACTGTGATCATTTATATTGACCTCATGGGCCAAAGACCTTTCTCCAAATAATTCCTTCTGAACTAGAGCAGAGCTTTTAGAAAAAATCCAATCTTGATTTTAAAATGGCCACCAATTGAGACTCCACCACAGCTCTTGGCTAATGGTTCCAATGGTTAATACCTCACACTGTTGAAAATATACACTGTATTTCCAGCCTGATTTTGGCTAGCGTCATTTTCCAGCCATTGGAAGACATTTCTCTGCTATATTGAAGAGTCCATTATCAAATATTTGCTCCCTATGTAGGTATAGATTAAACTTCCCTGGTCCAGCACCCTTAGGACACGACCAGTCCTGGATAAATAAGATTTCTGGACCAGGGAAGATCTGGGAGAGGGGAAGCAAGCCTCACTGCTGGGATCCTACATGTTGTGGTCAGCTCACCCCTTTGTGATGTTACACCCCGGTTTGGTTTCCCTGCCTTGCCGAATGCAGGCTGTGTTACCCTGCAGGCTCTGCTGCCCCACTAGCCCTGCCAATGGACTCTGCTCTGAGGCACCGGCAACCTCTGTTGCTGGGGCTCTCTAGTCCCACAACATCCGTGGTCCTGATGTGATATTTGCTGGACCATGGATGTTGCCAGATGAGAGAGTCATGGACCACAGAGGTTCAACCTGTACTTACATGTTGTGGTCAGCTCACCCCTTTGTGATGTTATACCCCATGTTATTAATGGAGATATGCTTATGATATGAGCATGGCATAACTAAAAGACATTTTATACAGGATAGGTCATGTGAGATATCATTGGAAATCATTATAACATGATTTACTGAATGTGATTATCCAATTTGTAGGCGTGTATCATTTCAGTATCTAAAGTTAGGAATATGGATTATGGAACAATTACAGCTGGGTGTTTATTTGGGAGACATCCACCAGACAACAGGCCATCAGCTTTGGGAAGAACAATAAGACTCGCCTTCCTGAGAGACATGACTGTGACATGATAAGATCAGGTGGTCTTGTCGCCTGGTACTAAAAATCATCTTGGACTTTTAGTAATTTTCCACTAAAAGGAGAGTGAGGAAAAGACTAGGGGAAAAGATACTTGCCTTATGTAAATCTTATTTAAGGTTGGGAAATAAGTTATTCTGGATTCACTCTTCACTAAATACCCAACCGGGGTAACTGCTGGCAACACCTAAGTACAAAGGAAAAGGGGAAAGAGTACTGAACCCAGGCTGGAAAAGGGATCTGGTCTGTGAATAAGATACCTGAAGATTTAACCTGCAGGAAGGGTAACTAATCTTCAAGAATCTGTGCAGCATGACCAAAATTAACGTTTAGGATGAGAAATGATGAGGTGTAACCAGTTTCTTTAAGACCTTAAACTTGGTATGAATGTTTTGTTTTATTTGCTTAGAATCTGCTTCCTTCTGGTTGCTATCCCTTATAATAATTTAAAATTCACCTTTTATAGCTAAGAAACTTATTTCTTGTTTATAACATAACCCAGTTTGTACAATTCATATCGGGATTGGGGGGCAAAGAGTTGTGCATCTCTCTCTCTACATTGAGGGAGAGGGCAATTTTTAACTTGTGTTGTGCAGGTCTCTGTGTACCGCAAAGCTATTAACCATAATTCAGCAAGGTTTAACTTTACTCAGTAAGGCTTACTTTAATTCCATAAGGTTGGTTCTGATTATTGTTAGTCTGCCACAAGCTCCACCTAGCCTGGTGCACAGCAGTCCACCTGTCCACAGAGTCCAGTCTCTGAACACAAGAGTTCCAAAACATGCTGACCTTGCTGAGTTCAGAACTAAGTGCAAAGTGCACACATTTCGCCCAAGCTTTCCACAGTGGTGCCTTTACACTGGTGCTCCTCCTCCCCTCTTTTCAGTAATAATTTTAAAACTAGCATGTCCTTTTGCTCTATCCACAACATGTATATTATAAAGGAAACACAAGAGCAGGGGCGAGGAAATAGTTATGTTTGCTAAACATATATCTAGAAAAGAAGGCCATGCTACAGATCTATATTGCTGCTCATCAGAGTTCTGTTGCCTTTTGAAAAATAGAAGATAGGGAGGCCTCTAGCAGGATCACAAACAGCGTAAAAGGACACTCCTACCCACAATGAAATCTTAAGTTTCTTGCTGCCAGGGAAGAAGGGCTCTCCTTTCTTTACTGAAGAGGGGCTCTAAAGCTATGGTGATGGACCCCCAATATATAGAGATTTTTCCAGTTCTGAATGGAGGAAAGTGGAACTATCCACCTGAGATACATCTATATAGTAACATATGACAAATGCTAACTTTTTGAGGCTGACCACTGTTTTTGGAGTGACAGCCTGTTCCTGTCACTGCTTTCTGATAACTCAGAGTATGTCTACACAGCAAAGTTATTTCAAAATAACTTCATTAGCGTCCACATAAGCCAATCGCTATTTCAAAATTAATTCGAAATAGCAGAAGGCTTATTTCAAAATTGGTAAACCTCATACCATGAGGAATAACACCAATTTTGAAATTTGCTATTTCCAGGCTTGCCAGCCCCGCTGTCTAGCATTCTACGCATGCGCAGATCGTTCTGCACATGCGCAAATTGCCCAAACCCGGCTCTTCCAGGATGTAATCTACTCGCCATGAGTAGATTACATAGATTGTCGAGCCCTGGCTATTTCAAAATAAGTGCTGTATAGACAATTATTTCGAAATAGGGGGCCACCAGCCCTTCCCAGGGTGCCCCGGTGGCCACTCTGGCCACAACCATGAAAACTCCTCTCTTCCCCACCCCCTCACCCGCCGGAGCCCTTAAAGGGGTAGAGTCTGTTTGGCCACAGTGCCTGTGCCACCTCCAGGCCTGCCAGCCCAGAGCCAGTAGTTGCTGCCCCTGACCCAGTTGCCTCAACATGAGTGAAGCAGACAGTGCCAGCCAGCCCTCCACCGCTCCCCAGAAGCAGTCTGCAAGCTCCCAGGAGCCTGCCAGGGGCCGGAAAAGGCAGGTGCCTTCCAACGGCCATGATCTCCGCACTAGATGGAGGAATGCGGCCGTCTACAAGCGGATGGCTGCCAGCCTGGCCAGCGAAGGCCACATGCGAAGCCAGGAGCAGATGCGCATGAAAATAAAGGAGCTGCAGGAGGCCTATGCCAGGGCTACAGGGGGCAGACCCAGACCTCTGCCCCTATTTTGATGCCCTGGACCGCATCCTGGAGGGCTGGATGGTCCGTGCCCCCCAGGTGGTCATTGACCCTGGGGCAGAGGGCCTTGGCCATGAGACTGAGAAGGAGGAGGAGGAGGAGGAAGATGGCCAAGAGCCACAGGAGCCTTGAGGGAGCGTGCCGTATACCCAGGATGCCCGAGCCGTCCCAGAGAGCCTGTCACCAGTGTCATCCGAGGCTGAGGAGGCAACAACATGTGAGTGCCATCACTGCCCCTTATGCAGTGGGGAGGGGAGAGGAAAGGGATGAGAGGGAGACCACAGATTATGCAGCAACCTGTGCATGTGCCGTGTCAGCCCTGGGCACGTGGCCCCAGCTGGCTGCCACACGAGGGCATTGGCCTGATACCCACACACGTGTATGTATGAAGGCACATGACATGTTCCTGACCCCAGGTGGGACACTGCACAATGCCCTCCCTCCACAAGCCCCTCTACACAGAAACAGGGGACATCTCTTCCCTCCTCCCCACACTATATATAGCACAGGGGCATGGGTGCAGTCCCAGGCTAGCTCCCACTCCTGGGGATAGCAGGACATGCCTAATATGGCCTGTGTGCAAGCACATTGGCTCCGATGGATCGCCTTGCAGAGGGGGGCTGGGCTTCACCCACTGTGTCCCCAGAGATAACTGACCACTTCTCTTGTTTCTCCACAGTCTCAGCAGCTGCGAGTGCAGGGTGCACCACCCCGCCCAGGACATCCTCCCGCACCCAGGCCAGCAGGCTGACCCGTAACCAGGAGGAGTACCAGTGGCAGCACCTGAGGATCCTTCGAGGCCAGCACAACAGTCTGGACTGCTGGGTGCATGAAGACGTGCAGCTGCGGTGGGAGAGCTGGCGGGAGCGGCTTGACCAGGGCCGTGCCATCTCTGACCACCTGCACACCCTGGTGCAAAGATGGCTACCTCCTGCCACTCCAGCCTCTGCTTGCGCCCCAGCTACCGCTCCTCCTCCCACTCCTCCTCCCCCTCCCACTTCTTCCTCCCCCCCATCACCTGCCCCACCCTCCATATCTGCTCCCCCCTGGGGATGCCGAGGCTCCTGCTCCTGAAGTGCTGGGAGACAGGTGGGCCGGCAAAACCCTCAACCCTGAGCTTCTCCTTCCCCTTCCTCCCCTTGCCTTCCCCTTCCAGCTCTCTCTTTCCCCCACCCCTCTCCCACCCTCTCGCCTCCCCTCTCTTGCCCTCATTACCCCCCCACAGCCCAGTTTTGTTCAATAAAGAAAGTTTGTTTTTGTCAACACATGTGTCTTTATTTACATGAGGAAGGGGGGTTAGGGAGAGGTCAGTGAAAGGATGTGAGGGTGAAATGAGGCACAAGCCTCCAGTGTGGCACACCAGGGAGACTTTAGTCCTCCTCTAGGTGGAAGCTCTCCCACAGGGCCTCCCGGATACGGACAGCCCTCCGATGGGCCTCCCAACTGGCAGCCGTGCGGGGCTGCACGTATAGGCCAGCCAATGGTCGGCATCTGCCATCCAGCCTGGCAGGAAAGCTTCCCCCGTCCTCTCGCACAAATTATTCAGCACACAACACACTGGCGGGGAATGGTGGGCCTCATGTGCGTGTCCCGTCGCTGCAGAGCAAGGGTGAACCACTCACAGAGCTCCATGAAGGTGTCCTTCTTCATTCTAAAGTGCTGGGTCCATTGTTGATCTCCCCAGCACTTCAGGATGATATAGTTCCACCAGTCACTGCTGGCGTCCAGACGCCAGATGCAACGGGGCATGCTGGCATCCAGGAGCTGCAGCTGCTCCTCCACGTACCCCAGGAGGGTCCGGATGATGGTGGGGGTTGAGCTGCAGCAGATGCTGCAAGGCAGCCTGCAGAAAGTGCAGCCAGGCTTGTAGCAACACATCCAAAAGAAGCACCGAAGTGCCCAGGGGCAGCTCCAGCTGCATGAGGCAGAGTGCTGTGGTGTCCCAAGTGAGGGCAACCAGAGCACCAGAGAAAAAAAATGCTTTGCTGTCCCTGAGCGAGGTAGGTAAGCAAGCAGGGAAACCTGGGGCTCCCTTTAAGCACAGGCCTCAGATAACCTCAGGCAGCAGCCACACTAAGTAACTCCTGACCTGATGCCCTACTGCAACTAGTTTCAGTTGGCCTTAAATGCAATTCAGCGTCCAATCAGTGTGGACATGCTATTTCAAAATAGCAAAATGCTATTTTGAAATGCATTTTGTGTGTAGACGTGTTATTTCAAAATATCTTTTTTCGAAATAATGCTGTAGTGTAGATGTAACCTGACTTTAGTTATCTTTTCATCTAATATTAGACTTCTGTTATTTTACATTATAGTGAAGTTTAACCATTTAATCTAGTCTTGAAACAGACTGAATGGTGTCAACCACATGAATGTAAATTAGTTAATTTTATAAGTGTCAGCAGTTGTCTGGGTTTGGCAAGATCCAAAGTCTAGACATGTGAATCTTTTTTTTTTTTCCAGATGAAACGGCTCTTTTAGTGCTGATGTCTCAGAGTACGTCTACACTTGCTCCCTATCTCGAGATAGGGATGTAAATGTAGCCGACTGAAATTGCTAATGAAGCAGGGATTTAAATATTTCACGCGTAATTAGCATAATCTCGCCCATGCGCTATTCCGATCGCCAGCTGATTCAAACCAGGAAGTGCGCTCCAGGCCGCATTAGTTCAAATCAAACCCCTTGGTTCGAACTAACGTTACTCCTCAAAAAATCTTTAATTCCCCACTTCAATAGCAATTTCGGTCGGCTACATTTGCATCCCTATCTCAAGATAGGGAGCAAAAGTAGACGTACCCTCAGGTTGAACCACAATAGTACATTCACAACTTTTGCTTATGTTGTAAGAACACAATGTATGTCTCGATGAAAGGGCTATTAGATGTTGTTTCAAATCAAACAAAGATCATGTAATACTATTAAGTTGCCACCTTGACTTTATGCTGAACCTTAAGGATCAATGTGATAATAGTAATTATACAACTATTTTTTTGGTATAGCTATCTAAGATTTATAGTTGTAAGGAAGTCATCTTGCCTTTTTATCAACCGGGATGCCATTTTCCTGGATAAGTAGCATTATATGTACATTTGTGTATATTTTTAACCATAGCACCTAATTATATTTATAAAAATGAGTGTGTCAAAAGGTGTCAGAAAAGTATACTAAAGAAATTTCAATATAGCTGCATAACATTATCATCATTTGAGGTCAGAAGGAAACCACTTCAGTGGCACATGGTTTGATTTAGCAGCTGAGTGACTCACACCAAATTGAAGATTTGTTGCTACACTGAATGCTTAATTATAAAGATAAGCCATGCTGTTAGTTCAAAGATAGTGCGTAGGCCGGGACAAATGGATGCCAGCATCAAGAAGACAATTAATGAAGTTTAAATTATAAACATCTGGGTTGAAAGCTGTGATTAAAGATGGACAGTTCCTCATTAATCACTATTTAGGCTAGTTTTTCCCATTTTGCTCCATTCTTTGACAGAACCTATCAGTCGTGACTAAAACAAAGCTGCAAAGGACCAAAGGAAACGCAACACATGCAGTGCCTTTATCAGTTGTTGATCTTTTACCTGTATAACTGTTGACATCAGTGAAGTTATGCTGGTGTAGGATCAAAATCTGGCCTCTACTGTTCCTGCCTGAAATCGTATGTCAGTAAACAGACCCATCCTGTTTCCTATTTGCAGTATCTGTTTCTTGAGAGGCATGGGAAGACTCTTCTCTCTTTTCCGTGGAATTAGTTACAATCTTTCTGTGTTTAACATGCCCACGTTTCATAGGAAGACAAGCTTTTGAACGAAGCACCGGCCATGGGCTTAGTAATATTTTATGTACATCATTTGTTCAGACTTGGGATGGATGAACTCATTCAGGTAGTTTACAAACTAACCTGAACTGTTGGATTTGTTGGCTTTGTTGTTTCAGATGTGAGAAGGGAACTTCTCAAAAGGTTGCTTTAAAAAAAAATCAAATTTGAACATTTTTCATCTGATTCAAACCAACTACAGAAAAATAAAGAATGACAAATTCAGGAGAGAGTCTTGACATTAGGTGGGGAAGTTTGCCAGTGCTGGTCAATTGGGAGAGAACATGTCTGACTTTGAGAGGAACAGTGGGAATGGCATTAGAGGACTCTTAGTACTTGCGTGTTTTGGCTCTGCATCCTCTCTGCAAATTGTGTGGGTTTCAGAACGAGGGAAAGTGGGGTTGGGGTTTTAACCTCCACCACAGCCAGGTAAGATAGCTCAGGCTTAAAGCACCTAAAATCTGGACAAGACATTTTTTTGTGGAGACTGCAGCTGGAGCTTGTGGTCTGATGTTGACTGTGTGTGAGTGTTCTCTCTGCATGCTGAACTGATTCTTGCCAGATAGCCCCTACAATAAGTGCAAGTGCCAAGTACCACGGACTTGGTTTGTAGAAAAATCTTGGTCAGGTTTATTGTTAATGAAGCATGGCATTGGTGTACTTGCTCAAAGTACATTCAGTGCATATATGCCAGTGACAATGAATGCAGCTCAATTAGTGGTAGGGCCTCCGCTATCCCCTCTGCTGGCCAAAGATACTCCCTCTGAGATACCTCTTTATATACCAATACAAACAAGTTACATATTGCCCCTTTGACATATTTGGGTGCCACCCTTTGATGTATCTGGATGACATCCAATGCCTTGTACCTGTTTGTTTAATACAAATATCCTGCTATCATTCTGACTTTATCTTTAACACTGAATGGGTTTCTGCTATCTTTGGGGGATGTGCTGGTATTTGGGTGTTTTGGTACCACTCTTTTAGAATAAATTTGCATGTATATTCCTGCACCTAACACTATTTAAGAATGTGTTTATGCAATATCAACCCTGTTCTTGCCAGATTCTGTGAGTAGGGCCTGCCTCCTGCTCACAACTTAACTTTGCTTTACAGCAGCAATGTTTTGGCCTCTACTTTAGCCCAGGCTTTAGGCCCTACACTGGGCCTATGACTCAAGGCTTTATGTCTCAGGCCCCGTTTCTACTCCAGAGCTGAGTGAATAACTGGCGTTTCAGTATGCTGCCAATTCTGAAAAACTGAAGTTTTGGTTGAACTGAAATAAAAATTCTTCCACACTTTTGGCAAAATAAAAATGTTATAAAAATTCATTTTGGGGTTTCATCTTACCTGAAATAAAAGATTTCATTTCAGTAAACTTTAATAAAAGAAAAAGAGACAAGGGGAGGAGGTATGGGGGTTGTGATGAATAATTGTGATTAATTTTTTGGGTTCTAGATTCATAAGAGGATTTAGGAACCAAACCACTATAGAAGGAGATGGTGGTGTTCTTTTTACAACCTTCAGCCCCATGGCTGTCATACTCAATGGGGATGTGAGCCTCAGGCCTTCTGGACCTAGAATTGAGCCCAGGTCCATCACACTCCCATTTTCCATGGGCCCATGAAGCCCAACTGGGGCATCAACCTTACCTGTACACTTTAGTTAAGCCAGAAAACTGTCTAACAAGTGGGCTTCACCTTTCCTTGGAGTACTTCCCTGTCCCTGGTTCTGGCTGTCTGATGCTGTTGCCTGACCTGCTGATAACCCAGCTCTCCCTGATACTGGTCTTTGGTCCATCACTTGGCTCTAATTTTTCTGGTGTTCCAACCCGACCTGTGCCCATTGTTAAGTCAGGCTACTCTGACAGCAGGAGGCCTAGTTTCAAATATGCTTGGGAGCAAGGATTTGAACCCATGTCTCCCCTCTCCTACAGGAATGCATTAGCCCACTGGGCTACAGAACTGTTCTCTCCTTCTCTGGCCTCATGACTATTAAAATCATTACACATCATACAACGTGGAACAGTGTTTTCAAGAGAAATTGAGTGGGGATTTGAAACTCAGTCTCTCTCAACTTTGTTGAGGGCCTTAACCCCTGTCTTAAATGTTATAAAAGAGGGACCACCACCTCTTCTTCCAGTGATTTTGGTGTTTTGTGAAACTTGTGAAACTGGCCCCCACCCCAAATCAAAGAGAGGTGTTCCATTGGTGTAAAAATGAACAGCTTTGATATTTTTGATTGTTTTAAAATGTTGACCAAAACAATTAGACAAAATTGATACAAATTGACAATATTTTGGTTGTCCCAAATTTGCTTGTTTGATGGAAAAATGTTCCAGAAAAAAGAGGCAAGCTCTAATATGTAGGATGGGGAATGTTGGATTACAATGTGAGAGAGAACCTGATCCATTCTTAACTGTATGACGAAAACCAACCCATAGAATTTTAATGCAATCTCAGTTTTGCACTTTGTATTTTCTTTCTCAATCTAGCAAAAGGTATTGCCCAGCTTTCAAACTGTATTCCCTGCTCATTATGCATGCGGATCCCTTCCTACCATTATAGGAAATGTGCTTTGAAGAGATAATAGCTCCCTTAATCTACTACTGTTGTTTATACGCTGGAGGATACTCCAGAGCACATGTAAATTGTTTCTCTTGTACCTAGATCTCAGGCACTAACCCTGCTGTTTTTGTATAAATTTATCATCAAACTAAACTATGTATTAGCTTTGTAGTTTAGTATTAGTCTTTTTTCACTGTTTTCTTTAAAATTAAATAAGATTCCTACAGCATAAGGAGGCAAAAGCAAAACAGTAATTGGGTGGCTTACATGCAGATTTTTTTTTTTGACAAATTGGTCACAAAATGGAGTCTTTTATATTTCAAAGGGAAAATTTGTGCAGTAGGTGAATCATCATTCCCAGTAGGGAAAATAGCTCAATAAAAGCCTCCCCACTGTACCTATAGAAGTACTGTCTGTTGCAAATTGTTCCTGTCGAATGGCAATGTTAACTGCAGGGCTTTTTCTTCTCCTGCAAATAGATCAGACTGCTGCCTTTTAAGTGTGTTGGAGATATTACCCAGTAGCCCTCAGAATTACGTTATCAGGAGCAAGCAGATGGAGCATATCAGGGCTGTGTCAATCATTCCACACCTGTTGATTGGGTAGTTGAGCCAAAAAAATTAATTACTTAGAAATTTAAAAGCAGCAGACCAAAATCACAAAGGACTGAAGAAAAATTAGAACAGCGTGGGAGGCGAGAAGAGAAATTTTGCCTGGTACTGTTATCGGTGTCAGCACATCTTGCAGAATGAGTGATTCAGTTTGCAAACACAGGGGAGGAGGAGACCACTGAGAGTGGCAAATCTGTCAGAAATGCCATTTTTTTAAACAGCTAATAGTTACATTGATAGCAACAGACTTGTATGTCTCATGGATGTTAGGAAAAATGCTAAATTTTTTAAAGAAGCACTGGTCCAGTTAGCTCCTGTTTTATTGTTCTCCCTGTTCCCATGTGTAACATCTTTTTTGAAGCTTCAACATAGCAGCTTGATTTTTCTCTTTTTATTCCTTGTTCCTCTCTTTTGATTCTCCTAGACTTTTATGCCACTAGGAGGAGCTCACACATTGTTTTGATGGGTCAAAGCCATTTTAAAAAAATCTTGTTATTGTGCTGGATACAAGAAAATGTTTTTACCAACAGAACTACGCTGATGGCTAGATTATGACCATGAAAAAGATGCAGGTCCCTCCAGCTCTGTTCCTGAGCACCACAGAATAACCTGCATGATTCATATAAAGACACTTTTAGGCAGAGATCGTGTCTATTGTATATTCTATAAAGTTCTGATCACATTGTGGGTGCTATATAGATCAGTATCAGCCCATTTTGAAAAATAGTAGATACAGATCCTTCAGTGAGGACAGAATGGCTGCGCACATCTGCTTAACATGACTCCTGGAGCAGGCTAGGGGATTTTACTGCTGTATTATATTTCAAATACCTCACATATCTTCTGTATAGACACAGTTGTATTCACAATTCTACCTAAGGATGTGCACTGACAGCGTTTTGGCAGGCACATTTGCTATATACACTTCTACAGCAGTCTCTTTAAGAGAGAGACATAGTTAACAATCACCACTAGTCAAGTACAGTGAGCCCTTAGCATACAAAGGATAGCAGGCACACAAAGTTCCTAGCAAAAGGCAGGGGGAAGGAAGACCGTTGTAGGGGACATGGGGAACCCTAGCACATTCAGAAAAGGGGAAATGGTGGACACACAAAGTCTTACAATGGGGTAGGAAGAGGAATGGGGGCATATGGATCCCACTGTACTCTCTTAAATAGAAGGCACTGGGAAGCTATCACCCATGGAACTTGTGAAGGAGAGGGGGAGGAGAAGGAGAAATGTAAGGATCCCCTAAGGCGTGCAATAAGCTTGCCTGACAGAAGCCACAAAGTGTGCGATCCTCTAGTGTATAATGAATATCTGGGTCAAAACTTTTTAGATCAGGTAAGCAAGCCCCAATGTGCCACATGATAAAATGTAACGTAAGCTATGCCAGCTAATGGAAACTGCTGCAAATGTCGGGTTGTGAAAGCCCTATAACTGGAAGTATTTCCAGGTAGATGAGAATATTTGTATAAATAGCCCTACAAAGTGTGGGAAGGTGGATTGAGTGAACCACTAGGTCTTTTTCCTCTCTGATGCTTTGGTTCTGTATTATCTTTATCTTATATTTATCTTTATTCCTAGGGCAATCCTGGGGAGCAACTGGCAGGTAAGCTATGCACTCTCCCACAGCCAGCCCTGCGGAGAAGCACAGACAGATGCACAAACGCTTTCAAATACAGAGTAGATCATACAACAATGAGGGTGGTTATTAAAGAGTTCATGGTACTTTAGGTCTAACACTCTATCATCTGCACAGGGACCTAACCAAATTCCTATATAGATAACTATGGTACTTTCTGCCCATCTCAAATTCTCCTGGAGAGTGTTTCAACTGGGTAAGATACATTTCTTGCTCTGTTATGTTGTGTTGCTGTGGATACTCGTGAATACACAAATACACAGAAAGGTGGTACATTTATGAGGCAGGTGAAGGAAATTCTGTACTACGTTGTGACCACCCCTTAAAAAGTCAGCATTCATCAGGTCTTACCATTCAGAGTTATGAGATATTTCATTTATTTCCTATTCTATGTACAGGGAAATAGCGTACTTAGTGACCATTAAAAAAGGCAACATTCACCACTTATAAGTTTGAAATTCTCAGTTTGACTTTATGCCGAGAAGAACCGGAGAGACACTCTTTTGCTTGATGTAAATCAGTGTTTCTTCTTTTTTCTAATGGATTGATGCAGCAAATGTGCTTTTGATGTGCTAGCCCCAAAGTTTAGGTGGAGTCTGGCTCTCCTTTTTACTTTGAAAGATAAATTATCCTAAATCATTTACCATGTATACAAGTTAACGGAGACTGTTACTGCCTCCCCCCAATTTGCTTTTGGTGTGATGTTTGTATTGGAGGAACTTGTAGGAACCCTAGTCAAGGATCTTCCCCAAAGAAGCTTACAACCTGCATGACTAGATGTAACACATGGGAAAAGCCTCTTTTTCCCCACATGGGGAGACAATAATCTAAAACAAAACGACTCACAAACCTCAGGAGCTGTTACGAGGGTAAGTTAAGGAACACAATACAAGCAAACTTCAATATTGGAAATATGCAAACCAATATATCTAACAGAAAGTAACAATTCTTGAGGGGAATGATTAATAATGTCCCATAAAAGGCAACATAAATACTGTAAAGTACTCTAGAATAGTGTGTATTACTTTTATAACATTTGTCCTTCTGGAGGAATCTTCCAAATAACAGGAAACCTTTTTTAAAAAATGTTATAGGCACCGGATACAACTTCTCCAAACTTTTGTCTTTCATGAGGCAACAGTGACATCCAGTGGTACTGTAGGTGTATCCAAGGTGAGGTAAAGCACTCCCTGGGTTGTGTTCTAGAAATGGATCTGTGCTCTGCTCCCTCCCTTATGTACAGGAGAGACCGTCAGAATTTAAGTGGGTATAAACTGCAGTTTGCTGCAATCTGTTTTTAATCAGCTTTATACAGTACCTATTGCTGATGAATCTCTAAAAAAAGACTGCATCAAACGAGAATGTGGGCATATCCAAAGCTTTGTAAGTGCACTTACAGGGTGGTTTAAAAGTCTGCCAGTTTCCTGAATAACAATAACATTTGTCTGTCAATCAACAGTATATTTCTGCAAAAACTAAAGTAGAATACTAAAACGTTTCCCTCTATGCACTTATTTTCACTTTCTAGACAGCACCATTAAAATTGCCACTTTTCTTTTCTCATTGCCCCTTTCTATATGCCAACTGATTTTCTATTTATTTCCATCTCAACATTATTTTAATGGGCTTTCATTTTATTTTTACTCCATTTTCCATTCAAGTGTGGATTGGCTGCATCTTGCTTTCTCTGTTCCCGCTGTTCTGCTCATCTTAAATCATGCCTCGGGAGCTGCTTGTCTCATTTCAATGTTTTCATTTGCATTCTTGTCACTTTTCATTGATGTTTCTTGCATGATGTAATTTTATTCCAATTTGCAGTGTCAGTATCTGAGTCGCTGCCTTTCATTGAGATTTCGCTTCCAACCCAGTTTCTCTTCCATTTTCTCTTGCTGGTTCTTGCTCTCTGCTGTTGCTTGCTGGCTGTGGAGAAATAGTAAAAAACTAACTGGTGGTATAATCAGGTGACTGGAAGCAGATCTTGAAAAGGATCTTGCTTGCTTTGTGTGTTAGTTATTTAGCTTTAATGGGTTACTTGGTTCCCACTGAGAATGAATAAAACTTTAATCCACGTGTTTTAACCCTCAAAATGAACAAAAGCATGTTCTCTTTCACTGCTGTGTTAGAAAGTGACGTGCTAGATGTGATTAGATCAGTGTAGAATCACCAGGACCTGATTCTGCTTCCACTAATATCAACAGAAAAACTCCCATTGATGATAATTGGAGTAGGATCAGGCACCAAAGAGGTGTAATGGTGCCTTCACTTGAACGATTAGAGCAACACATCGAATGTTGTCCTGACAATCAAGCTGACCAGTCTGTCTTATCTGAAAGAAATGTGCATTGGTGGGGTTGTTTTTTTATTATTATTGACAGTGCTTCCTGCATTAGTTAACATCCTTGTTGCAGATTTAAACAATAGAATTGATATGCCGGGTGTTCTCTTTCTGTGGTTATCATCAGAAAATGCTGTGTGAGTAATGCTAGAGAACCAATCTGCATTTGAAACCAAAAGTAGGAGCTTAGAGTTGTGGAACTCCTTGTTATGCTGCCAGGTAGAGCAGAGAGATTCTCAGTGTCCTTTTCATGCAACGTCTTGTGGATGTTTTTATTCTGTTTCCATTTGCATGCCCCAAAATTATTTATTGTGTTTGGAGGGGAGGGATGTGAATTTCTCTGTTAATAAAAAAGGACATTTTTAAAGTATAAGGTGGCAATATATTTCTTAGAAATTAAATCTTTTAAAATTCATAGGTAAAATGCGAGGGGGACAAATGGTCTCTTCAATTAATTTGTTACAAAGCTGTCTTGCATACCAATTTACTAGCACATTTTCCCAGCATTGCTCGGGGCTTTAGCTAAATTAAGAGTTTTGTTTTGTTTTTAAATAAAAGGAAAATGTACATGCTTTATTTAAATGATTGTATTTTTCAAAAATATGGTGTTATTCTTATGAAGTTAATTTTTATTTCAGATTTCTTTAAAAACGGATTGTTAAATTTTTTCTAATTTTTTTTAAATAGGGATGCCATCAAATGTATTTTTTCTTCATCCCTATAAACTCTTACCATTTGCTATAAACTCTTGCCATTATGCTATAACAAAAAAGGGGTATAGTCAATGTGGTTTGCAATAACGTTTTCTTCTATTTTTCAAACCAACTGTGCTAAAACAGAGTACTACTTCAAATTTCTCCATTTTATCTTTTTTCTGTAAGGTTTATTGAGAATCCTACTGCAGGTTCATCCTATTTTTCTGCTTCATCTTGGTTCAGTCCAGGGGTGAAAGACACTTAAATATCTTACCGGTATTGTCATATTACGACCTCGCCCCCTTGGAGTGCCCTCAGGACAGGAGGTTGGTGTGTGTGTGTGTGTGTGTGTGTGTGTGAGAGAGAGAGAGAGAGGGAGAGAGAGAGAGACAACAGTACTTGTATGAGTTCAGGGAGTTGGGGAGTGTTGTGAGGGATGGGGCTCAGGGCAGGAGATTGGGATGTGGAGGGTGCAGGAGTCAGGACAGAGGCTTACAGATATGGGAGGCTCAGGCTAGGGGTGTGTGAGGAGGGGCTCAGAGCAGAGTGTTGATGTGTGGGTGGTACAGGGATTTGAGGGGTGAGGAGGAGCTCAAGGCTGAGAGTATGTGCAGGGGTTCAGGAGTTAGGTGTGGAGGTGAGGAGGGCCTCAGGGCAGGGTGTTGGTGTGGGGGGTACAGGAATCATGAGAGAGGAGGGACTTATGGAAGGAGTTATGGGGGGCAGAATCAGAATTGGGGTGAGGAGGAGCTCAGAGCAGGCAGTTGTGTGTGTGTATGTGTGTAGGGGAGTAGATAAAGGCGTGGATGGAGAGGGCAGGGGGAGGGGAGGACAAAGTTCCCCTCTCTGAGATCTGTACCAAGGCTGCTTGCTCTTCCCCATCCTGTCCCTGTCAGGGAGCAATAGCAAAGTGAACTGCTTATCTGCCCCCTGCGCTTCCCAACCAGAGTAAGGAATGCAGCGAACTATATGCTTTCCCCTCACTCCCTGACAGTGATGAAGGGGAACTGCCATCAACATCTCCATCTGAATCTGGAGGAGGAAGCTTCAGGTCCCTGCCCTCCCTAAAGGGTGCCGGGGGATAGAAGTCTTGAGGATGAGGCTGTCCCGGATTGGAGGGGGGCAGCCCCTTTCATCTGCCCAGTGACTCTGTCTCTTTTCTGTATAGTTTTCTGAGAAGCAATCCCATTCTAGGCACATCCCATTTTTCTGGCACAACCAAGCCCTTACATTGCTTTGTGTTACAATAAGAGGAAGCTGCATACCAAATTTGGTGGTCCTAGCTCTTGCTTTTTAGGAGCAGTTTGTGAACAAACAGACAAACCCACAGAGAGACTCTGTAAAATATGAAGTAGATAATAGAAAGAGACTCACATTCTTAATGAGGAATTAAAATGTAATTGTTTAACTGTAAAGGAGAGAAATGGCCTCACTTCTACTAATAATATTGGCTAGGTCTCACTACTTAAGCAGCATCTATTAGAAAATATGTATCTGCTTGGGTGCTCTTATGTTTTATGTTATGCTCTGCATATAGTTGCAAACGATTTCTGAGAGCCCTTTCATTAGTGCATGCATCCCTTTTTGATCAACAGCAATTTGGTTAGTCCTTTAGCTTCACATAATTTTCACTTAAAGTGAATTCCTTTTTATTCTTTTTGTTCCCTTGAGAAGGCAGTTTTACTCTTCATTCAGTATGCCCCTTACCATTCATTTCCAATACTTATTGTAGCATGAGGAACCTATTATAGGTATTGATCTGTGTTAGGACACATTCTGGACAGTTATTTGCATTGAGCCATTACACACACACAAATTAATGTGATAGTCTGCCTTCATTTTCCAGTCATTATTTGATTTGCATCTTGGAGTGGCAGTAGATTTGCTGGGCTCATTGTGATCACATCCAGTGAGCATTTTAAGACTATTATGCAATGCATTTTAAAGACGCACAAAGCAAATGGAAAGGTGAAGGTAGGCATTTTAATGGTCTGTCACAGGCTGAAATGATCTGTTTTTAAATGAGCACATCACACCAGACACACATTTGAGTAATGGGAACACATGTGGGTAATTCCCACGTGTTCCTTTTATCAAGGGACTTTCTGAAAGGATTCAAAATTCCTCCATAAAATAAACTATTTCAAGTTCCTGATCTGGATGGACTTTTTTATTCTGAGAGAGTAAAATGGTGTTGTCCTGAATCACAATAATCATATCAAGCCATGAAGTTTGAGACTGAATTCAGTAACTCATGCTGGAGTCCTTTGTGAGGGGTTGCTCACAGGACTGAAATCCAAGATCATAACTTTCCTTACAATAACATGTTCTAAAGAATGATCACATGTTAAAGCCTGCTCCTGACACAACTAGCAAAGGTGATTTATCTTGTCCCATCTATACTGATTTTTCAACCCTGGGTATGCCTTTTCTGCTGTCTCAAGAATGGATTTTATTCTCCAAGATACATTGATCTCAGAGGATCTTTTATCTCTTGATCACTTATTTCAACTAATATTTTTCCTTGATAAGGCATCAATGTTTCTGATCTACCAGTTTTGGCCAGATCATCAACTATCTCATGCCGATATAAACCAATGTGTTATTGTGTCCATTGAAAAGTCAATATATTGCCTTTCTTTCTGAGCCTCTGTATAAACAGCATCGTTGATAGCACTTTGATTTCTTCCAAAGGAATTGAAGAACTTGTCATCGGCGAGTCAACAAACAACATTACATATACAGATCTCAAGTGGCTTGATATTCCAGGGAAAAAATACAGCAGGTAAAGAAGAGGACTAACAGTGAATCTTGAGGAACACTGAATCTTGAGGAATCTTGAGGAAAAAATACAGCAGGTAAAGAAAAGGACTAACACTGAATCTTGAGTAATTCTTTCAAAGATTAGCCTGGTCATTCAAAATCTTACTGTTTACTTATACAGGTTGAACCTCTCTAAACTGGGACTCTGGTCCAGCAACATCTGTGGTCTGGCAGGACCATGGATGTTCCAGGACCAGAGAGTCCTGGTGCAGGGCTGGTGGCTGGGAGACATTAATGAAAATATTGAACAGCACCAGACTCAAGACTTACTTCTTTGGGACCTCACTAGATATATCCTCCCAGTATGACAGCAAACCACTGATAATTACTCTGAGTATGGGCTTTCAACCAGTTGTACACCCTTCTTATATTAACTTAATCGTGGCCACATTTTCCTAGTTTGTTTATGAAAATGTACTGCAGGTGTATGTTTAAAGTCTTATTATAATCAAGATGTATCATGTCTGCTGCTTAAATGCCACATCTTCCTTCCCTGCCAAAAGTGAAGTAGGAGTGTCAGCTGTACCACTGGAATATTCTCCTTCACAGCAGGCACAATTCTGTATATGACCTGCAAAGATGCTAAAGTCCAGTTTGTGCTTAGCAGACTGGAGAGTCTAGACCATGGTGGCCTTTACCATCAGAAACCATCATTTCACCTTTAAATTTTCTGGCACATACTCGGAGAAAGGAACCTATCTACCTTATTCAGCATCTGATTCAACATCTTGCTAAGGCCATTTTACAGTCTGCCTTGAACAATCTCTGCAGTTACACTTTCTGTTAATTCTGATAGAGATTAACGTATTGATAGATTTTTTTCCCCAGCACACTTTGATATCGCAGACCATGTCATTTTACTGAAATGTCCGTGGAGCTTCACTTTGACCTATTCAGTCTTATCTTAGTTTGCTTTTGAGTTCTCAGAGGGCCCATTCCTGAACAGCTACTCATCCATGCTGTAAGTGAGTAAGATTTAATATTTATTTGATATCATTTATGGTTGTCTCTATATGGTGCAAAATTGTCTTCCATATCTGGCAGATGACACAACAGTGTAATTCTCTATTATGCCAGAGCAATGTCCCCATTCTCTTGTTACCTGTAAGAATCTGTCTTGCGTAACGAGTAATAAGCTTTGTCTTTATCCTGCTAATGCTGATTGCTGTTGCTTAGTATAAGGCACCAGTATAAAGAGATGAGATTTTTCTGGCTTGCACTTTAATGGGATAGATCAGATGGCTCCTGACTTTCTTAAGAATCGTGGAGTCACTTTGTATCTCAAGCTTTCTTTGGCAAGGAAACAGGCTGCTCTCCCTCGTTAGGCATGGAATTTATTTGTTCCAAGTATAGAGCCAAGACAGGGTTCTCTTTGTATGACTTTAAGGCTGCATCTACATTGCAATGCTATTTCGGGATACCAGAGTATCCCATATTAGCTATCCTGCGTCTTAACAGCAAGCTTGTTATTTCAGGCTTGCTATTCCGAGATCCCTGTAAATCTCATTCCAGGAGGAGTAAGGAACATTTTGGAATAGTGGGTTATTTTAAAATTTGGTGCTAAGTAGATAGCACCAAATTATGAGATAAGCTATTTCGAAATAAGATTGAAATAAGATACACAATTTGAGTAGCACAAATTGCGTATTTTATTTTGAACTATAGAGCAGTGTAGACATAGCCTAAAGGTGCCTTATGCTTATATTCCATATTAGGCCAAGTTCCTCCATCCCAAGAAAGAACCACAATAACTCTTAACACACAGCGAAACCATCTCTGCTTTGCAGTGTATGTGGAGAGGAGGGATAGGATGTGAGAGTGCTGCTTTTTTATTTTTATATTTTGCAGGCACTACCTCTGCTAAACACCCTAAATGGCCATAGATTTATTTTAGGAGGTGAGGGTGCTAAATACCTTTCAGAAAGCAATCAGAAACTAGTGCAGAAGAAAAAGTTATGTAGCTGGAGTGCTGCCACAGGAATGATTTCCAGTTGTTAGAAAGGTCCCTTGAGGCCACAGGCAGCTGTGTATAATTTAGAGCAACTTCAGGGCTGTTCTAATTTACGCCAGTGGCTAGGATATTTGCAACATCAGGATTAGGAAACCATAAAGATGGCTTAAAACATCTACCTTTGTCCTTCTCATCATCTCTGCTAAGCATATTTCAGCTTCAGCTAAGAATCTATCTTTCTTTTTCATTATTTCTACCTCACATGCTCACCATGCAGTAGATCACTGTGTAGGTCAATACAAACAACCTTTCAAGCAGACTCAAGTAGGCAATGGAAGATATCTCTGGCAGTTGAGAGCTGAACGAAAAAATATTTTGTTTATTAGCAATTAAAAATGAGTTATTTGATAGTAAATTACTCTTTTTTGCAACATTGTGGTAGGGTTGGTTTTCATTAACGTCTAGAGATCTATGTCTCAAGCAATAGGAATACTAGTATATCTAAAATATTTCTTTCTTCATTTATTTAAGGACTGTAGTTTTGTTGTCACAGTCTTCTTTTACTTCAACATACATTCTCAACTCTGAAGGAAAAAAATCAATAGTGCAATCATCTTGACTGTCAAAAGATGAAAGAAAGCCTGTTATAGGACAATTCGAAAATCAATGGACTCTAAGGTTGTTCTAACAAGATGTATTATAGCAGCTATGAAGTCATGATTTACTTTGTGCTTTACTTCACTGTTTTAATTACTCACTCTTGAAGTATAGGATTGTTGGCTATGCTCCATACTTTCTATATGACCTATTTACGTATGATCTGTTTATGTATGATCATAACTATTTACGTATGATCAATTCCTAGAGTATTGTTATCAATGGTTCACTGTGATTCTAGAAGGGCATAACAAGTGGGGTTCTGCAGGGATCAGTTTTGGGACTGGCTCTGTTCAATATCTTAATCAGTACTTTAGATAATGGCATAGAGAATACACTGATAAAGTTTGTGGATGATACCAAGTGAGAGAATTGCAAATGCTTTGGAAGACGGCATTATAATTCGAAATGAACTAACTGGACAAATGGTCTCAGTAAATAGAATGAAATTCAATATGGACAAATGCAAAGTACTCTACTTAGAAATGAACAATCAATTGCACACATACAAACTGGTAAATGACTATCTAGAAAGGAATACTGCAGAAAGGAGTCTAGGGGCCATAGTGGACCACTAGCTAACTATGAGTCAACACTGTTGCAAAAAAAGCAAACATCATTCTGGGATGTTTTAATAGGAGTGTTGTAAGCAAGACTCAAGAAGTAATTGTTCACTCTACTTTGTACTGATTAGGTCTCAAATAGAGTACTGTGTCCAGTTCTGGGTGCCATATTAAAGGTCTAGAAAACATGATCTATGAAGGAAGATTGAAAGAATTAGATTTGTTTAATCTGGAAGAGAGAAGACTGAGAGGGGACATGATGACAGCTTTCATGTACCTAAAAGATTGTTACAAGAAGGAGGAAGAAAAATTATTCACCTTAACCTCTGATGACAGGATAAGAAGCAATGTGCTTACACTGAGATAAGGGAGGTTTAGGTTGGACATTAAGAAAAAAATTCCTAACATTCAAGGTGGTTAAGCACTGCAACAAATTGCCTAGGAAGTTGTGGAATCTCCATCATTGGAGATTTTTAAGATATATACGGACTGAGCTGTCCATCAATGGATTTTATTGTGATGGGGTGCGGTCACAGAAGACCCCTCAGGGCTGCTTTTCAGTGTGCTGATAAAGCCACAGACACTCACCTTCTTGCCCTCTAGGGCTTCTTACCACCCCTGTCCGGCTGGGCCAGATCTCCTAGTCTCTCCCAGCCATGACACAGAGCTGAGAATTCTGTTGCTGTACACTACTGGAGCAGTAATCGCCTAATCAAATGTCATTCTTAGCGATATATTTCCTTTGCTATTTTTTTAAAAGGGCAAACAACTGAAGAATAAATATCCCATTTTGACCTAGGGAAACAGGTCTGATTTAAAAGATCCTTGAAATCAATAGGAGTCATTCCATTGACTTAAATAGACTTTGGCTTAGGTCTAAAGTCTTCATGGCCTGTTTTTGCACCTGTCTAATGTAGGAATGGAGCCCTGTTACCATAGTACACGTGCACCTATCATACTGCAGCACCTCATCCCTCAAGGGGCTGGTAAGTATTTATTTTTGAAATTCAACATGCAAAGAATGTAACATTCTAGTTGTCTTGAGGAAAAAACAACATACATTATTTATACTGTGGTAGTGGGGCCCACTCTACCATTCTCCAAATATCAGCTTTTCTCTGCCACTCCCTTTCTATTTTAGACTATGAAATCTAATCTTTCACTGATGTACCTGTAATTTCCATTGGCTATAATATAAAATAGTCCTGATACTGTACAGACAGATGATGAAAAATGTCCCTGCGTCAAGGAGGGTACAATTGTAGTTGAAGACATAACGGAATAGGTAACAGAGGGGGCAGGGAAAGAACACAGTGACAGCAAATCTTTCAAAAACATAGGTTCACGGGTTTTCAAATATGGATGACTTTTTAAATGATTGGGTTAGTTTTTGAGCAGTGGTACCGGTGTGCAAGACCTGATATCTAAAATCCTTTTTGCCTGTCGTCCCAACACAGTTTTGATGAAATCAATCATTTCTATTGGATTCTTTTGTTTCATTAACAAATGGGGAAGGACTAAAACTGGTGTATTTATTTAAAGTAAATAACAGAGATTTGTACTGGCACAGGCAACTTTTAAACCAGCCCTTACCAAACTGAGCCACTTATTTGTAAGCTTCACTGTGAGGGAACTGCAAATAAGCCACCACTGAATTGGTCATCTGAGGTCTGTGGAGCAGATACTGGTATAAATTAAAAGCAACTTCACTGAACCTAATGCAGTTGCTCTGGATTTAGACATACATTTAAGATATATCTATTTAGACACCCCAGGTATGTCTACACTACAAAGTTAATTCGAACTAACGGACGTTAGTTCGAATTAACTTTGATAGGCGCTACACTAGCGCTCCGCTAGTTCGAACTTAATTTGAACTAGCGGAGCGCTTAGTTCGAACTAGGTAAACCTCATTCAATGAGGACTAAGCCTAGTTCGAACTTACTAGTTCGAATTAAGGGCTGTGTAGCCCCTTAATTCGAACTAGTGGGAGGCTAGCCCTCCCCAGCTTTCCCTGGTGGCCACTCTGGGCCAACACCAGGGAAACTCTATTGCCCCCTCCCGGCCCCAGACCCCTTAAAGGATCACGGGCTGGCTACGGTGCCCGTGCCAGGTGCAAGCCTGCCAGCACTCAGCCAGCAGACCCTGCACCTGGCATGGCTAGAGCCAGCCACCCGCTGCCCCCCAGCTCTCTGCCTCTTCCCGGGACCAGGCTAGCGACTCTCAGGAGCCTGGCCAGGACCGCAAGAGGCAGGCACCCGCCTGGTCTAGTGCAGACATCATGGACCTCGTCCACGAACTCCGCACTAGGTACAGGAAAGTGGCTGTCTAGGGCAGGAGAGCTGCCAGCCTGGCCACCCAGGAGCAGGTTTGCATGAAAATCAAGGTGGTCCACTGAGACCCCCGACCCTGAGCCCTGAGCTTACAATGGCTGTACTGGGTCAGACCAAAGGTCCATCTAGTCCAGTAGCCTGTCTGCCGACAGAGGCCAACCCTATGTACCATGGAGGGGATGGACCAAAGACAGTGACCAAGCCATTTGTCTCGTGCCATCCATCTCCAGCCTTCCACAAACTTTGGGCAGGGACACCATTTCTACCCCCTTGCTTATAGCACTCCATGGACCCAACCTCCATGACTTGATCTAACTTCTCTTTAAACTCTGTTCTAGTTCTAGCCTTCACAGCCTCCTGCAGCACGGAGTTCCACGGGTTGACTTTTTGCTTTGTGAAGAAGAACTTTCTGTTACTAGTTTGAAGCCTGCTACCCATTCCTTTCCTTTGGTGTCCTCTAGTCCTTCTATTATGGGAACTAATGGAGAACTTTTTTTTATTCACCACTCCACACCACTATTGCTTTTATAGACCTCTATCATATCCTCCCTCCGTCTCCTCTTCTCTAAGCTGAAAAGTCCCAGTCTCTTTAGCCTGTTCCAAACCCTTGATCATTTTAGTTGCCCTCCCCTCTCCCAGCCTCTCTCTTCCCCTCTCCCACCTCTTTTTCCCAGTCTCCCCCAGTTTTGTTCAATAAAGAGAGATTCTATTTTTGAACACATGTTTTCTTTATTTTGTACATCAGGAAGGGGGGCTAGGGAGGGGTAAGTGGAAGGAGGTGAGGGAGGAATGGGGCACGAGCCCCCGATGAGGAGGACTGGGCTGGCTCTGTGGGCTTCTCAGGGTGGAAGTTCTCCTGCAGCCCCCCGATTGCCCCCTCCCCCCGGATGGCAGCCTGTGGCAAGTGCAGCCAGGGTAATGGTCGAGTGCTGTGATGTTCTGCGTGTGGGCACTCAGGGCACTCCAAGCCAGGACTGCTTTGCAAGTGGGGAACCCTGAGAACTGTCTGTCCGGGGTGGGGGTCGGGTCCCTTTAAGCACAGCCCTCGGCTAGCCTGAGACAGCAGCTCCACGCTCTAAGTCCTCATCTGATGCCCTGCCGGCACTGCTTCCGGCCATCCTTAACCTCTGTTCAGGGTCCACTCTGTGTGGACATGATAGTTCAAATTAGCAAAACACTAATTCGAACTAGTTTTTAAGTCTAGCTGCGCTAATTCGAATTAGCTTAGTTTGAATTAACTAATTCGAACTAAGTTAGTTCGAATTAGCGCTGTAGTGTAGACATACCCCCCCAAAACTAAAGCACATGGCTTTCAAGTTCTTCATCTCTAAAACATCCTGCTTTTGTGAGGCAAAAGGTTTGGTTTACACAGAGGCAGAAACACTATATTTTGTTTTCTTAGCACTCTTTTAAATTTATAAAGGGATTAAAATGCTTTTCAGTTTAATGCTAATCATATGCTCTCTGAATTCATGCCATCTTGGCAATGAAGTCCTAACACACCTCTCAAAATGTTATGGCACAAAGGTTACTCTTAAGAAGATTATAATTCCATTCTGTTGTAAATGTTTCAGGTCAAGAGGGTATTTTATTTATTTTTAAATAAAATAATTTTCTTATAAAAATCCAATTCCTCTCCCTTACCCCTCCAAAAAGTATTTTTTTTTTTGGTAGTATCTCTTGTACATTTCAGATGACAACTTAGAAAACTAAATTTCCTTTTCCAGCTTACAGCAG
Source organism: Pelodiscus sinensis (assembly GCF_049634645.1). NCBI lineage: Eukaryota > Metazoa > Chordata > Testudines > Trionychidae > Pelodiscus > Pelodiscus sinensis. The sequence goes on from NC_134712.1 coordinate 225,300,107, forward strand.
GCAGTGATTATTTCATGCTCTCGCTATGAGGGGTTGATGCACATTGCGTATTAGGTTCATGTGAGACAGTCTCCTGATCAAACAGCTTTCAAGTCAATGGGATGTATCTCACACCAACAGCTTTCAATAATCAGAGTAAATCATGGTAGCAATCTGAATAGATAGGATGGTCCTGTATTAACAAATTGGAAAGAACATCAGCACTTACCCATTAATAATAATTAATAATAAGGAAGCAAAAGGAGGTGGCAACGTATTAAAGGCTACGGAAAGTCAACCTTTCTTTTTATCTCTCAAGGTAGTCTCTCCCAGTTTTTAGGCAACCTAGCCAACTATAAGACGGCCATACCAAAGGTCCATCTAGCCCAGTATCCTGTCTGTCGATAGTGGCCAATGCCAGATAATCATCACATGATCCCTCTCCTGTCATCCATTTCCAGACAAAACTATCCAACCTTACTTTGCAGATAAATAGGTCCTAAAATCAAAGATCTTCCAGCAGTCTGTGAGTTGTGATACACCCTCTCTAACATTTCAGTGCAGCAAAAATTCTCAGTTTTGGAAGTTCCTCAATTCCTGTTTTTTTTTGTTTTGTTTTGTTTTGGTTTGTTTGTTTGTCTCTGTTTGTTTTTTAACTTGTAATGTGATCTAGTAGCATGGCGAGGGCATTGTGTGTAAATAGTCACACAAACAAGAATTAATAAGTCAAGAGTCAATCTTTTTTGCTTAGTTCTAATTCTACATCTAAATAAGCAATATAATTTTGAACATGTTCTTGAGACTGAAGGAGTCGAGTTGATTTAAAGAAGATGGAGGAAGATGATGTGGGTATTAGCCCACTTAATTTTTTTCCCTAAATTACCTTTCTCTTCCAAGCTATCTTCATTAAAATTACAGAACATTTTTGTCTCTGTTTCAGATACAGTTATTCGGGCTGAACAAACTTCAGAGGTGATACATAAAGGAGTGCAGCTTATAACTGGGTGTGGTTTTTCAGACAATCTGAATCTAACCTGATGTTCAAGGGTCTACAGAAAGTTATAAGTTACAGCAACATAGACGTCCCCTCTCCACCTCCAAATTTGGTTGTAGGTGTCATTTATTATCAGTATCTCCCTTAATTTTGAGCCAGAATATGAGTATAATGGAATCATAGAATCATAGAATACTAGGACAGGAAGGGACCTCGAGACGTCATCGAGTCCAGTCCCCTGCCCTCATGGCAGGACCAGATACTTTCTAGACCATCCCTGATAGACATTTATCTAACCTACTCTTAAATATCTCCACAGATGGGGATTCCACAACTTCTCTGGGCAATTTATTCCTGTGTTTGACCACCCTGACAGTTAGGAACTTTTTCCTAATGTCCAACCTAAACCTCCCTTGCTGCAGTTTAAGCCCATTGCTTCTTGTTCTATCCTCAGAGGCCAAGATGAACACGTTTTCTCCCTCTTCCTTATGACACCCTTTTAGATATCTGAAAACTGCTATCATGTCCCCCCTCAATTTTCTCTTTTCTAAACTAAACAAACCCAATTCCTTCAGCCTTCCCTCATACGTCATCTTCTCTAGACCTTTAATCATTCTCGTTGCTCTTCTCTGGACCCTCTCCAATTTTTCCACATCTTTCTTGAAATGTGGTGCCCAGAACTGGACACAATACTTCAGTTGAGGCCTAACCAGCGCAGAGTAGAGCGGAAGAATGACTTCTCGTGTCTTGCTTACAACACACCTGTTAATGCATCCCAGAATCATGTTTGCTTTCTTTGCAACAGCATCACACTGCTGACTCATATTCAGCTTGTGGTCCACTATAACCCCTACATCCCTTTCTGCCATACTCCTTCCCACACCGTCGCTTCCCATTCTGTATGTGTGAAACTGATTGTTCCTTCCTAAGTGGAGCACTTTGAATTTGTCTTTATTAAACTTCATCCTATTTATCTCAGACCATTTCTCCAATTTGTCCAGGTCATTTTGAATTATGAACCTATCCTCCAGATTAGTTGCAATCCCTCCCAGCTTGGTATCATCTGCAAACTTTATAAGCATACTTTCTATACCAATATCTAAATCGTTGATGAAGATATTGAACAGAGCCAGTCCCAAAACAGACCCCTGTGGAACCCCACTTGTTATGCCTTTCCAGCAGGATTGTGAACCATTAATAACTACTCTCTGAATACGGTTATCCAGCCAGTTATGCACCCACCTTGTAGTAGCCCCATCTAAGTTGTATTTACATAGTTTATTGATAAGAATATCATGCGAGACTGTATCAAACGCCTTACTAATGTCGAGGTATACTACATCCACCGCTTCTCCCTTATCCACAAGACTCGTTATCCTATTAAAGAAAGCTATCAGATTGGTTTGACATGATTTGTTCTTTACAAATCTATGCTGGCTGTTCCCTATCACCTTGCCACTTTCCAAGGTAGATGCCTTTGCAAAGGTGCGTAAGATGGTGGACTGATCCACCAGCTAAGGAAGGTGATTTCACTCTCCAAACAATAGCACCCTTCCAGGTCTCTTCTCAAGATGTTCTTTATTAACACAGATGCAGATACAACCCAGCACAATCTCTCCTCTCCTCCCCTCAGGTCTTCACTTAGGCCTTGTTTCCAGGGTTTGATAGTCCTCACAGACCCCCCTCAGCAGAGATTTCCCTGTGGGTGTCTCCCTTTCAAGCCTTCCGTCTAAAACAATGAGAGCCACCTTCCAGGTCCTTAGCTCCGTCTCTGCTAGTCTCAGGAAGCAGCTACAGGAAGTGACTACTCTCCTGATGCCCCCCCCCCCCGGAGTGTTTCTAGGGGGCTTTAAATGCGATGCAGGCTCCAATTAGTGTGGACTTGCTATTGCAAAATAATTCTGCAATATTTTGATGGTACCTTGTAGTGTGGACACACTATTTCAAAATAGTTATTTTGGGAGTTATTTTTAAATTTATTTCAAAATAATTTCCCCATATAGACATAGCGTAGGAGATTTTTTTTTGTAAGGCATATGACCAGGTGTAAAGGTTTATCCTGCAACTACACCTTCCAGCCTTAATGGGTCAAGGTGCTATAAAAAGTACAATAGGGAATAGGCATGTATGTCAAGGTTACACGGTGATATCATGTAAAGGATTTCCTTTTTGCTTACCTGGTGTTGTGTGCATCCACTGTAGCCACAGGCCCATATGTCTACTACATAAACTAAGTCCTGGCTTACTTCATGATAATGAGAGGACCTTGAGATCTCCCATTGGTCAGTGCCAAACTCTCGTGTCACTTTAACTCACATCAGCAGCTGGAGAACAATTTGCCAAAACATCTGCCAAAGCACCAATAGGTTCCAGCTCATTGAGATTCTACTTTCTGCTATAAATAGCTCTTAGAGAAAGCAACAACCTGTGCATAAATACACAAGCAAGCCTGAGACACACAGAGAGCCTATTAATAAGAGCTGGTTGGTAATTTTCCATATGAATGATTTTTTTATATAAAATGCAGTCTCTGCTAAACTAAAATTTTCTATGGGAATATTTTGACATTTTTTTCCATTGGAAAAATAAAGATGTGTTTCCTTTTCAGCATATCTCTTGTCATTAAACTACTTGAAACATTTTTGTTTCAAATCATTTCAACAAAACAGTAAACTGAGTTGTAGTTTGATCCCAAATTGTTTCTTAAGAGACAGAGTGTCTGATAATGCAATGCCAGTTTTCCTCTCAGCTCTATGGTGCATCCTGGGAAATGTAGTCCAGTTAGGTAGGAATGTGAAGGTCAGGTTCCTGAATTACAGTTTTCGTGAAGCAATGCATTGTGTTGGAAAATGCAGTTTAATGTCGAAATGACTGAAAATGACATTTCAGGTCAGTTCAATAAACTGAAACAGGACATGTTCCATTTCAATCAAAAATGTGATAATGAATTCTTTTGACTTTTCAGAAGTGAAATATTTTGCTATTTATGTTTAAAACAAATTAAATTTCAACTGTTTGCCCCAATTTGAGATGAATACAAATGTTGAAATTTCCATGGGCTTTTGTAATTCCAAACTTCATTCAGATCTACTATTGGCCCACGTTCCCTGCCTGAATGCCAGTTTGGTTCCTCAGCTCTGCTACTAAGAGATCAAAACATGAAAATAGCATTGGTTAGCCAGCAGTTGCCTTACACTTAGCCTGTGAAAACCACAGCTGGCCAGGCTTTCTGGTTGATTGGCCAATATACACTCAGGTGTGAAAAGGTTCTGGCTCCATATTGCTTATTGAAAGAAATGCGACTCGGTGTCAATTTTAAATTTTTAAATAAAAAAGCTTAAACACCAATAAAATCAAGAAAACATATCAGCCAGATGATTTGTAGTGGAAATTACAGAATCCAGAGTACATATAACAACAAAAAGCAGTTACCTGTCAATTAGAGGAGCAGTGTTAATGACACTAATTGATTCAGGCTGGATTTGTCCCATTCATAGCTTTTGATGTGTAAATGTAAATAAAAAAGGCGTGGGAAATCACCTTGGTATTATGTTAACCAATTAACATCTTTATTCAAGCCCAAATTGATAGTGTCAGTCTTGTAAATGAATTCCAGTTCAGTAGCCTCCCTCTGTAACTGGTAATAAAATTCCTTTGTAGAAGAATAGACATTTTAAAATTCATTATTGAAAGTCCAGGGAGGTTAAAATGTTCTCCTACAGGTTTATGTGTGTTACCATTTCTGATGTCTGATTTGTGTCCATTAATCCTTTGTTGTAGAGACTGTCCAATTTGGCCAATATACATGGCACTAGGGCATTGCTGGTACTTGATGTCATAGATCAAATTAGAATATGTGCAGTTGTATGAGGCCCTGATGTGGTGGCTTATGTGATTAGGCCCTGTGTTGGTTTCTCTTGTATAGATATGTGGACAGAGTTGGCAATAAGGTTTGTTGCAGGGGTAGATTCCTGGGTGAGTGTATCTGTGGTGTGGTGTGTGGCTGCTGGTAAGTATTTGTTTAAGGTTGAGGGGCTGTCTGTAGGCAGGGATTGGCTTGTCTCCCAATGTCTATGAGGGTGAAGGGTCATTATCCAGGTTGTAGATTGTCAATGATGCACTAGTTGGGTTTAAGCTGGGGCTGTAGGTGATGACCAGTGATGTTTTGTTATTTTCCTTGTTAGGGCCTGTCTTGAAGTAGGTGACTTCTGAATACTCATTTGGCTCTGTCAATCTGTTTCCTCACTCCCCCCAGGTGGGTATTTAAGTTTTAAGAATGCCTGATAATGATTTTGTAGGTGTTTGTCTTTGGCTGTGGGATTGGAGAAGATCTGGATGTATCTTAGGGGTTGGCTGTAGACAACAGATTGTGTGATATGTCCTGGATACAAGCTACAGGCATGTTGGTAAGAATAGTGGTCAGTAGTCTTCTGGCATAAGGTGGTACATATGTGACCATAATTTATTTGTGGGAAGGAAATTGTTGAAATCCTGGTGGAATTTTTCAAAGATTTCCTTCTTGTACGTGTATATGATGAAGATGTTATTAATGTAGCATAATTAGAGGATGGGTGCTAGGGACTGGCAGCTGAGGAAATGTTGTTCTAGGTCAGTCAGTTGGCATTTTGTGGGGCCATGCAGGTACCTGTAGCAGTGCCGCTGAGTTGAAAATATAAATTGTCCTCAAATTGGAAATGATTGTGGTTGAGGACAAAGTCACAGAGTTCAGTCACAGGTGTACTGGTGCACCATAAGGGATAATGTTCCTGACAGCTTGTTGTCCAACCTTGTGTGGAATGGCGGTGTAAAGAGCGCCTACATCCATGATGACCATGATGGTGTTTTTAGGAAGATCAACGATGCTCTGTAGTTTCCTCAGGAAATCAGTAGTTTCCTCAGGAAATGCCGGTAGTATAGGGTCTGAGGAGAAAGTCCATATAGCTGGATAATCCTGCTGTAAGGGTATCAATGTCTGAGACGATTAAATGTCTGAGATTTCCAGGTTCATAAATCTTTCTTGGTCTTGTTTGCAGATCTGAGAAACACATATAGATTAATTTGCAACACTTCCTTCATAACAGGAGCATTCCTGTAGACTAGTGACTGGCAGTTTGAGTGTCAGCATCACATCACATCACATCACATCACATGCTGCTAGGGAAGACTGTTAGCTGTGTACATGTGTGTATGCACATATACTAGGAACAGGTGATCAAAGAATTCCCCAGAGGCAAAAGCCTACTTGGGCTTGCATACATACCAAATCCTACTATATAGTTATGCTTAAAATGCAAAATTAAACATACATTAAAATAAACTGCTCTGCACAGCACAAACTGTGCATGGACTAGCCACCCTGAACTAGTTTGAAGGCAGCTAATGGGGGTAACAATAGCAGAGAAGCTAGAGCAGGGTGGATTTCAGCATGAGCAATACAGGCATGGCATAGACCTTGGTATGTGCTCAGCTTGGACTTGTTACCTAAGCCAGCGGGAGTCAAGCTAGCTTGGTTATATAGACCAGCCAGTGTACAGCTCTTACTGTGTAGGCAGAAATGTAACCCATGCTAATCCAGGGTGGCTCTTTGTCCCCCTACTAGGGCTAGACAATGCATAATGGTTTGTGCCACAGCCTTTGAGGTTAGCACAGAGATTCCCAAACTTCATCGTACCACAACCCCCTTCTGACAACAAAAATTCCTACATGACCCCAGTTAGGGGTGAAGACTAAATCTGAGCCCAGCCAAGCCACATAACCCATGATGGAGGGAGAGAGGCACAAAGCACAGTCAGGGGGCTTCAGACCCAGGAAGAGGGCCTATCAAAGCTGGTCTTAGAGGCAGGCAACCCAGGCGGCCGCCCGGGGCCACCAACAGAGCCCAATGGAAGCCCATTTGGGACATGCAGCAATTAAAGGGACCTCTGACCCCCCCCTGCCAATTGGTTAGGACTGGCCCTGGGGCCTATAACCTAAACTCCATGACTCAGGGTAGAAGCCCTCAGGCTTTGGCCCCAGATGCAAGGACGCTATTTTGGGATGGTGTGTGGGGGGGGGGGGCAGTAGCTGTGTGCTCCAGGATGTGGCCTGCTTTTCATCCCAATCCTCAGACACCAAGGGAGTGAGGGGAAAGTACTTGCATTCTGTGCATGCCTCTCCTACATGGCTGCTGAAGGGAATTTATCAGCCAGGTGTGAGAGGCATGCACGGAATGCAGGCACTTTCCCCTCACTCCCTTAGTATCTGGGGAACAAAATGAAAAGCAAGCTGTGTCCCAGAGTGCATGGTGCTGCCCCTCCTACCATCCTGAAATCCTTGCCCAGATGGTAGAGCTTGGGCTTCAGCTTCAGCCCTGGGCCCCAGCAAGTCAAAGCTAGTTCTGGCAACCCTCCAAAAACAGGGTCACTTTGGGATCTAGATCCACAGTTTGAGAACTGCAGAGTTAGCAGATTTGGCTCAAACAATAGGGATTCATGCCTTAGCCTTAGACATTCTGGGTTCACTCCCTGCAGATAACCGAGAGTGTCATAACATTAATTAAACTCTTCTCTAGAGCCAGACAATCTTGTTCATATTTGTTGTACTTCTCTGAAAAACCCCATTGGATTTGTGTAGCCTGTTCAGTACTTAGATACAGCGATTAAAAGGCACTAAGATAGTCAAACATTCTCCGGTATGAAATCATTTAAAAAAAATATCCATTGCTGCTTTGGCACTGGGCTTGTTCTGCACAATCTCATCCATGAATGGAGGACACTGGAAATGGCACCTCATACAACACGTAAACACTTTCAGTTTCTCTAAGAACTCAATGTGCACTGCAGAACATTTGGGTGTGCAGAATCATTATCAACTGCATTCAAAAGTTTGCTGGTACAAAAATAATTCTGCACAATGAAAAATGTACAGAACGCAATAGCTTTTTATTGTATGCAAAAGGTTGTTGATTAGGGAAATTTGAGAGCTGACTTCAAACTCCTGCCCTTCAGCAGCAGTTTATGACATTTTATTGACTATTTATGGCAATGTTTTATTCTGAACATGCTTCAGGAGTGAATAGCTAAATGGTGAAAATAATCTGACCAACAGTCTGCGGCTATCTGAACTGATATTTATCTTCAAAGAGCTAGTCAATTTCTGGCAGACCAGCATTATGTAAAATGTTTTACATAACGTTAGTTTCACTTGAAAATTGGTAGAGCACCCACTCTACATCTTTCCTAGACGCTTTAGAGCAAAAGGTTTGCAGCTTCCAGTCATGTATTAATTTCCCTGCCTCTGGAAAAATTTAGAGTTAATTGAGTTCAATAATATTTGGTTATAAACAGGGCTGTGCTGAAATTTGGATGCAAAGGAGATAAATGTTACACATTTACAGCAGTGACTGATTCATCAGAAATATGCAGAATATGCTGTTTCTTCAAATCATGTGTGGGTATCAGCCAGCGTTCTTTAGGCTAGATTTGATGATCTCAAGCTTGTACACAGTTCAGTGTGTGGAAATGATTTGCTGTTGTGTTTCATAACACTCAAGGAGATTGCTTGTCTTTAGGCAATATGTGGTATTTTTAAAACAAGAAACTGGAGTCTGAGTAGATGTGACAACCAATGATGCACCAAAGCCTGGACATAAAAGCTATTAGTGCTGTGTGCCAATCATTCAGTCTCTTCTGTTTCAACACACATACCCTGCCATAGAGATCTACTATCTGTACAGGCACTGCAAATACACTAAACAATCAGGCTTTGTTTCCGGGGGAAAATATGTAGGTGAAAGTTGATGGACTCTGCTTTAAAGCCTGTCAATGTCTCTCCCTCATCATTTTTTTGATACAAAAGGTTGTGTTCCATATTGTAAGCCATGGAGGCTGAATTTTTTAATTCATCCAACTTTCTGATAGTCCAAGGTTTAGCAGTTATGGCTTTCTCCCTCCTGCCTCTTGTGTCTCAAGACAGAAGACTATCTTCTGTGGGGTGGGAGTGGCCATTACATGCAATTCCTGGCCTCTCTGCAGAGACTGCCAACAAGTAAACAAAGGTGCCTTTGTCTGACCTACATTCTCTAGTAAAGGTTCACAGAGCTCATCAGCCATGCTACAAGACATGAGCTACCTCGCCCCAGCTGAAGAAATCTCCCTATAATACAGGGAAAACTGGATATTCATGGCTGGAGTACCCTTTCTCTTTTAGCATCTCAGCAGCAGCAATTTCAGTCTATAATACAGTGAAACCTTTGTTATCCGGCACTCTGTTAACCAGAAAACTTTGTTAACTGGCATTGCCCCCAGCCACAATACTGTCACATTTTCAGGTGCACAGGCCGGGCTTGGTTTACCATGATTGGCTTAACAATTTTTTATTTAAAAAGTACTAATCATCTTTAAATCAAAATAGAAATGTGAGACCAACTGCCTCACACTACAAAACTACTAATATTAAAAACTTGAGTTTTACTATTATTGTCCATTGGTTTTTCCTAGGTTGATGGGACCCTCAGATAGCTGGACTTTTTAGATAACCAGAACGACCTAATCCCTGAGCGTGCTGGATAACACAGGTTTTACTGTATGTGTTTCCTGGGTCAGAAATTAGAATCTGTTCTTTGGAATTCTAACACATACATAGAAATCAATCAATCAAACCTTTCTTATTAATTAGTTCTGCATAGCAATTAAATGTTTTCCACAGTTGAGCTTCGCATTCATAAATTGCTCTTCAAATGACAGGACTTGGTGAATGTGGTAACACTTGAAATTAGAAGCCTTGCCGCTGTGGAAATTCTATGAGGTGAGGCAGATCTTGTTTTAAGAGAGATGTAACCCTTCAACTAGGGTTTCTCAAACACCATGGTGATTAGTGCTCTTAGAAATGTTACAACGCAGCATTTCTCAATTTCAGGTTGTCAGCTCCTTATTCAAATTCAAATGACAAGAGAAAATGTTCAGTGCCTTTCATGATACCCTGGCAGTTTTGTCCCACCCATTGAGGAACAATGTTATAGGAATAAGGTGAGAGTAGCTAGAATGTAATCCTTCTGGTATGGCTACTAATTCAGCTCTGGCAGCATAGCATGTTATCAGCATGGCAAGAGTCAATAGAGGAGACCAAGAATACATAGCTGAGATGCTACAACATGTGCTTTTCGGTAACCGGGTTTGGTTCTTTAAAGGATTTGAAACCACAGAGAGAGGAATACTTCTTTTTAGGGTTAAACAAAGATTATTTATTTTTTCTATTTACTTTATAATCAATTTTCCATTTAAATCAATTCATTATTTTTGATTCTTTTAAGACAATATAATATACAAAGAAAAAGTAGAAAAACAGTACAGTTAAAAATAACAAGAAATAATAACTTCTCCTACTGATATACCCTCCTGAGTTACCTTTAAGAAATTTATGGAGTTAACAGTTATATAATACTCACGTTAAGAAAGATAGAAGCATTGCTTAGATTCAGGAGATATTCTTTTCTTTATGTTTTTCCTTTCTTTGGATTTTTCGTTGCAACTTACGACCGGTATTCGTTCCCCTTTCGGAGCTTATTTGTTCCCCTTTCGGAGCTTATGTACGGCAGCGAGATTCAGCGCTGGGGAGGGAGCCCTGGTTGATCAGACCTGGCTTTTCGGATTCGCAACCCGTCCGCTCGTGGTCTGTTTCAGCCCACCTTATATACCCTGTTTCGGTATTTTGGTACTCCTCCACTTGCCTGACAATTGCTGACGTTAGATTTTTGTTGTCTCATTCTGCCCTTACAAAAAACTTTCGTCTGCTCCATTTGGGGTAATCAGCACTTTGTTGCATACTGCTGTCTGAGTTACTTACTTCCCTAAAAGCGGGGTTATTGTTGGTCAACCAATCAAATTTTGTTTTTATTTTTATCTCCTGTATCTGAGTGCTGCCTTTCCTTTCCACTTACAATTAAACTGGTGCTCATTTGACATATTCTGGGTAGGCCTCAATACCTTCCTTTCACAGTGCTGTTGCTGCTATTGCATGGCTGCCTGCCCATTTGAATTTCAGTTGTCTATAAATGGAGGATCAGATCAAACCTCTCAAGATGTGCCATATTTCTCCTCCTTAGCAAACTGGATGCTGGACCACACTCCATTTAAGGCTATCTGAAGGTTGAACTAAGTTATATCAGATGCCTATGGTGTCAAGGAATTGTTACAGCAGTCAGGGGCAACCAGGCTTCAGAAATGCCCAGAAAATATCCAGTTAATGCAAGCCAAAGGGAGTGAGAATGTGTGAGAAGTGCTGAGATGGTCCTAGGCCACTGAAGATCATCTTATGCCTAGCGTGAGTAGTTCTTCTTGTGGACACTAAGGCTATGTCTACACTGCAGCGCTATTTTGGGATACTGGAGGTATCTTGAAATAGCTATTCCATGTCTTTAAATGCACCTTTTATTTTGAAATATATTTCAAAATAATGGGCGTGCTATTCCGGCATCCCTGTAGTTCTTGTTCCTTGAGGGTTAAGGGACTTGTTGGAATAGTGCTTTATTTCAAAATTACCTCGAAATAAGCTACGCAATTTGCGTAGCACAAATTGCGTAGCTTATTTCAAGGTAAGGGTACAGTGTAGATGCACCCTTACATTGGTTTTACGACAGCAGTATGCTAATAGAACAGCACACAGCTTCCCTACCACTCTAGAGGAAATGAGCCTAAATATTATGTGAGCTACTTATAGATGTTGTGTGTTCACTCTCACAGTATGACTTTTAAATCTTCTTTTTTGAGTCTGACATTTTTTAAAGCTGGACAGCTTGAGCTGGAAAGATGTCTGCTCCTTTGCTTCTACCCTTTGATTTGTTCAATTCTCTTCCCCTTTGCAACTCAGTGTATCATTTCCATCTAATTACAAATAAACACAATGGAGGTCAGGCTTTGCAAAAACTCTAACCTTTAAGAGGAGGAAAAGGAGCCAATAATCAGTTTGCATGTGTGCCAGCCTTCTGTAAGGGCTTTTCTCAAGCTCAGCAGGGGAAATGAGTTTCAGACTGACTGTATAATCAGTGATTCTCCATAGCCATTGAAAAAGGGCAAATGGAGTTAAACATCCAAATTAAAAAATGCAGATGAATGGGCCACAAAGCACAAAACTATCCATCGAGAAAAGTAGCTGTACATAAACAGCTATCCATGCAAACCTTTTGCTTTGCAGAGAACATTGCTAGTGTATATCATATCAGATGAAAAAACAGCAGACCGTTGAGCCAAGTAAATACTGCTGCTCTTCTGGATAAGTGTAAAATATCTCTAAGCTCATCAGGCTATGTAATAAAGGGTATTATTTTTCATAAATGAAAACGTCAAAAGTCCAATGTGTGGGTACACAAGTACAATAGAAATTGTGTCTCTTGTAACAGTGTGCTTTGTATTCTAGTCACAGCGCACAAGCAGTTTATTCTGGAGTTCATTCTGAGAAGGTAATGACAAGGAAAATGACAAAGAAAACTGTTACTGACCATTAGTGAGCAATCACTCTGTCATATTACCAAGATAATTTAGATAAATGTGGGGTTTAGCTGTCTCCAAGGGAGACTGGATGCTGATCTCTTAGATACTGGCAGCTTTTTAAAGCTTTTCCTTTTGATGAATATATTTTTCCATCTTGTTCACATAGACTAGTCTCCTATCTTCCTGATGGAAATAGCAATAGCCTATTTCACTGGTGTCATTTCCCCCTCAGTTGTGTGGTACACAAAGCCACATAGTTTTGCAGCAAATATGGAAAGCTATGTTTGGAAACATAAAGTATTTAATAAATGTATGTAGAGCATGCCATGTTTTTCTTCAATTGGCTTCTATTATTTTAGCAGCTGCTAATTATGCAGTGTTGATATTTAGAGAAATGGTAACAGATTTATCTGTTCCAGCTGGATGATCAGGCTTTTAAAGCATGTCCTCCTACCAGCATTGGTCTTATCACTGCCTAGGTTTGGTTTGGTTTTGTAGCTATATCAGGTTAAATGAAAAGGTGAAGAATTTCAACTGAGACAACTGAGAATATTACTTTGTATTTTGAAGATTTTTATATATATATAATTCTGGCTTGCAGTGAGTGACTAGCAACTGATTGAATGGCATAATCTGGACCTCTTTTGATAGTGGCTGCCAATTTGTCTTCCAGAATCTAAGCTGTTATTTAAAAAAAGGCTCTAAATCTTGAATGTGAACATGAGTGTCACCAATGGAGGAATGTCAGCTTGAGTCTGCAGAGAGCCTGAACTAACAGGGGCCTCATTCAGATCAATGGGTGTTATCTCTGAAGCCTATTTATGAGGACTGGAACTGTCAATTATTGATAATCATTTTACTGTTGATCAAAGTAAATAAGAAATGATGGAAAATCAGTGATAAAACCAAGATTACCAGTCAGGGGTCTCTGATTCATAGTTCTGTGCTTATTCTTCCTAATAAGAATACTTTGCCTTCACGCTTGTGGAGTTGCACCTGTTGAAAGCAGAGCTGACTTTTTTCCACTGATTCAGTTCTGAATAGTGATGACCCTAAGTAATCTATGAGAAGCATATTTTAGTATTTTGAGGCAGGGATGAACTTGCATCACCGTCATAACCCTTTCATTCACCTAACTTCAGGGTAATTACACTCATATGTCAGAAAGATATACTGTAGTACCAAAAATAGTGACAGCATTGTAGACTTTATTTTGCAGTGCAAACTGTGAAAGATGTACTTGGGCCTAAATCTATATCCAATAATAGGAATTGGAGAGCAGAAAATTGTGAAAATATTGGTGTATCTAATTAGGGTAAATCCTAATCTTGTGATGTTCCCTCTCACAGCTTGTTTATATCTTGACCTGTACGAGTCTAAAAGGGGCAAAGAATTTTTGGTGCCTCCCAGCTACCCAACAATTTAGGGATTAATCCCAACGATTGTGCTCACATCTTCTGAACACATGGTACACCAGTGAATACATAGTAATAAGTCTAATATTCTAGAGTTTATCTTCACTGATATTCTCCAAGATTTTGCTTCTCAGTTTATGTAGTGTTTTTAATTTTTCAGACTTAAGATTTTCTATTTTCTAGACTATTCTCTAACAGAAGATGACATACAGGTTGGACGCCCCAGATCCAGCACCCCTTGTGACCTGACTGGTCCTGGATGAGGGATTTTTCTGGATCGGGGAAGGTTGTTTCTGGTCCCACTGCTGCCACCCCCTCACTCCCCAGCAGCTCAGCTGAGCCATGCACTGGTTCCCAGGACCCCCAGCAGCCCAGCTGAGCTGCCCACTGGTTTTCCCGGCTCCTGCCTTTCTCCCTCTGGCCTCGCAGCCCAGCTGGGCTGCGCATTGCCCCCATCCCTCGCAGCATGCCAGGACTCTCTGATTTTGGAACATCCATGGTCTTTCCAGACCACAGATGTTGCTGGATCAGAGAGTTCCGGTTTATAGCCGTGCAACCTGTACTACTAACATTGTAACAACACAGTTATTTCCATGGCAAAGGTCTGTTTTTGAAGAAGAAAGCTCTTAGTCAAACACATATTTCAATATTAGGAAAATATATATGAAGTGTATTAATACAGAAAATTTTAAGAAAGGATATTTGTGAATGTGTGTGTGTATAGAAGCTTTTCAGAATTTTTTTAGGTAACTTTTCTATAGGATTCTTAAGCCTTCAGAAGAAAATGGGAGGAATTATATCCTTGCTGTAGAGTTCCCAGAGAATGGTTGTTTTTAAAAAAACCAACCAAACAAAAAAAACAACTCTACAAAACCATAGTGGTTTCATCCATATTAAATTACATGACTTTTCTTCCATTGGGGTTTTCATGTAAATGTTTTCCTCTCACCTCAAATTCTCCCCCTCCCTCCCCATTACCCATGTCTTTTTTGAAAACTGTGTGTGATTTCACTATTTTTGTTCTGCCTGTAATCAGTGGATAAGTACATAAAAGGGAGATTATGTGCTCTAGCAAATAATTCTCTTTTTAATTACCTGGCTTTTTATTTCTCTAATAGATTTTTATTTTCCTAAGTCTTTCCACCTGTTTAATTCACTGAAAGTGCAGCTCCTGCAGGAAAAAAGGCAAAAAGAATTACACAGCCAAAAAACAAACAAACCCTGGAACCAAAAAAAGTGCTGATGAACCAGAATTATCCATATAGTACTCTGCAAAGGTTTCAGGAGCTCTGATTAGACTGAATAATGGCTAAGAAACAATAAAGGAAAAACACAGTCCCAGCACAATTGAAGCAAACAGCAGTCTAAAGGCCAGCAAGTGTTTCACTTGTAATCTTAACATTCACAGAAGTTTACTATCCCAGCTGTGAAATGAATATGAATGTAAATAAACAGGATAATATTTGGGCTTCTCAGCAATTCAATATGAGCAGTGTGGAATAGACATTTTGTGATATAACTGGGCCAATTATCTAGGGATTAATGATGTCACTTTTACACAGGCTGACTAGGATCTTATCCTATGACTAGTCCCAATTATTTCAGTCTGAATATTAGCAAAACTGTTCAGTCTGGGTGGCAGAATCATGCCCATAGTATACAGTTGAAATACACAGAAATAGACAACCAATACAATGGCTGGTTCTGCTTGCAGAGTTTATTGTTGCAGTGGGTAACATAATGTAAGAGACTTAACAGGTGATCACTTCTTTCGCCTGATTGCTTTTATTTTATTCAAAATAACCAGTTTTAAAAGGGGAAGGATATTCATTTTTGAACATTGAACTGGAAATAGATTTTCATGCTAAACATTTTTTAGCTATGTCATTGTGTAATCATACGTAGTAATTATGTAAGCCTGTGATGATGGATTGTTCATCCCACCCATGCCCATATCAGACTAATGTGGGGCAGGAGGAGCTAGTTAACCTGATATGATGCACCTGGGGGAAACCAGGGTTTAATAAAGTCGACTGGCAGATGAAGCCCAGCTGGGAGAGGATTATAAAACAGGAAGTGAGAGCAGGAAGAGGGCTGCCTGCAATCTCTAGAGAGGAAGGGAGTTGGAGAAAGTGTAGGGGAAGAGTAAGCTGTGGGATCCTGTTCTAGACTAGGGAGTCTGGCCAGATTCCAAGGAGGGTGATGTAGCCCACAGGGAGCAGAGGAAGCTCTGAGGCCAAAATCGGAGACAGGCAGGTAGTGTAGGCAGTAGCTCAGGGAAATATCAAAGGGGAATATCAAATATTGCAATGGGGCGATCAGGAACGGTGCTGGAACTTTTGGATGCGAAAGCAGACGTTCCTGGAGCTACGTGCTTGTCTTGCCCCTGCGCTCCAGAGAAGCACCACCTGGCTGCAGGCTCCTATCCCCATGGACAAGAGAGTTGCCATCGCCACCCCGGACAGCTACCGATTGGTGGCAAACCAGTTCGGGGTGGGCAGATGGACCGTCGGTGCTGTCATCATAAAGGTAAGTCCCGGCGGAGGGGCGGGGTGCTGCACTCCATGCCCAGGGGAAGGCAAGACTCCAGGCTGGGGCAATGGGGAGAGTGGGGGATGCCTCGTCACCCAAGGGTTTGGGCCATCCCTCCCTTGCACAGGCCTTCTGGGGGAAGGGAAAGCGTGGGGCAAGGGGGTCCTGGTGTGTGAGGACAGGGCATCGCGGGGGGGGGAACCCCCCAAGGGAGCATACACTCACCCTGCCTTATGTATTGCATTTCCCTGTGTTTCTGTGCACCCTTCTGCAGGTTGTCCATGCCATCAACGGCATCCTGCTCCAGCGGGTCATCCGCCTGCAGGACGTGGACACAACGGTGGCCGGCTTTGCTGCCCTGGGGTTCCCCAACTGCGGGGGAGCCCTGGATGCAACCCACATCCCCATCCATGTCCTGGAGCATCGAGCAGCCCATTTCATCAACCACAAGGGGTACTTCTCCATCATGCTCCAGGCCCTCGTGGACCACTGTGGTCGCTTCACGGATATTTATGCGGGCTGGTCCGGCAGGGCACATGTTGCCCGCATTCTATGACACTCTGGCCTGTTTTGCAGACTGGAGGCAGGCACTTTCTTCCCCCAGCAGGAATTTACTGTTGGGGACGTGCCCATGCCCACATGCATTGTGGGGGACGAAGCCTACCCCCTGCTGCCCTGGTTGATGCGGCCCTACACAGGGCAGACAGACTACGACCAGGCACAATTCAACGACCACCTCAACCGGCCCCGCAACCAGGTCGAGTGCGCCTTCGGCCATCTAAAGGCCCGGTTTCGTTATTTGCTGACCCGTCTTCAGATGGGTGAGTGTAACGTACCTGAGGTAGTGGCCGTGTGCTGTGCGCTCCACAACATTGTGGAGCAGAAGCCGGAGGCCTTCCTTCCGGCATGGATGGCAGGCGAGGGCCAGGCATTCGAACAGCCCTGCACAGCTGCCATCCGCCAGGCACACCATGATGGGGTGCACATAGGGGAGGCCCTGACGGAGATGTTCTCTCAGGCCCCACAGTAGGGTCGCCTTTGTCTCCCTTTACATCTCCCTCCCATCCCTTACCCTTCCCCCCTCCCAATAAACAACCAACAGTTTTTTGTGGAAAACAATGCACTGAACTTTTTATTAACTGGGATGTAGAGTGGGAGGAGGGAGGGGGCTCTGAACTGGGAGGGGGAGGAGGGAGCTACTGGTGGGAGGGGTGGCCACTGCAACCGCCTCTGTGGAGGCGGACAACTGCATGGCTTTCAGGTCGCATCAGGGCAGGCAGCACGGGGAGGTGGGCAGGATGGGGTGCATCTGGAGGGGGCATGGCAGCATCTGGAGAGGTAGCAGGAGGGGGCATTGGCATGGGAGGGATGGCAGGTGCATGGGGCAATGTGCACGGTGAGGGTGGTGATGGCATCACACTCGCGGTCACACCTAGCCTGGAAACGCCCCCAGGCCTGCTGGCGCCACTCCAGGTCAGCATCGACCCTCGTGTGATGGCCACCTCGATCCTCTCGACGGCCTGTCTGTGGCACTGGAGGAGTTAGTCCCACTGCTGGACCTGCCGGCTTGGTGCCTGGGCGGTTGGGGGTGCTGCCGCTGCTGCAGGGCTAGAGGGTCCTTCGTTCCTGGCTGGTTCTGCTGCAGGGGAAAACACCCTGTTGCCCGTCCACACCTTTTTGCGCAAGAGTGCTTGCGCAAAAAGGTGGTGTTCCTCGTAGAAGGAGGAATACCTACACCGGAAAACCCCCTCTGTTCTTTCACTTTACTTGAGGTGTGGATGCACTGAGTTTTAATGCAAAAACAGCCATCTGTAGTGTAGACCTACCCTAAGTGTCTTATTCACACACATCATACTGCCATGCCTGATGGCAGCTATAAATACTAATCAGGCAGCCAGAAAGATAAGACAGTAAAAGAAAGGGAAATAAAAGAAGCTAACATACAACAATCTATCCTCCAGTTTTTCAAATCAGACAAGGCCTTTCTATAGTCAGATAATATACTAACTAGGGAAGCGGATGAACAAAATCAAGATTAAAATTATTTCAGTATAGAAACTGTCTATAGCACTGGCAATTGATGAACAAGAAAAGCTGCCAGAACATGCATCACGTGACCCTAGTCTAATGCTTGAAGTTAGTCAGCATTAGCATCACCAAATGCAGAAGGATTACAAGAAGCAGGAAAGAGTAGTGCTACACTATCTGATTCTTTTCTTTTCAAAGATCCAGGAACGTGGCCTGAAAATATACCAGATCCTATACATCAAAAAATTGTTCTGGCTGGTGCCTGGACTTTTGAAGAAATGCAAAAGTTAGCAAAGTCAATGCCAAAAGATGTTGATGGGCATAATTTTCCTGAATTTCTTCTCTTTTGTAAGACTTCCACAAAGAGAAAGATAACAAGAGACTGGCTTATCTGGCATGCTACCAACCAATCACTGTATTGTTTTCCATGCCAGCTATTTCCTGAAGGGAAGCATAAACAACACAGTACGCTAGCAAAAAATGAAGGCTATTCACCAATTTTGAAAAAAATGACAAACTATATATTAAACTTCCTGAATATGAAACAAGAATAGAACATAAAATTTGCTACTACGAGTGGAAGCAAATAAAGCAGTCAGTGTCAGGTGGACATGGAGTAGACAGTGAGATTCAAAAGCAAATATTAACCAAAGCTACAAGATGGGAAGAAATATAGGAAAGTTTGTTGGATGTTACAGAAGTTCTTACTTTGCAAGGTTTTGCATTCCAAGCAGATAATATGTGACCCACACAATGGTAACTTTCTTGGAACTTCTGCAATTAATCACTTGTGATTCTTTGGCTGAACTCAAACAGAGAGCAGAACAATGAAAAGACAAGCTCATTATCTCTTCTGGGAGAGTCAGAATGAGCTTATTGAATTATGTGGTAAGAAGATGCAGAAGGCCAACCTTGTAGAGAGGAAAGGCCATTTATTTTTCTATCATACGTGCGACTACTCCTGATGTCTCTCACTGTGAACAACATGGGTTGATATTGCAATTTGGAGATCACAGCAAAGACAGTGGTACATTTAACATTAAAGAAAGGTTTCATGAGTTTATCAACTTTGATTTTAAAAAAAGAACAGATAGCTGAAATGCTAAATGGCACTTTGAAGCATCATAGCATTTCTTGGGTTGACTGTAGAGGTCAAGGATTTGATAATGGCTCTAATATGTCAGGGAAAATAAAAGATGTTCAGGCCCGCATTATGTCCAAAAATGAACTTGCTGTGTATTCTTCCTGTGATTCCCATTCACTATATCTTATAGAGAGGTTGATGCTGTTGCAGCCTGTACTGAAATATTAACATTTTTTTTATTGTGTTCAGCTACTTTTTGTGTTTTTCAATGCTAGCCTTGTGAGAGAGAAGATTATAACAGATACACTGCTCATTCAACTCTCAGTCCACACTCTGGATGCATAGGCGGATGCTGTCTATCCACTCACAAAGAATCTTCCAGGTCTTCTGGAAACACTGGAATGTGCTCTTGAATTAAACTTGATACATGAAGCTCGATCACAAGTAGAAGCACTGAAAAAGATACTTCAGCTCATTTTTATGCCTTTGGATGGCTAGCTTCTGGTACAAAGTTCTTTTGGAGTAGTGAAGACAAAAACCAGATTTTTCGAGCCAGAGGACAGTTCTCTGAAAACTTCCACAGAGTGTGCAGCGGCGGTCAAAAAGGCAAATAGGATGCTAGGAATTATTAGGAAAGGGATAGAAAATAAGACCCAGAATATCTTACTGCCCCTGTATAAAACTATGGTACGCCCACATCTTTAATACTGTGTACAGATGTGGTCTTCTCACCTCAAAAAAGATATTTTGGCCTTGGAAAGGATTCAGAAAAGGGCAACTAAAATGATTAAGGGTTTGGAATGGGTCCCATATGAGGAGAGGTTAAAGCGACTGGGACTCTTCAGTTTAGAAAAGAGGAGACTGAGGGGTGATATGATAGAGGTCTATAAAATCATGAGTGGTGTGGAGAGGGCTGATAAAGAAAAGTTATTTATTAGTTCCCATAATAGAAGAACTAGAGGACACCAAATGAAATTAATGGGTAGCAGGTTTAAAACTAATAAAAGAAAGTTCTTCTTCACACAGCGTGTAGTCAACCTGTGGAACTCCTTGCCAGAGGAGGCTGTGAAGGCTAGAACAATAATAGAGTTTAAAGAGAAGCTGGATAAATTCATGGAGGTTAGGTCCATAAAAGGCTATTAGCCAGGGGATAAAATGGTGTCCTTGGCCTCTGTTTGTCAGAGGCTGGAGAGGGATGGCAGGAGACAAATCGCTTGATCATTGTCTTCGGTCCACCCTCTTTGGGGCACCTGGTGCTGGCCACTGTCGGTAGACAGGATACTGGGCTAGATGGACCTTTGGTCTGACCCAGTATGGCCGTTCTTATGTTCTTAGGAATTTCTTTTGAATCAGAGGTAGCTCTCATTGCTGATATTATTGAGGATATAAAACAACTTACAGATTAGAGGCTCATTTTACAGGAAACGTCTTGCAGCAGAAAACATGGGAATTTTAGCACAGTTACCAAAGAAGAGAAGAATGAAATGGAAAAGATTTTATGATGAGACCTCTGAGTCTGAGGGATCATGTTCTACCATCTCTGAAAATGCACCAGAGTCTTTATCGCTGTTTAACCTATTGGGCTACAGGAAAGAGATCAGATGAGTTGGCACCCACTGATGTATGGGCCTGCAAGTTATCACAGAAATGATGTAAGCACCCAGAGCTAGTTTTGTGTTTCTTCTAGTGGTGCACATCTGCACATGCCTCAGTGCACATAACATTAATTCTACCCCATGGATGAAAAAATTAGAGGGAACATTACCATGGGATACTGTAATTTGGCCCTTCACAAACTGAGCCATGGCTTTTTGGGGAGCCAAGAAAAGTTCATGGAAGAGTCATGAATGTTAACTATGTTGAGTACTGTATAGTGTTGTCCACACATTTTGCCACCTGATGTTTTATAAGACCAGAGTAAAATGATCAAAGTGCTTTTAGAAAACAAATGCTAACTAATTTGTTTAGATTGTAATCCCATTTTGATTAATACTTTCCTGGAGTTGAACATGAATCCCCAGGTACCGATTGGGTTTGTAACCTCTTCTCAGTAATAGATAATTCCATGCCAACCTTAGGTGTATCTTCTTAAGAAAATCTCTTGGAATTGTCTAGTAATCCTATACTGAAAATGAAGTTTTTAAATCAAACAAATGATTATGAATTTCTGTTAAAGGAGAGTACAAAGAACTCTGTGATTGAGCTGTGAAAGTGCTGTTGACATTCACTTCTGTTTATTGCTGAGTCTGCATTATAAGCAATGATTTATATGAAAACTAAACATACAAATGCTTTGAGCTTGGAAAACAACATGCATCTGGCATTATTAGCGATTCAGCCAAACCTGGTGCAGCTATGCTGCTTCAAACAGATCAATTCGTCTAACTAAAATCTTAGGCTGTGGCATCTTCAGACAAACCTCCCTCCCCTCTATTTTCAAATTATAGTTTTTAAAATCTGGATTAGATCAGAATATATAATTAAACAAACTGCAATTGAAATAAATCACAAAACAGTCAGAACTCTAGTACCCCTCTTGAAGTTAGTGTTCTGAACTATTGTTACTAGTGTTAGTAACAAATATGGTATTTGGTTGTGAGAAGCCAGCGATTTTTAAAAAATATGTAAAAGAAGCACAGTGATAAAAAGTGGGGGAACCACAGCTGTAGACAATTAGCCCAATGATTGTCTTTGTTGAAAGAGAAATAACAGTTTGTGACAGCTGGTGCAAATTCTCTGTACTCAAGTCTAAAAATGAAGTAGAAAAAAAGCTGTCAATACACAACATATGTTAATATTACAAATGTCCATAAACTTCAGAGGATTCCTACTGGGGGTTCCAGAACACAGGAGTTGTTTTAGATAAAACAAAAAATTACACATTAACCTGTATGGCTTCATTTCCACAATAACTAAGTCCTTCCATCTTTAATGTATTTATTTTCACAGCAGACGTCTGAGGGAGAATGGTGTTGTTACCCCTACTGCACTGATGGGGAACTAAGGCAAAGAGAGAATATGACTTGCCCAAGATCACATCCAACTTTCCTGAGTCTCATGGAAGTGCCATAACCACTGAACACGGAATCATAGAATCTTCTGTAAACTCAATAAACCCAAATCCTTCAGCCTCTCCTCATAAGTCATGTGCTCCCACCACTTAATCATTTTTGTTGCCCTTCGCTGGACTTTCTCCAATGCATCCACATCCTTTCTGTAATGGGGGCCCAGAACATCCATCTGTAGGTATATTTATAATAGGACTTTGTTTTGACTGAATTTTGAGAAAGAACGGGTCCAAACCCTGGATCAGAACCACAGAACCTGCAATATTTAAGTTTTTAATTTAGAATTAGTCTATTTCTAAAACAGGACAAATTCAGAGCCCCCCAACATTTGGTACACCCCTTCTCCCACACACGCTAAGTCCTGAATTTAAAGCCAGGAGTGATCTACAACATGTAAGCTGGGAAATCAGCTTACATCTTCAGAGATGTCACACAATAGACTATCATTTAACTTTGCAGGACTACTTCAGTAGCTAATACTTATAGATGAAAATAGAGTGCCCATGTTCTTGAGCTCATTGGATTGTAACTTCAAGAGTAAGGAAAACTTCTCACATTCAATGAACTGTGAAATTACTTAAAATATAGTTTTAATTATTCTAGGCTAAATCTTAAAACGCCATTCTCCATTCATCAGAAATGCATGAGATAAAGCTTGGTCCCAGTTCTTAGTTATTTATTATTTGGATTACTTTAGCATGTAGGAGCTAAGTCATGAACCAGAACCTAGCATGTTAGGCACTGTACAAACACAGAACAATAAGATGGTCCCTGCCTCAAGGTGTTTGCAATATAAGACAAGAGACAACAGATGGATACTGACAGACAGGAAGAAGAGAAAAACAATGAGACCATACAGATCATCATAACAAGTTGTGATGTCAGCACACCACCAGTCTATTGTCAACGTTTTCATATGTATAACTCTTTCTTCCTCTCTTCCTCCCCCCCCTTATTTTCTGGTGTTCACCCAAAACTGACCCTTTACTGCTGTAATTAAAGCTGCTATTAGTATTTGTTCTGAGTTGATAGGGAAGCATTCCTAGTTAAAGTGGCAGTGTAGAGGCTTCAGTGACTACAACAAAGTGTTTGCTGCCAGTCTGGTAAATGCGCATCTCTGAAAAATTGCCTAGGCACATTAGAGAAAATTCTTGCAGAGAATCTACAGGATTTGGTGTCAACTACTTCTGCATATTAGATGGAGTGCAGGAAGATGTTATTAGCTATGTTCAATAGCCGTTTTAAAGCTGTTGCAGAAGGTATCATTAGGAGCAGATGTTCCTGTATGTACACACAAACACCTGTAGTTAGAAACTGGAAGCTCCTACCTACCCAGTAGTTAGTTCTGTCAGGAGTACCAAACTTGTAGCCATTTTGAACACTAGTCAGATCCAGTCCAATACTACAGGGAGCAGATAGAGCTGCCAGGATAACCCAGAATGAATCAGTGGGTTGGATCTCCAAATAGTTTCCTGTAATTTTACACGTTAGTAGGACCAAGATTTGGAAATACCATAAAGGAGGAATTGTAGACTGGTGGCCAAATGTCTCTGCATGGCATTACCATGTGAGCCTAACATCTACAGCAGTTACCAGTTTTTCTTTTCTCAAGTTGTGTAACTTTTCAATAATGTGGGTACTGACACAATTGACTATGTAGTACAGCTAGTTGTCAATACAATATCCATGGTGAGCTTACATGAAAGCGGAAGATCTTCCACTATCAGGAGTCCTAATTCTTTGAGATTTTTGTGAGGTTTGCAGGTACAAATCCAGTAGTTGTAAACCTGGCCCAAAGATATGGAGCAAGAACAGCAAACTCCACAAACACATCAACCACTTATATCTCACTCTTGCAGTTCTCTGATCTAGCTCATTGAGTACTTGTAGCCTGTTTCCCTTTTAGCATTCTTCATTCTTTTGCAGATCCAGGTTATGTTTGAAAGGAAATGCAATGAAGTGCCCAGTCCAAAGAGGTCAGTGGTCTTTGCCTCCTATATTAGGCTTTCTCCTTGACTGATCAGGGACTTTACTTTGGAAGGGAGACAGTTGTTTGGCTTGGCTTCAGTTCTCCTAGAGTTTTCCCTCACTACTTCTGGTAAGCAAGAGAAAACTTTGTGACATAGTACAAAATTTATTCACTTTGTTTACTAATGCTAGAGAAATCCTTCCCATTTAATAGGAGGTTTTCTGTTAAAGCAAAACCTCACTGAATTCTATCATATCCTCTTTTTTATATAGCATGCTCTGTATTAGCAAAATGTTCAGAATAAAATAGTATGTATTATATTATGTATTAACCTTATATGTTTGCTCTTTTGGCCTCCAAGGTATGCATGGAGTTGGGTCACATGTATTTGGGGAGAATAGCATGCAAATCCATCTGTTCACTATTATATTGACTCTTGAAATCTGATTTACTTCTTAACATTGATTACTTTGCATTCAGTAATTCAGGGACAATCTTCCTGATATCCTAGGGTCTGACTGAGTCATGATGTTTTAATGTATTAGATTGCCATTTTGTTCTGTTACTTTAAAAAGGAGGGGGAGAGAGATTTCTGAATGAGTTGGATGTCTGTGTTCATCAGAAAAGTCATTTTGGGATTCAGTCATGACTATCTGATGCATAAATGAAGTTATTTTATGCTTCAGTAAGATGTTTTGCCTTTGGCATTTTGTTTTGAGAACAGGTTGTTTGCTGCCTTTAATTGTATCAAAGGGGAAAGGTTTACTATAATGACTTGTGAATTAAATGATTATATATATGATTAGTGAGCAGGGCAAGGAAAAGATTGCCAAGAACTGAGTAGTTTGTGTGTTTCATATACTGATCACTGAATAACCATGTCCTTTTGGAAAAGTGATGAAGATCAAGCTTAGTCTTTCTAAAGCAGTAGTTACAATTAAGCCAACCATTCTCTATAGCATGTAAGCCACTGGATCTGGTCCGCAGATCTGGTCCCAGGCAGGCTCCCCGCTTGCCTCACCCCACCCACACCTTGCTCAGAAACATGGCTGCAGGGCAGTTTTTTAAGAACTGAGCCCAGAGGGGAATGGGGGAAGCTTAAACAGCTGCTCCTGCCTCCAGCACAATCCCATTGGTAGGCTTCTGTCCAGAAACTGGCCAATGGAAGTTGTCTGTTTCAATAATAGGCAGCCATGAAGTACAAGGGACTCCTAGTTATTCATAGAGCACATGGCTGCAGCTTGTGGGGGGGTGGGGGAGGCAGGCAAGGAGGCTGATTCAGGAACCAGCTGCTGGCTGGTAAGTCTCCTGGCAAGAGATTACCTCTGGCACCCCAGCCCCTTCCTTCTCCAATCCTCTCTCCGCCACACTCCTGTCCCCCTACTCCACATACCCAAATCCTTTGTCCCCTTCCTGCACCCATACCCCCTCCCAGATCTGGAACCCCAATCCCCTGCACCCCTCCTGCCCTAGCTCACAACCCAATCCCCTGTACCCCTTCCTGTACTCCAATTCCCTGCCCTACTTCACAGTCCAACCCCCTGCACCCTAGTCTAGTGCCCCAGGTCACAACTGCATCCTTCACCCAAACTCCCTCCCTTACCCCAGGCTCTGTTCTGCTCTTAACTTCCACCCCAGAACCTGCACCTCCTCCATTAATACCTGGTAGGCAGGACCCTGGGGCCAACAGCAGTTCACGTGGGACCAGTGGCTGGGACCCCAGCATCGGGTGCAAATCTGCATCCCTACTTCCCACAGCTATGGTTCTCTCTTCCTCTGAAGTACCCACTACACAAGTCACTTCCATAAAGAGAACACCAGCCAGCATTCTGTGCTGTGATCATTCCTTTTGTTGTAGCAGAAGGACATAATTTTAGATAACAGGCAGCAATTACACCAGATAGGTGAGGAATTGAAAAATGTGTATTTTAGACATGGCTGGTGCTTGAAGAACCAGAGCTTTTAACAGAATCATATATTTTAAAGCTAAAAAAATCTCAGACAATATTTTGTGTCATATTTAACAAGTACAACTAGAGAGAGAGATCCCTGCTTGATTTAAGAATTTCCCATTATGGACAATCCAGCAATAAATTGTTCCAGTGATTCATTTCTCTATTAGAAATTTGCATCTTATTTCTAGCTGAATTTCTTGCTATATATTCCATCAATAGGAACTCAGTATGCCTTTGTCTGCTAGATAAAAAAGCTGTCTATTATCAGAAATTTAGGGTTAGCCGTATTAGTCAGTAACAGGAAAAATTTAAAAAACAACAAATAGTCTAGTAGAACCTTAAAGACTAACATCTACATTTTTTGTTAGTCTTTAAGGTGCTACTAGACTATTTGTTGTTTCTTAAGTTTTTCCTATTATCAGAAATGTCATTCTTATGTAGGTACTTATAGGTCATAGTCAAGAGATCTCTTCCCCTTCCCTGGATAAACTAAATACATTGAGCTGCTTTAGCCTCTCACTGTAAGACATATTTTCAAGACCACCGATCATTCTTGCAGCTCTTTCCTGAACCTATTCCAACTTTTGAAGATAAGCACAAATCTTTCACCTGTGTAGACCTAGGATCAGCGTGTGTTTTGGTCACAAGTGTGAATCAGTTCACCTGCTTGTCCTGCTAGGTCTGTAAGGGTTATGTCTACACTGCCACCTTAGTTCGAACTAGGGTGGCTAATGTAGGCACTTGAACTTGCAAATGAAGCTGGGATTTAAATATCCTGGGCTGTATTTGCATGTTCCTGGGCACCGCCATTTTTAAATGCCCCGTAGTTTGAACTACCTGCCCACGGCTACATGTGGCACGGACTAGGTAGTTTGAATTAGGAGCTTGAATTCGAACTACCGAGTCTGTGCTAAGTGTAGGTAATTCGAACTACGGGACATTTAAAAATGGTGCCCACCCGGGAACATGCAAATGAAGCCTGGGATATTTAAATCCCGGGCTTCATTTGCAAGTTCAAATGCCTACATTGGCCACCCTAGTTCAAACTAGGGTGGCAGTGTAGACATACCCTAAAAAAGAACCTGGGTCTGTGGATCCTGGAACAACTGATATTTCCATGTTGTCACTGGGTGCGTGTCTATACTACAGGTTTTTTTTTTGTAAAACCTTCTCCTGTGTCTAGACTGCTGCCGCGTTCTTTCAAAAGTAAATCGAAAGAACGTGGCAGTTTTTTCAACCACAGAAAACCTCATTTTACAAGGAAGAATGCCTTGTTTCGAAAGTGCTCTTTCGAAAAAAGGCACTATGTAGTGCAAACTGTGCTTTTTCAAAAGAGAGCATCCAGACTGCCTGGGTGCTCTCTTTCGAAAAAGCGACTTGCTTTTTCGAAAGTACTGGTTGTAGTCTAGTGATAGAAATGTAGCCGTGTTAGTCTGGGGTAGCTGAAGCAAACTGCAGGACAATGTAGCACTTTAAAGACTAACAAGATGGTTTATTAGATGTTGAGCTTTCGTGGGCCAGACCCACTTCCTCAGATCAAATAGTGGAAGAAAACAGTCACAACCATATATACCAAAGGATACAATTAAAAAAATGAACCAGTGCAATGGAGCAGCTCTGGCTCCATGTTGCAGAGTGCTGTGGTGTCCTGAGTAAGGGCAACCAGAGCACGCAGAGACAAAATGCTTTGCTGTCCCTCGTTGAGATAGATAAGCAAGCAGGGAAACCTGAGAACTGGCTGTCTGGGGCGGGGGGGTCCCTTTAAAGCACAGACCTCAGTTAGCCTCAGGCAGCAGCCCCACACAGTAAGTCCTGACCTGGTGCCCTGCTGGAACTGGTTCTGGCCAGCCTTAAATGTGATTCAGAGTCCACTCAGTGTGGATGCGCTATTTTGAAATAGCAAAATGCTATTTTGAAATGCATTTTGTGTGTAGATGTGTTATTTTGAAATAACTATTTCAAAGTAAGGTATTTTAAAATAACACTGTAGTGTAGACATACCCTTCATCACATTGCCAAAATGGACACATAATTTTGCACAATTCCTCTGGCTTTAAGAGAGTTTGAGAGCTGGACTTGATGAAAGTCAAAGCTGAAGTGTCCTGACTAAGCTATACATCTGTATTTGCACTTTGTCTCCGGTGAAATTGTATATAAACAAAGATGGGGGGAAAAGAAAACTAGTCAGTCATCATGGATCAAGTACTCCTTTAGAGAGTTTATGTTTTTGCTGCTTTTGGATAGGTTTTCTTATCCAAAATAGGAGAGTTACTCTACATGGGTGAAATTTACCCCTAGATGAAGGAATCCTGTCAGGCTCTCTATTACATCTAAAACTTTGAAGGCCACAAATCGCTACTTAAGAACATGTTCTTTATGGTATAACCAATCCATACACTTCCAACAGACATGGGCAGAGTCTATGCCCTGACTTATACAAGAGGGGTAGCCAACTCTAACAACAGCATCCTCACAGGACTTGGCTCTGGTGGCACACTGAGAGGTGGAGAGGAGGAGTTCCTTCAGTAATCCCCAGCCGGGACAATTGTGGAAAGATTTTAGAACAGCCCCTGGGCTGGTCTAATTTGTACTCTCTGTGAATTAGAGAATCAGAGAGGCTATACAGGTAGCCAGTTAATTTAAAACAAATCTCTGCTCAGTTAGAGTGAAAACAGGGGGCAAGTGGTAGAGAGGATGTGTGCACCCCCTCTTGCACTTGGCCCGAAATGTTGGGACTACCTGTGTAACTGCTCACCAATGTGAGTGACAGCTTACACTCTGGCACTTCACTGTCAGTGTCTGCAAATATTTTTGCTGTGACTTAATGGTTTATTTGAGAGAATAAACAAAATGAGGAAAATGTGAGGGGTTAAATGATTGCATGTTTCTGCACTTTCAAAAATGTTCATGCATTTCCACATATAATGAGCCTATTGTATTTGTAGTATTTCTTATTCTGTCTCCTTTTTAAAAGGCTTGAATCCAGCAAAGACTTAAATGCAATAACACTACTAAGGGCAATTATTTGAATAGTAATAAAAATTGTAAGTGGAGTAAAGACAAAAATCATTCTGTCAATAAAGAACTCGGGGGGTTTAAAAGATCACACTAAACTAGAGGGATCCACCTGATACAAAACACATTAAAATGAGCAGTTTGTATAATCTGTGGTTTTGCATAAAAAGTGTAATCATTTTTAAAAAACCCTGCCATATATAAATGAAAAATGATACAACCCTTTACACTCCAAACACACAACAATGCCAACTTGCTGAAGGGCTCACAGGAATTGTGCTGATTATGTGCCTTCGTTTCAATTCCGAGAGTACAGCTGGCAGTGTCATGCTTCGCTAGTATTAGATGGTAGCACATAAACAGCTGAGAAACAAATGAAGAACTATTATTAACCATTAGGAAACTCCATCAGTCACATTCAGATGGCGGTAAGGTAAAAGCTATTGTCATTATAATTATAAGAAAATGTGAGGGATTATCATCATCTAGCATGAAATTGTAAATAGATCCAGTATTATACAAAATCAATAGGCATAACATACCAGCACATATAGTCACATCATAATAACCATGAATTGTATAAACAAAAAATTAGTCTATTTTTGTAAGTTATTTTGATTTATTTAAAAAGAACTAACTCTAAGCCTTTTGATGGAGCTGGAAGAATGGGGGATATTTTATTTTAAGATTATTTGTTAATGGCTACAGGGTAACTAGATGATGCTGAATGCCATGCAAGGTCTATGCTGAAATGACTTAGTGTGTGACCAGCATTTCTAGGGCTTGCTCTACCCAGTATATTCTAAATGTAAACAAAATGAAATGCACAGTGCTCTCCAGCCTCCATTTACCTTAGCTGCTACGTGATTGCCAGGCAATATCATTGACACTTGAACAACAAAGAATTTTGCATGCAAAAAAAAGCTGCATTGCAAATTCAACATAACATGATTGCTATTTTGCTGCTGCAAAGGTATTTTCAGAATCTGTGCATTTTTATTGAGTGTAGTTGGTCAATTGGAAAATACGTTTTTTAATTATAAATTTGTTAGTGATTTTGTCACATGATTCTAATGAGGTTAGTGGGAGTTGCATAGCTAAACTATGAGATGAACCATGAATATCCACTTGCTGAGCATAAAAATAAAATCCAATAGCATAAATGAAAGGAGCCCATGTAGCAGTGTTTATTTCCATATTTGTTTGTTGACTATATTCCAAGTACTGGAATAGCATATTTTGTCCTGAGAATATCGAGAGGAGTAATACATAGAAATATTAATACATTTAACCCTTTTAATCTTTAAAGTGCTTTACAAAGAGTAAATAATTAATATTCATAACTTCCTGTGTTGCACACCCAAAAAGTTCTGGTCAGGGACAGTTTGTATGTGTAATGACAAGAATTCAGGACTATTCTACCTGCAACATTGTCACACTTGTATATAACCCTGACTGTATGTTGACATTATTCCTGTTGAACAGGTGAAGAAACCAAGGCAAGGAGGCTAAGACTTTATATATGTACCAAAAATTGTGCCACCTACACTCTAATAATAGTTAATGCTGTACAAGCCCTACTGTGGATGCAGTTATACCAGTATAAAAGTTTCTTATACCACTATAGTTTATTCCACTATGGAAATAAGCTAAATCTATGTAAGGAACCTGCTATTATTCCATATTTCTTAGCGGTGGTATTGCTATCAGTGTGTCAGGGCTTGTGTATACTTACAGGAAGATCAATGCTCTGGAGGCTGATCTTCTGGTGTTTGATTTAGTGGGTATAATAAGGACCTGCTAAATCAAATGCTGAGGGTGTCCTCATTGACCTCGGTACTCTTCAGAGTCATGAGGAGTAAGGGAAGCCAACAGGAGTATTTCTCCCATCGAATTCCCACAGTGAGGGCCACCCCAGACATTGGATTTAAGGTAAGTGAAGTCCAGTTATGCAATTCTTGTAGCTGGAGTTGCCTGTCTTAACTTGAATTTCTCGGTTAAGGTAGACCTGGCCTCAGAAGGCAAACATGTCATGCCACCATCTCCCAGGTAAAATAGTTATACCAATTTTTTAAAAACTGTGTGGACCAGGCCTAGGAGACCTATTCAATTTAATAAAGAATCATGTCAGAGTTGGGATTAGAATCAGTCCTAGAAAATTATATGTGAAATATTCCTAGGGAGCCTCCACTCTACTAAACAGTTTAATGCATTTGTAAATGCCAAAGTAGCTTACAGAAAGAACATGTTTTGTTGCTTACATTCATAAAATGTAAATTATGATTTTAAAATCTAAATTTGGCCAAAAAACGTGCCTTGTTCAAATCCCTGTAAGCTAAATTTCAGGCCACATCTGAATTGTTTTGTGATATAGTGTAACTTTCTGCCCTCCTGTCATTGCCAACACCTATAAGGGTTGATACCCAAAATGAGGAGAGGCTCTTAATTATAATGGTGCTGGCAGGCACCATTATGAAGCTTCACGACACAACAAATTACAATAATGTATGTAATGTTCATGGTGAGGTAAGAGTAAAGAGCAGATAAGTAGTTGAAGTGGTACACACTGGCCATTAAAACACTTATGGTTAACAGCTGCTCATAAATTGCCTGAAATGCACATTTGCAAAGGAAAGGGTGTCCTTTTCATGAAAGGACTCTATTTTCTACATAGATCATCTCTTTATATTGCTTGTGGTTCCTCTTCATCCAAGCACAATGGAAAGGTTCAGCTGCAAGATCACATTTCCTCTTTCTTCCATTTTATGTGTGAACAGCTTACTGGATGGCCTTTGTATGATTGGGTCTGCCTTGTCAGGAGATGATGAGCATCACTGGAGTAGGTTAAACTAAAATTTGTCCTTATTGTATGGCATATATATCCCCTCAGCTTCCTACAGACACAGAAACAATTTCCTAGTTCATTGCAGGATCCAACTCAAGACAGTCCTCCAAAGTCCTCTATTTGCCTGCCTTTGATTACAAGTCACTCCAATGTGAAGTTGCTTTTAAAAATCCTCCATGGATTTCCTCCAGTTTATCTTACATTTTTTGGGGGGCAACTAAGGAGTGATCTGGGAGGCAAGGTATAAATTATTAGGGTTTATTTGTTTTTGGCTGCCTTCCAGATTTTTTGTGCACTTTGCAGGCTGAGATAAAATACAATCCCAACCTCTTGGAATTTACAATCACAGATCTTATGGCGAAGGAGCACAGGATACATGTGGTAAGTGATGAGATCACAGAAATCAACATGATACATGTCCTTATTTCTAGCTAGATGGTATATGTCAACTACATTTCACAGACACTATAGCAGAAATGGATCTCTGAGAGGGTCGTAAATACAGAGAGGGCACACACTTGCAAATGAGATTAGGAGTAGTAGCACTACAGATTTTATGCAAGAAGCTGACAAATTGGTGGATGAGGCTGGCTTTGTTGGCACTGCAAGGGAAAGGAGGGTCTAGAACAAAATGAGACCCTATATGGGGTAAGTGGAAAAGGGGTAGGATTAAGCAACGCTTGGCAGATGGTGACATATTAGTAAATGTGTGTCTTTGTGGGCCTCTTAAAATAATCCACATAGGTGTAATGTCAATGTTAGAAGATGGTGGGGAGGGGAGGGTGGTAAATAATTCCAATTTAGATTTTTTTCTAGTTTCACTTGGAACTAACTGAAGTCACTTACATAGTGGGTGGGGCCTGTGATATGCAGATGACCAAGTGCAGTGAAGCCATGTACTCTACCTCTCGGAATATTTCAGACCAAAAGTAAGTAGGGTGTAAGGAAAGAGGGTTGGTGAATTTGAGAGAAAGAAGGAGTAGAAGGACTACTTTGTGCATGGGAACGAGGTGCCATCAATGGTGTTTTTAAGTTCAACAATATAGAACTACAATATTTGGAGGCATTCCTTTCTATAGGCCAGCTATCATGATTTGCAGTTTATATTTACTCGGTTGATCTTGTGGCAAGGTAACTCCACTCCTGGGTCCCAGATCCCTGCTCAGTCCTCAATCTGGCAGTCCGGGTACTGCATCACTGGCCCCTCTTGACCTTGGCAGGGTCCCTCAGCTAACAAAAGGCATCAGGACAAGTGCCGCCAGGTCTGCCTGAGCTGTATAAACAATCCTCTCCAGCTCTCAGCTGGGTTCTCAGGCTGCCAGGGAAAAGTGAGCCCAAAGCTCTTTATCCTCCCTGCCCCCTTGCTATCTCTGGCAAGGCTGCCATTACCTTTATCAGTTTGTCTGGTTCTCTCCCTATCTGCTCTGATTTCCCTCTCACTCCACTTCCTCTCCCATGCTCCTCCTCCTTTTTAAAAGACTCTGAGGCAGCCTCAAGTGAGATCATCTGGCTCTGATTGATTTACAGCAGCCCTATCTCCTCTGCTTCTGATTAGCCAGGGTTGTTGCTGCCTTTCGCTCTCTCTCTCTCTCTCTCTCTCTCTCACTCTGTTGTAGTCCTCCAGCCTGACCTTGTCACAATTTATATTGGTTTATATTTATGCTATTTATATTTGCAGTTTATATTTATGGTATTGAGTCCAGCTGATTTGCCTCGTTATCCTAGCACGGGAAGCATTGAGACAGTGAGATTTTAGTGTGGCTGTATTTCTCTCGCTTGTCTGAGCAAATCAGCTTTCTGGCGTAAGGCCACAGCATCCACATCTATAATTCTGAATAGTGATTTGCACATATTCCATGTGACTATGGACAAAGAGGTTATGAATGGATATTTATGCTCTCTGTGTACATGCAATGATTTGCTGAATCCAGATGCACTGGCAATGTCACAGCACTGAGAATCCAACATACTTGGGACCGCTGAAGTGGGTCACTTATCCTTTTTTAGGAGACAAATTAAGCAGGCAGTGGTTGTGGGATTAATAAACTAGCCTAATTTGCTTTTATTTGCAACTGCATGCTTCCTTCAGATGGGCTTTGACGAGAACAAATATTAACAAAAACAGCACAACTGAAACTTTCATAGAGAGGTTTACATACAAGGTTTCACTTATCATCCACACTGCACAATTCCTCCTGTATCTTGTATCCAGCTGCTTTTGTGGCCACCTTCTTTCAGCCTTTACCAGTCTTTCTCAGCCCTGGTAACTCCAGTCCAGGCACAGTGTGGGCTAGATTGTGTCTGAAGTTTCTGGGGCTATAAACCAATTGCAAATGGGCAGAGAGGAAGCAGGGCCATGTCCTCACAACTCCTCCAAACCAGTTAACAGAATCTACAGGTGTAGAATGGGGGACATTCCATAACATCATAAGAGATGATGCAAGGCAGGTGCATCTCTGCAAGCCTTTGAATGCAGGATACAATTGTGCCCGACAGCTTTTTTTCTGTTTAAAAAAATATCTATTTAAGGAATTGAAACTATTGAGTGATGGGTTTCCTGGGCTATTTGGCAGGGTTGCTCCTTGCTGGGCCAATGCCATTCTGCCTAGCATAATTTCTTAAGAACTAACTGCTCAGTGACTGCTTTCCCATGGCTAGGTCCTCTTCTATAGAAAAGTGACTCCTAATGATGCCACTGATTTCTCAAGTATAGCTACCCTGCTCTGTAATAATGGCTTTTACGCTCTTGGAAATGTGGTTCCCCTCCGATATACAGTAGAATTTATCTTCAGTTAATGAGGCTTATAATAATTTGCTAAAGTATGATGATGATCTGGGGCAACTAAATTGAAAAATGGCGATTTTAATATTATCCATGTATTATAGAACTGTTGCACGTGGACACAAGGGTAAAAACAATTGACAGCAGAGGTACTGAGTGTTGTAAATAAAAGTGTAAGATAATAAGTGATAAACAGGACAAGAAGCACAAGGGATCTGAGCCGGTATTAATAAGAATGCTACTGTGTGGCCCCCAAATTATTTTTGTCTAGTAGCATGCGCAAAGATAGAAGAGAGTATTTCATTTGGATGCTAAGTATTGAATTCAAGTCCACATCTTCTCACCTGTCCCAATTCCCCAGCAACACACTGCCCCATTTTTATCCCAGGCTTTTAAAAATAAGGAAACAGGATGCACAGGTGGCTTGAGATTTAGATTGTCCACACACGTGAATATGTGTTAGACTGTATTGGTCTGATTTTATTTTATAGGACATAGGCTGCAGTAATAGTGTGCACACGGGCTACTGTTCCTTCTTGCAGTACACAAGCTTTGAGGCGCACTATGACACACATAACCATCACAATCGCTTGTTGCAAAGCCAGCTCCATGCTCATGCTGCTCTGGTGTCTGCACAGGTGACCAGAGAACCAAAAGGTGCAAGCACATTGCCTCCCCTTTATCTCATGAAAGGGGAGGAACTAGATGAGTGCATTATGGGATGCTGGCAACATAAGCCTTTCTAACCACCCACTGCAGAGATTTGGTTGCAGTGGGCACTGAGAGCATTGCCCAGAAAGCAAAGCTGCCCATGGCGTATCGCTCTCTGTGTTGATGGTAGGCTCCTTTATGGGGATGTGCTACTTCAGACTACATTTGATTCTTCCCTGCAGTGAGGACACACACCTTTGACTTCGCAAAATTGGGTGGTAAGAAATCGATCATATTAGATTCGACCTTACCGTAGCGTGTAGCCGTGCCCTAAGAGAGTCCAGATTGAGAGTTAAACAGTCTTATGTCTTTTTAAAAGGATTGCATTATCAGACACTGTATTACTAACAGCATCCTGACCATTTTATTTGACTGCTGTGACCCTTTCACCCCACATCTCAAATCTCTCTATTTGTCTTGTCCTCGGTTGTGTCAGTGACCTCATACAGATCAGGGACTATCATAGTTGTTCACTGCCTTGAATCCTATGTAGTTCCTCACACTGGTGGTAATTGGGCAGTGAGTGCTAACATTCTAACATGGTAGCATTCCACATCCACCTTGTACTGTGTACAGGTCTGGTCACACATGTCCAAGAAAGATTTTAATCTTGGAAAAGGAGCAGAAACAGATGGTTAGGGTAATGGAGAGGTTTGAACCTTAGGAGAGGCGACTGAAAGAGCTTGACTTGTTCAAGCTAGCAAGATGAAGGCGGAGAGGGAATATGATTTCTTTCTACATTAGGGGCATTGGGGTGGAATCTAAGAACCAGGAATGGTGACAAGCTTTTTGAGCAACAAGGCAAAGTCAGTGCTACAACAAATGGGTATAAAGTGGCCACAAATAAATTTAGACCGGAAATCAGGAGGAGTGAGGTTTCAGAACAGCCTTCCACTAGTAGTAACTGAGTGCAAACAACCTCACTAGTTTAAGGTACTTCTTGGTAAATTTATAACTCAAATTAAATAATGGGGTTGCCTACAATTGCAGGGATTGGACTCAATGACTGAGAAGATCCCTTCCAGATTTATGTTCAATGTTCCCATATCTAAATGACAAGATAAGGTCCAAGGCAGAGGGGATGGCAATCAGCCCAAAATGACTTCAAGGATGATCCTTGTGCCCCTTTGAATTGCTGGGACTCAGAGCAACTGCCCCCATTGCTGCCCCTGTTGGCAGGCCTGGCCTTGCAATTTGGTTGGTAACTTTAAAAGTGTTTAAATGTTATCCTGCATATTTCTCATATTCATAAAAATGTGGATAGAAGTAGTATAAAATAATTTCTTTTTCAAAAAAGAGGATTTTGCAGGTTTAGCTCTGCTTAATGGTTATTTAGTACAGTTTGGAAAGATCTATTAGGAAGACAAACATGAAATAAAAGCTTTCATAGTCCAAGTCAGAAGGCAAAAGGCGAAAGCCTCAATGGTATAGTAATGCATTTTTTTTTGCTTGCTATTTGTTAGTTCTATCATCACGTGGAATGTGAGAGATCTTTGGGCTGCTCAAAGCATTGTGAACTGCTTTACTCTGATATATTCCCTTTTGTAGTATCCATGTGTCTGAAAGATGGAGCAATTTTCCCAGAAAGAAGCCACCACTAATTCATATGCTTTGCTTTGTGCCATCCAGCATTACAAACCATTTAATTCAATGTTTTATTAAAACCAAACTGCTTGGTTATGGTTGGGATTATTTTAATGATTTGTGGAACTCTCCCTCTAGTAAAGATATGATACTGACAAATGCTTGTAGAAGTCTGATCTTTATAACCTGGGGCCCCAGTAACTAATGAACATGTTAGCGGGGATGTCTAGGATGGAGATCAGGACTTATTACCTGAACCTCCTAACTGATGAGAGGATTATTCTGCCTCTTCTTGGACATCTGTGTATAGCTGCTACCTCTGAACCTCAAAGGTTTTCTGTCCGCATGGCCACACCTAAACAAATGACCTGATTTTCACAAGTGTTGGCTTCTAACAACCCATGCTGAGTCTTTGGGAGGTAATGGGTACTTGGCACTTCGGAAAATCCAGCCATATATTTAAGTCCTTAAAACTGGATTTAGAGTCTAACCTAGGTACATAATTTTAAAAATCTTGTCCCTTGTTCACAAAACATTTTTTTTTTTTGCAATGGCCTGTCTGTCTGCTATGGCAAATGATCCATATCCAGACTGTGTTTGCTGCTCTTGGTGTTCTTCATTGTCATTAACTGGGCTGCATGGGCATGGGTTCCTTCTGTTAGCACCAAAGTGGCATGGGATATCCTCAAGACACAGAATCCCTTCTTTCTTGGTTTTGTTTACATCTATCTGTAGCTCTGATTCTTAGGTGTAACTATGGCACAGAATCTTGTTGCAGATGGGATAGCTGCTAGCTTGGCTGGCTGCCTACACTGGTTTGAAGTCTAATCTTCTTTCTCATTTGCCGTGTTTGGAAGTCTGGTCATAATATTTCATCTGTTCTAGTTTCCTGGCATATTTGCTGTTTTGGGGCATATTGTCTTTGGACCAGACTTTCAAATATATTTAGAAACATAACTCTTATTGATTTCAATGGGAGCTAGGTGCCAAAATACATTTACTAATCTGGCCCTTTGATTCAAGAAGATTGCTGGATTTTGTCCTTTCACTTATGATTCTCTCTGGAGTGGTGTCCCTTTCTTAACAACCCATTGTGGCTGAGCATGGTTCTGCTATGGCCTGTCTCAGTTTTCCCTCTTTAATGAGGGCTCTTAGACCAATCTGTACCCTTTCCCCACTTTGCTCAGGGGTTTGAGAAAGACAGTTCCCAGCAGCTCAGCCAGAGAAGCTAAGAGGCAAAGGTGGGGAACTGAAATTCCCTTACCTACCCGATGTCTTCAGTGAGGCGGGGCTATCCTGATGAGTTTCTGGCAGGTTCTCTACTCAAGTCAATGATGATAAACTTTCAGCTGTGTGAGCTCCCCTGGCTAAACTCATTAACCATGTGCAATTGGTCAACACGACAAGACTCCCAGAGAGCCCCCAGAGATCACAAATCAGATAAAGATTGAAAGCACCTGAGTAGGTTTATTGCCAAGAGACATACAATAACAGTTGTCAGTGAACAGCCTCGCCGCTGCACCACTACGCCTATGTAAGCCGTGACAATGGACTACACCCAACTAAACACTCTGGATTATAGTGTCCCTCTATGGGTACACTTTTATATACAGGTACAAACAAGTTCCACATCACTTCTGACGTATCAGGTTGCCACCCTTCATCAGTTAGTTATCACCCCTTACCTCACAGAAGGGGGGTTTCCATTACTATCCATCATGCTGTCAATTTAAACCCTGTCCTGAACCTGAGTCAGTATGTATGGGTACGTCTACACTACAACGTTAATTCGAACTAACTTAGTTCGAATTAGTTCGAATTAGTTAATTTTTCCATTGACCATCCACCAAGAATTACTCACTCAAGTAGTTTTTTCTAATGCTAGCTGTGCCAGATTTTGTTTTGGAAATGTGTGTTTCCTGAGGCATATTTACCTCAAACAGTCCTTCCTCCAGCTCCTTGCTTTCACTATTTATAGGCACCCATGAAAGAATATTTCCTTGTGAGAAATTTCTTACTTGGATTGCTAATGAGAATTTTTAAAATTTCAAGTGCTAGTTGGTGCTTTGAACAAGGAAATCTGTAAATGGCTTAATGGTTTTTATTATCAATTTCTATCTTGACCAGTATCCATATAGACATTTTCATGAAATCACTCTCAATCAATAACTAACCGTAAAATATGGTTTTCCTACCCCTTTCCTACATCCAGTTGAACCCCTTTGTGCCTGAAAAGGTATCCTGCATATTTCATCCTACTCTGGCATTTGTTCTTATCCACAGCAAGGTTATTCCCTGTGACATTTTACAGAATATTACACAATCTGCCACTGTGGTATAAATTTTTTTCACCCGACAGTAGCAGATTGTCCATCATCTAATCCAGATCCATATCCTAATCCAAGAAAAGGGCAAATGAAATGTAATGTTGATAAATGAAAGTAATACACATTGGAAAAAATAATCCCAAGTATACAACATGACAGGGGACTAATTTAGTTACAACTACTCAAGAGCGAGATCTTGGAGTCATTGTGAATAGTTCTCTGAAAACATCCACTCAATGTGCAGCGGCAGTCAAAAAGTAAATAGAATGTTAGGAATCATTAAAATAGGGATAGAGAATAAGACAGAGAATATTTTATTGCCTCTATATAAAACCATGGTATGCCCACATCTTGAATACAGCATACAGATGTGGTCACTTCATTTCAAAAAAGATATATTGGCATTGGAAAAACTTCAGAAAAGGGCAACAAAATGATTAGGGATTTGGAGTGGGTGCCATATGAAGAGCGATTTAAAAGACTTGGACTTTTCAGCTTAGAAAAGAGGAAACTAAGAGGGGAATATGATAGAGGCCTATAAAATCATGACTAGTGTGGAAAAAGTGAATAAGGAAAAATTATTTACTTATTCCCACAATATAAGAACTAGGGTTCACCAAAGGAAATTAATAGGCAGCAGGTTTAAAACCAAAGAAAGGAGTTTTTTTCTTCACTCAGTGCATAGTCAACCTGTGGAACTCCTTGCCAGAGGATATTGTGAAGACTAGGACTTTAACAGGGATTTAAAAAGAGCTAGATAGATTAATGGAGGTTAGATCCATCCATGGCTATTAGCCAGGATGGGTAGGAATGGTGTCCCTGGCCTCTGTTTCTCTGGAGGTGGATGACGGGAAGGATCACATGAGAATTCCCTGTTGTGTTCCCTCTGGGGCATCTGGTATTGGCCACTGTTGGCAGACAGGATACTGGGCTAGATGGACATTTGGTCTGACCCAGTATGAATGTTATGTTCATATTTAGATCTTCAAAGATCCTTGGTGCCAAGAGGGGAGTAGGCAGTGCCAAATTTTGAACTTTCCCTATCAATCTGGA
Organism: Pelodiscus sinensis; assembly: GCF_049634645.1. NCBI lineage: Eukaryota > Metazoa > Chordata > Testudines > Trionychidae > Pelodiscus > Pelodiscus sinensis. The sequence continues at coordinate 225,340,913 of NC_134712.1, forward strand.
CTTGGTAAAACAGTTGGTTTACATCCAAAACTGAAAATGCTCTTATATTCTGAAGTCTAGATATCCTCATGGAAAAATGGCCCTACTTGTTCAAACCTTTTAGATCTAGATAAACACTTAACTTGTTTGGCTTTGTTATGGTGACCATGCCATTATCCCAGACAGCTTGATTTTGTATTCTGGACCAAGACAGCACTGGGAAATGGGTGCTAAGGTATGAAAACTATTCTCACTTGAGAGTTGGAGACCAATCTTTTCTTTCTCATGGTTTCCATTCTTTCATACACACAGCCAATGCCTGTGTTTGTTGCTAGGACCCCCAGGATTTCAAAAGAGTTCCAAAGTTTTAACAGTCTGCATGAAGCACGTAGACTACTCTTGGATGCTGTTCTAAGTTTCACATTTCTTAGAATTAAAGGGCACTTCATTCACAGTTCAAACATCAGGACAGAAGTGGTCAGACTCATTTATTGATTCAATAGTCACCCTGGCATCTCAGTGATTTACTGAGGTGCCCTCTAATTTCAGCAGCAGTGACCTCTTTCAAGGTGTTTTGTAGGAAACTCTTTCAATTGCTCTCTTTTGTGGTTTTATTTTGCTTGCTTCTGAGTTGCTCTGAAGTGGTAGCTATTTATATTTAGCCAATATTATTCCTTATGCATTTTGCACTATTTTGACTTTTAACCTTTGTAGCTAAGGCAATGTCTATACTGGTAAGGTTTGGAGATGAAAGTGTTGTCGACGTGCAAAGTCACCAGAACTGAAAACTTTCCAAATCTGTTTTTCTGCCATCCTCTATCCTATCCACAAATCATGGCCACATTGTTAGCTCCTCCATCAACAAAGCAATGTGGATATTCATCCACAGTGCCTGACATCACTTTCAGTCACTATGAACCATGGGAATGCACAATGTAGCATTAGGCATTTTGGGAATGTGAAAAATATCTCATCAGCCACCTCTGCTTTCCAGCCCTCCCAGAGTTTCCAGTTTACTTTTGTGCCATTTGAATGACAGTCCTTGCTGAGCTCTCCAATATCTGCTGTGAGAAATCATGGATCCCATGACGTCTCTCCCGTGTTGTATTCAATGTGCTTAGGACATCACACATTGCAGCAGAGCTATTTATGCACTTAATAGCAGAGGAAGAAGACTCAAATGCAGACAACAATGTGAGTGGCACGGAGAGCAGCAAAGTGGCATTGCATTGAGCTGTCACAGAGCAGCTGTGCAGACTCAAGTGTCGCTTGTGGGTTAAGGAAACCAGCACTGAGTGCTGCATTGTCATACAGGTATGGGATGAATACCAGTGGCTAAATAACTCTCCAGTGCATAAAGCAACCTTCCTGGAACTGTGTGTTGAGCTGGCCCCTGAACTGCGATACAAGGACTCCCAAATGAGACCTGCTCTCTCAATACAGAAGCATGTTGCTATTGCTTTGTGGAAGCTGGCGACTCCTGATTGCTACTGTTCAGTTGCAAATCAGTTTGGAGTGGGGAAGTCTATCATCGGAGCAGCACTTATACAAGCGTGCAGGGCAATAGATCACATTTTGCATGAAAGCGTGACATTAGGAAATGTGGATGACATAGTGGCTGGCTTTGCTGAAACTCTGGCAGGGCGATCAATGGCATATATATTCCCACTGTAGCACCATCCCACCTTGCCACAAAGTACATCAATTGTAAGGTTGTTCCATGGTGCTTCAGGCACTTGTAGATCACCACTGGCATTTCATGGCATTTCATAAATGTGGGGTGGTCTACAAAGGTGTATGATTCATGTATCTTCAAGTGGTCCCTACAGAAAGCTGCAGGCTGGGGCTTTCTTTCCAGACCAGAAAATAACAGTGGCGTGTGTGGAAATTCCCATAGTGATCCTGGGTGATACAGCTTACTCCTTACGTCCCTGACTCATGAAGCCTTACACAGGGCACCTGGACAGCATTAAGGATCGGTTCAACTACAGGCTAAGCTGATGCCACATGGTCTTTAAATGTGCCTTTGGCAGTTTGAAAGGTTGGTGACGGTGTCTCTATGGCAGGTGAGGATCAAATCCCTAAGATGGTGGCTGCACGTTGTAGCTTACATAATCTGTGTCAGAGTAAGGGTGAAACACCACTCATGGGTGGAGCACTGAGGCACGTGTTTGGGTGCACAGTCTGAACAGCCAGAAACTCATGCTGTCAGAGGAGCCCATCGGATGGCCATCAATATCAGGGAGGCTCTGAGGAACCACTTTGACAATGAAGGGTGCTGACATTTCTGTGTGTTGCTTCCCTGTCGTATCCCACTGCTCATCCCGAGAGAGGCATTGCTGTGAAACCAAGCAATATTACAGGCTCCCCTAGAGGCCAGAGCAATTTGTGGGTTGTGTCACACAAAATAAACTCATGGAAACCTGCATCACATTTGTCTTTATTGATCTCTTTCAACCACAGTCACACACATAGAGTGAATGCTTGGTGGCAAGGGATGGGCATAAAAGGAGGGTTTCTGGATAAAGAATTGTGCATGTGGAGCCATGGAGGCTGCTGTGTGGGTGTAGAGGGAGGGTTGCTGTGAAAGAATTCTGCTTGTACCAATATGGAGGCCTTACATTCTGATCACTCTGCATCTTGATCAGACACTTTCAGTATCTCAGTTTGGTCTTTCATGAGCCTTTCACATGCGCTCAGTGGTTTTTTGTTCTCACTTTCATCACCGTGGCCCATCTTTTCTCTGTTTAATGCATTGAATACTGCAAAATATCCTTGACCAGATCTTCTCTTGTTCTCCAAGATTTTTTCCTTATTTGATGGAGTCTATCTGTGGAGGAACATGCCTGAATTCTCAAGATCTGGTCTGAAAAAATAACCATTAATAATAGAGTGACTGTAGTGTGCCTGATAATGATTGTAACCTTTCACTAATATGCACATCTCTGAACAAAACTGGCCACTTTTCTTTTTACCATAGAGGCAAACATAGATCTCTCCAGACACTCTGATCATGTTGTGTTTTAAAGATGGGGGAAGGAGGGTTGGGCACGGGTCCCCAATTAAGTGCAGTCCATGCTAGAGTGGCAGATGTACATGGAAATAATTTGTAATAATCCTACACATGTCCACAGGCTGCCATTACTCTGGCTTACATATCCCTGCTGAAGGTTAAGCCTTGGTTCTGGCAGCACAAATTGAGGATTGGTTTGGGAGAGTGTCATACCACAGTGGTGGGGAAATGGCAGTCCTGTCATAGAATCTCTGTGAGAAAATTACTAAGTACCTCAGGCAAAGCTTCAGCACCATCTCCCAGCAAGATTCTGTTTATATTTCTGTGTACATCAGTGCTTTGTTTGGACATAACACAGGCCCAGGGTTTAGCCAGCTCACAGAAATACAGCCTCTGGTCCCCCTGTGCTATTGCCTCCCTTCCTCTCTACCCCACATGGCTACAAGAGCAACTGACCACGTCGCCACCTGCTCCACCCCCACCACTATGCAATACATAGCAATTTATCACCCTGGGTCACCACCTGCTCACTCCCCTAGCTACACTAGAGAAACTTACTGCTCCACACGACCACCGCCCTCCCTGGCTACACAAGAGCAACTTAATGTCCCATGCCACTGCTGCCCTCTTCCTTAGTTGCACTGGAGCAGTGGTTCTCAAACTGGGGTCCACGAACACCTTGCAAGTGGTCTGTGGCTTGAGCTCAGCTCCCCATCCCTCCCCTTACAATGGTGAGTTCACACTGGCGCTCCAGCCCTCCAATCCCCGCTGCAAGATTGGAGTACCAGTGATGGTTTCCTGAGGGGGGGGGGGGCTCTGAGCCTCCCCACCAAATCTGCCTCACAGGGAAAGAGTGGAGCCAGAAGAAGCTTCATGCACACCCACTCTCCCTCCCCTGGCTGGGGGAACAGCAGTACATGGACACGCTGCCAGGAGACTTTCCCCACTGCTCCCATTGTCCAGAATCTGACCAATGGGAGCAGTGGGATGTCATGCCTGGGACACAGTGCTAGAAGCAGTGGGGGATGTGAAAGCAAGTAAGTGCCTCCCCACCTCCTCATGACTAGACACTGCACCCCAAGTTGCTATCGCACCCCTCCCCCCGCCGAGCCCCTGCACCTTCAACTTGCTCCTGCACCCTGCCTTTGGCCAGACAGTCTACTCCCAGTTTGCTCCTGCATCCTACCTCCCAAACAGACCTTGCACTCTCACTTCCTTGTGCATTTCACATCCCACCCAGATCCTGTATCCCCTTCCCTATCTCACTCACTGGCAGCCCTGGTGCACACACTGAACTCCTAATTTTGACCCCACCCCAGAGCCTAGGGGGTCTACAAAATCCACTAACCCCAGAACCCCAGAAGAGTTAATTTGGCCTATCAGAAGCCCTGAACCTCAGACCTCCCTGTCCCACTCCCCCACTCCCATGGGGCTGGAGCACCAGGGGAATGAAGAGTCTCAGTTGTGAGCCACATCAGTGAAGGTTGGGGGTGGGGAGGGTTGAAAGGTTTTTTTTTTAATTCTTTCTTGTGTAGCCCACAATTGATTTTTCTGTGGGTCAGTGGCCCCCGACCCAAAAAAGGTTCCCCATCCCTGCCATAAATAAAGATAATGTTGAAAGCAGTCATGTTGGACATAAAATGAATATTTTACTCAGTTTACCAAACTTCATTTTAAATAAACATGAGAAAGTTAAAGCGCTTAATCTGTTTAATAATTTTGATTAGTATTTCCTTTCTTACTGGTTAAATTAAACCATTCTCCCAAGCTTCAGCACTAGCAAAATGGTTCGGGTATAATTATGTAATTAACGGCAAATTTCCATTAACAGCTGGTAGTTGACAGAAAGGTTTGCATTGAGCCAGGTGGACCATGGGCCAAAAAGTTTGAGAACCACTGCACTAGAGCAACTTACTGCTCTGTGCCACCACCACCCCCTTTCTCCTGGCTGCACTAGAGCAACTTAACAGCCTGCATGGCCACCTCCCACTACCCCTCCGTGTGCAATGCAGCAACTTACCGTGCATCTCTTCCCTTGCTTCACAACCCTGCATCTCTTTCCTTGCTTCATGCTCCCCGGCCAGTTGCTGAGAGTCTTGAAAACAATTCATCACTGCCTGGGGCACACGTTGTCACTGGACTGAGCCCTTCCTCATCTGCTTCCACCTCTTCGTCAATAACTTCTGTCTCTGAGCTAACTCCTGTTTCTGACTCAGTGCTATGGGAAGTATACATGTTCTCCTTGGGTGTCAATTCTTTATAAAAATTACATGTTTTGGGTGCAGCACCATATCAGCTGTTTGCCTCCTTCACCTTCTGGTACGCTTGCCGGAGTTCCTTTATCTTGGCTCTGCATTGTAGGGTGTTTCAATCATTCCCCTTTGCACAAAGAGCTAGAGAAACATGAGTGTATGAGATCCAGTTCTTTTGGGTCACTCAGAGCTGTGATTGCACACACACAGATAAGATCCAAAAGCTCTGGGGTGCTCCAACCAAGAGTGTGTTTTGAGTGATAGCAACCCCTGTTTTCCTCAAAAGATCCCATGAGGACCACTGCACAATGAGCCAGACAGCAGGAAATGGATTTTAAAGTTCTGTGGGTTTATGGGAAATGTGCTGGCGTTCAATAAACTCAAAAAAAACCCCTCCTGTAGTACACACTACATGATGTCATCAGTAAAGGGGGGCAGGGGACAAAAGTCCCTTGCAGAACTGAAAGTTTTCTCTCGCCAAAACTGGACGTTTGCCAGGGGTTTTTTGGTGACAAAACTTGCCAGTGTAGAAAAGCCCTAAATCAACTGAGCCTGTTATCTGCTTACTCCCCGTTTTAAACTGGGCAGTACCGCATGTGTACCCGGAGGCTTTGGGATTTGCACGTCCACTGAGCTGGAACTAAGCAGTCGATGCTGTGAGAAATTCTGATGTTTGGGTTCAGGGCATCCTTGGGGTGGGTAAGAAAAAGGAGACAAAGAGAAAACAGACAGCATCACATAGAATAACAACAAGGTGCATCTGTGGTGGAGCTTGTTGTTCATTCGTGCTGCTTGGCTCCCATGTAAACCAAAGCAAAGATGGAGATGTCTATTTCCATCAGCAATGTCAAAGTTAAGCCTGGACTGCAGGAGATCACATGTGGCTACATCTACACTACGAGTTTTGATGGAAGAGGCAATGCAAATGAAGCACGGATTAGCATTTTCTCACGCTTCATTTGCATAATCTCTTCTGATCCTTTTTTGCACAAGGGGTTTTTGGGCAAAAACAAGCAGTGTGGATGTTTCCTTTTTGTGCAAAAACCCCTTTTGGCACAAGTTCCTTATGCCTCAAAAAAGGAGGTATACCAATCTTGTGCAAAAAGGGGTTTTTGTGCAAAAGGGAAACATCCACACTGGTTATTTTTGTGCAAAACACCCTTTCGCAAAAACGGATCAGAAGAGATTATGCAAATGAAGCGTGAGAAAATGCTAATCTATGCTTCATTTGCATTGCCTCTTCCAGCAAAACTCATAATGTAGACGTAGCCAGAGTGTTGCACTAGGATAGCTCTGTCCAAGAAGCACAGGAGCGTCTGTGCTCCCTCTCTCTTCTGCTCTGAATTTCCTAGAAATTCCTGTCAAATGATCAGTCAGATGCTCTTGAAGTAGCTCATTTATCTACATAATCTGGATACATTTGTAAATAAAACAGAGTAAACATAATGGCCAGTTCCAGGAAGCACATCATGAAAGCATTTATTTTACATTCAGCCATTAGCCTTTCTCATTACATTTTGAATTTTGGACAGTTTGGACAAAGTCACTTTCACTTTCTGGATCTCATTACAGAAGCCTAAAGTGTAGTACCACTGTATTGTCCTCTCCTAGGATACCAAGGAAAACCATGATGTGTTCAACTCCAAAAGTCTTTGCTGTTCAACTCTCTTCATTTGCTTATGACTTGTTGCTTGGTTTGAGCATTAAAAAGAAAGGTATTAGTCCTTGGTGAGGACTATACCCATGCAGAAACTCCATATCCAGGCATAGTTGCTGCAATTCTGCTCAAATGGAAATGAGATTTCATTGAGACAGATTTAGCTAATGTAAAACAAACCCATTTTCTTCCCTCCCCCACAGCTCAAAAACTGATGATGAGATTGCTTTTTAGCGTAACAAAAATAATTATTTCTTATAGACCATGCATGGAAAACTTCAGCACGCTGCATTTCAGTGTGAACTGTTTTACACCCTTAATTTTAGCTATGCAATTCAGGCTTTGTCTACACTATAGGCTTCTTGTGCAAGAAGCTTTTAGCAGAAGAGATATTCCACAAAACCTTCTTGTGCAAGAGCGCATCCACACTGCAAAAACGCATTGAAAAAGCAATGCTCTTTTGTGAAAGAGAGCATCAAGACTGCATGGACGCGTTCTCAAAAAGAAACTCTTATTGATATTTACAGAATGGCCACCAGGGCACCTGTGCTTTTTTTGATTGCCTCTTTTTGTGAAAAAAACCCTGTTCCCCATCCACACACATCTTTTTGCACAAGAGCTCTTGTGCAAACGAGAGTTATTCCTCATAGAAAGAGGAATATCTACACTGAAAAAGACCCTCTGCTCTTTCAATTTTTTCACTGTGCTTGGGGTGTGGTTGCTCTGTGAGTTTTTGCACTTGAGGTGTGGATACTCTGCAAGTTTTTGCGGAAAAACAGCTGTTTTTCTGCAAAAACTCCCAGTGTATACATAGCCTGAATGCTGAAAAAATGTGCAAGGACACACTTCCAAGGGATGTAACACTGTTTATTCCATTTTGACTTCTGATTGTATAGAGATCTCTTTCTGTATATAAAAGATTTATTGGTAGTGATGTGTAATAGCATTCACCAGGCATATTTTTATTGTATGATGATTTCCCTGTGAATGCGTCAAGTGGCACAACCTGGTAATATAGCTTTCAGCTTTCAAAGAAAGGCATGAAACATTTTAGCATCAGTGATCTAGTATTTTCATCTAGCCTTGCAACTTGGTCAAATATCTCCCAACATCTATGTTTTCATTGTCACTCTGCTGCTTCAGATAACCAGGTACTCTGGACAGATGCCTGCTAGCCATTATGAGATTAGGGGCTTTCTCTCAGACTACCACTGTGACAATTCCCTGCTACTCTTACCGTTTTTAAATCAGTGGAGCAAGAAATGAAAAAGATATCCCAGCAGCACTGGCTCTCGAATACCAATAGCAATAACAATTCAGGATTTGGATTTCATTCAAGCACTCATGTTGCTTTTTTTATTGTAACTAAAATAATGTGATCTCTGTAAATAAATCACAGTTAGTGTGAAGCAGCTCTAAACACTAGCAACATAAAATAGCTAAAGATTAAATCACATAAAAGATATAGCTATTACATGGTTTCATGAAGGAACATTCCTGAACTCTTTAAATGAAGGGCATAAATATGACTCAGGGTTTTTCCTTAACATTTCGTTTTGATTTTTGACATATGAACAGTTGATCTCTCTCCTTATAGCACAGATTCCAGCCTGAATATTTCCACTTCTCCTTTCTCAGGTTTTCTTAGAACCTTGAATTAGCTTGCTGCAGTTTGCCAGTATAATACAGTGATAACATCTAAAAATGAATAGGGAGAGAGATGGTGAATGTTTATTGCCTTGATGGTTCTATTTATTATGGATTTGTATAGTATTAAAATGTATAAAACATTAATAATGTGATTCAATTTTCTACAGTTTTCCTTTGAATATTGACAATTAGTTTTATTCAGCAACTAAATGGGTTTGTTCACTCATTGATGCACAGGAGATTTATGCGCCCAATTCCCATTAGCATTAATGGAAGTGATATGTGGAAGACTTTTGCACATTAATGGGAGAATAAACCTCTAAAAATGTATTATTGCCAAAACCATTCATCAGCCATGTCACACTCAGGTGGGCCCGATTTTCTTCTGCATGCAGAGCTCCCTTGTCATCTGTGGGCCTGATCCAAAACTTATTGAACTCAGTGTAAAATCTCCCAGGGAGTCAATGGGCATTGCATCAGGTTCTGTGATACTTCTATGCTGAAAGGGTAGGTCTCATGCTGGGATATGAGACAGATCTGAAATCAGCAGGAAGTGCTACATTTGTCTCGTGAATTGCTTGTCTACATCCATTGATTCTGATCCTTGAAATAAGAAGAAGAAAATAGTAAATGAAAATGTTCCATAATCACTTGAGTGAAGCTACTCTCTTCTCTGTGGAAGATTTAATATAATACATGAAAACAAACAAATCAGAGTAAGAGCGGCAAGGAGTCCTGTGGCACCTTATAGACTAACCGAAGTGTAGGAGCATAAGACTAACTGAAGTGTAGGAGCATAAGCTTTCATGGGCAAAGACCCACTTCGTCAGATGCATGTAGTGGAAATTTCCAGAGGCAGGTATAAATATGCAGGCCAGAATCAGGCTAGAGATGACGAGGTGGATCCAATCAGGGAGGATGAGGCCCACTTCTGTAGCTGATCTGGAGGTGTGAATTCCAAGAGAGGAGAAGCTGCTTTTGTAGTTAGCGAGCCATTCACAGTCTTTGTTTGATCCTGAGTTGATTGTGTCAAACTTGAAGATGAACTGTAGCTCAGCAGTTTCTCTTTGAAATCTGGTCTTGAAGTTTTTTTGCTGCAGGATGGCTACCTTTAGATCTGCAATTGTGTGTCCAGGGAGATTGAAGTGATCCCCTACAGGTTTTTGTATATTGCCATTCCTAATATCTGATTTGTGTCCATTTATCCTTTTACGTAGGGACTGTCCGGTTTGGCCGATGTATATAGCAGTGGGGCATTGTTGGCACATGATGGCATATATTACGTTAGTAGATGTGCAGGAGAATGAACCAGTGATGGTATGGCTGATCTGGTTAGGTCCTGTGATGGTGTTGCTGGTGTATATATGTGGGCAGAGTTGGCACCGAGGTTTGTTGCATGGATTGGTTCCTGAGTTAGAGTTATTATGGTGCGGAGTATAGTTGCTGGTGAGAATACGCTTCAGGTTGGTGGGTTGTCTGTGGGCGAGGACTGGCCTGCCTCCCAATGCCTGTGAAAGTGAGGGATCATTGTCCAGGATGGGTTGTAGATCACTGATGATGTGTTGGAGAGGTTTTAGCTGAGGACTGTAGGTGATGGCCAGTGGTGTTCTGTTGGTTTCTTTCTTGGGCTTGTCCTGTAGCAGGAGGCTTCTGGGTACACGTCTGGCTCTGTTAATCTGTCTCCTCGCTTCCTCGTGTGGGTATCGTCGTTTACAGAATGCTTGTTGAAGATCTTGTAGGTGTAGGTCTCTATCTGAGGGGTTGGAACATATGTGGTTGTACCTCAGTGCTTGGCTGTAAACAATGGATCGTGTGGTGTGTCCGGGATGCAAGTTGGAGGCATGCAGGTAAGCATAGCGGTTGGTAGGCTTTCAGAAAAGGGTGGTGTTTATGTGACCATCACTTATTTGCACCGTGGTGTCCAGGAAATGGACCAACCATGTAGACTGGTCCTTGCTGAGGTTGATGGTGGGGTGGAAGCTGTTGAAATCATGGTGAAATTCTTCCAGAGTCTCCTTTCCATGGGTCCAGATGATGAAGATGTCATCGATGTAGCATAGGTAGAGAAGAGGCGTAAGTGGACGAGAGTTGAGGAAGCGTTGTTCCAGGTCAGCCATAAAAATGTTGGCGTATTGTGGGGCCATGCGGGTGCCCATAGCAGTGCCACTGGTCTGGAGGTATATGTTGTCACCAAATCTGAAATAGTTTCACCAAATAGTTTCACCAAATTGGAATACTTATCAGTATTTTATACTAGCAAGGGGCTAGCAGAGTGGGGGGGTGCATGAATCATTGCAAAGCTTTGTGGATATGAGAGTAAGGAGCGCAGGAGGCTGGGGGCAAGAGGAGTATGAAAGTGAGGACTGGGAGATGAAGAGGGGTTAAGGGTGAGAGGCCTCATCTGGCATCAGCTTTTTCTCTCCTTCCAGCCCCACCAAGTCCCGAAGCTGCCAAGGTCTTTTTTTCTCTTCTCCCCCAGCTATTAGGGGGGCCTTTTTTCTCCCCCCAGCACCCTGGCCACTGGGGGCCTTCCCCCCGACCCCCAGCACTGTAGACAAGGACCAGGAGGAGAGGAAAGGGTTTGGAGCAGGGGGGCTACTCACAAGTGTAGCAGCAGGCATGATGGTGAAGCCCCAGCTCTGCTGGCCACTCCCTTGATGGTATGGCTGCCCCCAGTGTGGACACTCTGCAGGATAGCTCTCCCCTGGAGGCTCGCTGTGCCCAGTGGCCACTCTCATATCATGTCCCTCCAAACAGCAGCCCCTCCTTTTGCATTTTATGGGAAACTGTCCTTTTCCTGAGGTTTCTGGATGTCCTGGCACAACCAAATCCTGACTTTGCTTCAAGTTAGGAGAAGAGGAAGCAGCCTGCCAAATTTGGTGGCCCTAGCTCTTACTATTTAGGAGTTCTTAAACAAATGGACTCTCAGACAGGCAGACACTCTAAAATATACAGAGAGATGGATAGAAATGATGTGAGCTTTCTATCTGTATTTTATTGCTATTGGATGGGAATCTAATAAGCTAAAAACGTAGAAGGAAAATAAGATTGAAATGATATTATAATGGTAACCAAAATCCATAAAAAAACAATTCTTGCCCTAATTCATGTACTTGGAATTAGGAATTACAGCATGCATTATTATGTGAGAGGAAACAGTATTTTGAGAGATCTGCAATACAAAGGCACAGGGATTTGGATTCCACACTGAACTCTGTGACATGTTGCTAATGTGCTACAAACATGAGATTCTGCCCAGGCTTCACAAAGAGTAAAGGAAGTTTGGAGGAATTTCACAAAACTAGGAATGAATTTAGAGCACTCCTAGGCTGAATTTCAAGCAAGCCTGCCCTGTTTGATGGGACTTGACTAAAAACCATGTGAACTACTGTGGTTTCCGAAAATGTCTGTAACAATGGGTATATGTCTACATTAGGCAACTTTTAGTGATAACCATGTTGCTAAAAGCTATGTAGTATAGACATACTTTGAGAATTTCAAAGACTGTCCCATGCTCTGCTTTTTCTCTCATGAAAATTATCTGTTGTGGTTTCTTTAATGTAAGTAAAATTACCCAAGACTGAAAGGATATGTTCTGATCTTCATGACAGTAAAATGTGATCATTTCAACCAGGCAATGTGACTGAGTTTTGCTTTACGGATTGGGGAATTACTTCGGCATTGTACAAGTACATAAGAAGATAAGAACAGCCATACTGGATCAGACCAAAGATGCATCTAGCCCAGCGGTTCCCAACTTTTCCAGGTGCGAACCCATTTTGACAATTCAAGAAGACTTAGTGACCCAAGGCAATTCAAAAACAGAGGGAGGAGGGGGCAGAGCCAACTGAGGAGACACTTGGTGACCCTTTTGAAATGTAATGGCAACCCATATTTGGGTTGCGACCCATAGGTTGGGAAACCTGACCTAGCCCAATATCTTGTCTTCTGACAGTGGCCAATGCCAGATGCCCCCGAAGGAGTGAACAGAACAGGTAACCATCACTACACTGGCAACTGAAGAACAACAAAACTTTTGTCATTCACACATACACAACAAAACTGTTGTCACACACACACACACACACACACAGACAGTACCACAAATGCTTTGCTGCTGTACCAGTGTAAACAGTGCTTTGCTGGCAGGAGTATTCTTCTTCTGAGAATGCAAATGCTGCTCTTAGGGAGTGGAATTTTTTTGACAGCAAAAGTGTCAACAAACAGTGTCTGACTTTAGCAACATGGCTGAAGCTGGGTAGGCATATAGATACAAATCTCAATGTGAAGCCCACAGTCACTAGTAACTTTGGGTATGTCTACACTACCCCGCTAGTTCGAACTAGCGGGGTAATGTATGCATACCGCACTTGCTAATGAAGCCCGGGATTTGAATTTCCCGGGCTTCATTAGCATAAGCGGGGAGCCGCCATTTTTAAATCCCCGCTGCTTCGAACCCCGTGTAGCGCGGCTACACGGGGCTCGAACTAGGTAGTTCGGACTAGGGTCCTATTCCGAACTACCGTTACTCCTCGTGAAACGAGGTGTACCGGTAGTTCGGAATAGGCACCCTAGTCCGAACTACCTAGTTCGAGCCCCGTGTAGCCGCGCTACACGGGGTTCGAAGCAGCGGGGATTTAAAAATGGCGGCTCCCCGCTTATGCTAATGAAGCCCGGGAAATTCAAATCCCGGGCTTCATTAGCAAGTGCGGTATGCATACATTACCCCGCTAGTTCGAACTAGCGGGGTAGTGTAGACATACCCTTTGTGCACCAGTCACTAGATTGTCAGGCTATGTTTACCCCCAAATCTGGTAAAGACAGATAATAAACTTAAAGAAAGGGAGAGAAAAAAAACGCATCTACAGGAAAAAGCTCTGGCTTCTTGTGCAAATACATACATAGTCATTTTCTGAATATTCTTGCCAAGAAGTTATGAAACCATAAAACTGCATTTAAAAAATTCCTGGGTCACATGATAAAGAAGTTTTGCAACATCACTGAAATTACCTCACTGAAACCATAAAGCAAAAAGTCAGTGTACCCACTGGAGTTTGACTATGTTATTGAATATCATGTTGTCGAAAGCCCACTTCTCTGTGTGTTTACTCCCTTCTTTCTTTAGACATGGCTACAATTTCCTTCTCTGTTTGCCATCCAGAAAGATCATTGCATTTCACTTTGAAAAACATAAGCAGGTGCACTTATAAGACCTGCAGTTTTGAAGCTTATATTGTGCCACAAAACAAAAGTGATGATGTACTGATGTTGCTAGTGATGTGTTGCACAGAACCTAGGTACGTGTTTGTATATAAGGAAGTGTCCTAAGCACTTGGGGGGAAAGGGCAAAAAGACAAAACAATAACCATGTCACCACAGTACAGAAATTAAAAATGAGATTTTTACCTGTGTTGTCCTCTTGACTTTACTACATGGATGGAGCAACCAAAAACCACACACTGTTGTTGAAACACAGGGACTGAAAACCATACATAATTTGAGGGCCACAGGAAATGGTTGGGGCCACAGAATGAGCTCTGTTCATACACTAAGTCCATCCCCATAATCTGAGCTCCCATTTAATTAAATTGCAGCCATGTTCATCTGAGGTTAAATATTGGTGCTATGATTTGTCATCCCCAAACACAATAAACCAGAACCTGTAAAATACAAATGTCCTTCAATGAGTACTTACTCAGTGTCTTTTCACTTTGTAATACTTCTCTCTAAATACATATCACATTGTTTCTAGATGGTACCAGTATCAGTCAGGAAACCCTGTGCAATAGCTTTCCTTACATGAAGGGGGGGAAAGTACTTGTAAATATTCACAAAACCCTTGACTTCCAGCTAAATGGCTGCTGGTATCACAACAAACGGTTGTAACATGGCACTGCTAACTTCATGAATAAGAAATGTTTGACTTATTTATTAGTCGGAAACTGAGAAGATGCTAGGAATTTGCTGTGCTGCACAAGGACTTTCTCTGTTCTCCTTGATTATTAATAAAGCTGCAGAGATAAAGGAAATTCACAGCTGAGTTACAGAAAGTTCTATGAAACAATACAATTCAGCTATTTCCTATGCACTCTACAACTCAGTGAATGGAGTCCTCTGTATACTATTTGTGATGACTTAAAGCCTAATTCACTCCAGGATTGAACAGAAACTCAAGCTGCAGCTCTGCCTAAGAAGGGCCAAAGCAATGCAAGCCATCTGCCACCATGACTCCTCTGCGGGGCCTCGGCCTTGCCAGCAGAGCTTTGAAAGGGGTTCAGATGTTTTTGATTGTTAACTTTGTTCTGCCTCCACAGGGCAGTTCAGTGTGAAGAAACAGAGCAGCAGGAAGTAAAGCAAATTCATTCCTCTGTGCCCTCCTCCTGTTAAAAAGATGTTAGGCAGTAATCATTTTGCCCATCGGGGATAATACCTCTTGGTAGACTGGAGCCATTCACATGTATAGTTTATCATGAATGTTCTGTATACAAGATTTGCCCCAGGTCAGTACTTTGCTTGTTCGCAATGCTGTATTTTTGTATTGTATCAAAAGTTATACACATGCTGATGGAGTTATTTTCAGAGTCCCTCAGGGACTGTTCAATAAATTAAAGGCAGGAAATCCAAGACATGTTATCTCTTCTCTCTAATGCCATCTGAATTAATTGGAAAATTGCTCTCTGTTGCATAGCAAGTGCAAACCACAACATATTGCAACCCTTAATTGTACTGAGGCAGACACATATTGAGTCTTGTGCTGTTTGTTTTGTGAGGAACTGATAAATTAGACCTTAAAAACTAAGGCCCTGTGTGCTGTGTGTGAACATATAGAGATCCCCCACTACCTATGCTGGCACAGTCAAATAGTCTGGTGTTGGGCACATTAGACATGCATTAAGAGTCGTATAGAGGTCATCTTTGTGTAAAATTACCTTAGCTAAAATTTCTCTTTTGCAATATTATGTATCATTTGCCTGCCACTCTCTACCCCAGAGCTAGCTGTATATCAATGCTGTATATATCTACTGTGGAGCTTTTGGGGACCCTAAGGATACGTCTACATTGTGGTGCTATTTTGGGATACTTCTGGTATCCTGAAATAACTATTCTGTGTCTTTGAAACAAGCCCATTATCTTGAAATATAATGGGCTCGCTGTTCGAACGTCCCCGTAAACCTTGTTCCATGAGGATTAAGGGACATTTCGGAATAGCACTCTATTTCAAAATTTGGCACTGTGTAGACAGTGCCGAATTACAAAATAGGCTATTTGGAAATTCACTCAAAATAAGCTACACAATTTGTGTAGCTCAAATTGCATAGCTTATTTTGAGCTAAGGGTGCAGTGTAGATGCACCCTAAGGCAGAAAAGGCACTGTACATGTAAAATATTGTTACTGATTATTATCATTTTGTATACAAACTAGCCATAAATTGCATTTGCCAAGCAAAATATCTTAGGTCTCGTGATCTCTTAAACAGTGTTTTCAGATCAGGGGCTGGATTGCATTTAATGGGAGTTTTGCCATTGCTTTCAGTGTGATCAGGATCAGACACTGGGAATGTAAACTAATAATATTGGAAGTGGACAATAATCCATGTCCACTAGACAACCTGAAACAAGTGCCCTATGGCTTCACTGCTTAAACTAATTAATACAAATAAGAGTATGGCAATTAAAGCTCATTACTCTTGGTTGTAATGTTTAGTAACAATGGGGCAGATTCTCCTATCGATTTACACCTTGACTTCCGAAGAGTTCACTCCCATTTTGTGCTGATGTTAGAACAAGGAGAATCAAGTCCCTTGTATTTTGTTCTGGAAATGCAGTGGACTGGGAGGGGTGTATTCCTCAAAAAGTGCAGAGAGGAGTTTGAAGTGGAATCTGTGCTACGTGAAGGGGAGGGGGCCAGATGCAGTCTAGCTATTCTGAAAATATTTTCTTCATATTTCCCACAGGCCGAAAATGGTAAACAATTTCTCTTTACGTGAAGCTTCCTCCTTTGAATTCAGGCTAAACTAAGCTAACATCAAAGATGTGTTGTCGAACTGCACAGCAGGAAGATCTGGGTGGCGCTGCTCTTATGTGTGTGTTTGCAGTGCTAGCCTTCCCCTGCTGTTCTGATTTGTTATTCTCTTCCTGTCCTGTGGTGTCTGCTTAGTCAGGCAGTTACTGCAATTGCGACTGGGCACAAAACTGCCTACAGAAATAAAATGAATTTTTTTGTGGGCGAAGGGCTGATTGTATGCTAGCAATGCACATAGAATGGCAACGCTGGTGACCTCTTACTGGCTGGCCTCAGGCACTTCAATTGTATGTGACCACCAGGATTAACAGGCGTGTAATAGCAGAAAACACAAGTCTAAAAACTGCTTGTGGTGGGGAAGTTCTCCAAATGGAAGCCTGCAGGTGGTTGGGATTGATGAAGATGGAGCTAGACATTAGAATCTTGAGGACAACTGGCTGCAACAGGAAGGTAGGAATTGTCACTCTGGATGGGCCCACGTTCCATCCTGTCCTATGTCCTGTAATGAAGAGTGGCCAGTTTCAGGTGGCTAGGGTCCTATCATGTTCACAGTTGTCACTGTCATGGTCAGAGGATTTAAAAAATAATAAATTTTATTTTTTCAGCTAATTAAATCTGAAATGGCAGGCTGTTGTAGGACTAGGAATCCTGACCCAAAAATGAGTTGTGAGGTAGTCGCAAGGTTACTGGGGGTGGAGAGGTTGCAGTGCTGTTGTCTTTACTTCCGCACTGCTGCTGCCAGGACCACTGCCTTCAGAGCTGGCCAGCTAAAGAGCTGCAGCTACTGACAAGGAACCCAGCTTTGAAGGCAGAGCTGCTACCAACAGCAGTGCAGAAGGATGGCATGGTATGGTATTGCCAGCCTTTCTTCTGTACCATTGCCTGCAGAGCTGGGCCTTACGTCAGCAGCTGCCACTCTCCTGCCCCCCAGCTCTGAAGGCAGTAGAGAAGTATGGGTGGCAATATCACAATCCCCCTGGCAACCCTTCTGCAACTCCCTTTTGGTTCAGGACCCCCAATTTGAGAAATGCTGGTCTGCCCTGTGAAATCTCTATCATGTAGGGTAAAATCACACAAAAGAGCAGATTCTAGGGGGGGTGGGAGAGGGTGTGTGGATTTCATGGTCCATGACACATTTTTCATGGCTGTGAATTTGGTAGGGCCCTACAGATGATTTATAGGATAGTACCAGAAGCCCCCAGAAGTTTGATGTGAGAGAATCTGCTTCCCTTTGCCCCCAATTAAGGTCTCATTCTAATGCCTAATGGTTAGTTTGGTTTAAATCTTGAAGTAGGAGATTTTATATCCCCTGCAAAATATTGTTAGCAGTATCTACTATAAATAAATACACATAGTATATATTACTCACCAACAAAGAACGTTATTAAGGTTACAAAGTTATGAAATGGATTATTGCCTAGATGGCTCCTGCTTAATTTGTTTCAGGAGGCAGGTGTATGAGACAGGGCCTGCAGAAAGAGAAAGGATGGTCTCATGGTTTAAGATGTTGACAGCTGCCCTGAACAACTGGATTCTGTTCATTGTCTCTGTTACTGCATTGCTATGTGATGCCAGGTAGGTCACTTACATCAGACTTTTCATAACTGGTCACTAATTGCGTGTTCTCTATCCCAGTCTCCCACTTGGCTCTTCATCCAATCTCAGTATCCCCTTAACCAGCTGGCTCCCAGTCCCACCTGTTTCCTTCTTTGGTTCTCAGACCCATTCTTTTTACCCTGGAGTCCTGTTTCCACCCCTAGTCAAATTCCTAGTCCCAGTTTCCAACACCCTTATTCCTCCTCTCTACAGATGCGGTGTCAGTCTGCTCTCCACCTGCTCTAGTCCCTCTGTATTCAAACCAAGCAGTTTCTCCCTCCACTCTGTCTGAGCTAAGCATAGGGATACCAACTGTCTAATCACACAAACTCAAACACTCTTGCCCCAGCCTACTTGCCATCTCCTCCATCCATTGCTCACTCTCCCTTACCCTCTCTCAGTTTCACCAGGCTGGAGCAGGGGTTTGGAGTGCAAGACAGCATGCAGGGTGCGGGCTCCAGGAGGGGGCTGTTGCTGCTGGAGAGGATTGGGATGCAGGAGGAGGTAATGATTTCAGGCTCTGGCTGGGCAGTTGGTAGCACAGCAGGGCTAAGGCAAGCTCCCTGGTTGCTCTGGCCCCACATTACTCTCATAAGCAGTCAACATGTCCTTGCAGCCCCTGTGGGGTGGGGAAAGGGGGAAGAGGGCTCTGCGCACTGCTCTCACCTGCAGGCACCGCCCCCAAAGCACCCATTGGCTGCAGTTCCAGACAATGGGAGCAACAAAGTCGATGCTTGGAGCAGAGACATAGAGACCCCCTGGAATCCCTCATGCAGACTGTTTCCAGGAGCACCATGGAGCCAGAACAGGCAAAAGCCTGCCTCACCGCCACTGTGCTGCTGGACTTTTAGGGTATGTCTACACTTATGTGATTATTTCAAAATAAGCTATTTCAGAATAATAACACCTAAAATAGCTATTTCAAAATAGCGCGTCCACTCTACAAATGCCCATTGAAATGGTGCAGATCTATATTGAAATATCATGTCCACACTGATTGGAGGCTGAATCACATTTAAGACTCCCCAGAAGCATCCGGGCAGGATATTAGGATAGCACTTAGCCTGAGGCAGCAGCTACAGGAAGTATCTGAGGTTTGTTCTTGAAGAGGCTCCCCTCTACAACCATTACTCAGGCTCTTCACCTCTGCTTACTTCCATGAGTGACAGCAAACTCTTTTCACTGCATGCTCTGGTTGCCCTTGTGGACACCACAACACTCCAGCCATGGACCTGGTCGGGGGAAGCTAGCCCCCAGGCCTGCTCCTTACACCTGTGGCCCTGCCCCTTCTTGTAATGCAGAGCTGCCCTGCACACCCTGCCTGGGGACCTGGCAATTCTGTCAGCCCCCTAATCTCAAGAAGGATGATAAGGATTTCAGGGAGGCTGCTGCCACCGGAATTTAGAGATCAAGGACATCAGCTGGTTCTGCTGCATACTGTGATGATTGAACCATGAAACCCATTACAGGCACAAAAACCCCTGCCCCTAGGGATAAATTAATGCTGGTGTAAGGTGGCAGTATGGCCTCTGGATGACCTGGAAGGGGAAGTTCCCCTAAAGACCCCTTGGTGGGCAGTGCCAGAGCACCCTAGCCCCACCCCCAGGAAGCAGAAGGACAGGGCCGGAAGCATAAGAGAAGGAAGGCCCCACTTAGTTGGAGCCCAGTAGCCGAGCAGGGAGGAGGCTTGGCCAAAGGCTCAGCGGCAGTGGCGGCGAGCCTTGCCCTGCCGGCCCAAGCCAGATGACTGGGTTGGACCCCTGGGTCTGCTGCCATGCCTGGAACCCTGCTCTACCCTGCAGCAGCCCCAGAGTGAGCACTGAGATCTGGGGAGGCTACCGAGAGCCCCGCTATGGCCCAACACTTCCCCTGGTTCTCTGGGACCCAGACCTGACCCTCGCCAGTGGACTGAGCCCCCTGGACCTCTGCTACCTATAACCCCTGAGGAGCCTGTGGACACCCTGCTGCCTCCTTTGACCCCCATTGAGCCTGCCGAGCTGGACTGGAGCCATGTAGAACCCCCAGGGGGACCGGAAGGTAGCCCAGGGAGGGCTGGCTTAGGGCTGGCTGAGGAGATGGATGTCAGCTGGGCAGCAGATTGTGGCCTGGACCCCTGCTAGCCCCTGACTAGGCCGGTGTGTTGCGGCCAAGGGCCCCACTGACCTGATGGCAGCTAGTGCTGCCCTCATTAGGGCCCTGGGCTGGGACACAGTGGAGTGGGTGGGCCGGTGTCTTCTCCGCCCCCTCCCCAAGGGGAGCAACCCCCCCGCGCCTGTCAGCTGTCCGCCAGCTAGGAGATCCGACCTTGAACAAGGGGCCAGGTGTATAGACTGATTATTGGTCAACCAGCCCTGACCCGAGGGCCTGTCCAGTAACCGTTCTGATTTGACTGTTTGAACATTTACTCCACCCTGACCCCAGAGTCAGGCACCTGAGTGGGGTTTGATTGACTGTTCATCCCGCCCTGGCCCCGTAGCAGGCCCCAGGGACTGGTTGTGGGAAAGTGGCAGAGTCGCCTGCCGCCTGGGGACCACTACAGCTGGGCTTTGAGGTCTGTGTATAATGCAGTGACTTAGAATCGAGATTGAGAAGTGCTCACTGGTCCCATCCAATCGCTCCCATGTGAAAAGTTATAAAAACTAATAAAGCTCTGAGGCTGGGTATTACTAATGCCTCATGGATTGGAGGTTTAAAAGAGGCCAGGTCTTTGCAGGGAAGAAGTCAAGTCAAGGTTATGGGTGAACAGATCCAGCAATCACTGGTGAAGAAGAAGCCAATCCTGGTAGGATGTAAGTCTCAATGTATGAGGAATGAAGAGCTGGTGCAAGGCTTAAGAAGACTAAGCAATTTGTAGGGCCCTGAACAGCTCCAAGAGACCCCTCTGTGCTTTTTATTATGCATTCTGGGGTGAGGAGCCAAAAATATTCCTGCTTAGGGCCCCCAATGGACTAACTGCTTCTGGATGAATGCCACCGATTACTTCCAATACCTCAGTGGGAACTGAGGCCAAACACCACTTTGCAGGATCAGGCCCTTGAAGAGGATTCACTAGACTAGAGTAACACCTACAAAGGATGATAGGGATGTAAGTGACTAGTCGACTAGTTGCTTCCCTCCCCCCCCCCCCCCCCACCCTTTTCTGCCTCTACCACAAACAGGCAGCAAGCGGAGGGAAGAGAAGGGGATGCTGGGGGGAGCCGGCTTAAAAGCTGGTTCCCCCCCCTCAGCTCCAGTTCTGTGGGACAGAGCAGGGGCTCGCTGCTGCGCTTCCTCTTTGAAATGTACAAGATCACCAGTGGGGGTTCTTGTGCATTTCAAAGAGGAAGTGCCGCATGGTGCCTGGGGTCAGCAGGGGACTCCCCACTGGCCCTGGGCTCCATCCGGCATTTCAATCTTTGAAATGCTCATTTCAAAGATGGAACGCGCTCTAGTCCTTATTAACTAATATGTTTGTCGATGGAAATCCCATTGACTATTTGATTAGTTAATTAATCGATGTTCAACATCCCTAATTGATGAGTCATGGAGCTTGTACCACTCAGCCTCTGACCCAAAAGTGGAAGTCTATTTTCACATCTGGGTTTGGAGACTCTCACCCATACAGCCACAGGTGTTGTGGCTACAATGAGCTTAGGTCATGGTCCCATTTCAGTTTTGCAGTAGCTTTTTTCTCCTTCAAGTTCTGCTCCTGGCACTGAACCACAGCTTGACACAATACCTGTTGGGCCATTATGCTAATTGGCAGATTCAATGTTTTAAGGATCTGCGGTATTAGTTTACCTCAGCTTTACAAAGGTACATTATTTAACAAACACACACACATTCCAAGCCACTTTCCATGCTGCTTAAACAAAGCAATAGGGAAATATTGACCATTTAAAATATTACTGTGGTTTTCAAATGCAGTTATATGACTTGATTTACATTTTGTTTGTGACATTCTTCACACAGCGTATTGAAGTGATTAGCTTTCCTTGTGAAAACTAAAATTTCCAGATCAGTGAGGTGTTCTTCTTTACAGCATCTTGTCTTGAACTACACTATGGACTATGTGATGTGCAAGCATTTGTAAAATGCGCTACATCATATTCATTGTAAATGCCCGTAATTTGGGCCTCATTCTCCACTCATAACCTGGTGCTGGTGTAAAGGAACTGAGACGCAGAGCCACTAGTTTGAAAAGCAGGGTGGTTTATCACATCTAGCTGTGTGCTATGTGTGTGCATAACAGCTCAGAAACGTAATTGTCAAACATGTTCTGAAACGTGAGCCCCTGGTGGATGTTGGGCTCTAGATGAGATACAAGAACAAGGGCCTCACAAATTAGCCCTATTCGGAGTTGAACACCCCGGTTGTGTCTACACTGGCATGAATTTCCGGAAATGCTTAAAACAGAATAGTTTTCGTTATAAGTATTTCCGGAAAAAGAGCGTTTACATTGGCAGGCTGCTTTTACGGAAAAGCTCTTTTTCCGGAAAAGCATCTGTGGCCAATGTAGACGCGCTTTTCCGGAAAAAAGCCCCGCCATTTTCGCGATCGGGGCTTTTTTCCGGAAAAGACTACTGGGCTGTCTACACTGGCCCTTTTCCGGAACAGTGTTCCGGAATAAGGACTTATGCCCGAGCGGGAGCAGAATAGTTTTTCCGGAATAGCAGCTGATTTTGTACAGTAGAGCATCGTTGCTTTTCCGGAAATTCAAGGGCCAGTGTAGGCAGCTCGCAGCTTATTCCGGAAAAGCGGCTGATTTTCCGGAATAAGTGGCCCAGTGTTGACACAGCCCCCATGTGTAAGGATTCTCCCTTTTCTGTGCAGAAGGCCAGGATGTGTCACCTCTGCAATACGCTAGACTCTCCCCTCTCCCACATAGATTCCCACCCACTGGAACTGCACAAAGAGAGAGGAATTTAGGAGGTGGAGCAAAGGCAGATGAGAAAGGGGCAAAGAAGTTGCTCCTATTTTCAATACCATCCCTCACAAAACATGGACTTCCCTGCATGAAAATCTTGCAGGAGATAATACTCTCTGGTCCCCCTCCATGGAAGCTACTGAGCAGTCACAAGGGACTGAGTCAATGGGAATGAATGTGGAGAGCAGCAGCCATTCCTGTGACACAGCTCTTGTTGCAGAGCAGATGTCTGAGATCTGAGTGGTTGGGAGCTTTTCAAACAAATAGCTAACACCAACAAATGACCATATAGTGCCACAAATCAGAAGGGGTGAGAGGGCTTTTTTGTTTTTGTTTGGGGGGAGAGAGGTTATAACAAGTAATGGCCTATACTATAGACTTTCTTATGTATGAACAGAATTGTTTGCTAATTTCCAATCAAATACACTTATGCAAATCCACTGAGGGCACCAAGGCTGTGCCTCTGAAAGAAACAGTCCTGATGACAATGTTCAAAAAAGAAAGGAATCCTGCTTGACTTTCTGCTCCCTGGCTGAGCTGGCAGTTAACTTTTTTTTTTAACTTTTAAATGGAGCATATTTGATTTGGGATTCATTGGGTGATTGTAAACAGAGATGCACACAATGCCACATTTGCAGAACTACTTTTCTGGGCAGAGTTAAGTTCTTAGCCTTTAGCCTAAATTTTTAAAGGTGTCCAGTGCTTCTGAGTGGCTTGGTGTATAACACACCTTAAAGACACTCCAAAATTAAGGTACCAAAATCACTTGTTCCTTTTAAAATGTTTGCGTGTCTGTGATGTCTGCTATTGCACCAGATCATAGTGTTGAATACAGTAATTCCTCACTTAACACGTGCACACTTTAACATATTTTCGCAATAGCACAATTTTTTTTTAGGGAACATTTTTCAAACAACACGACCCCATCCCCACAACAACATGATTTCCCCTAGGGCCGGCTGGTGGCCGGCAGCTGCACGAGGCTTCCCCTGCCTCTCTGCAAAGCAGCAGAGGTTTGCCGCTTGCAGCACCATTCCCTGGTGACCCCCTCTGGCAGAACACAAGGCATCTGGCCAGAGGGGGTCAATGGGGAACTGCGCGGTGAGCGGTAAACTTCTGCTGCTTTGTAAGGAGGCAAAGGAAGCCCCTCGCAGCTGTCGGTGATCGGCCAGCTGGGGAAACCCAGCCACCGGCTGCAAGCCCCCTCACCTGTCCTTCCCTTCCGTTCTCCAGAACCAAACACCTCCCCTCCCTGCTATAACCCAGTCCCCTTTCTCCCCCAACCTTACACCCCAGTCCCAGCTGCTAACCAGTGCAGGCTGGAGCTGCAAGCGCACATGCGCTTGAAACGCAACCTCACCTTTTCCATTCTTTTCAATGGGAAAATTGACCACAGATAACATATTTTCACTTAGCAGGATCATTTTCTGAAACGTATCTACCATGTTAAATGAGGAATTACTGTACTGTAGTTTAAGAATGGGCCTAGATCACTTTTGACCAAGGATAATAATTTATGTTCATGTAAATTGATTGTCACATAGATGAAGAAGATTTAAATACAGGGTTCATGCCAGCCAGGTTCTGGCCTGCTGTGGTAATGCAGTCCCCAGGAAGTTTGGGGAGGACTTAAGTTTTGCAGACAATTACTCAGGCTACCCTATCCTTTAGGGTCCTCAGGGTTTGGTCTTGCAAAGCTCTGATTGCTCTTACCTTCAGCTCTCAGTGACTTCAGTGGGAGTTGAGGATGCCCAACACGTTTCAAGATAATTCTTCCAGCTCAGTGACCGACAAGCCGGGGCAGAGTCATTACTCTGCCTGTTCCTCACTCATTTAGGCCAACATGCATCCCAAAAGAGCATGGAGGAAGGCATCTCTGCATTCTTTCAGTCAAGGACCATTGCAGCTATTACTAATTCATAGATTTTTAAGGCCAGAAGGGACCATTAGATCATCTATGCTGACCTTCTCTTTTATGAAAGTAATTGAGTCCAATAATTTGTCTAGCTAAAGCGTATCTACCAAAAAAGGTATCCAGTTTTGACTAGATGATATCAAGAGATGGAGAACCTACCTAATTCCTGCTAGTTTGTGCCACTGTTGTTCATCCTTGCTCTCAAAACTTTGTGCCTTATTTCTGTCATGATTGGTGCTCATAGCTTGACCCATGGAAAACTGGGCTTGAAAAGATCAGTCTCTGTGAGCAGGTTCTATGCTAGCAAGCATGTCTGAAGTGCAATGGTGACCTAGCAATGTGTTGATTGGTTCAAAGACATTCAGAAGTTCTTGGTACTGAGGGGCTAAGCACCTCCTGTCATTCAGTGAGAGGCAATGCTGTATCTAGTTAAACTGGCCCAACTCACTGGAGCAAATATGTTTTAAAAAATTGCTGCAGTAGGACTGCATACCTTTTTAAAAATGTCGTGTATGTAAAATGTGTTGTTGATAGACTAGAAAGAGGCAGAAGGAAGAGATCATGAAAAAAACAGTTTGCAGAGCAGGCCGAAACTGGAGCCGAAAAGATTTCCATTCCTTTCTCTGAACTGTCCTTCGAGGTATGGGCCCCCCTGAAAGCATAATCCTGTTTGTGCCACTGTTTGCTATGCTCCCTAATTGGATAAAAAAAGAAAGACAAATCCTAATCCTCTGATGTCTATCTTGGGAATATCCCCAGCGATTAAGGAAAGACACATGAATAAAACGATAAGATTTATTTTTGGATGTTGGTTAGGATTTAGAGGCTAAGGAATTCAAAAATATTGCAGGCTGGATAATATGGGTGGGAGAAGCCAATAACTTTAGAAAAAATTATGATACTGTTGAAGACAGACAGTCAGACCTCTCTTTGCCAAGTAAAGCTATTGGCAGATTAAGGTACTGCTCATCATTTGGTATTAACGAGATAGAAATAGCCTGCTCCTGTTTTATTTTGCCTTGAGGGGAAAAAATTCTTAATCTTTGATATTTTATAGCAAATAATATGGAATTAATATGTTACTAGTAGATGCATTTGTGTTGTGTGCAGTCAGGCAATATGTCTGCTTCTTCTTCGGAAGGCAATGGCAAAACTCACTTTGACTTCAAGGGGAGCAGAACCCAGGCCAAGTGGTTCTCTAAGTTGGTAAGTACTTTCAAAGGACAATCAGAAGAGTAAGGAGCATTTGAACAGTGAGACCAGACCCTCTGTGTACTTGAACCAAAGCATTATGTGCAGAATGTAAAATGCTCAAATTTGCAAAGGAACTATTTTGCCCAGGTGATGTAGGGATTGTAGTGCTGCCAAGCCCAAGTGTGCAAAAATCATGAGTCAAAGAATCACGAGATTGGCTTACAAATTGTGAGATTTTTAAAAAGCAATAGTTTGGCTTCTGATTCCTGAGCCTTTGATGGCTATGCCTTGCCTATCTTGCAATATTTTCTCTGAGATCACAAGAACTAGAAACAATTTATTAAAGTAAAAGCTGAGAATCCACTCTAAACAGATGAATCCAGGAAGGCGGGGGGGTGGGAGGGCTTTAATTAGAGCCCCAAATGTCACAAGATTCACAATTAAATCACTAAGTGTGATTCTGCTGGTGCTGTAGGGCTCTCAGGGTCAGAAAATATACTTGAAGGAGAATTGCCATGGTGCAAAAAGTCAGAAACCTCCGTTCTCTTGACCAGTGCAGGCCCTAGAATTGGTGTCTGGGCAAGATAGGTATAAGCAAGGTATATCATGGAGTTCATGTACAGTCTCCTCCAGTGGAAATATAGCACTCTGGCAAGCCTGCCATAGGGGGAGCAAAGAGGACAAGGCCCCTGAGCCCCAGGCCCTTTAAATTGCTGTTGGAGCACTGCAGAGTGCTTCAGGCAGTGCTGAGGGTTGGGGAAGGAGCATGCTGCAGCGTGGGTGGTGCTGAGTGCTGATTGCCCCTAGTCCTGCCCCTTCTTGCCAAGGCCCTCCCCCTTCTAGTCATGTAGTGCCACCCCACACACACCTTGTCTAAGGGCCTGGCAAGGCTCTAAACTCCCCTGTACCCTGGCCACAGAGGCACAGGTTTCTTCCGATGAAACCCTCAGGCTGGACACCAGTAAAACACTGTCACCCTTGGGCTGAATCTAGTTTTTTGTGCCCAGTGGCCTATTCTGGAGCAAACCAAGAATTTTTGGGAGGTGGGGAGAGACTACAGTTAATCCACACTTGTGTCTTGTGTCATCATTCTAAACTGATGGATCTCTGTTATTAAATATTCCTATTGTGGTAGCGCCTAGAAGACAGCCAAGTCCTGGTCCCATTGTTCTGGGTACTATGCAAATATATAGTTAATAACAATCCTAGTCCCCAAAGAGCTCCTAGATTTTAGTCCTGGTACTATCTAAAGGAGAGAGCTATAAATCTCTCAGAAAGGGCCTTTTTAGTTCAGGATGTTTGCACTACTCTTATAATTCCCTATCACAATAACTTGGATGAGAATTTTTTTATATTTAAAACATTTGTTTTCCAGCCAAACCAAACCATTAATATCAGTCTATGCTCCATTAGCTAACAAAGCGATATTTAAATAAGAAAGCCCATTTTACTTAATGAAGTTAATGGTTATTTTAAAAAGACATTTGTTTCCAGTGTATTTTTTTTAATCTCAAACCACTCAGCTGCATAATCTGTGACTAGCTGTGGAGTAGTGTTTTCAATGTCATATGATATCTTTTAATTTGTCTTTTAATTAATTTGTCTTTTAATAGCTTTTTTAATACATTTAAATTAATATTTTCACGAAAAATACATATACTCATATAGGGATTTCAGTTGCCTTTGCTCACTGAGGTCCTGGAGGTGCTTGGACATGCCCAGGGATCAGATCCACATTGGTATATCGATGCCTTCAATCCCTACTTAGGTACCTTAGTTCCAAATTTTGGCTCCCCTGCAAATCACCACATTCCTACCAATCCCTTTAGACACTACAACATTTGTCAATTACGTTTCTGCCTTGGAGCATAAATACTGCTGTCTTACTCCAGGCTTATGGACACCCATCTCATGCCTAAGTCCCAGACTGATCCATGAACTAGAGAAAGATAGGTTGGTGATCATGTATCTTGTGTTAAGGGCACAATCTGGTGGGCATGCTCAGAGGCAGCCCACAGGATCTAGCCCCATTCAAAATTAGGGAAGAGGAGAAAAGGAGCAGGATGTCCATTCTACAACTTTTACCCACTTCCAGCTCCTTCACTTTCTATGTTGATCATTTTGTGTGGGGTGACACAGGTGTTTAACTTATTCTCACTAAAAATGACTTAGGCACCTAAGCGACCTGACTCTAAGAAGGGGTTCCCAGCTGCTGATGATTAGCAGAGTGAGGTGCCTCCCTGCCGCCTGAATTTAGGCATCTGTCTCCATAAGAGGGGCAGGGCTTAGGATATACCCCTCTCTTTGGCATATCCCATTGGCTGTCTTAGGGCGTGCCTCCACTACACTGGGGATCTACTCTGCAGTGATCAAGCCACCAAACATTGATTTATTGTGTCTGCTTAGTCATGATAAATTGACTTCCAAGCACTCTCCCATCATCACTGGTACTCTACCGGAATGAGAAGAGTAGCTGGGGTACAGGATAGCAGCTCTCGCTGACTTTACTGCACACAAGATGCCACAGTAAGTAAACTGACATCAGCTATGCTATTTACATAGCTGAAGTCAGGTAGATTAGATTAATGGTGGGAGTTAGGATAGACTGTCTCTTCAGCAGCTTCCTGCCTAGCCTGCTGGCTATGGAAAACCACTATCCAGAACCACTACAGGCAGTCCCCGGGTTACGTACAAGATAGGGACTGTAGGTTTGTTCTTAAGTTGAATTTGTATGTAAGTCGGAACTGGCGTCCAGATTCAGCTGCTGCTGAAACTGACCAGCAGCTGACTACAGGAAGCCCGAGGCAGAGTTGCTCTGCCCTGGGCTTCCTGGAATCAGCCGCTGATCAGTTTCAACAGAGGCTGAATCTGGACGCCTGGGACAGAGCAGCTGGGGCGCTGCCGGGTAGGTCCCCGCAGCGCCGCACCTCAGCACTGCGGGGACCAACCCAGCAGCACCCCAGCAGCTCTACCCCAGGTGTCCCCAAGTCAGCCACTGCTGAAACTGATCAGCGGCTGATTCCAGTGGAGGCAGGAAAAGGGAATAAGGGAATTTGTGTGCAGCCATCTTGGTCTTGTTAACATGAGTATGAGAGTCTGTTTTGAACCATGTGAAATTGAAAGAGCATAAAAATGTAGCAAATGTTATAAACTGTTGTAGCTCTGTTCTACTTGTGTTCAGTTCTTTTGAATCTGTCCAAAGCTATTTGTGTCTGTCGCTCCAGACTGGATTCTTACAATGCAGGAGCTACACTTGATGATTGTGCAGAAACATCAGCTGTCATAGAAAGTGACTGCCCATTTGATGGGGTTTAATTCAGGGAATCTATACTTCATAATCTGCACAAGCTTCCCATTCATTTCCCAGTACAATTCAAAGTGTTGGGATTGATGTACAAATCCCATTATGGCTTGACTCCAAGTTAATTTAGAGACCACCTCTGTCCTCTCAGTCTCTTCAGACAGATCCTTTTGGTTGCTCCATCTAATAGCCCCTAGATTTAATGCCAAGGATTTAATAAAAAGGGAATCTCAGTGAAGGGCTCTCAACTCTGTAACTTACTACCCTGGCTTTCTAACACAGCCCAAGTTTATTGATCCCTAAGGCATTCCTCACCTATTTGTGATGGCTTGCAATGGTCAAGGAGATATTTATGGAGTAGAGAGTTTTTGATCCTTTTGAATCTTTTAATTGTTATTGGGCACATTAATTGTTTTGCTAATTACCAAATATCTTTCAGTGTTGTTCAGCCAATTGGAATAATCTGACATGCACATTCTATAAATTTAAATCATAAATGCAATTTCTCCACTAGGAACTGGATTGAGGCCACTACCTCAAATCACATGTGATCCCAAAAAGTGGTTGGATGGAAAAAACTCTGATCCAGCCTAGATACAAAAGGCTCTGCATTCTATTAATAATCTCTTGAGCCAACAGCCCCTTAAATGTGATTATACAGATCATACATCTAAGAACTTCAGAAGGGGTTTGGGAGCTCTTTTGAGTCACTAAATAAAATATCTGGCAGAGCCTAAATGTTTCAAAGAAATCTGTGCATTCAAGAGTAACTCTGATGCTGGGATGTGTTTGATTATTTAATATGGCAAATGGCCCTTGTGATCAGAAGAACAATTGTCCATAGCATAGACAAGCTACTTACTTAATATTTTTTTCCTGGGGGATGTTTGCTTAGGTGTAGAGGTAAGTAATATTTCCTGTAATAGACACCAGAAAGGTAGGAATTCATTCTACATTCCCTGGTCTTTGTTGAGTCATGTTGAACAAGTGGCTGGAAAAAAAACTATCCAGAGAGGTAAGTGGACTCTTTATATTTAATTCTTGACACTTTAGTCTATTTTCTGCTGCCAAGATTGATTGATTTGATTTATAATTTTTTTTTCTGTGGCAGTGTGATATTTGAAAGGCACACAAATAATTAATCCTTACGATCCCTCCCCTTAGGTAGGGCAGTATTATCTCAATTTTACAGATGTGGAAATTGCAGCCTACAGCATTAAAGGACATGTCTACATTAGAACTGGGGGTGTGATTCCAGGCTGGAAGAGACATGAACTCTTTCTTATTGAGCTAGCTCACTAAAAATAGAATGAAGCTGATGGACTAGCTGCTCCATGTACATGCTTGTCAGTCACGTAGGTACCAACACAGAGCAGCTGGCCCATCCTGCAGCTCATGCTGCCATGGCTACATTCTACTTTTAGTGTGCTACTTACATCAGAGCTAATGCAAGCATGTCTCTTTAGCTGGAAATCATACCCCAGCCCCTAGCATAGGCATACCCTACATAACTTGCCCAAGGTCACACAAGGCATGTGTGGCAGAGCTAAGAGTGGAGTTTGGGACAGGGACCCCTTGTTATGTGTGAGTGTGGAATGTCTAGTACCCTGGGGTTCTAGTCCCTGACTGGGATCTCAAGGTGCTTCCACAATATAAATAAATATTAGCAGACTTACCCAGCAGTACTCAGGTCCTTCAACGTAGGGTGTAAAGACTCAGGCCAGGGCCTTGGAGATGTGGGGGGGTGACTGCAGGAGATGGGGCAAAGGGGTGCAAGAGTGAGGGTTAGGGAGTGAGGAAGGGCTCAGAGGTGTGGGTTCCATCTGGAACAGGCCTTTTCTCTCTTCCCAGGTCCCCTATTCACAAGGGCCATTTCTCCCCCAGCAACCAGGGGAATTTTCTCTCCCCCAGCCTCTGGGGGCCCTCCCCCAGCTGCCAGGGGCCTATCTTCTCCCCCCGTCACCCTATGGTCACCAGGTGCATTTTTTCTCCTCCAAGTGCCCCCTCCCCCTGCCACCAGGGTCTTTTTCTTCCTCCAGTCCCCCCTCCCACCCCAGCTTCCAGGGGTCTTTTTTCTTTCCCTCTCTCCAGTGGTGCAGCCAAGGCCGGGGGCGGGAGGGATTGGAGGAGTAGGGGCTACTTAACCATGTGTGTTGGCAGACAACATAGCAGAGCCCCAAACCTACCATCAGCTCCCTTGGTGGTACAGCTGCTCCCAGTGGACACTCTGAGAATAGCTCTCCCCTGTGGGCTCTTTGCCCCCCAGTGGCCACCCTCATCTAATATCCCTCCAAACAGAAGCCCCTTCTTTTGCATATTACGGAAAACGGTCCTTTTCCCAGGACTTCCAGTTGTCCTAGCAAAATCAAACCCTGACCTTGCTAGGAGAAGAAGCTACATACCAAATTGGGTAACCCTAGCACTTACTGTTTAGGAGGCGTTCTTGAACAAATGTTGTCATAGACAGGCACATGGACAAACACACCCTAAAATATATTTATAAGGAAATAATAATTGACAATTATAATATTAATTTGGTGATTCAACTGCAAAAGCATTCTTCCCCTTTCTTCACCACTCTAGTGATGCTCACATTAGAAGTGTCTAAGAAAGGCAGTTAGATTGGATAGGGTAATCCTAACAATTCTTTTAAAATAAAGTGTATTTTACTATTATATCTTTA
The DNA here is from genome assembly GCF_049634645.1 of Pelodiscus sinensis. NCBI lineage: Eukaryota > Metazoa > Chordata > Testudines > Trionychidae > Pelodiscus > Pelodiscus sinensis. The sequence goes on from NC_134712.1 coordinate 225,373,082, forward strand.
ACATTGTTGTTTTTTATGTCTGTAGATAATAAATTATCCACAAGCTCTAATATGATGAGATCTAATACAGAGGATTCCATGTGCTCTGTGCATGCTGAGAAAATGTTATCCATACATCTCTCTTAGGAGCTTCTAATGTACCTGTGTAATGATCAAAAGTTTTAAAAGAAAATACATAGCTTTTCTTTAATTTAAATGCTATGTAAACTATATTGCCAAAATTATTCACAGACTGAGTTGAGAGTCAAAGAAAGATAATTTGGAAGAAAATCAACTGTGATCAAGCAAAATAATTGTGCAGCACCTATGATCCCACTGTGTCCCAGTGAGATCAGGCATGGCCTGATGCACAGTGGGATCATAGGTGCTGCACAGATACTTTGGATGATCACAGCTGGTTTACTTCCAAATCACCTCTCTCAAACTACCCCTCTGAGGTAGCATGGGTATATTAAATGGCCCTACTCTGACCCTCAGGAGTGGGAGAAACTAACCACGTGGCACTTAAGATTTCTTTACCTAATTTTTAAGTAGTGTCCATTTGTCAGCCAACTCCTCTCTCCTTCCCATGAGCTACCCCCAAACTTTGACTTCAGTGATGCTTCAAAAGTACTCAAATTCCTTCAGCAGCTTTGAAAATCTTATCCTAACTATTTGCTGGAGAAGGGTGTTTGTGTTTTGGAGGAGCAAAGACGACAGAGAGCAGAGGCTCATGGAGGGTAGGTCCATCAATGGCTATTAGCCAGGATGGATAGGAATGGTGTCCCTAGTATCTGTTTGTCTGGAAATGAGTGACAAGAGGGGGATCACATGAAGATTACCTGTTGTATTTCCTCTCTGGGCCATCTGGCATTGGCCACTGTTGGCAGACAGGATACTGAGCTAGATGGATCTTTGGTCTGACCCAGTACAGCCATACTTATGTTAAGCAGGGTGGAATGGAGAAAGAACAGAAAGAAGGAAATCATTGGGGGGAATTGAAATAAGTTTAAAGGAAAGGAAATATATCATTGACCTGCTGTGTGACCTTGAGTATCATTATCTTTCTCTGGTGCTCTTTTCCCTCCCAGCCTTTGCCTGTCTAGTCTGTTGAGACTCACTAGGGCATCTGACGAAGTGGGTCTTTGCCCACAAAAGCTTATGCTCCAATACATCTGTTGGTCTATAAGGTGCCACAGGACTCCTTGTCACTGGGGCATAGTGGGATCATTTGCACTGCACAATTACTTTGGATGATCGTTTTTTCCCAAATCATCCGTCTTTGACTCTCAACACAGTTTGTGAATTATTTTATAAATGTAGTTTAGAAGCATTTCTTTAAATGCTCTGCATTTTCTTTAAAACTTTTGATCAATACTTATTAATTCCTCCCTGTTGATTTTCTTCTTTTTGTTTTTCTTTCCCCATTCCACCCTGCTTTGCTGTCTGTCCTCTTTGCTCCTCCAAATTACACCTCACCCTACTCCATCAAATATGAAGAGTAAGTTTTTCAAAGCTGATCTAGGAATTTGAATTCTTGGATCACCAGTGAAGCCAAATGGGAATGGGAGGCAGAGGAGAGGGGAGTTAATTTTAGCCAATTTTAGGAAGTGTCAATCTTAAGTGCCAAGTGATTGGTTTTACTACTGCTGAGTTAGGAAAAGTCAGAGAGAGAGGTGATTTTAGAAGAAAACTGACTGTGATCATCCAAAGGAATTGTGCACCACATATGATCCCACCTTGCCAAAGGCTGTGCCTGATCTCTCTGTGGCATAAGTACTAAATTTCACAATAGGTGCAGTTGTGATAGTCAACAATTAGCTTGAGATGCTGCAGTTTTCCTGAGCGGGATAGCAGAATCTATTGCTTCCAACTTTTCTGTTTGTTTTTGTTTGAGGTGTCAGGGGTATAGCAGAAGTAACAATTGGCCTATAGGCTAAGGTTAACATTTTTAAAGTTTGTGACCAAAGTTTGTCTGGATCCACAAGTCAACTCTGAGTTTTCAGGACACCTTTGCACTGGAGTGTATCAGGACCTATATGTGTAAAGTGCAACAAAAGCAAGGAAGTTTGTTCCTTTTTACTACAGGGAAATTTTGAAGGGTAGCAGTAAGAAAATGGGCAAGATGCAGCAGAAACCAGGTGCCAGATACAGGTATTTGTGGTACAGCTGTATCAAGATGCGTCAGGGCCAGGATGAATTATTGGCACACTGGAAGTATTTCCTATTATTCTCTGTTCATACATTAAAATGGAGGGGGTGGGGCTAGCAAGTAAAATGGGCAGGAACCAGGTGCCACACCTGTGGCACTGCCCTATTATTTCCAGGGAATGCAGCAAACCACAGTACTTTCAGGTGCAACGGGAACACTGTGGCTTGTTCTCTATTTTGATGGTCCAGTCTGGGGGCCTCGGGCTGGGTTCAGAGCTCAGGACCAGCCAGTTTTCACCCAGGTCCCTTTTCTAGGGAAGCCAGCGCCTGCCGCTCACCTAGAGAGATGAGCAGCCCATTCGGTGCTGCTGTTAGTGCAAAGCTCCGGCCGGGACAGCCGATCCTGCAGGCAGCCAGAGCCCCCCTGTACCTAGGCTCCTCTGGGCTGCAGGGGGCAGCTCTAGAGGGGCAAGCGCCTTGCCAAGCTGTTGCGCGACTTGCTATCCCCGGGCAGGGCGGAGGGGGCAGGGCAGCCCCCGGCTGTGCTTGGGATTGCAGGGGATTAGTGGGGCGAACTGCTCAGGGCCCGGGCGGAACGGCTGCTGCGTGCTGGGGGCCGGAGGAGACGGGGGAACCAGGAGGGGCCCGGAGAGCAGCGCAACCTGACGCGCCTCTCCTAGCCCCGGCGCAGGGCTCTGTGCATGGGGCGGCTGGCTAGCTGGCCAGGGGCTGCCCGCGCAAAAGCGGAGGTAGCAGGAGCCCGCCCCCCGCCGGGCGGCCGCACAGGTGCGTGAGCCCTGGGGCAGGCCGATGCCTGCGGCTGCTCCTGAGGCGCCTGCCGGCTCCCTGCTCTCCCCCAGGTGAGTGACCCTCGCTGTTTGCTTGCGGGGGGCTCAGGCGCTGCTTGCAAAACGAGCCAGCCCCGGCCTTGTGGGCGTGGAGCGAGGCGGCGGGGGCAGCTCCCTATGGGAAGGTGGTCGAGGGGCGCAGACTGCCCCGCAGGGCGGGAGGCCAGGGGGAGCCAACGCTGCCTCCATGCCCCGAGCGCCCGGCCGTGGGCTGGAGCCCGCCCCGCGTGGCAAACAGCTGCTAAGAGGATCAAGCAAGTACAATGGCTCCCGCTGTTCAGCGTTTCCCCTCAGTGTGAACGACGTTCCAAGAAGTACCCCCCCCCCCCCTCCCCGCGCCTCCGGTTCGGTAACCCCTCGAGTCACACGGCAAGGAGAGTTTGGCTTCCAAATGATGTTTGCTTTATACACCGAATGCATCTTTGACCATGATTACTTTTCTGATGTAGGGAAGGGGTGAAAAGCGGGGGGGAAGCCTGGTTAAATGCCAAGCTCACAATGCACGTTACAACTGGTGCGAGAAGTTTTCCTGTAATTCAGCTTTTAAAAGCGATGTCTTTTGGGAATTGGGCATACAATTAGTATAGCAGATGACTTGTTTACAGAGCCCGACTTTGCCTTAAACCGTTAACCCATCAGTCATTAACTGCTGGTAATCTCCAGTGACAAAGGGATTGGTTTCCTGAACTTTTTCTCATTCAAAGCCTGGATATGTTCTGTTCCTTCTGCCACTGTGCTTTCACTGGAAGAGAGCTTCTGGAGGGGGGAAGGGGACAGGTAGAGAATATTGGGAAAAAATGTGGAAAGGGCTTGCACATTGATCCAAAAGAGACTGAAACCCATTTTTGCCTGGAACCACTAAAAACTGAAATGTCTAATTCTGTCTGTTTGTTGGTACAACAGTTGCAAATCAAAACAAATGGTGTGTAAGTGGAACTATTAAATTACAGTGTAAATATGGAACTTTGAAGTTGCCTGTTATTTTCCAGTTGCTTCATGTATATACCATATAATGTGTACATTGTGATTTCTTTGTATATTGCACGTTACCACATTTTCTTGCGGTCCTTAATGTCTTCCGCATTTAACTATCTATAGTAACGATTTCAAGCTTTGCTGATAAAGCTGACTTATTTTTCCTGAGTCACTGGTGCTTGTCCAAAGTTTTGAGAAATAGATGGGTGAGTTTATTCATACCATATTTAGTTTTGACATTATAAACATTAATTTAAAATAGGAAAATTAAGTTATGTTTTAGCTTTGAAAGCTAACTCCTCCTCTACAAATACATTGATCTCATGGCCAGTCATTGAAAAATGTCTCCTATCACCTTCAATATTTTTCTGTTGGGAGCCAGAAAATGAAAATGATAGGATTCAGAATTGTTTATTGATTATTAATGCCACCTGATTGCTTTAAGAGGTACAAAGACCAAATCCATTTGCTACACCACCATTGCACCTCATTATTACCAGTAGTTTCACAGGTTTATAGTCTGTCATAAATATTCTCTGTAGCATGACCATTGGCATAGAAGTCTTAAGATCACTATATTTTCAAAATACTTAAGATAGTTAATACTTGTATAGTACAAGTTTAAAAAATAAAATACATTTTTTTTGGCTTTGATTTTGTTTCTCCTGTACTCTTCATAGGACTAAAGGTTGGAATTCTATTTTGAGGGTCCTATGTAGCTGTCATTGACCTCAGACTGGCCACTGTGTAGCCTCATACATGAGGTTAGACAAGTGAACATGCCTGCTCACTGTTCTTGCCACCTCTAACCCCCCATTACTTTGAAATCCCCAACCCTGGCCCAAGAACGGAGGTGTTATCACTATGTGTAGGGCTACATCTATACTGCAAGGCTTTCCCGCAAAAGGAAATGCAAATGGAGTGCTCATTTGCATATGTCACACTCGCATTTGCTTTTCTTTTTCAGATCCCTTTTGCACTAGAGGTTTTTGCTTGGCCTACATTCTGTCCTTCAGTGAGCAATGCAACTATTTCAGTTGAAAAAGAGGGGGGATAAAATGGAACCCTATATGACAGCACCTTTAAACATGAAGAGCAAATGCTCTCTGGGAAAGGTCAAGAAAGAAAGAATTAAAGCCACTCCAGAGCATCCTGGCCACTTCAGCTGTAGTCCACAGGCACATCAACCTTTTGTGGTCATCAGGTAGCAGGGATAATGTTAGCCAACCTGTATCCATTAATAGAAGAAGATCAGTAGCAGTGTGGATGGTTTTTGTACCATAAGCAGGACCCTGACAAGGTCATGGAGACCAGAAGCATCTAGTTACTCAGTGAATTGTTTTGCTGCTACCTTTCATGTATATTAACCAAAAAGGGAATGTTGCCCACTGGATGACATTTACCAAGGCTGCCAGCATCAGACATTGGTTTATTGAGCAAAGGTCACCCAACAGCTTCCTTTAAAGAAGCAAGTATCCTGGCTTCCATAAGAAAAGCCAAGATGATCTCCTTTAGTAATGGACCCGGGTCACAGTCCTCAATTTAATTTGATTTGGTCTCTCATAACATCTGAATTACTGCCGTGGAATATGTTGCCTTTTAATGAGAGGAAATGAAATGGAAAAAATAATATCTAACCAAGTGCCACCTTCTTTTGTGTTTCTTTGATGTATTACATTGGATTGGGCTGCCCTTGCTGCTGTCCCCCACAAAGTTGAACTACTAGTATCATGGCAATTTCTGTGGAGGGTTCCTGGCTCTGCAAAGCATTATCAGTCAAAATCCAAATCTAGCTACTCATCTATGTGAGTTGCTATCTTCTTGATTTTTTGGAATGTTAGTTGGGGTTATTTTATTTTGTCAGCTTCCCTTTTTTCCCCCCCTGAAATCAGTATTTTAATGTTATTCATGGAAGCAAATGGTAATCTAGTGGCCTAAACATAGGACTGTGTTCTTGGAACTGTTAATTGTTGACTCCTGATTTGCTATGTGACTCTGGACCTCAGTTTCCTCATCAGTGCAATGAAGATAAATGGAGATGCTTTCACTACCAATCCCACAAGTTATTTCCTCCACCACAACACAGTAGTAGATGTATTTAGAAGTTGGTCTAGTCAAAGGACATTAAATTATCTTTATTAACTTTTTAAAGGATTAATATGGCTAAAATATTTTCTTCAACTGGCAGACTATGGTAAGGTATCTGAAATTAAGTCTAATACTTTGGTCTCAGTTATGCCCCCAGATATTCCTTCCTCATGTCTGACAACAGCATTCATATTCGCATCTCAGATAAGTAAACAATTGACATAACTTGAAATAAGCTACAACAAATTGAGCTAAGCCCTGCAGTGTAAATGCACCCTCATTGACTTCACTGGGATCAGGATTTCACTCAAAAGTTATACAGTTTGCCTTCTCCCCAGTTCATGCCATGTTGATCCTACCATCCGCATTAAGCATAAATTCCTTTGTCCTTATCCTTTTGAAGTTCCAGTGCTGTGATTAAATGCACACTACATGCAAGAGCCATTCCAGAATGTAGTTACAGCTGGTGTCTTAGTTTTATCACACTTATAACAAGTCAATTGCCATTAATGAAATGAAACCTGAAACTTAGGGGTTTTTTTCTTTCCAGGAACTAATATCTGAGATGCTTCCATTAACTGGGAAAACAATAATATTTGATAGTTTTCCGGATCCTTCAGAAACATGGGAAATAATTGAGACAATTGGCAAAGGAACATATGGCAAAGTTTTTAAGGTATTGCACAAAGAAAATGGCAGCAAAGCAGCAGTCAAAATCTTGGACCCAGTTCACGTAAGCTACTTTACATTGTTTTTTATTTAGTAGTAACTTTCTATGTAATCTCATATCTTGGTTTGTCAGTTGCATTAGAAAAAAGTGGAAACCAATTAACTAAAGTGTTTTTCACTAAAAATTTATTTTTCTTTATAGTTTGTTTTCTTGAAAATGACACTTGCCTATTAACCATATGTAATCAATCAATCACAAATATGAACTGTGTTCATTCTAATTTAGAATTTGTTTCAGCATTGATTTATTTTGGGTAACAATAACCATTTTCTTTTAGTTTTCTTCTAGAGAAAGAGCTAAATTCTCTCATTGGATTCTGTATGTGCAACCAAACTATCTTGTATAGTTTCACCATTAGTCCCTTTTACTTTTTTGCATACAAATTAAGAGACTGTAATAATGTCAAATCAGCCATTCCCTTTCAAAGCAACAGAATGCATGTGTGAGGGTATGTCTACACTAGCCACCCTAGTTCGGACTACCATTACTCCTGATTGTAAGAGGAGTAATGGGAGCCCGAATTAGGGGCTTTAGTTCAAACTACCTAGCCCATGCCGCGTGTAGCCGTGGGCAGGGAGTCCGAACTACCGGGCATTTAAAAATGGCGGCGCCCGGGAACATGCAAATAAAGCCCAGGATATTTTAATCCTGGGCTTCATTTGCAAGTTCGAATGACTACATTAGCCACCCTAGTTCGAACTAGGGTGGCTAGTGTAGACATACCCTGAGTGTGCTTCTCTAGAGTATATGTAGTCAATTACTCTTCTAAAATAGAATGATAAATATTTATTGTTTTAGCATGTCCAAACATGTTCTGTGCTTTACAAAACATAAGGATAACATCTTTCTCTTCCTTAATGGATTTACCATCTAAAAAGACAAAGGCAACAACCCTGACACACACAGGACCAGATGACCAGCAACTGATTCATCATACAGCAGGACCTTCTCTCTTTTTAATAAATAACTGAAATTCTTTGGATGGCAGGTTAGCAGTAATAGGCCTTATTGAAGTAGTGTCTTCCAAAGAGGGATCTGAAAGAGGAGAGGAGAACTCAACACATCATTCTTGTTAGTAACAACAGGTATTTCCATGGCAAAAAACAAAACCTGGGCAGATCTTTGTGCTTTGAAGGCATCCACTGACCTCAGTTGAGTGACATAGGTTCCTGGTGCTTCTCTGTTTGGATCTGCTTGCAAGGGCCAGTGGGGCTGACAGCCTTGCCGGGTCACTGAGCATGTGTATGGGGTACGGGCTGTCAGCTCCATGCTCCTGAAAGGGGAGGGCCTCAGGTGAAGGGGCAAGGCTGGGGCAATCAGCCCTCTGTACCACCCAGAGTGCATTGTGCCACCCCCACAAGCCCTCACAGCTGTCCAGACCATGCCACAGCAGTAGTACTCCAGTGGCGATTTATAGGGCCTGGGGTTCCAGCTGCTGTGTAGCAGTGGCCAGAGCCCCAGACCCTTTAGAGTCACTGGCCCTGGGGTAACTGCCACTTTTGCCCTGCTCCTCTCCCTTCCCCTCCCCCCGTTGGCAGGCCTGCAGTGGGCAACACACCACAAATATAGATGATGAGACATTCCTACTTGTCTTTTTTTTTTTTTAAATGGCTGGTGTTGTGCAGTATGTGAGATTAGATGATCGTAATCATATGCACCAATTTATTTTGGGAAATAATTAGCGGGTGCTTGGTACCCCCCAGCAGCCAGCAAACAATTACATTGCTTTTCTGTTAATTTTCAGTGGAAAAACGTTCAACTTCATGTGTATAGGTTGGACCTCCCTAAACCAGGACTCTCCGATCCGGCAACATGGCACTCACAGCAGCATGGCTGGGATCCTGCAGGGCAAACAGCAGCCATGGCAACCTTGACCAGGGATGGCAATCAGCAGTAGCAGGGCCAGCATTCTTCAGCAGTCTCAGACAGGGCTGATGGTAGGAGGGGTTGGCCAGAAGCAAGGGGGATGGCTGGGCCAAAAGCAGATCTGGCTGCGGGGGAGGTTAGTGGGCTATGATCCAGTGACAGGGGGCCTCCTGTTGTCCGACAAATTCCCTCATTCGGAACAGGTCAGGTCCCACGGGTGTCAGACCAGGAAAATCCAACCTGAAGAAGAAAATTATTATTTTGTTTCTCTTTGTTTTCATCCTAAACTGCCCAAAACTAGAAAGATTCAGCTAGAAACTCTGAAATTATCAGCCAGAAATGAAGATACGTAGTTTTCCAACAATCAAATAAAAAATTGTCCAGAAAAACACAGATTTTTTTTCCCCAAAAATCTTCATTTAATCAAAAAACAAATTTTCTATCCAAACCCAGAAAATTTTCTTCTGGCCCAGAAACTGACACTTCACTAAGTGGTGATAGAAATGTAGCCGTGTTAGTCTGGGGTAGCTGAAGCAAAATGCAGGACAATGTAGCACTTTAAAGACTAACAAGATGGTTTATTAGATGATGAGCTTTCATGGGCCAGACCCACTTCCTCAGATCAAATAGTGGAAGAAAATAGTCACAGCCATATATACCAAAGGATACAATTTAAAAAAAAGTGAACACATATGAAAAGGACAAATCACATTTCAGAACAGGAGGGGAATGCGGGGGGGGGGGGGGGAGGAAGGAAGGTAAGTGTCTGTGAATTGATGATATTAGAGGTGGGGAGAGTGGGATGTCTGTGAGCTAATGGTATTAGAGGTGATAATTGGGGAAGCTATCTTGGTAATGGGTAAGATAGTTTGAGTGTTTGTCCATTCCTTCCCGGAGAGTGTCGAATTTTAACATGAATGAGTTATAAGATCAAGAACACATATTCCTGCGCATCCAGAAATATAATTTATGCTATCATGTGCCGAAAGTGTCCGTCTGCTATGTACATTGGACAAACATCTCAGACACTTCGCCAAAGGATTAATGCCCACAAAACAGATATCAGACAAGATCACAAAGAAAAAACAGTTTCTTGCCATTTTAACCAGAAAGGACACTCTCTCAATGACTTAACCACCTGCATTCTGCAACAAAGACCTTTTACATCTGCACTTGAAAGGGAATCCTCTGAACTGTCATTCATGTTAAAATTCGACACTCTCCGGGAAGGAATGAACAAACACTCAAACTATCTTACCCATTACCAAGATAGCTTCCCCAATTATCACCTCTAATACCATTAGCTCACAGACATCCCACTCTCCCCACCTCTAATATTATCAATTCACAGACACTTACCTTCCTTCCTTTCTCCCCCCCCCTGCATCCCCCTCCTGTTCTGAAATGTGATTTGTCCTTTTCATATGTGTTCATTTTTTTTTAATTGTATCCTTTGGTATATATGGTTGTGACTATTTTCTTCCACTATTTGATCTGAGGAAGTGAGTCTGGCCCACGAAAGCTCATCATCTAATAAACCATCTTGTTAGTCTTTAAAGTGTTACATTATCCTGCATTTTGCTTCACTAAGTGGGCACACAAATGATTCATGAGGTGGTCAGCACTGTAGTAACTGAAGAGCAAGAAGTATAAGTTTGAGAACTTGAAATCACTTAATTTCTGGATGCTTGCTTTACTTCTTGATCCTTACAGTGTTGTTATATGCCTATACTATGTTGGCATTGTCTGTTATACTTGTCACTCTAATGTGACCATAAATATTGTAAGTAAGGATGTATAGAATGAGATTTTTCTTCTGTTTAAACTGAAAGGTTTATTAATGACTGCAGGGGGAGCCATTGCAATGGGGAAAAAAGCACTCTATAGACACCATTCTAATTTTGCATTTTTGCTTTTGAGAGTACACTACAGAATTGCTAAACTTGAGAAATGAACTTGGATGGGTGAAGATCATGTCTACATAAAAATAAACATTTTAAATATTGTTCAATAATTATCATAAATTGAATGATCTTGGAGTTCTGAAACTGAGAACTTTCTCTTTACTCCTTTAGAGTTTTGGAATGTTCCTTGTTAAATAACAGTAAAATGTATAAAAGTGGAATGGGAATTTTTACATGTGAAGAAATAATAATTTGATAGTCATTTTCAGGTGCAAACTATACTCCTCTTTCTCTTGACTGTAAAGAACAGTAAATATTTTGGTGGATAATTTAGCTACAAATCTTAATGTCAAATATTATTAAAAGGTGCCTTTTCTTGTTTATGAGAAATTGTGACCTTTATGAGCAGTTTGGGTTTTATGCAATGTTTTATTAAGATAAATATAACCAAATATATTCAGCTAATAGATTTATCTCCCCCCATAAATTGAAGAGAAAGATTTCCTTTCTGTTATTGATGTAATGAATATTCCATTCATAGTCTCTCTCCCATTTCTTGTTATAATGGAGCAAACCACATAATATCTGAGTACCCCTCAGGAGACAATACCCTCTATTAAATCACAGTAGAAGAGAGGTCCAATTTTCCTCTATTTCCCTGAGGCAGCTGTGGCTATGGTGCATCTGCTGTGGCTTTTAACTTTTTGTTTTTTAATGTATTCCTTTCTTCTGCAAACACACACAGTCCCTCTTCTCCTCTCTTTTTACCCCTATTGCCTCCCTTCTTCTTTCTCTGCTGTGTTCCTGTTTTGTGGTGTCTATGGGAATGTTAATTTGAAGAAATGAGTTTTACTTTTTCATTTGGAAGGCAGGGAGATTTGTCATTCCTCTCTTGCCTCCCCCAGTCATAAGATCAAAAGCCTGCGTCCTATGGCTAAGGGAACCATTCTCCCATTCCCATAAGCATCATCCTTAAGGTAAAAACGTGACAGAGCAAACACATTAAAACAATAATAAAAGAGCCTACGGGCATGGTACTAAGCTTACCAGAGTCCCACAAACCCAGCTCTGGTTACTGAACTATCCTTCAAACCCTACCCATGGATCTTCCTGTGGTTACCTGTCCACCACTCCTTTTGCTCTGAACTAGAACTCTCATAAGTAAATCAGGCCTGGTCTATACTAGAGAATTAAATAGTTTTAACTAACTCACCCAGAGATGGGGGAAGACCCACCTCTGAGCAACTTGGTTAAACTGATCCTAATTCCCAGTGGATTTAGTGCGTGCTTTGTATAGCATAACAAGCTACCGCCTCTTTGGGAGTTAGATTGCCTCTTCAAAATGGGAGAGCTCCTTCCATTGATATAGGTCATGTCTATGTGGAAGCAGTGCAGCTCAAGCAGTGCAGCTGTGTTGCTGTAGCATTTCAACAGAAGACAAGCCCTTAATTAATCCATTGTACAGTTTCTTTGAACTCTTCTGAGGTGATCAGCAGATGAAAGCCCAGGGCAAAGTTTCAGAGGCTGAATCCATAGGTCAGAGTTTGTTGCCCTTCCTTATAAGTGCTGCTCAGGGATTCCACTTTACACACATTGTCCAAAAAGTTAATTTGTGTCTGCCCATGTGTTCAGCTTTGTCTTTTGGAGGTCACAGTACTTCCCAGTGGTTGCATCCATCCTGTCATCCTTTTAAAGAAGTTCCATACATTCTCACAATAATATAAGGCTACGTCTATACTACAGGTTTTGCTGGAAGAGGCAATGCAAATGAAGCGCTGATTAGCATTTTCTCGCACTTCATTTGCATGGGGGTTTTGTGCAAAAACCAGCAGTGTGAACATTTCCTTTTTGCACAAAATCCTTATGCCTCCCCCCGAGAGGGGTTTTTGCACAAAAAGGAAACGTCCACACTGCTTGTTTTTGCACAAAAACCCCTCGTGCAAAAACCAATTGGAAGAGATTATGCAAATGAAGCACGAGAAAATGCCAATCGGCACTTCGTTTGCATTGCCTCTTCTGGTAAAACCCGTAGTGTAGACATAGCCTAAAGGTTTGCACTTTTCATACAACGAACTCCTAAAATAGTTCCCTGCAATTCAGTGAGGTTTATCCAGGATACTTCAGGAAGATGAATTAACTGTCATACCTCGTTCCCTCCTAAAGATATTTATAAAGAAACGTGAAATTCACCAGATGGAAAAACAAAACAAACCAAACCAGATTGATCAATCTGCATCAGCTTGAGATACAGATCATTTGTCCAAGATGCCAGGGCATATTGAGTAGCACATGCCAGCAATGATCAGTCTTTTTTATCATCAAACTGAAATTAAAATGGAAAAAGACCAGCTTTCAATGAAAGTAGCAAAGAAGGTCAATTCTACAGAATGGAGAATAAGAGTACTCTGACTAATTCCTGTGTGAGCTAAGAAACAGATCTGAGTCACTACCAGAGGCAGAAGAAGGTGGGACTGGACCTAATGGAAAAAAGGGCAAGGCTCAGAGATAACATGTTGCAGCAGTCACTCAGATATTGACACAGACTTAGGCGTTGTCTACAACAGCACTTTTGTTGACCAAGGGTGTGAAAAAACTATACCCCTGACTGACATAAGTTTCACCCACAAAAGAACTGGTGTGACAGCAGTACAGGGGCAATGTGAGGGGCACAAAAGGTCATGTGCCCCCCAACCACCCTGGGGGAAGGGATAAAGGGCCATTCTGACCACACTGCCTGCCTGCTACATTCTCCCAGGCAGCTTCTGTTCATGCTACCTGGGATAAAGCCTCCCTTCCATAATGGGGAGATAATGGGATGGGGAGGGCAGGGCCCTCCTTAAGGGTTATGATGCCCAAAGAGGGGGAAAGCGGTGGCAGCTCTGGAGGCAGGAATGTGCTTAGGACTGCAAGAGCAGGAGCAAGGCAGGGAAGTATACATGTGGAGACTGGGGGGTGCTACAGTACCCCCACATTTTAGGTGGGTTCCCAGCTGTGTGCTCACCATGCCCAAGGCCCTGGCTGCTGCCCACAGCTCTGCTGATTGCTGTCCCTACACTTTGGGTCCTGGTTGTGCACCTGGGGCACAGTTGCCAGCATCGTGCCAGCCCCCGTTCCTGTCCAGGACCCTTCCTCCCAGAGATATGGCCCAGTGAAGCAGAATGGGTGAGTAGTGGCTGAGCGCTGCCTGTGGAAGCTCCTGGAGAAGGAGCTGGCCATTGGAGCCACCACTGCCCATACTTGCTGTCCCATCCCAGTGGCAGTGGCCTTACACATACACAGCTGCCTGGGGCAACACTAAATTTGCGCCCCAAATTTAGTGGTGCAATAGACAGCTGTGAACTCTGCTTATGCCTAAGGATGGCCCTGGGGATGGGGGGAAGGGAGGGAGCAGCAACCCTCTCCTGAGTCCCAGGCAGCCTCCGGTCATGCTGTACAGAGTCGGGGAAAGGAGACAATACTGTGTGGAACAGAGACCACCACGCCCACCAGGTAATAGGGTGGAGAAGGCAGGGGAGGGGGAGTGCTTGTGGGCCCTCCCTAGGTTAGGGGTAATGCAAGGAGGAGTCACATGGGGTGATAGACATGTGGCCAGTGTCTCCCTTGTGTCCCTCCCAAGCATTGTGTCCCCTCGTGATGTGTGCCTCTGCAGCATTGTGTTGGAAGGAGATGCTGTCCCACCAATATAGCTACTGCTACTCATTCAGAATCGTTTATTTATGCTGGTGGGAGACCTCTCTCCCACCAGCATACAGCGACTACGTGGGAAACCACACAGCTGTGCCACGGTAAGGTCTATGACGTAGACATAGTCTCAGATACAGCAAGAATTGGATACATTAAGAGACATAAGACAGGACTATGCAGCTTTCGTGGGCCAGCTCATCACCTAATAAACCACCTTGTTAGTCTTTAAAGTGCTGCATAGTTCTGTCTTTTGTTTCAGCTAGACCAGACTAACACGGCTGCATCTCTATCATTAAGAGACATGTCGTCATAACAAGGAAGGAAAAGCACTCTCAAAAAAACTCCTGAATGGTAAGTTTATTTGCATATTGGGTGAAAAAGCAAAGGAGAAGTGTAAGAAAGAAGAGAAAATCAGGAAAATCATGAAAAGATTTTAAAAAAAGGCCTAACTTCTTGAAGGTGCTGTTATGATAGGAAGATAGTTGTTTACCAAGTGATTCAGAACTGGAAATCAGCCAGTGAAAAGTATAGATGGAAAAAATGCTTACAGCTGAAGTAGAACAGAATAATGAATGGACAGAACATTTTAAAGAAGTTCTCAACAGACCTAGGGCTCATGTTCAATGAAACATGAACCAAATCAACTTGATACCAGTGGCAGACTAACAGAGTTGTCGGTCAAGAAGCTGAAAAAACAACAATAGTGAGAGATGATCAAATCACAGCTGTAATGCTAATAGCCCTTGATGCTACCACCCTCAGGAAATGGGTAGAGCAATTCAATTAAATCTGGGGAAAAGCGATCTTGCAGACCCATGGAAATATGAAATAATTGTCAGAATATCCAAAAAATGGTGATCTTACTGACTGTGGCAATGGGACAGTAGTGTACCTCCTTGCCATTGTAGAAAAAGTCTTCTGAATTGTGATATTACAAAGAATGAAAGCAGTGAGTGCAAAGCTTGGAGAAAAACAGGCTGGATTCAAGCACTAGAGATCCCGTGTAGATCAGATGGTCACAATAAGGATCATCATAGTAGAGTGTATAGAACACTTCAACGTCCCCTTATCAACTTCATTTAATTTTATTTTGAAAGACATTTGATTGCACGTGTAGATGTTCAGTGTAGAATATTCTTCCGTCTTATGGAATTTCAGCTAAAGCCATGAACATTAATGCTATGTATAGCAAACTGCAGTGTAAGGGTGAACAACCAGACAACAGAATAATTCAATCTGGAAAATGGTCTGAAATCAGGTTACATTATAACTCTGTGGTTGTTAATTGGTATTGTCATAGAGGGAATAATA
Organism: Pelodiscus sinensis; assembly: GCF_049634645.1. Lineage (NCBI taxonomy): Eukaryota > Metazoa > Chordata > Testudines > Trionychidae > Pelodiscus > Pelodiscus sinensis. The sequence goes on from NC_134712.1 coordinate 225,388,618, forward strand.
AAGGAGTATATTCTGGCATAATCTGTCAAATGCCTAGAAGACCTGGACTTTTCTGTAGATATCATGCTACTTAGGAATTACTTCCCCTCATCTCCACCTCCCCTCCCCCCCCAAAAAAAACAACTAAGAACAAAGACAGACACCTTGGCAAAAACGGAAGCTCAGGCAGGGCTCAAAATCAATTACTCTATTAAACAATTATTCTTTAAACCCAGACCTCAAGCAGTATAACCATATTAGCAGGCAAAAATATCAGACAAAAAAGCAGACAGTTCATTTAGGTAGCACCATACTAGCCAACAGTGCTCTTGTGACATCAGTGATAGGAAAGGCATTCACTAACCTCAGCAATATATGAAATACAATGCACCCCTTGTCTTTGACAGGTTGTTCCTGACATCTTTGGTCAATGACAGTTTGATTGCTGTTAGGACTTGGGAGGATCAGACTCTTAGGCAGAAACACAATCATGAACCATTTCCTGCAAATAGATAAAAACAGCACCAGGTGTAGGTGCACACCCAGAGTAATGGGATCATGCAGTCCTTATTACAACTGGTGACAGAATGCTTCTCGGCTCTGCCTGCCACCATAGCTGCTGCACCTCTGTGGACACAAGCATCATCAGTTCTGCCTCCAGCTGTTCATCCGGCTATGAGAAAGGTGTTGGATAAGACACACACATCTATTACAAGACAGCTAGAACAGTATTACCAACATGCTACAGAGCCCAGTGGCACCCTTCTATGGGTGCTGGCAAACTCCCGTGTGCTCTAGGGCTTCATCTGACATGGAGATCCCTGGGTGCACTGTTTTGGAAACCCCAGACAACATGAAACTTTCTTTAAAAGTATAAAGAGATTCAGTGGGACTCAAAAAGAAGCAATGGAATCTTGCCACATGCATTTGCAGAGACAGGGGAACTCAACAGCAGTGATATTTCTCTAGGACTCCCATCTCCCCATTTTTTACTCTGTTGTGTGAACAAATTAACAATGACTATTCTGACTTCACATTAAGGGAGCACTCAGGACGCACCCTAAAGAGAGGGTGGAACTTTGGAGCTGCCTTTGGTCAATGTTAGCTAAACCATCCAATATTCTTTGGCGTATAACTGCTTGGAGAGAGTTGAATACTGAAACTAAAACTAAAGCTGAGAATGATCAGCTTTAAACAGAAAGTCGTATATTTGTCATTTTCAGACTCAGTGCTGGAGGTTGATATGCACAGTATTTACTACATTTTAGAATGCCCCTAAATGGGTGATAAGTTTACAAAATGTATTAAATGTTTTTATTGAAATTAATTTACTGTTTATTATTATTATTTGTATTGCAGTATTGCCTGCAGCCCTGGTTGTGCATTAGAGCTCTATTTTGCTAGCCAGTATACAAACACAGAATCGTAGAACTGAAAGGGATCTCGAGAAGTCATCAAGTGCAGTCCCCTGCCCTCATGGCAGGACCAAACATTATCTAGAACATTCCTGACTGGTGTTAGTCTTATCTGCTCTTCAATATCTCCAGTGATGGAGATTCCACAACTATGACAATTTATTCCATTGCTTAACCACCCTGACAGTTAGGAACTTTTTCCTAATGTCCAACCTAAATCTCCCTTGCCGCAGTTTAAGCCCATTGCTTCATGTCCTATCATCAGACATTAAAGAAAATAATTTTTCTCCCTCCTCTTTCTAGCATGCTTTTGGATATTTGAAAAAAACAAATATTCTGCTCCAAAGAGCAACAAGCTAAAGATCTAAGAGAAAGGCTAGAGACGGGTAGACAGCAAAAGGGAGATGGAGGAGCACAAGGAAACAATGAGACATGATTGGTCAATAAGATTTAATCAAACTATCTATTAAGTTACTGCACAAACTATGCATTAAATTACTTGATGCTGTCATATTTTAGTAACTTTTCCTCATTCGGTAAAGGCTGCTAATATACTGGAACTGAACTCCTGTTTTCTGGCACATTGAGAAGGAGGTGAACCCAGATTACATCTTCCAGAACCTGGCCTTTAGCCCCAGAGAAGGGATTAACAAATAAATGGAGGGCAGGTGGTAAGGATATGTCTGTTCTCCCTCATGGTGGTACCAGGAAGAAAAGCTGCAAGTTCTCCCAGGGACTCAATAGAAGTCTTTCTGTCTGAAGTACAATCAATACTGCCGCCTTGGCTCCTGTCTATAGGACTTTGTAGCTACCCAAAAGTAACACAGTTTCTTCCTCATCCATTCTTTTGATGGGCATTTTGCCACTCCATGCTTTGCTTTAAATTGACAGATGGCAATGTAAGCCAGAGATTACTTTAGCCTTAATTCTGTATAGTTAAATAAATTCAAGGGGGCACTTTGATTGAACAGAAAGGAGTGTATGTTTTACAGTGTTGTAAATGATGCACTAATAGTTTCTATGATTTTACTTCATGTTTAGACAAAGTTTGAATTGATTGCACAATATGTGTTGATTTTCATATGGCCTTGGGTTTGCTAACGGCTATTTATATTTGTGATCTTGTGGCACTAGGACATTGATGAAGAAATTGAGGCCGAATACAATATTTTAAAAGCTCTCTCTGATCATCCCAACGTAGTCAAATTCTATGGAATGTACTACAAGAAAGATGTGAAGAATGGAGACCAACTTTGGTTGGTTCTTGAGGTAGGTAATTTCTAAATATTGAATTTCATTATTTTTATAAATGCAGTTTGTTTCCCAGCAGCATTACTTCACTTGGAAACCCACCATATCCAACACCACACATTTGTTGGACATTTTTCTCCAGTATAGCTGCTCAGTCCATAGATCAGGGCAACCTTTGGCACATGGTCTATCAGGGTTCCATTTGTGGGCCACAAGAAAAATCAAAGAATGATTTGAGAATTCAGGAGGGGCTAGAGACATCATCTGTGGCAGGAGCTGGCATTCTTTAGCACGTGGCCTGTCAGGGTAATCTGCTCTCAGGCCACAAGACATTTTGTTTATATTAACCATTCACAGGCATGGCTCCCCACAGCTCCATGTGGCCGCAGTTCTCTGTTCCCAGCCAATGGGTGCTGTGGGAGGCTGTGCCTGTGGATGGTCAACATAAGCAAAATGTCTTGTGGCCTGAGAGCAGATTACCCTGACAGGCCACGTGCTAAAGAATGCCAGCTCCTGCCACAGATGATGTCTCTAGCCCCTCCTGAATTCTCAAATCATTCTTTGATTTTTCCCTGGTTCCTGAATGCTCATCTAGTATATTTATTCCCTTAATGTTAATTTTATGTCTTTACAGTTAAGTTCTTAATAGCATTTGTACCCTATTCGGTGCTCCTCTCTTAATTTGTTTCTCATCTCAATACTTTTTTCCTTTCGTGAAGATTGGCATACAAATGTCTATCCAGAAGTGTTTGTTTAAACAACAAGGAGTTAAGACTAAGCATGCCCGTAAACTATAGTTAATGTGATGTGCTTTTCACAATATAGTACAAGTGAATTAAGTTCATAGTCTGTGTGTATAAAAAAACAAACAAAACAACCATAGAATAAAAATCTATCCACCTTCTGTCTCTTGTCTGTTTGCTTTTGATATTAATAAGAATTCCCCATGTAGAATAAAGGGGAAATAAGACCTGTAATTTGCATGTTTTATTCTTGACTTATGATTAATAAAAACTCAGGCGTAAAAAAGTACATTTGAAAAAAATGGCATTACAGTCTACAAAGGCCAGTCTTGCAAGTCCTTCATAGATGAAATACGTATTGATTTTATTGTGAAGGGATTTGCAAGATTGGATCCTAGATGCCCAGAATGCAAATGAACACTTATAGTAATGCAAAGTATGCTCTATTTATCTCAAAATCGAGATACTTATTGTTTCACGTGGGTTTGGTAATGATGAATTAAAAATATATTTCTTTTACCATTTACAAATTAGGGAATACAAAATTTCTTCTATACCAAACCTAACCAGTATTATAGGCTTATTCTGTAAATGAAGAGAAAGAAATTAGTTTGTGATACAGTATTATAGTATGTTAATTGTGGGGCAGAGTTTCAGCAAAGCTCATGTCCCTAATCAGAGCCAAATTTTCAAACGTTCTCAGCTCCTATTTACTGGCTAAAAAAGACTAGCCAGAATTACAAAAGTAGTGAGAACATTGCACGTGGGGTAGCACTGAAAATCTAAACCAGCTGTGGATGCTGAGCATTTGAAACGCTGTTTCTGAATTCTTTTGAAAACTCTGGCCCTAATAGCATTGCTGCAGAACAGTCAACAGAAGACAGGAAAGTGTTTTGAGTTTAACACTCGATATGCAAGGGTATGTAATTTACTTTGCATACTGTGGCATACTCTTCTTTTGGACACATTACCCTAATTGTACATGTAAAAAAACAAGTCACTTGTCAATATATTTATAGACTACAACAAGCCAAGCAATGTAATTAATTTTAATGTTTGTGTATATCTGTATGGATAGATAGATAGGTATGTTTGAAAATGTAAACTTGAAATAGATGATTGTACCTATTTGTTACTGAATTGGACCTATTTGTTAGGTCCATAAAAGGCTATTAGCCAGGAGATAAAATGGTGTCCTTGGCCTCTGTTTGTCAGAGGCTGGAGAGGGATGGCAGGAGACAAATCGCTTGATCATTGTCTTCGGTCCACCCTCTTTGGGGCACGTGGTGCTGGGCTAGATGGACCTTTGGTCTGACCCAGTACGGCTGTTCTTATGTTCTTATGAAACTTTCCGACCTTTAATAAAATGTTTGTTGGGGAAAAAATTGTAATGTGAAAGAGATGCCTTTGTTGAAATGTTCTCTTTCTTTTAGTCTATTTATAGCTTTTAATGATCCTTTTACCTTGTTTTTGAGTGTGATATAGCTATAAAAATGAAGGTACCTTCTCTTTGTTTAAAATATTTCTGAAAATATCTCCAGAAGGAAGAAATGTAACAGATTCCTATATATGGTGTTTAGTCATTTAGTCTCCCTTGTATCTATGGTCTAGTGAACTCTATTTATATTGGAATGTTCTTCAGGGAAAGATAATTTGTTGTTTTAGTAGAGATTAGGCCTATTGCTTTCCCCATGCCACATAGTGCAAATTCTGTGTTTGTGCTTACAGCATTTCCCTATGCACCTAACTTTATGGAGGGGGCTCCTTGCCCTTCCCCTCTCTGGAAAATAATCCAGAAGTTCCACCCCTCCATATAGACTGAGGAAACCTCTGAAGCCGAGGACTTTCCCATGTTCTCAGACGCTCCCCTGATGTTCCCCCTTGCATCCCAACCTGCAGGAATATACCTCACTGGGGAGAGGGAGGAAATAAGTTTCCACAAATTGGAATCTGAAACCTGGCAAATTATAGCAGGCTTTGAAAGCTGTGAGCTTATAGGTTTGGAGGGCGAAGAGTCCAGTTGAGAAAACTGATCCTGACCTCTTTGGAAATCCGCAGAGCTAGAGCTGCATGAAGGGGCTTCTGCGGGGAAAGGCAGAACTTACTGCTAAGGCCATACTCACTATTTTCAAGCCTCAAGCTTGGATCTGTAGATGCAGGCTCCTCTCCATACCATTTGAGGAGGGGAGCATGAGGATAAACCCCTAGGTTAATTCAGAGGCTTCCGCTTCTAAATATATAACAATAATAACATTATAATGTGTAACTAGCACAAGTTTTTATGAAAATATTAGGCTAATGAGATACAGGTGCGGTTGCTTTTCTGCTTTTTTTTGTGAAAGAGCAAACGCGCTCTTTTTGGGAGCCCTGTATACCTCGTTCTACGAGGAATAAGTGCTCCTCTGAAAAAGGAGGCTTTTCTGCCATTTGATCAAATGGCGGTAAAGCCTCTTCCAGAAAAGCAATTGGAAAAAGCTACGCAAATTGCGCTCCACAATTGCACTGAGTGGCCTCATAAGCACACTGCTCACAGAGAGCACTGGTAGCCACCCTTTTGCTAATCCAGGTAATGTTATCACAAATAATTTTTCCCAGTTGGTAAGTAGGAATCAACGCTCCAAGTCCTAAATGAGGATGATGGTTATTTTAAGTGTGTGTTTGTTCATAGGGGGTGAAATGCTGTACTAGTGGGATGCAGCTGAGGAACAACAAAGAAGCTTTTTTATAGACGAATACTTGGGCAATCCAGGGATGAGTATGTACAAAAAGCTGGAGTGATAAGATGGATGAGGGGATGGTCATATGCCAAAGACAAACACCGCAGCTGAAAGCTTACAGGACTGACTTGTGAAAATTTGCATAGGGTATGTCCTCACACTTTGCATAGTTTGGCAAGGAAACCGTTAATGGAGCAGGACAAAAGGAGGTGTCATCTGAGGAAACTGACTAAAATGGTTTCCTGGGGTGAGGAAAACCTTAGTTCAGGGAGGGCCCAGTGAAAAAAAAAGTTTGGTCTCGCATACAATTGCATTCCAGTGTGCAAAGCTCATTTGGCTAGGTGGAAGGTAGCTCATGTAACTGTTTGCACGTGTAATAAGGATAAATTTCTAGGGACTGGTTGGAATACCAGAGCTGCATTTCTATTGCTTTATCTCTTTAAGACTTGGACTTTTCTAAAAGGACAACAACATGGAAATCTAGTGAGCAGGGGGTGTGGGTCCAATAGAGGTCAGCCTTCTTGGAGATACATCAGCACTGGACCGCAGGAGCTATGTTTTTTGTAACAGAAATTGTAATGAACTGTTCCTGTTGGTCTGTGACTCTAACACCCAGGGAAAAACCCTACAGGAGGAGCCCTGAATATGCAGAGTCTCATATCTACACTGAAGCTCACATATTTGATCTAAGTCCCATTTCTTGAGGTTGGAGCCATCAGACTCTGTATAGCTAGGTTGCCACAAAAATTAAGAAATAAGAATATACATCATAATGTTGGATCTTGGAGGGATGATTAACTACTATGCCACTAGAGTGGGACACTAGCATAGCTGCACAAGTCCATGCAATTATATTTTTTTTCTATATTGCACTTCTGTCATTTTAGTTTTCTTGCTGCTAGGACAAGAAGGTTTGTGTTCAGATCTGAATTGGATTAATGCTAAGGACTGAAGTTATGGTTCAAGGCCAAAACCATGCTAATTTATAAATGCAGATTAGAAAGTGCTAGGCTTGGCAGAGGTTTTCATGAGATATCCGTCACATGTAGTAGAAATATCACAAAATCATCTGATCTCACAATATTTCAGCTCTCTTGAATGGAGAACATTTCCTGATCTCAGTGGTCCTCTTTGGCTGGAATATTAAAACGAATGGTTGTCCTTGCTTGACTTTGACCAAGTCTGACCCTTAAGTAGAAAACAGGCCCCTAGTGAAACTGTGAACCTCCTGACATTCAAAGGGATGAAAATTGGAGACTCAGTTAGGGGCATCACTAGTTTTAATGAGATCTGACACATTCTTCAGTTCATTAGTTGTTTATTGTGAGCAGTTTGCTTAATGAGGTAACTCCCACGATGTTAAGGATTTGTACTGATGATATTGTTCTGTGAGTCAAAACCAGATGAACACTAAGAAATACTTGTCTACAATGAGTTGAGGAGCCTGGTAACAACATACATATTTCCTGAGCTGGCCACAGCTCAGCAGGAAGTTGAGTTTAGATGGTATCTATAGTTAGGTTGACTCTGCACTGAGGCTGAGATTTTTATTTTTAAAACTGCCTAGAGTTTTGGAGGCCCAAGTTAAAGACCCTTCTGCCTAGATATTTGGAGGCTCCAGATCCTCTTGGTGGTTTTGAGCCTAAACTTCTGATTGTGTCGTAACCAAATTTAGATAACATAGCACCTGTTTTACTGAATCAGACCACAGGTACATCTTGTCCAGTTTCCTGTCTCACAGTGGCCGGAACCAAATGTTTCAGAGGAAATGTTTCAGAAGAAGCTGCAGGATGAACAGTGCAATAACCTGCCCCAAGGGGAAGTTTCTTCCTAACCTCCTTGGTTAGTGACTGGCTTATGCTCAGAAGCATCAGGGCATATGCCCTTCCTAAATTATTTTTTCTGTTAATGAAAACCTTCCTCCCAAGAATGACGTGTGAAATAGTTATTTGACATTTGTAAAGCACTCTGTAGTCGAAGAATTCTATGCAAGTGTTTACATATCAGAAACAAGGCTCTTCTAGAATGGGGAATATAGATCAGACAAATTGGGTTCCTCTTAAAAAAATAACGGGGCATCTTGTTGAAACAATGAAGTAGCAAGAGACTTTCAATTAATTGTGCCCTCAAACCTCCCATTCAGTGCAGATACAATCCATTAGTCACTGTCTAGAGTCTAGGCAGTATTGGATAATGGTACAATATCAAAAAATTTGACACAGAAAAATGTATCAAAAGCGAGCACATTTGTTGACAAAAAATTGAGTGGCCCTTTCCCTTTTCTCAGTATATTATGTAGTGTACATGCATGGCATATCTGCCAGTGCAAGTTGCAGCTCTAAAATCTGGGATTCTCTGATCTGGCAACATTCGTGGTCCGGCATGACCATGGATATTTCAGGGTCAGAGAATCCTGGCACGCTGCAGAGGGGTGGAGGCCCGGGAGCCGGTGCATGGTTCAGTTGGGCTGCGAGGGGGGAACCAGAAGCCAGCGCGTAGTTCAGCTGAGCTGTGGGGGTTGCGGGGACACCAGGAGCTGACGTGTGGTTCAGATGGGCTGCCGGGGGAGCCAGGAAGCCCAGTGGGAGGAGAGGGGGGGCTGGCAGTAGGGGTCCTGAAATGACTTCCCCTGGTCTGGAGAAATCCTTCATCCGAAATCAGTCAGGTCCCAAGGCTGGTGGACCAGGGAAGTTCAACCTGTTTTTGCAGAATAACTATGAAATTATTGCCTAACATTCCTCTCAAGATGCCAACACTCCAAATCTGAGAAACTATAAGATAAAGATTAAAAAAAATAAGAAGTAAAGGAAAACGAATAGTGCAAGAAACTTTAAGCAGCATTTGGTTTATTTATGCAGAATGAATAACATTTTATGTAATTTCAGTTTCCCAATGCAGCATTTCTCAATGAAATAGTCCATAGCCGTGACCATGACATAACAGTAACAGGGCTGTGCAGACTAATGTGCAACAGGATATAAACTCAATAGCATCCTTCTTTGGCCTAATACAGAGAGGTGCTGAATCCCTGCATTGGCACCAGTGGGAGTTGTGCCTGCGCAAGATATCCAACAGTCAGACTCATGACGAGGGACAGTACTTGAGAGGATTCTGCCAAGCTTACGAAGCTTTATCATTTGTACTTGGAGATGCCCACAGAAGAAATCTGACTGTTCATTTGTTAAAAATCTATTATAACTGCAACGAGCAGGCTGAGCAGCTTCATGTCAGCAGAGGTCAGCGTGATGAATTTGCTAAGGGGAAATCTGCTGCAGCCCTTTCCCTCCTGTTTGGGAAGGTGATGGTTGCTAGGAGAGGAAGGTTATGAGGCAATTAGAAGGCAGTCAGTGAGGGATGGATCACAGAGCAAGCTTTCTGAAGAGCCTGAGGAGGGGCATAGTGGTTGAAGGCAGCCAGAGAGCACTGTTTGGGACCCTATTCTTAAGGCCCAGCAGCTGAAGCATCTACTGTACTGTCCTTGCCTGTCCAGGACTGTGTCAGGACAAAGATTAGCAGTCCAGTATTACAGAGATCCACTGGGATGATAGAACTGTTTTAGCTACTGCTCTGTTATAGCTACTTTATTAGCTTAACAATTGGACAGCATCTATGTTTATAATTCAGGAATGTTACTTAAACTTTTGGAAAACAGCCAAATCCCATTTTAAAAACTGATATAGATACTTAGGAGCCTGAATCTCATTGGGAGTTAGTGTAATTTAAGATCCTATGGGTATGTATACACTACCACCCTAGTTCGAACTAGGGTGGTTAATGTAGGCAACCGGAGTTGCAAATGAAGCCCGGTTAGGACTCCGTGCCCATGGCTACACACGGCACGAACTAGGTAGTTCGGATTAGGCTTCCTATTCCGAACTACCGGTACACCTCGTTCCACGGGCACCTCGTTCGTGTAGCCGCGGGCACGGAGTCCGAACTAGCAGACATTTAAAAATGGCGGCGCCCGGCAACATGCAAATGAAGCCTGGGAAATTCAAATCCTGGGCTTCATTTGCAACTTGGTTCCCTACATTAACCACCCTAGTTCGAACTAGGGTGGTAGTGTAGACATACCCTATGTGCCTACATCAATTTTGAAAATCAAACTTGCAATTCTAAAACAAATAGGGACTCTTGAAAACGTTATCCATCAACAATATATTTTCAGCATTTAGAAAATATGAAACTTCACTATTTTTAAATGATAGATGTTTCTGATTATGCAAATAAGTAGAGGTAGTTGAAAAACTCACAGCTGAACAGCTCTTTAGCAGAAAATGCTGTTTTGTCAACATGAAAACGTTTAGCAGAAACATGTTAATGTCAGCAGCTTTTTTTGAATGAAGAGTGATGAAATGAATGGTAAATATATACTTCATTATTTAGATAATGTTCAAATATTATATCTGGATTTTATCATTTAATTTCATTTTGCTTTATTATAACATGGATTTTAACACTATGCATTCAACACTACAATATATTTAATATAGTTTCAATAATGTTGAAACATAATACACATGTTGGTGTTTTTGGATTACAATATAGGAATTTTAACTTTACTTTTCATATTGATTCAGAATGAAAGCAAATTTTGAAATGTCAGAAGTTCCATTTTCTGACCAACTAATACTTGTGCAGGCAACATTTGAAATAGCAAAAGAAAGAAACTGATAGCACTGATCAGCTAGCAAGTCATAATCTGGATGGGGTGCTATTAATTGAAATCCTACCAATGCACCTTTGTTCTGATTTACAAACCTTTCCTGGTTCAGTTTTGTATTCCTGAGCAGAGGTCATCTGTCATACAAGAGTATATAGCAGTTTGTGATTTGAGCCTCCCTCTCTGAAGAGTAACTTCATTGACTTTTGCACCAGCTAGTCCCTTTAATGTTGAAAAATTGTCTCTGTCTGTCTGTCTATCCTTAGTGCTACACTACTTCAGTCAAATTAGTGTGCTTTAAATTCTTCCTTCAGGTTGTCTCTGGAAGTTAATTAAAAATGCTAATCACACACAGATAATTCCAAAGAATTATGGAAGAATTATCACAAAGGATTATTGTGATCCACTTGGCAGCAAAGTGTGCTCATTTGAAACCTGCCTGGAGTGATGCTATGTTATATTATTTGACTTTGATCTTTAACAGTTAACATCAAGGGCATTCATTTAATTCATGCTCATCCCACAGAAGAAATTAAAATTGTACAAATATTTAAATTCATTTTAAGTCCTTGGTGGGCCTGTCTTTATAATGCTAGCTCTTTTTTTAAAAGTAGGGAATAGATCCTAGTTGTCCTACCTCGATTTTCTGTACCTCAGTACCTTCGGTGGTCTGGACTGTCGGTGTCAGCGTCGTCTGGCCCGGGTCGTCCTAGCACTCTCCTGACAGGACCTCTACTTTGTTGGTGATGATAAACTTTCAGCTGCATGTGTAACAGCCGGTGCTCCCTTTATCTAGAGTGTTAGACCCCGTGCTCTTGGGTCAACACAGGAGATCTCTGAGAGCCCTCAGAAACGATAGATGCAGGCAAGGTTTGAAATCAATTGAGCAGGTTTATTGTCAAATGCGAAGCTCTAATGGTTGGTAACAGAGATCCTACAATGTTACCCCACTGTGCATTATGGTCCGTGTTGACAAGGTACCAACACCAGGCAGGCCTATTGCCATATAACAGATATTAACAGCAGTTAGTCAGAATTAAGCTACTGTGCGTTCTGTAAGTTTAGGCAATGACACCTGCCGTTCAGGCGCCTAGTGCGCCCCTCCCCGCCCCCCCGCCTCCCGGTCGGCCGGAGAGCACCCTTTGAGGTGTCTTTTTATAGATAGGTACAAACAACTTACATCACTTATTTACATACCAGGTTGCCACCTGGGATGAGGTATACCTGGGTGGTCGACAAATACCTTTGATGTCGCCACCCGCGTGTCCAGACTATCACGCTGAGCTGACAAACAGCTGATTAGCTGTTTGTCGGCTCAGCGCGGCAGCCATGTAAATTTAAATGAAGCGGCGATTATTTAAATCTCCGCTTCATTTTCCTATGTCTGGTAGCCTAATCTACATGCCTCTGGCGACAGAGGCATGTAGTCTAGACGTACCCTAAGGGACCCAGAGGTCCCAGTTACTGTGGCAGCGGAGGCAGCCAGAACCCTGGGCTCTTTAAATTGATTCTGGAGCACTGAACTGCACACTCTGGGCAGTGCTAAGGAATGGGGAGCATGCCACCCTCCAGGTGACACTGGGGGCTGCCATGGTGCACTATGGATAGCACTCAGGGCTGGTTGTCCCAGGCTTTGCCCATTTTGCCAAGGTCCAGAGCCAGGGCCCACCTACATCTTGCCCAGGGACCTACAGAAGCTGTTGGTGCCTTTGACTGGTATAGTTAAAATAGTGCAAGCTTCCTATAGCAGATACAGTTACATCAGAGTAAAAATGCTTTGTACTTCCACAGAATTTCTTTTATAGGAAGAGGAGTAAGCTGTACCAATCTAAAGCAACTTTGTGTCAGTACAGTTGAATCCACACTAGGCATTGCTAGAATGGTTAAAAACGAAGTCAGACCCCTAATCAAAATACTTACAACATTGCAAAGACTGTATTCAGACCACGTCTACCCGAGACTATTGAGTATGGTTGACTAATGCAAAGTGTAGCAAATTGCAAGAGGTTTTTTTGCTTTATATTCATTCATGGATTTCAAAGCTGGAAGAGACCAGGTTGGATTTGAATCCACTTTCTATTTAAAGTCAGGACAAGAGCTGATCTTTAAAAAAAAAAAAAATCCAATTTTGATTTTAAAAATTCCAATGATGGAGAATCACCCACAACTTCTGATATTTTCCACTTAATTTCTAATCTGAATTTGACTAGAACTTCTAGCCATTGTTGCTCATTATTCCTTTGTCTGCTTGATTGAAGAGCCCTTTTACCAAATTTCTGTTCCTCATGTGCGTTCTTATAGAGTCTGTCCATACAGCAATAAAATTTGCAAGGCACAGCTGTGGCTGGCTCAGGTCAGGTGACTCAGGCTTGCAGTGCTCAATTGCTATGTAGGCATTTGGGCTTGGACTCTCCACTCTTGCATGGTCCCAGAGAGGCTTCAGCCCAAACCTGAATGTCTGCATAGCAGTTTTTCAGTCTCAGAGCCTGAGCCCAAGTCAGTTGACTCAGACTAACTGTGTGCTTTTTATGGCTGTGTATCTGCACCCATAGACTGTGATCAAGTTATCCCTTAATCTTCCCTTTGATAAGCTTAGCAAGTTAAGTTTTGTGAGCCTTTCACTAAAAAGCATGTTTTCCCCTCTTTTTATCATTCTCATGCCTCACCTCTGAAACCTCTTCATTTTTTTCAACATCCTTCTTAAATTGTAGAAATACTGTTACCAGTTCTGGTTCCAGTAGTGGTCATACACATGATAAACACAGAGATTGTATTAGCTTCCTACTCCTGACAGTCCCCTTTTTACATCCAATGATCTACTGAAATATATATACACATATGCTAATATCTCAGGAATTCAAAAATGTTCTAGTATCCACAGCTGTCTGGCTGTGTACTATTTAGAGCATCAATATTCTGACTTAGAAACTGCTCATCAATACTCTCCTTGGGGCTGCTGTGGGTGCCATACACATAGAAGGTACAGCTACTCTACAGAAAGTCTTAGCTGTTTCCCAGAAATGGTGGATCTGTACTAAAACACGCAGTGCTGTAAATACTAATGCTACTTGATGACAGGCATTGTGCGCACCATATCGTGAGAACTAACTCAGAATTTAGTGGTTAAAAAAAGTCTCCTAAATTCTGTATACATCAAGACATTCAGTGTTAGCAGCCACAATGTTGCAGCACTGCTGGAAATGAATACAATATTTTCTTGGCTAGACAAGGCCAGAGGGAATGACTACTGCACAGTGACACGCAGTAAAGTCACTAAGGGGTTTTCGAACTGTCTCGCAAAATCATTCACTCCCTCCCCATCCTGACTTCCTCATTGCTGTGTGGCAAAAGGCACAGCATATATAGCATGAGGGACCTTAGTGCTGTTGGACAGAATGCACATATTCAGTGAATAATCCCAATCACTTCCAAATCTTTGGCAATCCTAATAAGCTTGAATATAATCAAAACAAAGTGGAGCCTTAGAATTCATTATTTACAATTCTCTCCCCCATCCCCACTATTCTAATAACCCTTTAAATGAACCACAACAACATTATTTACATATGCATTAGACAAAGAAAGGTACATGTCTCATTAAAATATGGCTAATAGTTTAGAATCTTTCACTGACCTGTTTTACATAGAAACATTTGGGGCCACATTGTATGTTGAGTTTTCATGTGTAATTTCATTTAATGGTAAAAGCCACTGAACTGTATTTTTGTAAGTCTACAGAACATTGTTTTATAATCCACTATTTAAGCCTAATTACACATTTTAAAAGACATCACTCTTGGGAATGGTGAAAATGGCAGGTCTAATTGCTGGATTAGATTGGAGGTTTTTTTGTTCACAGTTAGAGTCGAGACACTGATAGTGCAATTCCAGCCTGGAACGTGGTTTGCCATGAAAAGAGAAACCAACAGTTTTCCACACTAAACACAGTGCAGTAGTGTCCCTCTTATAAGACAGGCTGTAGAAGCCACCGGTTTGACATCAAATTATAGGAGCAATGTGACTCTAATGCTGCATCAGTAAAATGTCACCCCAGCTTCCCTACGGGAAGGTGCAGGCATATCACCCATCCATTCCCACTGGTGTTTCTCTAACTGATAACTAAACAGCATAACCTTCTTTTTGTCTGGATTGAGCTTCAGCCAGTTTCCTGTCAGAAAAACTCCCATCTGTTAGACACTAAGAGAGGCAAGAAACCATAGCATCTTAGCTTGGTTTAAAAAAGAGCCTTCTACTTCTATGATCTCATCACACTGTGCCAGAAATGTGGTACTGATTTGGCTTCTGGCTCATTATCTTGGATTTTCTGTAGGAGGGCTGATAGTTTCTCTGGGCCAGGTAAATAAATATGTTTGTCTTGATAATGGCTCTTGACCACAGCAGTAAGATTAATCAGGCTAGACTATGTTCTATTTTCAGAAGAGGATATGTAAATATCTTCTTCCAATCTCACTTTCAAAAGCAGATTTTTCAAAAGTGAAAGTAGTCTGGACGCTTTTTTTTTCTGGAAAAAACACTCTTCCTTAAAAAATGAGGTTTACGCAATTTTTTCGAAAAAAGGGTTTCCACTTTCGAAAGTGAGATTGGAAGAAGATATGCAAATTCCCAGAGAATTTGCATATCCTCTTTTGAAAATAGCACGTAGTTTAGACATACCATCACACTACTTAGGACTTTGCTGCAGCCAATATGGGCAGTGACTCCCAAAATACTGATGCATGAGGGGACCCAGGGCATTATATGTAGGCAAGAACTAATCCCTGTAACTCAAACCTCATCATTTAACATGACCAGCTGGAAGCTCTGGCTGGTGGAAGGGTGACCACGGACAGCAGGATGATTGCAGTAGGGCTGGTACAACCCACACACATACTGGTTGTGGTGCATTGTCCCTTGTAATGGCACATTAAACCACTTACAGAGACAGCTCTGCCCACTCCCAGCCCGATCCTTCCTGGCCACCTGAAGGGCCTAGAAGCCAACCTGCCGCACCACGGAACCAACATTCCCCAGCAGCTGCAGGGAGCCTGGCTGCTACACTTAAGCCTCAGCTTTCTCTGGTAGTCAGGGTGTGTGGGCAGTTTTGGAAAGTCTGTGCCTTCCCTTGCCTACATTACCAGATTCCCATGCCATGTGCTCTGTTATTTTGCTTCAAAAATCTGGACTTTCTTGTGTCCCTTTCAGTGTGTCTGCCATAGGGATAGCAAGGAAGCTCATGCAAGAGACTGGATGGGAGCAGGGCGGGAGGCGGTGTCTGTTGCTATGACAACACAGGCTGGAAGGTGGGGTGTGTCTGTAAAATGTTTGAACCCTCTGAACTCCACCTCTTGCCTGGTCTCGACTTCCTTTTTTAAAAACTTGTGTGTTGCTTGGTTTGGGGCTTTTTCGGTTCTTTAAATAGTTTGTTGCTTGTTTTGGGACTTCTCCTCTGGGGGCATGTCAACACTAGGAAGTTATTTCAAAATAACTACATTTGAAACAACAACTTCCAAAATAACTATTTTGAAGTAAGCTTTATTCACAAGGAAAGCAGGAGTACAGATTTCAAAATAATCAAGCCATTATTTTGAAATAATGGGCTTGGTAGTGTGGACGCTTTTCTTATTAATTCAAAATAAGGGGGTGTAGTGAGCAGGGGCAGCTGCTCACCGACCCAAAGGGGGAGGAACCCCTCTCCGAGCCCAGGTGGGCCACACGTGGTCCTGCCCCTTTAACTCCCTTGGAGCCAAGGGGCAGGGTGAGTAGTATAAAAGCCCAGCCCAGGCGTTCAGTAGGGCCCCAGCCAGAGGAAGTAGAAGCCTGCCCCAAGCTCTTGAGCGGGGTGGCAACTGAAGACCTGGCTGAAGCTGAGAATTGGCCCAGACTGCCGGGCCCCCACACCAACAAGGAAATGTTTCTAACCCTGCTTGAGAGTTCAGACCCCAACAACCCCAAGAACCTGCCGGGACCATGGAGCCAGGTATACTCTGAGAGGGAGTTTGGAAGTTGTCCAGGGGAAGCCGACACCAGTCAGGCTGACCTCATTGTACTGTTGTGTGTCAGTGTGTTGCAGGCCAGATCCCTGCTCACCCCAATGGTAGCCTGGGTTGCCATTTCTAGGGCCCTGGGCTGGGACGTGGTGGAGCAGGGAGGGCCTGCGTCCCCCCTGCCACTCCACATACTGGGTGACTGTCTCCCTCACTCTTGCCAGTGAGCTATGTGTTTGCCTGTCCTGTCCTGCACCAAGGCCAGGGCTTACTAACTGCTGAACTCTGTTTGTTTGACGGCTCGCCCTATTCTCAGGGCCTGGGCTTGAAGGTGATAACTGGACATTTATTCAAGGGCCTGAGCACAGGTCTGGGGTAAAGGGCTGAGCCAGGTGGCTTACCGGGGGGAGGGAAGGGTTATTTCAAAATAATTCCCTAGTGTAGACCAGGACTGGGAGAGCCTGCTGATAGTTTTGTATTTCCAGTGAGAGAGCATGATTAGGGTTGCCAGATGGTTGAATCAAAAATACCGAACACCCACCCCTTCCCAAAACAAATAAACAAAAAAAACACTGGGAAAAAATTCTGTTGAAGGGGGGAAAAAAAGGAGGGGGAGACCAAAGTTGTTGAGCCAAAAAAAAAAAAGGACTCCAAGGATTTAAGTAAAAATAAATAAATAAATAAAATAAAACAGCATGTCCCCTTTAAGAGTGAGTTCAGGGATAGGAACAGCGGAGTGGCTGAGCACTAAGACTAAGCATTGCTTCCCCTAGGTCTTTTGGCTGGCAGCCATTTTGTGCCGGCAGCCTTGGGGAACCAGGTAAGCAGGAGGGCTGGGGGTGTTGGGGCTGGAGGAGGTTGGGGGGGGGGGAGGCCGGGCGCTGAGTGTTTGTAGGATTGCCAGGTGCCAGGCATTTTCGTCTCCTGGTAGGGGAAAAATTCAGAGAATACCGGACAGTATTCTCTGAGTTATCCGGCTGTGCACCAGACGGAAGACTGGCGTGGGCGGGGGGAGCAGCTGGAAGGCGGGGCCATGATCGGCGCTACGAGCCTGTGATTGCACAGAAGCCTGGAGGGGGTGGGGAGAGTGGCTTGGACTCCCAACCACTCCCCCCACCCTCACCAGGCTTCTGCGTAATCACAGGCTCCCAGTGCCGATGGCAGCCCTGCCTCCCAGCCTGGTAGTCCCAGCTGGAAGGTGGAGTTGTGATCGCTGCTCTGGGCGCTCCAGAACGGGGTTATTATCCCGCGTTCCCATGTGTCCGGTATGTTTTGGGAGACCATCTGGCAACCCTACTTTCAAAATGCCTTGAGTGGAAGATAAATGGAGAAGTCCATAATGGACTTTAGCCTACTCTTCAACACAGTATTTTTGTTTAGCTATAATTGCCCCTTTCAAACCAACATTTCATACTTTGATCCATTACAATTCTGAATCAGACTTGATTTATCCATTTCTAATAATGTGCCTTTTTTTGCTTTCCAATTATAGTAATTTCCCTTTCTGAGTTATAGCTTATTTTTCAAAGATCAAAGGGGTTTTTTTGGACTACATGTAGCATTCAGCTTTTCAAAATTTAGTAAATACTTATTTTTTCTGCAGAGTAATATTTGAAATTGTTGTGTGGTGTGCACAGTCCATGTCTTTTAGGCCACTGCACAACATTATTGCATACTTTACTTAGGCATTTACTGTACATATATATTAGCTATCATTGACTTCTAACATTGTTTTTGTTATCAAGAAGTAAAGCAAAGTGCAGGGGAATATTAAAGATTAATGTTCAAAATGTACAAGTAAAATCTAAATGCTGTCCCTTTGATATTGCTTTTATGTAAAAAAGTGCAAAATTTTTCTAAGTTTTCTATTTTTGTAAATTTCCTTTTGCATTTACGAATAAAGCTCTGGCCTACATGCTGTTCCTGACCTTTTAATTATGCTAGCTCTGAGTCTCTAAAATTACCCTTCAATTTTGTTTGATTAAGGATAATGAAGGTAGTATTATACTGCAGCTGTGTTGCAAAGCTATAGTTAAAGCTCTTTCAGACTTTCTACTATAAATACCTTTCCATGGGGGGTTAGATCTTGATGGTTTTTAATTGCACTAGTCCAAATCAGAGTATACAATTTGTTAATCGGTACTACTCCTGTTTCAAAGAGGAGTATTACAAAGTGCATTTGGGATCTTTTAGCAGGGTCCAAATGGATAGCTAGTGCAAGGCATGCTAATGCACTGTAGATTTACACCCCAGCTACACACATCTATTTTCTTGTGGGGGAAGAGGCAGTCACTTCTTAGTTGATTTTCCATGGTTTTAGACATTTTTATGTAACTTTAGCACCACATGGCTAAGATGGAGTCTGCTCTATGGGCATCTCTGGTCAAGAAAAGGAACACAGCAGGGAAAGTCCTTTGCAAGGACACATGTTCCGACCCTCTAACCCCATGAAGTGAACACAAACACACACTGGAATAGTACAATAAATGTAAGGAACAGAAATATTTATTTACGGAAGGATGAATGGAGAAAAACAAGAGAAGGAAAGATAAGGGGAGCAGGAAAAGAGTTACATTTAACACAAAGGTCCTCAGGCCCAGTGGTACCACAGTCTGAAAGGGAAGACACTAGCCAATATGTTTACACTCAAAGTTCAGGAGTCCTGGGCAAAGTTCCAGTTCAGTAGTGAGTCTTGGTTGCTCCTAGGCATCTTTGGCACCAGTAAACTTTCTGCAACAAATCCTTCCAGTACCCTCTTCTGCCTCTCTCTGCAAACACACACAGAGCGACAACCTTTTCTCTTAACTAGCTAACAAATTCCCTCCTTTTTCCCAATGCAAAGTCACAAGTTCCACTACTCATGGTCCCACATAGTTCTGGATAGCAAAGACACTGGGTCCACCTCTGGTTTGTCCTTCTTAGTTGATTCCTACCTGGCATGGTACTCCTCCTGGTTCCTGTTCTAAGGTGTCCCCAGGTGGCTGTTTTGTCTCTACTAGGCTTTAGGCAGGTTCTTGGCTGCTTCACTTCCAGGCCTTCTGAACAGAGCTCTAGAGACATATATCCAGTCACTCTCCCTCATTCCACAGCATTTCTACTTCCTGGAAAAATCAGTATTTCTTCCCTTCAGGAAAAAGATTTAAAGCAGGGGTGGGGAACCTAAGATTTGTGGGCTGGATGCAGTCCCCAGTTTGCCTGGTTCTGGCCCCTGAAGTTTGGGGTGTCCTCCCCCCCAGCATTGGGGAGCCCACACTGGTGAGGTGCGGGGTTTTTTTTGTTTCTCACTTGTGTGCAGCCCCCGACTGATTTTTCTGTGGGTCAGTGGCCCCTACCCCTGATCTAAAGGATCCATATTCTGTAAACCCTGAAGAGGTTACATTTACTAATACATAAATAACACAGATTATTTTATCAGAATGTGCTTTCACTAGGCATATTGCTGATAATTGTCAATACACCTGTTATACGACATCCTCATTTATTTTGTTTATGCCACATCCGTTACAAGAAAAAACGTAATATATACATGTTATACAGACTTATTCAAAATTTTATTGGGATTGTCTTTCCCCCATGTCTATAAAGGCAGGTGCCTCTGTTATTTTTAGTACAACTGTGCAAGATTCAGCAGGAAGGGACAATGTTAACACAGTTCAAAACCACCTAAAATAGCTTAATTCTACATCATCATGTTACAGGGCTCTAGTTGGATGTCTTGATTCCTCCCCAAAGTAGAAATGAGTGCTGGGCACAGCTGAGAATTTCCCTTTTCCACAGTGATGAAGGTCCTATATGTAGTACTGCTGGGTCACAGGATCTCAGTTTTTAAAACTGTAACATCTTTATACCTAACAAAGTTGTTAATAGCCTGTGCTGAACCTTGCCTGTGCTGGCCTTTTGAGCTGAGGTAATTTCTGAAAAATTCCATGTCTTGAAGCCATCAGCAGAATCAGTCTCCTAGCAACCCAGCAAGCACAGCTGGTTTGCAAGAAGCTATCTGATTGACTAGATCATTTGTTTGGTCAGGACAGACAGATGGATTTTTTTTTAAGCCCAGCAGCAGCTCAATGTGTTCATGCCTACAGATGCCCTCCTTCCTGTGACTACCATCCCTCACATTGTCCCGATCCTGCTATTAGTTCTGTTCCTGCTTTCTTCTCCCAATCCCTGCTAGTTCCTACTGCCTCACCTTGCACCTGGTTCTGGCTTCCTCACCCTGACCCTGATTCCAGCTCTGACTCCTGATGTAGCTATTGATTCCTGATCCCATTTCTGACCCTTGGCTTGGCTGTTAGTTCATCGTTCTGGCTCTTTGACTCCTGAGACGGTTTTGTTTCCTGATTCTGGCCCTGACTGTTGATTTGTATCTGCTTCCTGGCTCTTACTCCACCCACTAGGCCTGATTTTTCCATGGGCCAGTCTAAAATAGAGGGGAAGAAAGGAGGAAATATCTGTATAGCTGGTTGATTTTTTTAAGGTAAATATTTGAAGCTGTTTTCAAGAGATGAATAAATTCCAGGGGATGGATTACTGGGCAGAAAGTAGATAAGGTAGTCAAAAGTATATACTAAGTGCATTTATCTTATAGCTCTGCAGTTTATTCTATGGATGTCCTTCTGTGTATGTGGTAATTACAGGTGTAGCAATGCCTATGGAATAGAAAAACATGTACAATCTTAACTAAAGAGTCAGTTTTAGTTGCTTAAAACTTCTTAAATTCTTTACCTTTCAGGTTGATAATTGATTATTTTGTTCTTAGGCTAGGAGATATTTTTCCCGGGCTGTTTCAGCACATATAGCTCAGCTGTGTCTGAGAATAAAATGAGTGGGGAAAATACTCTTTTGCATAAAACAATTTAGCAACTTTTATTTTTTAACAGTTCTAGTGCTTTGGCAGAAGATTTCAATTTTGTCAGGGTCTTGGGAATAGCTCCTCAGCTGATGTAAATTGAAGCTTCCTAGATTGTAGATCTGCTTGTTAGTTGCTGATAAACAGCAGCGGATATAAGGTAGGGCGAACAGGGCAGCTGCCCTGGGCCCCGCGCTTCAATAGGCCTGTGCACACACTACTACGTGTCAGCTGTGGTCGTAAAATTGTGCTGCCCCGGGCCCCACGCCCTGGCCCCACAAAACTCTCATCCGCCCCTGCTGATAAATATTGTGTTTGATTTTTTTTAAAAGGTGAGAGCCCTATTAGCAGAGGAGAAAAAAACAAAGCTTCCCCACCTTCCCGATACTACTACAGCAATTTTACTTTATGATGATTTTATTTTAAAGGAAATTAAGATCCAAGCAACGCTGGGAGAATATATGAATACCAGAAAGCTTCTAAATGTACATCTGTAGATTTAATTTTGCTTTGAAGCCAAATGTTGTATAGTTTATTAGCAAGTCTGTTGGACTGGAAATGTGCAATAAACGTAAGTCCTCTCCATGAAATGGACTTAAATATAGTCCTAGATATTTTGAAAGAAAGCATCTGTTAAAAGGCTGTTTGTCTCCTAGTTAATTTCTAGATGTCAAGCTTACCAATGGTCAAACTGTAAGTGGAATAGGTATAATTTGTAAATTTATTTAATGATCATCTGTCTGAACAATAATTGGATACATCATTCATATCATAACACTGTTTAATGAAGATTTAATTTGCTATACTATCTAAATTTTTAAGTACCTTGACCAATCTGGTGACTTCTGAAATAGGTATTGTGCTTGGAAGGAGATCAGTGTGGAAGGTTTGTGGTGGTTGTACAAGCCCACTAATACATCTATCCAAGTTCAGATTTCTAAGTCAATCAGCATTGGTATTTATGCAACTACATTGCTACTATTTTATGGGGCATCTTTCATATAATATTGATACATTGTGTGGACCAAATAGAGGTTAATTCCTGAACCAATTGTTTGTTGCAAGTTATTCACTCAACCATGGTCAACGTGGTAGATAACTGGGGATTCTCTCGCAGCAGATACTTAATCATTGCTGCAAATCAGTACTATTGGGCTTACTATAGTGCTTTCATATTAAAGGAAGATGCTGTTACACAGACTGTATGAGAGAGTGGTGTCTAAGGGTACATCTAGACTACATGCCTCTGTCGCCAGAGGCATGTAGATTAGGCTACCAGGTATAGGAAAATGAAGCGGCGATTTAAATAATCGCCGCTTCATTTAAATTTACATGGCTGCCGTGCTGAGCCGATCAGCTGTTTGTCGGCTCAGCGCGGTAGTCTGGACGCGCAGGTGTCAACATCAAAGGCATTTGTCGACCACCCAGGTATGCCTCCTGGGATGAGGTTGGGTACATTAATACTGAACATTAGCTGTTAAACATTCAGTTGCTGTAAATTTTCAAAGACAAAACTAAGGATGAATCCTTGATTTCTTGGCTTGAGAACAATGTGTATGTCTTGATAATGTTAGGTGAATAGAAATGTCATCCATGTCAGATGAATGATGAGTAAAACAAGCAAGATAAGCTGGATGACTCTGATGTGGTTGCAATTTAAATTGACATTTCACATGTAGGAATCAAATGCTATTTTAAAAAAGACCTCTCTGCACACCAGCAGCTCCATTATGTGTCATTCTTCTGTTTTCCTTCCCTGTCCATCCAGTAGGTTAGTGTTTCCCAATTTTTTTTGACCACGGAACCCTTTCAAATTTCAAGGAACCCCCCTAGCCAGGGATTAAGTTTGTCGAGCAAAAAAAAAAAAAAAAACACCCAAACACACACATACTGCCAGTACACCACAATTGGTAGTAATAAGATGCTAAATACGGTCATATAACACCATTCATTTATATTCAACAAAAATCATATAAAATAAAACTATCAAATAATATTAATTATATTCATAGTTTTCAATGTGAAGAGTGGTTTTTCTTCTTTTCTTGGAAAATTCTTTTTATATTTGGTTTAATACTAGAAAGTTGGATTCGCATATCTGGCACAGCATTCAGTCAATTTCTGTATTTCGTTTTCATTGCTGCATAGTTCGAGAACCCAGTTTCGCACAAGTATGTACTGGCAAAGCTGACGAATTGCGCGTATTGATAAAGATGAATATTCTTGACTTTGACATAAGTCACTCCAAAATGTAATCAGAGAAACTTCTTTAAATTTTTGTATTAATTGGCCATCTGAAGTGATTTCAATTAGGTTTTCATAATCTTGTGTAGAAAAACTGACTGGCTTTTCTGTTAAACTTAATGGATTTTGAAGCCAGTTATTGTTGTCATTGATGTTTGGAAAATACTTAATGATGTTCGTGTATAAATCGCGGAGATGATCTGCAATGTCGCTGCGAATATCTTCATCAAGTTTGTATTCATTTTCTTCAAGGAAATCATTCAGAGTTGGTAAACAATCCAAATCAGTTCGTCCTACAGATGAGATCCAAAACTGTAGCTTCCGTGACAATGACAAAATTTTGTCTTTCGCATTAAAAATATTTACATTCTTTCCTTGCAACGACAGATTTACTTCATTTAGTTTTGTAAAGATGTCTGCAAGATACGCAACTCTAGATAACCACAAAAAGTCTGTTAAACGATCAGACAGTTGGAATTTGTGATCCATCAGATTTGCAGAGAGCTCATGACGCAATTCAAATAATCTCACCAGCACTTTTCCTCGTGATAGCCACCTGACTTCTGTATGTAGAAGCAGGGCTGTATGCTGACTACCCATATCTTCACACATAATTTTGAACAGTCTTGATTGTAATGGTCAAGTTTTTATATAATTAATAATCTGTACTGCTTCGTCCAACACATTTTTAAGAGAGGGAGAAATATTCTTAACTACCAGAGCGTGTCTGTGGAGAATGCAGTGACTGCTGGTGCAGTTTGGTGCTACATTTTTTATTTGTGTTACAGCGCCAGCCACTGTTCCTACCATTGCTTTGGCACCATCACTGCACACATCAACACATTTTTCCCAGCTTATTTGATGTGTTTTCATAAAGTTATTGATACAGTTGAATATATTCTCACCAGTTGTATTGGTTTGCAAAAATTCACATAAAAGTAAGTCTTCTTCAATAGAACTATTAAAATCATAACGGACAAATACAAGCAGAACTGCAAGACCTGCAACGTCAGTGGACTTGTCTAATTATAATGCATATGCATCACATAAATGCAGCCGAAAAATAAGCTCCTTCTCGATGTCAGCAGCAAGATCGTGAATACGACGTGTGACAGTATTGTTTGATAGTGGCACAGCCTCAACTTTTTTACTAGACTCCTGATCCAACATACACATCACAATATCTTTTGCACATGGTTTTATGAGTGATTCCCCAATAGTGTGTGCTTCTTCGGCGAGCGATATACGATAGCTTACTTTGTAAGATGCCTCTGTTGCATTTTCATTATCAGATTTGGCAATTTTTGACATGAAGAGTTTACTTTTTTCAAGCGATTCAAGCTTTTGCTTAAAAAAACTAATGTCTTTATCTTTGTATTCCGGATTATTTGTTTCAAAATGTCTTCGCAATTTAGCAGGTACTAAACAACTATTAGATAATATTTTGTTGCACACTACACACTGGGCACCTGGAGCATCTTCATTTCCATTGCTTGTGAATCCAAATGCCAAATAGTCCTCACAATACCTGCGTTTCTTATTAGTCAGCTGAAATTTTTCATAATTACTTGAGCTGCCTCAGTATTTTCCTTGCTGGTTTCAGTAAAAATATTGGAGTTTGAAGTACTTTTCTCTTTAAAAGTTCCTTCTTTTAACCAACGATCCATGGGGAATTTTGATATTAGATTGAATTCTTAAACTTAAAGTCACACACAGGAGCCACGTGTCCTCACAGTGTGTATGGGGATTTGTTCCGATCCTCACAGTGAGTAGGAGTTCCGGTGTTCCACTCACTGATAGTACTCCCTCCCCCCCTCCACACACACACATGCTGCGTTTTCCAAGGGACCTAGCAGCAGCAACAGCTGCTTGTCCCGCTTCTGCCCGATCAACCCAAGATCCCTCTCCCGCGTCCCCCGCTGCTGCTCTGCTTTTACCAAGGGACCTAGCAGCAGCAACAGCTGCTTGTCCCGCTTCTGCCCGATCAACCCAAGATCCCTCTCCCGCATCCCCCGCTGCCACTCTGCTTTTTCCGGTGGTAAAAGCAGAGCAGCAGCGGGGGACGCGGGAGAGGGATCTTGGGTTGATTGGGCAGAAGCGGGACAAGCAGCTGTTGCTGCTGCTAGGTCCGGTGGTAAAAGCAGAGCGGCAGCGGGGGACGCGGGAGATGTCTGAAAGGGGAGCGGGGAAGGAGCCAGCGTCTTTGCGCGCCAGGCTCCTCTGTCTCTTTATGGGCGGGGGAGGGGAGCTTTTGGGTTCTCGCGGAACCCTTACGTTTGCTTCGCGGAACCCCAGGGTTCCGCGGAACACCATTTGGGAAACACTGCAGTAGGTGATTGGGAGAGTGGAGAATTCCCCCAAACTCCTTCCTTTCATTCCCATTTGTACCTTATTCTGAAAGGCAGAAACCTTAGAAAAATGATCTATAGGAAGGACAGCATTCATGGAGAACTGGACTGAGAGAACCAATTCTATTTACATTTTTCTTATATATGAGTTGTA
Source organism: Pelodiscus sinensis (assembly GCF_049634645.1). Lineage (NCBI taxonomy): Eukaryota > Metazoa > Chordata > Testudines > Trionychidae > Pelodiscus > Pelodiscus sinensis. The sequence goes on from NC_134712.1 coordinate 225,414,965, forward strand.
CAACTGAGACATCAACAGGTGGGCTACGTCTACACTGGCCCCTTCTCCGGAAGAGGCATGCTAATTTCGAACTTTGGAATAGGGAAATCCGCGGGGGATTTAAATATCCCCCGCGGGATTTAAATAAACATGGTTGCCACTTTTTTTCCGGCTTGGGGAAAAGCCGGAAAAGAGCGTCTAGACTGGCACGATCCTCCGGAATAAAGCCCTTTTCCGGAGGATCTCTTATTCCTACTTTCAAGGGGGCTGGACTCAATGCCCTCCTGAGGTTTCTTCCAGCCCTAGGATTATATGATTCAATGAGACAGCAATTAAAGCCCCTTGTTCCAGGGGAAAGGGTAGGGTTAGGGGAGAAACAGCACGGCTATGTCTACACTGGCCCCTTCTCCGGAAGAGGCATGCTAATTTCGAACTTTGGAATAGGGAAATCCGCGGGGGATTTAAATATCCCCCACGGGATTTAAATAAACATGGCCGCCGCTTTTTTTCCGGCTTGGGGAAAAGCCGGAAAAGAGCGTCTAGACTGGCGCGATCCTCCGGAATAAAGCCCTTTTCCAGAGGATCTCTTATTCCTTGAAAGTAGGAATAAGAGATCCTCCGGAAAAGGGCTTTATTCCGAAGGATCGCGCCAGTCTAGACGCTCTTTTCCGGCTTTTCCCCAAGCCGGAAAAAAAGCGGCGGCCATGTTTATTTAAATCCCGGATATTTAAATCCCCCGCGGATTTCCCTATTCCAAAGTTCGAAATTAGCATGCCTCTTCCGGAGAAGGGGCCAGTGTAGACATAGCCGTGCTGTTTCTCCCCTAACCCTACCCTTTCCCCTGGAACAAGGGGCTTTAATTGCTGTCTCATTGAATCATATAATCTTAGGGCTGGACGAAACCTCAGGAGGGCATTGAGTCCAGCCCCCTGCCCACAGCAGGACCACCCCCAACCAAATCATCCCAGCCAGGGTTTTGTCAAGCTGGGACTTAAAAATCTCGAGGGATGGAGATTTTACCACCTCCCTAAGTAACCCATTCCAGTGCTTCACCACCCTCCTAGGCTACATCTACACTACAGGCTTCTTGTGCAAGAAGCCTTTTGAGCAAGAGTTTTTGCACAAAAACTTCTTGCGCAAGAGTGCGTCCACACCTCAGAGCGCATCGCTTTTGTGCAAGAGAGCGTCCACACTGCATGGCCGCCCTTGCGCAAGAAAGCTCTGATGGCCATTCACAGAATGGCCATCAGAGCACTTGTACCTTTTTGGATAGGCTTATTTGTGCAAGAAACCCCTGTGGAGCATCCACACATGCCTTTTTGCACAACAGCTATAGTGCAAAAAGGAGTTATGCCTCATAGAAGGAGGTTTACCTACACTGTGAAAAGCCCTCTGTTCTGCCATTTTACTGTTGATTTCCTTGCACAAAAGCATGCTTGAGGTGTGGACGCTCTGCGAGTTTTTGCACAAAAACCTTGTAGTGTAGATGTAGCCCTAGTGAAATAGTTTTTTCCTAATATCCAACCTAGACCTCCCCACTGTAATTTGAAACCATTGCTTTTTGTTCTGCCATCTATCACACTGAGAACAGTTTCTCTCCATCCTCTTTGGAACCTCCTTTCAGGAAGCTGAAGGCTGCTATCAAATCCCCCCCTCACTCTTTTCTTCTGCAGACTAAATAAGCCCAAATCCCTCAGTCTTCTTGTAGGTCACATTATCAGCAGCAGTCCCCACACTGAAAAAGGGGAACTGTTTCTCAGCTCTCAACCTCCAAGACACATACTTCCATATCACAGTACATCCTTTCCACAAGACATTTCCTCAGATTTGTCCTGAGGTCCAACCATTACCTATGCAAGATAAGACCCTTTAGACTCTCTACAGCACCCAAGTATTTTTCAAGATCCTTGTAGTGGTGGTGGCGAACCTCAGCAGACAAGATTCTAATATTCCCATACCTATACTGACTTCTCAAGGCTCTGTCCAGAGTTGACACATTCAAAGCTATAAGAGCAACAATGGACCTTTTCTTGAAATTCGGCCTCCAGATAGACATGCAAAAATTGACACTGATACCAGACTAATGGCTGGAATTTATTGGGACCTAACAGAGCCTTCCTCTCTGCTCAGACATTTTGCAGTGATCAGTTTCATCTCCACCATGATAACCAGCCCACAGAACTTGCCCATAGCTGCTGAGTCATATGGCATCAGATTACACATGTGCTGCCTTTAGGGATGGCTATGAACAGACACAGCCTGAAAAAAAATCTCTCATTACCAGTCATGGCCAAAGACTCATTAGACTGGTGGACATAACCCCAAAAGGTTTGTATGAGAGTGCCATTCTTCCAACCACCACCACCACCCTTGAATACTGATAACCAACTCCTTTCTGCTTGTTTGAGGAGATTGTCTACAGTCCCACATGGTGCAAGGCAGGTGGTCCTCATAAGAATCCACATTGCACATCAGCCTCTTAGAATCACATGCAGTTTGAAATGCATACCATACACTTTCTACCAACAACCAGACATAAGGCCAAAAGAGTAAGGGCAACATCTCTTGCATGTTTTATATCAACAAACAAAGGGGAGCACGGTTCCAGTTCCTGTTCACAGATGCACTAAAATTGTGCATCCAGTGTGGTATCAACACCTCTGCCACTTACCTACCTGGACACTAGAACTTCAGGGCAGGTTCACTGTGCAGAAGGGTCTCACAAAACCATAAAAGGGAGTTGGACACAAGAGCCATACAACACACATTCAACTGCTGGGGATTCCCAAACATAGATCTGTTTGCCATGCTTGAAAATACTAAATGCCAATGATTCTGCTTAAGTGGGTCTGGCAGAGTCCATCCTTATTATATCAGATGCATTCCTCTTCTGTGCCTTTTTCACCTCTTCCCCTACTATTCAAAGTGCTTCACAAGATACAGGTAGAATAAGCCAGAGTAATTCTTATAGCCCCAACATGGCCTTGACGGATATGGTCTATCCACCAGTTACCCAATAGTTGACTCTATACCTCCTCTCAAAGACAGCCAAATTCTCCATCTGAATCTAGAACTCCTCCATCTGAAGACGTGGCTTCTTCAGGCTTCCAGGATTTAGAGATGACTTGATCAGAAGAGGTAAAAGAGATTATTTTAAATAGAAGACATTCAACAATTCAGTATGCTTACATGCATAAATGGGAAAGATTCAGGACTTGGTGAGACACTCAAACATATCTCAACAATGAGTATTCCTTTTTTACTCATCCTGGAATACATTCTAGACCTTAAAAGATCAGGCCTATCCAAAAGCTCCGTTCACGTAGCTCTGGCTGCAATTAGTGCATTCCACTCCAAGATAAAAGGTCATTCAATACAATACATTAGTGGGATCAAGTAAAACAACCTGTCAGGTGGCTTGCCAGCAGGTTACCCTGATAAGCTGGGTGTGGCCAAGCCACTGGCACAGTGTTTACCTTGAATCCACACATTCTGCTACCCATAGCTCCCACTGTCTGCAGTTTGCCATTCCCAACCAATGGGAGCTGTGGGCAGCCATACCTGTGATCACAAGGTAAACAATCTGGATGGTGGGCCAGCTGCATGCGGGCCATTGGACACAAGTTTCCCACCCCTGGGCTAAATCAATCTATCCACCTTCCCTTCTCCTTCCCCAAAGTACATGACAACTAGCATGAAGTCACATTATGTACTTTGAATGCCAGATGAGCATTTCCCTTTTATCTTGATGAAACTAAATTGTACTTATTGCTCTCTACCGCTGAAAGATCAAAGGGATTAGCCATAGCCAAACACCTATCAAAATTGATCTTGCTACACATAAACCTTCGCTTGTGTGACTGGGCGTCTTCCTCACACTGGTCCTTTAAGGGTAAAACCCAACCCTGGAAGACAGCTGAGAGCAAAGCCTGCAGCTGATGCAGATACTGCCAACTTAGGTCCAGCTGGGGCTACATAAATAAGAGCTCTCAGGGAGAGAGATGGACAGACTTGCTCCAGCTGGGGAGCAGGAGGGACCTGGCTACAAAGGAAGCTCAGATGCTTCCCAAGATAGAACAGTGCTAGGGGAAGGCAGACAGGGCTGGGGAAGCTCTGGCCTGACCTCACTCCCAGGCTGCATGGCCTGAAGCAAGGCTTCTAGGTCTGCAGGGGGGCCGCCAGGATAGGAAAAGGCAGCAGGTCTGCACCCCTTTACCAATAATGATTTGCCATTTCAGACTGCAATTTGAGATAATGTGTAATGTGACCACCTAGGGATTCACAGGAACCTTTAGACAACATTATGCAGTCACCTCATTAGGATCATCAGATGCTCTACTAGGATGTTCTCCTATCCTCTTTGGTAGATGTCGCTCGAAAGCTCCAGCCTTCCTACTAGGGGCACTGCTCTACAGTCGCCTACAGTGGAGCACCCATAGGTGCACTACTCAAAGAAGAGAGTGTTATTCACCCTGTGCAGTAACTGAGGATCTTTGAGATGTATGTGTCTGTGGGTGCTTCATTCCCCACCTACTTTCCTCTGCTTTGGAATTCAAATGTAGATTCAGCACAGAGAAGTAACTGAAGGCATTTGGACCACATAGTGCTACATAGATGCCAATCACAATACAAGACCTGGAGGAGCATATGTGCAACGCAATGGGCTCTGCTGCCAAAGATCTCTGATCCCAGGAGCAGGGGACACTATTGCACCAACACTGAAGCACCCATATGTGCACACGTCTTGAAGAACCTCAGTTACTGCACAGGATGAGTAAGTGTCTCATTTCGCTGAGAGACTCACATAGGATGAAGTTGACCACAGGGCAGAGGATCCCAGGTCTTCTGCAATACATAGAAGTTGAATCTGAAATTCAAGTCTTAGAACCATAGAGCTGGAAGAGACCTCAGGAGGTCATCAAGTCCAGCCCTCTGTCCAAGGCAGGACCAATCCCAACTAAATCTATCCAGCTAGGGCTTTGTCAAGATGAGACTTAAAAACCTCTAGGGATGGAGATTCCACCACCTCTCTAGGTATCCCATTCCAGTACTTCACCACCCTCCTGGTGAAATAGTTTTTCCTAATATCCAACCTAAACCTCCCCCACTGTAACTTGAGCCCATTTCTCCTTGTTCTTCCATCCGTCGCTAATGAGAACAGCCTTTCTCCATCCTCTTTGGAACCTCCCTTCAGGAAGTTGAAGGCTGCTATCAAATCCCCCCTCACGCTTCTCTTCTGCAGACTAAACAAACGCAAATTCCTCAGACTCTCCTCATAAGTCATGTGCTCCAGTCCCCTAATCATTTTCGTTGCCCTCTGCTGGACCCTCTCCACTGTGTCCACATCCTTTCTATAGTAGAGGGCCCAGAACTGGACACAATACTCTAGGGCTGTGTCTAGACTGGCAAGTTTTTCTGCAAAAGCAGCTGCTTTTGCGGAAAAACTTGCCAGCTGTCTACACTGGCTGCTTGAATTTCTGCAAGAACGCTGACTTCCTACTGTCTGAAATCAGTGCTTCTTGCGGAAATACTATGCTGCTCCCATTCGGGCAACAGTCCTTTTGCACAAAGCTTTTGTGCAAAAGGGCCAGTGTAGACAGCTCAGATTTGTTTTGCGCAAAAAAGCGTGTCTAGATTGGCACGGACACTTTTCCGCAAAAAGTGCTTTTGCGGAAAAGCGTCCGTGCCAATCTAGACGCTCTTTTCCGCAAATGCTTTTAATGGAAAACTTATCCGTTAAAAGCATTTGCGGAAAATCATGCCAGTCTAGACGTAGCCCAGATGTGGCCTCACCAGAGCTGAATAAAGGGGAATAATTACTTTTCTAGATCTGCTGGCAATGTTCCTCCTAATGCAACCTAATATGCCATTAGCCTTCTTGGCTACAAGGGCACACTGTTGACTCCTATCCAGATTCTCATCCACTGTAATCCCCAGGTCCTTTTCTGCAGAACTGCTACTTAGCCGGTCAGTCCCCAGCCTGTAATAATGCTTGAGGGTCTTCCATCCCAATTGCAGGACCCTGCACTTGTCCTTGTTGAACCTCATCAGATTTCTTTTGGCCCAATCCTCTAATCTGTCTAGGTCACTCTGGACCCTGTCCCTACCCTCCAGCATATCTACCTCTCCCCCTAGCTTAGTGTCATCCGCAAACTTGTTGAGAGTGCAATTCATCCCCTCATGGAGGTCATTAATAAAGATGTTGAAAAAAACCGCCCTAGAACCAATCCTTGGGGCACTTCGCTAGAAACCAATCGCTGACCTAACATTGAGCCATTAATCACTCACTACCCGTTGGCCTGAAAGTCTAGCCAGCTTTCTATCTATCTTGCACTCCAGTTATCCAATCCATACTTCCTTAACTTGCTGGCAAGAATATTGTGGGAGACCATATCAAAAGCTTTGCTAAAGTCCAGGTATATCACATCCACTGACTTTCCTATATCTACAGAGCCAGTTACCTTATCATAGAAGCTAATCAGATTGGTCAGGCATGATTTGCCCTTGGTGAATCCATGTTGGCTATTCCTGATCACTTTCCCCTTGCCAAAGACTATATGATATTTCTTCACTAACATCTCAAATTTACCTCTCTGCAAGGACCAGTTTATGGCCTGGGCGCCACCTACATCCTTAAAACAAGGGCTTAATTGAGACTTAAACAGAGGATAATACTTGTGTTGTCTACACAGAATTTTGGACATGGGTGAATTTCATTCATAGGCATGATGGACTTCCAGGAACATAGTTCAAAAAGTGGCATTAAGATGCAGACCGCTGCTCAGCTAGTAAAAATAGACAATAGAAAATGAGATGAGAGATGACATTTTTGCCCATGAGGTCTTCTGGGCTACTTAAAAAATAGAACAAGGTTAATACTAACCTGATTTCCCCTCCACCCCACTCAAACCCCAAGCTCAGGCTGTGTCCAGACTCAGGGGTTTTTTCGAAAAAAGTAGCCTTTTTTCGAAAAAACTTCACCTGCATCTAGACTGCAGCCGCGTTCTTTCGAAATTAAATCGAAAGAATGCGGCTTTTCTTTCGACGGCGGTAAACCTCATTGCACGAGGAAGAACGCCTTCTTTCGAAAGTTCCTCTTTCGAAAGAAGGCGTTCTTGAATGTAAATAGGGCTTCTTCGAAAGAGAGCATCCAGACTCACTGGGTGCTTTCTTTCGAAAAAGCAAGCCGCTTTTTCGAAAGTTCCGCGTGCAGACTAGACCTTTCGAAAGAGGCTTGCAGTCTAGACATAGCCTCAGAGAAGATCATGTGGCTAAAATGGCACCTCATTGTCTATTTCTAGCTTCTTTTTCCTTTAACAGCCTACCTTGTAACACTTTACCAGTTTTCTTTTTGCATTCATATTTCCCCAACCCTCAGAAAAAGAGATCTAAATGTTACAGGAGAAAAACAAAATGAAATTAGGCTTGCATGTTCATATATTCAATGGTTATGAAATTGAGGTAATACTAATTATATAGATATACAGAAGTTAAAGTAGACATTCTGGGAGCCAAGGGAAATTAATTGTGCTTCAGAAGGAAGGATGAAAAGGAAGGAAAAGCATTCCTAAAAAGGGGAAAGCTGGTGAAGACACTGTAAAGGTTAACGATTATGGGCTCAAACCTTCAATGTGCAGGGGATTCTGAACCCAAACCAACAAAGCACTTAAGCACATGCTTAATTTTCAGTATGTGACTGGTCTCATTCTATTGACTTCAGTGAGACAACACACACACACATACTTTTAAGCGTGGGATTAAGTGTTTGACAGGGCTGCTACCATAGGGCATGTCTACACAGAAGGGCAAAAGTCAAATTAAGCTATGCACTTCAGCTACATCAGTTGCTTAGCTGAAGTCAAAATAGCTTTAATTTGGCTTTTGGTGCTGTCTATACAGCAGGAAGTCAAAGAAAGAACACTCTTCTTTCGACTTCCCTTACTCCTCATGAAATGAGGGTTACAGCAGCCAGAGTAAGAAGTCCTTCAGCTCACCATTATTTCAAAATAATGGCTTGTTGTGTAGACACACTCTTTGTTACTTCAGAATAATGTCAGTTATTCCAAAATAACACTACTGTGTAGAAATACCCATAATGGGCAGCACCCTACTGAGGTGAATCCTATATTACCTGAGTATAGAAGGGTCTTTGGAATTGGGTAGTGCCCATTTAAGAGTGTGTTTGGTTACATTACTGTAATAATTCCTATATGTACCAAATGGTGTACAGGTGAACATTTGGTAGACATAGGAATTATTACAGTAGATAGAGAGATATCAGAGGGGGAGCCGTGTTAGTCTGAATCTTCACAAATGACAAGAAGTCCTGTGGCACCTTATAGACTAACAGATTTATTGGAGCATAAGCTTTTGTGGGCAAAGACCCACTTTGTCAGATGCATGTGATGTAGAGATTAGTGTCTGGTTTTTGTATAACTGTCTGTATATAAACAGTTTCTTCCTTAAAAGGTATATCTTTTATTAATGCATTTTTTTGCCTAGAAAAGCACAGAGGAGTCACGGGGTTCCATAGATAAAATAGAGAGGTATCTGACATCTGCAATTCTAGAATCAACAGGTTTTATTGAAAACCAATGTATTTGATTTGAATAGGCACCAGGATCTATAGTCAAAAGGAATTCCTAATGCGTGTTACTGTATGCAATCTTAGTTTTATACTCTATTATGAGAAGCTACTGAGACTATATTGCATAATGCCTATAGCATAGTTCATTGTTTCATCAGAGTATTCTGTTTTTGAAAAGATAATGTACATGCAAGTTTGACATCATTGTGAATATTTTAAAAAATGCTTTCAGTACTGACAATCTTCCCATGTACCTCATCATTGCAGGCAGACTGGGTTATGAAAATTATATCATGGATTTATCCTAATAAAGAGTTTTAGCAACAATCAATCCAGCTCATCGTGTGCATTACACTAAATCATTAGAAGACCTACATTTTGAAAAGTGGATTCAATCTTCTAGTTCCAGGGTGCTGAGAAACATAAAAACAGATTTTTAATGTCCAAATGGCCCTTTAGATGCAGTGTGGTGGAAGGGCTGTTCAGAGGTGGTTATGTCTCCCTAAGCCAGAGCCTCTTGGTCCTGGTGCAATGTAGAGCTGCAGGGGAACTGCTAAGACACCTGTATCTTGGTAATGTCCCTAAGGAATCACATAGCAATGGAAGTCCAGGCATTAAAGATCTTTGGTCTACTGTGCTCCATTAATCCCCCCAGCATGCCCCTATCATGCTGCTTCCCCTTCCTATACCAGCATCATCTGCTGCTGAGGTAAATGGTTGCTACAACAGCAGCAGATTTCTCTGCACAAGGGAAATTCTCCACTGACTTTCTCCACTTGTCTTAAGTCCATTTTTTACATGACCATGAGGTGTCAAGTGTACTGAAGGAGACATGAGAATCCAAGACATAATTATCTGTAGCAGTGATACATTTGCATTTGAATAGCATTAGGAGCTATCAAAATGCCTCCACACAATTTATCTTTAAAAGCGTGACAGTAATTTTAGCTTCAGAAAAAAGTTGACATTGATTATAAAAAAACAGGGAGATAAGATGTTGAATGTGTATGTGTAAGAAGAGAGGAGACAGATGTGGCAAGAGGGAATAATGTTGGGTATAACAGAAATGTAATTGCTAGGTTATCAGCTTAGTACAGTAGCATCTTGTGTAGGTAGGAAAATGAAATCTACTGAAAATTAGAACCAATATGATCACTTCTCTCCTTGACTTTCCATCCTGTGTCTTAATGTAATTTGATCTTTTATAGCTATGCAATGGAGGATCTGTGACTGATCTGGTGAAAGGATTCTTGAAGAGAGGTGAAAGGATGGATGAACTTGTAATTGCTTATATTTTACATGAAGCTCTTATGGTAAGATAAAAACAGTCCAGTTGATAGTCTGAGAGAGTTTATTCTAAGAATATGTCTATTCTGCCCCAAAGTTTGGATTCTGAAGGAGTGCAAATAGCAGAGTGTATCAAATTACAACTGTGCTGTAATTCCACCATATGAAAGCTACGGGTGCAAACTTAAACATCTTTCATTCACTTGACTGTAAATACTGTCTGAAAAGGGCTATGTTAACACGAGCTCTAAACCTCTGAGTTCATACCCTCCACATCCATGTGGTGGTGGCGGTGGTGAATTACAGTACTGCAATTTGATGGGCACTACTGTTCTTACCCCTGTCGTCCAAACTCTGTGGCAATGCAGACAAGCTCTCTGTTTGCTGGACTTTTTTTTTTTAAACCTGATGTTTCTTCCTATGTGCTTAATGAAATAAAGTTAAGGTTTAGTTGTAAACTTGTTTATGAATGCTGCCAACTAAAGTAGCACTTAAGTTCATCAGGATGGGAATGTCTACACAGCAAAGTTATTTTGAAATAACTTCACTAGCATCAACACAATCCAACCGCTATTTCGAAATTAATTCGAAATAGTGGAGGGCTTATTTTGAAGTTAGTAAACCTCATTCCACGAGGAATAACACCAATTTTGAAATTGCTATTTTGAAATAAGTGCTATATAGACACTTATTTCGAAATAGGGGGCCTTCAGCCCTTCCCAGGGTGCCCTGGTGGCCACTCTGGCCACAACCAGGAAAACCCCTCTCCTCCCCACCCTCCCTGGAGACCTTAAAGGGGTAGAGTCTGTTTGGCCACAGTGCCTGTGCCAGCTTCAGGCCTGCTGGCCCAGAGCCAGCAGTTGCTGCCCCTGACCCAGTTGCCTCAACATGAGCAAGGCAGCCAGTGCCAGCCAGCCCTCCACCACTCCCCAGGAGCAGTCTGCAAGCTCCCAGGAGCCTGCCAGGGGCCAGAAAATGTGGGCACCTTCCTGGTCCTGTGCGATGATTATGGACCTGATTGAGGTTTGGAGGGGATCCTCCAACGTCCATGATTTCCACTTTAGACGGAGGAACGCGGCCGTCTACAGATGGATGGCTGCCAGCCTGGCCACCAAAGGCCACATGTGAAGCCAGGAGCAGGTGCGTATGAAAATAAAGGAGCTGCGGCAGGCCTATGCCAAGGCCAAAGGGGGCAGCTCCCAACCAGGGGCAGACCCAGACTCCTACCCCTATTTTGATGCCCTGGACCGCATCCTGGGGGGCCGAACAGTCCATGCCCCCCAGCTGGTCATCAACCCTGGGGCAGAGGGTCCTGGCCATGAGACCGAGGAGGAGGAGAAGGATGGCCAGGAGCCGCAGGAGCCTGGAGGGAGGATGCCGTGCACCCAGGACACCCAAACTATCCCAGCAAGTCTGTCGCCGATGTCATCTGAAGCCGGGTAGGCAACGACATGTGAGTGCCATCACTGCCCCTTATGCGGGGGAGGAGGGGAGGAGAGAAAGACCATGGATCACGCAGCAACCTGTGCATGTGCCATGGCTCCCTGGCTGCCACACAGGGGCCTTGGCCTTTTACCCATACGCATGTATGTATGAAGGCACATGACGTGCTCCTGACCCCAGGGTGGGACAGTGCATGATGCCCTCCCTCCACAACCCCCCTCTACACAGAGGCAGGGGACATCTTCCCCCCACCCCCCTCGCACTATATACAGCACGGGGGCATGGGTGCAGTCCTTGGCCAGCTCACACTCCCGAGGATAGCAGGACATGCTGAACATGCACATTGGTTCTGAAGGTGCGGAGACCTGCCATCCTTGCCTTGCAGAAGGAGGCTGGGCTTCACCCACTGTGTCTCCAGGGATAACTGACCACTTCTCTTGTTTCTCCACAGACGCAGCAGTTGTGAGTGCAGGGCACACCACCCCACCCAGGACATCCTCCCACACCCGGGCCAGCAGGATGACCCATAACCAGGAGGAATAGCAGCACCTGAGGATCCTGCGAGGCCAGCACTGCACCCTGGACTACTAGGTGCATGAAGACCTGCAGCTGCAGTGGGAGAGCTTGCAGGAGCTGCCTGACTAGGGCCGTGCCATCTCTGACCACCAGTAGACCTTGGTGCAGATATTGCTGCCTCCTCTTCTCCAGCCCCTGCTGCCGCCCCAGCTACCACTCCTCCTCCCACTCTTGCTCCCACTCCTGCTCCTTCCTCCCCCCCCACCCTCCATACCCACTCCCTCCGGGGATGCCGAGGCCCCCGCACCCGCAGTGCTGGGAGACAGGTGGGCCAGCAAGACCCCCAACCCTGAGCTTCTCCTCCCTCTTCCTCCCCTTGCCTCCCCCTTCCAGCTCCCTCCTCCCAGCTTTTCCCCTCCCCTCTCCCACCCTCTCGCCTTCCCTCTCCCGCCCTCATTCCCCCCCACCCCAGTTTTGTTCAATAAAGATAGTTTGTTTTTGTCAACGCATGTGTCTTTATTTACATGAGGAAGTGGGATTAGGGAGGGGTAGGTGAAAGGATGTGAGGGTGAAATGAGTCACAAGCCCCCAGCGTGGCACACCAGGGAGACATTCGTCCTCCTCTGGGTAGAAGCTCTCTCGCAGGGTCTCCCGGATACGGACAGCTCCCCAATGGGCCTCCCGGCTGGCAGCCATGCGGGGCTGCATGTACAGGCTAACCAAGTGGTCAGCCTCTGCCATCCAGCCTGGCAGGAAAGCCTCCCCCTTTCTCTCGCACAAATTATGCAGCACACAACACGCTGTTACCACGTGCAGAACATTCTGCTCTGAGAGGTCCAGGCGGGTGAGGCAGTATCTAAAACGGGCCTTCAACCAGCCGAACGCCCCCTCCACCAAGATGCTGACCCTGCTGAGCTTGGCATTAAAAGCCTGTTGGGAGGGGTTGAGGTGTCTCGTGCAGGGCTTCATCAGCCAGGGTTGTAGGGGATAGGCCGCATCCCCCACCAGGCACACAGGCATGTCCATGTCCCCGACCCTGATGTGGCAGTCAGGGAAGAAAGTCCCAGCGTGTGGCCTTTGGCACATGGAGGAGTTGTGGTAAACCCACGTGTCGTGTGCTTTGCCGGACCAGCCCATGTTAATGTCCACGAAGTGGCCCCGGTGGTCAGACACAGCCTGCAGAATGTTGGAGAAGTATCACTTCTAGTTTATGTACACTACATGGAGGCCTGGTGTTCTGGGGCACGTATGGGGATGTGTGTCCCGTTGATTGTCCCCCTGCAGTTGGGGAAGCCCCTCGATCACCGTGTCTGCATCAGTTAGGTGGATGACTGCGGAGCAGCACTCTGTTGATGGCCTTGACCACTTGCAGAGGGGGACACAAAATTGAGAGTCACTGAGGTGCCAGGGTGGCTGAGAGTGCTCCTTCCCCACCACTGCCCTGCGTCCCCACTCCCCAGGAGCAACCCCCCCCCCCATAATCCTGGCCACCACGGGCAGTCCGTAGTGTGGGTGGGACAGAACAAACCCTCCCAGGGAGGGGGACTTGCACCACCACCTCCCTGCCTTTTCCCTAAAGCAGTCCATCCCTTCCTTGCACCCCCTCCTCTTGGCACAGTAGCCAGAGAGTGCCATACCTGTACAAGCACTGCTCTGACGGTGGATCTCCCCACGCCAAACTGGTTCCCGATGGATTGGTAGCTATCCGACGTGGAGAGCTTCCAGAGGACAATGGCCACACGCTTCTGGAGGGGAATGTCGGTCCTCGTGTGTGTCCCGTCACTGCAGAGCAGAGGCGAGCCACTCACAGAGCTCCATGAACTTCTTTATCCTAAAGTTCTGGGTCCATTGTTGTCCTCCCCAGTGCTCCAGGTTGATGTGGTCCCACCAGTTGCTGCTGACATCCAGATGCCAGATGTGGTGGGAAACGCTGGTGTCCAAGAGCTACAGCTGCTCCTCCACTTATCCCAGGAGGGTCCGGATGACGGCGTGGGGGTTGGGCTGCAGCAGATGCTGCAGAAAGTGCAGCCAGGCTTGTAGCAACACATCTAAAAGAAGCACCAGACTGCCCAGGGGCAGTTCCAGCTCCATGATGCAGCATGCTGTGGTGTCCTGGGTGAGGGCAACCAGAGCACACAGAGAAAAAAATGCTTTGCTGTCCCTCAGTGCGTTAGGCAAGCAAGCAGGGAAACTTGAGAACCAGCTGTCCAGGGGAGTCCCTTTAAGCACAGGCCTCAGATAGCCGCCACACAAAGTAACTCCTGACCTGATGCCCTGCTGGAACCGGTTTCAGCTGGCCTTAAATGCAATTCAGCGTCCAATCAGTGAGGACGCGCTATTTCGAAATAGCAAAACACTATTTTGAAATGCATTTTGTATGTAGATGTGTTATTTTGAAATATCTTATTTCAAAATAACTATTTCGAAATAAGATATTTCAGAATAACGCTGTAAGTGTAGATGTGCACTTAGAAAAGAATTAGTATTTATTTCAGGCATTACTTCTCCTTAGTTTCATTTAATAAATACAGCTTTGTGTCAAAATTGTTTTTCTTTTGGAGACAAAACTGCAATGAATAACAGGTCAGGGATTTTTTTTAATGAAGCATTTTTTCCACTAGAAAATGCTAATTTGTTGAAAATTAATCTCTTTATGGGACGGGTTGGCTTTTACACATTTTTCAACTTAAGAAAAATGCTTGGGAAAATATTTTGAAATTTGTCAAAACATTTTGTTTCAACATTTTCTAGATGAAGAAATTCAGATTTCCAATTTGAAAGGGCTTTTTTGGAAATCTAACTTTCATATTAGAGTAATATGAAAAAATGAAATAGTTGAAATTTATACAAAGTGTTTCAAAATCATCAAAACAAAATGTTTTCCTCAGCTCAGATTTTTCAGTTTGCCAAAATTTTCCAAATTGACTTTTTTCCCAGTTTGGGACTGAGAGAGAATTTTTTTTTTTTGGATATCTCAAAAAGGTTCCTGGGATGAGAGAGCCATTTCTGACCTGATTCTAGGACAACATATTAAAAATTCTGTTCTGTGTGTCACATTTTGAGAAATTTTGTAACATAATAATTTACAGCAAATTGAAATCTCTCAAAAGAAAAATCACTGTGGCTAATCTAGATAAAATATCTTTCTTTATCCTTGCTATTTAATTAGTTTGTATTTCTGCACTGGAACTATTATCAGTGTTAATAATTTGTCTTTCTGTTTTAATGGTACAATATATAACTAAGATTGATAATGCTTCTGTACTTCTGTCATCATACAACTTGTTTACCAGAAAAGGAAGTCACTAAGAAGTCCATTTATCCCACGTAATTGGTTGATAGTTGCCTTGGTGTTCTTTGAATAAGAATAGCATTTCGGGGGGGAGGGAGGAGCGGGGTATACCAAAAATGCAAAAGAGGTAGAAATCAAAATAAACTGACTTTGTAAGTGCCCATCTGCTAAAAAATGAAATGATGGTTCATTCTTGAACTTGGCAGCTGATCTCATTTTGAAAATAAATTTAGACAGACTGAAAATTGAAATGATTCTGTGTATTAATGTTGCTGATATTTTTGTGCGCTGCTTTTTCTATCTGCAAATTATATATTCATAAACTGGAATGTCAATGGATTTATAACTTATTTTTCAGGGGCTTCAGCATCTTCATGAAAACAAAACCATCCACCGTGATGTAAAGGGAAATAATATCCTATTGACCACTGAAGGAGGAGTTAAGCTTGTGGATTTTGGTATATTACATGTTTTTTTACAAAGTTGTAACGTTAACACATAGAGCGGAGGGGAAATTATAAAAGTTAACAGTTAAGAACATCAGACTTGCGTTAATGTTTTGATTGTAGATTTGTTAGGATTTTAGATAAACTATTTTTTTAAATCAGCTTTAAGTGGTTGAAATTGGATAATATAAAGGAAAACAAATTATTAATGGGTACAGACTCTCCCTAACTATATTGCTCATGAACCCTAGGTGCCTTGGGGCAGGGTGGGGCAAAACCAGTTAGTATGATTTATATTGTACTTGATACATGGGGTCCAGATTGACCTCATGCTAGTTCTAAGAAGTGAGGGCTGGGACATGTAACTTTATTGCTCTATGTCATAGGGACATAAAACTAAAGAGTAATGTGAAGAATAAGGGTAAGTCCAAGAGAATGCAGCCAACGAGATTAGCCATTGATTTCAGTGGGAGCTGAATGATGTTCTCCCATTCTTAACAGGAAGCTAACCTTTCATTTGAATAGAGTACAGAATTAGGTGTATGGTAATCAGAGGTGAAAGCAAGATGTAGCGCCTTGATGTGGCGCTCCAGCAAGAAGCTGACTGGCTGGGCTTTCAGCTGCAGTGGGAGGAGCAGGGTACAACCAGCCTGGCTCCCAGCTTCCTGCAGACTGTCATACTCAGCAGCAGGCAGCCAGACAGGTTAGAGGGGCTGGCTGGGGGCATCACCCCTCTGCCCCTGCCACCATTTCAGGGTGGGGTGTGTGTAGCTGCATATACCAGCCTACTGCTGCTTTTCCCACTTCCAGTGACTAGAAAGTGAGAGGAAAGTGTAGGAGTTGATTGCCACAGCTAGTTGGCCAGGCAGCTGCCTCTCTTTGTTCCAGCCCAGCTGGAGCATGGTGCAACCACGTCAGGCTGAACACCACAGCTAGCTAGGCTGGAGCAAAGAGAGGCAACTGCCCATCCAGTTGGCCATGGGTTCAGTCCCCCCCCTCCCCCCAAGGCTGAATAGAGCCTGCTGCATTTCTCCTCTGCCCTTTCCTTAAGCAGCCAGGAGTTAGATCCAATCCACACTGAAGCACCTGTATGGGCACACATCTTGAAGAACCTCTGTTACTTCAAAGGATGAGAAAATATCTAGCTCCAACCCTGGCTCCCTCGTCCTCCCTTCCCCTCCCCCCCTACCCTCTACCTGAACTCCTCATACACCCCAGCCCTGACTCCTGTACCCCGTATATCCCCAGCCCCCTGCCCTAACTCCTGCACCTCACACACACCTCAATCCTCTGCCCTGAGCCCCAATACTCCACCCCACACTTACATTTCTTATAGGTACTGTTATGTCACAGCCTCCTCCTAACCCTAACTCTCCTCTCCCCTCCCCGGGGGGGGGGGGGGGCAGGTTGTGATAGGATAGTAGCTGTAATAAATTTAAGTTACTTTCATTCCTGATGGTAGTTAATCAACATCCCACTTCTATTGAATGAAACTTATCTGTGTGGACAATAAAGGAGTTCTGTATGTGTGTATATAAATACAGGCAGTCCTTGACTTTACAACGTTCAACTTATGATGAAAAACACGACATATCTGAATTGACACCCTGAATTGACACTTACGACATATCTGAATTGAGACCCAATTTAAGACATTGGTTTCAACTCTACAATGCTTTTTCCTGTAATGGAGCAGATTGCAGTTCTGAGTTATAACATCTTGACTTGCAACACGATTTTTGGGAACCAGTTAGGTTGTAAGTCTGAGGAGTGCATGTAATCTCCATTTTCCTGTGTGATATTATCCAATCTGGCTGCACAAAATTAGAGCAAGGAACATTACCACCACTTATCAGGTCTGTTTCGGAGCCTGTCACAATAGCAGTCCTTGTGCTCTAGCAAACATAGGGACTGCACCCTCTTGCACAGGGCATGGAGAAGTCAGGTAAAACTGGATCCAGGACTCTGTTGACTTCCTGTATCAGCCTATGGAGTGAGGCAGCCCATATGGGCCAAGAGGGAAGGGTGGAGAAGAGAGAAAGAAGCAAATGACTTTCCTGAAAGATGATGCAAACACTGCAGTCCACCCCCCTGTGCACCAGGTTGCTGAGGGAGAGATTTGTTCACACTCTCTCCATAAGCTTCCCATGGGGATCTTTGTCTGGTTATATGAGCAGACAGTTAAAACCAGTGATTGAGCCTATGAAAGACAGTATGGAACATAATTTCAGAGAAGAGCATATTATCATTCTGAATTACCTATTTGATTATATAATAGCCTAAGTTACTCTTTCTTCAAGTTGGAACATGGTTGGATTTTTTTAATAGCTGTTAGTAGGTGTCACAAACAATAACTGCTAAACATAACAAGTTAATTGGCCTTTAATAGCAGAAGTGGCTTTTCTTTCCTTTGTGCCTTTTATACTCCTGAAATATGTAGTACATAATGCTGTACTGTCAACTTAAATTTGTTCCCTTTTGAATATTAGTGCTGCTTTTTGAGAAGCATCACTTATTCTGGTGTATAATATACCAAATTGCATATGTATATCATATCATGGATACTTACTTATCTGGCACCAATTACCTTAGCATCTGAGCACCTCACAATCTATAATGTATTTACCCTAGCAACACCCTGGTCAGGTAGGGACATATTATTATTCTAGTTTTACAGGTGCGACACTCAAGCACAGACCCTCAGAGGAGTGAAGGTCTGAAACAACCTTCCAGGGGAAGCCCTCAAGGCAAAAAAATTAACAGGCTTCAAGACTGAGCCTGACAAATGTTATGGAGGGGGAAGGTCTGATGGGCCACATGCCATCATAGGCAGTCCCATCGCCAATTGCCAGTAGCAAAAATCCCTAATGGCGGGAGATGAGACACTAGATGGGGAGGGCTCTGAGAATTCTTTCCCAGGTATCTGGTTGGCAAGTCTTGGCCACATGGTCAGAGACAAACTGATCTCCATGTTTGGAGTCACGAAAGACTTTTTCCTCCAGATCAGAATGGCAGAGGCCCTGGAGAAGGTTCACTTTCTTCTGCAGCATAGGGCACAGGTCATTTGCAGGTTTAAACTAGAGTAAATGGTGGACTCTCCGTAACTTGAAGTCTTTAAGTAAAAATTTGAGGACTTCATTAAGTTATCCAGAGGTAATGGTTCAATTACAGGAAAGAGTGGGTTGGTTCTGTGATCTATAGTATGCCAAAGGCCAGACTAAATGATCATGATGGCTCCTTCTGACTTTGAGAAACTCATGTAGTCTGTCTAACACTCAAAAGTTGTACAGGAAGAGTAAAAGATTGAGCCTGGCTCTTCTGAGATCCTGGCTAGCACCTAGTCACTGGCCTAGCCTTCTTCTTTTTGCATGGCTATGAATAGATATATCTTGTGAGACAAGTATGTTCTCTAGCGATTTATATTATGGATATCCCCCCAGTCAAACCATTAGACCATGTGAACTTTTCTAAAAGTTGTTAAATATGTTGCTTTTGTTCTTCATTTTACTTATTACATATAACAAGGCAAATTAATATTTACATAATCTCAGAATAGCATCGCAGTGATGAGATGCCAAACTCTCATTGAAATCTGTCAGTTAGAGCAAGCACCTGTCTTTATCTTCACCTTTTTAAAAAAACTGGTTCTTTATTATCATCTGTCTGGAATAACTGACAAGACATTGTTACACCTCCATTTGCTATAAAAATCCACACATTCATGCACCTCGTATAATTTTACTTACAGCCTGATTTTATCATAATTTTGAATATACTGAGTTGTCATAATTAGCTATAAGAATATAGGAAGAGATATTAAAACTCGTGCTTCTGTTGTAGCTATTAGAAACTAGGACACGATCTGTTATAGAAGGCAAGATATCCCACATCTCCCTACTCTGTAGTTCTTGCACCTTCCTCTGAAGTAGCTGATATTGGATTAGATACACGTCAGATCTGATATACTACCGTGCAGTTGCTGCGTCCCTACACCCCTCAACTCTCTCAGCCCAAGTATAAAAAATGTCTAATCACCATAGTACCTAGATATGACACAAGGGGACACAATCTCATAGTGAAAATTGTCCACAGCAGAGGTTTAGAGAAAGTGGGTTCCAAGTGGAAGACTCGGAGAGAAGGCGGTACAGTCCAACTATTGTACTCCATAGAAAATACATGGATGGAAACATGTAAAGCTCTCTTCTGAGTCTAATATATTTATTGCAAGAAAGGCTTACTGCAGAACAGTGGGACATGAGTAGTGACTGAGTTATGACCTTTGCATTCCTGAAATAGCTTTGCATTGCAATGTAAATAGCACATGTTGACTGTGAAGATAAAACATTTATCTTAATTTTGTACATACCTTTTTTTTCAAATGCAACGTTTCTGATTTTTTTACAGCAATTCCAAAGTAGTAACTTTATAGTTAAAAGTTTTGTTAGACTGTCATGTGGACTTGAATTCAGAATTAAAGTGTTTGATTTTGAATATAGGAAGCAGACAGCTACATGATGGATTCACAATTGCATGACTAAACCAGAGACTTATCCTAACTGACTCATCAGTGAGAAATTGAGGGCAGATACTTGACATTGGCACTACTGTGATTAATACTTGAATCTTTCTTCCTAGTAGAATTAGAAGTTGCAGATATCCTTAGCTCAACTCTACTTCAATTTTTAAAATATCATTTAAAATAAGAATAATTTTGTTCTTCAAATGACTGAAGCAATCAAAAGTAAAGAGCCGTGCAAATCTAAACTTTGGCATTACATAATAGTCTTTTATTACTTTGAACATTAATTGTCTTGAAATCTACCTCTAATCTGGTAAAAATGTTTCAACCTTCTATAAAGGGTTGTGTGAAAATATCTTTCTTTGGTAAGTATTATCAGATTTAATCCCTTTTTATCTTAGATGAGACTGTAGATAATTTAAGTAGTACTAAATTAATGTATACATTGACTGGACTGGCATTTTTCCTTGTAGAAAGAGTGCATAGTGCTTGTTCATGTGCATTCCAATCAGGTGCGTGTGTGTGCAGGTGCTCGGAAGCCAGAAGATTTTTGCCTAACAGCAATTGGGTCAGCTTAGTCACCTCCCTTTTCCGGAGGATTTCTTATTCCTACTTATTTTCCGGAGAATCGCGTCTAGACTGGCGCTTTTCTCCAGCTTATCCCCAAGCCAGAAAAAAGCAGCAGCCATGTAAATGCAAATGCCACGGGGGATATTTAAATCCCCCGTGGATTTGCAATTGCGACTCGTCTCATTAGCATCCCTTTTCTGGAAAGGGATGCCAATGTAGACGTAGCCAAGGATTATAAGCAGAGACTTAGGATCCTGTTCATGGAGGCTGCACTTTACCCTCAGTCCAATCCTGGGCTGGTGGACCTGGCGTACAGCTCCTCTCATCAGCATGGAGCACTCTAACACTGTGTGACATGGTGCTGAGCAGGGCTCTGCACCAGCTTCAGAAATCTACCTCCCCGTAGCCTCAGAATACACAAAGGAGTGACAGGCTAGTCCTCTAGCCTGCGCAAGGAGCAAGCTGCTCCAAACAGCCATCAGCCAATGCAGCAGGATCAGACCAAATCAGCACCTCTGGGTATGTCAACTCCTGACCCACAAAGGGTCCAGTAAAGTGTGAACCAGCACCACACCCCAGACTGACATGGCTGGGACATTCAACTCCCCTTATCCTAGAGACTTTTGAGGAATCCCAGGAGTTGATCCAAATGACAGAAGGGAAGAGGCACCCCCGGTGCTGGCTAGGCCACTAGTAACATCCTGAAGTAAACCCTTCCCTCTTCTACACCACTCACCATCTCCAGTGTGAGTATCACTAGAACAGACCAACCTCGAAGCAACATCTTAGATTCCTGAGGTCTCATCATTCGGCTTTTTTAGCAATGCACGGCCCTGGTCCTCTGCTTCAGAGACTGAACCAGACATGGACTCCTACTGGTCTCGGAGGTCAAGTAGCCAAAGATCGAGATCTTGGCACCATCACCAGCCTTCTTCAGCATAGTGCCCTCTCCCCATGGAATCCACTACAATGGCCCTTTTGGATGCCTTGGGCATACCATTAGGTCCAACACCTAGCTCAAGGTACCAGACACAGAGAGGATTCAATCACTTCAGCTCTGGAGACTTCTCTGACCACCCATATACCAGGGATAGTGGTCTCCATGTTGGTGCCTTCTATACTTATGGCACTGGGGCATCTTGTGCATGTGTGCCTCAGCCCTTCATGCCTTGGTACTGACCGTGGCACTGACAGTCTCAGACTCAATGTTGACACCCATGCCAGCACCTTGTGATTCATCAGCACTGGTATTCTTGGCACCAACCTCCATCATGTCTCCAATTTCAGCCTCAGCACAACTTTCAGCAAAGGCTGTAGCCCTGGCATTGACCTTTCATTGCGGCACAGTAGGTGCCAACAGCACGCCCTAGTCAGGTGCAATGAGTCCCCTGGGCCCCCCATTTTATCCTCATCACCTTCCCTGGATAAGGCAGTACAAGGCTCCTCAGCAGCTCCAGCCCTTGAGACAATAAGGCACTGCAGCTGCTACTGTGCAGAGTAACCTGAAACCTGTATATCCAGGCTGAGGAAGGGTCTGAGGGTGCAGATCCCTTAGTGGACATTCTCACCTCCTCAGGACCATCTGGCATTGCTCTACCAATAATCAAGAAAATCACTGACAATACTAGAAGCTTCAGGTGGTAGCCAAATTAGTCTGTACAGGATAAACTTAAAAACCAACAAAAGGTCTGGTAGCACTTTATAGACTAACAAAACATGTAGATGGTATCATGAGCTTTCGTGAGCATAGTCTACTTCTTCAGTCATCTGAAGAAGTGGGTTGTGCCCATGAAAGCTCATGATACCATCTACATGTTTTGTTAGTCTATAAAGTGCTACAGACCTTTTGTTGGTTTTTTTAAGTTTGACAATACTAGGTCACTCTGGCAAACTCATGCCTCGTTGTCACCCACAGCGAAGAAGAATGAATGCCACTATTTTGTTCCATCCAAAGGGTATGAACATCTTTACACCCACCCTCCCTCAGATTCCCTTGTCACAGATGCTGCAAACCAGAGAGAATGCCAAGTGTTCCAAGGTCCTTCTCTCAAAAAACAGAGAGGCCAAAAAGGTGGATCTGTTCAGAAGAGGGGTTTATTCCACAGGAAGCTTACAACTCACAATTTCAAATCAACAGGCTCTCATCAGCCGGTATGCTCCCAACACCTGTATCAAAATGTATGGGACTGATTCCACCAGACTCCAGGCAGGAGTTTACTTCCTTAGTGGAGGAAGGGAAACTTGTGGCAAGAGCCTCGCTACAAGCAGCCATGGATGGGGCTGATGCGGCAGCTCACACACTAGCCATATAGGTGTTGCCATGAGATGAAGCTCCTGGATACAAGACTTCAGCTTGCCTCACAAGGTCCAACAGTCTCTGCAAGACTTGCCCTTTAAGGGGGTCTACCAATTTTTTAAAAAAAATAGACAGGAGACTTCATAGCTGGAAGAACTCCAGGATCATTTTGAAGTCCCTGGGCATACACTCCTCCCTTCCCTCCACCTCTCCCCCCTCCCACCCCCCCCCCCCCGGCCTCATAGTGCAAACACTTTAGACTGCAGCCCACAGCTGAAGCATACCAGCCCTCTAACCGCCAGGACTCCTCCTGTGGGAGATTCTGTAGTGGCAGAAAAAGACAATGTCCATCCTCTGGCTAAGGTTCTGGCCACCTAAACCTTCCTCTGCACTCGACAAGCTTTTTGAAGGTGCGCTCGAGGATGGCGTAGCAGTTCTTCCTCTGGATCTGAACCAGCTTGATTTTGCCTCCCAACTATCCGCTTTCCACCTTGCCTGGTTCCGTTTTACTTTGGACTGTTGGGTGCTCATCATGGCAAAAAGGGATGTAAAATCCTGTGTAATTAATTAACTGGTTAAATGTTATGTTTAACTGGTTAGTCAATTAAGCAGAGCGAGTGGGGGGGGCTCGTTGCAGACTGGCCCCTCTGCCCGCAGCATGCCCAGGCCAGGCCTGTCACACAGCAGGGCTGCTCTGGCTGGGATCCCCTGGGGATCCCCTGGGGATCCCCAGGGGCTGGAGCAGCTCCCTGTCCATGGCAGGCAGGGGGGTGCTCCAGCCCCCACCTTTTAACCATAACCAGTAAGCCTCACCCTTAATGGGTGAGACTTACCAGTTAACTGGTTAAACATTCACATAGGTAGAGAGGAGATACTCCATCCAATTTTCTTACTGCCCACCCTTCTGTCCCCTTCCCCATCCCTATTCAGGGACCCTTCTCATGAGTAGCTCCTTATATGGGAGATGAAAACATTCCTATCTCTGGGGCAGTGGAGGAGACTCCTCCAGAGCAGTGGGGCAAGGGGTTTTACTCTGAGTATTTCCTAACACTGAGGGTATGTCTACACTACCCCCCTAGTTCGAACTAGGGGGGGTAATGTAATCATACGGAGTTGCAAATGAAGCCCGAGATTCACTGTGGAACGAGGTGTACAGCTAGTTCGGATTAGGAAGCCTAATCCGAACTAGCTAGTCCGTGCCGCGTGTAGCCGCGCGGCACGGGGTCTGAACTAGCCGGCATTTAAAAATGGCGCCAACCGGCTTTATGCAAATGAAGCCCGGGAAATTCAAATCCCGGGCTTCATTTGCAACTCCGTATGACTACATTACCCCCCCTAGTTCGAACTAGGGGGGTAGTGTAGACATACCCTGAAGGCCCAGGGCAGTCTTAGGCCCATTCTCAACTTGCAAAAACTCAACATGTTCATGAACCTCAATCTGTGAAATTTATTATCAGGGAATGTTGTGAAGATGAAAATTATAACTAGATTCAAAAATAATTAGCTTTTTGTATACATCCATCAGAGGCTATTGGTCAAGATGGCCAGGGACTCAACCATGTACTTTTGGGGTCCTTAACACTCTGACAGCCAGAAGCTGGAACTGCATGATAGAAAGGGGCGGTGGGTATACTAGGTGGGGGTAGGCATTCCCTTCCCAAACCACCAGCCTGGCCCCACCCAGACTCCATCTCTAGAACTCCTACTGTAGGCGTACTGGGGGCAGAGTGTTGCTGCCCCCAAGTGCCATCTTCCCCGTGCTCCGGGGCTGGGGAGGCTCAGTCAGACCACATGTCTCCCACCCTCCCTGTGCTCCAGGGCAGCAGAGGCTGGGGCCGGCCACCGCCCACCCTCCCTGTGCTCTGGGGCCAGGGAGATAGGTGCTGTATGCTGCCCTTCCATCGTGTGGTGTTGGGGGAGGGGTCCTGGGCAGAAGGGGTGAGGCTGGAGTCTTGCCTCCCCCAGCCCTACCTTTACCCGCTGTCCATGATGACAGGAGAGGGGTCATTTGATAATAACTCTATGCTGTTCATTCCCATCTGAATCATCTAGCACTGGCCTCTGTTGGAAGACAGGGATATGGGGTAATAGACCAATGATCTAACCCAGAGTGGTTATTCTTAATAAGGCCAATCCTAAAGAATCTTTTCAATCCTTGGATACATCTCAGTTTGCCTTGGTGAGGATTTCGGGTTCAGGACCAAAGCCCACTTCGGGAAAAGTCAATCTGATGATTGATGTGTTGTTTCTGATTTGCGTGTCTCATTGACACTGAAAATCTGATCAAAAATGACCTTCAGAAATTTTCCAAACTGTACAAGAAAATGTTTTATTCTCAAGCCATTTTATCCTTTGCATTCTCAAATTTTATTGTCCTACATTAGTTGTAAACTTGGTCTAAATCATTCTACAAAATGCAATCATTAATTAAAATAAATTCCTTTTAAAGTATTCAAAAATAAAAAGAATTATCCCCTTCCCTAAGCTTATTTTCAGCAGTGACTCATAGTAAGGCTTAGTATTTGTGTTAGTCATTCTTGCATGCATCCATAATAAAGTTGTCTGCTTCATTGATTCAGCTCAAGAGCAGGGTATAATTGTGTTGTCATTTCTCCATGCCAGATGACATGACATTCACGTGTTACTTTTAAATGACAATATAGAGGTTCTGATAGAAGCCAATAAAAGCAAAGAACTTCAAAGTTAAAGCTTCCTCAGTAAAGCACTTTTTAAATTGCTTTGAATATGAGACTCCATAGGAACATCTGAATTTTCCAAAAAAGAGAATCCTTTGTGTAAACCAGGATCAGTGTTAGTGTCCTAGTTGTTCACATTTGAGCAATCTTTTCCTATTGTTTCACATTTAGATGACATTGTGTATCATAAATCTACTAAATATTTGAGTTTGTCTGTCTCTCTGTGTGTTTATTCAAGAATTCCTCCTAAACGGTAAGAGCTAGGACCACCAAATTTGGTATTCAGCTTCCTCTCATCATAACTTGAAGAAACATAAGGCTTTGGTTGTGTCAAGAAAATGGGATGTGCCTAGAATGTGATTGCTTCTCCTAGAACCATGCAGAAAAGAGACAGAATGAGCAGGCAGGTGAAAGAGGCTGTCTGGGGACCCTGCCTCCTGTCCGAGATTGATGATGCAGGCACACCTGCTGGACTGCTGTCTCTGTGACACAGTGTGCAGGGGATTGAGGATCATTTGCTGCAGCAGAAGTGCCAGAGCCTACATGAAGGAGTCCTGCGGTTCGGGCTGACCACGTGGGCAGTCTGGATGAACTGTGCCATGAAGCACAGCACGAGGCCCGTGAGCCTGGCACTGCTTTGCAGCAGCTCCTGCTCCATGTTGAAAGTGCATCTGCAAGGGCAACCAGAGTGCACAGCATGAGTTTGGTGTCCTGCGAAGGGGTAGGCAATGGCAGAGTGGCACGTGAGGCCATAGAGAGCAGCCCCTTTAATCACGCCTCAGCTAGCCTCAGCAAGCAGCCACAGGAAGTGTCCTGCTTCCGGGAGCTTCAAATCCGATGTAGGCTCCAAAGCATCGTGGACGCGCTGTTTCCAAATAATTCTGCACTATTTTGATGCTGCCTTGTAGTATGGCTGTGCTATTTCAAAATGGTTGTTTAGGGAGTTATTATTTCAAAATCAGTTATTTCAAAATAATTTCCTAGTGTAAATGTGCCCGTAGGTGCTACAGGACTACTTGTTGTTTAAGTTACAGACCAACACAGCTTCCCTCTGACACTTTTCATGAGTAAGTCACAGTCTAGAATTACCAGACACAATAGGCAAGAAATATGTCTGATCTTTTCTGAACACAGCCATAGTATCTACTTTTCTTATCACCAAGTGCGGTGCCTTCCTCTCTGCAGGTGAGAGGGAGAGTCGTATATTTGCATAATTCATGCACTTATTTATCAAACAGTTCATCTTCATAATATTTTGCACTTTTGTATTGTATGCACAATGTGTTGGCAGTGGATTTTTAGAGTTTATTAGAAATATACTTGGTTCAGTCTTCATTGCAGCAGTAGTAAAGAAAAAAACTCTATGATGTTATTGTTAGAATATGCACAAGTTAAAAGAGTTGGCTGGCTTTATGCTTGATTAGTTGTTGAAGTGCTGGAAGAAATGTTGCCAAGTATGGCATGGCATCATCTTTCCCTTACATGCAGAAAGAGCCCAAAGAAATATCATTTGTCATAAGACTTACACACCATAATCTGAAATGCCAGCTTACTGCCAAGAGCAAAATGGTATAAAAAATCAGCCTAAAGAAAATAGCTATGAACAATTCAAATTAAATCGGCTTTTTATGCATGTTAAAAATAAATAACTAGGATTCTCTTAATTATTACAGTTCAGTGAAAAGAAACTAGATTTAGACTGAGCTGATTTTGCATATTTAACATTTCTTTTATGTTAGCTCCTTATCTATGCAGAGTTATAAAATCTGACACTGAGATAGTGTCAAATCTCAGTTGGTGCCTTTTCGTTTGCCTTTAGGTCCAAATCCTGGTCCCTGTGCCAGGCTTGAGTAGAAGAGCTTAGCGCAGGGGAGTTCCATAGTGATTAGCAAAGGGTCAAAAACCTCCTCCTCCACCTAACCCTAAGGGAGCACAGTCACTGTATGGGCACTAAAACAGCTTTAGAGCTGCAGTATGGGTGGTTGCTGCACACCCCCTCTACAGTGTGTTTTGCTGGAGGCTACATATAGCCATAGATTTATGGACCAGAGCCTGGTCCCAAGACTTCCTTCTGTAGCAGCAGATCTCCATGGTATGCAAAGGATGTGGATGGCTCCCAAAATTCTGCTCACCACTAGGCAAGAGAACCATAATGGCTCTGCTGCTTATTGGGCCTCTGCAGCCCTGGAGAAAGGGCAGGTTTTATGCTTTGTCTCACACAGCAGAATAGAGAGAGGCTGCTACAAATATAATGATTTTGGATGTATTTCTTTTACTAACAGGCTGATATTCCGAACAGGAGCTTTAATTTTTAGCAGCCTTATTTTTAGCAGCTATGCAAAGTGACTTTTTATTTGAAGGACAAGCATAGTTGTGCTGTGACTCAGCACTGAGTACAGGTGTTCAAAGTAAAAACCTGATCATCTTCCCTCAAGTATCTTTCCTTCCACCCTAGAATCCCCTCAGCCTCAGCCTGAGGATTTGCACTGAGTACTGGATAGCCTCATTAACCCAGCCTTTTCCCACTCACTCGCTGATGTGAATTGTTACCATTATGAGAAAACTGCATGTTTTCTTATGGATAAAAGGAGATGGATTTAGACCAGGCAATATCTGGAAAGACCAAAAGCTACGTTATTTTGGCCTCTCTTAATCACTGAAATTCTGGATGTTTGAGGAGAATTTAATACCATGACCTGGGCTTTGGATCCATTTTCCTTCATTGTTGGTTAAGGCCATGGGGAAAGTACTGAGTTTGTTGCCAGTGGAGATTGCCAGTGCCTGTGTAACCCACCCACCTACTGGGTGTGATTCACTGTTCCATGTAATGGCACTTAGAGAGAGAGAGAGAGAGAGAGAGAATGAGTTTGCTCTACAGCCTTAGCTGAGAGCCATCTCTCTTTTAGCTCAAGCAGTGGAGGCTCATACACTCAGCTCCAGAGGTCTCAGATTCAGTTCTGCCTGCCAGTATTACACTCCCACTGAGGATGGGGGATGCCGATAGTTGAAAAGAAACTACTGTGTTCAGCCTCTGTTCAAAGAGCCGTCCCCAGACACTGGCACTCTATCCATTATTAATTGACCAGTATTTGATATTGCAGTTCTAGTTAAGATTATGGAAACCATGTAGTGAGAGAACTCTCACAATGTATCAATGCCTATTACTTCATTTACCCTTACCATTGGGTTCCGCCCTAGGTACACACACAATTGCACTCCTAGAGACATCCTATGGTGTAGTGTAAATGCTCCTGTGCCCTGAGAGTGTTGTCAAGAATTAGTACCAAGGTTCTGTGCTGTCACCCTTTTTATTCAATATGTGTCTGAGGCCTTTTAGGAGAGTTCACGAGGAGAGAGGTACTGAGGATACCCACGATTTTCACTGCATCTTTTCCAGCCCAGAGCATGTGATTGCATGTCTTTCCTGGTATCTAGGCAAGACTGGGCCATGGATTGAAATGAGTTTGGTTTAGTTTCAATCTAGCTGAGCCAGAGGGGATTATGGCTGGTTGAAGGAAGTAACCAGAGGGTCTGTCCTCCTCTGACTGAGTTGACACATTCATAATTTATTACCAAAGTTCATAGTTTGGGAGTTCTGGTTAGGTTCACACTGTTGGGCATTGATTGTCAGTCACTCAATCACTGGTTAGCTTTTTCCAGCTATGTCTATCCAGGAACTTGCAGCTACTGCTCCTGAATTGGACCTGGTTACCATGAATATGTCACCTGTAGTCTGTAGGGGAGTGTCCTTTAAATTTGCTCCAGAAGCTGAAGCAAGTGCAAAATGTGGCAACCCATTTTGTTAAGTACACCAGACATGGAACCAAAATGTCATGTTTCTGAGTAGCACTTAAGTTATAGATTTTTACTGCTAATGCCTTAAATGGCTTGAGATCTGCCTAGCTCACAGACTGCCTCTCTCCACTAAGTGATATTTCTTCTGTTGTGATCAGTGGAGGGACACAATCTAGAGTTCCCTTCTTTTTGTAGGGGAGTGTGACAGGGCGCTTGCCCTGCACTGGCCCTTTAAGGGCAAAAACCAAGCCCTGAGTGAGGCCTGAGAGCTAAGCCCCAGCTGAGGCAGCTGTTGCTAATGAGGCCCCAGAACTTACTGCTGCTCTGAGTAGAGAGCAGGAGGGACCTGGCTGCCAGGGAAGCAGAACAGTGTTGGGGAAGCTCTGGCCAAGCTAGTTCCCAGGCTGCAAGGCCTGAAACCATTAGGGCTGCAGAGAGGCAGCCATAGTAGGTGAAGGCAGCAGGTCCACACGTTTTTGCCGGTTATGAGTGGCCATTACAGACTGAAGTTTGCCCCTGAGGCAGGGGCTAGATGAAGTCTTGCAATGGGGTCACTGAGACAAGGTGGGTACAGGGGAACTGGGTGCTCCTTGGGAGGAGAACTGGGTACTCCTGGGAAGGGTTGCCAGGTGTCCAGTTTTGAACTGGACAGTCCAGAATTTGAGCTTTCTGTTTGGGAAACTAATTGAGAAACTATAAATTTCTGGTCATTTCTAAATAAGATGTAATGTAGATTGTGATGTAATGTCAAGTGTGTCTGGTATTTTTGTTGAAACCATCTGGCAACCCTACCCCTGGGAAGAACCCTGGAGTGCAAAGCTGGGTAAACACCTCCCTCCTCCCTGAAAGGGGGCTCAGAGACACAGGAGTGGGCACTGCTGGAGGGCTGTGTCCTGAAGAGGATGCCATGGTACAAAAATGACACGTGTCTGTACTAGAGAGGGAAGCAAGAATACAGGGAGACACCAGCTCGGGAGAGGCATCCAGTAAGTCGACAAGCTAATTTCCAGGGCTACCGGCTGGAGGCGCCATGGTGGTGAGTCTGCCCCGTGACAGTAGAGTTGCCAGATGGTTTCAACAAAAATACCAGAGGGTATGTCTACACTGCAGTCCTATTTTGAGAGAGGAATGCAAATGCAGCCGAGCAAAATAGCAAACGAAGCGCCAGATTTGAATTTCCCACGCTTCATTTGCATAATCGTGTGCAGCTGCTATTTCGAAATACCCTATTTTGAGATAAAAAACGCTGTGTAGATGTGGTTATTTTGAAAGAAACCCCTTCTTTCGAAATAACCCTTACTCCTTAAAAAATGAGGTTTAATGGTTATTTCGAAAGAAGGGGTTTCTTTCAAAATAACCACGTCTACATGGTGTTTTTTATCTTGAAATAGGGTATTTCGAAATACTGGCCTATGTTTCCTATTTTTAACCTGTGACCGATCTATGAGAGGACCTTCCCTTTTTTATCCCATGACAGCTTGTTGTTTCCATTGTTTTGGTTTACATTTTCAGTGATGGTGGAGCATCCAAGAGGCTGATAGGGCATCTGAGAGCCTTAATGTTGTTGAAACTGAAATAAATAGATAAATCATGAAATAAAGATGTACCAGTGTCAGTACTGTAGCTCTAAAAGAAATAACATGCATTCAGAGTGCAGTATATTTTAAAAAAGGTATACTTCTCCAAGTAATAATGTAGTTTTCTGCTCCTAAAAAGGACATCAAAATACTATAATTAATCATTAAAAATGCAGTCAGTTTAGTCCTATAAGCTTCATTTAGAGCTAAATGTTGCTTCCGTTGAAGTCATTGGAATTTGAGAATGTTCAACACCTTATACTGAGTACTGAGACTTTAGTACTCATTGACAGGCAACTGGAAAAATACGATTGAGCTTTTGAAAGGAAAGACTTAACAGTCCTATTTCCAGGATAAGATGATGATGGCAAGATTAAGCTGAAATTTAAACAAAAGTAACCAGAATTCTGAATATAGCTTCCCTGTGTTCCTTTAGGTGTATCTGCTCAGCTGACAAGCACTCGTCTCCGTCGAAACACATCTGTGGGCACCCCTTTTTGGATGGCTCCAGAGGTTAGTTTACATTTGAAAATATTTTCATTTACATTTTTTTTCCAGATTGCTTTTGACTGTATCTGCCTCACTGTCTCTTCCTATTTATTTCTGTAGTTTTAGAAAACTGAATGGAAATGTCAGTTGTGGAAACTTTTTACCCTGTAGTCTTAAATTGCTTGCATTTTCTTTTATCTGTTTTACTTTTATGCAGTGTTAATTCACATATGAGGTTAGAGCAAGAGGAGCTTCATAGATCACTTGTCGAAATGCTCTGGAGGAGAAAACATGTTCTAGAATCAGTTTTTTTCCCAGGGGTAGAAAGAGCCCTTGGTTATATTTTGACTTCAATCTTCTAATTTTAAATGCCAGTCCAGCAAGACTATTTTTAAAGTCAGCAACAGAGAACTGTGTGATCCTGTTTGAGTATTGTAGATTTTACAGCAAAAGAGAACTAAACAGGAGATTACTTTCTTGATCTTCTGTATTTTATTTGTATATCTCATTGCTCAGGAGGTTTTTAGCACAACATGTTGTTCATTAATAGCTACAAAAAATGTGTGAATAAGAAAAAGTACATTTGAAGCATAGTTGTAATTTTGATTATCGTTTAAATCTCAAGTAAGCATACAAACTGATATTATAAACTCCAATAGGACAATTTTAAGATTGTTAAATAACCATATTCAATTATATGTTTGCAAGAAAATAAAAATGTTTGTTATATGCAATTACACTATTTATAGGAAAAAAACGTGTAGTTTGTTCAGCCCAGTAGCTAATTAGCTGAAATTTCCCAACTCAACTGTCACTTTCAAATTCATTTTATCTAATTAACAATTAAAGTTTTTAATTGGCACTTCTGAATGTGATGTTAATGGTGGTCATCTTGTTGAGAAATTATGTCTGTGTGAAACTGGCAAAATAGGTCCCTACAGGGATAGGCTGTGAACCAAATTTTTCTTTGGTGCTGGTTTCATTGCAAAGGAAGAACAATGTATTGCTCCTGGAGCCCTCACCAGCATAACCCACACAAGGGAGCAGAAACTTTACACGTTTGACTTTACTGAATATCCTCCAAATTCTTCCCTCTGGTGTAGGACATGGTTTGTTTCCCTTCTACAAGGAACACTGGGGTTCCACCCTCTCACCCCTCAGATTACCTGACCTCTGCATGGATTTGGGCATTTTCAGGAGACAAGTCATCCACATGGATACCCCTTGCCATAACTCTGCTATTCTAAGCACACATCATGTAGAAAACCCAGCTTCCAGGATGTAAACAGGTCTATAGGGAGCCCTGTCAGCGCCACGTCACCCCTCCCTTGGTCCTGTGCTCCCTTCACCTCTTTTTACGTGCCCTCCGGCGTCCAAGTTTGTCTCAACAGTGGTTCGTAGGTCCTCCCCTAGGTTGGGAGTTCGCTAGCCCCCAAGGCGGGGAGAGGGGGGTCCGGGACCACCTCCTCTCACGGACCCCAGCTCAGGGCTCTAAGGACGCGAACGCTTATGCCATCCGGTCTGGCTGGCGGGGCGTTCACCGTAACTCACCAGCCCGCAGGCTCCCTTTGCCCGCCCTGAGCTACTTCCTCTCTCCACCGGCATCACTTCCCCACCCCCTGCCCTGGCGTTCGGACTCCCTGCCGTGCCCAGGCATCCTGTCAGGGCGGCCGCCTGTGAGCAGCCGGCGCACTGCTGGTATGCTGTCTCTGGTGCCGCTCGGCCCCTGGGCTGCGACGCACCCAGTGCTGCGGCTCCACCCCGTGCCCCGAGAGCCTCCAGTCAAATGGCCGCCGGCGGGACCGGAGTGCGGGGCGCCTCTGCCCCGTCACACTGGGATTCCCCTCATTGCAGCTGCCCAGGAACCTCCTTAAAAAGGGGTTCAGAAGTGCAGAGGGGAAACACGCACATTAATACAATCTTTGGTTTCCACTGCTTTCCCTCACAAGCCCTGGGGAGAATATTCTAGAAAAAGCTCAGTGGGCTTCCTGCTTCCATAGTGTGGTGGGAAGGGGATGCATGCTGCACAGGCAGAATCCTGCTCTTCCGTGGGATCAGGCTCTATGTGCAGATGCAGAGGGAAGCCCGAGACACTACTTGTTTGTTAATTTTAAAGAAGCTGTTTATAGTGTCCATGCTGTGAAGTTGTTCTGTTTATTAATCAATACGCCCAAGATAGGAGTAATGGGTGCTGTTTTGTAATAAAATGCTGGGACAGTCTTTAAGTTCCATTGAATATGGGCAGCACATTTTATATTGTTTATTTTATTGTATATGTTAGGCTCGTAATAGATGTCTTCCTACAGGATGGGGGATCAGGCAGATATGGATACAATGTTGGTATATTTTACTTCAAATATTTTTTATTGATTACAGGATAAACCCCATTCATTCCACGTTCACACCCTTTGGCTGTGTCTACACTAGCAGGTTATTTCAAAATAAATTATTCTGCAAAAATAACTCCTGAAATAATTATTTTGAAATAAGCTTATTCCTCTTCACAAGCAGGAGTTGTTATTTCGAAATAAAGGGCTTGGTAGTGTGGACACTCGCCTTGTTATTTTGAAACATGCCCTTTCATATTACATCACAGTCCAAAGGTCAGAATGAAATCCCATTGGCCAGTCTATATTCAGTCTGTTCACAAAGTGTGGGGAGATGACATTACACGCCTCTTCTTTTTCAAGGCTGCGGATCGACATTTCACTCCAAATTTTAGATGTCAGGCAATTGTTTATAGGCCAGATTGTCACATCATCAGTTCCATTTTTGTTTACTAAGCCTCCAGGCAAACAATTCTGGGGAATTCTTTCATAACTGCACAGCTGGTGTTATTCCCTTCTCTGTTAATACTTCATATTCCCCCAGGATATAAAAGTTGTTTTTGCACAGTCATTGACTGCTCATAACCTTGCTTCAGGTGCCAACACCCAGCTCCCATATTCATGCCAAGTACATAGCATTCATGATAGGTGTACATAGCCTATAATATATTACATCTTATATTACATGTACTATGTATCCCAACATACATACATTCATTGGTGTTATCAAAGTTGCTTTTAAAAAAAATCAAAGAATTGAAACCAAGAGGGAAACTGTTTACAACCCTCTTTCACTGGATTGCCATTTCACCAGAGGCAGAAAGTATGTTTTTTTTCTGCAGTACTGAAATTGGGGGAAATAAGGCCTGTATTAAGGCACAGGTGAGAGATTCACAATCTTAGGGGTTCAGTTCCTGTTGTCACTTCAGCTTTTGTTTACTTTTTAAAAAAGGAAATTTCTGGCCCTCACAGATATGAAGAAAACCAATGCATCTGCAGACAGTCTGAAACAATGGTTCTCTCAGCTCTGGTTCTCCTCAGTGGGATGTTAACGCCAAGATCTACAGGCAGTCCCTGAGTTACGCGGATCCGACTAATGTCGGATCCACAGTTACGAACAGGGCTTTTCTCGCCCCAGAGGACTGGAGCGGCGGGATGCCCAGATGCGCTGCAGTCCCGCCACCCCCATCCTCCGGGGCAAGAAAAGCTGCTCCACATCTCCCTGGTCTGCTGGGGAGGGAGCCCCCCCCAGCAGACTAGGGAGACGCGGAGCAAAGCCTTGGAGCACGCCCGTAGCGGGACAGCCCGGGTGCGCCTGGGCTGTCCCGCTGCAGGCGTGCTCCAAGGCTTTGCTCCCCGTCTCTCTGCAAACCAGGGAGACCGGGAGCAAAGCCTTGGAGCACGCCCGCAGTGGGACAGCCTGGGCGCGCCTGGGCTGTCCCGCTGCGGGCGTGCTCCGCAGTTTTGCTCCCCGTCTCCCTGGTCAGCAGACCAGGGAGACGGAGCAAAGCCGTGCAGGACGCGGGCGGTCCCGCCACCCACGTCTCCCTGGTCTGCTGGGGGGGGGGGGTGCAGCTAGTGCCCCCTTCCTCCCCCAGCAGACCAGGCTTTTCTTGCCTACGCCTGGGGTAGAGCAGCTGGGGCGCTGCCGGGTTGGTCCCACAGTGCCGCTCCTCGGCGCTACTGTACCAACCCGGCAGCACCCCAGCTGCTCTGCCCCAGGCGTCCTGATTCAGCCGCTGCTGGTCAGTTTCAGCAGTGGCTGAATCAGGACGCCTGGGGCAGGGCAGCTGGGGTGCTGCTGGGTTGGTCCAGTAGCACCGAGGAGCGTCCCCAAGTCAGCCGCTGCTGACACTGACTAGGGGCTGACTACAAGAAGCCCGAGGCAGAGTTGCTCTGTCCCGGGCTTCCTGGAATCAGCCGCTATCAGTTTCAGCAGCAGCTGACTTGGGGACGCCTGGGGTTCTTAAGTTGAATCCGTAAGTAAGTCAGAACTGGCGTCAGTTTCAGCAGTGGCTGACGCCAGTTCCAACTTACATACAAATTCAACTTAAGTCCCTATCTTGTACGTAACCCGGGGACTGCCTGTATTGCTTTGGATAGCTCTGCCAACATCACCTGTGCAGATTACTCTATGCATGACAAGGAGAGTACAATATAGTGTACCCAGTCCACCCAGCAACCCACCCAAGCAAGTATCCCAGCAGCCAGAATATGGGTTCTGAAGGATTCTTGCTGCCCTTGGCTCTCTGAGGGGAGCAAGGGGGCCCTTGCTATCATCTCTGCTGCTCCAAAAGGGAATCCTGCAGCCAGCCCTGAAAAGAAAACCTATGTCTGTAGTGGGGAGGAGGTCCCTGCCTCTGCCATTCCACTTGGGAAAGGTAGGCCCAGAAGACAGAGCCACATTGGACTCAGTCTGCTGATACACTTATTAATACTCAGGCTCCAATGTGGTGCAGTGTGTATAAATAGCTAGGTAGGAGCTCTCCTCTCCTTCCCACACTCCAATTTATATAGCAAGAATGAAAAGCAGGGGTAGGTGTAACCATTAGTTGCCCTCTTTGATTTCAACACCTCTTTTCTATAATATGACAGGCACCAGCAGGAGACTTGGATATGCTAAATGTAATTTAAACACTTAATTTTCAACAGATTTCTAGCTTATCTATTACAGCAAGAGTTTCTCACCATATGGCTGTTCAGATTGCTGTGCTTTTCAGTTGACATACTTATGAAAATGTTTGTAAATAAACAATATGAGCCCCCAGACTGTATTCCTTTAACAGGTAATTGCATGTGAGCAGCAGCTGGATAGTTCGTATGATGCCAGATGTGATGCATGGTCATTGGGGATCACTGCCATAGAGCTAGGAGATGGAGATCCACCTCTTGCTGACTTGCATCCTATGAGAGCACTTTTCAAAATACCAAGGTAATATCTTCCTACCCTTATTTCTCACAGTATGCGTCTAATCCCCACAACTTTCTCATACTCCCTCTTACCAGATATGCATACTTTTATGTCTAGAAACAGACTATTAAGGATGAATTCTGCCGAGGAAGGAATGCAGAAGGATGCTGTCCGACAATTGGTCCTGCACTCTGCCTCAAGCATATACGAGTCTCCAGGAGTGCAAGGCTGATTATGAGCACTGCACCCACCTTTGACAGACTTCAGCATGCATTTAATCTGCAGGGATAGTTCTGCTGTTGTGGGCTTGAAGGGGCACAGGATTCTGTCAAGTGCTATGTGTGCTGCTACAAACAATGGTCCAAGCTTAGAATATCCACTTTGATTCCTACAAAGAGGCCAGAACAACCTGTGGTTAATTTATCTTCTCAGATGTCTTGTGAGGTTCCATCACACCCCCTGCAATGTAATAATGTTCCCCTAGTGACAAACAAACATTTTTTCACCCTCCCCCAAACCTGACTACTGCCTGTTTCAACACTGCTATACGCAAGTGCTGCCTGCAGCCAGTACACCTCTGAAAGTGCTGTCTTTGAGCTTTAAGACTAAAGCACCCACAATGCCTTGTCCTAACACAGTATTCTGAGGAACTTGCATATCAAAGAACCAAAGATACTGAGCAACCTTCCCCCTCTTCTTGAGTGATAATAAAATCCAAGCCCACATCAAACTGTATTTGTTTACAGTGAAATGGAGAAAAACTTTGAGATAGGAATCTTAGGAAAACAGGTGGTACTTGATCTTAGTTGCATGGGAGCTGACACTTGATTGCCCTTTGATTTGTGTACTCTACGAGTTCCTCCTCCTCAAAGGAGAGGCAGCATTTCCTAGTGGCTATAGCAGTGTTTCATTAAAAACAGCTTCATTTTTATGTGATTTCTTTTTGTTTTATTGGGTGTGTCAAGTGGGAAATGTCTGCTTTATTCCAAAGGAAAAAGACCAATTCAATACATTCTGAGCCAAATTCAAACCCATAGTAAGCACTTGCAATTCCATTGAAGGTAAAGGAATGGTACCTATTTACACCACGTCTGAATGAAATCATTTTCCTGTCATTGGTACCAAAGTGAATCACAAATAGATAATAAAAGTGTTCATTTATTTTGTTGCTTTGTTAATGAGCTGATTTAAAAGAAAAAAATCTGAAGGAAGGAAGAGAGGGAGGGATCTTATCACTGTATGCAAATAGTGAATTGTCTGGTCATTAGATTCATTTGCTTTTGTTGACATGCTTGAAAAATAGCAGCAACTCTTTGTTATATTTGGCAGATTTTCTTGATACACTGTTAGTTCTGTAAAGAAGGAAGTTAATGAAGTATTGTATTTTCCACACAATGCTCCTTTAACCAGTGGAAATCAATATTTTTTCAATAGCTATCCTAAAAGTTATTTCTCAGCCTGCCTTCTCATGCTGTTTTTGTGAAATGTTGAAATGTGCATATATTAACTTATTATAATACTTACTGACTTTTGTAGAAATCCACCTCCCACATTACACCAACCGGAGCTGTGGTCATCTGAATTCAATGACTTTATAAACAAGTGAGTAATAATTGAGGCCATTAATTGAGACCCTTTTGACCAAATAAAATGTGTGCATAAATATTGTTGAAATATTACATCTTTGTATTCTGTTTGGAAATCTGTCACTACCCGTGTTTTTCTCCTTTGTTACTCCACATTGTTTATTATAGTAGATGTGCTTTGTATAAATTCCTCTTTTTATTTGTAAATATATAAGCAATATGGTTTTATATTAAGCTTCCTGCAAACTCAAACTTCAGGTGACATTTCCAATATTAGCCTGATTCCTGTTTTAAAAATACATTATTAACATGAATCAGAGTGAATTTGATATCAATGTGATTTGCATCAGTTCTATAGGATTTCCAGTGTATATGGTTCATTATTTCAGACCATATGCTGTTCCCATCAGCTTAGTAGCTATTGTTGGTTCCTCAGTTAAATCCCTAAAACATATTCAGTGGAACTGTATCAATTTAACTACAAGTGTAATTGAGAATAGATAGAATATATTATAAAATGGCTAGGTTAAATGATTTAATCTGATGGATGGAGAGCAGAGCTATTTGGGAATCTTTTGCAAAACACTATTTGGTTGGAAAATGCGAATTCCACAAACTTTTCAGAGAAGGAATTTGCACTGAGGTGTCTCATGCATCAGATAAGTGCCCTATCCATCCAGCTTATTGACTATTCTGTATTTTGTGTGTTCTCTGTTTGTTTCTCCCCATCTCTTCACCCCCTTCCTCAGTATTTCATGAAAAAATTAACACTTCAGATTTATCACAATGTAAAATGGGAAATTTTAAAAAAAAATGTTCATGACTGGGAAAACCATTTCCTGCTCCACTCAGGTGGAGCAGTATCTGAACTTACGTAATCCTCTAGCAAGAAACTCCTATCCTGGGCTTATATAGCCTCTTCATTAACTAGAGTATTATGCCATATTAATACACTTTTTATTAAGCACATTTCTATAAAAAAATACAAATTAAAAAAATGATCATAAGTTGCAGATCAGCACAGTTCAGACGATGTCTACAGAGCTTCACTGGTTTTTATCAGCTAAGGATCTCCCTCATAAATGCCAACCTTGCTTATGACATTGTAGTTGATATGTACTAAATGATCATTTGTAAATTTCTTTTAAGCTTCATCTCCCCAATACATGTGTAAACTGAGGTGGTGGGTTTGGGTATATCCTGAAATAACTGGACGCAGATCACAAACTTATTTCATGTGGTAACCAAAGCATAATGCTGTAATGAGTTACCATCTTCAAAAGGCCTGAGGTGAAATCCTGGCCGCATGGAAGTCAATGGGAGATTTGAAATGAATGGGGCCAGGATTTTGAACCAGTGACATAGGTGTAAAAGATGTTGTGACCGTTGTCTTTAATAATTGTTTTCAATATGATTGCAAGATTTCTGGGTTTATCCCATAATAACATGAAAGTAAAATGTTCATCAAAGTTGTAGTGATCCTGAGAAGGAATCCATTAAGGGCTAACCCGGTCATCTTTGACAGGCTGTCATGGAAGCATGTCCATATATCTCTGCTGAGCAGGGACTAACCCCTCTAGCTCTCTGTCCCTTCTTTGCAGAGGCCAGGGGCTGATGACTTGGCATAGCAGCAGATCCACTGAACCAATTTCCAAAGCTAGGAGGGTTTGCCACATAAGGATACGCAGGGAACATGTCTAGAATTGGACTGTATGGCTTCACAAATCCTTCCCACCTCTCCCCAGGGGAAGCACATTGGTTCTGTTGCTGAAGTCACTTTTGAAAGCTTTGTAAAGAAAGTGGTGAACAGTATGATTTATTTTTCCCTTAGAATTTGCTATTGAGAATAGAAATTCTATTAATAATGTATGGGGAATCCAATTTTCAAAAATAGGCACCAAACATTACATACTTCATCTGTATTTGAACATTCAAGTCAGCATTAGGGGTGGATTCAAGCTCAGGTATCAGGATCCAAATGTTCCTGAAGAAGATTTTATTTTTTACTCAAGAGGTAAACAACATATACATTCTCAGTTTACATATCCTTTTGAGTGTCCTGTTGAACTACAGCAATGATATTATAACTAACATTCAATATTGTTTGTTTTTCTAGCAATTTCTTTAATCTGCATGATGTTTGTGATTTAAAAAAAATTGTATCCAAAATTCTACCAGAACTTCTATATATCTGTTTATGGCTGAAGTGATTAAGATGGGCAGACTTTAATGAGACAGTACTGTAGGTCTATGGCTTAGGCATGAATGAATTCAAAATTGAACTTTATTGCCTTAACAATGTGAATGATCACCTGCTGTTTCTGCCAATGCAGGTGCTTGACTAAGGATTATGAGAAGCGCCCGACAATATCTGATCTTTTGCAGCACAACTTCATTAAGCAAATTGAGGGGAAGGAGAAAGCATTACAGAAGCAACTTATGGAATTTATTGATGTTCATCAACAAATGGGAGTCACTGAAAAGGCAAGGTAACCAAATTATTTCCTTTTCTGCGTGTGTAAAAGATTAATTTGGAGGCAGTTGAAACTTTCACTTTTAATAATCAATTAACATTAAGGATCCAATTCTGCAACATGCATGTAATTTCTGCACTGTCATGGTGATGGTGGGGGTAGGAGGGAATTACAGCACAGATCGTCATATTTGACTTAGAGGGGTAGCCATGATAGTTTGTATCTGTAAAAACAACAAAGAGTCCTATGGCAGCTTGAAGACTAACAGATTTATTTGGGCATAAGCTTTTGTGGGTCTAAACCACTTTGTCAAATGCATGGAGTGGAAATCACAGATGTGGATTTATGCTACAGCAGAGATACTATAATTATTCATGGTCCCAGGCAGACTTGTGCATTCTGCACTAAAACCCATGCTGCGCAATAATTTCTCTGCTATTGGTAACCAACTAGTTAGAGTAAAGCTAGCTTGGGTATGTCTGCATGTGCTGAAAACACTCCATGCCCTCTCAATTACAGTGTAGACATACTCCCTTTCACGCTGAGTACTTACACTGTAATTAATAGGATTACTTTTGGAGTCAGGTACTACTCAACATGAGAAAGTGTGACAGAATCAGGCCTTTAAGGTGCAAAAAAAGAAAATATTTTATTGCTAAAAATGTTCTTTTCTGTCTTACGAAGCAGTGTATTTTCTTTCTTCTAATGGTATTTAATATAAATTCTGCACCATTAAACACCAAGATTTTACTATTTTCATAAGTTCTGAAGCTGGTTTGGCTCAATGTTGCAATTTTTTTAAATAATAACTTCACCAAAGTAATGTACTAGATGCGAAATGCACCATTTGATTAGTATTGATGTATTTCTCTTGCTTTTCTCCTGTGTTTCAAGGTAAGGGATAATAGATTTTTTTAATGGAACATAAAATCTAAAAGACTTTTTTGACATTATCAGTTGACAGTGTCATATTTACCCATTTGAGCAGTAAAGAGAAATCTTATTAAAATCTGCCACATTTTCTCCTATTATATTTACGCAAACTTAATGTATATTGCAGTCTTCAGATCTTAGAGAATTTTTTGCTTTAGCATTTTCTAAAGCACTTACATCCTTTAAGTATTCTTAGACTAATACTGTCTAAAATGATCTGTAAATGAGTGTGGATTATTAGTTTTTTGTCTTCTGGATTTTCCATAAAATAAATAAATAAATAAAAATCACGCCTGGTCCTCATTTCAATTATATGCCAGATTGATACAATCTGAATGCCACATATCTGCCATCTGCTCTGATAACCCAGAGAGATTTGGGATTGAAATAAATTAATTTGGTGTCAGTATTTACCATTACAACCAATGGGAAAGGCCCCATCTGAAAGGGAGCTAATTTTAAAGAATGTTTTAATTTACAAAACCCATTCTAAAAAAAAAAAAAAAGTAATGATGGCTGATAAATTTCAAATTTCCAAAGTCTCTATTAACTTTCATTGATACTTAGGCTAGTTAATCATTTATGTGCTTTGGAAAATGTTATCCATCATGTTTAACTCACTAGAAGTACTGTACAGGCAGTCCCCGACTCACGCGGATCTGACTTATGTCGGATCCGCAGTTACAAACGGGGCGGCCCCGGAGTACACGGACTGCGGGATCTCACGGTCCCGCCGCCCGTGTACTCTGGGCGAGAAAAGCTGCTCCGCGTCTCCCTGGTCTGCAGACCAGGAAGACATGGAGCAAAGCCGCAGGGGAAGCCGGCAGCGGGACAGCCCAGACGCCCCGCGGCTGTCCCGCTGCCGATGTCCTCAGAGGCTTTGCTCCCCGTCTCCCTGGTCTGCTGGTCTCCAGCAGACCAGGGAGACGGGGAGCAAAGCCGCGGAGGACCCAGGCGGCGGGACCGCGGTGCGTCTCGGTCCGCCGCCCGCGTCTTCCTGGTCTGCTGGGGTGGGAGGGGCGCAGCTAGTACGCCTCCCCCCCCAGCAGACTAGGCTTTTCTCCGGACGCCTGTGGCAGAGCAGCTGGGGCGCTGCCAATTGGTCCCGCAGCGCCGCTCTGGGCGCTACTGGACCAACCCAGCAGCACCCCAGCTGCTCTGGTCCTGATTCAGCTGCTGCTGGTCAGTTTCAGCAGTGGCTGAATCAGGAGCGGCGCTACTGGAGCAACCCAGCAGCACCCCAGCTGCTCTGCCCCAGGCGTCCCCAAGTCAGCCGCTGCTGAAACTGACCAGCGCTGATTACAGGAAGCCCGAGGCAGAGTTGCTCTGCCCCGGGCTTCCTGGAATCAGCTGCTGATCAGTTTCAGCAGCAGCTGACTTGGGGACGCTTAGGGTTCTTAAGTTGATTCTGTATGTAAGTCAGAACTGGCGGTCAGTTTCAGCAGCAGCTGAATCTGGACGCCAGTTCCGACTTACATACAGATTCAACTTAAGAACAAACCTACAGTCCCTATCTTGTACGTAACCCGGGGACTGCCTGTATAAGAAAAATACACTGCTTGTTCAATTTTTTAATTCTTTAATTAGTGACAAATGAATTTTCAAAGTCACCTAGAAATCCAAACACTGCAAAATATTACAAGAAACGCTTTATAAGACCCTTCTTCTCTAGTCTGCTGACATGAAAAAAATGCCTTTGCCTATCCTCTTCTTGTTCTTATGTGTAGTAATCAAATGGCACATTGAAGGGGTTTTCTATTGGAGCATTCTCTGGTAGGATTAGCTTGTCTCTTTGGGTATATCTACACTACAGAGTTTTGTAGAAAAATCGCCGTTTTTCCGACACAATTTGAATTACGTCCACACTGCAATTGCTTTCTTTTGAAAGAAAATAGAAAGAACAAAGGGGTTTTTCCGGCATTGGCAATCCTCTTTCTATGAGGGAAGAAGCCTTTTTCCAAAAGAGCTCTTTTAGAAAAAGGTGTCTGTGGACGGGGAGAAGGGTTTTATTTCAAAAGAAATAAAAGGGTTTTATTTCAAAATAAGAGGCCTTCAGGAAATAACACAGGTGCCCTCCATCCACAGTAATCACAACTCTATAGTTCCTATCTCCTGGCCCCTTTTAAAACTGCAGGCACCCTGGACAAGCCTGCAGCCTAGATGTAGCCTTTGTGTGACCCAACCCATGAGGAACTGTATTGCTGGGTAAGGAGGCTGCCTAGCTTTTGCAGTTGATCAAATTCGATTTCACAAATTCAAAATTTTACGAAACAGGACACAGTATTTTTTCTCAGATCTTTATGGTTTGCTCTACACACATAGTTGACCATGTTTAACTAAAAGGGTGATTTTAAATTGATTTAGTTTGATTTGGTCTAGAAGGGCACCATTTTTTTCAGTTTAATAATTTAAACAATATAAATCATGTTGAAACTGAAATTAGTATCACCAGGGCGTTAATACAAATTTAACTAAATCCCTTTTAAGCTGATTTAAGCTAACCTGGTACAAGTTGATTGCATGAACAAGATGTATGTCTGCAAGCATGAGTCTAATTCAGCATTTACTGTACTTATTATTACTTCAACTCTGGTTTACTGCCTTGTTCTTTCATAGATAACATTTGCTGGAGGATTGCCTTCCTGTAGGAGTGCAAATATTATTATTAGATTTACCTTCTATTACAGTTTTTTTTAATCCTCACTTTAACATCTGCTATTATCACTGTAGAAGCAATAAAAGTAGAGATTATTTTCCGATAATTTGAACTGTGATAAAAAAGATACTCATAATTTCAAGTATGTCACTAGAAGAAATTAGAATTCCAATACCGTAAATAAGTTAATATAGGGCAGTGTTTATTATCTTATTGTCCTGTAGCAAGATTAAGTGGCACAAATTATTCACAGTTAATCTCTTCAGTGCCTTAGCACATATGTCCCCATTCTGCAATCAGATCCATGTCTACTGACTTTTGACCCAAGAATCCTAAAGGGTGTCAATGGAATTCCACATGAGTGTAAAGTTCACCACATGGATTAGATTGCAGGATGAGCAAGGTAATAGATTTTCATTCAGTGAAGAGAAAATGTGTGTGTGAGAATGCATGAAAGGGGGAAGGAGAAGAAGTGAAAGTGCATGCCATACTAACAAAAAAAGGTGGGTACCATAGAGTTTCAGACTGAAAGTGCCTTTCAGTGGAATCT
Source organism: Pelodiscus sinensis (assembly GCF_049634645.1). Classification (NCBI taxonomy): domain Eukaryota; kingdom Metazoa; phylum Chordata; order Testudines; family Trionychidae; genus Pelodiscus; species Pelodiscus sinensis. The sequence goes on from NC_134712.1 coordinate 225,459,894, forward strand.
AACTAACTTACCTCCTACTGAGTATTACGCTTTCTTTAAAAAAATTCGGTATTTTAAATCAAAATGTAGCCTGGAAATGAATAGTTAAGGGATTCAGCCATTTCTCCTTGCCATGTGTCATAATCCTTCATCACTCAACATCATCCCTCCTGATTTACATATAACCCTTGCCCAAACTTAACTTGACCTATTGTATTTATTCTCTAATGAGAACATGTTGCTGAGTGCATACAGTTAATTTTATATATTGCTTGTTAAGTCTGTAGTAAAGATTCCAAAAGGAACATAGTGCCAGGGCTTGGTAAGAAATGTCACATGCCGAACAGTTTTCTCATAAAGCCAGATCCTGAGATCCAGTCTTTTTTCACACCTGGGTCTGCTTAAGAAAGAAGACACACTCTCCTGGCATAATGTGGAGCTACTTGAAAGTAGGAATAAGAAATCCTCCAGAAAAGGACTTATTTTCCGGAGAATCACGTCTAGACTGGCGCTTTTCTCCGGCTTATCCCCAAGCCGGAAAAAAGCGGCAGCCATGTAAATGCAAATGCCGCGGGGGATATTTAAATCCCCCGCGGATTTGCAATTGCGATGTGTCTCATTAGCATCCCTTTTCCGGAAAGGGGTGCCAATGTAGACACAGCCTATGAGTCTTTGAATCACGTCTGTAGCATAAAATTGGGTTGTCCGTGGCATTACTTGTGAGTAGCGAAGCCAGGCGTACATTTTGCAAAGCATCCCAACTGCGTGCCAATCACAGCTTTACATTACATTGCCCAGTCATGGAAAGTTTGCATTTCTAGCCCTGCAATGCTGCAAGATATATTGAACTTTGTAAGATAAGGTACTAAAAACAAAGAGGTTTTCTTATTTTAGACTTTTTCTTCTTACTTTAAATGGACAATGTTGCATATTTGGGCCCCAATCCTGCAAAGTAGATCCATACAGGTGGACCCTGAACGTACAGAGTCCAGTCGGAAGTCAGGAGGGTTCCACATGTGTGGACAAGCTTGCAGGATTAAGGCATTGATCTTCAGCAAGTTCAGAGTCATTGTTTTTGTCATGAGCGTGACCTGTAAGGTACAGTGAACATTACTGAAATTCTTTGCTGGTGCAGCATGCTCTATTACAATACAATGAAGCAAGACAGTGTGTTAGGATGTGGATTATATTGATTCGATATAGCAGATCAAGGTATAACCATAAGGAATTTTGCAAATATTTTAATTACTGAACCCATCATTTAAATTGCCTAGCGACATTCCTGAATTTACATTATAGGAGTAAAAAATGAAATCCCTACACAACTTTATATATTAGAAATCAACACCATAAGGTGTATATATAAGCGGGGGAATGATCCCGCTATTGTGGGGAACTTTCCTGGCTTCTATACCACCCCGGTGAAATGAACCAGCGAAAGGATCTGAGTCCCCGCTCCCACTTCCTTTACCCCACGGCTCCCTGATCCTGAGGGCTCCCCCTCCACTCTCCTGAGTAACAGAGCCCTTGAAACCCCAACAAGGCTGGGCCCAGGTTTCCTGGGGCTTAATCCCTGACCTTGTAGTCACTAGGGGCAGGAGTTAGGGTGTCCCCACTCCGAGGTGCTCTCTTTACACTGCAGGCCTTCTTGGCCCAGTGATCACTTCATAAGGTTCAAAGCAAATACAATTTATTAAACAACAACTGATTAAAGAGAAAAAAATAAGAAAAAATGAGAATGGTTAAATGAGAACACACAGCCCTGCTCTGTAGCACAGGGACATCAAAACAGCAGTCTGCAGAGTGTAAGGACAGTCCACAGTCTCTTTCTTAGAGGCCCTGGATATGCTGCAGGGGGGGCTACAGGCTGGACACGCTAGCTCTGGTAGTGACCATACAGTCTCAAGCTCGAAGTGGCCAGACCCCTCTCCCAGTCCAGAGCCTTTCCCCACACTTTGCTGGTCCCAGGTGCTCACCACATCCAGCTGCAGGCTGTGCTGCTTGGCCAGTTCCAGCTCCTTGTGTTGCTTCTCTGTTCCTTTTGGCTCTCTGAGCACTGCCAGTCTGCTGCTCAACACAGGGTCTGCACTCCTTGAGCTGTGTATGCCTGGCTCTGCTGCTACAAAAACTGCCCCTCAGCACACAGCTTGCACTCCTCTTAGCAGTCTCTCAGCTCTCTGTTCCTTTTGCAGGACTTCTTCTGCACACTGCTTGCCCCCCTTGGGCAGTCTCTCAGCTCTCTGTTTTCTCAGAGAGAGCCAGAACAATCCCAGCTCACAGGGAGGACGGGTCCTGGCCTCTTGCTTTTCTCACTGGCCTGTCCAACTTGTCAATCAGGCTAAGCTGGAGTGTTGGCTGCTTTCCATTGTCTCTGGGGTCTGTCAGTCTCATGGACCTTTCCCCTGTTGACACTGGGAGCTGGCAAGCCAAAAAACTCCCACAGAGTTTAAGTAAGGGGCTAACAGTCCCCTTACATATATAATGGCTATTCAGAAAGAATGCTTCTGAAAGGCTAAATGAGAAAAATGTGTATTTCATGGAAAATGTGTGTTTCAAAGGCGGTAGCTATACTGTGAAGCAGAAGATATTGTCTTTGAGGTGACCTTCAAACTGCAGTTTTTATGTTTGACAGTCATGCTTGTAATGCTTTTATCTTTGCCTGATCAGGTGTCTTAATCTTGACTGCTTCCACATAATCGCTGCAGAAATATGCAAAGATTAGCTCCACAAGCAATTCCAGGAAATAGTGAATCATTTCAGCGTGTTATACATGGTGTCTAATAGCATTTCCCTTCACACCGAGAACTCATAGCAAAGCCAGTGTTATCATTTATTCTTTGATTGGATCCTTTCTTGATCTTCACAATAACTTCCCTGAGCATTTTGGATGTGCAGGAAGTCAGCTTTGGGGCCATCACTGTTGCCCATATTTATGTCGAAATCAAAATTCACACTGAACACAAAGTGATTGCACTGAAATCTAATGATAAGATGTTAAAGGGCTGCCCTTCAAGAGCATTTAGAAACTTCAGCTAGTACAGAATATGGCTTCCCATTTATTCAGCAGTATAAAGTATATTACAGAGTTATATTACAGCTGTCCTCCAAAGTGTGCTCTGGCATTCAATTGATTTCTAGTACAGATTTAATACTGAGACTTGTAAGCCTGTGGATTGCTTCCAGGGTGCTCAGAGACTTTCCTTTTGTCTACAGATCATCATGGCAATTGAGATCCGCTGGGGTACAATTGCTAACAACCCCTAGATTTCACCTCTGGTAACCTAGAGTGTGGGAGTCTTCAATGGAGAAACCTTCACTCTGTTCACTCCCCTTGTTGGTTGAACAAATCCCCTGTTTGTTGGGCTTGTAGGTATGGGAGAAAGGATGACTAAGTGGGTCAGGAACTGTCTTAACATTTGAAAGACCCAGGTTCAATTCCTTACTATGCCACAGAATGTGTCCCAATCAGAAGTCTCTGAGTCTCTGTTCCACAGGGGGAAAATGGTGCTTCTTTACCTCACTGGAGTGTTGTGAGGATAAATGCATTAAAAATTGGGCTGGGATTCTATGGTAAGGGGAGCCTTTGATTAAAGGGAATCTGTATGCTCAGTCTTTCCCCAAAGGTGGAGTATACAGGTGCTGAAGAGGCTGGCTTTAGTTCACATTGGATAGAGTGTTTATTCCCTTGCTCTGTGTGTGTTCATGTCCCAAGAACCACCTGCTGAGCCTGTTTTATGAAATAAAAGGGACTTCTTGTACAAGCATTATAAATAACCTAGTATTAGGGCTCCCAGTAGCTGCAGCCATATGGTATCTCCTCTGTCCTCTTTGAAATATAAGAAAACACTGAAGTTTATTACAGGCACTGGGGTAGCGAGCATGGAGCTCTGTAATGGATATGTGGGTTTTCAGCACACTCATTGCCTGTCCATAGGAAGGCAGCTATGCTGCTGTTGCATGAGTCTGTGTGTCCAAACCACACGTGGCCAGTTTCTCAACACACTACGCTATTCAGGATGAAGTTACAGCCTCCTTGTGCTATCACACTGACTACCTCCAGGACTGAGAGTGACTGACCTTTGTGTGGGTTTCAGGGACTCTCAAGGAGACTCTTATCCTCCCCATCCTCTGCTGTATGGCCATCATTAAGTTTCCACCATCCGTTCATAGGACACATTTTTCTCTAAGAGGCAGGACTGTGATCCCCAAGCTCCTGCCACCCCTGTCTGTGGAACAGGCCAAGGCACTGCAAGAGAGAATGGTGTATTCCTTAAATCCTTTCTAACCACTTCTCCATACTAGCATCACCCCCATGCCTACTCCTCCTTCCACCTGGGTCTCACTTAGTGCTTGCATCACAGGCTCCTGGACTTACTAGCACCACTCTTTATGTAGGGCTGTGCATACACAAAGTGTGACCGACTCAGATAAGAGCCCACCATGTAGTGCTGTGTTGCACAATAGGACTGAAAATTAAGAGAAATGTGCATTAATATTGACTACGTGTTAGTCTTTTTCCATTTGCATTATGTGGCCCCTGTGACAACAGACAGAAAAACAGAGGGTCCCAGTGGTGACTCTTATGAACAGGTTTCAGTGTTTATGCTGCCTATTAGTACATTTTGCTTTAGTTATAATGTGTTAGTTGCTCAGAGGCCTGCAAGTATGAAAATCTTTGGGAAAAAGTATATATTTTTATTATTTCAGTGTCTTCTTTATACCTTTATATTAGTTCCAGAACTTTTTTAGTATTTTAAAATTCTTTACTAGCCTTTTGAGTTTTTCCACACTAAGGTATTTTACTTTGTTTATGTTTCCCTCTCATAAATGGTGGAGAGATTCAACAGGGCATAATAATCACACTATTGTTACACTATTTTGGAACCATTAGAAATCACTTAAATACATTTTGACATTTTTTTAAAGAAAAAAACTCCAGTGGCCTCATTTTGTTTTCATTCAGTCTTGAAGGCAGGGCAGGGAAAAGAAGAAAAACAATGCTACCTTGACTCATTTTCTTCTCCATACTGGGTTAATGTTTCTCTCCTTTAGATTCTTAAATTGATTGTTGAACAGTGGTGTGGGATTTAATGCCTACAACAAACAGTTTATCTGAACTGAACATTATGAACCAGAATAACTAGGTTCCTGTGTCCATGTGGACAATAACAAAAAATCAGCACTGATGTGTCTGGAAGGATTTTTTTTTTTTTTTTACGTGGCTGGAGTCTGAGGAAGTGAAGCTGTGTAACTGCCCTTGAGGGATGTTTGTGCCCTTTGACAGAAAAGCAGGAAAATATTTTATATTCTTCAAATCTGTGTCTCTGGTATATATAGGAAATTAACAGAATAATGTGGTTTAACAAGCTATGCAATTCTTGGAATGTCAGCCAATCAAATTGTGGGAATCTGTGGGTTTCCCTCTTCCTTTTTTATACAGGCAGTCCCCAGGTTACATGGATCCGACTTACATCGGATCCCTACTTACAAACGGGGTGAGGCAACCCCGCACTAGCTGCTTCCCCCCAGCAGACCAGGGAGACGCGAAGCTAGCGCCCCCTCCCCCAGCAGACCAGGGAGACGCAGAGCGGCTTTTCACAGCAGACACCTCAGCTTGAGAATAAAGGACTGAGGGAAGTGAGGTGTGGGAGAATAAAACTGAGCTCTGGAGAAATGTTTGGCTAGAGTTTCCCCTACAATATGTACCAGTTCTGACTTACATACAAATTCAACTTAAGAACAAACCTACAGTCCCTATCTTGTACGTAACCCGGGGACTGCCTGTATACATTAACCATCCATTAGTGTGGCAAGGATAAAGACCAAATTTCCAAAAGTAAAATCAGATAAAAATGTTTAGGGGGAAGATGTACAATTTTTTGAGGGGGAGGGAGATTTGCCTGCTATAGCGATGCATTTGTTAACCTGCTAGGGTAAATGAAATACGGTGCTGGAAACAAATCCAGAGGTACAGCAGGCTCTTTAATATTCAGTAAGATTTTTTTTTAAACCCTGTTACATGCAGTAGGTGATAGTCACACCAGAAATGGAAAACATGACTTGACATAAGGTTTTGTTTTGGATGATCCTCAGGCGATGGGAAAAAATAGAACATATAGTTTAATAAAACACTGTCAGTTGCCTTATATTTTTTTTGTGTGTATTTGCAGTCTTCATCAAAGTCACAGAGATGTCAGATATGTACTCTAAAGCACAAAATGACCTTCATGTAGCTGCTCAAAATACATTGCTTCGTTACAGCAAAGCACAGTTCGTCCCTTTAAAGCACTTTCTGTATTTGAATCTGTTAAGAATGAAGGAGGTACATAAACACAAGTGTCGTATAGAACAGGGGTAATTATATGAAACCTGTTGTTACTGTTATTAATTACATATTTTTGCCCCTGAATGCAATAACATCCTGTAGATAATCCAGAAACAAAGTCAAGGATCAGCAGACATTGGAATGAAGGGCATTGTAATTAAGAGTTAATATTTTCACATAATCAGTATAACAGGACCCCAAACTGTCTTCATAATATTATCATAGAAGAGTATATATGATTAGTGCAATTGTTACTGCACAAGAATCTCCAAGAAGAGGATTGTCTAGCAGAAAATATCCATTCCATTAGAAGTGTAATTATAGCTTCAGATTGATCATCTAGGTGCTGCATGCTGTTATTCCAACATGTTTTCTGCATCAATTTTAAATGCAGCTAAAAAATCATGAGCCATTTTGTACCCTACTATGGTGAAATCTTCATGACAGTTACAAATGACTCAGGAAACTCATGACTTTCCTATGCCGCTGTGGCTCACTATTGACAGTTTGATGGTGGCCCACAGGATTCTGAATATCACAGATTGGACTTTTTCCACCCTCCAAAGGAGTACCATAAATCCTGTGTTCACTGAGATGCTCCCTGTACTTCCTGGAGTTATCCCCTAGAACACTGACTTCTCCACAGGGCTGGACTTTTAATAGTCTGGCTCAAAGCATGGAGGACTCTGAACGTTTCAGTTAAATATACAGTGATTTTTCCCTTGTGCTCAAAAGCATGCAAATGTTGTAATTGTGGCTGGCTTCTGCACAAGATGGAAAAGCTGCTTGCCTTCCCACTAGACTTTGCGATAGCACCAGGGTTGCTTATGCGCTCGACCTCAGAAAATAGTCATTATGCTCAATTGAACTTCAGCATAATGCTAAATGAAATGTGTACATGCATGCAGAGTGAGTTTGTGACTTGCATGCTGAATAGCCCTGAGAGACTATATAAAGTGCCATCTCCAGGGATTTATAAGCTGCTGTGGACAAGCACCAGTGCACTCTGCTAGATACTATGCTAGACCGGTTCTTGGATGTACCAGTTCCTTCTGCCAGAGGCATGTGAAAGGTTTGGGTTGAGAATCCAAGAAGTCAGATTGCCCAAATGTTTCTCATTTTGCTGTGTGAAAAGATTTATCACACCTTGAGCCCCTTTGGCTTTGGCTTCTAGCAAAAAACTAAGTTACCAATTCCAGATCTAGGAAGTTGCACAAACCCCGCATAATGCACTTTGCTTACTTCCCCTCAACAATCTTCACTAACGATCTTGCCCCAGGTTTTTAGACTCTCCTTTAATGGCATCACTGCTAAGTGGGTGCCTGACTTCCCACTTCTGTCATGGACAGACACTTCACTGCATCCACACACCATTCCTCCATCTTTGGACAAGCCACCCAGTAAGTTCCTGCCTCTTTAAATGCGCTTCAACATCAGAGTGAATGAAAGGTTTTCCTGCAGCTTTTCTAGGACTGAGATGAAAATACAAAAACCTGGTAATCCCGGACGGCCCATCATCTCCAGCATTGGCACACTTACCATAGGATTATCTGGCTATATCGACTCCCTCCTCAGACCCTATGCTACCAGCACTCCTAGCTACCTCAGCGATACCACTGACTTCCTGACAAAACTCCAAAACATCAGTAATTTCCTGAAAATACCATCCTAGCCACCACGGATGTAGAAGTCCTTTACACCAACATTCCACACAAAAACAGATTACAGGCCACCAAGAACACCATCCCTGATAACAACCCTGCACATCTGATTACAGTGCTCTGTGACTTTGTCCTCACCCACAACTACTTCCAATTCAGAGACAATTTCTATCTTCAAATCAGCGGTACAGCCATGGGCACTTGCATGGCACCACAATATGCCAACATCTTTATGGCTGACCTTGAACAACGTTTCCTCAGCTCTTGCCCTCTAACAACCTAACTTTACTTATGCTACATTGATGACATCTTCATCATATGGACCCACGGAAAAGAGACTCTTGAAGAATTCCACAAGGATTTCAACAACTTCCACCCTACTATCAACTTCAGCCTGGACCAGTCCAAATGAGAAATCCACTTCCTGGACACTTACAGTACTGTTAAATAATGGGCAAATTTCCACCACCCTATGTCGGAAACCCACTGACCGCTACACTTACCTTCATGCTTCCAGCTTCCATCCTAGTCACATTTTTCAGTCAATTGTATACAGCCAAGACCTAAGATATAACCGGATTTGTTCTGACCCCACAGATAGAGACAATCACCTACAGGATCTTTACAGAGCATTCCTAAAATTGAAATACCCACCTGGAGAAGTGAAAAAGCAAATTGACAGAGCCAAAAAAGTACCCAGACATGAACTACTTCAAGACAGACCCAAAAGAGAAAATAACAGAACTCCTCTTGTTGTTACCTACAATCCACAACTCAGACCCCTCCAACACATTATACACAACCTACAATCCATGTTGGAAAATGATCCCTCACTCTCAGAGGCCTTGGGAGAAAAACCTATTCTTGCTTACAGACAACCCCCTCACCTGAAATGTATTCTTTCTGATAACCATACCACACAACCACATCATAAGCCTCAAGGAACACAGACATGCAAACAAAAGAGATGCCAACTCTGCCCACATATCTATACTGGTGAATTCATTACTGGAGCAAACAACATTAGCCACAAAATCAAAAGGTCATTTGATTGCACATCCAGTACTTTTATCTACGCCATCAAATGCCAGCAGTGCCCCACTGCTATATATATTGGACAAACTGGACAGTCTCTGCAGGAAAGAATCAATGGACACAAATCAGATATATGTAAAGGAAATGTACAGAAACCTATTGGGGAACATTTTAACCTTCCAAATCATACTATGACAGATCTCTAAGTAGCTGTCTTGTCACAAATCAGCTCTATACCCAGATCCACAGGGAAGCCTTGGAATTACAATTCATCCACAAATTCAGTTCACATGCTAATGGACTCAATCGTGATGAAGGTTGGCTGGGACACTACCAATTTAACAACCAGTGAAGGTGCTAACAGCTCTCTGAGTAGTATCCTTGCTGGCATGGGAATCTATCTATTGACTTTGATTTTTATCTGCTTTGCTTTAAGTACCCATTCTCCAGATACTTACTGATGCTCTGTCTCACACCCCTCTCCCTTTCTCTCCCCCCCCCCCTTCCCTCTCCTATTTATTTCAAACTCATAACTCCAGTCATCTGAAGAAGTGGGCTGTGCCCATGAAAGCTCATGATACCATTTACATGTTATGTTAATCTGTAAAGGGCTATCAGACCATTTGTTGTTTTTTTCTGTAGAGGCCTAACTTGGCTACCCCCTGAAGCATTTAAACTCAGTTCAGTCTGTAATCTTCTGCTGTTATACTTTAGGGAGAAAAACCTGTTGAGAGTCTATGGGTTAAGTTTAAAGGAGCAAACAACATCAGTGATATTGTGGTTGGTGTCTGCTACAGGCCACCGAATCAGGTGGATGAGATAGATGAGGCTTTCTTCGAACAACTGAGAGAAGCTTCCAGATCGCAGGCCCTGGTTCTCATGGGGGACTTTAATCACCCTGACATCTGTTGGGAAACCAATACGGCAATACACAGGCAATCCAGGAAGTTTTTGGAGAACGTTGGGGATAACTTCTTGGCACAAGTGCTGAAGGATCCGACCAGGGGCTGTGCACAGCTTGACCTTCTGCTCACAAACAGGGAGGAACTAATAGGGGAAGTAGAGGTGGGTGACAACCTGGGAAGCAGTGATCATGAGATGGTAGATTTCAGAATGCTGACCAAAGGAAGAAAAGAGAGTAGTAAAATACACACCTTGGACTTCAAAAAAGCACATTTTGACTCCCTCAGAGACTGGATGGGCAGAATTCCCTGGGATGCTAACATGAAGGGGAAAGGAGTGCAGGACAGCTGGCAGTGTTTTAAAGAAGCCTTATTGAAGGCACAGAAAGAAACCATCCTGACGTATAGCAAGAGAGGCAAACATGGTAGGAGACCGGATTGGCTTACAGGGGGAAATCCTTGGTGAACTTAAGCACAAAAAGGAAGCTTACAAAAAGTGGAAACTTGGACACATGACCAGGGAGGGGTTTAAATGTATAGCTCGAGAATGCCGGGTGGTTATCAGGAAGGCGAAAGCGCAAATGGAATTGCGACTGGCTAAGGATGTGAAGGATAACAAGAAAGGTTTCTACAGGCATGTTAACAAGAAGAAGGTGATCAGAGAGGGTGTGCGTCCCCTACTGGATGAAGGAGGTAACCTAGTGACAGATGATGTGGGGAAAGATGAAGTACTCAATGCTTTTTTTGCCTCTGTATTCATGGACAAGGGGGGCTCTTGGACTAATGCGCTAAGTGATGCAAGATGGGATGAAGATCGACAGCCCTTGGTGGGTAAAGAACAGGTTAGGAACTATTTAAAAAAGCTAAATGTACACACATCCATGGGTCCGGACTTAATGCATCTGAGGGTACTGAGGGAGATGGCAAATGTCATTTAGGAGCCTTTGGCCATTATCTTTGAAATGTCATGGAGATCGGGAGAAATCCCAGATGATTGGAAAAAGGCAAATGTAGTGCCCATCTTCAAAAAAGGGAAGAAGGATGATCCAGGGACATATAGGCCGGTCAGTCTTACCTCGGTTCCTGGAAAAATCATGGAAGGGTTCCTTAAGGAATCCATGTTGAGGCACTTGGAAGAGAGGAAAGTGATTAGGAATAGTCAGCATGGATTCACAAAGGGAAAGTCGTGCCTCACCAATCTGATTAGCTTCTATGATGAGGTAACTGGCTCTGTGGATGTGGGAAAGTCAGTGGATGTGATATATCTTGACTTTAGCAAGGCTTTTGATACTGTTGGGACCAGAAAAACAAGGCCTGGTCAACAGTATGCTAAGGAAAGTTAACAAAGGTTAATTTCATACGCCTCTGAGTATTCTTGACCAGAACCAGGAAAGTGGTTCAGACAGAGGCGCACCCTCCATGCTGGTTTAGGTTATAAAAGTAAGATAGTGATAAATTACATATTTGTACCTACTGTAAGTAGAATGGCTTGCTTTGGGAACTGGTCAGTAACTCCCTGTTTTTGTTCCCCTTTGCTAATCTTACCTCCCTATTTTTGCCCTTTGTTTGTGCCCGACTCCTTTGTCTCCTTGTTCCTGGTACCTGCCTTTTGTGATGGATAAGAAAGTTGCTGATGCATTATGAAGCGCTTCTGGCCACAATGAATGGTTGGCCAAGATATGCATAGATATTAAAAGTTTTAGAAAGGGGGGCAAGTGGCTTGGGTGAAGAGCTTATGACGCGACTGAACTGTCTTTATAAGCCTACCTGTTACTAAAATCGGGGCTGTTTCTCTTTGGAGACGGGCCGCTCTCTATTGTTGTGTGCACTCTTCAATAAAGAGCTTGAGATTGGACTTTGCTGGTGTTGCCTATCTCTTTGTGGTCAGACAACGAACCGAGCCATCTGGGCTAGAGTCTCCCACGATATTCTTGCCAGCAAGTTAAAGGAATGTGGATTGGATAAATGGACAGTAAGATGGATAGAAAGATGGCTAGAAGGCTGGGCCCAGCGGGTAGTGATCAACGGCTCGATGTCAGGATGGCGGTCGGTTTCTAGTGGAGTGCCCCAAGGTTCGGTTCTAGGACCGGTTTTGTTCAATATCTTTATTAATGACCTGGATGAGGGGATGGATTGCACCCTCAGCAAGTTTGCGGATAACAATAAGCTAGGGGGAGAGGAAGATATGCTTGAGGGCAGAGATAGGGTCCAGAGTGACTTAGACAAATTGGAGGATTGGGCCACAAGAAATCTGATGAGGGTCAACAAGGACAAGTGCAGAGTCCTGCACTTGGGACGGAAGAATCCCAAGCATTGTTACAAGCTGGGGACCAACCATTTAAGTAGTAGTACTGCAGAAAAGGATCTGGGGGTTACAGTGGATGAGAAGCTGGATATGAGTCAATAGTGTGCCCTTGTAGCCAAGAAGGCTAATGGCATATTAGGTTGCATTAAGAGGAGCATTGCCAGCAGATCCAGAGATGTCATTATTCCCCTTTATTCGGCTCTGGTGAGGCCACATCTGGAGTATTGTGTCCAGTTCTGGGCCCCCCGTTACAAAAAGGATGTGGATGCATTGGAGAGGGTCCAGCGGAGGGCAACCAAAATGATTAGGAGGCTGGAGCATATGGCTTATGAGGAGAGGCTGAGGGAGTTGGGTGTGTTTAGTCTGCAGAAGCGAAGAGTGGGGGGGATTTTGATAGCAGCCTTCAGCTTCCTGAAGGGAGGTTCCAAAGAGGATGGAGAGAGGCTGTTCTCAGTAGTGACAGATGGTAGAACAAGGAACAATGGTCTCAAGTTGTGTTGGGAGAGGTCCAGGTTGAATATTAGGAAAAACTATTTTACTAGGTGTGTAGTGAAGCACTGGAATGGGTTACCTAGGGAAGTAGTGGAGTCTCCATCCCTAGAGGTGTTTAAGTCTCGGCTTGACAAAGCCCTGGCTGGGTTGATTTAGTTGGGATTGGTCCTGCCTAGATCAGGGGGCTGGACTTGATGACCTTCTGAGGTCTCTTCCAGCTCTATGGTTCTATGATTCTATGAATTCACATTCGTTGATCTTCTCTCTTTGTGGCATGTATACCTAGTCTGAATCATGATTCTTGCATAATCTGTTGACTCCCTCATTATAAAACTACACATCTACATGTGTCTGGATTCCATTCCAGTTTCCTTAATGTGCCATTTTCATGGGCTGTGTCTACACTGGCATCCCTTCCGGAAAAGGGATGCTAATGTAGCACTTTGGAATAGGCAAATCCGCGGGGGATTTAAATATCCCCCGCGGTATTTGCATTAACATGGCTGCCGCTTTTTTCCGGCTTGGAGATGAGCCGGAGAAAAGCGTCACTCTAGACGTGATTCTCCGGAAAATAAAGCCTTTTCTGGAGGATCTCTTATTCCTACTTTCAAGTAGGCTTTATTGTCCGGAGAATCACGTCTAGAGTGGCGCTTTTCTCCGGCTTATCTCCAAGCCGGAAAAAAGCGGCAGCCATGTTAATGCAAATACCACGGGGGATATTTAAATCCCCCGCGGATTTGCCTATTCCAAAGCGCTACATTAGCATCCCTTTTCCGGAAGGGATGCCAGTGTAGACACAGCCATGGTGTGTTGTCGATGTAAAATGGAAGGTTCAGGAATATGGCCAGTCCCGGGGAGGTGCAGAAACAGGCAACCTTGTACTAAATATCTTTTAAACTTTTATTAAGCTTTTAACTATACCTTTCTATTTAACAGTTTTTATAGGCATGGGCGCCAAATAACTATTAACAAGAACAGTAAACAAAATGCAGTGCAATAGAGGAAAATACCCTGAGGTTTTTCCAAGTCCCAGTAACAACAACAACCCAGGGATTTTTAACAGTTATATTTACATTAATTTCACTCATAAGGTCTAACATCTATTTAACTCCTAACAGTACTATTCACAACCCTCTAACTAACTTAGGGTATGTCTACACTACAAAGTTAATTCAAACTAACAGACGTTAGTTCGAATTAACTTTGATAGGCGCTACACACGCGAACCGCTAGTTCGAACTTAATTCGAACTAGCGGAGTGCTTAATTCGAACTAGGTAAACCTCATTCTATGAGGACTAACACCTAGTTCGAATTAAGCAGTTCGAATTAAGGGCTGTGTAGCCACTTAATTTGAATTAGCGGGAGGCTAGCCCTCCCCAGCTTTCCCTGGTGGCCACTCTGGGCACCACCAGGGAAACTCGTCTGCCCCCCTCCCGGTCCCAGAGCCCTTAAAGGGGCACGGGCTGGCTACGGTGCCCGTGCCAAGTGCAAGCCTGCCAGCACCCAGCCAGCAGACCCTGCACCTGGCACGGCTCGAGCCAGCCACCCGATGCCCCCCAGCCCTCTGCCTCTTCCCAGGACCAGGCTGGCAGCTCCCGGGAGCCTGCCCGGGTCCGCAAGAGACGGGCGCCCTCCTGGTCTAGTGAGGACATCGTGGACCTCATCCACAACCTCCGCACTAGGCACAGGAAAGTGGCCGTCTAGGGCAGGATAGCTGCCAGCCTGGCCACCCAGGAGCAGGTGTGCATGAAAATCAAGGTGGTCCACTGAGACCCCTGGCCCTGAGCCCTGAGCTTAGAATGGCCGTCCTGGGTCAGACCAAAGGTCCATCTAGCCCAGTAGCCTGTCTGTCAACAGCAGCCAACACTAGGGACCCTGGAGGGGATGGACCGAAGACAATGACCAAGCCATTTGTCTCATGCCATCCATCTCCAGCCTTCCACAAACAGAGGCCAGGGACACCATTTCTACCCCCTGGCTAATAGCACTCCATGGACCCAACCTCCATGAATTTATCTCACTTCTCTTTAAACTCTGTTAAAGTTCTAGCCTTCACAGCCTCCTGCAGCAAGGAGTTCCACAGGTTGACTATTTGCTTTGTGAAGAAGAACTTTCTGTTAGTTTGAAGCCTGCTACCCATTCATTTCATTTGGTGTCTAGTCCTTCTATTATGGGAACTAATGAAGAACTTTTCTTTATGCACCCCCTCCACACCACTCATGCTTTTATAGACCTCTATCATATCCCCCCTCCGTCTTCTCTTTTCTAAGCTGAAAAGTCCCAGTCTCTTTAGCCTCTCTTCATATGGGACCTGTTCCAAACCCCTGATCATTTTAGTTGCCCTCCCCTCTCCCACCCTCTCTCTTCCCCTCTCCCACCTCCTTTTCCCAGTCTCCCCGAGTTCTGTTCAATAAAGAGAGTTTCTATTTTTGAACACACGTGTCCTTTATTTTGTACATCAGGAAGGGGGGCTAGGGAGGGGTGAGTGGAAGGAGGTGAGGGAGGAATGGGGTACGAGCCCCCGATGGGGAGGACTGGGTTGGCTCTGCGGACTCCTCAGGGTGGAAGCTCTCCTGCAGCCCCCCGATTGACCTCCCTCCCTGCATGGCAGCCTGCGGCAAGTGAAGCCGGTCTGATGGCCGAGTGCTGTGATGTGCCAAGCGTAGGCACTCATGGCACTCCAAGCCAGGACTGCTTTGCTGTCCCTCATCGAGTAAGACAAGCAAGCGGGGAACCCCTGAGAACTGTCTGTCCGGGGTGGGGGTTGGGTCCCTTTAAGCACAGCTCTCGGCTAGCCTGAGACATTCCTGATGCCCTGCTGGCACTGCTTCCGGCCATCCTTAACCCTGGTTCAGGGTCCACTCAATGTGGACATGCTAGTTCGAATTATCAAAATGCTAATTTGAACTAGTTTTTAAGTCTAGATGCACTAGTTCGAATTAGCTTAGTTCGAATTAACTAATTCGAATTAAGTTAGTTCGAATTAGTGCTGTAGTGTAGACATACCCTATGTCCTAACACTGTTATTTAACAAACCTCTAACATCAGACAGCAATACTCACACTTATCAGACATACAAGGGACAACAGAGACAGTGGCATATTCGTTATTCGTTACGCTCTGCAGAAGATTTGGTTGATTCGGTGAGCGGGAGGGGGCCCTCGGGTGATCAGCCCTCAGAACCTGGCTTGTGTTCTGCTTTCCAAATTTTCTAGACCCCTCAACTGAATGCAGGAGGGGAAGCTGTTTTATAGAGAGAGCAAGAGCTTTCCCGTGCTTTGCTGTGATAGGCTTAGCAGATTCTGTCTGCCTAGTGACAGGACTGATGGGGAGGGGGTGAGATGGCTCTTGGCTGACGCGAACTTTGCATGACCCTTACCTGTTTGGTTTTTTACTCCTGATTTTTACTGATCTTAAGTCACATAGTGCAGGATTTTTGGTTGGAGGGGAAGGTAATCTTGGGCTAGGAAAGCTATGCGCACGAGGCCTGGCCAAAAAAGAGCCTACTTTTACATGTGTGATATCCATTCATTTGTGGCTTTTCTTTAATATTTTTGCAATGCTGTGTAGATTTCTATTCTATTTAAAAATTTTAAAAACCTTGTACGATTATTAAATTAACAGTTAGTCATGCTTGTAAGAAAGGGCAGTTTTGAAATATTCTGTCCTTTGTATTCCCTTTTGCATATGGTCCAAGAAAAATCTGTTGACGGTACATTTTTTAGGAAAAGGACTCTCTCTCCTACATCAGTGTTTAAACAGCATTTCATTCAGTGTGGGCTCTAGGCACTACCATAAACTAAATATTAACTAATTATAAGTCACCGATTTTTTTTCAAATACTTCTTTCTGGTGGCTTTATTTGTGCTTGTTCTTTCAGTACTATTCAGTCATATAATCCCAGATTTGTACTTATCTGAGTAATTTTTTCTTTTTTCTAGGTTGCTGCCAGGACACAGCTACTATAGGTAGTATAAGTTTATTACCTTTCTTTACAGCTTGGCTCCAGTCCTAACACTGATGGCTCACAAATAGATTATTATGCTTATGTTGAGCTCTGTGAAGCTCCACACAACACATGCCATCAATTGCAGGAGAAAAGCCTTTGTTTTTGATTAGTGGAACCTCGGAGATACTGAGTTTAAAAGCTATATTTTGCCCTGCTATTTTGATAATTTGAATTCAATATATCTGAATGTTTGAACATCTTTAAGGGAGTTTCTCTCAACATATCTGCACCTTGAAAATGCATAGTGTTTTCTTACATCAGGAAAGTGTATGTCTCTTCCTTTGTAGATTTGAGCGTATACATACTAAGAAAGGGGACTACAGCAAGTCTTTAGCATCATACCAGGAGGAGGTAGATGATTTAGCAACCTTGGAAGTACTGGATGAGGTAATATATTTAATTTATTAAATTTTCTTGGAAAATGGTGCTCAGATAAGAGCCAAAAGAGAGTGCTATATTTTTAGATTAACCAACCTGTTTTTTTGATGAGCCTACATTCCCACACGTTAATTTCACAGGAGTCCATGGTACTTTACAAAGTCCTGCTATATCGTAGAATGTGAGATGAGATTTGTTGTGTCTGGAGTCGTGCCATCTTAATGCCAAAATATCCGCCAGGGCAAGATCAGGAGTGGGTATAAATTGGCATAGCACCTCTGACTTCAATGAAGCCATGCCAGTTTACTCCAGCCAAGCATCTGGTCCATGATGATGGTTTAACTTTAAGACAGGACACCATATCTATTTCCAGCTTCATTGGGAGTTATCCCAGCTTAATAGCAGCACTTCATCATAGGCCAGATTCTTTTCTGGCATAGTAGCATCATTGAAGTCTTTGGTGCTGTGCTGGATTACACCAGCTCAGGATCTGGCCACGTAAGAGCGTCTTTTGCCGCATTTTAGATACTTAAAATAGTCTTGTTTGCCCAGGTTTGAAAAGTGGATTGTTATTGTGATGGGTAACGTGAAGGGAGAAGAGTGCTGTGACCAACCAATCTGCTTTTAAAGCTCCTGAGATGCTACTTAACAATATCCCTGTTGCATTTTATGTATCTCCTTTTTGCCAGGGAATGCAATAATAGGGCTTAAATCTCCTCTTCCTCTAACTTGACAATAGGACAACTCCATTTTCATCAGTGGAGTTACCTCAGATTTACCCTAGCATATATGAGAGAGAGAATAATCAGGCCACAAGGCTCTGTCCGCAATTCAGAGGCGGTGAATGGATATGGGTGAAATGCCAGTGTTGCTCCGCTGAATAGTTAAGGGACTGTTATACATGAGAATAAAATTCATAATCCCCATTGACAAATTAAACTTCACTGACATATCTATGATTAGAGAGCCCTGTACTTGGATCCACTGTAGACATACTGTGAGTACTGCATAATAATAGTGCTGTATGTCTCTAAAGCACTGTGCAAACATTAGCTAATTAATAGTACAGTAGTTAAGCTAATCAAGGCTATTCATCTAATGTGTAGGACTCCCATCCAAATATTTATTTACATCCAGAATAACCATATGCTGTTTGCCAAGGAGTACATTCAGTGAAAGCCATGCCATGATCATAAAGGGAGATAATATTCAGTATATTGAAAGGCATGGCTCAAAACAAGAGAGAGGATAGTTTTTCAAGCCTATGAAATGATTTCATCACGTCTTTTCTGTGAGAATAAGTGTTACCATCTCAATTGCAGTTTCTTGAGTTTCCCCTATTTTTTTTCTTCTTTCAAATACAGACAGTTCAATTCTCAATTGTATCAGATTTACACTCAGCACAATTTGGGGAGATGGTGACCCTAAGAAACCTGTTCACTTCTGATGCTGCGGATTGAAACATCATCCTGTGTAACTTAGACTACACCTACACTGCAAAGTTATTTTGGAATAAGCTATTCCTGAATAGTCATCCTGAAATAGTTTATTTAGAAAAAGAACGACTACACTGCACGGAGGTCTCAAAGTTAGTCTGAGGCAGGCTTCCCTAATGTAGACATCCTATGTCAATTTAGAGCCCCAGGAGGACTAACTTAGGCCCTTGTTAGGGGCTATTTTGAAATATAAGTGGAGCATCTACATATGCCTTATTTTGAAATGGCTATTTCAGAATAGGTGATATTCTTCATAGAATGAGGTTTACAGAAGTTGGAATAAGCCGTTATTCTGAAATAACTTAGCTGTGTAGACACACTCTTAGAGTAGCTTCAAGGCTGCTCTAAATTACCCCAGGCTACAGCCAGCTATTGCCTCCATTAGGGATTTGACAGAGCACCCTGGTTTGCCTCTTTTTCTGCGTCCTCTATAGAAAAGAAGGGTGGGACAAGTGGCTTACCTTTTCTGTGATGGGAGAAATCAGCTTCCAGTTTAGGGCAACTTTCTGGGTGCTTTTTACTGCTGAGGCAGTAAAAAAAGGACATAAAAACAGATGAAGAGGTGATTCCAGAATATGTCCAAACAAGTATCTATCTGTTTACATTTGCAGATGCTTAGCCTACTCCAAGGAGTGCACATTTATAAGGCTTCAGCGAGCTCCAGACAAATGGGCTTCTATGTCTCTATGATCAAACCTGAGGAAAAAAAATCTGAGAACTTAGAATGGCAGATCTGAATTCAGGCTAGCAATCTTACATGATGAGAATCCTTGGGTAGGGAGTTTAAAAAGAGAAATGAGGGAGTCCTACATGAATAAAATTGATTGTTTCTAAATGTTAATTAGTTTATCTTTGTACAGTGCTCTAAAGATATGCATTTATGTGATTCATAGGAGATGGAGATACAAAAATATTGTGGCCTCTGAATGCCCCCATGTTTAAAAGTACTAGCATGCTTCTGAGCATTAACTTGAACATGACTTGGTTTTCCTATTCTTTTTTACAACAGAACACAGTAACAGAGCAGTTGCAGAAGAGCTATGCCAGGGATCAGATCTACACATATGTCGGAGACATTCTCATTGCTGTCAATCCATTTAGGAACTTAGACCTTTATTCTGCACAAGTACGAAGAAAGAATTTCAAATGTGTTTTGCTTGTAGTGATTTCCAGTGAAATTTGAAAATTAATATTAAATATTGAGTAATATTAAATCATCATAAATGGTATAACATCTAAGTAACAGGATTATCAGTAAAAATCATCACCTAGCATGTACATGGGCATATATTTTTATATAAATGGTTTCATTACTACCTGCTGAATTCCTGAGAAAATTTCTCTCTCATGCACTCTCTTTTTTTATACACACACACACACACACACACACACACACACACACCAAAGCCTCCTGCAAGGAGGTTTAACGGTAGTTCAAATTAGGAGCTTTAATTCGAACTACCTAGTCCATGCCGCGTGTAGCCGTGGGCAGGTAGTTCAAACTACGGGGCATTTAAAAATGGTGGCACCCAGGAACATGCAAATAAAGCCCAGGCTTTAAATCCCAGGCTTTATTTGCAAGTTCGAATGCCTACATTAGCCACCCTAGTTCGAACTAGGGTGGCAGTGTAGACATACCCTAAGAGCTTGGTTTTCCCATTTGTCTCCATTTTACACCAGTGCATTTGGTGTTACTTGCACAAAGTGTGATAGATATAATGGTCTAGATCAAACAAAATGTTGTCATTGCATGTTATCAGTTATGGCAAGTAAAAAACATCTGCCAACCACATAAAATATACCAAAATACTCAATGGGTATATGAAAAGAAAATGTATGAAATGTTAAATTAATGATTTGTATATAAAACACACATTCTTGATCTGATTATTTTGATTTCATAGTTTACATAATCAAGGCATGGTGAGATTTCAAAGTATACCAGTTCATTATTAATAATATTTAAAATCGAATACAAAAGATCCATTGACTCACTATATAGTTACAGATTGAACATCTCTAGTGCAGCACTCTTGGGACCTGACTGGTGCTAAACCAGAGAATTTGCCGAACCAGGGAGATCAATATTGTCTAGCAGTATTACCCAGGGGCAGATGACCGTTTTGCGGGGCCCCGGGCAGCATAATTCCATGGGGCCCCCCCTTTGACACGGCGCATGCGCAGTGACACCATGCGCATGCGCAGCGGCACCATGGCACATGCGCGGGGCTTTCTGAAGCACGGGGCCCGGGGCGGCCGCCCCATTCGCCCTGCCCTGTATCCACCCCTGGTATTACCAATACTACCACTGCTTACTGCGCTTTTAGAAAACATTTAGGGGTAAATTAGAGCTAAATAACATCACAAAACACTGAGAGCTAGGACTAGTGGCTGTAAACAAACTTTATGGGACTGTGAGAAAGTTGGCCATAACCATGAGAAGTGCAGAGCCAGCTAATTGAAATCATGCTGAACCACAGATGTTGCTGGACCAGAGCGTGCTGGACTAAAGGTTCAACATGTACTATAGTAATAATTTTTATTTATAAGCCTCTCTATAAATGTGCTTAGGATGTGTCACAGCAATAAATAAATATAATGAAAACATGATAAAATAATACAAAGATAGATATGAAAGAAACATCTGCTGTTTTCTCACCCTCAGCATTCTAAACTGTATATTGGAGCAAAACGCACTGCCAATCCTCCCCACATCTTTGCTGTGGCTGACATTGGATACCAATCCATGGTAACATACAATTCAGATCAGGTAAAGATATTTAATTCCACAGTCAGATTTCTAATCCATACCCTTAGCTTTGCAGAGAGCAGGGCCGGATTAAGGAGGAGGCTAGCTGGGCAGCTGCCTGGGGTGCCAACCTATGGGGGTGCCTGATGGTAGCTGTAAGGGGCGCTGAGTGGCTGGCGCAGCGCCCCTTAGAGCTGCCATCAGGTGCTGTGTGCCCGATTGCAGCTGTAAGGTGCGCAGAGCACTAGGGGGTGGGGCTGCACATGCGCCGTGCGCCCGGGGGCAGAGCCATGCATGCGTTGCATGCCCGCTGCCTGGGGCACAGGAATGGCTCGAGCCAGCCCTGGCTGAGAGGGATGCAATGAGGGCAAATGGACATCTGCTCTTATCATCTTCAGTGTATTATCATTTCTGGAGAAAGTGGAGCTGGCAAGACACAGAGTGCCCACCTCCTCGTTCAGCAGCTCACAGTTTTGGGAAAGGTATGTTTAAGCAGATACTCCCTCAAGTCTTTCTAAAGCCTGAAACCTTAATAGATTTGGAACATAACCTTAACTAACTTGCAGTATTTTTAGAGGCCCCAAATGCCTTAATTCTGCATTGGAATCTGCTAGCAGAGAGTTGAGGATACAACATTGAAAGGTGTTATAGCCCAAAACAAACTTTGGAGTATCAGTGTCCCAGCTCAGTGTCCCAGCTCCTGCCTTAGCCCATCTGGAAATATTGAAATGCTATAAAAGATTACATAGCACAGTGAAAGTTATACTCTTCCTGGGCAATCTTCTTCCTTAGGGAATGTCCTAACATTTCCCAAAATGTACTTTGTAGGATTCTTTTTCACCTCACGTAAGCATAGATTGTTGTCAGGGTTACTGTCTTTCCATGTGATTCAGACTAGAAAGGCTGACTTCATGATTTGGATCCTTAAAGCAAATCACAAGTATGCCAAATGCCTGAGTTTGGGTCACATCTGGAGAGTTTTGCATACTAAAGGCAATGAGCAATGGCACATTCAGCAAGTAAAGGTCACAGCACTAGGATGTCTTGTTAAGCCTGCAGGAGTGTCTCCCTTAGAAGACAAGTAGGAAGATGGATATCTAATGGGGAAAAGAATTGCCTAATATTAAGAGAAGAGTTAAGAAATATAAGAAATATTAAGAAAACACAAAGAGTGTGCTGAAAATGAGTGCATGGGTGAATTCCTGGCCCCACTGAAGTCATTGGGAGGCTTGTCATTGAGATCAGTGCATCCAGGATTTCACTCTGTCTCTCGCCCTTGTTTCAAGCATATACTAAATCAGTCTGAGGCACTTCTTTACCATGGTGGTGACTGAGGTATAAAAACTTGGGATGGATGGATGGATGGATGGAAGTTCAGGCTACAGCTCAGCAAGGTACTGAAGCGTCCACACAGTTTTAAGCACACAGCAGTCCCATTATGTAAGCATTGACATGCTTAAAGCTAGGTATGTGTTGCTGAACTGGAGCCTTTGTGGGCAGAAAAAAAAGAAAGAAGGGAATGCTTTCTCATTACAGAGAGCTAATGTTTATTGTGATACTTAAATAAAGATTCCAGAAGTACACAGAACAGACAAACTATAACTCTCAAAAACCAAATGTAGATGGAAAGGCCCATTAGAAAAGAGTTATTTTGAGATTATTCTTGTTTTAAGCAATGCCTTTTCTGTATGTTGACATTTATATCTAGGCTAATAATAGGACTCTCCAGGAGAAGATACTCCAAGTGAACAATCTTGTAGAGGCATTTGGAAATGCGGGCACTATTATAAATGATAACTCCAGCAGATTTGGAAAGTACTTAGAAATGAAATTCACTTGTGGAGGAACCGTAGTAGGAGCTCAAATTTCAGAATACCTTCTTGAAAAATCCAGAGTTGTCCATCAGGCTGTGTAAGTAAAAAAGAACAATCGACCCATTTAAATTAAACAAAACTGATGTGCAATGTGCAAAATCTTTAAGATTAACATGGTTTTTATCCCTTTCAAATAAACAACAGGTTGATAGGTTCTAAAGATATAACTTAAATAAAAATAACTTATGGTATATTTTATTACATTTTGGTTTACTTAAACAGATCTGTTTTTAAGATATTCTTGCATATTTTGTACTGCAAAAAGGATGAATGTATGTTGGCAGAACTAAGGTCATTGTAGTAGTCTTAACTATAAATTTCCTTATGTGTGTGGGTTTAAATTAAAGCCTTAATATTCTGTTAAATATATTGTTTGGACTAAATTTCATTTACTTTTCCCTTTAGTAAAGTAATTTATATGCAAAATATTTGGTTAAATCCTGGAAATTCAAATAGAATTTTGGAGTATGAATCAAGCACATGCATATATTTAAGAGTATGTGTAATAATATAACAAATAATAGAGAAATTTGAAACATTTAATTGAATACATTAATATGAAACCCGAACAATATCAGCTGCTTGTTTTCACATATAGTAATTAAAGTACAAAACAAAATGAGATATATTTTTGTCATTAACAATAATTAATGGCAAAAGATTAATAGTTGGCATAAGGAAATCTTGCCCCCAATTCTAATTTTAATGTTTCCCCCACTAACCAAACCTAAAGGTGTTTTGATTCTATGAGAGCCTGTTACATAAAGCAGCTGTGTAACACACATGGCTACCTCTGTTTCCTCTAAGTTGATTTAACAAATACACAATTTAAAGTTGGGCCCCATTTTATTAAATGCTATCATTGACACTTTTTCCCCAATTGAACTTCAGTTATAGGATCTTGGATTTTTCAGAATAAAATCAGCCTTTTACCCTCCTAAAATAATGGCTTTTATTGAACTTTTTTCCATGGACTTGCTGATTTCTGATGAGGACAGTGGTACCACTTAAATAGGATGTCAGTATAATGTGCTTATGTTTACTCATGTGCTTAAATACTTTTCTGAATCAGAGTCAAATCTCTTAACACCTTGCAGGATCAAGCCCATTATGAGACTGCAGCTTTACCCAGGAGGAAAGATTTGAACAGTTAATTCAAATCAATTACTCTGGGCACAGGTAATTTACTAAGGCAATTTCCAGGATCTGACCCAGTATTTACTTATTGTATCAGACAATACAACACCACATTTAATTACTTCTGCATCCTCTGCATTGTTAGATAAGACAAAAAAGTTTGCATATTTATAATCATGGCACCAAGTATGCAGCAGATATAAACTGGTGGAACTCCATTGACTTGAGTAAAATTACGTCAATTTACAGCAACAGATCTGACTCACTATTTGTAACAATATCTAACAATAGCAGCAATGCCACTAATAAATCTAGCAGTACAGCTTTGTTACTCAAACAAATAATTCCTTTTGTTGTTTTAGGGGAGAGAAAAATTTCCATATTTTTTATTATATCTATGCTGGTTTAGCAGAAAAGAAGAAACTGGCACATTATAAACTGCCAGAGTATAAGCCACCCAGGTAATGAAATTTCTTTTTACATAAATGGATTACTAAAATATACATTGTAGTTGGCTCATTCTCATTTGGATTATAATTCTTCATTCCTCAAACCTTTCAGGTACCTGCAAAATGACCATCTCCGAACAGTGCAAGATTTTATGAATAATAGTTTCTATAAGTCTCAGTTTGCATTAATTGAGCAATGCTTCAAAGTTATAGGTTTTACAATGGAGGTGAGTGCTCATAATATTTCAATCTTTCATTTTTCAAACATCTTCCTATGCTTCTTCCTGTGACAAGAGGCAATGAAGGGAGAATGTATTCAAAGAATGTAATTAATTTCCTTCATTATGTTGCTCACTTCGGCTATGATTCTTGGACATTTTTGGATATTCTGTGGTCAGTTTGTTATTTTACATTACCCATTTTAATTCTTTTGGAAGCTTCTAAGCATCTATATACAATAAAGTTTTATTATTCATTAATACTGTTAAATTAGTGGACATAACACAGCTGAATATTTGAAAAAATATATTTACAAAATAAGTGTATAGAAAATGTCTGTAGCCATTAATAAGACTATAACTTTAGCTTGTTTAGTGTAAGCTTTATTCGCTTTTTAAAATAGTTTGAAATAAGCAGTCTTTGGCAAAGATAGTTGAAATGCATTAGATGGCCCAAACCTGTCATGTCAGGATGAGTCTGATCAGTGACCACTTATTTGATCTATTCTTCTTTCTTATCTCTTTTCATGGATGTGTAGGCCACTGGTCCTCCCATATAAGCCTGTACCACGTATAATTACAATAAATTTCAGTCTGTTTCTTTTTAATGTCTCCCTTCATCAGATGCTTTGAAACAAGGAAGTTCTTATACCTTTATTATAAGAACTTCATTATAACATTGCTAGTTATGGTGATTAATATTTCTCAGAATACTGAACAAGACACGGTGCCTAGTTCTAGAGTAGCAAGTCCAACAAGAAGGAGGTACTAAAAGGCAAATCTATTAAAAAATAGAATGTTAGTTTACAAAAGAAGATCTGAGAGTTTTCTGAAATTCTAAGTGTGAGACTTTTCACAGGTCTAGTTTGGATGAGAAAGATACACATGGCTGAGAATGTGTTAAAATTCACTATGCCATCATTAAGGGGTAGGATTTTAACTCTGAGGAAATTTGTGAGAACCTTTTCTGCTATGTTTTAATAATATTTTTCTGGCTGCTTTGCCATTAGTGATGCATTTATTTCTTACATGACTTTGGAAAACTAGTTTTTTTCCCCATGGAAAATTTTGAATTTTTTGCAAAAAAATTAAAATCATAAGCAATATTATCTGCTATTTTATAGCACTGGAGTTGTTGATAAGTATCTCACGTCATGCACCGTGGTTTTCCCTCTTGAGAGAGGTGATACATCATGGCAATTACATGGAATCATGGGAGATGAATTCCAAATGGAGAGCATGGTCTATAAAGGAGAGTGGGAGCATCAGACACCTTAACTACAACGTTCATGAGGCACTGTCGTGGTATTTAAAAATCCAAATAAATCATATTTAGGAATACATTTTTGACAAAAAAAATTATTTTTTTTCAATGGGAAGAGGATACATTTGCCAAAAAATTCATTTTATTTGAAAATCCAATTTTCTGTTTGAAAATTTTCTATCAAAATTGTTTTTAATCAGGCCCATTACCTGCCTTGCTGAAAACCTATATTGTATCCGAATCAGATGAAACTCATTAGCAGTAAAGCTGACATTTCATGTTTTTTCTGAGCTCTTTCTCATCTTTTTCCTATTGATAGTTATTCACAACTCTAGTGCACAAGTACGGCCCAAGGATCTCCTGTCAGCAGTATTTCCATCTTTTCAGAACTGACCTAAAGGAATGGGAAGGCACAGACTCACTCTCATAACAGGACCTCGTGAGGCATTGTATATACTATGAAGTTACACCAGCCTACTCCCGTTTTCCATTCTTAAACATTCATTTTGATTAATAAGAGCATTATCTGTATGTAGCAATAACCCTATATGGTCAAAAGGAGGAAGTGTCAGTTCTGATATACTGGAAGTCCACTGAGAAATGTGACTTGCCACATTGCTTACAATGTCAGCATGCATCTTCTGTTCACTTCGCTGAAGTTTGTGTGACAAGTATGCTTAGTTTCTGACTGGATGGGTAGGAGAGGCACAAAGAGTCTTCCTTGTTAAGTCTTCTATGTAGAATACAAGAGAGCATGGGCACTGATAGGGCTATTCCTCATGGAAGTGCTAGCCTCTGAAAAGTGGCAGGGTGCTCTTGTCTAACCGACTTCCATTGCAGCAGCAGAGAAGTCTGGGTTAAGAGGGGAGTGGATGCTATTGTCTTGAAAGGTAGCATAGCATCTGGAATCGTTGTACCTCCTGGAATTATTGTACCTAATCCAGGCATAATGTCTTCCCAGCACTGCCACTGGGACTGTGTGTTTCCACACCATGCCCTTTGCAGAACTATGGGTATATGCCAGGATCAAGGTCTGTACATGCAGAGACTGCTACATTTGTCCAGAGAAAGATGTTACATCAGAAAGCAGCTTTTCTATGGAAAGAAACAGTAACATTCCCCTAACCTTTGATGTTTCATGATGGTGCACAGAGGAGTTTCTATATGTCCATAATTCTTGTTTTATTAACAGGATTCGTGGACATAAGTTGTTTGCATCCTTACTAAAATACAGCAGAAATGTTTTTATAAAATCTCTTTTAAATTGGCTAGCATACTGTAATGGTAGCTACATACTCTATATTTTGCTCTCTGTCCTAAAGCCACTCTGTTTTACTTAAGGCTGTGTGACAAAAATAAGAGAAAAGGACTGCCTGAGTGCACAATAATCATTCTGTTCTAGACAGATTAAGCCAGATTTAACACCTACTGGAAAAGGGCACAAAAATATCAGTTGCTATACACATTATACAACAGAATGGCAAAAGTCAAGTTATCAATTTCTTTGAATTTCATTCACATTTTTAAGCTTGAAAAGCTCATTTACAGGCAGTCCCCGGGTTACATGGATCCGACTTACATCGGATCCCTACTTACAAACGGGGTGAGGCAACCCCGCACTAGCTGCTTCCCCCCAGCAGACCAGGGAGACACGAAGCTAGCACACCCTCCCCTCCTCCCAGCAGACCAGGGAGACGCGGAGCAGCTTTTCTCATCAGACACCTCAGCTTGAGAATAAAGGACTGAGGGAAGTGAGGTGTGGGAGAATAAAACTGAGCTCTGGAGAAATGTTTGGCTAGAGTTTCCCCTGCAATATGTACCAGTTCCGACTTACATACAAATTCAACTTAAGAACAAACCTACAGTCCCTATCTTGTACGTAACCCGGGGACTGCCTGTATATACATACCGTGCAACAATCATCTTAAGAGTAACTTTTAGAGTGAGCTTTTTTAGTTGGCTTTGGAGTAACTGGAATAATTCTTACTAAATACTGGATTTGTGCTGGATTCACTTCCAAAATAAGATCAAATATTTTGGAGCAATCAAAGATAATTAAGGATTAATGATTGTATGTGAATAATTGAGGCCAGGATGTTACAAAATGTTATAATATATAATGCTGTGGAGTGATGGGTAACATATCTGATAAAATGCTTATCCTGTACTTTTGCACCCTTAAGAAAAATAATAGCCCAAAAATCTACTTTAACCCTAGTCTACATTACAGAATCTAACACTGTTAGACTCTGCTTAGGAAATGACCAGAAATAATCAAATATGGATATGGATATTCAAGTTTACATCTTAGATCAAAGCCAAAATCACAATGAAATCACGACTCTATCACTATTACAACTTTATTTATCAATCATTATTATGTAAGGTCACTTAGGGTGTATCTAAACTACATGGCTCCACTGATGGAGCCATGTAGATTAGGTTGATCGGCAAAGGGAAATGAAGCCGCGATTTAAATAATCGCGGCTTCATTTAAATTTAAATGGCTGCCACGCTGAGCCGACAAACAGCTGATCAGCTGTTTGTCGGCTCAGCGCGCTAGTCTGGATGCTCCCCTGCCGATCTGAAAGCCCTTTATCGACCTCCCCGTTATGCCTTGTAGGATGAGGTTTACCAGGGAGGTCGATAAAGGGCTTTCATGTCAGCAGGGGAGCGTCCAGACTAGCTCGCTAAGCCGACAAACAGCTGATCAGCTGTTTGTCGGCTCAGCGCGGCAGCCATTTAAATTTAAATGAAGCTGCAATTATTTAAATCGTGGCTTCATTTCCCTTTGCCGAACAAACAAATCTACATGGCTCCGTCAACGGAGCCATGTAGTTTAGACGTACCCTTACTGTATATGTGACCTAAAATTTACACTGCAATTACAAACATTGGCCCAGATCAGAAAAAAGTCCCCATTCAGGATGCTTAAGTTAAAATCATTGGGATTTAGGCGCAAGCTTAAAATGAAGTATGTGTTGAAACTGCTATTGTGAATACAGATGAGCTTAAGAACATGAATAAGTGCTTCCCAATAAGGGTAGGAGAGAGGTTCTGGAGGCCAAATTTAGGCTGCTAGGAAAGAGATTGAAATCCAGGGCCTCTATGGTAGCGTTCTCTGGAATGCTTCCAGTTCCACATGCAGGGCCAGGTGGGCAGGCAGAGCTTCAGAGTCTCAATATGTGGATGAGATGATGCTGTAGAAAGGAGGGTTTTAGATTTATTAGGAACTGCGAAAACATTTGGGATAGGGGGAGCTTATATGGGAAGGATGGGCTCCACCTAAACCAAAATAGAACCAGACTGCTGGCACTTAACATTAAAAAGGTTGTAGAGCAGTTTTTAAACTAAGGGCTGGAGGAAAGCCGACCGGTGCGGAGGAGCACATGGATCAGACAGAGACATGTATTATGGGAGGTTCTATTAATAGAGATGCTCTATGTTCAGGAGGAGAGGATGGAAGTATGGGTCAGATCAGATGAGACACAATCAAATGAAAAAGAGTCTAGCACATCAAGAAATGGCAGACAGATAAATAGTGACAAGTTATTAAAGTGCTTATACACAAATGCTAGAAGTCTAAATAGTTAAATGGGTGAACAAGAATGCCTTGTTTTAAAGGAGAATACTGATATAATAGGCATTGTGGAATGAGGACAATCAATGGGACACAGTCATACCAGGATACAAAATATATCGGAAGGACAGAACAAGTCATGCTCGTTGGGGAGTGGCACTACACATGAAAGAAAATGTAGAATCAAATGAAGTAAAAATCTTAAATGAGCCAAATGTTCCATAGAATCTCTATGGATAGGAATTCCATGCTCCAATAATAAGAATATAGCAGTAGAGGTATATTATCGACCACTGGATCAGGACAGTGATAGTGACTATGAAATGCTAAGGGAGATTGCTATCAAATTTAAAAACTCAATAATAGTGGAGGATTTCAACTATCCCTATATTGACTGGGTACATGTCACCTCAGAATGGGATTCAGAGATAAAATTTCTTAATACCTTAAATTACTGCTTCTTGGAGCAGCTTGTTCTGGAACCCACATGGGAAGAGGCTATTCTAAATATAGTCCTAAGTGAAGCGCAGGATCTGGTTCAAGAGGTAAATATAGCTGGACCACTTGGAAACAGTGACCATAATATAATAAAATTTAATATCCCTGTAGTGGGAAAAATACATCAGCAGCCAAACGCTGTGTCATTTAATTTCAGAAAGGGGAACTGCACAAAAATGAGGTAGTTAGTTAAACAGAAATTAAAAGGTACAGTGACAAAAGTAAAATCTCTTCAAGCTTCATGGAAACTTTTCAAAGACACCATAATAGAGGCCCAACTTAATGTATACCCCAAATTTAAAATCACAGTAAGAGAACCAAAAAAGTGCCACCGTGGCTAAACAACCAAGTAAAAGAAGCAATGACAGATAAAAAGACATCTTTTAAAAAGTGGAAGTCAAATTCTAGTGAGGAAAATAGAAAGGACCATACCTTTGTCAAATTAAGTGTAAAAATATAAGAAAAGCCAAAAAGGAGTTTGAAGAACAGCTAGCAAAAAATCAAAAAGTAATAGTAAAATGTTTTTTAAGTACATCAGAAGCAGGAAGGCAGCTAAGCAACCATTGAGGCCCTTGGATATTCAAGATGCTAAAGAAGCACTCAAAGATGATAAAGACATAGCGGAGAAGCTAAATGAATTCTTTGCTTCAGTCTTCACAGCTGAGGATATTGGGGACTTTCCCAAACATGAGCCATTCTTTTTAGGTGACAAATCTGAGAATTGTCCAAGAATGAACTGTCATTAGAGAAGGTTTTAGAACAAATTGATCAACTTAACAGTAACAAGTCACCAGAACCAAATGGCATTCACCCAAGAGTTGCGCAAGAACTCAAATGTGAAATTATGGAACTATTAACTGTGATTTAGTGATAGAGATGTAGCCGTGTTAGTCCTGTGTTTTAACTGTGATTTGTAACCTATTCTTTAAATCGGCTTCCATATCTTTCATGATTGGAAGATAGCTAATGTGACACCAATATTTAAAAAGGGTTCTAGCGGTGATCCTGGCAATTACAGACCGGTAAGTCTAATGTCAGTATTGGGCAAATTAGTTGAAACTATAGTGAAGAATAAAATTGTCAGACACCTGGCTTAATATAATTTGTTGGGGAAAAGTCAATATGGTTTCTGTAAAGGAAAATCATGCCTTACTAATCTGCTAGAGTTCTTTGGGTGGGAGGGGTCACAAACATGTGGACAAAGGGGGATCCAGTGGAGATAGTATACTTAGATTTCCAGAAATCTTTTGACAAGGTCCCTCACCAAAGGCTCTTAAATAAAGTAAGTTGTCATGGATAAGAGGGAAGGTCCATTCGTGGACTGAAAACTGATTAAAGGGTAGGAATAAATGTTATCTAACTAGTGGGATCCTCCAAGGATCTGACCTGGGACCCATCCTGTTCAACTTATTTATAAATGATCTCGAGAAAGGGGTAAACTGTGAGGTGGCAAAATTTGCAGATGATACTAAACTGCTCAAAATATTTAAGACCAGTGCAGACTGTGAAGAGCTTCAAAAAGATCTCACCAAACTAAATGATTGGGAAACAAAATGGCAAATGAAATTTAATGTTGATAAATGTAAAGTAATGCACACTGGAAATAATAATCCCAACTATATATGATGGGGACATCCAAGTGGCAGTCAAAAAAGCAAATAGGATGTTAGGAATCATTAAAAAAGGGATAGAGAATGAGACCAAAAATATCTTATTGCCTCTATATAAAACCACGATATGCCCACATATTGAATACAGCATACAGATGTGGACACCTCATCTCAAAAAAGATATATTGGCATTGGAAAAGGTTCAGAAAAGGGCTTCAAAAATGATGAGTGGTTTGGAACGGATCCCTTATGAAGAGAAATTTAAAAGACTTGGACTTTTCAGTTTAGAAAAGAGGAAACTAAGGATATGGATAGACTACAAGAGTTTTTCCGGGATACTGGAGGTACCCCAGGAAAACTCTTCCGCGTCCAGAGACGCATTTACTCTTCTGTTTTTTTTCCCGGAAGAGCAAATGCACTCTTTTGGAAACCCAAAAGAGGTGGGGGGGGCTTCGACAGAGAGGGGGTTCTGACATTTGGCCCAGTCTAGACTGGCCATATGTCAGAAAAGCCTCTTCCGACAAAAGGATCAAATAAAGCTACGTAAAATGTGTAGTGCATTTTGCGTATATTTTTTTGAAAAAAAGCGGCAGTGTAGCCATACCCTGGGGGGGGGGGGGAATATGAAATCTATAAAATCATGACTGGTATGGAAAAAGTGAATAAGGAAAAGTTATTTCCTTATTCCCACAATAAAAGAATTGGGGGTCACCAAATGAAATCAATAGGCAGCAGATTTAAAAGAAACAAAAGGAAGTTTTTCTTCACTCAGCACACTGTCAACCTGTGTAACTCCTTGCCAGATGATGTCGTGAAGACTAGGAGCTTAACAGGGTTCAAAAAAGAGCTAGATAGATTCATGGAGTTTAGGTCCATCAATGGCTATTAGCCAGGATGGGTAGGAATGGTATCCCTAGCCTCTGTTTCTCTGGAGGTGGGTGACAAGGGAGGGATCACATGAGGATTATCTCTGGGGCATCTGGTATTGGCCACTGTTGGCAGACAGGATACTGGGCTAGATGGACCTTTGATCTGACCCAGTATGGTCATTCTTACATTCCCTTAACGAGAACTCTATATGGTCTGATTCTTCTTCCACTGAAGCAAGGTTTCCATTGACTTCAGTGGATGCATGAAATTAGGCCTGTGTAAGACTCGTTTTTGGTTACAAGAAGCTTCCAGTCGTAGGGCTTGATGATGCTTTCAGGCATACCAAGGAGTTGTATGGGGTTGCTCTTGAACTCTCTGGTGCATAGAGGGAAAAGCAGAACCACTATGGCATCCCGTTATAAGATTCAGCCTGTTCTGACCTGCATGCTGCTGAACTTCTAAGCTATTGAAGAAGTCAGGTTAAGTGCATTCCCCTTCTTCCTTGTCTCCTATTTGGTGCCAGGCATCTCCGGAGGACTAGGATTAGAATATGGTGTGAGGATTTACTGGTGTGGACAATGGGGTAGATGTATTCCTAGAAGAGAGTATATGGTGGACATGAAGAATGAGACTGTTCCAGATGTGGGAGGCAGAGTGCTGTAAGGTATGGAGTGTAAAAAGGGAGCAGTAAAGCCAGAGGACCAGGAGGAGCACAGCCTGAGGAGAGTAAGATGGAATGAGAACAAAAATAGAGAGGGAGATAAAGATTGAGCCAGACCTTAAAATCAAGAACAAAGATCTTTAATTAGACATCAAAGAGGAAGCCCGTGAAGTGGGCCAAAGAGAGAAGTGCTTTGGTTTTGCTGATGGATAGAGGAGAGCTTGATGAAAATTTAATTATACTGAGAAGGAATTCCCAACCTTGTCAAGCAATTGCATTGATTTGTTGAATCTGGTCCAGAAAAATCTGTGATCACATGGAGCACTCATGTGGAAAAATTGGAGAGAAAAAGGGCAGCGGGAAGAGGAGTCCAACTGGTGGACAGGAGCAGGGGTCAGCCAGGAAACCAGCAACAGAGGGGTAAGCAGCCAGGAGTGGAGCCAGGCTGATGGCAGGGGAGGTGGCAGCATGTAGCAGAGCCTAGCTGGGGCCAGGAGAGGTGGACAGTGGCTAGGAGCCTGGTGGCAGGGACCCGGGCCAGGGCTGGGAGCAGGGGCCAGCAGCTGGGAGGGGAGCCCAGTGGCCAGGAGAGGGGAGTGCAGAGTTTGGGGGCCAGCAGCAGAGGGGCCTTCATTTACCCCCCTGGTCTAGCAAACTCCCTGGTTCAGGGCCAGTAAGATCTCAGATCCCAAGGGTTCTGGACAAGGAAGGTCCAACCAGTAGAACTATGTATGTCAGATGCTTTGATCATTGATCTGGTCAGTCAGTTATTCCTGTTCAGTTGTGTATGCTCGAGGAATGTCCAAGCTCCACAATAAATGAGGAGGCAGTCAATAGCAACACATTAGGGCCCAGTACAGATGCTTATCCTTAAGATATGGAAAAGGGGAGCTGAATAACAGTCATTGCAGCCTAAGGTCCAAATATAAAACTATAAATAACTATGTTTGAATCTCCTTTTCAGGAACTTGGAAGTGTATACAGTATTCTTGCTGCAATTTTAAATGTGGGTAACATTGAGTTTTCTTCAGTGGTATCTGAGCACATGATTGACAAGAGCAATATTTCCAACCCAGTCGCACTTCAGAATTGTGAGTTCTCTATTCTTTAAGATTAAATTTCTTTAACAGTTTAGCAGGCAGGAGATTTTATCACATTAGATTTATCTATAAAAACTGAATACCATTGGAAATTTTGCAGGACTAATTAAAATACAGGAGTTCAATTCATGCCCAAGCCACATAAATAAAAATGTATTTATGTCCGTACAAATTATTCAGTTTTTATGTCTGTCCACATATTTTATTCAGGTAGCATGACTGGTACTGGAGATATGTGAAAAGCAAAACTAAATGTTCATGATTTATACATTTTTGGGGAGATTTTAATGAAAAATTAGAATTTTTTTTATCAATTGTACCTCCTATAAGGTATGTCTAAACTGCACCCCTCTGCCGGCAGAGGAATGCAGATTAGGCTGGGCAAAATTGCTAATGAAGTGGGGATTTAAATATCCCACACTTCATTAGCATAAAAATGGCCACCGCTTTTTTGGCACGGAGCTTTGTCGGAGAAAAGCGGCAGTCTAGAATCTGATCTATCGCTAAAGAAAGCCTTTTCCGATAGATCCTATATACCTCATTTTACAAGGCATAATGGATCTATCAGAACAGGCTTTCTTTAGCCATAGATCAGCCTGTAGACTGCCGCTTTTCTCTGACAAAGCTCCGTGCCAAAAAAGCGGTGGCCATTTTTATGCTAATGAAGTGTGGGATATTTAAATCCCCGCTTCATTAGCAATTT
Source organism: Pelodiscus sinensis (assembly GCF_049634645.1). Taxonomy (NCBI): domain Eukaryota; kingdom Metazoa; phylum Chordata; order Testudines; family Trionychidae; genus Pelodiscus; species Pelodiscus sinensis. The sequence continues at coordinate 225,495,191 of NC_134712.1, forward strand.
CGCCCAGCCTAATCTGCATCCCTCTGCCAGCAGAGGGGTGCAGTCTAGACCTACCCATAGTGTTTATCTAGAGGAAGTAGAGCTGGGCTACCTGCCTTGTGGGTCACAATGGGCTTATAGTGGAAAAGCATCCACAGGGAAGCAGCTACTCCCCCTCTATGTATGGGTGGAACCTTGATGCTATCCCAACACACTGGCCAGCCTGGCTGAGCGGTCACTGAAGGGACAGTAATTTGCACTTGAGAAAGGGCTGGTGCACATTCCTTTTCCACCCAAAAGCAAGAAAGGAATTAGCTACAGGTTATGAATGAGTCCCTCATCTGCTCTTGGGGCAGCACAATTCCACATGGCCCCATAATCAGGACACATTGTAGTGTTAGGGTTCTTCCTGTGTTTTATTGTACTGTTACAATCCAGCCCTTAGAAATTAAGAAATTTCTTCTTCCTTCAAAATTATACCTGCAGATTGTGTGTATGTTTTAACACTACATTTGCTCACTTCTTAGGTGCTTCCTTGCTATGCATTCAGGCCGATGAGCTGCAAGAAGCTCTCACCTCCCACTGTGTGGTGACTCGAGGGGAAACCATTATCCGTCCCAACACTGTGGAAAAAGCTACTGATGTTAGAGATGCCATGGCCAAAGCGTTGTATGGACGTCTCTTTAGTTGGATAGTCAATCGCATCAATACCTTACTCAAGCCAGACAAACATTTAAGGTAAAAGGACATTTTTGCAATAGAAAAATTCTCTTTGTAATGGGAAATGTATGATTTATATAACTAACTGCTTTATATATTTTATAGAACATCTAAGAACTGAACATGCATGATATAATATTTTATTAGCTTGACCAGATTTGTAATAATTGGCTCTTAGAAATCCTTCCTTCCATCTGATAGCTTTTGCGCCTATGGTAACCATTTCTGATCATACACATTTTTCATTATTAGTATTCAGTAGACATATAGCAAATAGCCATAATGCTGTCATCTTGGCATTTCTCTATTGATTTACAGGGTGAAATTCTGATCTCAGTTATTCCCATGTAAATCAATAGTAAGCCAGATATTTTTCCTTCAGATTATTTACTCATACTACTTAAAGCCAACCCTGACATTCATTTGCAGGCTATACCCACACAGGCAAAGAACGGGGGATGGGCATGCAAATTAATCTGGTGAAGGAGTGGCATACCTTTGTTAATAAATCATGTAAATCAAGACTCTTCATATCAGTGAGTGGCAGGGGAGTTGGATGAATTTAAAACTGTCGGATTCAGAATAGACATAATATTTCAAACTGGCAAATCTGCATTTTTAATTTGAGAAATATATCAGGGAATCCATGGCTTCCGTTTTGTAGCCCTACAAACCCTCTAATCTTTAAAATAGTAACAGCCATAAATACCATTTTGATCAATGATTATTAAGTCAAAATACCAAACAGATTGAGCTGCATGGCTTGTTTATGGACATATCCCATCACTCTACCACTGAGCAGTCTTTAAGGGCTCCAAACCAATGGAACAAGCGTGATTCCACTGTAAAAGGGAAAGAGATGAGGATCCCCATCTGGTACCTAAAATACATGCAGTGTATGAATAACAGATGTGATCTTTGTGTCAGTGGTAATAAAATAGGCATTACTTGCTAAATTCCTATAATTACTTATTCAATACTTTTCCTTCAGACTTTTTGCTAGTAATATGAAAACTCAAATTTTCATACTTCAGTTTCTAAAGCTAGACTTCTAAATACCTGTTGCATTTACCTCATTGCGCATTTAACTCCTTAATATTTGAAGCTGGTATTTTGGTGCACAAGAATGAATCTAGGGGCCTCTCTGCAGACAATCTATTTTGAAAAATCAGCTTTACGCTTTATAAATAAATAATCTGAGGGAACAAATAACTAGTATCTAATTATAAACTTATTTTATTATCATAGAAACAAAGAGCAACTGTGTGCCACTTGTGAACCATACTCTACTTTTTCCAATAGGCTTAAAAGTGTTAAATATTAGTTTAAACCTAAAATTAGAAATTCTGTTTGTCTTTGCCAACTGAGTTTACCCACGCTTACAGTAAATACATTGTGTCTGGCACATACAGTCATCCTTAAATTTGAATATATTATTGCATTGCATATTAGAATCGATCATTCTATTAAGATTCATCTGATTTGGGCAAAACTCATCCTTATGTAACTCTCAGCATCAGTGATCAATTTGGCCTATTATTTATTTTCTTGAAGCAACAATGAAATTAGGCTCTATGTAAAATAATAGAGATAAAAATATGAAGAACTTTAATTTTTTTCAGTGAAAATGGTGGTGAGTTGAACATTGGGATTCTTGATATCTTTGGCTTTGAAAATTTCAAAAAAAACTCTTTCGAACAACTGTGTATCAACATTGCCAATGAACAGATTCAGTTCTACTTCAATCAGCATGTATTTGCCTGGGAACAGGTAGGTTTGGGAATATTTTATCAAATTGAATATAAAATACCTTATCCAAAAAAAGCTATAAACTCCGCCTCCTTCTTAAGAGGCCCAGAATAATAGACTATAACAGACTGCTTTTTGTCTTTACATTATGTGAAGAACAGTTGGACTGCTATTTGTAATTTAAATGTCCATTTAAAATGCATTAAACTTCAAATTTATAGTTTCTAGGCAACAGAGCACAGTGATAATGGGTTTGATTCAAATGCATTGCTGTTTTGTTGAAGAATAATGTGTACTATATAATTTATGGTTCAACAGCAAAAAGCAGAAATGTCATACAGTACATATTTTTTGAAGACTGACTTTCTTAATAGCATGCTAATGAGTTTTTTAACATTGAATTCCAATAATAAAAATCAGAATAATTGCAATTATTTGTATTTTATTTAAGAATTGGGTCTCCTAATCCAACTCATGGAAGATGTACTTAATTATACTATGTAATTTGATTTAAAAGCTGGAGGAAAAATTAGGTGTTGTAATTGCAAAAGCTAATGAACTTGAAAGGGTCAGTGGAAAAATGGTAAAAAGACCATAGAGTTTATAAAAGGATTAAATGGCAATTAAGTTAAACAGTTTTAAATTGCTCACCAATTCTCTTATTTGAGAACCCACATTTCAACAAAAAACGAAGTGCTACCAAATACTGTATGTCTTACGTAATCAATCCTCGCATTTTAGACTTAGAGGGTGAAAATCACTTTCTCTGCATTATTAGAGGACATTTTAGATGTATATTTTTTAAATACATTTTTGTCACCCTCCCTCATAATTTTTAATTACTCATATTAATGTAGTGCTTTTTCCCAACTGTTTTAGTCATTGTTGGTTTTGTAGATAGTAGAGAGATAAATTTGAGAGAACCATTCTCTCTCTCTCTCTCTCTCTCTCTCTCTCTCTCTCTCTCTCTCTCTCTTTCTCTCTCTCTATCTCTATCTCATGTGTTTGTGTATAAAGAAAAGGTAAATAGTACTTTGTGGTGGACATACTTCCAATTATTTCAAAAGCAGTACGATCTTGTGGAGTTAGCTGTTGCCTTTGGAGAGTGATTTATAGGTTCATGAAGAAGATTTTCCAGTTACAATAGTACGACCATCTTTGTCTTGGACCCCTCTAAGCCAAATATAGTTTAACTTTTTGGCTATGGCAAACACTTCAACAGGTTGTCTCCAAGCCTTCAGGTGCACCCAAGATATAGATCTCACAAGTCTAACTGGTTGGCTGCAGTTGCCTCTGGGATCTTAGAAAGTTTCATGGCCATGGCTTGAAGATAGAACAGCAGCAGATTGGAGGGTTCAAGCTCTGGGAGGGAGCTTGGGTGCAGGCTCTTGACTAGAGCAGGGGGATGGGGATGGGGAGTGCAAGGGAATGCAGGGTATGGCCACACCCACCCATAGTGGGGGAAAGGGAGCAGTTGCCCCAGGACCCAGTGATTCAAAGGGGCTTGGGACTACTGGCTGCTGCTACTGCAGCAGCAGCCAGAGCCCTGGGCCCTTTAAATCACTGCCGGAGTGCCATGCCATGTGCTCCATGCAGCTATGAGAACTAGAGGCAGAGCAGTGCCGTGCTCCAGGTGAGAAGAGGATTGCCTACCCCCAGTCTCATCCCTTCCACCTGAGGCCCCATCCCTTCTGGGAGCGCAGAGCTGGTCCCTTTCCCCACCTTGCCCAAGGACCTGCACATGCTGTCGGCTCCTCTGGGTGCAGCACTTACCTCAGGCATCTCCCAAAAGTGACCTGCACAGCCCTCTGTCAGTGGCTCCTAGGCAGAGGGACAGGGAAGTTCTGCGAGTTGCTGCCCACTGGCACCACCCCTACTACTCCCATTGGGACAGCACATGAAGACACACCTTCCCCTAGGTGCTGAAGGTACTTCTGGTTGAAGTGCAGAACAAGGGAGGGCAGAGGAGGCAGCCTTAGTCTCGCTGCGCTTGTAGTGACTGGGAGTCCTTGGGGCCATCAAATTACCCAAGGTGGTAAGCAAGGCTGGGCAGTGCTCCAGGGGAGGCACGTAAAGGCAGCAGGCAGGGCCAGGGGAGGGACCCGTCCCCGAACATTGGTGGAACCAGACACCTGCACTCTGAATATTCCTGGAGCATGGCACCACGCACCCATATAACTCACCTCCTCTGTTGAAGTAACTCTACAGGCAAAAATTAGTACAAGGTTTGGTGAGTTTAAAAACGGGAAATGAGTACTAGGTTGTCACTGATTGCAAAGCTGTTGCTCAAGGATAATTCACAATATATATAATGGCCATTATAAAACATCCCTTTCTCCCTTACTTGGGATATGCACATTGCTTCAGTTCCATGCCACAAGAACAATAATGTAGAAAGTGGGTGGTTCAGCATCAGGAATGTCAATTGTAAGGGAACTGCTAAGTTTAGCACTGGTATGATATGTTCTGATTGTTAAGTGATGTTTACAATATCCCTCTCTTCAGCATATGAAAAGGAGAAAGAAAAGTATAAAATATTGTTATGATGATTGTACCTCTGCATAGGAAGAGGCAAAATACCATTTTAATGAATCCATTAATGAATAAAATTAAAGAAGTTCAGAAATTCAATGTTCATGTACAAATCAACAACTTGTGCACAGTGGACTTTATACGTGTGTAAGGATTTGCATGGGTGATTTCAATACTGATATGTAGAAGTTATGCTTAGTAGTAGACCGTTGCCAGTATAAAATGAGGGCATTGCATTGACTTCTATTGTTGGAAGGAAAGTATGCTACTCTCATTTCCAGCTGAACATATCATGAGCTAAAAGCCTTTTTTATTTCAATTGTAGCCGTCAGTGCAATTGCAAGTCATGCAAATTCAGTCTCTTCTACCATAATCTAAAAAATGTGGTGAAAAGTATAGATTTCAAAAGTCATTAAAAATCCTCGGTCTAAAGCTATGTGGATATGTAAATCTTTATAAACGTTTGTGATTTCCTTTGTGTATATAGTGTTGCTTTGTTTTGCACATTGAACTCCCATAATTTGTGTAACATTTTCTAAACACATTTAAGCTATGATGGGCACATCTGCTCTCCAACTTTCATTTCTCATTTAAGATATTCAAAGGCGGAGAAATAAATAATGTAATCACGGGCAATTTAAGTTCCGAGCCTCCCGAACGCTTACAGCCAACTAAATTTTGGCATAAAGCGGTGTGCCAGCATATCTTTTGTAAAATATGAATAGCATAGTTTTTGTATTTGTGACTCCTCGGTGGTTTTGTGTGCATGTCTGTGGTTTCTTTTAAATTTATAACCCCAGATAATAAATGAAGTAAATGTGTCAATTTGCAAATGAAAAACATAAAGGGATGGAATGATGGTTAGATCTATAAACATCTGTGGGAGTATTTCTCTTCTATCTTAGGTTTTTATATAGCACTCTGTTCCATGTTATAAAAAATTAAAGAATACAGTTTTTTGCTCTTCATTCTTCTAAAGAAGGGAGTGGAGTCTTCTCAGTATTGAAATCCTTCCCTCTCCCATGGATTATTTAATCAACTTCACATCTGGTCACAGTGGTTGAAATTGAACATATCTTCTTATGGTTTGGTTGCCTAGGTTAAGTGGATTGGTCTTAGTTCAGTTCTCACTAAACAGGCATCTGCATAGCAAAAACGAGCAACACAATTGACTTAAATGGCTTGACTTTTGGCAATCTGAGCTATGAAGCCAATGATGGAATGAACATGGAAATTATTCCTTTGCTGATGGAGGTGGCATATTTCTGAGATAGTCTGTGCCACTACTGCCTATGCTGTACCAGCTCTCCAGGGATAATAACTAGGGGTGATGATAATAATGATAATACCTAGTGCTTATATAGTGTTTTTTATCATTGTAAGAGGGTGGTCCCTTGATGTGGCCCTGGACGAGGCCGGGCCAGGCCTCCGGATTCCCCTCTCTTGGTTTGCTTTAGCCCTATCAGTGAGGCACCTCCGGCGTCGGACAACCGAGGGTCCTGCTGGGGTCCCCTTACCAAGCAGGCATTGTGACTACTCTCCACCCTTGCCCCAGTAGGGCCAACACCCAGGGTCCTTAGTCTGGTCCCTTGTATGACAGAATGACCCACTCTATTCACAGAGTACTGTTTCCCGTACCCCTGCCTCTATGCCGACCAGTGGGGGTTGGGGGAGGGGTTCTGCCTGCCGCTCCCCTACGGGGTAGGGGGACCCGGACCTGCCCTCAATCATGAGTTCCAGCCCAGGGCCCTAAGGACAGGGTCAGTTAGTTCTTGCCTGGCTGATGAGGGCTCCTTACCGCAATTCGCCAGCCCACAAAGCCCTGCCGTGAGCCACTTCCTACCCCTCTTGCTGCCTCCATCCAGGTGCTCCGAGGCTACGAGCACATCCTTGGCGCTCCCCAAACCTGCCCGCTTGATTCCCCCCCCCACCCTCTCCTGAGCTCTTGAATGGCTTTTCACCCCTCGCCGTCCCCAGCACCACCCCTTGCGTAGTGCAGGGCACCGTAGGCGTGGGTGGCCCCACCTCTTGCATCCGGAGGGATGCCATGCGCTCTCCTAGCCCTGCCTCCTCCCAACTGAGCCACTACCGCCGAGTAGGTGGCACACTGGAGCGGGCCCAGTTCCCGCCAGGTGTACCAGGCTGTGGAGGGCTTCAGGGCCCCCCAGAACACCGCTGCCCCGTCACAATTAGATATCAAAGGAAGAAAGTATCATTATCTCTATTTTCTAGGTGGAAAAACTCATGCACAGAAAGATGAAGTGACTTGGGCTTTGATTTTGAGCATTTTAGCATTGTCACCCTGGCACATTTAATCAGCTCTGAAATAAATACCAAAATTGAAATTAGGTATGACATTTCAATATGCTTCTGTTTGAAAAGTACCTCATCCTCCGAGTGTATTGTAAGCTCTTTGTAACAGGGAAGCATCCACCTGTATTGTTGTACATATTATTGCATATTCCTGGCACTGTATGTTAATAAGGTACCTATCTTATTCTTCCTTTAAGTGTGTCAAAGTCAGACTCAGGACTCACAAATTTGTCAGACCACTCTGTTTATTAGCAAAGCCGCTCTGCTAATACGCCCAGAAAATGTGAGCACCATACAAAGCTCAAACCCCTTGATTTATACAGACAAAAGAAAGCAAAATTAACATGATTACAAAAGGGCGCAAAACTCACATGATTCTCATGAGACTAGTCACGTATCTTCATTTCCTTTATCAGGCCTCAGCAATCTCCTGTCCATATCTCGCTGGTTATCTCAATTACTTTCTGACTAACACCTAATGTTCCTTTCCCTGTTATCTCAGACACACCTAGCTCCACTCTGATCCATCCTGCATACCTACAAACAACATTAACATAATCTTCTCTCTTCTGTTCAGGGACAAACAGTATTCCTTGAACTTATTCTATTATTACAGTATAATTCGTCTTTCTCTTACAATATAATTCTTTCTACTTTCACAAGTGGCTTGTTGCATTCCTGCTTATATAAGCCCCCAATTCTCTTTCCTTGAACTGCCATGGAAATTGAGGTCAGCATAAGCACTTGGGCTAACAGTCCCCAACTGTAACCATGTAGGGCTGATAGCAAGGTATTCTGAGGGGAAGGACTTTAACTTTGGTGTGTTTCACAGAGTTGCTGAGTGGAAGAAATTAAAATTGCGATAAATGCTGTCTCTCTATTTTGAGGAGCGTTTTTTAATTCTCTTCAAATAGTGGGCCAAATTCATTCCTGGATTCTGATGATGGATCACCAGCTGCATATCATCCTGGTGGTAGAAGGTCTAGTCAGTGGGGTGAGCAGATTACAGCAGTGTGAGTTGTCTATAACACTACTCTGCTGGGGAGCATGGTCCCAATTAGTAAAGACTCAAGCACTGAAGGCATGTGGGGAATGTGTTAGTTCAGCACATCCATAACCTGTGGTTCTCAGTCTGACAGTAGCTGTTTACACTATCTCTACACATGACTAATTGTATAACAACTGAGAGAGGGATTTTTTCTAATCTATAGTTAAGAAATAGGAAATCTGGATTGAAATCCATCTCCACTGTAGCTCCTTTGACCATAAATAGTGTAATAATAAATAATTGATTTGTTCCACTGTCATTAAGTCAGGATATTCCTATGTGTCTGGGATAGGTAGAGCCCGGGGGGAAGTAAGGGAAAACCTTGCAAGGATCCAATCATCAAATGTTTTTTAATCAAGAAGAACAAATCCTGCAAGGTGTGCAATGAATCTACCCCTTAACCTTGCAAGTCCTGGGGATTCACCTGGGGATTCACAGAAGATAGGGCAGAAACACTGTCTCTGGCCCAGCATCTTGATCTCTAAGTCCATGGCTCTGATAATATTGTGCTGCCAGAACTTCTCACAGCCTCTGTGTTGAATAGCCTGTTTGGTTGCATAAGGGTGATAAGTGACGCTGAAGGCTCACTCTTCATGTAGCAATGTTAGAGCTAAGGGTTACCTGCTGCAGCTAGTTTGCGTGCTTCTTACTGTTTAATGTAAAACTTCACTGCACTTCGTGAAGTGAAACACAGCCTCGTCAGCCAACAGATGTGCCCTAAAGAGGACATTCCTCCTTCCTGGAGATGGATCTAAGCTAGACCCAGGAGCTGTGGAGGGAGGGAGATCAAGCATGTTTTCACTTGACCCTGCACAAAGGGGTCTATGTGGTCCAAAGAAGTGACACTACATTGCAGGAAGCTGGCCTTTCCTCTCCATGGAGGAATGATAGGAATCTGATAGGAATAGAGGGGATTTAGGTGGTATTGGCCAGATGGACAACTTTTCTTTTTATTCATAAATTCTGCTTATTTCAGCACTGGTCGGGTTATGTTAGCACCGATATGAACTGGGATGCTTGGCACGGTATATGTCAGAAGATTGATCTCATTGTGACATGATCTCATTGTGATACAAGCATGTCAGTAGAACTGATACAAGTTAAGAGTAAAGCTTGTACAACATTCATTTTTGTTCACAGTGTTTTAGATTGGTTGGTCTCGGGATATTAGAGAGACAGGGTGGACAAAGTAATTTTTTTTATTTATGGAAAGAGCCAAACTTTTGAGTTACACAGAATTCTTTTTCAAGTCTGCAAAGCTTTGTGGAGCTTGAAAACTTGTCTTTCACCAACAGAAGTTGGTCTATTTAAAAATATTATGTTACCCACCTTGTCTTTCACATTTAGTTTTTAACTTTACAATTGCATCTTATGCTTCAGTAAGTTGGTAATAGGCAGATGCTGAAAAAGTTTCTGAAGTTAATATTTAAACCCAGGAGACTTCATAGCTTCACATCAACAAAGTAGCATTCCTTCATGACCTAGTTTTTTTCCTATTAGTACAAAACAAAATTACTAACTGCATTTAATAATATTATTCCTGTTGGTTAAAGTACAGAAAATCTACAGAGAATAATATTGCCTTTTTAGATCACAATAGAGACATAAAAGCCAATATACTTCAGGGTAGTGCAGTTATTCCTGATAACATCCTATCTATGTGAATACTGTCTTATATATTCTCTGAGACGTAGAAATTATGCGGCGTAGAAACTATTTTAGGGAATTCAGAAGCCATGAAACATCACTGGAGATTTCAGCCTCCTGCAGCTGATTCAGATCATTGTTTATGGTGTGTTAGAAATGAATGCAAATAAAATCTCTTTCATCACGTCATATTAGGTTTATCTGGGATTGGTCAACGGGATGGCTCACTCAGTGCCTGTCCTTTTCTGTTTATTTCCATAGAATCTTCTAGCATAAGCAACTGTCGGATGACAGGATACAGGGCTAGAGGGACCATTGCTCTTAATCACTATGGCCATTTATATGTTCTTCTTGGTGTATAAATTGCCCCATGCCAGGATTATTCCTGGGAGACACTGTGACTCATAAACATACCAATGAGTCACAGTTCCTTCTCTGTTTCATCTGTTCGCTGCTCCCCAGCCACCTTGCCCTGGGCAGAAATAAAAAGGGCTTAATCTTATGTGGTGGGCCCCAAGATTTTGCTGTCCCACGTAGAGCTGTATTAGGGATTCATGTCTTATTTCCTTGTGGTCTGTGTCACAATTGAGCCCAAAAGTCTAGGAAGCCAAAAAAAAAATTATGTACATCTGGCCAAAAATGTTTTAGCAGGCATTCTGTATTCTTTCAGATGGATTTCCAGATTGTATTTAGCTAGGTTTTATTTGTCAGAGCATCATTTCTGATTTTTTTTTAATTTATACTTTTGGTTCCAGCTGACTGAGAACTAGAGTCCTCAGAGGTCTTTTCTAGTTGTAATGCAATATGTATTGGTGAAATACTTTTCAAAATATGCTCTGTTTTACCCTCTCCATTCTCCAACTCTTTCAGACTAAGTGAATTATGTATAGGCGGAGATCTTCATGGATCTGGATGTCCTTCCTGCTTAGTTATAGGGGGCTTCAATTGTTGAATATTCTCCATCTGTCAGAAAGCAGGGTAGTCTTTGTGACACTGTATTTACAGTGAAAACAGGAAACACTGGGTTGGTGACATCACTTATTAGGACAAAACTCTCATGGTAAAATTAAAGGTAACTATAAAGGATTTTGTACTTTGGACTAAAAATTGGTTTGTGAAGAAAATCAAATGCTTACTTAACCATTTTGAGAATTTGAGGAACAGACTACAGATGGATGAAAGAAAAATCTGACTACTTTTCCCTGAAATAAATAAGTATTTAAAAAGAAAAGGAGAACCTCTACAAATGGTACATTAGCAGAGTTTGCTTAGTAGGTTTTCCTATCACCTTGGGAAGCCTGAGGTGTCTGTATTCCTGAGTATAAAACCTAGACTTTTTTTTAACCATACTGAATACACTGGCATAGGTTTTCAAGCATGATTGGGGGCCCTGTTTTAGACTCCTTTATAGGGTTTTGATTTTCACAAAGTACTGAGCTCCAGGCTTCCCCAAAGCAGGTCCCTCTAAGGCCATGGTGTCTAACCAGCTCCTGAAGCAGTAGCCACTATATGGCTACTGCTATAGCGAACTAGCCACACTCAACTGGCCAAATATGCACATTGATCAAGCCAACTAGGCACACACAACCAGACAAATAGCACAGCTTTCAAAACAGGAGCTCAAAATTTTAACAAGTCTCAGAGGGGTAACCATCTTAGTCTGTACCTGCAAGAACAACAACGAGTCCTGTAGCATCCTGAAGACTAACAGATTTATTTGAACATAAGCTTCAGTGGGTAAAAACCACTGAGGAAGTGGGTTTTACCCCACAAAACCTTATGCCTAAATGAAATCCCCAAATGACTTCAGAACAATTTTTATTATAATATAAACTAGTAGCGTGAACAACGGAAGAACACTAAAGTCTCTGTCTTGCCCTCAAAGACTGTAGCTTGAGCTTTTTTACTTTGTTCTTATGTGTACATAGGGAGTATATGATTTTACAAAACACACAGCACAAGGCACTATGTGTCTGAAGGAAAGATTAAAGCTTAAAGCATTGCCATGTGTTACAACATTAAAGTGACATTCATTCTTACAAAATAGTTATACATTTGCCCCTTGGGTATTGTTTATGTATGTAATTATGATTCCGCTCTGCTGTCAGTTTATTAATCATATTCTGAAACTGCTCTGAATTTGTGGGCAAAATATGCATATTATCACCTGTTACAGAATGAATACCTATACGAAGGTGTTGACGCAAGAGTTATAGAGTATGAGGACAATAGGCCCCTCTTAGATATGTTCCTCCAGAAACCAATGGGTTTATTGTCTCTCCTTGATGAGGAAAGTCGATTCCCGCAAGCGACTGATCGGACACTTGTAGGTAAGTGTATATTCTATTTCATAGGGTCTTAGGAGGCATGTTTTACAGTTCTCTTTAAAGTATATTTTGATGCTTCTTAGCTATGCTTTTAATGTACGCGAATTCCAGCTTCAACATACATTTCAGGGAGAGGGGAATTTGATCCAGCCCTGAAATTAATATTTCTTTTGATGGAAAGCAGCAAGATGGGCCTGAGCCAAAAGAGATGGGTCCAGATTTCAAACATTTCACCATTCAGGAATGTTCAGATCCATGGTTTTGGAGATAAGGACTAATTTGGGTACAGAAGTAGGATCAGATTGCAAGCATCCTTTTCTTATGGCTAAAGAGGTATTGGGATCTTGAGCTTTGGTCTGACCCATCTCTTGATGGCTATGAATCTGGCACAATGGCATAGAACCTCTTATGATCAGTCAAAGTAAATATTGTGTCAGGGCTTGTCTACATGCAAACTGGATCCAATATCCCTACACCTGGTTGTAATTTACACAGTTAACCTTGGTCTACAATAAGACTTTATTTTGAAATAACCTCCCCCCTCCCCAGTTGAATTTATAAGAGAAGCATCCATACTACCAAGCCTGTTATTTTGAAATAACAGATCACAGAATTCAAAATCTGTAATCCTGCTTTTCATCAGGAGTAACACTAATTCCAAAATAGTTATTTTGAAATAATGGTAATGTGGACATGCTGGAGCTGCTATTTCAAAGTAATTACTCCCCAGAATAATATACATTAATTACTCTCCAGTGCTTCCTGGGCTCTAAGTCCAAGGTAGATCATCCACATTAATGCAGCCTGCCTTGGACTAATTTCAGTGCTTCCCCATAGTAAGGACATGTTATTTCGGATTTGTTAAATTGGGAGTGAAGTCGAATGTAGTAATTTTGAAATAGTTTCCTAGTGTAGATATGGCCTTAGTGTGTCAGTGCAACTCAGTGTGTAAACACTCTTGTTTTGGAATAAGAATGTCTACAAACAAACTTGCACTGAAATAACTCTGAATGTGAATTACAACTGATTTAGTTGGTTTGGTTCTAGTTTCAGTGTAGACTCCAGTCACATTACCCACAAATATCAGAGCAGGATCTAGGTTATGGTTGACCTCAGATCATCAGAAAACAGCCAAAAACAGCAATGTGGGTTTTTTTCGATAGATGTAATACGAACTCTTTGTCTATCCTGGTACTTATTTAACACCCATCACTGACTGCCTCCAAAGCCAACAATGAATTTGTCCTCGCAACACCCCTGTAAAGTAGAAAGGATTATTATCCTCGTTTTACAAGTGGGAAAGTAAAGCAAAGAGACATTATGTGACTTGTCCCAGGTTACACACAAGGTTTGTAGCAAAGCAAATAACTGAAGCATGAATTGCTGAGTCTTTGTCCAATATTTTAACCATATGACCATCCTAATGGTTCTTTCTCCTTTTCTTTAAAAAATGTCAGTCTTTCTGCATTTGCCTGAAAAGACAGCTTAGTTTCCTCACTTGAGTCCTGATCTAAACTGGTGTGGATTCATCATTGATTTTGTACAATTACTCAAATAAGACACACTGTATCTGCTTACAGAAAAATTTGAAGATAACTTAAAGTCAAAATACTTTTGGAGACCCAAAAGAGTAGACCTCACCTTTGGGATTTACCATTATGCAGGAAAGGTAAGAGAATGTAAGCATACTTGTTATTGATTTATTAAAGTCGGGGGAGTTTCTCAGAAACAAATTTGAGTTAAATGCAAGGCTCTCGTTGACTTTTTTCAGTAAGAACTGGACACCTAACTGACCTTTGTGCCTTTGAAAACCTCACCTGTTATGGTACATAGATCTTAAAGACGAGATGTCAAGTGTAATGTGAATAACTGTGTATTGTGAAGAACAACTATCTTATGACACCTGCAGAGAGTAATTTTTCTTTCATGATTGTCATATTGAAAATTAAAGCTAGCAGTGGCCAAAAGAGAAGGCTTAATTACTGCCCCTTATGACTGCAAAACTATGATCTCTGGTGACATATTACATTTTAGAGTACTTACAACTAGTCTAACATTCCTAAAGTCCTGAAAGTACAGTAGTAAGCAACATCTGGTGCACAAAAAAGCTGCATAACTATAAATTTACTTTTTAAATAGGTTCTTTATAATGCAAGTGGATTCTTAGCCAAAAACAGAGATACCCTGCCAGCTGACATTGTGCTGCTCTTACGATCATCAGAAAACAATCTGACTCGACAGCTGGTAACCCATCCTCTTACCAGAACAGGTAATATACCAGTAATTGTGACAGATCTTTCCAATCCAAATAACTGTCAGTCCTGACTATGCCTAGTTTTTGTCTGACTCTCAGTGTTATTACCCAGATTTGGTGGCTTCCATCCAATGCTAGAAACTAAACAGATGCATACGTTTCCCCAAAATTAGACTTCAGAAACCCAGTGTCATCTTGTGTCATCTCTTTAAACTGTGCCATGGGGCTAATGATCTGTGTATGTTCTGTCATTTTTAAACAGAATATATGTTTACATTATATTATATGTGCTCCAGTGTGTCCATGCCAGCAAATATGTCCTTTTTTTCTCCTGAAGTTACCTGTACATTCATGTGGGAGTTGCATTTACAGTGGAACAGAAAAGCTAGACTGAATAGTGGAGAAAGTCTAACAGATAAATTATACTAAATTTAATTGTATCTTAGAGTAACCATAAGACTTTGCTCAGGCAAAACTCCTATTGATTATAGAAAAAATTTTGCCTGAATGGTAAAAGCAAGTCAGGTCTTCATAAGTTTACTTGAAGTAATAGAAGCAGGACAATTCCAGGTTCACTGAGATGCAGCCGGCTCATGCAGTTTTCTTCCAGCATTAGAACTCACTGTGGTGCAAAGATGCAACTCCTCAGGAGTCCACTCCTGTTTTCTCTCTACACCTGAAAGCAGAACTAGGCCAAATGATCCTAACTATCTGGGAGCAGAACTAGACCCACTATCAGAGATTGACAGTGTTGTAAGAACAACTTTGCAGTATCAGGAAGTGACTTACCTCTGAATGTTTTTGTCACATTGGCTTTGGTCAAGATATGAGAGCTATTAAAATATGGATTGTGAGTCCATTTTTAAGTCAGTGTGTGCTTTTGAAAAAAAAATAAAAGTGAACAAAAAGATCTGTTGACATTCTGTTGGGTCAAGTAGTCTTCAGTACTTGATATGGTCACATAATCCATGAACCGTTGACACACTAATCAATAATTAATTATATTTATATCCACCCACCCAGGTTTTCTCTACTCATCACTTTAGTACCTGAGCACAATTTCTACATTGCAGAGGTTCCAGAAAGAACATTTTGGAAACTAAAGTACTATCAGCTTGCTAGAATGGTTGGATGTTATCAATACAAAAGTGCAATCACTAAAAAGTTCATAAGGTGTTTCAGTATTGTTTAGAAGATACATGTCCGCTTAGACTGTTGTAGTGCAGCCAGTCCTGGAAATCATAATGGGAATTTTGCTTGATCTATAGGGACTGGTTTCCATTTACACTAAGACCCCTTCTCATCATTTTGGCAGTGGAAAAGTGCCTTAAAAGAGACATAAATTACATTTGCGCCTGCTCTAAGGCAACTTTATTTCCCAGGGTAGTCTTAAGGGGCCTTATGAGCATCAGAGCTGTAATGGGTGACTTCCTGGTTTAGGACAGGTTTGTTTTCTTTTACATTTGCTCTGGTAGATCATGCAGAGTAAGAAATACAGAGCCCTTCTTCCATCTTCTGAAAGTGGCAGTGTTTTTCTCAAAACTCATACCCAGAGGCTAGAAGGGAAATATAGAGACATGTAGCAGCCCAGGGTTTATAGAGACATAACATCAGGTGCTTGGATTATGGCGGGGGGGATAGAGTAACTGAAATATACATTTTTAGAGGATTGTTTTCTCTCATCTTTCTTTAGGTAACCTGGCACATACCAAAAGCAAAAGTGCTATAAACTATCAGATGTGGACCCCCCAGAAATCAATCAGTCGTACTAAGGTAAGAAACCTAATTTCACAGCAGTGCTTTCAACCCTCATTTAAAGTAGACAAAGGCAATGTTGTTTTTGCTACTGAAAGTAAGCAAGTAACCCCTTCCTTGGTTTTTCTCCCTCTCCTATTTTCTTTTCTGTTTAGCTGGATATCTTTGTGTTGTGCAATTCGTATTCCTTCCGTGAGGTAAAAACCTACAATTTCCCTTCTTTCTGGCAATAGTTTTATAACTACTTCAGAAAAAAAAATATTTCTTTAACTTTACTATCATAGTTAAAAGGAGAAATTAAAAAAATGTTTTATCTACTTTGTGTGACGTATGGTCATGTTCTGTAGAGAATAACCAAAATAACAGTGATGCTGCAGTTATGTTCAAGACATCAGCAGTCTTTGATATAAAAAAAATTATCTCCTCTTATCATATTATTTGTGACAGTTATCTGGATGTTCAGTTATCAAACTGTGTCCTGAGTATGTGTATGTACCATGTGACAAAGTAGTGTAATGTGCTTGTGCAACAATTCTGACTTTGCTAGTGATCATTCATAGCCTTTGCAGTTTAGTGTATATATTTCTTTTTATTAGAGGTGTTCTTTTAATGGGCACTTCCTTAGGATGTTGCAAAATAAATTTCAAGCTCTGTAAAGATAAGTGTCTTTTTCTTCCTTGGTCTATGTAGAATGATACTGGAGATACTACGCCTCATCCAAGAGAGACAACCAGTATGAAAACACAGACAGTCGCTTCTTATTTTAGAGTAAGACACCAACTCATTTCTTACATTATGTTGGAGTAGAATTAATATGTATCGTTTCCATTTTTAAAATGCATCCAATTTCCTCTCCAGCTACACACACACGTGATTTCAGCTACAACAAATCACAAAAGACAACAAGGGTCCAGTTGGAGTTTGTGAAGTTCCTATATAGCACAGTGATGAGTGCAGTATACATGCCTAAATTATAGTAATGTGATGGCTCATGTGTCATTTGATGCAGTAGAATTAGTTACAGGTCCAGACTTCTCTCTTCTGGGTGCGAGATGATGTATACTACACCTCTCTGTGCTACTCTGGATTGCTTTGCCCCAAGAATGATAAACATAATAGAGAACAGGACTCATGGGGTTGGACCCCTTTCAGGGTCTGAGAAGGAGAAGGGCAGATTTCATTTCTACCCAGTGCTCCATAGGGATATAGGCAGTGAGGCTGCTGAAAAGATGCACTGATTCAACCTCCCTGGCTTTTCCTCTGTCAGTGCCCTATGCTCTCTGCCCTCCCCCACCCCCACCCTCACCGCCACCCCCATAGGATGTTGCCATGAGGTGACTTACCATCCTTTGCAGATTCAATGACCCAGAGTCACAAAATCATAGTAATGTTTGCAAATAAATGAAAACCCTGTCAATAATCCCTATTAGCTATTAAACCCAGAATGCAGAGTTTAGGCATTAGTCTGCCAGAATAACACAAGAGCAAGGATAGTCCAGGATTGAGGGTGAACTCTGCTCAGTTCCCTGCTCTGCCACAGGTTTCCTCTAGTTAGGGCCTTGCTTAATCTCTGGGCCTGAATTCCCTGTGTGAAAATGGGGATAATGGCTCTTTCTATTTCACAAGGGGGTTAGGAGGATAATGCATTAGAGCATGTTAGAGGCTCAGCTGCTACAGTAATGGAGGCTGTATAAATACCTAACAAGCTGGGGACTCTCAGCAGGTGGTGCCTATATCCTGCAGAGCACTGCTATTGTGAAGCATGTTCCAGAGCTGAAGAAGAGTGTATACAGTATCTAACAAAAAAGAAAATAATCAATCACATTGTGCTTAAGTGTCACTAGGATGAAAAGCTCTTAGTGCAGTCCATCTTGATTTTCTCCTAAATGCCATATTCCAAATGCTGATATGGAATCTACCTTTTAATACAGCTGCTGCCAGAGTACACAGGTACAGCTGTATTTCCTGTATGCTAATTGTTCCACCATGGCACTTCCCAGTTTACTGATTTGGAGCCTGATCCTGCTTTTTCAACTCCTATTGATTCATGTCTTTTATCAAAAATATAAAGGGGGCCTCAGATTATGCTACTGCCTCTTCTGAAAATATTGTATTTACTTTCAGGGTAAAGAACCGCAAAGAATAGCAGATTCTGTCCAGGACACAGAATAGAGCACAAGAAGATAAACTACACAATGTGCTAATTCCATATTAGGATGATATTTTAAGGGTGATATTTTTTAACATTCTGGAGTAATAGAGAACATACTTTTTCCACTCTAATTTCTAGCAAGACAAGTTAGGTGAGGTAATATTTTTCATTGCACCAACTTCTGCTGGTGAGAGACACAATCTTTCAAGTTACATAGAGCTCTGCCTCAAGTATGGGAAAGGTACTGAGGTCTCGTCTATGCTGCACACCTATATGGGTGTAACTACTCACTTGGTATGTGAAAAATCCACACCCCTGAGCTACCAGTACATAAGTTATATCCAGACATGTGCTCATGTGGACAGCAGGAGAGCTCTGTCCTGCCCACATAGATATTGCCTTGTGGTTATGTGGATTAACTACACCAATGAGAGAGCTCTCTCCCATTAGAGCATCTTCATTAAAGAAGTGGTACCGCTGCCTGGATGCATCATTTTAAATATAGATGTGTCCTCAGAGTATTGCAAGGTCAAAGAGTTTAGCAAGTAGTTAGCACATATTTAAGGGATCACTTAAGGTGAACTGGCTCATTAACACCTCAGTAGTCCTAGGACCAAAAAAGGAGGTTAGTGGGTTACAGGTTGTTGTAATAACCCATAGTTAATCTGTTTATTAAGACTGTGATTGTCACTGTGTAGCAAAGTTATGAATTTAAAATCCCAGGCTTGTTTTTTGAAAGTGTTGGGCAGGTTTCCTTTGAGGACGAGGCGTGAAAGGCCAGATATAGAGTGAATGTTTTGTAAACTGCCACCCACCAATGATAGGGTGGTTTTTGTCTTTTATCATTTCCCTGTACTTCCAGCAGTGTGATATATGCCATCATGTGCCAACAATGCCCCCCTGCAATGTATATTGCACAAACTGGTCAGTCACTTTGTCAAAGAATTAATGCTCAGAGTATGTCTACACTGCAAAGTTAATTCGAAATAACAGCCATTATTTCAAATTAACTTCAATAGCATCTATACATGCAAACTGCTATTTCGAATTTAATTTAATTTGAAATAGCGGAGCGCTTATTTCGAATTTGGTAAACCTCATTCTACAAGGAGTAACGCCAAATTCGAAATAGCTATTTGAAAGTAAGTGCTGTGTCGACACTTAATTCAAAATAGGGGGCCTCCAGCCCTTCCCAGGGAGCCCTGGTGGCCACTCTGGGCACAACCAGGAAAACTCGTCTGCTCCCCCCTAGCCCCGGAGCCCTTAAAGGGGCAGACTCTGGCCACAGTGCCTGTGCCAGTTGCAAGCCTGCCAGCACACAGCCAGCAGACCGTGCACCTGGCACAGCATGAGCCAGAAACCCACTGCCACCCAGCCCTCCTCTGCTCCCCAGGACCAGGCTGGCAGCTCCCAGGAGCCTGCAAGGGGCCGCAAAAGGCGGGCGCATGCCTGGTCTAGTACGGAGATCATGGACCTCAATGAGGTTTGGGTGGAGGCCTCCAATGCCCACAATATCTGCACTAGGCACAGGAATGCGGCCGTCTACAGCTGCATGACTGCCAGCCTGGCCACTAGAGGCCATATGCACAGCCAGGAGCAGGTGCGGACAAAAATAAAAGCTGTGGCAGGCCTATGCCAGGGCTCCCAACCAGGGGCTGACCCTGATGCCTGCCCGCATTATGAGGCCCTGGACCGAATCCTGGAGGGTCAGACGGTCCGTGCCCCTCTGGTGGTCATTCACCCCAGGGCAGAGGGCTCTGTCCCTGACACGGGAAGAGGAGGACGACGATGGCGAGGAGCCACAGGAGCCTGCAGGCAGCGTGCCCTGCACCCAGGACCCCCAAGCCGTACCAGAGAGCCTGTCAGCAGCCTCATCTGAGGCTGGGGAGACCTCCATATGTGAGTGCCATCACGGTCCACTTACGCGGGGCGGGGAGGGAGGGGGAGCCCAGGGACCGTGCACGTGGGCCTTGCCGACCATGGAGCAGGCGGCAACCTGTGCATCTGCCATGCCATCTGGGACATGTAGCCCCAGCTGGGTGCCATGCAGGGGCCTTGGCCTGTTCCCCACACACATTTATGCATGAAGGCACATGACAGGCTCCTGACCCCAGGGAGAGACACTGAACACTGCCCTCCCTCCAGACGCCCCCTCTATACAGAGGCAGGGCACATCTTCCCCCCCACACACACACACACCCCACACTATAGGCAGCACAGGGGTTAGGGTGCAATCCTGGGCCACCTCACACTCCCGGGGATAGCCGGACGTGATGGTACGGAGACCTGCCATACTCGCCTTGCAGAGTGGGGTTAGGTTTCACCCATTGTGTCCCCAGGGAGAACTGACCACTTCTATTGTTTAATCACAGCCGCAGCACCTGCGAGTGCAGGACGCACCACCCCGCCTGGACCCTCCACCCGCACCCGGGCCAGCAGGCGCACCCACAACCAGGAGTACCAGTGGCAGCACCTGGGGTTACAGGGAAGGCAGGTCCACAGCCAGGAGCAGTGGGTGCAAGAAGACCTGCAGCTGCAGCGGGAGAGCTTGAGGGAGCTGCAGGAGCAGGGCCGTGCCCTCCACGAGCACCTGCAGGCCCTGGCAGACCGATTGCTGCCTCGTGCTGCTCCAGCCCCTGCGGCCGCCCCAGCTATTGCTCCTCCTCCCACCCCTGCTCCCCCTCCTGCTTCTTCCGCCCCCCCCATCCCTCCTGCCCCACCCTCCACACCCACTCCCCCCGGGGACGCCGAGGCCCCCACAACCACAGTGCTGGGAGACAGGTGGGCCGGCAAGACCCCCAACCCTGAGCTTCCCCTCCTCCTTCCTCCCCTTGCCTCCCCCTTCCAGCTCCCTCCTCCCAGGTGTCCCCCCTCCCCTCTCCTGCCCTCAGTCTCCCCATCTCCCCACCCCAGTTATGTTAAATAAAGAGATTATTTTGTGGCAACACAGGTGTTTTTATTGTACATCAGGAAGGGGGGTTAGGGAGAGGAAAGAGGAAGGAGGTGGGGGTGGTATGTAAGGCACAAGGCCCCAGTGGGGCATGCATGGGGGATTTCAGTCCTCCTCTGCCTGGAAGCTCTCCCACAGGGCTTCCCGGATGCAGACAGCCCCCCCGAAGGGCCTCCCAGCTGGCAGCCATGCGGGGCTGTGCATACTGGCCGGCCAGCCAGTCAGCCTCTGCCATCAAAGCTGGCAGGAAAGTCTCCCCCTTCTTCTCACATAAATTGTGGAGCACACAGCATGCTGCCACCACGTGCGGAATATTGTGCTGGGAGAGGTCCAGGTGGGTGAGGAGGCATCTAAACCGTGATTTCAGTCGTCCAAAGGCCCCCTTGACCTCAGTGTGGGTCGTTCCAAGCTTGGCATTGAAGGCCTGCCGGGAGGGGTTCAGGTGTCCTGTGTAGGGCTTCATGAGCCAGGGCTGTAGAGGGTAGGCCACATCCCTCAGCAGGCACACTGGCATGTCCATGTCCCTGACCCTGATGTGGCGGTGAGGGAAGAAAGTCCCAGCACACAGAGGAGTTGCTATATACCCGCGCGTTGTGTGCTTTGCTGGTCCATGAACATTGATGTCCGTGAACTAGCCCCGGTGGTCAGACACGGCCTGCAAGATCTACAAAGAAGTACCCCTTGCGGTTGATGTACAAGGAGGCTTGGTGTTCCGGAGCACAGATGGGGATGAGCGTCCTGTCGATTGCCCCCCCCCCCCCCACCCGCAGATGGGGAAGCCCAGAGCGCCGAACCCCTGGATGACCGTGTCCAGGTTGGTGAAGCGGACAACTCTGCGGAGCAGTACCCTGTTGATGGCCTTGACCATCTGCAGAGAGACACAAAACCGAGGGTCACTGGGATGGCTGGGAGTGTTCGTTCCCTGCCACTGCCCCACGCCCCACACCCAGGAGCATCCCCCGCTGCAATCCTGGCCACCACAGGAGGTCTGTAGCGCGGCTGGGACAAACCGAATCCTCCCTTTGAGGTCACTTACACCACCTCCTCCTCCCTGTTTTCCCTGGGGCAGCCCATCTCCTCCTTGCAGCCCCCCCTTCCTGGCCCAGTGGCTGGTGACTGCCGTACCTGCATGAGCACCGCTCCGACGGTGGATCTCCCCACACTAAACTGGTTGCCAACGGATTGGTAGCTATCCGGTATGGAGAGCTTCCAGAGGGCGATGGCCACCCGCTTGTGACGGGGAATGGCGGGCCTCATGCGTGTGTCCCATCTCTGCAGAGCAGGGGCAAGCCACTCGCAGAACTCAAGGAAAGTGTCTTTCTTCATCCTGAAGTTCTGGGTCCACTGTTGGTCTCCCCAGCACTCCAGGACAATGTGGTCCCACCAGTTACTGCTGGTGTCCAGACTCCAGATGCGGTGGGGCACACTGGTATCAGGGCATTGCTGCTGCTCCTCCACAGCCCCCAGGTGGAGCAGGGGGAGGGCCAGGGAGCTGGCCTGCAGCAAATGGTGCCAGGTAGCCTCTAGCAATTGCTGCCAGGCTTGCAGCAAGACATTCAAAATGAGCACCAGAGTGCCTAGGGGCAGCTCTGGCTCCATGGTGCCAAGTGCTGTGGTGTCCCAAATGATAGCAACCAAAGCAGACAGAGAGGAAAACGCTTTGCTGTCCCTCAGCAAAGCGGGAAAGCTGAGAACTGGCTGTCTAAGGGGGTCCCTATAAGCATGAGCCTCAGACAGCAGCCACACAAAGCAACTACTGCCCTGATGCTCTGCTGGAACCGGTTTCAGCTGCCCTTAAATGAGATCCCGCGTCCAATCAGTGTGGATGCTATTTCGAAATAGATTTTGTATCTATATGCATTATTTCGAATTAGCTTAATTTGAATTTATTTCGAATTACGTTAATTCGAAATAGTGCTGTAGTATAGACATACCCTCATGGATCAGACACCAGAAATCTCCACAGCCAGCATTTCAATCAAATTGGTCATTCTCTTAAAGACCTGACAACATAAGTCTTACAACAAAGAGACTTTAACACCAGATTACAAAGTGAGACTTCAAACTTTTATTTATGCTAAAATTCGACACATTGCTAATGGGCCTTAATTGAGATGATAATTATCTTACACATTACAAAGACAGTTTCCCATTTTTTGATATTCGTAGTGACCCCAGATTAGCTACTTATTGACTCTTACAATAAGCAGTTCCCTCCTTCTTTGACACTTCCCCCGCTATACCACACAGTGCAGCATCTGTTCATAATGGAAATACAGATTTTAATGCAGAATATATGCTGCTTGAAGTCCTGCACGTGCACTGGTGGTGTGTGTCTAGTATACTATCACTTAGCTGACTTACTACTCCTGGCTGCTAGTTTCCTTTCAGTCACTTTGAATTCAGAATTAGCCTCTTCATTTGGATGTTAATAGGATCCAGCAATGGAGCAATTCTGGAGAAACCCATCAGAACCATGAGGTCCAGACTCAGCCCTTCTGACATGGAAAGCTACAATCCAGCCTGTGCCAAGCTCGGGAGCAGCTGGGTGGGGGCTGTGCAAAGCATCTATGTCAATTGTGAACGGGTGTTTCTGCTGCTGCAGCTTTCTTCTTGGGATCCTCCTAGGGAGGACAGCTATAGTTAGTTACACCCCCGTGGCTCCATAACAGAACCAGAGGAAATTGCAGAATCAGATGACCCTAGCCAGATGTGCTTTAGGCCTGTTTGGTTATCTTGATTCACTCCCCAGAAAAGGAAAGTTGCATTTATTACCTTGCCACACTTAAACCTCCCATTCTTCGCCTGACCTCTTACTGCTAAGAGGTCAACTAAGAATTGATGGGTTCCTGATTCCAAGATCAACAAGGACTTTATATAAATATTTAAAACAGGAGCATAGAAAACAATGGATTTTTAAAATTTCCTAATAATGTGGTTCAGTTCTGACGGTAATGTTTGGCTCAAGTATGGTTGATGTCAGAGAGGCTAGAATGTCAGCTTGCTTTGACTACTGTTAAAATGCTAGCAGAATTTAGGTGTATTTGGAGTTATACCTACAGTACCACTCATGTAAAATGAAGCTTCAAATGCACAGATGTGTTTGTATCACAGAAGGCTTTTATGTATCACAACAGAAAATGTTTCTTTGTTTTCCTGAAGTATTCTCTGATGGATTTATTATCAAAAATGGTGGTTGGCCAGCCTCATTTTGTCCGTTGTATCAAGCCAAACAATGATCGGCAGGCACACAAGTATGACAAAGAGAAGGTACTGGTCCAGCTGCGTTACACAGGAATTCTGGAGACAGCAAGAATTCGGAGACAGGGTTATTCCCATCGTATACTGTTTGCTAACTTCATCAAACGGTGAGTGCATGTACATATGAGCTTGCTTCTATGACCGTTGTCTGATATTTTCAGAAAGTACAGTGTGTGGTGCTTTTATAAAACAGGTTTAAAGACAAGATCTTTGCCAAAGATCACAAGAACATAAGAACGGCCATACTGGGTCAGACCTACAGTCCACCTAGCCCAGTACCTGTCTGCTGACAGTGGCCAATACCAGATGCCACAGATGGAAGGAACATGACACAGTTACCAATCCACAAAAGGACCTTCCCTGTTATCCTCTGACAACTTACTTTACTTAAGAGCCTTTGGTGAGGGACCTTGTCAAAGGATTTTTGGAAATCTAAGTATACTATATCTACTACATCCCCCTTGTCCATATGTTTGTGGAGCCCCCCTTTCCTCAAAGAACTCTACTGATTAGGAAGACATGATTTCCCTTTACATAAACCATGTTGACTTTCCCCCAACAAATTATATTCATCCAGGTGTCTGACAATTTTATTCTTTACTATATTTTCAACCAATTTGCCCGGTGCTGACATTAGATTTACTGGCCTGTAATTGCCAGGATCACCTCTAGAATCTTTTTTAAATATTGGCGTCACATTAGCTATCTTCCAGTCATTAGGAACAGAAGCTGATGTAAAGGATAGGTTACAAACCACAGGTGCTAGTTCCGCAATTTCACATTTGAGTTCTTTCACAACTCTTGGGTGAATGCCATCTGGTCTGGGGACATGTTACTGTTCAGTTTATCAGTTTCTTCCAAAACCTCCTCTAATGACACCTCAATCTGGGACAATTCCTCAGATTTGTCACCTAAAAGGAATGGCTCATGTTTGAGAAAGTCCCCAATATCCTCAGCCGTGAAGACTGAAGCAAAAAATTAATTTAGCTTCTCTGCAATGATTTTATCATTTTTGAGTGCTCCTTTAGCATCTCAATTGTCCAAGGGCCCCACTGGTTATTTAGACGGCTTCCTGCTTCTGATATCCTTAAAAAACATTTTGCTATTCCTTTTAGAGTTTTTGGCTAGATGTTCTTCAAACTCCTTTATGGCTTTTCTTATTATATTTTTACACTTAATTTGACCAAGTTTATGGTCCTTTCTATTTTCCTCACTAGGATTTGACTTCCACTTTTTAAAAGATGTCTTTTTATCTGTCATTGCTTCTTTTACTTGGCTGTTAAGCCACAGTGGCACTTTTTTGGTTCTCTTATTGTGCTTTTTAACTTGGGGTACACATTTAAGTTGGGCTTCTGTTATGGTGTCTTTGAAAAGTTTCCATGAAGTTTGCAGAGATTTTACTTTTGTCACTGTACCTTTTAATTTCTGTTTAACTAACTTCCTCATTTTTGTGCAGTTCCCCTTTCTGAAATTAAATGCTACAGTGTTGGGCTGCTGAGGTGTTTTTCCCAAGCTTGACTGTACCAACATGAGGGTAGCACACTGTTTTCATTTATAAGGAACAATCATGCATCTCCGACATATTCCAGGCTTGCTACAGACTCAGGCAGACACCACTGAAAAAAAAATTTCTTCAGAATGATAAGAGCTAGAAAATTACTATTTTAAATTAAATCTTAGAATGTGGACAAAAGATGACATCCTCCAGAAAGCAGTACTGTACCTCTAGCCCCAAAGAGCTAGCCATTGTTCCCTGTAATCTGGGTACTTGTGCAGCCACTCAAGGGAGATTCAAATGCCACCTAGATAATTAGCAGAATGCTCACAGCTAGGGTTTTGTTTTTACTGGTGATGCACATTCACACATGCGTCAGTGCACACAAAAAATTATTCCGCATACGGATGGGGAAAAAATGCACCTGGATGGAAAAGATAAGAGGGAACATTGGACATTTATTAAGAGACTAGTCTGACACTTGTTATCATTGGGAGATTGTTAAATAAAAAAGGCTCCACTCATAAGAGATACGTTTCTCGTGTACAAATGTAAGGTCAGACATTTTCCTGAATAAGAACTTAGATTTACAGTGAAAAATAGGAAAAATTGTGCAGATAACACCCACTCTGACAGAAACACTTTAAATTAATCGGCACCAGAAGTAGACAATTGAAGACAGAGATACAGAAAAAGAACAAGCTGATGGTTTGATAAGTAAGTTTCAGGAGAGCACATGGAGGGGGCCATGACAGTGTCAGAAAAAGCACAGCTTGATGATGAAGGCTGTTGAACCTCATTTCAATAAGTGAACAAAGTGTGTCTGTGGCTTTGGTTAATGCTTTTTGAAGATTTTCCTGCTAGTGTAAAGGATGGGGAGCAGAGCATAGTGGGACCAGTCTTCCATGGGTGTAAATCACTCATGCTCTACTGATTTCAACCAGGGTCAATTCACACCCATGGAAGATCTGACCTACACCACAAGGAGTTTTGTTAAAGAGCTGGCAGTTTTTTTATTGAGACTTACAGTTATAGACCTGGGAAAATAGGAAAGTTGGTTCAGTGGACTGAAAATTAGCCTAGCCAATGAGCAGTAGAAAGAAGAAGCTGTAGGAACTGGTTTTGATATTATATTGTCTCCTTTTTATTATACTGTGAACAAAATATTGCTGTCGGTTACACCTGAGTGATGCAGGCTTTATGGGTATAGAGGAGTTGGATGACATAAAAAGAAGACAATCAAGCTTGAAGGAGGCACACATGGCATCCACGTAATTTCTTGAACTAAGAAAACTAGAAAGAGTTTATTGTATTTGTCAGAACTGTTCCCCACTCCGGCACTCCAAGGATGTGTCTAGACTACAGGGTTTTTTCAAAAAGTGGCCTTTTTTCGAAAAAACTTCACCTGGATCTAGATGGCTGCTGCATTCTTTCAAAATTAAATCAAAAGAATGCAGCAGTTTTTTTGACCGCGGAAAACCTCATTTTATGAGGAACAATGCCTTTTTTTTTAAAGTGATCTTTCAAAAAACGGTGTTATTGAATGCAAACAGGGCTTTTATGAAAGAGAGCATCCAAACAGCCTGGGTGCTCTTTTTTGAAAAAGCGGCTTTCTTTTTCGAAAGAAGTGGTTGCAATCTAGACGCTCTCTTTTGAAAGAGGGTTGTAGTCTAGACGTACCCCAAGTGAAGAAGGTGGGGGCCACTTGAGACCTTAAATACCTTGCCTCTATAGGCTCTGCTTACAAACACTCCTCAAAGTCTCAGATTCACTGACTCTAGTGGGGGGAAAGGCTGCCACCATCAAGTGATTTAATCCTGAAAAAAACAGAAAGGAACACTTGAATTCCCAGGGGTACCCCAACCTCTTTTGCCCCAAGAGAGCTTGAAAAAAGAAATGAAAAGCACCGAAAACAAACTGTATCTCTGATAGCTGAGCTCTCAGGCTAGGCACAGACTGCCTGTTACCTTCCAGGATGCAAGAATCAAATCAGCACCTAAAAAAAGATGAATTTATTAACAAGAAACAAAAAGATATCCTTAATAAAGCATACATGTTGCTAGGTGTTAAAAAAGCAACTAAGAAAAGAACAGATAACACAAAGAACCATAGCTCTTTGGGCTGTAGCTTAAATATAGTGAGTGGGGGAGGGATGGCATAGATTCACAAAGAGAAGATTAAACAAACAACCAGAACAAAGAGAAATACCCTGATTGTGACTAAATACACATTTTTTCCTCTTATTTACTCATGATCCCTTCGTGGTTCAGTCAGCTTGCATGCCTCAAATTCCTTGGAGGCATAGTAGTCCTGCCTGCATTTAAATCATTCTCTGTCTCCCAACTCCTGGCTTAAACTCACACACAGAAGAAACAGCAGCAGGTATCTATATACGATTCACATTTCAACAGTCTTTCCCATTGGTTTTCCTGGCTTTCATGAAGTAAATTTCATAAAAAGAATAGCAAACCTAAACTGAAACTGGTGTCTAGGGATGGGGATGGGTTTTCCGAAGTGCGATGAAGCACTCGATGGGACTCACATCCCGATCCATGCACCACCCCATCGAGCAGCACAGTATATTAATAGAAAGGGCTACTTTTCCATGGTGCTGCAGGCCCTGGTCGACCACTGGGAACAATTCAAACATTTGTGTTGGGTGGTCAGGCCGGGCACACGATGCCCGCATCTTCCGGAACTCATACCTGTACCGCAGGCTGGGACATTTTTCCCGCAGCAAAACTATGCAGTCAGGGATGTGCAGATGCCTACATGCATCATGGCCAACGCGGCGTATCCCCTTATGCCCCGGCTCATGAAGCCATTCACGGGACACCTGGATACGAGCAGGGAACTGTTTAACTCCCACCTGAATCGGGCTCGCTTCCAAGTGGAATGCACCTTTGGCCATCTGAAGGGCAGATTTAGATGCCTGCTCACTTGGCTGGACATGGGAGAACATAACATCCCGGATGTGGTTGCTGCATGTTGTGTGCTGCACAATCTAGTGGTGGAGAGGAAAGGAGAGGCCTTCCTCCTACCATGGGGGACAAGGGCTGATGTGGAGGGGAGGCACTTTGAGCAGCCCCGGACAGCTGCCATCTGGCAAGCCCACCAGCCAGGATTGCACATTTGGGAAACCCTGAGGGAGCAATTCTCCCAAGGAGGCCAATGAGTTTCCCCAGGGCCTTCCAAATGTGGGGTTGCTCCATGCCCACAGTGCCTTCCTCCCCAAAACTCCTCCCGGCCCCACATTCACACATTGTACGCATTCACACTAAGAACAGAGACAGGTGTTGGTGAAAAAATGTTGACAATTTATTTCACTGTTGATTATTTCAAAAACTATAAAATTCTTTTGTTCAGAAAATTAAATAGTTTGTTAACAAACTAAAGTGCTTCCCTTACTGACACTCACAGGTGGGAAGGGGGATGTCAACCTGGAAGAGGGGAGGGAGGCTCAGAGCTGAGGGTGCCGTCTGGATGAAGAGCCCCTGGCACTTTGGCTGCGGAGGCCTCCTCAGAGACAGCCACGCATGTGGGCTGGGACAGTAGGGGGCTGAGCATGAGGTAGGGCTGTGCCTGGGGCTGTGATGGCAGGGGATGAGGGGGGAGCAGGGAGTGGGGGGGGGGGGCAGGCTGAGCAGGAGGAGCAGGACCAGGCACAGGACCAGGGAAGGCAATGGCCTCCCAGATAGCAGTGGAAATATCAGTGCGCTGCTGGACTAACTTGTCCAGCAAGCGCCTGCGCCACTCTGCCTCTGCCTGCATCCTCTGTTTAAATGTCTCCTGCATCCCTTGCAGGACCGAGATCTGCTGGTGCACCGGGTCCAAATAGGTGCGCCAGTGATGATGGGTTCCCTACTGCCATCTGGGTGGTGGGACAGGTGTGGCATTCCCCCCCAGGCTGTGATCAGCATGACAGAGGCAGAGTGGCGCAGGCGCTTGCTGGACAAGTTAGTCCAGCAGCGCACTGATATTTCCACTGCTATCTGGGAGGCCATTGCCTTCCCTGGTCCTGTGCCTGGTCCTGCTCAGCCTGCCCCCCCACTCCCTGATTCCCCCTCAGCCCCTGCTCCCCCCTCACACCCTGCACCATCCACTTTGCTCCCACCTCCCCTGCCCTGTGTGTGTTGGACTCTCACAGCACTCACCTGATGTTCCCTCCCCAGTGTCCAAAGTTGTCTGGGAGGCCTCCTGCATCTGGGTGTTTGGCTCCTGGGTCAGGGTCACTGTGCTCCTGCTGGTGTCCTCCTCCTCCTCCTCCTCCTCTTGGAGCTGCTGGTCCTCTGGGGTCTCACCCTGGAGTTGCGGCCGCTGCTGCACAGGGGTCTCCACCCCAGACTCCACAACCCTCTCAGGAGGCAGGGGTTCCCCTGCCCCCAAGATCTGGTGCAGGTCCTCATAATAGGCACAATAGTGTGCTGTTTCCCCAGAGCAGGCGCTGCGCTCATGGGCTCTAACATACCCCTGCCTCAGCTCCTTCACCTTGGCTCTGACCTGGTCTAATGTGCAGGGGTGGTGGCCTTTCTTAGCAAGGCCATCAGCCATTCTGCCATAAACGTCTGCATTTCTCCTCCTGGACTGTGGGGCCTGAAGAGACTCCTCTTCAGACTAGAGCTCCAAGAGCTCAGACCAATCTCGGGCTCAGACCAGGAGGGTGCCTGGCATTTGGTGTCCCTGGCTTGCTGTGGGGATGTGTCCCTGGAGGGACCAGGGGTGTCTTGGGTGGCTTGTCCCTGGGACATGGCTCTGAGTGGCCCTACCAGGAAGAGCTGAGCAGTCAGGGTCCTGGTTGGAGCTGGCTTGCTGCCACAATGCTACTCTTGGGTGCCTGTACCTTTTAAAGATGGCTACAGGCGGGAACAATAGAGTTGAAAGCTTTGGCAGGAGTGTCCACCAGGGCTTCTTCCTGGAGGCCTTTATTTTCTAAATAAATTCTTCCCCACATCCACACATACCTTTTTTCGACAGAACTCTGTCGAAAAGAGCATTATTCCTCGTAAAACAAGATTTATCGCCATCGACAAAACCGCCGCGTTCTGTCGACTTACTGTCGACAGAACGCAGTGGTAGTGTAGATGCAGGTATAGTTTTTTCGAAAAAAAAGGTCACTTTTTTCGAAAAAACACTATAGTCTAGATACACCCTAGGTAACATACAAAAGATGGGGTGTTATGAGAGGTAAAGAGAGGACAGTGCTAGTTACACAGATTTCCTGAAGGACCTTGAAGTTAGATTTTAGAGAGAGCCTGCAGTTTTTCTGCACACTCTTTTCTACTACCTCAGAAAAAAGTCTGAATAAGTAGTCTTTGCAATGTGTCAAACAGACTCTATTGAAGCAAAAGAGGAGCAAATTCTAAAGTGAGATTCTCATATATGTACTTTCTGTCTTCAGCTGAATGCATCCAGATAGTGTCATCATAGGACATTTCTACTGATGTCAAATGTTGTTTAAAACAGGAGGCAAGAGTCATTCCCTGAGGCAGGAGTGGGAAACCTATGGCCTGCAGGCCAGATCTAGCCCTGGCTTGCTTTGCTCTTACCCCAAGTCCCGCCCCTCAGCCAGTCTCCAAGCCTCAGTATCTCACCTCCTCTTTCCCGTCCTTCGGCCCCCCTCCTCCAGGCCTAGAGCACAAGCACATTTGTGAGTGAAGTCAAGTGAATATGAGCCTCTCTTTTTTGTCCTCACGGAGGGGTCCTCAGTGAAGGGTTTTGTGGTTTTGCTTCTCAACTGTGTATGGCCCCCAATTTATTTTTCTGTGTATCAGTGGCCCCTAACTGAAAAAGGTTCCTCACCCCTGCACTAAGGTATGTAGGACTCAAACTGTAAAGATCATAGATCAAACCAACACCTTGAATTGCATTCAGCAAAGAACTGTAAGCCAGTATACTCTCTGCAATGCACATGCAATATGCTCCCAGCAAGGAGCTAGTAGGCAGCCATTTTTACACCACCTGATGTTGTGTGGCTGCAAATATTGTAATCTAGGCTAGCTAGGGTTGCCAGGTGTCCAGTATTGACCCAGACAGTCCGGTAAAAAAAATTCAGAAAATACCGGACACCTAAAATATCCAGTATTTTCTGATTATTTTTCCTGGCTAGGAGGCGAAAATACTGGACACCTGGCAACCCTAGGGCACACTTGGCAACGAGGCACAGCCCCCGGCCTCCTCCCCGACACATCTAGACCCTCTGCTTACCTGGTTCCACAGGGAAGCTAAATTCTGGCTTGAACAAGAATACAAAATGGCTGCCAGCAAAAAGCCTAAAGACCAAAGGGAAGCAATGCCTTTCCTGGATCTTAGTGCTCAACTTCTCCCCTATTCCTATCACTATTCTAACTCTGCACTCACTCTGAAAGGGGCTATGCTGTTTTAATATTTAATTTTTTTAAACTCAACAGCTTTGGTCTTCTCCCTCCCTGTTTTTTTTCTCAACAGAATTTTTTCCTAGTGTTTTTTTTTAGGGGGAGGGAGTGTTCGGTATTTTTGGTTCAACTATCTGACAACCCTAAGGCTAGTGGTGGCAGAGGTATTGGTGTAAGCTATTAAATTCAATATTTGAGAGAATACAATTAAACAGAAAACAACTGTAAATAAAATGATTGACTTTTCTTTGTTATTGATGTAAGGGGATATCCACAATATAAACAGAAGAAGTAAAGGCAAAGAATTGGCATGAACTCCCACTAGACAAAAACAAAATACAGGTCTATGTAGCACTTTAAAGACTAACAAGATGGTTTATTAGATGATGAGCTTTCGTGGGCCAGACCCACTTCCTCAGATCAAATAATGGAAGAAAATAGTCACAACCATATATACCAAAGGATACAATTTAAAAAAAATGAACACACATGAAAAGGACAAATCACATTACAGAACAGAAGGGGGATGTGGGGGGGGGGAGGAGGTGAATGCCAGTGACTTAATGATATTAGAGGTGGGGAAGGGGAGATGTCTGTGAGTTAATAGAATTAGAGGTGATAATGGGGGAAGCTATCTTTGTAATGGGTAAGATAGCTGGGGTCTTTGTTAAGTCCCGTGTGGAGAGTGTCGAATTTTAGCATGAATGCCAGTTCAGAGGATTCCCTTTCAAGTGCAGATTTGAATGTCTTCTGAAGTAGGATGCAGGTTAGCAGGTCATTCAGACAGTGTCCTTTCTGGTTGAAATGACAAGCAACTGTTTTTTCTTTGTGATCCTGTCTAATGTCTATTTTGTGGGCATTGATTCTTTGGCGAAGTGTCTGAGATGTTTGTCCAATGTACATAGCAGACGGACACTTTCGGCACATCCCCCTTCTGTTCTGTAATGTGATTTGTCCTTTTCATGTGTGTTCATTTTTTTTAAATTGTATCCTTTGGTATATATGGTTGTGACTATTTTCTTCCATTATTTGATCTGAGGAAGTGGGTCTGGCCCACGAAAGCTCATCATCTAATAAACCATCTTGTTAGTCTTTAAAGTGCTACATAGACCTGTATTTTGTTTCAGCTACACCAGACTAACACGGCTACATTTCTACCACTATCCCACTAGACAGTTTGTTTTCTAAAAGTCCTGTTAATAGAACTAAATAACCCTCCAGGATAGACAAGATGTCTGTAATGCATCTTTAACTGTGTTTTAAATGTTGTATATAAACACAGTGTTTTTTCCATGTTCTTCTTTTTAGTACATTCTGTATTGCTTCATACAAAAACATTTTAAACAAGGTTTTATTTAGATGATTAGCATGTATCTGTTTTATTCATTCATTCCATGTTACTGTAATAAAGAATCATATTTTTGTCTTTTAGATATTACTTCATTTGTTACAAAACAAATGATGATCCTCCAGTCAGCCCTGAAACCTGTGCTGCTATCTTGGAAAAAGCCCACCTTGACAACTGGGTTCTTGGAAAAACCAAAGTAATATTTTCACATACTTTGCATCCACTGCACTGTGTTTGTAAAGATATTAAGCAAAGTCTGCTCTCAGTTACTCCACTGGAGTTACTTTGGATTCACATTGGTATAAAAAATATTTCACTGGGCACCCCTCTCTGACAATTAGGCTGAAATCCTGGCCCCTCCATGGTCTTAGATGTAGAGAGTAGGGGAAGATTTTGGTTATTGACCGAGGCTTCCCTAGCTATAAGCAAACTAGATGTCGACAGTTGTCCTTTTGTTACAACAGGGGGTGCTTGGGCCAAATTCAAGTGGTTTTGCAGCCCTTTACATTTGGTCACAATGCCCTCATTCACATTTGGCTTGGCTGCCCCTCTATACAAACAGAGGAGCAGCCAGACCAAATTTGCTGTGGTGGGCTATGAAGAGGAGGGCAGCACACTGAAGGTTTGCATAGGATGGCAGATTGTTTTGAGTAGCCTCTGATTATGGTGGAGATAAATGTCTGCTCCCTCATTATTGTCCCATGGCACCAGTAGAATTTATCAGCCTCCCTTCCCCCTCCGCCTTTCTGATCTAATTTATCAGAAAGGATCTCCCTGCTGGCAGACTACAGGAGGTATGCTAGACAGAGACATCACCATAGGAGAAAATCTGGTGTTTCCACATCTCAGGCAACTTTAATTTCGAGTCTCCCCTTCTCCTAATGTAACAAAATAGGGGAGGGGAGGCAGAAGGGACAAAGAGGGAGACGTGGAACGGAAGCTGTCTGAGTTGCAGAGACACCTACTGTCTATGAGACACCTTGCTCCATGCCCAAACTTCATGTTTACCAGCAGGCACTCCCAATCTCATGTACCAGAGATGGATTATCATATTGAAACTACCAGAAAGGAGAAGAAAGATCTTCCTCCAAGGGAGAAGGACATTCCTTGGGAAGGTTTTGCTGGAGAGGGCTGAGACAACGATCTAACCTCTTGCCCAACTTCTTATGTTGTGAGGGGGGACCAAAGGAGAAAATGGGGATAAAGACAATAGAATAACTGGAGAGATGGGAATTCTTATCCCACTCTTTACTTAAATGGAGTTAATCCAGGTGTATACCAATGTAACTGAGGCAGGATCACAGAATTATCTGTAACCCTTCTGCCATGTAGCGCTGGCAGCAGCCAGGGCCAGGTTCAATATCTAGGGATTCTTCCCCATCTATCCATCACAGAAATGGCTCGAGCCCCCACCCAGTAGCCTGGGAAATTTACACACACCTCTGGGTGCCTCTGGGAGGCAATGCTTCCCCACTCACAAGCAGAGAGTCTGAGTGTAGAAAAGAAACTTTAGGCTACATGTACACTACCCACTCCTGCGCAAGAAAATATGCAAATGAGGTGAAGTGGCAAATATCGCCGACCCTCATTTGCATACTTAATGAGCTGCCATTTTGCACAAGAGCCATTTTTCCTGAAAAAGCGGGTAGATAGCTCCTTTTTCCACAAAAGCTCCTTGCACAAAATAGCAGCTCATTAAGTATGCAAATGAGGCGTGGCGATATTCACCGTTTTGTCTCATTTGTATATTTTCTTGTGCAAGAGGGGGCAGTATAGACGAAGCCCCCATGAAAGAGGGAGAGAAGTAACATGGCATTAACTTGGGAAAACACCACAACCAGAGTTCATAACCAAACCACGTGTAAGCGTCCCAGCTAAAGTGGATTGAGCAATGTCCTTTGCCCCTCAGGTCCAGCAATGTAAGTGTTCCATTCACATGCCTAGCCTTTCTCTGTACCCCACTCACAGTTGCTATTCTTGGTCAGGGCAGACCAGAGCTCAGAGGTGATTTTCAGAGATCACCTCCCACCCTTGTGGGATCAGGGTAGGAGGAGTCTCACCCACACCATTGGCCACTCGCCACTGCTCCTGCCAGTCACTCCCACTGGTTGCCTGCCAGCCACCTGCTCCTGCCACCTGTCTTGCTGGCCACCTGCTGCCACTCCCACAGTCCGCCTGCCATCCACTTGCTACTGCCAGCTGCCCTGCTGGCCGCCTGCTGCCACTCCCATCAGTTTCCTGCCGACCACGTGTTCCTTCCAGTTCCTCTTCTGGCCACCTGACAGCCGCGTGCTCCTGCCAGCCGCCTCCTGGCTGGCTGCCTGCTGCTGCTCCCACTGACTGCCTACCGGCTGCTTGCTCCTACCAGCCGCCCTGCTGGCCACCTGCTGCTGCTTCTGCGACGGATCTGGCTATGGGCCAAACCTAGTAATTTCAGCTCTTTGTGATGTCAGTTTCTCAGTGATTTCAGCTCTTGACCCACCACATCAGCTGGCCAAAAGATTCCAGCTTCCACTGGAATAATATTTTAAATTAATAAAGAGATTCTTTATGGAATCTGTTTAGGTCTATCCTTAGAACAGGGGGGAAGAGAGACAGGTTCAACCAGTCTTACAGCTCATGCCTGGAAGGCATGTGGCCTGCTGGTTCAAGCTCCTTCTCCCAATTCAATGCACTTGTGTCTGGATGGGAAAGGCTTGTCCATTTAAGTTCCTTTACATGACAGTGTCTCTCCTACAAACACTGGTGGTCAGATTTTGCGATTCCTACATTTAGGGTTAAAATGGTTTGTGATCCCACAACAGTCAAATTAGTTACAACAGGCAAAATACCATTCTAACAATTGATCATTCATCAGGCCTATAGCACTGGCTGAACTGGATTTACATAAGCACACCCAGGATTTCTTTCCCATTCCAGCATGAACTGTATTTAAATATCAACAGTTGAATACCTTGCAGGGCTAAACAACTGAGTGAGCATAACCACACCCAGGATTCCTTTCCCCTTCCAGCTGGTTGCATTGGAAACAGTGGTTCAGACCCTGCTTACACATAGAATAGTAGAACTGGAAGAGACCTCGAGAGATCATCAAATCCATTCCCCTGACTAACAGCAGGACCAAGCACTGTCTGATCATCCCTGATAGATGTCTACCCAACCTGCTCTCCAGTGATGGAGATTCCACAACCTCCCTGGGCAATTTATTCCAGTGTTTAACCACCCTGACAGTTAGGAAGTTTTTCCTAATGTCCAACCTAAACCTCTCTTGCTGCAATTTAAGCCCATTGCTTCTTCTCCTATTATCAGAGGCCACAGAGAACAATTTTTCTCCCTCCTTCTTTTAACACCTTTTTAGATACTTGAAAACTACTATTATGTTCCCTCTCTGTCTTCTCTTTTCTAAACTAAACAAGCCCAGTTCTTTTAGGGTATGTCTACACTACCACCCTAGTTTGAATGAGGGTTGTTAATGTAGTCAATCAAAGTTGAACGCTTTTCCGCAAAAGCACTTTTTGTGGAAAAGCGTCCGTGGCAATCTAGATGCGCTTTTGCGCAAAAAAGCCCCGATCACCATTTTCGCGATCGGGGCTTTTTTGCGCAAAACAAATCTCAGCTGTCTACACTGGCCCTTTTGTGCAAAAGTTTTGCACAAAAGGGATTTTTGCCCGAACGGGAGCAGCATAGTATTTCCACAAAAAGCACTGATTTCTTACAGTAGGAAGTCAGTGCTTTTGCGGAAATTCAAGCGGCCAGTGTAGACAGCTGGCAAGTTTTTCCGGAAAAGCGGCTGATTTTCCGGAAAAACTGGCCAGTCTAGACACAGCCCTTGTGTCTTGCTCACCACACTCCTGTTAACGCACCCCAGAATCATGTTTGCTTTTTTTGCAGCAGTGTTACACTGCTGACTCATATTTAGCTTATGGTCCACCTTGCCACAATTCAACCTCCCAGAGCCAGTCCCAAAACAGATCTCTGTGGAACCCTACTCTGTGGAACCCCATATGTGTTCTTGATCTTATAATAGCAAATACCACATTAATACCAAACCTGGAACTTTCCCTTGCAACAAACCCCGTTGCCAGCTTTGTCCACATATTTACTCTGCTGACACCATCATTGGACCTAACCATTCCAGTTATAAGATCAAGAACACATATTCCTACTCATCCAGAAATATAATTTATGCCATCATGTGCCAACAGTATAGTGCTATGTATAGTGGACAAACTTCTCAGACACTTCGCCAAAAATCAATGCACACAAAACAGACATCAGACAGTCTCACAAAGAAAAAACAGTTTCTTGCCATTTCATCCAGGCTGGGCATTGTCTCAATGACCTTACTACCTACATCCTGCTTCAAAGAGGCTTTAACACAAGACTTCAAAGAGAAGCCTCTGAGCTGTCATTCATGCTTAAATTTGACACTTTACGAATGGGGCTAAACAAATATGCTAATTATCTCACCCATTGCAAAGATAGCTTCCCCAATTATCACCTCTAATATCATTACCTCATAGACATTCCCCTCTGTTCTAAAATCTGATTTGTCTGCTTTATATGTGTTCACTTTTTTTTGTTTGTATCCCTTTAGTATATATGGTCATGCCAATTTTCTTCCACAATTTGATCTGAGGAAGTGGGTCTGGCCCATGAAAGCTCATCACCTAATAAACCATCTTGTTAGTCTTTAAAGTGCTGCATAGTCCTGCCTTTTCTCTAAGAATGGTTATCTACTCACCTTATTGTAGCCCCGTCTAGGTTGTATTTCTCTAGTTTATTGACAAGAAGGTCATGCAAAATTGTATCAAATGATTTACTAAAGTCTAGATATACCACTTCCACTGCTTCTCCCTTATCTACAAGGCTTGATATTCTATCAAAGAAAGCTATCAGATTGGTTTGACATGATTTGTTCTTTACAAATCCATGCTGGCTGTTACCTATCACCTTATTATCTTCCAGGTGTTTGCAGATGATTTCCTTAATTATTTGTTCCATTATCTTCTCTGCCACAGAACTTAAAATTACTCGTCTGTAGTTTCCTGGGTTGTTCTTATTTCCTTTTTTATAGACAAGCATTATATTTGCCCTTTTCCAGTCTTCTGGAATCTCTCCAGACTTCCATGACTTTTTAAGGATAGCTAAAGGCTCAAACACCTCCTCTATCAGCTCCTTGAGTATTCTAGGCTGTATTTCCTCAGGCCCTGGTGACTTGAAGACATCTAACTTTTCTAAATAATGTTTAACTTGTTCTTTTTTTTATTTTAACTTCTAAACTTACCCCATTTCCATTAGTATTCAGTATGTTAGGCATCCCTTCATCATCAAATTTCTTGCTGAAAACGGAAACAAAAAAGTCATTAATTACCACTGCCATTTCCAAGTTTCCTGTTATTATTTCTCCCTCTTCACTAAGCAATGGGCCTACTAAGTCTTTGGTCTTCCTCTTGCTTCGAATATATTTGTAGAATGTCTTCTTGTTACCCTTTGTTATCCTTGATGTCTCTAGCAGATTGAGGATCTGGCAGACAGGGTTATAACAGAAGCAAAGAGGAAAAGACAGCAAAGTCCTAAAAAATAGATGCAGTGGGCTTGATTCTCCTTTTACCTATAGCAACGGGTTTCATATTAGTGCAACTCCATTAACTTCAATGGAATTACTCCTTATTTACTCTAATGTGAGAACAGAATCAGGCCTGATGTTTGCATCATTTGTGCCAGGCTCAATATTGGTGTTGTTTTTCTATGGCATAGGCTTCCTTTAAAGCTGGGGTCACCAACCAGTGGATCGCGATTGACTGGTCGATCACGAGGGCTCGACCAGTTGATTGTGAAGTGTTTGGGGGCATCCCCATTTCCCCCACCCGTGATAAGCCCCACTACCTACCTCCAGTGAAAATGGAGGCAGTGCTGGCTTCCTGCAGGGTGGACGGAAGTCCTGCAGCTGCGCACCACTTCTGGGGGTTCCAGAAGTGTGCTGGCTGCTTGCCTCTCAGGTCTGTGTCATGGCATGGTGTGCCGGAACTTGCGGAGGTGGGAGGGGGCCCGTCCTCTGAGGAGGCGTGCACCGGGGCTTCTCTCCTCTGTGGGAAGGGGAGTTGGCCTCGGAGGAGGCGCGCGCAGGGTCTTCCCTGCACCGTGGGAGGGGGAGTTGGCTCCAGAGAAGGCGCACGCGGGGGGCTTCCCTACACTTTGGGAGGGGGGAGTTGGCTCTGGAGGAGGCACGCATGGGGGCTTCCCTGTTCCACAGTAGGGGGAGTTGGCCCCGGAGATGGCATGCGTGGGGGCTTTTCTCCTCTGAGGAGGGGGGGGGAGAGTCCTGGGAGGAGGCTGGTGGAGGGGACTCCCTGCCCCCACTTGCACCCTGTCCCCTGCTGCAGAACCCTGTGCCCTCTCTCTGGCACCCTGTCCCCTCTCTCCTGTTCCCCATTGGCACCCTGTCCCCTGCTGCAGAACCCTGTCCCCACCCCAGCGCCCTATTCCCTGCTTCCACTAGCACCCTGTCCCCTTTCTCCTGTGCCCTGCTGTAGAACCCTGCCCCACCCCAGCACTCTGTCCTCTGCCTCAGCATCCACTAGCACCCTTCCTCAGTACCATGTCCCCTGCTCCCACCAGCACAGTTGGGGCCACATTAGTGAGGCTGGGGGGGGGGGGGGTTGGGAGGACCGGTTTTTTTTTCATCTCCTTTGTGTGGCCCCAGCTGACTTTTCTGTGGGTCAGTGACCCACTAACTCGAAACAGGTTTCCTGCCCTTCTCATAAATAAATACAATGCAGAAACGTCTTGTGTTTAACATAGTATTTTATTTAAAAATGAAGCCTGGCCAACAAACCACCAATTGGGGCCAAGCCCCCATCTGGCTGCATCATTATAACACTCCCACACACACACATACCTCAGACCCTAAATCTGAGCCTATCAAACACTGGAACCCCCTGTCCTGAGCCCTCGCATACCCCAACCCAAATTCCTGCACCCTCACAGCCACAAGCCTGTGGCTTGCTAAGTACCGCAACCCTCCATCTGACTCTAACACTCCCCAACCTGGAGCCCCTCCCCAAGCCAGCATCCCCTTCTGCACCTCCTCCTGCATCCGAATTTCCTCCCAGAGCTTGCACCTCTCACCCCTTCCCACACCCAAATCCCTCATTCCCACCTCAAAGCCCACATATCCTGAGTCAACACTGTGAGGGTATGGCTAGACTGCAGGGCTGTGTCTACATTGGCCCCTATTCTGTAATAAGGATGCAAAAGTAGCACTTTGGAATAGGCAAATCCGCGGGGTATTTAAATATCCCCCGCGGCATTTGCATTAACATGGCTGCCGCTTTTTTCCGGCTTGTAGATAAGCGGGAGAAAAGCGCCAGTCTGGACGCGATCCTCCGGAAAATAAGCTCTTTTCCGGAGGATCTCTTATTCTTTCAAGTAGGAATAAGAGATCCTCCGGAAAAGAGCTTATTTTCCGGAGGATCGCGTCCAGACTGGCGCTTTTCTCCGGCTTATCTACAAGCCAGAAAAAAGCGGCAGCCATGTTAATGCAAATGCCGCGGGGGATATTTAAATCCCCCGCGGATTTGCCTATTCCAAAGTGCTACATTTGCATCCCTATTACGGAATAGGGGCCAATGTAGACACAGCCCAGGAGTTTTTCCAGGATTCCAGAGATATCCTAGAAAAACTCTTCCGCATCCAGGGATGCATTTGTTGTTCTGCTTTTTTTAGTTGAAGAGCAAACATGCTCTTTTGGTAACCCCTATATTCCTCATCCCACAAGGAATAAGGGGGATTCCAAAAGAAGGGGTTTTCTAACATTTGGTCTAGTCTAGACAGGCCAAATGTTGGGAAAAACCTCTTCCTACATAAAAATTTGAATAAAAAACGTGGCAGTGTAGAGTGTATAAGGGCTGGGGATAGCAAGTGATGGAGAGGAGGAGAATAAAAAGGGCAGGGCTTCAAGGAAGGGGTGGGGTTTTGGGGGAAGGATGGGGCAATAGATCTTTGCTTGTTCTGAGATCTAAAAAGTGATCTTGGGTGTAAAAAGGTTAGAGACCACTGCTTTAAAGCAATTTTTTTAAATAAATAAATAAATAAATGGCATAGATTTAAGATACTGGGCAAAGGCATTAACAGACTGGAGTTAGTTTTGTGAAATATGCACCAGAAGACAACATGTGTGAGCTAGCAAACCTCTGAATGCCTTCAGATTCAATTTCCAAAACTGATCTATTTTCACAAAGTCAAGTTTTATAATGAGGTATTAAAGTATCTTTCAGAGAAAATACAAATAACAACAATGTTTTTGGCCATTTGTGTTACCAACTAAAATTACAGAATTTTCAGTTCAAAAAGGATCACTTATAAATTG
Organism: Pelodiscus sinensis; assembly: GCF_049634645.1. Lineage (NCBI taxonomy): Eukaryota > Metazoa > Chordata > Testudines > Trionychidae > Pelodiscus > Pelodiscus sinensis. Next base: position 225,537,463 of record NC_134712.1, read on the forward strand.
GGACTAAAGGCAATATTCTTCTTCTGATGCACTCACAGAATTACTGTTGATGCTATCCATGAAGGTGCATATATTAATCACTGTGAAAAGACTGTCTAGGCCATATGAATTAATACTTTTTATCATTTTTTGTTTACTCTCTTTAAGGTGTTCCTTAAATACTATCATTTGGAGCAGTTGAATTTAATGAGAAAGGAAACGGTTGACAGGATTGTTTTGATTCAGGCCTATGTTAAAGGGTGGCTAGGTTCAAAGAGATACAAAAAACTAAAGAAGAAAAGGGAAGAAAATGCTATTAAAATACAGTCAGGTAATAGCTCGAGCATTTAAAAATAAATATGGCATTCTATGTGCATATGGATGAAATACTGTACATACCTTAGGTTTTACTCTTTTTAAACTTGTTACATTTGATAAAGCATCCTGTGTTTGATGTTTTGTATATTCTTGTGAAAAGAAATATGTTAATCAGGTTATGACAATAATCTCTTTATAACAATTGTCAATCAGTGTTACTTTTAAAAGCCAGTTTTTAACAATAAAGATATATGAATACATAAATTATATTTTTATTCCTGAAATTCCAGTATACTCTGACAATGTCTCATAATATACCAGTGAAAAATTAATGTATTAGCAGTCTTGGATAATAAGACTAATTTAGCTATTGATGGAGAAATCACTAATTGCACAGCCTTGTTTTAGCATAACTTTGAGCATTATCCTCTTGGAAGTGCCAACATCTGCATTTATTATATGTGCTAATTGATTCCATAATTGCAGTATGCCCTGGAGGACCCAGATTTTACATAGTCTATATAGTTTGTGATTCCTTGCCATAGATTTGAAAATCTGAGTGACAACACAAAAGTGTATGTTTCTGTGTAGAAACATCCTGGAAAAATAATATTTGTGAATATTTTAATTCAGGTATAAGAACAAAAGAACATAAGAATGGCCCTACTGGGTCAGACCAAAGGTCCATCTAGCCCAGTAGCCTGTCTGCTGACAGTGGCCAGCACTAGATACCCCAGAGGGGGTAGACCGAAGACAATGTTCAAGCGATTTGTCTCCTGCCATCCTTCTCCAGCCTCTGACAAACAGGCTATGTCTAGACTGCAAGCCTCTTTCGAAAGAGAGCGTCTAGACTGCACGCGGAACTTTCGAAAAAGCAAGCCGCTTTTTCGAAAGAAAGCACCCAGTGAGTCTGGATGCTCTCTTTCTAAAAAGCCTGTTTGCATTCAAGAACGCCTTCTTTCGAAAGAGCACTTTCGAAAGAAGGCGTTCTTCCTCGTGGAATTAGGTTTACCACCGTCGAAAGAAAAGCCGCATTCTTTCGATTTAATTTCAAAAGAACGTGGCTGCAGTCTAGACGCAGGTGAAGTTTTTTCGAAAAAAGGCTACTTTTTTCGAAAAAACCCCTGAGTCTGGACACAGCCACAGAGGCCAGGGACACCATTTCTATCCCCTGGCTAATAGCCTTTTATGGACCTAACCTCCATGAAATTATCTAGCTTCTCTTTAAACTCTGTTATAGTCCTAGCCTTCACAGCCTCCTCTGGCAAGGAGTTCCACAGGTTGACTACGCACTGTGTGAAGAAGAACTTTCTTTTATTAGTTTTAAACCTGCTACCCATTAATTTCATTTGGTGTATGAAGGTGCCATACTTCTTTGCAGAATTCTTTTTTTGTATATTCTTCTTTCTCACCTAAGTGGCGTGCTTAAATTTTTCTACCTCTTTTTAGTTTACAGGGGCTTTGTTGCTCGTAAAGAATATGAAAATGCAAAAAATAAATACAAAATGGAAACATTTATTACCAGACTTCAAGCAGGTAACAACTGTTAGCTTTCTAGGCGTTTCATAGACTGATGTTATCTCACTGCTCATACACAATGTAAAGGGACACATCCTCAAATGCTGTAAAGCTACATTGACTGCAGTTTACACCACCTGAGAATCTGATGCACAAATCTCTGCTTGTAAATATTGTGTATATATATGATATATATGTGTGTACACTATATATCTGCTTGCATTTGGTATCTATACACAGTATATGCCTATATGCTTTTGTATAGTTTACATTTTTGCATATGTTTCTTACATATTAGATAACATTTACTTCAAAGAAGAGGCTTATTTATAGCTATGCCTATGTCTGGTTGTCTTCTACCATGGCTCCTTTCTTGCCTATCAAAATGTTCCTTCTGTTCCTCTGTGCCAAGGCATCTCTGCTGTAAGATCCCCTAAGATTCAGTTTTTGATCCTTGACTTTTTTTTCTATATACCCTGTCCCTCTTGGTCATTTTGATAACACTCGCTGGTATGTGTACAATTTGATATTAATCTCATGGTGGTATATATTCGGGAGTCATTAGAATTTTACCAGTTTAAAACTGATATGAAGGCAGAATCCACTCCAGAAAGGTTACCACAGAAATACACAATACCTGAAATGCCCCAACTAACTCCTCAGCAGAAGGAATCTCAAAAACCACAATGTGGTAACTGTATCTTCTGATATTATGGGTCTTTTCTAGACCTACTAAATTGAACCCCAGAAGGTCAATCAATCTCTGAGCATCAATCTCTGGGTAAGTATAGAGAAGGCCTAGATAACTGAAACACATCAGATGCTGTCCACTCTTATACTGGTATAACTCCTTAGACTTCAGTGAAGTTACTCCTGATTTGAACCTATGTAAATGAGGGAAGAATCAGGCACAGAAACTCTAAGGCTATGTCTACACTACAGATTTTACAGTGGCACAGTTGTACCACTGCAGTTGCACTACTGTAGGGTCTCCTGTGTAGCTGCTCTATGCCAATGGGAGAGAGGTCTCCTGACGGCATAATTAAGACACTCCCAACAAGCGGTAGTAGCTATGTTGGCAATGAAATGTCTCCTATTGACATAGCACTGTTCACAACAGTGCTTTTGACAATGAAAGTGATGTCACTGGCGGGGGAGCGTTTTTCGCACCCTGACCAATGAAAGTTTTACCGTCAAAAGTGATAATTTAGACAAAGCCTAAGAAACTCTAAGAAGAATCTCTAAGTTCATGTAATTTCCACTGTATTTGGGGCCCCTCTCAATGTGCATGTTAAACCCATTTATACTCCTTCCTAGAATAAACTGGATCCCCCTTAGACCACACCCATTTTTCAACCTCTGATTTTTCTCACTTACATAGCACTTCTGGTCTGGCCTATTGCATTTAATGGAGTGCAACTTGATGTAGCTCAAAGGCTATGAGGGGCTGGGAAAGAGTAATGAAGCAAAAAAGTCAGCTATTGGGGGTGTCTGAGTAAGTCAGATAGGCCATCGCTACCTGAAATGTGACTCCTTGGTATGTAATTCACACCATCTTAGAACCCATCACACTTACTTACACATCAGTAAATGTGTGCTGGGGAGTCTAATTTATGCCTCTTCCATTTCCTCCCTACTACCTAGTTCATCTGCCATTGCCTCCCTCTATGATCCTTCACATAATCTCACCGCTGCAGGCATGAGAGCATTCTCCTCTGTAGCTTTTGTCATATCAATAAACTTCATGTATCCCTCCACTTCCCTGACTTGCCATCACTTGAAAACACAGATGTCCCCACTTTCCCCATACTACCCAGTTCCTATAGATGCTGGAATTAGGAGTGCAGGGGGTGCTGTGGCTTGAAGTGATTTTCATAATATACCGGCTTTCTAGTTTGCTTTAACAGCTCTCAGCACCCACCCACACAAACACACACTACAAATATTGTTCTCTGCCGGTCCTGTCTTCTGCAGGTTTTTTAAAATTTAATTCTGTATTGTTATTACTGAACTCCGTTAAAAGTTTGAAATATTGCTTGGGTGTTATCTAAAAATGGTATTGTACTATAATTTGTATCAGTTGCCAGAGGATACTTAATCAGAAAGAAAAGGAAAGAAATAACAGATGCAACGAACAGAGCAGCAACAACAATTCAATCTCACTACAGGGGCTACAGGGAGAGGAAAAGCTTCAAAAAGAAAAGGTAGCAATCTTTTCCTTCTATTGTATCACTTAAATAACTCCTGCTTCAGTAAACACCTACTCAGAAATCAGCAATATACTCTGGAATTGAGTTCTTCTATGTAGCACAAATTATTGTGCTTTTGGGGACATTCTATGCCAAAAATTAAAAATTCTGCACACAATATTTTAAAATTCTGTGAATTTTTACACATTTTATTTGTCAAAATAACACATCTAATCACACCACTTTCATTTTTTAGGTAATATATTTCAAAATAACTGTCAGTAAGTATGTCTGTAACAATATAGATACCCAAAAATTCTCCCAGGAATGGAGAGTGAAAGAAGACAACCCAGTTCCTTGTTTCTCCTCACCCTCGCCTAGAGCACAACTGGGGAGCCACACATCTACAACCCCTCCCCGCCCCCCGAGCCCAGCTATGGCCTCCCTCAGCCAAAATACCTGTCCCTCCCCCCCAAACCCAGAAGTAGGACTCCCCCCCACACAGCCTTCCCTTCTCACCTCCAGAACCAGGGATCCAGAAGGAGAAATAGCCTAATGCTCGGCCCCAAGCTTGCATGGAGTTTCCTTCAGGGTAAACATGCTCTCGGAGCGCGATCTGCGGAAAGGTAGGGGTCGGGTCAGTAGGCTGTATTGGCGTCATAACGGTTCCCAAGTCAGTACCCTGACATACGCGGGGCGTTTCGCCTGACTGCCCAACGCTCGGCCCTTGCCTGGAAGCCTCACATATGCTCCAGATCAATTAATATCCTCCCTCAGGACATGCTAGGAACTGCAGCTTCCCAGAACCCTCTAGACCTCTCTCACTTTCCCCCCATCTGTGTTTTCTATGTGTGAGCTGGCCTCTGCTAGGTCCAGTGGCTACTAGCAACACTGCAGCCCATTTGAGATTCTGCGTTCACCTTAATTTCTGCAAAATTCTGCATTGTGCAGTGGCACAGAATTCCCCCAAGAGTATATATTGTGTTCTGCCTGAAGGAACACAGCCTGCTCCAATCCTACCTCCTCAGAAACACTGGTCCTACATGCCGAGTGTGCCACAATAGACAGCAAGAGGGACAGTGTCTGTCTGTCTCTCTCTCACACACACAAATGCTCATCCCATCTTCTCTAATGATTTATATTTTTACCAGCTGCTCTGGGGAACCTCAACTAACCTGCTTGAACTGCAGGGAGGGGCACATGAGCACTCTTGCCCTTTATTTCCCTATCAACAGTAATTTTTCTGCAGGAAAGCTAAGAAATCTGTGGGAGACATGAATTATTCACATGTGCAGTGGACAGAATTCCCCTAAAGGTATCGTTTGCTTGCTTATTTTCAAAGACGGTGGTAAATATTTTTCTTACATTTTGTGACCTCAAGGGAAAAGAAGCAAATTTGGGGAAAAAGCATTAGTTGGCACTATTTTCCCCAGTTTATTTTAAATAAACCAATAGTATAGGTGGGTCCTGCTCTGTTTTTGAAATAGCTCTTCTTGAGAAATCTGTATGTATTGCATACACCTGTTGTCTGGATCGCATAAAAGTAAAAATGGAAATACATTGACAATCTGAAACATAGAAACTTCCTTTTAACCTTATGTTGAGATGGGAGCACAACAATAAACCAGAGTTTGTTCATTAAAGTAGTTCAGATTGTGCTATGTTGAATGGTCAGTATTTTCACAGACTGTTCCGGGCCAGCTCAGTGTAACTCAGCTAAGTAGGCATTCTTCCTCTGAAACGTACCCCTGAGAAGCCTAGTTCTTTTTTTTAATGCTTAGACTTTGACTTCGGTGTGGGAGTGAGCCTAGTCAGAGGTAGCGCTAGGAAGGTTTGATAATCTAACCCATAGGAGAAAGAAACCATTCAGGAGACCTCTCTCAGCCGATAACGACAGTGCTGGGTGAAAAAGTGGAAGGAAGTGGCTAGGGTGCTGTTCTGAGACTCAGAAAATCCAAGATCGATTCCTTGTTCTATCACATACTTCTTGGGCAAATAGCTTAGTCTCTCTATACCTTAGTTCCCAATCTGTAAAATGGAATATTGTGAGGATAAATACATTACAGATCAGGAGGCACTCAGATATTATGGTAATGGAGAGCCATAAAAGCATCTAAGGTAGATAGAAAGGAGTTATAGAGGGACTGCGGGACCTCTTTCAAGTAGTAGTGGGTTGAACAGAGTGAAAGATCTGGTTTGGTATTTAACCTCAGTTGATGGTGACAAAGAAGGCCCAAGGAGTGCAAGTTATTCTCCCAATCTCAAGGAGTATTTTGCACATGAAGTTTTATGACCTGGATGCAAAACCATGAACATTGTTTTTGCACTGCTCTTTGGGCAGTCTTTTTCCTCACTCAAGGGGACAGGTTTTGGACTCTGTGAATTACTAAGGTTTGTGTACACTGCAGGAAAATACCTGTCTTTTTTTTTTACTATCTGTACACTTTCAATTAATTGTTTTCTGTAATCTTTATCACCTCCTCTTTTACAACTTAGATCGTCACCTTCATTGCCCTTGGGCAAATTGACAGGAATGTTCACAAATATTCATTCCCCATCCCTAATCTGTGCTGTGGCTCTAGATGTGTTTCTTTTTTATTTTTCATTTTTGATTGACCAAATTATCATTCAGTACACCAACATTGCTGCAGGAAATTGTAAGGTGGTAATCGTCTGTTATAATATTTCCCAAATGCAATATGTCTCATACAGGGAATCACTTCTGAAGAAGGAACAAACTAAAAATGCAATCTCCATTATCGAAAAAGATGAGCCACCTCAAAACAATGAAGAAAACTCAGCTGTGATGACAAACTCTCCTTCTCTGGCTGAAGAGGAAGCAGCTGTTATTGTTCAGAGTAACTACAGAGCTTGCAGCGAGCATAAACAAATAAAGGAACAATGCAGAAAACTAACAGGCCAAGTGTCTTCCCCAATGGAAAATTTCAAACCAGAAGCAAAGCCAAATCAAAATGTAGCGCAGGAAGCTGAGGTTGAAACCATCAGAAAAGATAAGACCTCTATTTTCAGCCAAAGCAGCTATCCTGGACATCCAGACAGAAAGAACCCAGAGGAAAAAAGGAAAACGCCTCCAAGGGGAAAGAGTGCTTCTTTAAAACAAAACCTTCCACAGCTGCATCAAAAGGAAGGTAAAAAACAGGCCTCTTTGAAGCAGCCATCTAAAATAATGACAGAACAAGGCCTCCAAGATCTGACTCATTGGGAAACAATCAGCACAGAGGAGAAAAACCAAGTATCTATTGTTGTTCAGAATAAGTATGACAGTCCCTTGGAGGGAAATCATCTGACACAGGAAGGGATAATATCTGGTGAAAATAAAGGAAATATAAGGAAAGACTCAGTAAGAGGCTCACAGAAGCACATTGAGCCAGAAAAACAAGGTTCAGAAGACAAAGATAAGGCAGCAATAGTAATTCAGAGCAATTATCGAGGTTACAGAAGAAGAGGGCAACTCAGAAAAGAAGGAAAATTACCTTCTAAAAGTCAAGAGAGAGCCAGTAAAGAGACAGCTGAAGTGGCACATATTCAAAATAATGATTCCAAGACAACAAAAGGTAGAGGAAGCTCTAATACTCAGGAAGAGAGACATAATAATCTAAAAGATGGCTCAGCAAAAGAGGCTTGTGATTTGGCAGACTTTTCAAGACAGGTAAGAAGCTTATTAAGCTAAATATTTCTTGATAACTGCAAGAAATATGCAAAGAGCAATGCATTTGATGATCACTCACTGAAAATGGATACTCTGTCTCAACTACTTCATAACATGCACAACGCCGAAACTAACTGTAATGAGAGCATTCTGCTCAGACCAGGCAGTAACATTTTAAATGATTTTATTCTGTACATAGCTATTTGGAGGGAAGTAAATCACTGTTCAGGAATTGAAGAGTTGAGTTCATACAGATTCTGATACTGATTTATTCTGAAGCTTGGCAGGGTTTTTAGGAAATTTAGATGCTCACATAGGAGATGAATTGTGCATGGGGGGGTTAATCCATTGAAAATTTGTTTTACTTAAATTATAGCAAAATTTTCCCCCTTCAAAGCCCTGTGCGTCAAATACTTTCTATACTTCCTAATGTATACACTAGAGCTGGCCAGAGCATGAATCAATTTCAGGACAATTTCCAAGGTTTGGGGTTTGCTTTTGTTCTCCTTTGGGAAAAAACAAATCCTTTTAGACATTTTCATGATATGAAATGTATCAAAACATCTGGGTTTAGATAAAATGAGCAAGAGTTTTTTTATTCAGGTCATTCTCTCTAGGCAGAAGTGACTAGATCCCACCCTGAACCTCAGAAAGCTTCCTATTAAAGACGTCATTGATGTTGTTAGATTGCCACAAAACATTTTGGCTTCAGTGAAGCAGCATGGTTTGATAAGAATACATTGCACTGAAAATGTTATGCCCGGCTTTAGTTCATTGTGGATAAACTCCTGGGCCCATGGAATTTAATAGCAAAGCTCCTGTTGATTTCAGTGAGACCAAGATTTTACTCTGTAAAATTCAAATATTTTAATGTATATTTTATTAAAATTTACAAATTAGGCCACAAATCATGAGACTGTCCGGGCATTGTCCATTTTAACTAAAACCAGAAGCCCCAGTCAAGTGTTTTTGGGTTTGTTTGGGAGTTTTTTTTAATGCTGACATTTGCCAACTAAGGCCCTGACTCAGCAGGGTAGTGAAGTCCTTACTCACCTGTTCAAAGTTATGCACGTGCTTAACTACTTTGCTGAATAAAGTTATCACAACTAGGTTATCCTAGTGCATGCTCTGCACAGCTGGCATCCTGTTGTCATTGACTTCAAGAGGGCTCTGTGTGGACACAGGCATGAGCCTGCACAGAGTAGTTTGCAGGTTCAGGTGTTATTGCACATGCAGTGTTTGTCACAATGCTGTGATGGAATTACTTCACGCTGTCAAAAAAGCTGTGAACTTCATAAAAGCAGTTTGTCCAATTTCCATTTACCTTATTGTCCCATTCACAGTATTTCACCCTTGATTTTCCTCGAAACATGGAGCTCTCTATCTTATATTAATTTTTTTAGATATCAAAATTGTCCGAAGACTATTTGGCGCTGCAGCAAAAGTTGAATGAGATGATTTTGTCACATCAGCTGAGGCCTGTGATGCTGTCCAAAGATAAACAAACAAATGGCCGACTTTCTCCTCATGTGTGTCACTCAGGTAATATTCAACCTCCATGTTAATCAATAACATTAATGTAACTCAGGGACAAGTCTTGCAGCCACAGGGGCTCAATGACAAAGGTTCATGGACAGATCTTAAGGCAGAGGGGCTCACTAGATCATCTAATTGGATCTCCTGTATAACACAGGCCATAAAATTTTATCCTGTTTCCCCAGCATCAAGCCCAATAACCTGTATTTGGCCAAAGCATCTTCCAGAAGGGTGTCCAGTTTTGATGTGATGACATCAAGAGATGGAGAGTCCACTGCTCCCCTCCGTAGTTTGTTCCAGTGGTTGTTCATCTTTGCAATTAAACATAAGTGCCTTGTTTATAGTAAGATTTTGTCTGGCTTCAGCTTCCAGCCATTGGCTCTTGTTATGCCTTTCTCTGTGAGATTACATAGCCCTTTAGTATGCTGTATTTTTCCCCAGTAAAGGTACTTATATACCATAATCAAGTCACCTCCTGACCTTCTTTTTGATAAACTAAACAGGCAGAACTCTTTGTCCCTGCAGAGCATTGTCTCCAGCTCTCAGCTCATTTTTGTAGCTCTTCTCTGTTCCTTCTCCAATTTTTCAACATCCTTTTAAAAATGCGGACTCCAGAACTGGATGCTTTAGTCCAGTATCAGTCTCCCCAGTGTCATACCCAGAGGTAAAATCAGCTCTTACTTCTGCTCCCCTGTTTATACATCAAAAGATCACATTATTCCTTTTTGCCACAGCATCACAGTGGGAGCTCACGTTAAGTTGTTTGCCCACTATGACCCTTCAATCCTTTTCAAGTCAGAGCTTTGCAGAAAACAGGATTCCATTCCTGAGTGGGAGCATCATAGTCCTTGCGCAAGAAGCATTGATTTCATACATTAGAACTTCAGTGTTTTTGCGCAAGAACTCGCGGCCAGTGTAGACAGGTAGCAAGTTTTGGCACAAAAGCAGCTGCTTTTGTGCACGATCATGCCAATGTAGACACAGCCTCAGTGTACATTAGAGTCAGACCGTAAGTGTAAAGGCTGCTCCTTGTTAATTCCCAGGTCTCTGTTGCAGTAGGTTTTTGTGACTGGGTTCTGCAATAGAGGAGACATTAAATGGAAAACTCAGTTCCAGGATTTTAGCAGAACTTTCATTTTAGACATACCAGTGTTCATGTTGATTAGTGGTTTATGCTGAATTCTTTATTACATTTTACTGATTTTTGACAGTATGGGGCTAATTCCTTAGATAATATGGTATTAAAGACTCATTCTTTGGAAAATAGCAAATCCTTTTTAAGCATTTCCCTGCAGAACATAGGTAAGAGAGTCAGGGAGAGGGAAATACACGATTTATTTTGCCAGTTAGAAAAAGGTTACCGGTAAGTGATTAAAAACTCAAGTGAACCCAGGTAGAAATATAAACCAGTATGTTTTTGCTGTTTACAAAATGGACCAAATTCCATCCAGTTACACTGGTGTAACTCTGGAGTAGCTCCACTGAATCCAATCAAGTTACAGTATTTAACACCTAATAGAAGTCCAGAAGGAGATTTTCAAAAGCACAAAGGGGAGTTTAGCTCCCAATTCCCTTTGAAACCTAGGAGTTTGGCACTTAATTCCCCTTTGTGCCTTTCAAAAACTTCCCACCCTGCAGTGTTACTGCAATACAACCTCATAAAATAGCAATTTTTTTGCCTCTATTTTCCTTTAAATGCCATTTTTTCTATAGTAAGATGGGTGGAAAGTGTTACATCACCTTCTTTTGAACCTGGTGTGATGAATGTCACACATTTCTTTCAGGCTTTGTCTACACTGTAAGGTTTTTGTGGCAGAGAGTATGCTAATGACGGACTCATTAGCATGAGTCGCAATGTCATTAGCATATTTTGTGCCAATGTTTTTTTCAAAAGGGGATTTTGCACAAAAAGGAGAAGTGTAGCTGCTTCCGTTTTGCACAAAAAAACCCCTATTGCACAAGATCCTTGAGGCACAAGGATTTTACTATTTATAATTCTTTAATAAAACTTCAAGAATCATGAAAGTTTCCAATTGTTAAAATGAAAATTCGGGAAAGTAAAGAAAAAAAACAGATTTAAATTACTAGAACTTTTATTACAAATCTTCTGTTGCAGGATACAAATATTTTTAACTTTCTGGATTGAATACAAGTCAAATCAGAATCTGCACTTTCCGAATCTCACTGATATATTTCTCTCTCTTCTTCATCCTCATACATATCCTCTTCTTTGACTACTTCTTTCTCTTCAGCATCATCAATTTCTTCTTCTTCATTTCTCTGGTTCTGTTTCCTTTTTTCTCTTGAGGATTTCAATGGAGCATCATTTGGGTTTTTAAGAAGCTTTATATTATGGGCTATGAATGTCAGCTTGCCTGCCCTTTCTTGTGTTAACTTGTTTCTTTTTGCATTATGAATGCTACTGTAAGTATCACTATTTGATCTGAGGAAGTGGGTCTGGCCCACGAAAGCTCATCATCTAATAAACCATCTTGTTAGTCTTTAAAGTGCTACATTGTCCTGCATTTTACTGTAAGTACTGAAACTTCTTTCAGTTGCTGCCATTGTTGGTGGCATATTCAGTATGTTGATCGCTGCTTTCCCTAATTTTGATCCATAGCAAATACCTTTCCACCATGTTACTGCATTTACTAAGCCAGCTGATTTTGTTACATATGATTTTTCAAAAAAAAACCTTCTTTAGCACGATACGCTGCAAGCTCTGCAATGACTTTTGCTGAGTGTTCAGTGCCATACATTCTTGTGAGTAATTTATCTATCAGTTCAGTTCCTTGTATTTGTTCATTTCTAGTAAGGCACTCACCATTGAATTTTGGATCTAGAATATTTGCAGCATAGTGAATGTCTTTTAGAGCCATACCTTTTCTTTTTTCAAAACTTTTCATCACATCGTGTTTTTCTTGTTTGGTAAGTGGACTTTCGGGAAGTAGCACATCAAAATGATCACTTAATTCCCTGAAACATTCAGGAACTTTGCTCATTTTTGGCAGGTCAGATTCAATCAGTGTAATCCATTTAACAACAGGACTTATCAGTGTGTGCAGTTTTTGGACCCGTACCCAAAATGCATCTTCATTCAGGATTGAATTCCTGGTACGTTTGCTCAGTTTAGTCTGTAAATCTTCATAGACAGCAAGGCATTTTAAGACTTTTTTTATTTCAATAAGATTTTCAAACAATATAAAATGGAACCCCACCTACTTTTAACTGGCAATTTAAGTGCACAAGTTTGATTTTTCTTTTTTTGAAATGTAGTAAAATGAGCTCGTAAAACTTGTGATTTGTTAATTTCCTTCACAATAGTTTTACAGGTAGCTTCAGTTTCTTGAACCGATTTTAAGTTAATGATGTCACCAATTAACAAATTTAGTGTATGAACAGAACAAGTGTACATAGCAATGTGATTGTATTTTTCATTAAGCATTGATAAGGATTTCACCATTGCTGCAGCATTATCAGTGATAATGGCACCAAATTTTTCAGTGCCTATTTCTGTCATTATTTCTTCCATACGGAATGCCGTTTACTCAGCAGTATGGCATTCAACATCGGTTGCCACTGTCTTGTAAAACATTGGTTGAGGTGTTGATATAATAAAATTTATAACAGATTCATTTTTCGGTTGCTCCAAGCATCACATTACAGTGCAAGAGAAGAAGCTTCAGCAATTTTTGTTTTTATAAGAGCATCAGCACGTTGATATTCAGCTTCCAAAAGTTTGTTAGAAAGTGTGTACCTGGCTGGCATCTTGTAAGATGGTCTTAATTTTTGCATGAAAGTAACCCAATCTTCATTTTCAACCAATGAAAGTGGCAAGCCCAATGAGAATATAGCTCCTGCAAAAAAATTCATCCAAAACTTTTTCAGCTTCATTCATAGAATCAAAGTAGCGACTTATAGAGTGAAAGACCTTGGCTGAACTAGATGTGGAAGGTGGTGATGTAAATTCATTAGCACTATCACGGTGTTCTATAGATGTTGATGCAGTTGATGGTTGAGGTGATCTGCTTCTGGACTCTGAGAATTTTTTTGCCTTTTCCTTGATGTAAGCATGAGTCTTCAAACAACTGGAAATATATTTTCTCATCCTTGTCGCATTTCTGATGTATTCAGCCTTGCAGTACTTACATTCATATAATACTTTGTCTTTAACTGTTTTATGAAGGAAATAATTCCACACATCACTTTTAGGCTTAGTTCTTCTTTTCATACTGTGAAAACACAATTACACCTTTCACAAAAGAGAATAAATGTGTTATTGCCTCTTTAAATACTTTTTGTGATGCTTCCAGAAAGTTCCATAACAAATAGAATTCCTGACTCATGAATGTTCTAGAAAGTTCCATAACATTCTGGAACATTCTATAACATTCTCAAACTATCTTGAATGATGAAGAAAGCTCTTTAACATTCTAAAGTTGGGTGTTCTAAAATGTGAATACAATACATTATTTCAAGAGGAAATGAAAAATTATAAAATTATCAAAAATTCTCAGGAAATAATCTTTTGGAGAATATTCTCAGAATATTCTCATTCTCAGCGAATATTCCCCAGAGAATATTCTCACCTCACATCACAATTTGTGGTTTCTAACAAAATGAGGATTTATTTCCTCTATGTACTTTTCCAGACAAATGTGAGCACCTCTGATATGTTAGCATTCAATCCTTTTGTACACCAAATATGGTAGTTTGAGGAATAATACTTCTGAGAGTTCTGATCCATAAAGAAAACATTATTTTATTTTATTTTATTTTTAATTAAAGTTTAAAGGTTTCTTGGTTTGTTTGCTTGTATGCTTGTCTGAGGCACAATTAACTGTCTAAGGTGTCAGACATAATGATCAAACTTCTCAAACATTCAGGACACAGCAAAAATGGTATAAAAGCACTGTAAGTTGATCATCATAGACATAAAGTTCATAGTTTATATTCAAGCTGTGCCCTTTGCAAGAGGGCTTGTATAGATTCTGCAGAAGAACGGTCAGATTCACACAGGTCCTGGCCCATTTCACACAGGTCCTGCCCATCATTATGAACTTATAGTCATAGATGGCAGGTGATACCCCCCTTGAAGGAGCTAACCCACCAGCTCCGCCTCTTCTCCACCCCCCTCCTCCCAAGTGGCCCTGCTAATTTCAGATGAGAGGGGGAGGGAAGCGTGGCCCCAGATGGAACATGGACAGGGCTACAGCCTGAGGACTTACCCTGGCCTGGCCTTTGATTCCCATCACTCATGCTTCTAGCCTTGGAATCCTAGCTACTGGATTGTGGGGATTTTTTTAAAAAATATTTTATTTTTTTTTACAAAAGATTAATTGAATGTTGTGTATTGGTCACTGAGTAATCAAACTTCTGGGAACCAAAAAGCATATCTTCAGATTGTCAAACAAATACCTCCTTTAACTGAGAACAATGAATGTTGAGAAGTGTTTCTCTGAGGGGAAGATTTTTATCTCAAAGATGCCATTTATGCCTTGAGATATATCAGCTGGCTAGCCAGGATTTTATTGATTACCAGAAAAATATATTGCACAAAACATTTTTACATTGTAGATAACTATGAATATGTCTATACTATCAGGTTATTTAAAAATAAGTTATTTTGAAATAATAGCTTCCGAAATAACTATTTCAAAATAAGCTTATTCCTCTTTACAAGCAGGAATTGTTATCTCGAAATAACAAGCCCATTATTTCAAAATAACAGGCTTGGTAGTGTGGACGCTCACCTTGTTATTTCGAAAGTGTAGACATGCCCTATGTAACTGCTTTCCTTAATATTATAATAATGGAAATTACTATTATTTGCAATTTGGTTTATTTTATATAAAGTTACTAAGCACACACATTGGTAAAATTTATGCCTGGAGCAAGAGGCCAACTTGTCTGTCATCACACCCACTTGCAATGGGTCCGACTTTGGCATTATTTGGTTTCACAGTAGAACCTCAAAGTTGTAAACACCTTGGGAATAGAAGTGAAACTGAACTATATTCATAACTCCAAAGAAAACATTATGGTTGTCCTTTCAAAATTTTACAACTGAACTTTGATAAACACAACTTTAAACCTTTATGATGCAGAAGAAAAATGCTACTTTTGCTATCTTAATTTAAATGAAATAATCACAGAAACAGTTTCTTTAACTCTGTGAAATCTTTTTTTAAAACTTTCCCTTTTTTAGTAGTTTATGTTTAATGCAATACTATACAGTATTTTGGTAGCGGTATTTTTCTTTTTTATTTGTTTGGTTTTTCATCTCTGCTGCTACCTGATTGTGTACTTCTGGTTCCAAATGAGGGGTATGATTAACAAATCAATTCATAACTCTGGTGTTCATAACTCGGAGGTTCAATTGTATATGCTAAACTTGCATACACTGTGTAGCTGGAACTAGCATTTCCTACATAAGTTTATAACAGTGAAACAAGCAAAGATGGCTTTGCCATTCAATGACTATTCAATTAGTGGTTTTATAAGCATAAAGGAAGTTGACTGGGTTAAAGCTGGGACTGGTGTGTCAGAAGTACTATTCACGAATTACATAGAAAATTCTATTAATTCCCTTGACCCTGATGTGGTTTTGGTATAAAGCCCATCTGAAGCTCTACAGCCCAGCTGGTCTCCACCCTCTGCAGTGCTGTTCCATTCTTGAGGGAGCATTAACCCTCATCAGCTCTTAGAACATTTGTTAAAGGATCATTAATGCTACATTTGAACAGTGATGAAGGAAAGTAGGGGGAGGGTGCTTTCCGATTCAGTTGGGGAATGTATTTATTCAAATGGAGAATCCTGCCTACAATGCTTTGGTATCAGACAAGCAAACAGGAGCATGCAATATATTAAAATAAAGAAAATACTGTAGTAATTACAAAACTTGCAAGCCAAATAGTTTGAATCTAGACATAACAATCTAGCTTCAGTAAGATATGTATCTTAACATACCTGTATGTACATCCCAATAACTGTTCATTTGCTATAGCTATTCAGATATCTGAAAAGAGCATGCAGAAGACATATGGGAAATTACAGGTGTCCATTTAAGTACTTACTGTGTAAAAAAAATTATCAATTGGTTTGTACTCTTTCTTTCTGAAGATACTGTATATAAAGATGTTCTATAGGTTAGTAAGAAATTTACTCCTATTCAACCTGCTGCTTTTGTTGACATATTGCATGCCATTCTGCGGTGCAGTGACCAGTATGTCCAACGAACAAAAATACTGCAGACAAGCATAAATTACCTAGAAACAGATCCTAAAACTGATTTTTTTTTTTATAAATGGCCATCTCTGGAAAAATCAGAGCAAATAAAATAAGCTCCCTATAGATAGGCCATACATATATGGTCTATCATGAAGTGATATACTATTCGTAATATGGAAAGAAAATGCCTCATCTATTTCCCTATACATTTTGAAGCAATGATTTTATTTTTTTTAGTGCAATTTTCACACTGTCCTTTCCTCAATTAAGGCAATAATCAGTGAATGACAATGCTTGCTGACCCTTTGCTTGTCTTTAAATCAGATAACATTTAGATGTATATAATTACTATGATGATTTAAATGATAATTGTACACATTTTCCTCAACATCAATTGGATAATGTGTCATTTTACAGCTGTACATATGAATCTGGGATTGCATTTTGTATGCCAAACAGGAACGTGTCTGCCCTTATCTACGAATAGATTGACTTTGCTCATTTTGACAGTTTAGCAGCTCCAAAGATAACATTTTTATACTAAACTATTTCTACTAATCACAGAAGGGAAGGGATTGCAGGAAAACTGGCTGATGTGGTTGTGCCAATATAAAAGGCTATACAGTATATTCAATGTAATAAAAATGGAAAATCTGCAATTTTATAAAAATACAGTTGTGTTGAGAAGGATAAAGTAATCTTATTTCAGTAGGTTATTTTAAATGGACTCTAAAATAACTTTGACCCAGCTTTACAAAAAAGCATGACACAACCTGTGCAAAATTCCTGGAATGTACCATAGTCTCTGTAGGCTGTTTATTAGCAGGATTGACAGAATGTACCATCTTCCCGGAAAATTATGATGCCCATCACTACCAGTACTATGCTGGGAGATGGGGGGAGGCAAATACTGGCCCATGGGTCAGATCTGGTTCACCAGGGTTAGTTCCTGGCAGGCCCCCACCTCTATATTTAGCTGTACAGCCACAGGTAATGGTGACTGATGCTTCCATTGGCCGTGGATCGCCATTCCTGGTCAATAGGAGCTGCAGGAATCAGTGTTGTGGTCCACACCCAGACCACACCAACCGTGATCCACTGCCAACGAGAGCTGCAATCTCTTGTTGTGCAGGTAAATATAGCCCACCAGAGGCTAACCCTGGCGAACTACTGCCATTGTATTGCCCACCCCTATACTAAACAGAAAAACAAGTACAAAAGCTCCAGTCAAAATTTTTCTACTTTTAAGGGGAAATTCAAATGGGCGCAGAAGAGCCACTCAAGATTACCTCCTCTTGGCCCAAGCAAGGCATGAGGAGCTCTGATACAGCTGAGGACCTAGCCCAGGATACAAGGCAATTCAGATGTTTTTGGCCCTGATTTGGGGTTACATTCCTGCCAATTTAAACTGTCAGAATGCTGATATAATTAGCTTATTGGGAGTTATCCAGATGTAGGGAAAATCGCCCGAAGGCATAGGGCCAGGAGAACAGCCTTGTTCTGCCCTCTTCCAAACAACCCTCCAGCAGCGGGGCATAGCTAAGAAAAAGCAGGGCAACCAACTTTTTTTGTCTGTCCTGTCTTTTTTGGCTGCTGTAATGGTTCTGTGTGATGAGTGGTATCTGGCTTTTGTGAATACCTACTGAGGGCCTTGTGATCCTACTGGAACCCTACCCCAGAAAGCTATGAGGTGAGAGGAAAAGGAGAGGAAAGATGGGTCCTCCAGCCTTTCCTGGAGTAGCTTTACCAAAGCAACCATCTAGGAATTTAGAGAGATCTGATGTTCCAAGGGCTAGAAGGACTAGTGACAGCCAATCAGAGCCCATCTGGCGCAGATAAAAGAAGCTATGGGGCCTACAAGGTCAATTCCTAGTGGGGACTGGAGATGTGAAGAAGGGTCATCTGCTCTGGCCAGGAGTTCAAGGGGTAGCCAGAATTTTTGTTTCTGCTTGTGTTTTGCATAGCTGGGTTTGTGAGGTCATGAGTTGCCCTTCCAGACACAGGTAAAGAGGCAGAAACCCCAAGAAATGCACAGGGCTCATTTGGGAGCCTGAAGAAAACTCCCCAGCTGATCCTGGGTTCTGGGGAAATGTTGCAGTAAGCCCAGGGTCTGACCCTGGGCTCCACAGCAGCTGCCCCTTTGAAATGTGTGAAGGCAGTGTTTTAAAGGGGCAGCCACCACGTAGCTGATCCACGGAGTTGGGGAGAAACCAATGAAAAGAAGACCCTGGGGAAGGGAGCTACAGGTCAATGGAAAGCCCACCAGCCCCACCTAGGTATGTCTACACTACAGAGTTTTGTCAGAAAAACGGCCGTTTTTCCGACAAAACTTGAGGAATGTCCACACTGCAATTGTGTTCTTCTGCAAGAAAATTGAAAGAACAGAGGGGTTTTTCCAGCATTGGTAATCCTCATTCTACAAGGAAGAAGCCTTTTTGTGAAAGAGCTCTTTTGCAAAAAAGCATGTGTGGACGGAGAATAGGGAGTTCTTTCAAAAGAAGAGGAAAAAGCACAGATGCCCTGGTGGCCATTCCATCCATAGCAATCACAGCTTACATTCAAGAGAGCATCCATTCATTCTGGATGCTCTCTTTCAAAAAAGCAGATCATTTTTTCAATGCACTTTTACAGTATGGATGCTCTCTTTCATATGAAGTTTATTCGGAAGCTCTCTTTCGAAAAAAGCTTCTTCCGAAAGAAGCTTGTAGTCTAACTGTAGCCCTACACAAACCAGTTCTCTGGTAAATGAAGCCCAGATGGAGAGATGAGGACTTCATACATAAGCAAAGGATAGATCCTACCCTCAAACACGCCTGGGAGCAAGTTTCCATCAGCGACCAAGCAGGAGAGAGTGCCCTACTGACAACTCCCGGCTCCCTCTTTGAATTTTAGAAGTTTCTATCAGAGTGGAGGAACCTCAGATCCAAGAGGTCCTGCAACAGTTATTTGTCCCATGAAGATTACACCCAGGACTTTTGCACCTTGCCCATGTGTTGCCCTGAGTAGAACATCTTGGAAGGGAGAAAACCCTTCATTTGGGTGGGAAGGAGATTCTTCTGGCCCGGGATTCACCAGGAGGTGAGGAACTATTGTGCTTCTTGCCTGGAGTGCCAATGGACAGACCCAAAGGGAGTGCCGAAAGCTCCTCTCATACCCCTCCTTGTGTGGGCACTCCATTTGAGCGAATAGGCTTGGACTTGGTGGGCTGGTTAGAAAAGAGTACAGCCGGCCACCAGTACATCCTAGTGATCGTGGATTATGCAACCCATTACCCTGAAGCTGTCCCATTACAAACTGCTACTGCACCTAAGATAACAGCCGAGCTGGTCAATGTCTTTGCCCGGGTAGGGATCCCTCAGGAGATCTTAACAGACCAGGGGACAAATGTTACTTCCAGGTTGATTGCTGACCTTTGTCATCTCCTAGGCATACAGGCCCTTTGGCCTTCCCTATACCACTCGCAGACTGATAGATTAGTGGAACATTTTAACAAAACCTTACAAAGTACAATATGAAAGTTCATGAAAGAGAATCCATGCCAATGGGATACATTGCTATCAGCACTGCTGTTTGCCATCAGAGAAGTACCCCAACCCTCTACAGAGTTTTCATCCTTTGAACAGTTATATGGCCAACAATTCCAAGATATCCTTGATCTGCTGAAGAAAGACTGGGAGGAACAAGAGACCCCAGTGAAAGGGGTTGTCCGCTACATGTTACACCGAAGAGAAAAAGTCCAGAAATTGGGCAGGTTCACCCAAGATTATCTAAAACAGGCACAACAGACTCAAGCTTAGTACAACAATAAAGGAATCTGGCAAGGGAACTTGGATCCTGTGGACCTGATCCTATTGCCCTCCTCTGAGTCTAAGCTGTTAGCCAAGTGTCAAGGAAATTACCCAAAAGATGGAAACGGTTGATTATGAAGTATGGCTACCCAGCTGGTGTCACAAGACAAGAACGTATCATGTCAATTTCCTTAAAGCATGGAAGAATTGAGAGGCCCTATTGATTACTCCCTACCCCCTCCAGAGCCAGAATTAGGACCGTTGGTGGTTGAACGCTATGAGAATGGCCCTGTCACTATAGGGGAAGCCCTAGACCTGACCCAAAAGTGGCAACTCCAAAAACTATTGGTTACCTATTCAGAGGTATTATCAGCCAAGCTGGGTAAAACAACAATTATGAGCCACCATATAGTCACTATGCCAGTACAGAAGGTCCAGAACCCATACCTACTCTAAAAGATATAGTAAGCTGTCTACAAAAAGCTGGAAGACCTGGGAATTATAGAAGAGTCCCACAGTGAGTGGCAAAGCCCAATAGTCTTAGTTCCAAAGCCAGATGGATCCATCCGGTTCTGTATAGACTTCAGAAAAGTAAATGAGATCTCATGGTTTGATGCTTACCCGATACTACAGGTTGCTGAGCTCCTGGAAAGGCTGGGGGGAGATGCATTCTTATCTACTTTAGATCTCACTACAGGCTATTGGCAGATCCCCCTAACACTAACATCCTGTCCAAAGACTGCATTCCCGATCTCCTTTGGCTTATATCAGTTTGTGACCATGCCCTTTGGGCTACATGGGGCAGCAGCCACCTTCCAGCGGCTAATGGACTGAGTCTTACAGCCCCATGCACAATATGCAGTGGTGTACATTTATATTGTCGTATACAGCACTACTGGAGACCACGTTTGACACCTTACAGAGGTTTTACAGGCATTAAAAGAAGCAAGTCTCACAGCTAACTCCACCAAGTGCAACTTTGGGCAGACAGAAGTCACCTGCCTTGGTTATACAATTGGGGGTGGACAACTGCAACCCCTAATTAATAAAGTACAGGCTCTACAAGATTGGCCCACCCCAACGACCAAGAAACAAGTGAGTCAATTCCTGGGACTGGCTGGCTATTACTGATGGTTTGTGCCAGACTTTGTCAGTCCCCTTGATAAACTTAACAAGAAAATCGCCACCATGAAAGGTCCAGTGATCACAGGAAGTTAGTCTACTTTTCAGGCCTTAAAAAAGTGGCTAACCCAAGAACCTGTCTTGGCCCACCCTAACTTCGAGCAACACTTCCTCCTACAGATGGATGCAGCTGAGGTGGGGATTGGAGCTGTATTATCTCAGGAAGAGGCTGGAGAACAACACCCACTGCTCTGTTTAAGATGGAAGCTGTTCCCTAGAGAAACTAGATACTCTACAGTGGAGAAAGAAGCTTTGGATGTGAAATGGACCATAGACACTTCAAGACATTATTTGTTACAGAATACCTTTGTGTTAGTGACGGACCATGCCCCATTGCATTAGATTCACCAAATGAAAGAAATCAACCCACGAATAATGCGTTGGCATCTGTCGCTGCAACCTTATGACTTCCAGGTGAGACACCGTCCAGGGAAGGCATACACAAATGCTGATTTCTTTTATCGGCTGGAGGGAAGGGAACCTGATGGTGGACCCACGTTGGGCCCACTCATAAGGAGAAGGAGGCGTGATGGGGCGTTCTCTCCCCGCACTGAGCAGGAAGGGGTTAAAACAACCCTGAGGGCTAAGAAGGCCCCACCCATTGTGCCTTATTGGCCGTGCTCGAGCTGCTCTGCTATAAAAGAGAGCAGCTCAGCTCAGTTGGGGCTAGTGGCCAGAGGGAGAGGACGTGCCTTGCCAGCTCCAGGCAAACTGCAGAGACTACCAAAACACTGAGGCAATACCACATAGGCTGAAGGCCAGACATGTCTAGAGACCTCATAGGTTCCAGACACCAACAGAAGCAGCCAGATCCCAAATGAAGAAGGGGATCTGGAGATTCATCAGGCTCAGAGACACTTGAAGCAGGAAGCAGCCCAGGGATGGTGATGGCTACAGGATTAGTGAACCAATGCTGGAGAATCAGCGTGTTGCGACTAAAATTTTCCTCACTGACTCAGTAGCTAGAACAAGCCACTGACAAGGCCCTGGCCTAGGGTCTGGTAGAGTGGGAGGACCTGGACTCCCCCCTGCTGGGGGATGTAAACCTTTCCCCTAGCTACCTTACCTTGATGGTCTCTAAACATAAGGTCATATTTCCCCACAAGGAGGGACAAGTTATAGACTAGGACTATTGAACTGTGCTGCCCTGCATATAGGAGCAAGTCATAGACTGAGACAATAGGTCACAATAGAAGTATTCAACTATACTGCCCTGCAAATAGGGGCAAATTGGATTGTGACCATTGGGTCATCCCACTCCAGGAATAGGGTGGTGGGAGTATACAGAATTTGATTAAAAGAATTAGAGACATGGAGTGGGGGATAAAAAGTGGAGAATACGAGAGTGACTGGTGTGAGATGGGCACCCTCACACTGCCTTGAACAAGGCCTTCTCCCCAGCCGCTTGACACTGAACCATTTGCACCCTCATCCCATCCATGAAGCAAAGGCATGAAAGTCAAATGCAGATATGTGGGAATGTGTAATACGGAGATTCATGTTGGCAGATTTTTTCAAATTATTTAGGTCTAGGAAAAAGATGCTCTTGTTAGTAATATAATTGTCAATAATCAAAGCAAGTTGTTTTATTGAGACATTATGATCATTAAAATATTTTTTGAGTGAAGGAAGTAGTTTTCAGAGCAGCTATGCCAAAAAGTGACTCTTACAACTAATTTTGATAGGAATAGTTTTACTCTGAATGAAAAATGTATTGTAGGTCTTTGCCAGTGATGATGTGTCAGATAAGACAATGAATAATGTGATTACATGTATGGTAATGATCTCTTGTGTGACTATTAAAAAAAATCAACTTTCCTGGGCTTTTCCTACTGCTCCACATATTAGTTCATTTTTTCCAGATTTTCATGTGATCATAGCAATAACTCCAATACAATTTTTAAAAACTTAAAACTGAGGTTTTTGTTATAGTTAACCTAAAATGATAGGAGTTGTTTACTTATTGTTTCTGCTATCGAGTCCTGCCATGTACAAATAAACTACAATGGGCTTGATTTTGTTGTCATCTGTGTAAATCAACTGTACCTCAGATGAAGCCAATTGAATTGCACCAGTGTAAAACCAGCATCATAGTGAGAACAGAATCAGACCCAATATCTGTATTAGGCTCAGAATAGCTGTTTAAATGGAAGTATGATTGATATTTAATCTCGGTGTAGTAAAATGAATTAGCTGTATGCAAATTTCATTATCTAAAGTGAATTAGCTATACCCAGACTTTGAAAAACACTATTGTTCTTTTAAAGGTAAAATGTTGAGATAATAGTTCATTATTGCATTAGGAGCAGTTTGCATTTCAGATAAGCTGAAACAATAAATGTAATAATTACCCTATTGCAGTTTAAATTAACATTATTCCTCCTGGCTTCTCAATATGCCAGTGACCTTTACAAGCCCTTATTTATCACACACAACAAAAAAACGTATACAGCTAATTTTCCAGGTGCCAACACTGATATACTGCTGATCACTTCTCATTATAAATACATGTGCCACATTCTTAATTAAAAAGGTGTTATGATATAGGTAGAATAGATTTTACCTCCCAAGAGTAAAACAAACATTTCTGGAAACTATTAGGATCTATCTACACTGCACTTAGACATCCAGGGCCAGTCCATGCCAGCTGACTTGGGCTTGCAGTTCTCAGACTAAAGGGCTCTTGAACTGAGATATGGACATTTGAGTTTGGATTGCACCTTGGTGTCTAGGACCCTGCAAAGTGGAAAGGGCTCAGAGTTAGGGCTGCAAACGGAGCCCAGATAGCTACACTGTAATTAAATAGTCCTGCAGCCCAAGCCCTATGGGTCCAAATCAGCTGACATGGTTCAGCCATGGTTTTTATTGCATTGCAGACAAACCTTTAGAGAAGAAAATATATTGTGTGTGTCGTTAGCAATCGGGTTCATGGGCAAAATCATTTCCAGTAGATCAGCAGTATTTCAATGGATGACCACTGTAGACAATATACTTGTAGTAGTTAGCAATGTGAATAAGTCATTATAAGGCAGATTCTGCCCTTCTCCCCCCAGCATAATATTCATGTATGGCAGAGCTACTCAACTTTGGAAGCCCTGGGGGCCACAATGATACTCTCAGCACATGCCGAGGGCCACAACTTAAATGTGGTTGCATATACATGCAAATATATGCAAATAGCTTTTCACACTGAGGGGCACGAATACAAAGATTAAGGCAAGACTACACAACACACAGGTCCCATTTAAGTTAGTTCTGCTGATATTAATAAAATGCTATATTTACCCGATTTCTACCCATATGACAGCACTTTTAATGAGCAATGACAGTCCAGGAATTTCACTAGTAAAATACTTATCAACAGAAGACCATTACATGAATGAACTACTTTTTTTTTGGCTCCCACCCATGGGCCACAAATAAAGGGGTCACTAGCCGCATGCGGCCCACGGGCCACGTGTTGAGTAGCCCTGATGTCTGGGGTCAGGAAACTCAGAGATTTCCTTCATGGAGTTGCCTCTGAACTATTTTATTCGCAAAACATAAAACCCTGACAGTCTAGGAGGACACAGTATCATCCATGCAGAGGCCCTGTGCTCTCACATTATCCCTTGGCTGTGCCCAGCTCCCTGTTAGCATAGCACCACTACAGCTTCACTGCTACTGGCTCCTCAGCAGGGCCTACCATGGGCACAAGGGGGGGAAGTAGAGGGTGATACTCATCTCTTACCTTACCCACGCCTTATGTTTTCCTGTGGTTCCTCAGACTCAGAGTCCTCCATGGAAATCAAGGAAAGAGGACACTGATATAGAGGTATCTAGCTCTCCATTTCCATGTGAAGAGACTATGAGCCCATAGGATTGTTCTATGTACAGACCCAAGGAAACAATATGGTTTTGACCTAGATTTTGGACTAATCTTCCGTGATGCACATTGTGTTTGAATTGGGTGTGCAGGACCTCAACATGTATTAATGCTTACGACCCTTCAGTACAGAAGAGTGACTATAGCTGTATGCTTTTCATAAAGCAGTTTGAAGATGTGCAGAGAGCTTTTATTTCCTATTTTGTTCCACAGTTACCAACCACTGCAATGTATGTGCCAATATCAAACTCTGAAATCAGAGTAGGCCAGGAGATAACAATTCCATTCCATGTTGACTTCTGATGTTTAGAAATTTGGTTCATTCTGCATTGGAATGAAAATGAAACCTTTTGAATATTTTCATGAAACAGAAGTGTGTGAAAAATGTCATTTTTGCAGCAGGAAAAAAAGCCTTTTTTTATTTGATTTTAGGGGTCTCTCTCACTGTCTCATGCATGGGATCTCAGAAATCTTCCCATCAAAATCTTTGTCAAAACTGTTCCATCTCTACAGTTTTGGTTTTGACAAAACAGCATTTTTTATGAAAATACATTTTGTTAAAAATATTCTGACCAACACTATCTGTAATAGGTCCTATTAAATATGGAACACATTGTTCTGATCACATTCACATTGGCAGAAAAACTGGAGAATGAGATAAGATTAAGTGCCTGGTAATATTTCTTATGCTTTCATAATTCTGGAAGAAACTATTGTTTATATGCTGGATTGCTCACATTATTTATTTAAAATCATTAAATAATGTAAATTTTTAATAATAATGTAAATTTTTGTGTCACCAAGAATCAACCTTTTCATTAGTAAACTAAAATGTCACATCTGGCAGTGCTAATGTCAGATTGAGTGTAGAACATGTTCAGATGTTACTTTCCATTCAGTAGTGTGGATAAATAAGTCTTTAAAGGTATTTGATTTCATATAAAACAGGAATATGCATTACCAAAAATAAATGCCTACCATTCATTCTCATGTTTTCTACCTGCCAACCAATATTCAATTTCATATGAGTGCCTGTAAGATACAGGTTACAACTACGGAGAGCCCAGGCTTTAGTCGGTGAGGTGAGGTGAGATAAATTAGATCCTTGTTGGTTATATTTTCAATTATGTTAGATTAAATGACAGATAATTAGAGAAACTGAAAGATGAAATTGCAGTTGAATCTACAGATAAATGAACCCAACTAGGACACTGAAAAATCTGAGCACTTAACCGACGTCTATAAGGAAGTATAATGGACTTGTTACTATCTAGGGGTATGTCTACACTACCCTCCTAGTTCGAACTAGGAGGGTAATGTAGGCATACCGCACTTGCAAATGAAGCCCGGGATTTGAATTTCCCGGGCTTCATTTGCATAAGCGGGGAGCCGCCATTTTTAAAACCCCGCTGGTTCGAACCCCGTGCAGCGCGGCTACACGGGGCATGAACTAGGTAATTCAAACTAGGAAGCCTAGTTCGAACTACCTAGTTCGTGCCCCGTGTAGCCGTGCTGCACGTGGTTCGAACCAGCGGGGTTTTAAAAATGGCGGCTCCCCGCTTATGCAAATGAAGCCCGGGAAATTCAAATCCCGGGCTTCATTTGCAAGTGCGGTATGCCTACATTACCCCGCTAGTTCGAACTAGCGGGGTAGTGTAGACATACCCGAGGACAGGGAAAAGGACAAAGAGAACAGAGAAATACCTGATCGTTAGCTCCCAGTATCTTTCCTTGAAACATCCAACATTAGCTGGTGTCAGAGAGAGTATTCCATTCTAGATGGATCATTGGTCAGTTCCAACATGGCGAATTCTGTGTGATCTGTGTTCAGAGGTGTTTTTGAAGATGGGTATAACAGATTCACATTTCTTTCAAGCATGGTCCTGGAAATCCAAAATGTTTACTTTTTTAAGTGTTAAAAGTATCCGAAAGTGTTTTTGTCACTGTCAAATAAATGTCTTTCTTGTTATGCTTTTGTGACTCACTCTCATCCTGTGAACAAATTAACATGAGTGTCTCTTGCTCTTTTTTATAGTTGCTACCAAAGCAGAGGACTTTCATCCCTTGCAGCGACATCCACGGAGACCACGGAAACCCAAAACTTTAAATAATCCTGAAGACTCCACATACTATTCTCTCATACATGTAAGATTGACAAACTTTTGTGAGCAAAAACTTCCAGACATATCTTGTCCAGCCAATCCTTAACTATGGACACAAGATACTCTCTTCCAGCAAAAATAGATGGGCCACAAAATTAAAATTGATAGCCAAATTTCAAACAACCCAAAATTCAGACTTCCTCTGTCTGTTGTTGAATGCAGTATTGTAGCCGTGTTGGTCCCAGAATGTTAGAGAGAGAGAAGGTGTAGTAATAAAAGTAAAGTTGTCAATCACCGTTAACTTACACGATTAACTCAAAAAATTAATTGTGATTAAAAAATAAATCACAATTTATCTCACTTAGAATAGAATACCAATTGAAATGTATTAAATATTTTTTATTTTTTACATTTTTATATGTATTGGTTTCAATTACAGAATATAAAGTGTACAGTGCTCACTTTTTATTATTTTATCTATTTTGAAGAGTTTGTGGATTTATTTGTGCAAAATAAAGTCATACCTCATGATTACCTACAGATACCAAATTTTGCATAAAAAATCCTGCCACTTAAATTAGCTGAATGCACTACTTTTTACACTGGAATATCTGGGTGAAAGGTTTAAATAATTATTTTTGATTTTCATTGGAAAAATGTCATGACTATTATGATTAGAGTTCTTAAAAATATTTGCTAACAAAATAATAATCAAGTCACCTATTAACTGTCTTTTTAGTGCAAAGAAAATTTTTACTGTTACAAATCACAAAATAATTCAGATTAATTATGGAAAGCTTATTGGAAGTTTACAAGTTTCTGATTCAAATTTACTATGTATGGTAATTATTCAATAAAATGGATAATGTTTGAAGTTGAAATCCTACACATTTAAAACTTATTTTGCTTCCCTTTTGCAAGAACATTAATAAAAATTTCTATTACATATATTTAATTTATTGAACTTTCCTATAAGTGTAATCTATGCAAAATAATTTTGCCCAGTAAACAATGGGCCTAACCTTCTGGTTACAAATATTTGTGCTATTAAAATGTTAAAAGAAATAGTATTTTTCAATTCACCTCATCTAAATATTATAGTGCAATTTCTTTATCATGAAAGTGCAATTTACAAATGTAGAGGGGGTTTTTCTTACAGAACTGTGCTAAAAAAACAAAACAATGTAAAAGTTTAGAGGCTACATGTCCATTCAACCCTACTTTTTGTTCAGCCAATTACTAAGACAAACAAGTCTGTTTACATTTACAGAAGATAATGCTGCCTACTTCTAATTTTTCAGTTCAATGTCAACTGAAAGTGAGAACAGGCATTCATATGGGACTTTTGTAGCCTTCATTGAAAGGTATTTACATGCCAGATACGTTAAACATGTGTCTGCCCCTTCACGCTTTCCAGAGGATATGCTTCCATGCTGATGACACTTGTTAAAAAAATGCATTAGTTAAATTTGTCACTCAACTCCTTTGGGGAGAATTGTGTGTATACTACTCTGTTTTACATACCTTCTACCATATATTTCATGTTATAACATTTCTGATGATGATCCAGCATGTGTTGTTCATTTTAAGAATACTTTCACTGCAGCTTTGACAAAATGCAAAGAAGGTACCAATGTAATATTTCTAAAAATAGCTACAGCATGAAGACCCTAGGTTTAAGAATCAGAGGTACCTTCTAAAATATGAGAGGGAGAAGTTATGGTTCATGCTTTTAGAAGTCTTAAAAGAGCAACACTCTGATGCAGAATCTACAGAACTTGAACCACCAAAATAGAAAATCAACTTTCTGCTGGTGGCATCTGATTCAGATGATGAAAATGCACATAATTCTCTCTGCTTTGCTTTGGATAGTTATTAAGCAGAATCCGTCATCAACAAGTGGACGTCTGTCCTCTGGAATGGTTATTGAAGCATGAAGGGACATAGGAATCTTTAGTGCAATTTGCATGAAAATATCTTTTGATGCTGGCTAACGCCTATTCTCAGGTGACATTGAAACAATTCCTGCAAATAGTAACCAAAGTTGTTCATCTGAGTGGTTAGCTGAACACGAAGTAGGACTGAGTGAACTTGTAGGCTCTAAAGTTTTACTGGCATTAGGTGAATTGAAAAATACTGTCTCTTCCATTTTTACAAACGTGATAAAAACATATGGAGCACTGTACACGTTGTATTCTGTGTTGTAATTGAACATAATGGTAATTGAATGTAATTGTAATTTTCAGTATATTTTAAAATTTAGAAAACATCAAAATATTTAAATAAGTGGTATCCTATTGTTGTTTAACAGTACAATTACTTACAATTATTTTTTAAAATCATGATTAATTTTTATAATCACTTGACAGCCATTAAATAAAAAATATTGCCTAGGCAAACAAGTCGTATAAATACTTCACCCACCTTGTCTGTCTAGATATTTATGATGACTGCCATTGCTGTAATATGTTTAGTGTCAGATGGTGCCACAAGAGCAAATATTAAAATATGTAGTGTTAGTATACAGCTCTCTTTACCAAATGTCAGATCACTATTTTGAAGGAACTGGAGAAACAAGTAACTCAATAAATTAATGGATTTTACTGTCTCCATGAAAAGCCTTAGTCCCAAGTTCAGGTGTCTGCATCTGCTTTCCATTCATAATTGTAATGCCATTAAATATAGAAAGAAAACAAGCAGGTGAGCAACAAGAGGGACATTTAAAAAGTCGTTCAGAAGGCTCCTATAAAGAGAGAAATGCAGTACAGGCAGTCCCCGGGTTACGTACAAGATAGGGACTGTAGGTTTGTTCTTAAGTTGAATCTGTATGTAAGTCGGAACTGGCGTCCAGATTCAGCCGCTGCTGAAACTGATCGCCAGTTCTGACTTACATACAGATTCAACTTAAGAACCCCAAGCTTCCCCAAGTCAGCCACTGCTGAAACTGATCAGCGGCTGATTCCAGGAAGCCCAGGGCAGAGCAACTCTGCCTCGGGCTTCCTGTAGTCAGCTCTGGTCAGTTTCAGCAGCGGCTGACTTGGGGACGCCTGGGGCAGAGCAGCTGGGGTGCTGCTGGGCTGCTCCAGTAGCACCGCTCCTCGGCGCTACTGGACCAACCCAGCAGCACCCCAGCTGCTCTGCCCCAGGCGTCCTGATTCAGCCACTGCTGAAACTGACCAGCAGCGGCTGAATCAGGACCTGGGGCAGAGCAGCTGGGGTGCTGCCGGGTTGGTCCAGTAGTGCCCAGAGTGGCGCTGCAGGACCAATCGGCAGCGCCCCAGCTGCTCTGCCCCAGGGTCCACAACAAAAGCCTGGTCTGCTGGGGGGGGGCACACTAGCTGCGCCCCCCACCCCAGCAGACCAGGGACACGGGAGCAGAGCCGCAGCGGCAGCGGGTTGCCGCGCCTCTGAGGCTTTGCTCTAGCAAAGTCTCAGAGGCGCGGGACCCCGCCGCAGCTGCGGCTTCAGTCCCGGTGCCTGTGGGCTGCTGGGGACGGTCCCCAGCAGACCACAGGCACCGGGACTGAAGCGGCAGCCATGGCGGGTTCCCGCGCTTCTGAGGCTTTGCTCTGGCAAAGCCTCAAAAGCGCGGGAACCCGCCCGGTGCCCCTGGTATGCTGGAGACGGTCTCCAGCAGACCAGGGGCACCGGAGCAGCTTACGAACGGGGCTTTCTCGCCCCGGAGCTCGCAGGTAGCAATCTGCCACCTCGACCTCCGGGGCGAGAAAGCCCCGTTCGTAAGTGCAGATCCGACATAAGTCGGATCCGCGTAAGTCGGGGACTACCTGTACATTTGCTAGCAGCGTATGTATCTCATTGGCCTATTTTAACATCAGATAAAATTATAGTTGATTAAACTGGCTGTCACAATTAGCGCCCCTCTCAGTTGAAATTATCACGTAGGAGTAGGATGAAAGAAGCTATCACTAAAACATTCATATTTCTAAACAGAGATGGGCATATATTGAATAGAATCTGTTTCCTGGAAAACAAATCTTGTGAGTTTTAGGACTGTTAAAAGTAAAGCATTACACAGAATTCTGTAGCTGGAGGTTTATGTGACTAAATTAACACCTTAAAGTAAATGTGTTGTTGGTGCAAAGTGCATCCACAAAGCAGAGAACAAACAGGAGCAGAATCTTGGTGCTCTATGAAAACTCATTTGTTAGTTTTCTAGTGAGGTACCATTAATACCTGGGCATCTATGGACTTAATTTTCAGAAGTAAATTTGAAAATATAAATTAATGTTATTTTCAGTCTGTTGTGTTTATTTTGCAAGAGAGAGAGAACCTAACTTGCAGACACTGAATGTAGTAGCAAAGCTAAAGGCCCAACATCTGCAAAATGCAGATGTATGTCTAGTTATCTGAAAACAGGATTGGGAGAATTAATTCCTTAGTTCTAAAACTCTTTGATCTTGAATATATCACTTAGACTGAAATTTCAGAAGAGTCCACTGATTTTGTGCATCTTTCTTTTTGGAATAGTCATCTAAACACTAAATTTGAATTGACTGGAAACTGCAGATTCTCTCCTGTGACAGTCAGTCTCTATGGACATGTCTACATTGCAATTAAAAACCCACGGCTGGCCCGAGCCAGCTGACTCAGGGTTCAGACTAAGGGTCTATTTAATTCCAGTCTAGATCTTTGGGCTCAGGCTGGAACCCTGACTCGAGGACCCTGCAAAGTGAAAAGATCCCAGAGGTCAGGCAGCAGTTCAAGCTGTAACATCTACGTCCACAATTAAACAGCCCATGTCAGCTGGCACGGACCACGGGTACCTTAACTGCAGTGTAAACACACCATAAGTCTCAAAGGGTATGTCTACACTACCCCCCTAGTTCAAACTAGGGGGGGTAATGTAGTCATATGGAGTTGCAAATGAAGCCCGGGATTTGAATTTCCCGGGCTTCATTTGCATAAAGCCGGCCGGCGCCATTTTTAAATGCCGGCTAGGTCGGACCCCGTGCCGCGCGGCTACACGCGGCACAGACTAGCTAGTTTGGATTAGGTTTCCTAATCCGAACTAGCTGTACGCCTCGTTCCACTAGCTGTACGCCTAGTTCGAACTAGGGGGGTAGTGTAGACATACCCAAACTGGGTACCCAGAAATAAGAGCTGGTTGAAAACTGTTCAGTGGATCCTGATTTTCTTTTCAGACTGGTTTTATAACAGTGTAATTCACTAGCTTTCGTGGAATTACCATGAATTTATATCAGTATAAAAAAGTTCAAAATTGGGTCCATTCTAAGCTTTAAAATGTATTGCTTTTGAAGAGCATGCTGTTCTAAATGCGGCAGCATAGCAGTGCTTTCTCTGAAAAGAGAAATCTATTATAGATAAGAAATTATTCACATCCTTAAATAGCTTCCTCTCCTCTGCATCTTTGGAGGGTATATATCCCAATGATAACCTATTTCAGAAGAATATACTGCTTATTAAACATGCGCCCAGTTCAGTTTTTTCCTGTTAAAGCCAGTGACAAAACTCCCAATAAATTTAGGTTCATAGGCTTTAAGGCCTGATGGGACAATCATGATGATCTAATCTGATGATCTGTACATTTCAAGACACAGAACCTCAGATACACCCCACGTACTCCAGTAGTTGACCCATAACCTCTGTATGAGTTACTGAAGTTCTCAAATCATGATTTAAAGACTTCAGGTTATAAAGATTCCATGATTTAATTAAAACCAGGAAGTGACCCATCTCCATGGTAAGAAAGTGGAAAAAAAACAGGCCAACCTGACCGGGAAGAAAATTCCTTGCAGACCCCAGATGTGGTGGTCAGTTAATCCCTGAACATGTGGGCAAAACCCACCAATCAGACACCTGGGGAAGAATTCTCTGTAGAGATTCAGTGTCCTACCCATTTAGGGTATGTCTACACTGCAGAGTTTTGTCAGAAGAACAGCTGTTTTTCTGAAAAAATTTCAGTTATGTCCACACTGCAATTGCATTTTTGAAAAAAAAAATGAAAGAACAGAGGGTTTTTCTGACAGCGGTAAACCCCTTTCTACGAGGAAGAACATCTTTTCGGAAAGAACTCATTCGGAAAAAAAGCGTGTATGGACAGAGAAGAGGGTTTTCTTTCAAAAGAAGAGGCCTCCAGGAAATAACACAGGTGCCCTGGTGGCCACTCGGTCCAGAATAATCACAACTCTATAGTTCCTGTCTTAAAGCTACAGGTACCCTGAACAAGCCTTGTGGCAGGAAGCCAGCTTTGGAGCAGCACCCTGACCACGCGGCTCTCCCTGCCACAGGCATTGCCAGCCATGGCACAGC
The DNA here is from genome assembly GCF_049634645.1 of Pelodiscus sinensis. Lineage (NCBI taxonomy): Eukaryota > Metazoa > Chordata > Testudines > Trionychidae > Pelodiscus > Pelodiscus sinensis. The sequence goes on from NC_134712.1 coordinate 225,571,131, forward strand.
CACAAGCCCCCTCAAAACTCCCTGGCTCTTGCAGGGAGCATGACCAGGACTCCCAGGATCCACCAAGAGGTACCAAGCAGTGGGTACCTTCGTGGTCTGGAGCAGAGATCCTGTCCCTCCTTGAGCTGTGGGAGGAGGAGGAGAAGACCCTACAGGATCTCCACTCCAAATGCTGCAATGCAGACATTTATGGCCAGTTGGCCGAGGCCCTGGCGGAGCAGGGACACCCACCCCAGGCCTTCGAACAGGTCCGGAGTAAGGTGAAGGAGCTCTGCCAGGGATATACGAGAGCCAGAGAGAGCAGCTCGCACTCTGGGGCAGGACCCCATGCTTGCCCCTATTATGCAGAACTGTACCAGATCCTGGGGGGTGAGGGAAGCCCTTTCCGCACCCATCATCGACTCCGGATTGGACAGTAGGGGCAGGGGGAGGAGGAGGACAACACGGCAACAACTGTGATGCTGTCCCTGGAGCCAGTTGCTGTGAGCCTGGACATGTTGCAGGCATCATCTGATGCCGGGGAGGGATCTTCAGGTGAGTGTTCTGTTTGTCACGCACATGGGGAGGGTGAGGCAAGTGCAGAGGGGATGGGGTGCAAGCATTGCACGGCCTAGACATTGTGCTGCAGTCTGTGCACATGAAACCATGTTCACCATTATTGTGCACCATGCAGCCTCAGCAGCCAGCCCTGAGAACCCCCAGGCTCCTGCTCCCAGGCTCGGGGGAGGCCACACACACATCTGGCCCCGTGGAGGGGGGGGACGCCCTCCCACCACCTACCATGGCTAGCCACAAGAGCACAATCCCAGACACATCGAGGAGTGCTGCACACAGCACACAGGCATGCCTGTATGTGCAAGGCACCACCCGCTCCTGCGGGCAGTGCTGCGAGGCACATGTATGTACGGGCCCCAGGGAGGGCCAGGCTGCTCCCGACTCCTCTGCTGCCCATGGGATCCCACAGCGGCTGGACACTTCCCTTGCCTGCTTGTCCATGGAGGGGAAGTGGGCAACATGGTTTCCAGGGCACCTCGGGGCCCCTGTGAGGCAGGGCCTGCTGTGCAGCCCACACATTGCCTTGCTCCTGGGACATCCCCCTCCTCTGGCCCAAGGACTGTTGGTCGCTGCTCAAAGAAGAGGGCACGGCCTCAGGGGCAGTGTCTGCATGGATGACTGACCACCTCTCCCTCTTTGTGTTCTCCACAGCCAGGAATGAGGGGCGAGCCACGACACCTGAGCCAGCTGCCCAACCCTGGGGGATCCGAAAGTGCACCAGGGTTCAGGAAGACTTAATGAGGCAGCATGTGGTGTCCTGCACAACATGCAGCAGACCCTGGAGCAGCAGGTCCAGGAGGACACAGAGTGACGGACTCACATGTGGGACCAGCTCATGCAGCAGGGCAGTAACGTGTGTCATCATGCAGGAAATGATGGCACACCCGGCTGCTGTCGCTGCTCCTGCCTCCTTTCCCCCCAAGTGATTCCTCTGCTCCCTCCCTAAGCAATGCCCAAACCCCTTCCTCTTACTCCCCCTGCCATCCCTGACCCTGCTCCAGCCCTCCTCCCCCCACTTCCCTGTGGTCCGAGGACACACCCAACCCCAAGTGCAATGAGGTCCCCACACCCAAGGTGGGACATCCAGCTGCCCCCAACGCCACTCCCAGCCCTGAGCCCCCCTCCATGTTATGAGCCTCCCTCCCCAGCTTTTGTTAATGAAAGATAAATACGAAATTTCTTCTCTAAAATTCCAACATGTGTCTTTGTTCAGAGTTCAGGGAAAGGGGGAAGGGAGGGGTTGTGGTGGGAAAAGGATATTGGAGCAAGCCAGAGGCTCCTGCGAGAAGGACCTGGGGAGAGTTACTAGGGTCCTTTAGAGAAACTCTCCCTCAGGGCCTCCTGGATGCGCACCTTGCCTGATGGGCCTGGCGGATGGCAGCTATCCGCAGCTACTCAAAGGGTCTCCCCTCATGGCCAGCCTCTGCCCCCCACCCCGGGAGGAAGACCTCTCCTTTCCTCTCCACAATATTGTGGAGGACACAACGTGCCAAGACGACCTCATGGATGTTGTGGTCCCCCATGTCCAGGTGGGTCAGGAGGCACCTGAAATGCACTTTGAGGCGGCTGACGGCGCACTCCACCTGAATCCTCTCCCGGCTGAGGTGGGAATTAAATTGGTCCCTGCGGGGGTCCAGATGGTCGGTGTACGGTTTCATCAGCCACAGCATCAGGGGTAGGTCACGTCCCCCACAATTCATAGTGGCATCTTCACATCCCCAACAGCAAAGTCGCAGCGGGGGAAGAATGTGTCCGCCTCCAGCTTGCCATAGAGGCTCAAAGTTACGAAAGACGTGGGCATCGTGTGCCCTGCCCAACCACCCAACAAAAATGTCTGTGAACTGTCCACAGGACCTGCAGTACCATTAAAAAATAGCCCTTGCGGTTGATATACTGGGCCGCTCAATGTTGAGGTGTGCGGATCGGGATGTGGGTCCCCTCTATGGCTCCACCGCAGTTCAGGAACCCCACAGCAGCAAATCAGGCCACAATCGGGTCCAGGTCTCCCAGTGGATGACCCTGCGCAGCAGGATATAGTTGATGGCCCTCACCACCTGCAGAAGCAGACCAAAAACCACACAAAACAGAGAATATGAGGGCGTGTCTGAGCCCTTGGGAGATGCCTATCCCTTCCCCTCTCCTCCCCCCAAACATCCCAGGAGCCACCCCATATGAGGCCACCTCCCCAGCAGCAGGGCTATGTGACAGTGGCACAACCCACTCTGGGGATGGGGCTTCCCCCAACCTCCCCTTTCCCAAGGGTCCCCCTTTTCCAGGACTACCCTCCTCCCCCCACAGGGACTGCAGCCCAAGAGTGCCTTACCTCCATGAGGAGAGCCCCGACAGTGGACTTCCCCATGCCAAACTGGTTGCCCACTGACTGGTAACTGTTGGGGGTGGCGAGCTTCCAGATGGCGATTGCGACCCGCTTCTCCAGGGGGATGGCGGGCCACAGGTCGGGGTGTCACATCATTGGAGGACAGGGGCGAGCCAGGCACACAGCTTCAAAAAGATGCAGAAGTTTTGGAGAGGTCGTCCCACCGCTCCATGACCAGCCGGTCCCACCAGTCAGAACTGGTGTCCTGCCTCCAAAAACACCTCTCAACTGCCGTGTGCAGTTGCAAGGGTCTGGCTCCCACACACAGGGAGAGGGTCTCAAGAATGAGCTTGGAGTCGACCTCGTGCAGGGCCAGGAAGGCAGCCAGCACAAATTGCTGCAAAAACTGCAGCATGGCCATGTGGGGCCCAGGGGCAGCTCCGGCTCCATGACACACAGAAAAAAGCTGAGGCAGCCAAAAAAGCAGGGCATCCAAAGCAGGCACTGCAAGAGATTTGTTGTCCCTCAAAGAGGTAGGCAAGCACACAGCAGAAGCAGAGAAATAGCTGTCCGGAGGGTGGAGGGGTCCCTTTAAGGGCGTGTCTCAGCTTGGCTTAGAACTTAGAAGCAACACTTAGAAGCAACTGGTGACTTGAAGCCCTGGCTGAATTGGTTCCAGGTGGCCTTATATGCGGAATAGCATCCTATCAATGTGGACACTCTCTTTCGAAAAAGCAGATCTCTTCCGGAAAAGCTTCTTCCGAAAGAAGCTTGCAGTCTAGACATAGCCTCAGTATCCCATCTGTAGCCATTGAGAATATTTGCTACTAACAGTCATATGGACCATTCTCTCCATAAACTTATCAAGTTGTCTCTTGAAGTCACTAAGGTTTTTGTCCCCACTGCTTCCCTTGGAAGGCTGTTCCAGAAATTCTCTTGTCTGGATTTTAGAAACCTTCATCTAATAACTTCAAGCCTAAACTTCTTGATGACCAATTTACATCCCTTTGTTCTTGTGTCCATTTTGGTGCTTAGCTTAAATAATGCCTCTCCCTCTCTGGTATTTATCCCTCTGACATATTTATGGACAGAAATCATATCTCCCCCTCAGCCTTTCAATGTTCATATTTAATCCCCAACTTCTCCAACTGAACTAACAACATCCCATGTGGAACAGTACCAAACACCTTACTCAAGTCCAGGTTGATTAGACATACTGCATTTCCTGTGTCTAAAAAGTCAGTTATTTTTGCAAGAAAGAAATGGGTTGGTCTGACATGAGCTACCTTTGGTAAAAACATGTTGTATTTTATCCCATTTGGTGAGAATGGATTTGGACCTCTTCGCAATAAATAGTAGTCATTATACATATAAACTTGCATAGAATATATAAAAGTCTGTCTAAATTGGACAGTGTTTATAAAATTTATTATAGCAGGTATGAGTATTTGGAAGTTTGATATCCCCTTCTTTCTTCTGATTATAGTTTCTTTTTGTGTGTGTACGGTATAGTTACCAGTACTACCTGAATTTTTTCTTAACAAATTCACAAGCACAAAGATTATTAAAAACTGCTACAGCACATACTTGTTTGTTTTTGCTTGACAAATTATGTTCTAAATATTTTTCTTAGTAAGACTTATAGGAAAATCTCATATTTAACATGCCCATGTATTGGATCTTTGCATTAAAATGCTCTGATGTTTAAAAGAGTGTTTTTAAAAATTGATTGATGTTTTCTTAGAAATCAATCCAAGAAGAAAAACGAAAACCAAGAAAAAACAGGTAATTTATTCTTCTGTATTTACTTATCCCACAGTGATTGTTATAATACTTCAGAAATGGTGTTTAGCTGCACTGTCAACAAAATAAAATCAAGAATTGAGAAAAGGGATGTAGTTATTTGCTGAAACACAGAGAGGTACCATATGAAAAGTAAAAAAATATGCCATTACAGAGAACAAAATACATTATAAAATTTGGTCAAATATTTTTACTTGTGCATGAGTGTTTAGCAATGGCAATACAAGCATTATAATAAATGAAGACACAGTCCAGTTCAAAGATGGTTCTAAAACAAAGTAATAATTGAGGATGCTTAAAGTTCTAATTCAAAACAAAAGAGCAACCAATTACTTTGTTAGCAAAAATCCAAAGATGAATAGACCACCCCTTCTGAGAAACAGCCATTTGGAACTCTAAAAACCACAAAAAGAATCAATTTATCTATTCAGAAGAAATAGACTAAATAGACCAAAATACCCACTGCCATTTCAATAGTAAAGCTTTTCTCACAGTTTAATTGAAATGTTTTGATGGCTATCCACAGGCATATATGCTCTTGGAGCTATATATATATATGCAGATTTCTCTATGGTTCTGACAAATACACAGCACTCAGCTTCTGGCAAACCCATAGGGTATGTCTAGACTGCATCCCTCTGTCGACAGAGGCAGGTCGACATTGCAAATGAAGTGGGGATTTAAATATCCCATGCTTAATTTGCATAAAAATTGCTGCCGTTTTTGCCGACTCAGTACTTTGTCAGCAAAAAGCGGCAGTCTAGAGGGGGTTCTGTCAAGAAAGAAAGCCTTTTTCGACAGATCCTGTAAACCTCCTTGCAGTCTAGGCATACCCACTGATTTGCCCCACATATGGATATGTATGTATGCTTTTTGTGCTGCTTCCCTGTGACTATCCACTCCTGAATATGCTTCTTAGGCTACATCTACAGTGGGAGCTCTTCACTAATGTATCGGAATACTGGTAGATTTTACTGGCAAAGCAGTCCTAGGGTAGACACCGCTACACTGACAAAGCATATAAAGCAAACAAGATATACCAGAATTTTTCAGTAGAACAGCATCTATACTAAGAGCTTCTGCAGCCGCAGCTATTGATGGTCCGACTCAGGGATCATCTCTTCACACTTCAGACCAGTGTTTCCCAACCTTTTTTTTTATAAAGTACGCCTTTAAAAAAAAAAAATAAGTACCTCCAATACCTACAGTTTTCAGACACATAAAAAATTTTTCTACCATTGCAACATGTTTGTTTAAACAACTTAATGGTAGCACTAAAGCTGCAGGATGCAATCTTCATATATAATATATCTAAAACCAGGAAACATATATTTAAGAAAATGTGTGGTAAAAAAGGGTACTCCCCTTTAAGAGTCAGGCTGGAGGCTACAGCTTGAAGCCTGGGGATAATCAGGCAGGCCCTGTCCCGCTTGGGGGACAATCCATATAAACAGCAAGTGGAGCAGAGGAAAGAGAAGGAATAGAAACCAGGAAAGTAGTTACACTCTGAGGCACTATGAGGTAGTGATCAACAGCTCAATCTCAAGTTGGCGGTCAGTTTCAAGCGGAGTACCCCAAGGATCAGTTCTAGGGCCAGTTTTGTTCAACCTCTTTATTAATGACCTGGATGAGGGGATGGATTGCACCCTCAGCAAGTTTGCGGACAACACTAAAATAAGGGGAGAGGTAAATATGTTGGATGGCAGGAATAAGGTCCAGAGTGACCTAGACAGATTAGAGGATTGGGCCAAAAGAAATCTGATGAGGTTCAACAGGAAGAATCCCAAGCACTGTTACAAGCTGGGGACCGACTGGCTAAGTAGCAGTTCAGCAGAAAAGGACCTGGGGATTACAGTGGATGAGAAGCTGGATAGGAGTCAACAGTGTGCCCTTGTAGTCAAGAAGGCTAATGGCATATTAGGTTGCATTAGCATTGCCAGCAGATCTAGAGACATGATTATTCCCCTTTATTCAGCTTTGGTGAGGCCACATCTGGAGTATTGTGTCCAGTTCTGTGCCCCCTGCTACAGAAAGGATGTGGACACATTGGAAAGGGTCCAGTGAAGGGCAATGATTAGGGAGCTGGGGCACATGACCGACAAGGAGAGGCTGAGGGATTTGGGCTTATTTAGTCTGCAGAAGAGTGAGGGGGGATTTGATAGCAGCCTTCAACTTCCTGAAGGGAGATTCCAAAGAGGATGGAGAGAGGATGTTCTCAGTAGTGATGGATGGCAGAACAAGGAGCAATGATTATTAGTTGCAGTGGGAGAGGTGTAGGTTGGATATTAGGAAATACTATTTCACTAGGAGGGTGGTGAGGCACTGGAATGGGTTACCTAGGGAGGTGGTGGAATCTCCATCCCTAAAGGTTTTTAAGTCCTGGCTTGACAAAGCCCTGGCTGGGATGATTTAGTTGGGATTGGTCCTCTTGGGGTAGGGGGCTGGACTCAGTAATCTCCTAATGTCTTTTCCAGCCCTAGGATTCTATGATTCTAGGAGACAAGCCTAATCTGACTCTCAGACTTGGGCATGTTCTGTAGGCTTGGGAGCTTTGATCTACAGTTCTGATTAAGTGTGTGTTACTATGGCTCCTGTCCCGAAGTCTGACTGTAAATGATATTGTGTTAATATATGTGGGATTATTCTTCCCCGGGCAGTTAAAGTGAATCTATTACTGTTCCACTGGGGAAACGAAGGTGGGGCACACCTGCTACTCCATACTGGGCCACAAGGTGGCATGCAGGAACTGTATACATCTTTACAATCAACAAAATGCAACCACATGCTTAAGCTGAGTTTTTCATTAAGCTATGTTTCAGCCATTAGTTACATTGCACATTGGGTGACGCATTCAGTGTAGGTTGAAGTTTAGGGTTAGTATTTAGAGCTCTTCACTCAGTGACCACATGATGCATTCCTAGTTTAATTTAGGTCTGTGTCCTCGCATGACACTGTCAGCTCTTGATGACAGATCTGCTTGTGGTACCAGTTGAATCTTGGGAACCTTCCAATATAGGGCTTTTTTCTAGACAGCTGCTCAGTCATCTGGTCAGTTACTTGACCAGTTGATGTTTGGACAAGTGATTCACTCATTTGACCTGAATTTCTTCTTTCTTACATCAGTTTTATACCAGTATTGCTACTGGATTAAAGAGAGTTCCTTCTGGTTTACAGTAGTGTGAGAGAAGAATCTTGCCCAGTTATTCCTAGGACTCTTTTTTCCCTAGTCATTTAAAACTTTGTGGTTTTCAAATAGTGTGTTTCCTTAGGCATCCTGAAGCCATGCATGGAAAGAATGTTTGTGTTCTCTTTAATATATACAACCTCAAAAATACACTGATATACTATTTATTTGTATTACAGTAGTGTATGAGGCCCCTTTCAATATTAGCATCCCATTCTGCTAGGTGCTGTAAGTTTCAGCATTTTGTGGCATGCCTCTCTCCTTAGAGTTTCAGAAGCAGCATGCCAATCCAAGAGGTGGTATGCCTTTGCTTGCTTGAGAATATTGTAGTCCCTTCTCATATTCTCTACAAGTAATTACATTTCTTAAATATTAACTTATTTAAAGAGTATTCGAGGATTTCTAGAGAAGGTACAGCTCTAGAAATGAAAGGTCTCTGTACATGGGAAAGGAATAGCCTGGGGAGCAAGAGTATATTTTTTATCCCAATAACAGCACCTTTTTTACCTGGAGAAATTACTCTCTGGGTCCATTCAATCCTTTGTTTATCTGCTGAGACTGGCACGAAGAGTGCTGAATAATACCATCCTGGCCACTAGGATGTGTAACTGGCAATTATCAGTGCTGTTCTCCAGTTTGGCACCCCGAGTGCAAAAGTTGGGGGCCCGCAAAGACTTTAAATATACCTCGCCACTACAAATACTAGTTACAAAAACTTCCCCCAGAACCACAATACACAGATTTTCAGGGGCCACTGCCACCATCAAGTGATTTTTATTCCTAAAACCGGCAGCAAACACTTGAACCACCCACAGGGTACCCCAAGCTCGTCTGCCACAAGAAAGCTTGAAAAAAGAGGGGGAAAAAACAAGCTGCAGTCTCTAGTAGCTGACCTCTCAGTCTGAAGCATGCAGACACACAAACAGACAGACCTCCTGTAACTCCCAGGACACAAGAATCAAATAATCACCTTAACAAAAGTGATTTTTATTACAAAACAAAAGATATACTTGATAAAGCATACTTCGTTGATAGATACTACAGAACAACTAAGGAAAACAAATTAAAAACACAGAGAAAATCTCTGGAAACAATGCTTAGATGGTAAATGGGGAGGGGAGGTATAGATTCACACAGGCTATGTCTAGACTTCACATCCAGGGAACACGTCTGCTCTTCCGACATTTTTGCGGAAGAGCAGACACGCTCTTTTGGAAGCCCTGCCTTCCTCATTCCACAAGGAACAAGGGCTCTTCTGAAAGAGGAGGATTTTTCTAATTTTGGCCTAATGTAGACTTGAATTTTTAAATTTTGGCCCAGTGAAAAATCCAATTGCCTAGTAGTTTTCTGCTTTCTCACCCAAGATCTGAAAGAGTTAAGCATACAAATGATTATCTTATTATGTATGGATCAATGTAATCCATTCATATGTTAGCCCAAAGTCCTCCCGAGAATTTTGCAAATTTACTGATTTTCTAATTCAAGCTCTAGAATTTAGGGATCTCCTGAACTAGCTGAACAAAGCCTACTAAATCATGTCCTAGAGTAGATTTTTGTGGTCAAAGAATAAATCCCTGAAAATGTGTGTTTATAATGGACGTACTAACAAAATCTTAATTCTTATCAGTAAGAATGGCATTGTTGAAAACTGTCCAGTAATGTTAGATCTCTAAATCTCAGAACTGCCTTGAGATACTTACATGCACATTGACACAGCTTACAAAATCAGCGAGAACTCATGCATAGCTATAAAAGCTAATTCTACAAAGTACTTGGTATGTATTAAATATTTGCTGGTAGCTTCAACCCTAAATTATTAGTTAAAAATTATCAATATCTATATTTTCATTACTTACATTTCCAGTATCAAATTTGTGTGCTTATATAATTTTCTAACACAGTGAACATATCAAATGTCCTCACATATTGGCTGATAAGAAAAATGAAAGTTGTGATTTATTACTTTGTTTTCATTGGGAAAATGCTGCAAAACAAAATTGATGAATTAGTACATTTATGTGTTTACAGTCTAGGCAAGATGCTAGATTTAGAAGATTTCTATTACCAAGAAATTTCATCAAGTGATTCCGTATCAAATGACAGTAATTGTAGCACAAGAGAAAAGAGGCCACCAGTGGAGCTCAGAGATTCATCTTTACTTATTACTGAAAGGTAAGTAATACAAAATAATAGTAGGAACAAAAGAAATGCTGTGTAATCTAGTTTAAAAAATACAGAAACAAACTTATTGTTGAATATTTCATACTGAAGACAAAAGTATATGCATTCAAATTAGCTATAAATTATTAATGATTTGTTATGGACTCTTGTAAAATAATAATGCTAGGAATAGAAAAAATCCTTTCTTCAAAATAAAATCCAAACATTCTTTGGCCTGATTGCAATTTTGGGAGCAGAACTCCAGCTAGGCAATCTCAACCATACAACCATTTTGCTGAAGAACATGCCACTTTTGTTCTGGCTCCACAGCTCCAGATGAGGTGGACACAATTTGTTAATGTACATCTTTACAAAAGATCTCAATTTTTTTGTCAAACAAAAGTAAAATCTAAAAGTTAAATGTTTATTTCAATTGCGCTTGTGTAGCCTCTATGCCAGACTTTTTGTCTGACTTTTGGAGTTCTTAGCTTCTTTTTTCCTCTATTGCAATGCAACAGTGCATGCCCCTATACTCTTTACTTGATACCAGTATGACAGACAAGCAAGGAAAATCCCAAAAGGAAAATCTGGTCCATCAACCTTCTTTCTACATAGATTTTTCAGGTCATTAATTGCATGTGATCTTTGGCCTCTTCACTTAAAATGCTTTCGAGATATGCACCAGTAGACTAGGGCCCTGATGGTGACCCCACTTAAAACAGTGAGATTTTTGCGACTGAACACACTGGAAACTGGTATCAGTCTTAAGAGTACATGCCTTGTTATGCTCTGCTCTGCTGTCAGTTTTCAGTAACTGTATTGCAGTAACTGGCGTAACTGCAGATCTAGGGTGCATGTAACTGAGCATAATTTAGCCCCTGTTCATGGTTTATTATTTAAGTATCAACTACAGTTCTATATTCAGTGCTTGAGTTGGGCTTCCTGGGTAAGTAAAAAAACAGCAAGCAAATGGTCTGGTAGCACTTTATAGACTAACAAAACATGTAGGTGGTATCATGAGCTTTCATGGGCACAGCCCACTTCTTCAGATCACCGGAGTTATGATTAGAGGATAAGAAAACTTGAAATAAATAGGAGAAGGGAAAGGGGGGAAGATGTTGTTTTGTTAGTCTATAAAGTGCTACCAGACCATTTGCTTGCTGTTTTTTTCTGTAACGGACTAACTCAGCTATACCCTGAAGCTCCTGGGTAAGTAAGGGGAGCACAATTTAGTCCTAGAGAAGTGAATGCCTTTACTTGTTTGTTGGCAGTTGGAACTCAGTCCTGGATTCCTACATGGAGTTCACCAGATGTTTCTGTATTTATATCAAAACAATATATACTTTCCAAACAATAGTTTTATGATTAATCTCATTACACAGCAATGACCTCAGTTCACTCAAACAGGTATACTGAGGACTAGCTTTCAAAAATGCCCCTTGCCACCTGAAAAATGTTAGATGGAGTCTATACTGTAACAGACCCTCAGCAAGTGTAAAACAGAAGCTACCTGATTTACACCTGCTGACAATCTGATCCAGTGTTAATAGGCAAGATTTAGCTATTAATAAAGCTGCCTTGCCTGTTATCCTGACTATTTTAATATGTCCTTAATAATTCCCCCCTTTTTGGAAAAAGCATATTTTCTCTGAACATTCCTCTATTCTGCTACAATGTATTTGATCTGGAGTGCCAGCTCTATTCTGCAGTCAGGAGAGGCCTTGGAAAGGCAGCTGTTCTTGCTAAGGGTAAAGGCTAAGAAGTCAATTAGCAGTGTTTGCTGTAGGTAAATGTTTTGACTTTAATTTCTAAAGCACTTCTGCATTTAATACTTAGGTCAAGGGTTGCAGAAAGCCCCCTGGACGAGAGCAATACTGAAGATAATCCCTATGACTACAGAAAGCTCTTGCGGAAAACCTCTCAGCGCCGGCGCCTTATCCAGCAATTTTAGCTGCTGCTGCCATTTGGCTTTTATTAGTCTAATCTTTTTTATGATTTTTGTACCATATTCTTTTTTGTATCATTATCACTAATATTTCGGGTTTATGGTTAATATGAATTACCATAGTTTCCAGCCCAACACTGTTTTAAAGGGACACTGTCAAGTTAAAAATGCATATTTTTAAAAAATTGATATTAATATACTTTCGATTACTAAAACGGAACATATTTTTCAAAAACTTCTCCCTGTATATAGTTTTCCTTTTTTACACTTCTGTCATTTCATACTAAATAGTCAGTTTCTCTTTTTCTTGTGGTTATTTCCTAGTCAATTGACATAATGCTAACACACACGCACAAAATGATTACTTCACTAGTCACCTTTAAAGAATTCAAAAGAAACATTTATTTTGATTTTAGGTCTACAATACCTAATTTTTGGGCCAAATCTGCATGTGACAAATGTCCTCTTAATACAAATAAATGTAAATTGTTGTTTGATAGTATGTTATTTTCATATTGACTTTAACTGTGGTAAAGCTACTGAGGAATGATGTTTAAAGGTCAATATAGTGCATATATTATTTACCTTTACCATGAGGGCAGAGGAATGGACTTGATCTCTTAAGGTCCCTTCCAGTGCTAGTATTCTATATATTCTATACCTTGGAAATATTTTTATATACAGGGAAATATAACCATAATGCCCTCTTCTACCCCTGAGCTTTGTGGCTAAATGGTGAACTCTTAACTCTGTTTACTTTGCGCACTCCTTTCTAAATTTGCATTGAATTTTTGGAACCCTTAATTTTAGAGGCCCTGAGAAGTGGGAAGGAAAATGTGAATTGAACTATTGTTGCCTAAAATGCAAAGACCATTTAAATCAATCAATTCCACCAGTAGTGTATTTGTACTATATACAAAAGACATAGCCATTATGTTCAACATTTCATCCAAATTCTTATTTTTAAATAAATTATTTTAGAGAAAGGATGTAAATAACTAGAACATTAACTTTTATGCTTGACAGTGATTAATAGCTGCATGTTCTTAGCTACAAAGTAAGAATGGCAGATTTCACCATGCCATTATTCTGAGCAGTGTAAGGGCCAAATCCTGGTGGCTTACTCAAGCCAGGTGTTCCACTACAGTGATTTCTGGTGGGAGTAAATCAGCAAAGTAAAGATGTCTGCACACACTGTCGTTAGCCATGCTCGACACTCTAATTTAGCCTTCTTTCCATAGACATGTAATCAGTACTTTGTACTTTTACAGTAGTCAAAAGATTAAAAGCCATGTTTAAATTTCTGCAGTGTAATATGTGCTAGAAAATACTGGGTTTGATTTTTAAAGTCCTCTTAAAATTGCTCTCTCCATTATTAAAATGGCAAAATAAACAAACAGTACAAACATCAGGACAGGTGTGGCTGTGTTTTAATTACTCCTAGCACAGGTGTATGGGTGGGTGGCCGGCCATTTTCTGAACTGATGAAGGCACTGTGCCTAGTATGAAGTTAGTAGCATTTCTGCATGTATTAACATCCAGGTCAACCAAAAGAGAGTGGGGGCAAGTCAAGGTGCAGTTATACCCTCCACTGGATTGAGTAGTAGGTGAATGAGCCCCATCAACGAAGGGCAGCCTTACCCTTCACCCCTGGCACCATCCCCATTTCTCCCTCCTGTTCACATCCCAGTTTTCTCCAAGAGTTGCTCTGGATGTGTACAGAGAAATCATGATGTTAGTTGGGTTGATTAGATTAAATGCAATCCCTCCAACTAAGTAAGAGGCAAGCCCTATGTCTTCCTGTCAGTAGCTGTCTGTACACAGGGAACTAATTAAACTGTATTGCTGCATTTGTCCAAGAACTACATCAAGGGTGGGCATATACTACCCTCTGCAGGCCGGGGCTGCTCCATCTTGCCTAAATAAGCTGGGCCTGAGCTGTGTCTGCCCCATAGAGGGCAGACTCTAGAGAACACTAGGTTCTAGGTAACACCCACCGTGTGTGTCTGTGACTGCCACAAAGAGAACGGATGGTGGCTGTTAATTTCAGGCTTCCCATGCCCTGCGAGGTGCTAGTGCAACAAAGGAGCACAGGAGAGAAAAGATAAGACATTTACTACACACACTAAGTGGTTGTATCTACAAAGAGTAGGGGAAAGAAGATGCCCAAAAAGCTGCTACAATTTGGCTCTCCCCTGCAAAGTGGGCACTCTGCACTGCCTTCTCTTAAGGCACCTGTTTGCCAGCATCCTTCAGGGCTAGTCACACTATGATAATGGTGCAGAAGGGCAGAGGGTTCATCTAGGTCCTTGGCATGACCTGTTAGGGTACGTCTACAGAGCAACATTGTTTCAAAATAACGAGCGTTATTTTGAAATAACTTAGTGTCTACACAGCACATAGTTATTTCAAAATAATGTTGAAATATTGTCAAGCTGAAGGACTGCTTACTCTGACTCCTGTAATCCCCATTGTATGAGGCATAGGGGAAGTTGGAGGAAGAGTGCTCTATTTCAAAATAAGTGCTGTGTAGACACTCCCAATTTCGAAATAAGCTATTTCAGAGTAAGCTGGTAATTGATGTAGCTCAATTTGTGTAGCTTATTTTGAGTTAAGCCCTGTTGTGTAGGCGCACCCCAGAAGCCCATCTTTACAGACTTGGTGCCAGCATAGGCTAGCTCCAGCTGGCACACGAGAAACCCGTGGCGGGGGCGCAAAGCAGAACGGACAAAGGCCTGGAGCAAGCTGGGAAGAGGCACTAGTCCATGCCCGCGGCAGCCAGATGCAATTCCAGCCTGCAGCAGCCACCCTGTCCAACTTGCATCTACCCAGTGGGAAAGCAGCGTGGTCTGGATTACTAGGGGTGCGTCTACACAGTTCCCAAAACTCGAAATAAGATATGCAATTTGCGCTGTACACATTGCGCAGCTTATTTCGAGTATTTTGAAATAGCTTATTTTGTCATTTGGTGCTATCTACACAGCACCAAATTTTGAAATACAGTGCTACTTGGAGCCATCCCTTACTCCTAGTACAATGAGGTTTACAGACATGGCAAAACATATTTCAAAAGAGCAGATGGTTCAAAAGACGCAGGGTAGCGATTTCGGAATACCTCTGGTATCCGGAAATAACTTCGCTGTGTAGACATACCCTAGGGGGCTGCCACCTCCAGCCAAGCTGGCCTCCCGCCTGCTCCCCTTCACCAGCCAGGAAGGGCCTCGGCATTTGCAAAGCCGAGGGGCTGCCATGGCCTAAACCCCGCCTGCGGGAGCGGAGCGGAGCAGCGCCTCCCACCCACCAACGCCGGGCTTTTCAGCGCTGCCTGGGCCGGTCTCCCAGCTGGGCGCGACTCCCCACGACGTCAGTTATGGAGCTGCTGGCGCGGCTTTGTGCAGCGCAGCGGGGCGGGCTCGCTTTCCCGAGCCCCTCGCATACAGCACGTGGGAGGGGGCGCCGGGAGCAGCCACCCCAGCAATGGGCCGTGCGTTTCGCTGCACAAGGCCACGAGCCGCTGCTCCCAGCGCGGCGGTAATGTCAGGGCCGGCCCCTGCCGCCCTCTGTGCTCCCGGGCCGCCCCGACGCGCACCAGCGAGTGCTCCTTCCGAGGCCGTTTCAGCGCTTCCCTCGCCGCGGGGCTTGGGCCTTGCCTCCGGCGGGGCTCGCGCTTTCCTGCCCCACGGACGGTCCGAAGGGTTTGCTCTGCTTTACCCCAGCTCCCCCTCCTAGCCGAGGCAGGCAGCGCCTGGCCGGGGTAGATGGTTGAGCTGCAGTGAGGACTGGTTTGCATGCGGCTAGGCCTTTGCAATCAAGCCAACTTGTATCTCTGTTCCCAGATGCAGTAGGGGTGCGCGGGTGGGCTCTGGACAGGCCGCTCCGGCGCGGCGCCCCCTGACGGTCCTGCAGGGCCCAGGCCTAGGAAGCTGCAGGCCTGGAGCTCGGCTCCCGCCTGGCCCGGCTCCACTGCCCGCTTCGCTTGGCGTCGCGCACAGGCGAGCCCTTGCTCTGGTCGCTCCGCGGACGAGCTCAGAGCACGGGGGGGTTCGCGGAGCTTGATCGGCCTTAGCCCGGCAGCCACTGCGGGGAGACAGACGGGGTGTGACCTGGAGCCAGAGCGGCCTCCTTGTTCCACAGCATCGACTTCGCTGGCTACCCCGCTGCGCTGGCCTTGGCACAGGAGAGAGACACATTGGCCTGCAAACCAATGGCACGTGTGGGAGCCCGGGCCCGCAGAGCCCCTCATTAGCAATCCAGCAGCTACCGCCTGGCGCTGTGGCGGGTTCCGGAGGGGGCCATTTCATCCGCTCTCTGGAGCCACAGCCAAGGAGCGGCGCGCGGGCACGGGGCTGGGCCCCAGGTAAAGCAGTGAGCAGACTCAGGGCGACATAGGAACAGCCGAGGCTCTAGGCACATCCCCCACCTACCCCGCGGTAGCGGTGTGAGATCAGACGGCCGCTCCCCTCCGGCGCACACTGACGCCAAAACAGCAGCTGGCTCAGCCACCCGCCGTCGCGCCTTGACTGCAATGTGTGTGACCCCGTCAGGCAAGCCCGCTCCCCCCCCCCCCCCCGGCCAGACGTGCGTGGGACCGATCGCAAGCCCGAGGCTGCCCCAACTCAGTTCCTTTGTGCGCCTCAGCGTGCCCCGGGCCAGCCTCTCGCCTCCAAATGCCTCCCTCCGGCGGCCGAGCCTTTCTCCCCACTCCCCGCTGAAGCTGCCTGGACACGGACGCCTGGGCCCCGCGCTGTGCGTGGCCACGAGCCGCTGTTAGGCAGCGGCAGCCCACAGCCCAAGGGGAGTCGTGACTCGCGCCCGCCGCCGTTCCCCGCCCCAGGCGCCCCGGGCCGAGGGCTCCAGCTGGATAAAAGGAGAGAGCCCGTCACCCTCCGCCCCCCCGTTGGGCCGAGACGCGCGGGCCGGAAGAGGCAGCGGCTCAGCACCATGGAGAGCGCTTAGCGTCTCTGCCCCTCGCCCTGTGCCGCGCGCGCCCGGTCTGCCCGGCCCCCAGCCCTGCTGCTGCCAGCCTCCCTCTCTCCCGGGCCCCCGGCGAGCGCCAGGGCGCCGCTGACACTCTAGGCGCCGGCGCACGCTGCCTGGCGCTCGCACACGGGGACACTCCCGCCCTGGGACTCTCCCTCCCTCCACACAGCTCGCTGCAGCTCGCCCGCTCCTAGGCACGGCTGGCAGCTCCGCAGATGGCAGCGCCAGGCTCCGGCTTTTGGTCCTTCGGCGCGGAGGAGGGATCGGGGGACGCGGAGACCTCCGGCACAGGTAGGAGCGCGGAGCAGCTCTGGCGGGGGATGAGTTCTCCACCACGTGCCGACCGCAGCTAAGTTCCCAGCCGCTTCTCGCCCGGGGTGGGCGCCCAGCGCGACCTGCGCCCGCATCCCTGCCACAGCCAAGCGGGCTGGAAACCAGCTGTCCGGTTCCTCCCAGGCGGGTCCTGACCCGCCACAGAGCGCGCACTTGGATGCGGATGAGGCAACAAAGAACTACCTGGGGAGACTCCAAACACCGCCAGGGCAGCGCTGGCAAAGAGAAACGTGGGCAACCAAGCTCCCCTCGGGCTTCGCAAAAGGAGCCGGGACCCAGGGCTGGGTTGCAGGCTTGATTGTAAAGGCTCCTCCGCTGCAGCTCGAACTGGACCAAGGTGCCGCAGGATTCTCCAGGACAGGAAGGAGCGACGCCAACATAAACCTGAGTCTACTCCAGGGGGCTTTTATCTGGCTGGGGGGGTCTCTTTGGGGTGAGGGAGGGGAAGGGTTGTGCTGTCATGGGGACGTTAGGAAAGCCATACTCTGCTGCCCGGAAAGCGTTTGCGCTTCGAGTTGGGAAAGTTAGACACAAGGGGCCAATCCAGGCGTCCAGTCTGGAGCAGCCCAGGACACTTGCGCCACGCCGTTTTCGAGAGGAGGGTATGAAAGGCTCCCGATAATATACACGGCCCTTTTTCTCTTCCAGCAAAAGCGTGGTGTCAGGCTGCCCATAAGTTCACGGGAGGAATTGGAACCAAACTCTGCGGTAAGCGAGGCAACGAGTGGTAGCAAATAGCATGAAAATAATCAGTAAGCAGAAACGAATTCTCAGCCACCGGAGGAACCCAGGATTGATTCCAAGGTCCTCTTGTGCTGGCAGAGGGTTAGCGGATCGCGGCGGGGACTGTGCTCCAGTTCCAGTGTTTCAAGCGCTGATGTATTTAGGCTGCGTTCTTTTGTGTCATTGTTAGCGTTGTTGTACGGGGATGCAGAAAAGCCCACGGAAACCGGGGCGAAGGAAGACCTGGGCCCCACGGAGAACAGACCGGCCTGTACCTGCAACAACAAACCTTGTAGCTGCCAGAAAGCGGATATTAATTATGCATTTTTACACTCAACAGGTAACGATACTCGGACCCGGTCCTGAAAGTACTAGAGAAAGCCATGATTCCGACTTCTCAGCATTTTGGGCTTTCACAGGCCGAGTAACCCTACAGGGAGACAGACCCTTCTCGGATACTTAAGGGATGGAGACCCACAGCCGAGCTAAATGATAGCACTTGGCTTCTCAGGGCTATTTTAGCACAGCATGACTACACGAAAGAAGGTTTGGGAGGGGGCTTCGATAGAGCAAACATTTATATGAATGTGTGTGCATACACACAAACGTGTATGTGCGTGCGTGTGTGTAAAAAACAAGCAATCCTCTTCCGAGCTAATTCTGTGAGTTCTGGGTCTGTCACTAAGGCAGAGGGAGGTTTACTATCGGAAGGGATAGTCTAAGGATGACAAACTTTTCTAAAATACCGTTAAGATAGTCGGGCTGGCTTGGCCTCTAAGCTACTCTGCCCGGGGAACACTGGCTGCAGCTTTTGTAAGAGATACGAAGCCTGTGACAGGAGATCACGATTTTTAATTCCAAACAAACATTCTTGTCGCATTTATGAATGAACAGCTCGGCCTTTCTGCTCCAGTAAATACCCCGGGGCCCCAAGAGGAATGTGCTGGTGAGAAAAGGTCCCATTCGAACCACCAGTCCCAAGGGCTCTCTTCTCCTGGCCCACGGGGCCAGTGGACAACAAACAACCTTGACAATCTCCTACACATGTAATCGCTACAGTGATACAAAGATACAATCACAAGCAATGGGTGTTTCCATTGGTGCCCCAGCAAGAAAAATCAATTTAAATAAATATATCGATATAAATAAAGATATGAATAAATCAGAGCATAACATAGTATTTCACTTGGAACGGCATTCAAGCATCAATAAGGTATTGCAACCGTCCCATTAAACCAAACACAAAGAAGCTATTTTATTGTACTTACAGCGTGTATGCGTTTGTCTCAAATTCTTTTTTTTTTTTACTTTCCTTTTTCAATATTTTTATAGTTGGCCAGAAAAATGCATTTTAAACACAAATTTCTAATTAAAAAATAATTTAAAGCTCGTCCAGATCGCCTAGAAAAATATGTTCTTAAATAAGCTCTCACCGGATTTCTTATCAAAATAGAAACCCGATCCTCCGCTCACTGAAATCAATAGAAAAGTTAATGGGGCGAGATTCTGTCAATAAACTGGAGCTAACATTTCATAATTCCCCCCCTCAGATCTTCTGCCAGCCTGCAACGGGGAACTAACAACTATGTCTTTCCTACAAGATGTTATGGATATTTTGCTTCAGTATGTGGTGAAAAGTTTTGATAGATCAACAAAGGTTATTGATTTCCATTACCCAAATGAGCTTCTTCAGGAATATAATTGGGAACTAGCAGATCAACCTCAGACCTTGGAAGAAATTTTGCTGAACTGCAGAACAACTCTAAAATATGCAATCAAAACAGGTAACAGGCATGCTCAAATTCTATCTTGTGTGATTTTTTACTATTTATTTAAATGTCGCTTGTTGATCCTTGAAAAGTTAGTGAAGTTAGAATACTATTACTCTGTTTGGGTTTAAGCAGTTATTGTAAATTGTAAATACATAACAGTGTCAGTAGAAGAAAGAAAGAAAGAAAGAAAGAAAGAAAGAAAGAAAGAAAGAAAGAAAGAAAGAAAGAAAGAAAGAAAGAAAGAAAGAAAGAAAGAAAGAAAGAAAGAAAGAAAGAAAGAAAGAAAGAAAATTTGGGGGACTGTTAATATTTTCCTAAGTGAAATGTAGAGTGTTACAGTTTAATGCAATAATATACATTTCTCCTGATTTAAATGTATGCTCCTGTCAAAGATGGAACCTGTGTGTATCAATGGCTACGAAATTCTCCAACCTTTGTAGCCCTTTTAACACTTATGTTTTTACATCTAACACATTTTGGACCTCCATCTTCCGTTCTTTATGTTCTTCCATCCTAACCCGCTAATGGGGATCAAATTCAGCGCTCGGTTACAACGATATGAATTTGGAGCTAAACAAATGTAAATTCGAATTCACACCGACGTAGCAGAATCCACTCCCTGAAGTCCACGCAACGAGTGCTCAGTTCATAAGCTATGCCGGTTAGGGCCCCCGGAACAGAGATTTATTGTTAATTCCCCTCACCCATTAAACGAGCACTTCGAAGAAGAAAGTGTTGCCCGGTAGGGCGGGGAGGAAAAAAGTAGTTAATTAACATGTCGATTAAAATTGCCATAACAACCATACTAATGGACTTTCTGAGCACAGCTGTGTGCTGATGGCGATGCTATTTATACCAAAGGCCACTGACTCTCCTGTGTGCCCAGTGAATTGAGAGCTTGGTGCTTCGGCTTTCGGTCAGCTTGCCCTGGCGTTGACTTCCGCATCTCCACAGAACCTAAAGAAGTGGCTGCAGAGAACTAGCAATCTAGCTTTGTAGAAATAGGGGAATCTGGCGCAATGGAACGCAAAAAACATGCTTCCCCCCGCTGGATTCTAAGCATGAAAAACAGGAGCTTGTTTAAGGGTCATTTTTGTTATTGTCGAGACACAAAAACGTTCCGATTAATTCTGATCTGTCCAGAGATGGCACCATTTGTGCCTGCTCATGTCGTTATTAGCTTCTCTTAAGCAACCTGCCACATGGACATGATGGTGTTCTCAGTGACGCTAAACGGAAATCAGCAAATTTGTATGTGGACCCATTTTATTAAACTCCGCAGAGCACAGAGGAAACAGAGAGCTGCCCTCAGCCTCCCTTATACTGTTATAGAAGAACCATTTGTGGTGTAAACAAGGGTTGAGGCAGCTCCCACTGGGCGTTTGAATTGCAGAGAAAATATTTTGAAATACAATAAAGCCTTTCAAAGTGTGGGTCCAAAAATGTGACGGAGCCGGGAATGTGATGTGCATATCGGCGGTGCAAGCGACGGGAGACACAGCTTGTAGCCTTTTGGAAACATCGAATGGCGTGGAATAGACCCAGTCCCGGGCCATTGGCCTCTTTGGCAAAGCTCCCATTGACTTCAAAGGGTCAGGCTCGGTCCGGTGTTTTCACTATTATGTGATTCTGATGTTACCTGAAAGCTACCCTGAAAATATCCGAGTAACATACATAGGGAATAATTGAAGTGATTACATTTGGTGCGACTCCGGGTCTGCCAGAGTAAACATATATTTGAACTGGCTTGGCTCAAACATTTAGCACATTTCAAAGAGGATTTGTTAGGCTCGCTCTACTAATATATAGGCGCAGTTCCCATTACTTTTCTGTGCATATCCACGCAATGAAATAACAGGGACGTGTACTTCTCTACCAACCCTTCAAAACAATGTCACTGTGTTTGTTGGGCCGTAGACATGTGAGGAAATCCCCCGTTTGTAATTCAACATACAGAAGAATTGTTCTTGAAATTATATTTCAAAGTGCAAATGTCTGCAATGACCATTTTAAACATGAAAACATTTACACATTTGGGGGGGGGGGGCTGTTTGCTAGGTCGCCTTTGCGTTTGACCAAGGAGGAGGTCACGCCGGTACCCGGGTTTTACAAGAACACCCGAGCAGGGGATGCAGCTCCGCAGTGTGATTGCATGTTAAGTGGTTCCAGAAGGAAATCAGATTCCTTGGCCCGGGGCTATCCGTGTCCGTATCCCGTAATCAGGAGCGTTTCGGGATTCTTCCCTGGTGCCAGGCATGTCAGGTTTCAGGTGCCTATGTCCTTTGCCTGCCGCGTTTGAATATTCAAGCGGCATAATTGTGGTTTCGCCACTATTGCAGGAGTCCTGCTCCCGCCAGGAGCTATTTCATACGAATCCCGGGCTGGCGCTGCGTACACGCCGAAGCCCTCTGCCCTGTGCAACGGGCTGGGCGTGGTAGGACGAAATCCTGGCCGTGGCAGGTGGGAAAGGGTCGCTGTGCCATGACTCCAGGGTGTGGCAAATAAGGCACCTGAGCGCAACGCGCAGTACTAGGCGCGGCCGGGTTCGGAAACAGGCTCCCTTTCGGCCTGGCTCTGGTGTGGCGGGGCTGCAGCCCCACAGCTGACCATCTCGGCCACAGGCAACGAACAAAGGCACCGGGGGTCCGCTCCGAACCGTGACTCGGCGCCCTGTGTCCGACGGGGCTTGGGGGCGGAGTGGGATTCAGGCCACAGACGAACGTGCTTTGCTGCTGCATGGCGAGTGGTGCGAATGTTTGGGGGCGGGCAGGGCACTGAGGCTCGGGTCGCCCTCGGAACTGGATGCCTGGACTTGTTCTGACCCTGGCCGAGCCTCAGCGCTCATTGCTCGGCTGGAGAGCCCATTTGCGGAGGCTAGAACGGCTGTCGGCAAACCGACTCAGGCGCCTTCCGATGTGCGCGCTTAACCCCGGGCCGGGCCAGTTTCCCAGCGAGTGGCTCGTGTGCCTGCCTGTCTGCGCAGAGGAGCGGTGTATTTTAGCCGCCGCTTGGGAGGGGACTTACGATAAGCTCTGGTCTGCGCTGCTGGGTACATTGCGAGTGTGCCCCGAAGCAGTCTCGGGAGTTTGGGCCAAGCAGAGTGCGTGCGCTTGCTAACGGAGCAGAGGAAACAACTGGGGACACACGTTAATTGACAGATTTAGCCGCCTAATCTGCAGCCAGAGCCGGTTTCCCAGGCTTTGTTCCCGCTTTGAGTTCAGCGGAGCACTAGCGAGTCTAATTGTTCACTCAGTATCAACTGATTGTCGGAAACAAGTCAATGGGTATTGCTTAATTGTGATTGGGGAGTAATGTCACGTGGCCTCCCCCCTTTCCTGACTCAGTGCGTCAGACAGGTGCAAAGCTGGGGCGAATTCTTCTGTTGGTCCAGTACAATTCAGCTTCTAGGAATAGTGGCGTCTGCAGCGCGGCGACTCATCGCCGGAGTTTGCGGGGGTGTAGAAAGTAACGGAAACGCCAGCAAACCAAGAGCTAGTGTGTGTCCAGCTTTGCTTTCGGTCAGGGCTATTGGCGAATACAAAGGGGGCCTGAGCTGGTTGATTTGCCCAGAGAGAGAAAGAGGGAGGGAGAGAGCGAGCGCGGGTGCTGCCCGTTTCCCTTTGTTCCTCTTCTGTAGACGCAGCTGCAAACGCACTTCATTATTAGAGGGCATTAGAAGACTTGTAAATAAATAGCAGAGAATGCAAGGGGCAAACGCTGGGCTGTCAGCGCCTTGAGGTTGCATTGCCGGCTCTGACTCTGAATCACTGTGTTACTACCATGGCCGTATTTCTTACATCAGTTTGTTCAGCTGTAACCTTAGGCTAGTATCTAGAGCAGTGGTCTCCAACCTTTTTACTCCCAAGATCACTTTTTAAGTCAAAGAACAGGCGAAGATCTACTGCCCCACCGCTTCCTTGAAGCCCCGCCTACATTACATGAGGAAATCTAATGTAAATGTACTGCGCAGGTGCGCAGTTCAGAGAGGGCTCAAGAGCTACTCTTAGAGCCCCTGAGATCTACTGGTAGCTCGCGATCTACTAGTTGGTGACCACGGATCTAGAGGATCCAGATTACTTTCAGTCCTCTTCTCCTTCAGTTAAGATTAAATTAATGGAGATTGCCTATCTCCTAGGACTGGAAGGGACCTTGAAAGGTCATAGAGTCCAGTCCTCTGCCTTAACAGCAGGACCAAGTACCATCCCTGACAAATTTTTGCCCCAAATCCTTGAATGGCCTCTGCAAGGATTGAGCTCATAATCCTGGGTTTAGCAGGCTACTGCTGAAACCACTGAGTTAGTTTAAACAAGTGTTAATAGCCCTGTAATATGGTAGGAGAGCACCAGTCTATTGCTTTTTACTAATTCCTCAAGCAAGATCTGCTTATGTGGTCAATGAGCCAGCATTTATGTGGGCCACCCAATAGGGTGAAAGAACTTTACAGTCTCTCTAGGACCTTAAGCAGTCCCAATAATGGAGCATAATCTGAGATTTGTGATTCAAATTGGATTATATCCTCCCTGTTATCCATGGAGAGTGGGGCCCAAGTTTTGCTGAAGCGATGGCAAGTGAAAACATCATTCTGCTTGCCACCTTCACTTTGAGGAGATCCCGGGGAGACAGCTACATACATGAAGGACTCTGGTTTTGAAGGGGGTATGGGTGAGCCAGCACCAAGCAGAGCTAGGGCTGGAGGAGAACCTCTCTCTGCAGCACCACCCCTCTGACAACTATTGGGAGAGGCCCAGCTGTGAATGAGGAAAATGTTGAGCACAGGGTTCCTTAGGGAGCAATTCTGCTATTGGAGATCAGAGGTAGGGATTGGCCAGAGACTCCGGGCTCTGCAGAAATGCACCAAATGTTATTCCGCAGGGCTTCACCGTAGACTCCCAGCTGGATGCCCCTTGAGAGTTCCCTGAGGCAGGACATGATTTGGCCCTGAATTGTTGAAAGCTACCAGAAAATATCACATCTCCAGTGAGGCTAGAATCACTTGCTGGCAGATACCCAGAGCAAGGTCCTGCCACATTGCTGAATAACTGTGCTATGTTTGTGTGGCTGGAGCAATAGGGCCATCCCAGTCATAATGGGAATTCTCAAGTCCCCTGAGCATCAGTGGGTTAGGCTCTGTGCCAGCTGCAAAGATAGAGGGAAATAGTGATTGACCAGAGAAAGGTATCATGGATCTGTGCTTATGATGTACCAGAGGACAGCAATCCTTGCAGAGGTGAGGGCTGCTATTTCAGGCCTTAAAATGGTATAGCAGCTGAAGCAAGGTTGGATTGAAGGTGCTTGTCCATGGATTAAGGGGTGGCTGGAGCTGGTTTTTGTTTTCCACTCCCAACCCTGACTTTCTTACAGCCACAAAGCCCAATTACTCAGCTTTTGTATGCTCTGACAGGGGGGGTGAGTAATTCTCAGCACAATTCATTTAGCCATATGTATGTGCCTGATAACAGGCCACAGGAGACTAGGAGATAAGTTTTCTCTTGGGTTTGTTGGCATTTCTTCAATTACCCTGTTGTATTTTATGTTTCCCGTGCAGTCAGCACTAGTCTGAAGTCATTGGGTTAGGACAGGTATTGTCTAAGCAGGAACGCTTTCCTCTGAATGAGATGATATTTACGTAATTGCTAATCTTTCAAAATTCTTGCTGGTAACAAAACCATGTATCTCTAAATAGGGGGCAGGACATGCCTAGTCAAGGGAACTCTAATATGTTATTTGTATTCCCGGTTTTAATAGCTCCGGGCATATTTTTGAAATAAAGTCTCTGACAGGAGGTTAGAAAAATCCAGAAGTCCGTGAGAGAAACCTTGTAACTGGACTATCCAGCTCATTGAATATATTCTCACACATCATTCCAATGTTCCCTTTTGTCAAGTTTATTTAAAATCACAATTACGAGGAAGCTCTGTTATTTGTAACTGTATTCTGACAGGGAAGAAATGACAAGTATTACCACAATCCACGCCATATTTGTACGATCATCAGCCGCTGAGTCATGTGCAAAGCAGTCAGTAAAGTGTTCCATTTTCTCCTTGCCCCGTCTTTTATAATCATTAGGCATCCATCACTGATGTTGTTATAAGCAGTGGCAAGCTCTTCAGATGGTGTGTTGTGCATGCCTTTTAAATGAAGCCAAAGCAAAAGCACAGTCGGTGACATGTGACACACATGCAGAGGCAAATAGCTATTTTAGTGCAGCAGCATCATGGTAATTTTCGAAACAAATGCGAAAGCAACAGAAAATAATAGAGCTTATAATTCCTAACCCTACTTCATTATTCCTGCTTTACTTATTTTGAAATAAAAAAGGGGAACATAATGTCTCTGCTACGAGAAATCTGTTGGAGTTCTGTTTCACACATTGATGATGCTTTTCCGTTGTGTAAAAACCCTGAAATAAATACACTAATCAGTAATGAGCAATTTCATTCAATCAGACGTCTAATACATTTTCCATTTTATACAGGGCATCCTAGATATTTCAATCAGCTTTCAACTGGATTGGACATGGTTGGATTAGCTGCAGATTGGCTGACATCAACAGCAAATACTAATATGTAAGTAGCTGAATTTGCCAGTATCGTTATGTAGGCTAATTTTAAAATTAGATTCTGCAGTATTTGCTATATGTGAAAGAAAGCCTTTTATGTGAAACTAGCAGGAAAAACATTTCTCAGCCTTTTAAATTTTAGGACAGCCATCATGTTATTTTAAAACTGCTTTGCATGTCTCCCATAAAACATTAATTGCATTAATAAAACGACAGCTTTGATAAGATTCCTGCAAATGAAGGGAAAAGCATTTTGTATTTTATGCACACAAATATGTAAATATGTAAAATGTGAAATGGAAACACTGACAGATGCTGTTATGTAAATAGACTTGGGGTACATCTACACTGCACCATTTTTCCGTAATAACAGCCGTAGCATCCACACAGCAATTGCGTTATTTTGAAAGAAAGTTCAGATAACGGCGGACTTTTTCTGACATTGGTAAACCTCATTCCACAAGGAATAATACCTCTTAAGAAAAAGCTTTTTTGGAAGAGGGTGTATGTGGACACTCCACTTCTGCTATGTCGAAATATCTCCTCTCCAGGGCCATTCTAAAGGCCATTATTCTTCCCCAATGCCTCCTGGGGATCTAAATCAAGATAGTGCATCCACATTAAGGGAGCCTGCCTCAGACTAATTTTGAGGTTTTCCTGAAGTGTGAACGCTCTATTTCGAAATAAGCTTTTCTGGAAGATATATTCTGGAATAGCTTATTCTGAAAGAAGCTTGCAGTGTAGACATACCCTTGCTTACAAAAGAACCTGACCTTGCAAGCCTTACTCATGTGGGTTAGTGCCATTGGCTTCAGTGAGACTATCTAAGTGGCAAAAGGCTGCAGGATCAGCCCCAGGTCTGTAAATTGTTGTATGCACATGATTTGTTTTATGTACAGGTCCCATTGACTTCAGTGAGATTAGATATGCATGTGAAGGGCCTTGCTCTGACCAATAGCTCTTGAACACACTTTAGTCATGTGAGCCTGCAGGAAACTGTGTCAGCTCCACTACTGCTGAAGTCAATGGGAACTGAGTCCTCGGCACCTCACAGGAGTGGGCTTGTAAACATTTCAACTTCAAGGCAGAAAGAAAATAATCACATTTACTGCAAAATATTGTTCTTTGACTTGTACACTGTACAGTATATATGTAATATAAATTCAGGGTTTGACAATGGAAACAATCATGTAGGTCTTTTAATTAGTAATGTAATGTTTTAAATAAAAAGAATAAAATATGGCCATTACTACATTTCAGGTTCACCTATGAAATTGCTCCAGTGTTTGTACTTTTGGAATATGTCACGCTAAGGAAAATGAGAGAAATGATTGGCTGGCCAGGGGGCTGTGGCGATGGGATATTTTCACCTGGTATATGATATTTCAAGCTTTCTTTATATTTCAGAGTATGCTATGACATGATTTATCAGTAAACTAGCTAACGAGTCTATACAATTAAATCCACAGTTTCAAGAGGTCACTCACTAATAACAACCACTGTCCTCTCTTGGATAAAAATACTGCACATTTTTGAAATTCAGGGATGTAATTATTAGGGACTTTAATGTCGGTCACTGTTGAATACTCCCTTCAAGCAAACTGTACTGCATTATGAACAGCAAGAGTAGTGCATGGAAAAATAATCAGAAGAGACATTTGCCCTGCAGTTCTGCTATGTTCCTACATTCTTATGGATTACATACAATAAAAGAATATAGTGTTAATAATGAGACAGAGAAACACTCTGATGTCTTCCCTCATTACAGTGGAAATTTAAGTATGCAGGAAAATGTAGTATCCCTGTTAGTAAATACAGTGCCTGCAAATCCTTATTTATGTGAATAATTTGACATAGGTGAGTTGTCTTATTGAGTTCCATGGGACTGCTCATATGTGTAATTCAAGTGTGCAAGTGCTTGCAGGAGCAGAGACCTAGCTTCTTCAAGGCAAATCAATGTGTCAAGAAATCAGGAAAGAAATCCTTGTCAGTGCCAAGCACTATTTCCTGGAGCCATCTGATTATTTTTAGCATGTAATTTAATCTTTCGCATCACACTCGTCGTCACATCCCAATTTTCTCTGAAACGTTATTATTTAAAATTACTTATATATTTATCTCTCAAATCCCCAGAAACTAGCCAGAAAAGGGACAAAGACTTAGCACTGGATAGATTGCCTTGGCTTGTCAGTTTCACAACAACGTGAGGACCCCCTAGGGGAGGAATCTGTTCTGGAAAGAAAAGTTCAATGGTCTTAGATGTGGAAGGGAAAGATGTTTTGACTGTCACCTGATGAGTAGACTGTACAACTAATTGTCACAGCTACTTCTGAGCCTGCCCTCATGTACATGGATGAGCTCAAAAGTTCATTCCTGTGCAGAGGACTAATACAAACTCTAAATCACATGCTTTCAAGATTGCTTAAGTGACTCATGAGCCATGTTCTGGTCCTTTGCACAGGGGTGAATTTCAAACCTAATGAGGAAGGGAAATTTATATCACTTATTATTAATGAGCATTTCAATAGTATTATATGAACCTGACCTCATCACTATTGAAGCAAGGGGAGTTTTATTTCATAATGCACAGAACCTGCTGCTGTTCATGTCTACCTTCTCACAGCCAAAGCACTTCACATGCAGAAAGTGAAAACCTGAAAGGGCTTAAGCAGACAAAGGGGGAGACACTGTAAGCTACAGTGTCATCAGCAGTAGTGTACAAATAGGAGCAAATCCTTCATTACACTAAGGTCACTTTCCTTCTCCTGACGTAAGGCAGGAGGATGGGATTGTGCCTTTCTGAAAGTCAATATTATGCAGGGCTCTATACTATTTGTAGAACATAGATAAAATTCAGCCTGAACTATGTTGGTTGAACTCCCATGGCAGTCTCTGGACCAAATCAGCTGTAGTGTAAGTTGTATGTTGGATGTTGAGGTGGTCAAAGATTGCGTGTAAGTGTTAAAGTTTTGTAGCTTGCAATGATTTGACATTCAGTGTATTTGCAAAGCAAGTGTAACATTCAAGTGGTAGATGAAGTAGTGGATTAGCAGTCAACAATAGGGTTCTATTGTTATTATTCATTGTTTGTATCATGGTAGTGCCTGGAGGTACTACCCAAGCTCATGGCCTTGTTCTGTGAGGGTATGTCTACACTACCCCGCTAGTTCGAACTAGCGGGGTAATGTAGGCATACCGCACTTGCAAATGAAGCCCGGGATTTGAATTTCCCGGGCTTCATTTGCATAAGACGGGCGCTGCCATTTTTAAATCCCGGCTAGTTTGAACCCCGTGCCGCACGGCTACACGCGGCACGGAGTAGCTAGTTCGGATTAGGCTTCCTAATCCGAACTAGCTGTACTCCTCGTGGAATGAAGCCTAATCCGAACTAGCTACTCCATGCCGCGTGTAGCCGCGCGGCACGGGGTTCGAACTATCTGGGATTTAAAAATGGCGGCGCCCGGTTTATGCAAATGAAGCCCAGGAAATTCAAATCCCGGGCTTCATTTGCAAGTGCGGTATGCCTACATTACCCTCCTAGTTCGAATTAGGAGGGTAGTGTAGACATACCCTGAGGCACTGTGCAAACATACAGTGACAGAAAATCCCTGCCCCAGAGATTTTACAATTTAAATAAAAATGATAAAGAGTAAGAGGGAAAATAGAAGCACAGAGAGGTGAAGTTACTTGCCCAAAGTCAGACAGCTGGTCTGTAGCAGAGTTGAGAACAGAAGGCCAGTGGCCTACTCATTAGATTAGACAATGCTGTCTCCTCTAAGGCAAGCAAAGATAAACTAAAGAAAAGGGAACCAACACTCAGGTACCACTTAAACTTACTTGCATATCTTTTCTGACCAATTTTACACTCAATGTGGAACTTATACCACTGTTTATATCACATCTGAATTTGTCTCACTGCCTCTAAAAGCATCCTCTAGATCAGGGGTGAGCAATAAGATGGTGGTGGTTCTCTGGGGTTAGTCCCCGGTTGGCTGCCGCTGCTATATTTACTTGTGTCTCCAAAGGTACAGGTGCTTGCAGCTCCCGTTGGCCGCAGATCACCATTTCCAGCCAATGGGAACTGCAGGAGACAGCACAGACTGGGACACTGCTTCCCACAGTTCCCATGGGCCAGGAATGGTGATCTGCAGGCAATGGGAACTGCAAGAGCCTGTACCTGTGCATGCACAGGTAAATATAGCAGTGTTGGCTCACCAGGGCTAACCCTGGTGAACTGGATCTGGCCTGTTGGCCGGTATTTGCCCACTGCTGCTCTAGATTAGAGGATTTCACCAGGTCATGGTGCCATACTAGTTAACAGTATGTCCCACTAACTGCTACTTTAGGTTTTGTTTGTGGGTTTCTCCTTGTTTCTGCTTTGCATACAATCCCTTCTGTTACACCTGAGACATACTGTATGGTTGTGTTTGCCTCTCAGCTAATTGCTCTTAGTAGAGCACTATTAATCAGGAGGTGGCACTATGGAAAAGGCTGTCTCCTAGGGAGTTAATGAGGCTGCATGTACAGTGTTTGCAAACACAATTAGAGCTGGCCAAGAATGTTCAGATGAAATTTTTTTCCGCAGAAAATACAGAATAGTCAAAACCAAAACTGTGTGTAGGAGTCAGTATTGATGGATATCCTGATTTGAAAAATAATTGGAAACAGGATATGTCAACATTTTCAAAATAAAACTTTATTTTTTTCAGTTTGAAACAATGTTTTGTTTTAAAATTTTAGTTAATTTACATCTTGATCCAGGTTGGAAAAAAAATTAAATCTCAAAAATTCTTGGGGGAGAAGGTAGGAAAACCATTGCCCCAAAGCCATTAAATCACAACTAATAAAACAGCTTTTATAGAGCCTAAAGACTTTCTTTAATTTTTCAAACTACGTGATGGAGCAGTCCTGTTAGAGTGCAAAGATATATTAATAGCAACACTGCTTGGATAGTACCAACCTAATGGGCAGGGCAGTAGTCATGTGGATGACAATTAGATATACCCTTATTGCTAGATTAAAAGAGTAGCACATTTAGGTAGAGGGCCTGTTTCAGTTAGGATATCTGATAGGTGGTTATATTAAGTGTAATGACCGGCAAACCACGTGACCAGTGGGAGAAATCCTGGCCCAGTTAAAGTCAATGGAAGTGTTGCCATAGATTTCGGTGGGTCCAGAATTTGCCAAATTGGTCAAATTCTGTGAATAATCTATTTAGCCACAAAAATGAGGCTCCTGTTCTGAGTAGCAGTACCCCTAGATATAGCCTTCCCATCCTGAATAGGAATCTTTCTTCCCTGTGCAGAGAAACTAGCTTCAAGGGAAATGGAGGAGGTGTGTGTAGGGGCTCCACATTCCCTGGTTTTCTGGAGTGCATATTTGCCCTGGTCGTCTGGAACCTGTAGTCCTGCATCATTCATATATGATTCTGATCAAAGCAGATTACTTATTTATAATTCACACTGCTTAAGAAACAGTACACTACTATGCCAGATCTGCTTGTTCAGGCAATAGTCAAAACTATCTTCCTTTTTTTCTCTGTGTCAGGGTACTGTACCATCCATTTAGGACTAATCCCTCCATCTCTGAAGGACAGAATAGTTTTTATATAAAGCTTTCATTGCTGTGAAGAAAAGTCTGCAATTCTATCCATTCTCTGCAATTGACCATATATACTGAGACCTGATTTTGAGCTGTACTTTTTCAGGTGTCTTTGGCACTCACAATTAATTATGAGCATAAAAATGTTCCAGTAAAAATGAGAGCCTAGGTTAAGACCTGTTCATAAATGTAATTCTAAATTGATAAATAATAAAGGAAGTGATAGAATTGGTCCATTTGTGAGTACACCTACATTCTATGTGTGGTGTTAACACTAATTGCAAGTCATTGGCCAAATTTCTCAAACTAAGATGCCTTAATTTAGGCACCTAATTTCATAGTCAGGCAACTGAATACTTTAGAGATGTAAATTTGGCCTCAACCTCCCTGTTTCAATTTCTTCTTTTGTCCAAATAAACATAAAAATACCTACATACCTCACAAGGAGTTGTGGAAAATATATCACTTACAAGACTGCTTCTGCTCTCACCAGTTTTACGCTGGTGAAACTCCATTCATTACAGTGCAGCTAATCTTCATTTACAGCAATGCAAGTGAGAGCAGAATGAAATCCACTCCTTATAAACACTGAAGATTAGTCTTCATTTAAAGAAAACTCTGAACTATGGTACCAGTTAGTAATTAAGATGCAAGCACAATTCCTGGTGGGCTGTGGAATTGCATACTTAACTCCATGTTCACAGTGATAAAAAGAAAAAGCCAAAATAATGTGAAATGTACCAAATCAGGGCCTGAGCTGGTGTAATGTGATGTAACTCCATTGTGTTCAATGGTGTTACACTTATTTATGCTTGCCTACAATCTGACCCACCATTTTAAAACCTAAAACAATGATTAAGCAAATACAGAATTATTATAAAACCTGGACCCCAGTCAGTGTTCCCTTTAAGCTATGTGCTTGTGCTGCTACTCAGGAGAGATTCAAATGTCATTCAGATGATTAGCAGAGCACCCACAGCTAGTTTTGTGTTTCTACTTGTGGTGTACATTCACACATGCCTCGGGCACATAACAAAATTCATTCTGCACATGGATGGAAAAATCTGTGTATGGATGGAAAAGATTAGAGGAACATTAACCCAGGGTCCATTATATATCTATAATAACAATAGGTTGTTTTGCCATATCCAGATCTTACTTATTAGTTGCTGAACTACAGACCCATTTTACAGCGTTTTAAATAATGAAAGAAAATGAAGAGCAAACTTTTACTGTGTTTCTGTCTAAATTGTTTAATATAAGCATTAGGTACTTACGTAGACGGAAATAAGGTTCACCTTTAGCCTAGGTGTATCAAGCTGACACTTGAAACTGATGCTTTTAATCAATGCATTAAAGTGATTTTCTTATAATATTGTTAGAGAAATTTAATCCCGCTCCATCCCCTCCATGAAAAAAAAATCATTTCAGAGGACAGGGTTTTAAAATAAAAAGAACAGTTGTTGGACCGATATCCTTCTTTTCTTTTTCTGGTTGCTCTAATGCTTTGACCTTGTGGCATAGCCAAGACACACAAAGTGGGACAGATGCTGGAGTCTTTGAGGGCAGAGAGTATGTCATGTTCAAGTGCTACTTGGCAACTTTCCCAGTGATGGTTTACACTTTGCCTTCTCACACAGGGGGTCAGAGCATCACAATAATACAGACTAATGGCATATACAACTGTTCTTAGGAAAGAGATGGATACATTTGGGGAATGAAGGGATGTGGCATCCAAGAATGGGGACAAGGCTACAACCCCATTTTGGTCAGCTTAACTTTTCAGATATGTCCTTGCCTTTGAGCCTGGAAAGTGTGTAAATAAACCCATTTGATCTATGCCCCCAATTAGAGGAACAATGAGTAAGAACCATTCATGCTCCTCTGCCTAGCAACTTGAGTTGGAGAAATTGTAACTAAAGTATAGTTTGTATTGAAATGATGTTAATAATTCATAGAAAAATAACAGTGTATTACTGTGGACTCC
Organism: Pelodiscus sinensis; assembly: GCF_049634645.1. Lineage (NCBI taxonomy): Eukaryota > Metazoa > Chordata > Testudines > Trionychidae > Pelodiscus > Pelodiscus sinensis. The sequence continues at coordinate 225,605,050 of NC_134712.1, forward strand.
AGGTGGTGCCATATCTAACATGTATGCTATGTTGATTGCACGTTTCAAGATGTTCCCAGAAGTCAAAGAGAAAGGAATGGCAGCTATCCCCAGGCTGGTTGCCCTCACTTCAGAGCATGTATGTGTTTCTATTTTATCCAATTTGCTAAACTTGCTTTTGTTAATTAAACCAGGATAGAACAAATACCCGATGAAGGGATTCAGAGTTACCTGGCTTCATTTCTGTTATATTCTCACTGGGAATAAAAAGGGCTTGTTTCTTGTTACACATGAAGGGATATGCTGTATGCTTGATGTTGAAATGCATGATGCTATAAAGCAGGGTCTATAATTAATTGTGTCTTTATGGCTTTCACCTATATCAGTGTAAATCCTTGTGTGAAATACAGTGTGAATGAGCTCAGAATCAGGCTCTATAATACACTGGTGATGATTTCTCTGTTTACATCAATCTAATGGAAATAGCAAAACTCTGTAAATCCAAACATCAGTAGCTGATATTGATCCTGCTGTAATTTAATAACAAGCTTATAACATGCATGAAGACAGTAATATTTAAATGCCCATACATGAAGTAGGGGTAGGTTGGCTTTGCCTTTGATTTATCAACTCCATGATCCAAAGCCTGAGCCCAGCTTCTTTGCCAGTAAGGGATGCATATGCCTGGACACTTGTATACACTGACTGTGCACTGAGCTAACCAGTGCTTGGATGGGGAAGGTGGCATCATACACAAGATATGTGGAAGAAAAAAAACATAACTGCCCTAAATGTGGGAGATGTAGTGAGTTTCCCTTTGTCTCTGCATTGTGGGATTTGTTTGGCTTTAGGGTTGAATTAAGCCCCCCGTGGCTATAGTAGGGGAAGAGGGTAGAAAGAGATTGACAGAGCCAGACTTCATGCTCCCTCTTGTAATGTCCCTCCTGGTGATTGCCTTTAGATAAGGACGAACCTTTACCTACTAGGGCATCACCAGAAGCACTGCACATACTCAGTGCCTCCCCAGGCATCATCCTCAAAGATCTCACTGCCACACAGAGTACTGTGAATCGTCAAAGCTGGAGCTTCCACTGCTAGGAAGGATGAAGGGTTAAGTGGCCTCAAAGCTGTTACATGGGTGTTTATGAGGAAGGCCCCTTTCAGTGTCTGTGGTTACTCCCATGCCTGCAGAGACTAGATGGTCCTGCAGGAGCCACACTGCAGAGCAACTGAGCTAAGAATTTAGCCCCAGAGCAAGCAAAGAGAAAAATAATCCATATAATAATAATGACTCTCCAAAAGGGCCAGGAAGCAATCATAGAACTGGAAGGAACCTCAAGAGGTCATCAAGTCCAGTGCCCTGCACTCATTGCAGGACCAAGCACCATCTAGATTATCCCTGACAGGTTCTTGTCTAATATGCTCTTAAACATCTCTAATGATGGAGATTCCACAACCTCCGTAGGCAATTTATTCCAGTGCTTAACCGCCCTGACAGTTAGGAAGTTTTTCTTAATGTCCAACCTAAAACTCCCTTGCTGCAATTTAAGCCCATTGGACACATAATCAATAGAAAACTAGGAACTAAACAAATTCTTATAAAGAAGATTGTTTAAAATAATAATTCTCCCTGGTCCTTATGTAAGCTAACAATAGTTCATAGAACAGGAACAGTGCACAATGAATCAACTATTAAACCCAAATTATTATACTCAAATTAATGAAATGACTCTTAATATCATTAAGATTTCATACTAAGGGGCAGACTTATTGCTACTTAGCGTGATTAAAAAGTATTCCAAAGTCCAAGTATGTTACCACAGTATGTAATATAATCCCTGAGAGCTGACATTTATACTTTTTAAAATGGTCTTAAATTACAGTTATTTACAACTTCCATAGAACAGCTGCAAAACCACTAATAACAAAGCAGAATCCCCATTTCCAGGACTCAAACTACTCCAGTTAACTATAGTATCCCACAGTATCCATCAGTATGCCTGTTAGGAAATTGCTTGGTGAAATCAAGTTTGTTGGGACTGAGTCCTCTAACACATAATTCATTATACAAATCTTGTGGATTTATTTATTTTAAAGTAAAATAGAAACTGTTAGAATGCCAGATATGTCATAGTCCAAGCAACCTACTCCTATTCAGAATAGAAGTGTTGTTCAGAATCAGAATACACCCATGGATTTTTGGATCTTAGGGCACCCCACTGGCCTTCTTGTCCATGTAATATTATTCAATCTGACATTAGCTTCTCTCTGATTCCAAACAGTGTTCCACTACCAAGCAGTAGTGCTACAGGGTGAGCATTCCATACACTTGAAATTATCAGCCCTCAGTCTGTGTTTGTGATGGAATAGTAAATCCAGGTATAAAATTGATATATATATCGTTAGATGAATAAAGATGATGTGTCAGGGGAGAAGTAAAAATCCAACAGAAGCAAATCCAAGACAATAATGTCAGCACAAGCAGTCAGTCACCAGTGTAACTCTAGCATAATTCCATTGTTACATTAATAGAGTTACTCCAGATTTACACTGAAATCAGTCTGGCCCCTGGAGCTACTGAATAAGCAGCCATCTAGAGTTTGTTTCAGTGAGAAGACCCTTTTTATTCGGTACAATATTATGACACAACTCTGACTCTGCATCACTTCTACTCTGCTCTACCATTTAGGACACTACTACAGCTAACCTACAACTTTATGGGTCAAATTCAGCCTGGTATAAACTCCATTAAGTTGCATTTGCTTACACCAGAGCTAAATGTAATGTTATATATTTACTGGCACAGCTTTCTAGAGCCAAATGTGGCTTTCATTCACACTAGATGCAAATTAACTGCCTTTAAGTCAATGCTGCTGCTTTGTGTCTGGAGTAAGAGAGAGCAGATTTTGTAAATGGATCCTTCATAGGTATAAATCATGGATGCCACCTAAATTTCATTTTTATATAACTTTTCAAACCCAGTGAAAGGCAAGACACAGGGCCACTTCTTTGATCCCACTGTGTGCACTATGAGCTGTTCTGGCAATGAAAAGCAGACTGAACATGGCTTTAAGTGTTTAATTTAAGGCTTTAAGTGTTCAGTTAAGATGTTTCCTTACACAGTAAGGGGAGTATTGCATAGGCCAAGGAAAAGCGGGGAGAGTTGTCCAACACACCTTTGTGCTGCATCAATTCCCATGTGCCAGAACAGTCCCCTGGGGATCTTGGCATTTCGCATGATTTAGAGCAGCCCTATGGGTTCTGCAAGTTGCTCCCTGGGACTGGACTGTCATCTCAGGATCAGATATCTCCCCCCCTCTAAGCTAAATTGCCCATCGAATGCCTGGTCCTATAGATCTGGCCCTCTCCAAAGCAAATTATTACTTTTTTCATTTTGCACTTGGGTCCGTATATCCTTCAACGTAAACCATATGCTGTACATTTGGGTCAAGGAGGAAGTGGGCAGGGATTCTGTTTTTCACCATCAAAGAAAGGTAGCTTTGTTCCTAACATGCAAACTGAAATCATTGTTAATTCACTGAGTAGATTACCTCATTTACAAGGATTAGTAAAACTGGTGAACTTGATTGAGGAATAACTCCATTTAAATCAATGGATTTACATCATATACCAGCACAGAGTCCAGCTGAAGTCAGTGGGGTTCCATAGGAGCATAGGAGTCCACTCCTACTCAGATCAGATTGCAGGATTGGGGCCTTGTTGCTATAGCTCCAGCTTTGGTTGCTTGCTTCCATTTTAAGACTGGTACAAATTTCCCTTGGAGCATTCCACAAATAAACCAAAGCAAACCAGATGTTGGCCTTGGACTTTGTTGCCTAAGGAAGGCTGTGTGCGGACAGAGGGTTTGAAATGTAAAAGGTACAAACATTTGATTGTCAGGCAAAGACACAGAATTATGATAACATCTCCTCCCCCAACATTAAGAAAGTGCCTGCTAACCTCCTAGCCGTAGCAAATGAAATACCCCCCCAAACCGCATAATATTAGCATTCAGTGTGTTTAGAGCATTTACGAACCTAGAACTAGCATGCACATACCCTGGGAGGGTTCCATTTCAATAGGTAGACATTCACAGCAAGTCACCTGGTGCCGAGAGCCCACATAAGGCCCATCACACCATTTAAAGCCTGGGTGGGACCGCAGAGGGAAGCATCTTTGTATCCTTTGTGCCTTGGAGGGCGACACCATTAAATAGACTAAGGCAGAGGAGCCAAGTCCCAGAGTCTCTACAAAGAGAGCACAGAGCTACAACTGACACGCTTCTCTCTGATGGTCTGTCCACCCGGCCCAGTGTTTGTGAGTTAATTCCCTACCCAGTTAAGCCCCCTCACAAAGTATTTATGTGATGAGGGACTAAATCCCCAGACCAGAATAGAAATGAGCATTGGCTATCACATTATAAGGTTTTTTCCCCCTCGGTTTCAGACATCCTTAATTAGGAGTCAATGATTTATGAATCCATAAACTATGCCAGAATATTGACTGTCATTATCTTAAACATCTATATATAAAGCAAGAATCATGTAAGATAAGAATAGGTCGCCTTATAATGTTGTGATTTTATGTTGAGTAATAATCTACTCTCATAACTTAGCATTAATACTATACCCTTAATAGTATAAATTTCACTATTACATTTTAAGCATATCTTTTTTAAGAAATAAATCCAGGTTTCTCTTGAACCCTTCTTCACACAACTTTACATTCTTGTTCACATAAAACAAGTATCTCGTACATCTGGCATCCCTTCGTAAGACATCTCAAAGTCTATCACCTGTGAGAATAACTTCAACTGCTTTGGTTTTGCCTTGTACCTTCTTTTCTTCAGGCTTGGAGCTATCTTTGTTGCCCTCCAGAATGCTTTCTGGGAGGCAGGGCTTTCCTTCCGGTAATGGAGTGTCAAGTCAAAGTGGGTAGTGTGCTCTGTCAGCCCATTACTAGATATTGCACACTCCCTTATCTCAGATGCAGCCAGCCCATAAGTAGCGCCCGGCACAAATATTAAATTTGTATCCATATTCACTTCTGTATCCACAAAAATGAGTCATGGATATTCACATCCACCTCTGTGAATGTGGATACCCATGGATATCTATGGAGTTGCAGGGCTCTACCTATAAGGTGGGTGGAAGCATGACTCTGTCTATTTCCAATTTCTCTTTACCACCTTCACAACTCACTTTTTTTCTCAGGGTGGGAGAAGCAGGCTTTCAGGCTCTCCCCAGCCCACAACCAAACCCAGGACATAGATAGCTGTTGCATTGCCTCCTGGAAGAATGGGGTTCCCTCTCTCTTCCTTTACAAAATCCAACAACAATCTAATACAATGCTAACAATAAGACTCCATTTCTCACCAACCCCTCTCCGTCAGCTAAACGTGTTTAACCTTAGGGTTATTTTGTCCATCCTTCTGTCAAAGTATTATTCTCCCCTCCCCCCCCACCCCATCTGCTCATCTGCCACTATATTCTTGAGTGCTTGGTAGTGATCAGTAGTCTTCATTGTGAGGAAAGTTTTCCTAATACTCTGACAAACTCTCTCTATGCTCAGTTTCATCCCATCGCTAATTGGAGTATCCAAAACAATTCCTTCACAAACACTAGGGTTGTGTCTAGACTGGCCAGTTTTTCCGGAAAATCAGCCACTTTTCTGGAAAAACTTGCCAGCTGTCTACACTGGCCACTTGAATTTCCGCAAAAGCACTGACGATCTCATGTAAGATTGTCAGTGTTCTTGCGGAAATACTATGCTGCTCCCGTTCGGGCAAAAGTCCTTTTGCGCAAAATTTTTGCGCAAAAGGGCCAGTGTAGACAGCTCAGATTTGTTTTCCGCAAAAAAGCCCCGATTGCGAAAATGGCGATCGGGGCTTTTTTGTGCAAAAGCACATCTAGATCGGCACGGACACTTTTCCGCAAAAAGTGCTTTTGTGGAAAAGCGTCCATGCCAATCTAGACGCGCTTTTCCGAAAATGCTTTTAGTGGAAAACTTTTCTGTTAAAAGCATTTCCAGAAAATCATGCCAGTCTAGACGTAGCCCAGTAGACCAACAAGAATGAAACAGCAACTGTGCACTATTTGTCTGCACAAATTGAGCAAATGCATACACACGTGCAGATTCAGAAGTTTGAATTGCACTTGCATTTTTGTGCGTTAAACTCTGGCCTGATTTTCTTCCCACTGTTTATCCCTAAATTGCTTTTGTCCCTCATCTCTGATGTCCCTTTAATTTGTAAGCAATTTTCAGGCAAGTGAGATGCTCAGAGCTGCATGCACTTTTCTCAAGCTGTCAGCCTACCGATGCCTTGCAAAAGGGACTGCTAGGCATGGCCATAGCTTTTGAACATATGGGCTTAATTTTCTTCCTAGTGGTCATCCATTCAAGCCAACATTTCCTCTTTTATGGCATTCTGAAAGGTTTTATTTTCTACTGGATAGAAGAATTACAGAAGCAATTTCATTTTACCCAGTGTGAAATAATCGGCCAAATTCATCCTCTCTGTAATACTGCCGATGTTAAAGCCAATGAATTACACTTAATGCTGCAGCATCAGTTCTTTAGCTCTTTCCGATATAACTGATACATTATGCTAAATAGCATACAGGACTCTTTTCACATAACCACACCTAAAACATATGGTGAGGTTTATAAATAGATGGAGGAAATCAATGATTTTCTTATATTGCCCACTTTAGGGAACTGTTCATGAGCAACACCCTCACAGTTCCTCTCCAATCTGTAAAGATCAACAGAGTCTTCCTGCGCTCAGGATTTTGGTCAAAGGGTCATGTCAATAGCCTCCTATTGGATTCTAAGCTGCATTATCACAGGGCTCCATGGCTGGAGTGTGCATGGCCACATTGCCTCGGAAGAGATGCTAGGGAGACTGTGCCTCCATGAAAACAACCTTCCCTAGTGCTGCTCATGCCATATGGCCAGAAAGAGGAAACTGCTTCTTCTGGGTAGGCCAGGGTATCCCGTCCTCCCAGCTTGTCAGGGGCTGCTGCCATAGGTGCTCTTGCACAATTGCACAAGGGAGGGAAAGCAGCTGGTTGATCGCCCTTCCACTCCTGTGAAGCTAGGCCTCTGAGGCACTCACAGTCCCACCCTACATCAAGAGCGGACTCATGAATCTGGAGGGGAAAAGCTCGCCCGTTTCTGACTGTAGCCAAGAGCACCCAGGTGTGTTTCTTAACATGTGCACTAAGGGCTGCATGAAACACACTGCAGGACTGGGAACGACAGGGGCACCCTGCTGAGCAGAACTGGGGCATGGCAGGATTGAACACCATTTCCCCTTTCACGAAAGAGACGACAGGCCTGTGAGAGGCAACGCGCCTGGGTGGAGTCACTCGGTTCAGCCATGGTTTGGACAAGCCAGCCCATGACAGCATGCAGAGCTGGGCTGCATGCAAATACCTATTTGCAAACCACTGGGGTTCTGGAAGATGCTGAGTGCTTTTGGGAGGGGCTGAGCACCTTCTATGGCCACTAAAGTCAGCATTTTACACATCCTGGTCCCTAATTCAAATGTGTAAGCACACAAAAATCCATCCCTATTCATTGAAGCACTTAAGCTCGTGCTAAACTCTGTCAGTTAGAGCTATACAACCGCTTAACATTAAAAACATGCTAAAGAGGTTTGCTGAAGAGGGATGGCTTGCTGAAGTGGGGACTAGAGCACAGATTACAGGGCTGGAATAGATAATTTTGGCATAGCTAATCAGTGTGCCATGCTGGTATATTACAGTCATGCACCACAGAGGAAATTTCAGTTTAACCAAGAAATATTATTATATCATTAGGCATATAAGCTTGCCATTGGGGCATAGAACCCAGGTGGGACTAGCGATTAAGGAATGAATGCAGGAATTGCCAGCCAGTGCTGATTACCCTCCTCATGGCAGCTGGGAGAATAAGAGAGCCGAGAAGCAGGGCAGCTGCCAGAGAATCCAGCAGTCCAGAGCAAGGTGGCTCTGCCAGCAAGCTGGTGTGATGCTGCCCCAAGGTGACAGCAACCCAAAGGAGGGATGAACTGAACCACAGGCTGCAGAAGCCTGCAGAAGTGAGGGAGCTCAGGATACAGCAAGACAATTGATAAGAACTGATCCTGCCTGTCTGAGTTAAGGACCTTGAGCTGGAACTAAGTTAGTGAATGGACCTGTGTTTCCTATCTGCCTCTTAATAGGGAGGTAAGAGCCAAAGGGGGTTCTGGCTTCCTTGAGGACCAGGAGCTGATAATCCCTGCAAAACATAGGGGAAGGCTATGCACTCCAGTGGGACAGAAATTAATATCCCTGCCTCCAGAATAGGGCAATAGAGATTAGAACAAGAAGGGCAGATTGACCACCATGCCCATCTGAGCAGAATCTATGCAATGCTGTGTCTGACCAAAGAATGGCACTGATGGGCTCAGCATGGGGGCCACAAGGCCTCCCAGAGAACTGCTTTCATGCACCATCGAGAACTTCAGTACTTGTTGGTTCAAAAGTGATTTTGTTATGGCTAACTATGACAGCCTGCAGAATTCCATTTTGAGAGCTGTTCATTTCGGCTACGTCTACACTGGCATGATTTTCCGGAAATGCTTTTAACGGAAAAGTTTTCCATTAAAAGCATTTTCGGAAAAGCGTGTCTAGATTAGCAGGACGCTTTTCCGCAAAAGCACTTTTTGCGGAAAAGCGTCCATGGCCAATCTAGATGCGCTTTTCCGCAAAAAAGCCCCGAACGCCATTTTCATGATCGGGGCTTTTTTGCAGAAAACAAATCTCTGCTGTCTACACTGGCCCTTTTGCGCAAAAGTTTTTTGGAAAAAGACTTTTGCCCGAACGGGAGCAGCATAGTATTTCCGCAAAAGCACTGACGATCTTACATGAGATCGTCAGTGCTTTTGTGGAAATTCAAGCAGCCAGTGTAGACAGCTGGCAAGTTTTTCCACAAAAGCAGATGATTTTGCAGAAAAACTTGCCAGTCTAGACACACCCTTAAAGTTCATAATGCTGCTCATCTCAGCATTGAGCTAGTCTCTAGCATAGTATTATCAGCATCCTTTTCATGAACTGTTTCCCAGATAGGTGTAATAAACACATCTCTGTTCATCTTATAATTGTCTTCAAGAAATGCAAGTCCTCTTTCTATCAACTGTAATCCAATGAGTCAATTTCTTATATTTGACAGAGAAGAGTGAACAAACTAATTAATAAAAGCCTGTTGATTTAAGGAATATAAGTGAAGAAAAACAAATTGCTTATCCTACAAGAGAAAATCAGTGTTGCAATCCTGCCAGTTGTATGATCCTGATAAGACACTACTGAAACAATTATTCATGTCACTTTGAGGGAACAAATTTAGGGTTTAAAAAATCAATTATTTCATAAAATCAGCACTTTTTCTTTAGTCTACTAAAAATCATGTAATGTAACATGCACAAACATTATTCCATAAATAGTTATGTTAAGGGAATGTTTAAGTTGCACAGTTCAGCCCTAAATATTAAGAAAATAATTTATTTTTCAAAATAGAAAATATTACATCCTGACCACACATTAGCACAATTTTTTTCCTTTCTGGTCTGTTAGTCCCACATATATGAGAAGGTAAATCCCAATCTCCATCTCACAAGTTTAGCAAGATAAAATCCTGTAACTGGGGAAGTGGGGAGTGGACAACTATATGGCCTAGTGTCTTTTCCTTCTCTAACATCTATGACTTCATGATAAAGTCTAGTATGCTATTTATCTTGTTTCTGTTCTTTGCCCTACACTAATGCTGCTGTACACTATACAAATATGTTCCCTCTGCTTCACTATTCAGTGTTAGGAACTTATGACTACATTAAGTTATATATGCCCATAACTTCCATCAATATTTAAATATTAATATATACTGACTGGCAAACAGAGTCTTCAGATTTATAGCTAATCCTAATCATGAATTCAATGGTGGATTTCCACTAGGAAAATTGTATTTACTACTTTTTTTTTAAGTTTAGTGATTTGTAGTTAAAACTGAAAGGCTTTAGACAGATTCATTAGTCAGTTTTAGATTGATCAAAACCCATTTTTCAGCTGTACACTTTGATATATTCCTGCACCATGATGATAGTGATTCTGATTGAATTTCTGAAATTGGAACCCCAAATTACAAACATTTATGCAGGAGTCAAGGGAAATTAGATGTAACTACTTTCCTAACATTCAATATTCTCTTTTATCCTATGCAGTAAGAATAACATTCCTGATTTTGATCTTACACTACTATAACTACATTTACTACAGTAGACTTATGACTGATTTACACTGGCATGAAATCAGAATTAGGCCTCTGTCTTTGCCTATCCTCAATTACAGGCCTTTTTTCGGGCTTTTGATATTGTTTGGCAAGTGGCCATGTAACAAACACACTTTACTTGAGATGCCAGTGGGCATCCCAATGGTCTAAGTACAGTGAGTCAAATTTAGTGAGGGATGCACAGAGGCAACTATCGTTGAAGTCAGTGCAAGTAGTGAGCTTGTTAGCAGGGCCGAATTTGGCTCTGAAATCAGCTATAATAGTGTTACTATTGTGAGTAAAATAATTTTAGAATTATTAACTTTGCTTCAAATGCTGAGGGAATACTGATATAAAATTTCAAGTGTCAGAGGTGAGTTTCTGAAAAACTACATTAATAGAATGATTGTTCTTATAGGGTTGTTTTTCAAGGAGACTACACAACTGCAGGGTTTTTGTTTTTGTTTTTCATTGAATTGGATTAAACTAATATTAAACATAATATAAAACAACAAATATGTTTTTTCAGAGTCACTTTTCTGTGAAGAAGGGAGCTGCAGCCTTGGGGATTGGCACCGATAGTGTGATTCTGATTAGATGTGATGAAAGGTAAGTACAGATTTCTTTATACCTCCTTACAATACTGCACTAAGGGAGGGGTCAAGCTGTGAACACAAGAAAAAAACATGTAGGACCAGATCATCTGCTGATGTAAGTCAGCATAGCTCTAACTTCAGTACATCTAAACCACTTTATACCAGCAGAGGCACTGGTGCTTTGATCCCAGCTTCTACCACAACTGATAGCGAGAGCTGCTTGAAAACTAGAATTTTCATTCCCTGGGAAACATTTTAACATTTGTTTTTCATGGAATGGAAAGTGCCTTAAAATTTTGATTCAGAAATAGTGAAATACTTTGGTTTGTTCCAAGTTAAATATTTCTGTATTCTCAAAAAGAAATATTTCAATTTTGATTTGTCCAGCTGAGCTGAACTGTCTGATTTCAAGTCGGTTAAGCATGGAAGTATATCCATCAGTAATTCATGGAAGTTGTAATTGGGGGGCTCTCATGCCCTATTTTTGTTTATGATTGTCTGACTGGATCACATGTCTCATAAAGCATCAAGGCAGTAATGCCAGAGGAGAGAACTGTGGTGTGTCACGGGAGCTGCACCTAGCCCGAGGAGGAGAATGAGAACATGAGGCTCTCAAACCGCAGCGCCTAGGAGACACTACACAGGTGATGGGCAACCTGCTGCCTGAGGGCCACATGTGACCCATTGGAGTTCTGTGTGTGGTCCACGAAACAAGATATTTACCATTGCCCACACACAGGGTTGCCAGATTGCTTTGGTTTCCCTCCATGCAGTTTTTTCCCCCTTCTGGTAATACTCAAGTGACACACATTTAAAGCAAGGGCACATGTAGTGAGGTGTGTGCTGATTACACACAACATTGACTGTGAGAGCCCTGCACTCCCTGTGCATCCAATCAAAGCACTGTTAGAAGACAGGATGCTGGGGATAGATGGACAGTGGTCTGGCCCAGTATGGCCATTCTTATGGTTCAGTCGGCACCCCCCCCACACACACTAATTCTAGCTACGGAAGCCCAGTTAGCAAAACTAACCTATCCTGATAGACCACCTTGATTACTGTAACCTTGTGACCCACTGAGATGAAGAAAGACCACTCATGCGGCCCACTCACAGCTTATTAGCAAACAGGCCCAAACACAACAATTTGATTCAGTTCAACAAACCATTTTTGTTGGCAGAAAATTGAAATTCTGGCAAAAATGACAAATTTTTCTCAGAAATTTCAGTTCTTGTGGAAATTGCATTTTCAGGTTAACTCCCCCCACCTCCTCCCCTCCTATGAGGCTATATCTACACTGCCATATTTTTTGCAGAAGATAAGCAAACCGTGCTCTTATTTGCATATCTTCTGCGGATCCTTTTTGCAGAAGAGGTTTTGCCACTAAAAAGCCCTGTGTAGACGGGGCCATTTGTTGAAAAAAAACCCCTTTTTTGCAAGATCCCTTATTCCTCAAAAAATGAGGTTTACAGGATCTTGCGAAAAAGGGGTTTTTTTCCAACAAATGGCCCCGTCTACACCAGGCTTTTTAGTGGCAAAACCTCTTCTGCAAAAAGGATCAACAGAAGATATACAAATGAGAGTGCGATTTGCATTATCTTCTGCTCAGCAGGGTGCCCCTGTCGTTCCCAGTCTTGCAGTATAGACATAACCTGATGGAAAATTCCTCGCTAGATCTAGAGAGCTTTCAGATAAAAATTGCCTTTCATTAGGAGCCATTAACTATCATTGTTATAGTATCTACTGACTGGTTTATAGGTACATCTTAAATGGAAGGCCTGACTAAATCAAAATGCTCTGAACATCTCATCAAAAGAAGAAAATCACCTAAGCAATTTGGAATAGTAATTACAGGATATTGATGCATAATCTCATCTCTCTAGTGCCAAAAAGTCGAGTACTCTTGGCATAAAAATTAAAGACAGTGTGAACAATGAGTAAGAAACTCCTGATGTACCAACACATCATAACAACAGCTTTGCCTTTTCTAGATACTAAGGACCAGATTAATGTAACTGGGGTCACAAGCTGGCCCTTCTTGTAGAAATTCTGTGTAGATTTACTGTATTGATTTATTTTGCTTTAGTGTTTGTTCTAAAGAAAATGGCAGAGTTACTGCATGTTTCTCATCCATTCTCCGAAGATTCCAAAGAAACATAGCAGGCCATGAGGCCTTCTCCTAAAAGCACTAGGCAGGAGTTTTGGGATGTTCTTGTAGCTCTTCTGAAGGAAGCATATGGATTATATTGGCTGCAGATCTAGCTGAACTTTTGGATGCTTATCTAGCCTGAGTCCATTACCGCCCATCCAGAGCCATACCTAGTAAAAATCTGCCTGTATTTATGTTATATTGGAACTGGTTTGCACTGTTTTTTTAATTCGTAAGATCATGCAGTTTTTCAGCCCAAAGCAAAAATGCATTGTTGCTAATGTAGGGGGCTGGTTTTCTGCATGCTCCTGCCTATTTATGTGGATTGGTAATGGTAGCATTTGGTTTACTCCATGTAGTTTGGTAATGCTATAAGTTGTCTTGCTGTGAACCTGAGGTATTTGCCTCTGCTGAGGACTTTTTTTGCATGGTCCAACATGTATGTTGGCTATATTGGGGACTGATGTACTGCCTGCTCCTATGTGAATTTTGACAGTGTTTGCAGCTGACTTTAGTTTACATTTCTGTATGTGTTTCATTTTCATAAAAAAATTCAAGGGAAAATTATAAAAGCTGTGTTTGGGTTTCCTGGGAACTAACTAATCACTTACTTGTATATGAATTTTGCCATGCTGAGGAATCCATACTGTACTTCAACATGTATTTTAGCAATGCTAAAGGCTAGTAAATAGCATGCTATTATACTGCATTTAAATTAGGAATTCCAAGTCTGTGTTTTAGTTTCCTTTCATTTTATTCCCCTTATAGTTCTAAAAGCAGTTGTAAGAGGAAAAGGGAAACATTATTTTTGTCTAGAACCATAACCAAAAAGCAGGATGTTCTGAAATGAGCAGAATATTCTGTAGCAGTCTGGCATTCCAAACCCAGAGTTGAGTTCAGCTTTTATAATTTGAAAGCAAAATATGATTTTTGCCAAAGCAAAGCTGCCCAAGTTCATGTCTACCAAAAGCTTCTTTATGAGTAAAATTCTTGGGTGTGCTGCATAATTAAGCACTACAAGTGATCAAAAATACCAATTTTTTTTTGCTGAAAATTAAGAATTTTTCATTTTTATTCCCTTGAATTTTTTTATGAAAATGAAACCAAAACCCAGCACATTTGGGGGTTTCTAAAATGATTTTTGGTAATATATTCTGGGTTTTTTGTAAGAAACCAAGAGTTAATTTTTTAGACAAAAATGGAAATATTTCATTATATTTTTCAGTCAAAATTATTTATTTTTAACAAATCTATTTCTTTTCAATGAAAAATTTTACTACCTCAAGTAAAGACTGAAAAAGTATTTTGTATGTGCCCAGTGATTAAGCAAAATTAATGAAGAACTTACCAATTTCTTAAAGGACTAGCATAATGCTGATGATAGACTCATAGACTCATAAACTTTAAGGTCAGAAGGGACCATTATGATCATCTAGTCTGACCTGCACAATGCAGGCCACAGACTCTCACCCACCCTCTCCTATATAGCTTCTTTCTCTCCATGGATTGTTCGACTTTCAGCTAAATCAACCAAAACCCCAGATCTCAATATGTAAACATTAATAGTGTTTTCATGATGTGTCCAATGAATTTACAAGACCATCTGAATTGTCCTGAGGAGCTAAAATCACTGAGCCTGAATCTCAGGTGAATGGCTCGTGCTAAATCTACTGCAAAACTATATACGAGGGTATGTCTACACTACAAAGTTAATTCGAACTAACAGGAGTTAGTTCGAATTAACTTTGATAGGTGCTACACTAGCGCTCCGCTAGTTCGAACTTAATTCGAACTAGCGGAGCGCTTAATTCGAAGTAGGTAAACCTCATTTTACGAGGACTAACACCTAGTTCGAATTAGCTAGTTCGAATTAAGGGCTGTGTAGCCACTTAATTCAAACTAGTGGGAGGCTAGCCCTCCCCAGCTTTCCCTGGTGGCCACTCTGGGCACCACCAGGGAAACTCGTCTGCCCCCCTCCCAGCCCCGGAGCTCTTAAAGGGGCACGGGCTGGCTACGGTGCCCGTGCCAGGTGCAAGCCTGCCAGCACCCAGCCAGCAGACCCTGCACCTGGCACGGCTCGAGCCAGCCACCCGCTGCCACCCAGCCCTCAGCCTCTTCCCGGGACCAGGCTGGCGGCTCCCGGGAGCCTGCCCGGGTCCACAAGAGGCGGGCATCCGCCTGGTCTAGTGCGGAGATCGTGGACCTCATCCATGACCTCTGCACTAGGCACAGGAAAGTGGCCGTCTAGGGCAGGATAGCTGCCAGCCTGGCCACCCGGGAGCAGGTTTGCATGAAAATCAAGGTGGTCCACTGAGACCCCCGACCCTGAGTCCTGAGCTTACAATGGCCGTACTGGGTCAGACCAAAGGTCCATCTAGCCTAGTAGCCTGTCTGCTGACAGTGGCCAATACTAGGGACCCTGGAGGGGATGGACCGAAACAGTGACCAAGCCATTTGTCTCGTGCCATCCATCTCCAGGCTTCCACAAACAGAGGCCAGTGACACCATTTCTACCCCCTGGCTAATAGCACTCCATGGACCCAACCTCCATAACTTTATCTAACTTCTCTTTAAACTCTGTTATAGTTCTAGCCTTCACAGCCTCCTGCAGCAAAGAGTTCCACAGGTTGATTATTTGCTTTGTGAAGAACTTTCTGTTATTAGTTTGAAGCCTGCTACCCATTCATTTCATTTGGTGTCCTCTAGTCCTTCTATTATGGGAACTAATGAAGAACTTTTCTTTATGCACCCTCTCCACACCACTCATGCTTTTATAGACCTCTATCATATCCCCCCTCAGTCTCCTCTTTTCTAAGCTGAGAAGTCCCAGTCTCTTTAGCCTCTCTTCATACAGGACCTGTTCCAAACCCCTGATCATTTTAGTTGCCCTCCCCTCTCCCACCCTCTCTCTTCCCCTCTCCCACCTCCTTTTCCCAGTTTCCCCGAGTTTTGTTCAATAAAGAGAGTTTCTATTTTTGAACACACGTGTCCTTTATTTTGTACATCAGGAAGGGGGGCTAGGGAGGGGTGAGTGGAAGGAGGTGAGGGAGGAATGGGGTACAAGCCCCCGATGGGGAGGACTGGGGTGGCTCTGTGGGCTTCTCGGGGTGAAAGCTCTCCTGAAGCCCCTTGATTGACCCCCACTCCGGATGGCAGCCTGCGGCAAGTGCAGCTGGGCTGATGGCCGAGTGCTGTGATGTGCCGAGTGTGGGCACTCAGGGCACTCCAAGCCAGGACTGATTTGCAAGTGGGGAACCCCTGAGAACTGTCTGTCCGGGGTGGGGGTCGGGTCCCTTTAAGCACAGCCCTCGGCTAGCCTGAGGCAGCAGCTCCACACTCTAAGTCCTAATCTGATGCCCTGCCGGCACTGCTTCCGGCCATCCTTAACCTCGGTTCAGGGTCCACTGAGTGTGGACATGCTAGTTCAAATTAGCAAAACGCTAATTCGAACTAATTTTTAAGTCTAGGTGCACGAGTTCGAATTAGCTTAGTTCGAATTAACTAATTCGAACTAAGTTAGTTCGAATTAGTGCTGTAGTGTAGACATACCCCAATATATTTGAAGATGTATTTTCTTCTAAACTAGACCAGATTCTTCTTTTTCATGCCCTTCTCAAAGCTAGTGGGAAGGTAACCAGATCAAGCCATGGAGTTGTTGCTCTGAGGCAAATTTGTCCCTTGCATCAGTCCACTGAACTCACTGGAATTAAACTGAGGGTGATTTTAACCTGCATTGCAAATAAAAGTCAGTGTTCTCCTGAGGGTGTAGAGAAGTAATGAGAAGGGAATCAACTGCTCTTAGCAGGCAGAAAACTTCTTCCCCCTCCCCAATTGCTGAATTTTGGAAAAATCAGCTGGTCTCATTGTTTGGGGCCAGGCAATTGACTTGAGGATCAGGGCTGCTCAGAGGGGTGGGCAAGTGGGGCAATTTGCCCCGGGCCCCACAAGGGGCCCCATGAGAATGTCTGAAGTCCAAGGTCTGAGACAGGGAGTGCCAGGAAAGGGCCCCTAAAATTGCTTTGCCCCAAGCCCCCTGAATCCTTTGGGTGGCCCTGTTGAGGATTCTCTGTGAAAGTGCAGAGCTCCCTGAACAAGAGCCTGAAAGCCAGTGGGAGGTGGAGTAGCAGACTCCATCAGTGGCAGCCACAGAGTTGGGGCTCCTCTGCAGGACATACAGGGAGCTTTTCACTGGCTACAGAACCACACAGGAACCAAAAGATTTGCCCTAAGATTAGCCATGCTGGGTCAGATCAAATGTCCATCGATTCCAGAATCCTGTCTTCTGACAGTGGCCAATGCCAAATGTCCCACAGGGAAAAAACAGAACAGGTGATCCAGCCCAGATCACCCATTCCCAGCTTCTGCCAAACAGAGGCTGGGGACACAGTCTCTGCCCATCTTAGCTAATAGCCCTTGATGGACGTATCCTTCACGACTTTTAATACAGCACTAAGTGGGGCTTCACCAAATACTAGGCTCTCTGTGGATGTGACTTTCCCCCACTGGTGATAACTGGCTAACAACTAACTTAGGATGAAATTCAGCATAGTGCTGAAGGCCAGGTCAAGGAGTAGGTTCCATTTAAATGCCTTCTTTGAGAGCTTCAGTGGTGCACAAGGGTTAAGTACATTCCCGTCTGGGGTTATTTAAGTGGAAAAGTGATTGAAAGGGGCTGATTTCAAAACTGAAACTTGAATATGACCTTATCCTTTCTGCAGAGGGAAAATGATCCCATCAGACCTTGAAAGAAGAATTATTGAAGCCAAACAAAAGGTAAGTATATTAGCAGGTGCCTTCAGAAATGGTGTAGGTTTTCCCACCACCACGCATAGGAAACCAGTGCCATTTTGTTCAATTTGTTTGATGTTTTTTAAGAGGAGAGTTGAGCTAGTCTGTCTTATGTTCTGTTGCAGGTTTATTTACATGAAACACAATAGCATAATGAGAACAGTTAGAGGTGCTGAATAAAATATATGTTTAAAGATGTTTCATAGCCGTCTTAAGGCATTTGCCTTCCTTCTATGCTGTACAGTATAATCTCTTCAGTCTGTGATACAAACACTAGCTGACGGTTGGCTCTAAATGAAAAGACATTTTGGAATTGAAGATTTTTTAAAAAGCTGAAAATATTCTTATCAAAGTCACAAACTCAAGAGGAGTAGCTATGTTAGTCTGCAATTTAAAAACAACAAGTTGTTCTGTGGCACCTTAGGGCACATCTACACAGCAGAGCAAAACTCTAATTAAGCTACGCAACTTCAGCTACTTCAATTACGTAGCTGAAGTCGAAATAGCTTAATTCAGCTTTTGGCGCTGTCTATATAGCAGGAAGTTGAAGGAAGAACACTCTTCCTTCCACTTCCCTTACTCCTTGTAAAATGAGGGTTACAGGAGTTGGAATAAGAAATCCTCCAGCTCAACATTAATAGTGCTATGGTGTAGACACACCCTTAGAAATTAACAAATATATATATGTGGGTTTGGGTGTATGTTAATCTCTAAGGTGATTAGAGAGTGGACTGCACATCTGGAGAAGTGAGTTTTGCCCATGAAAGCTCATGATACTGAATATATTTTTGTTAGTCTCTAAGGTGTCACAGGACTACTCTTTGGTTTTACAAAATCAAGATGAGTTCATTCAAAAACTAAATGTATTCTTCAAGATGCAGTTTTTTGTGTGTGTCCTTTTAAAGCTTAAAAATAAAATACAGCTTATTTTAATATTGTGGCTATGGCAAGAGTTGCTGTACAGTAATATTTTAAAATACAGAGTTCAAAGTTCACAAGAAAAACTGGTCTTTGGAAAAACTTGTTTTGCTTAAAATAAATCATAGGATAAGGGAAACTATAAAAAAACCCAGAACATTAAACCAAAAACTTACAAAGGGGGGAGGGGGAGGAAGTTGGGCCTTTTCAGGCCTTTTTATCAGCTGCTCATTACATATTAAGAAAACTGTATTTTTGTATAGTTTTCATATGTTTATTTTAGACCACAATATTGCAGTCTTAGGACTTACTTAACTTTACACACTTTGAGTACAGTAGTTCCAATGGCTTCAGAACTGCTCATGTACTAAAAGTGGAAAGTAAACATAAACCTTTGCAGGATCAGGACATTACAACATAGATTTTTGGGGTAGGGAATGTGCCTTCCTATATGATGTACAGACGCTAGCATGTGCTGGATACAATGTTAAGGTACAGCATAATATAGGCTACTTCAAATTTGCCAAAAAGATTTATTGTCCAATGATGCATAAAGACAGTTTGGTTTGTTAGTCCTACATGTCATAACAGAGTATCCATTTTTTACTTCAAACAGTCAGGTGTGGAAATGTTCATTCAGTGGCTCATACAACTTATACATCTCTATTTACATAAATGGCAGTGTTGGCCTTGGAAGTTTGCTGCCACCTAAAGGCAGAAACTGTAATATCGCAAACATCTAAAACGAGAAAACCAAAAAAAGTGCAAAAATAACATGAATGAGCCCCTGATTTCCAAATGGCAACTTTCTTTGCCTGACAATACAAAGCAGGATTGTCAGCTGGGAGACACTCATGTACTCATTCTGGGTTAGCACAGTGGCTGCTACAATTGAAGTTTTACTTACACAATGGCCTGACTACTTAGAAGAAAATAGAGCTTCTGCAAATTCAGGTAGGTTCCATGTTTGACAAATAATATTCTCTCTCTGAGGAATATTTCTCTCCTTTATGTAGGGATTTGTTCCTTTCCTAGTCAGTGCCACAGCAGGAACTACAGTGTATGGTGCATTTGATCCACTCATCGCTATTGCAGACATCTGCAAGAAATACAAAATCTGGATGCACGTAGATGTAAGTACTGTATTGCTCTAGAGACTGGATTACAAAGTGTGCCAATGTGAATTCACCCATCCGTGTCCACTGTCATTTTCCACAGATGATCACATACTTGGTTCCTCTAATGAGAGCTAATGAGCTAGGACCTAATTTTCCACTCCTTTGATCTGAAAAAAGAGGCTGGGCACATAGACGTTGAAGTGAGGGCGCTTAGAGCTGTTGGTGCTCTGCACTTTTGAAAATCAGGCCACTTTCAGCTGTTTAAACATGCATTTAAGTGACTCATTATAGGAATCGTAGTTTGAAAATCATGGCCTCCACCTTTACATCTCTAGGCATCATCATTGTGAGAAAATGCCATACCCCACACAGGCCCATCTTCTGTGGCAAGTGTAAAATAAATAAATAATTCCCATAGCGTGGTGGCTGAAATGTTGCATAGAAACATAGTGGTTTCAGTGACAATATTACCCAGAGAGTTTCTCCAATCCAAAATTAAATTTTGGGAATGTGGGGGGCATGGTAAAAGATGGGGAAACCTGCCAACAAGTGAGCCCACTGGTTAGTATGCTCATGCAGGCTGTGAGAGACATGGCTCCAAGTCCCTATGGCATCTGTTCAGTTGTTCTGGGGTACGCGGAGGCCTGTTGCGGGTTCTTCACCAAAAAGGTCTAATGGTCTTATTTTTGTTTTGCATTGGAATTAATAAAAATCTTGAAATTTTTCATGAAATAGAATTGTTGTTTTCCAGCCACTCCTAAAAATAAACAAGTGAGGAAAAGGCTGCAAGATCCCAATCACATCTGCTAGACTATCTTGCCAATTTGATCTTCGAACATTAACTGACTTTATTGGGGTCCTCACTGTGTTTCATTTTCCTGCAAACATGTTGAAAGATGATCTCTCCTATCCCAGAGCTCTTCAGGAAAAAACAGGGTGGGAGACAGTGGGGCGGGAAGGGGAAGAGGTTTGAGGAGAGTTGGTTGGTTGGAATTCTGATGAAAAACCCATCTCTGCAGGGGGGGGTGCCATCCCACGCTATCAATGTCATTGTAACAGAAAGGGGAAAGCCCTTCTGCAGGCTTGCTGAGAGCAATTCTGGGGCCCAGGGCAGAAGAGTCAGTGGGTCCCCATGCATGCGAAAGCTGCACCCATGTGGATGTGGCTCGCCTGACTTTTGGATGGTGCTGCATCTCTGCTGGCTGGTGCCCACCAAGCTGCTGCCTGCGGTGCTGAGCACACTCTTCTGGCACAACCATGCCTGCCCAGTAGGGTTGCCACCTGTCTAATCACACAACCCCAAAGACCCTTGTTCCACCCCTTCCCTCAGACCATGCACTTGCCTCACCCCTTCACTGAAGCCATGTCCTTGTCCCACCCTTTCTCCAAGACCCCATTCCTACTCACACCATCCCCCCTCCTACATCACTTGCATTCTCTCCCCCCGTCCCTTCCCTCACCTTCAGTAGGCTGAGGTTGGAGTCTGAGGGGGGGTGGGATCTGGGAGGTCCCACTCGTTTCAGTTCCTGAACAATGACACTTGGGGCCGGGGCAGTGTGTGGAGACTTCCCTCCCCCTTGTGCTGAAAAGACCTCCTAGACACATCCAGGAGCAGTGCAGAGCTAGGCTGAGCAGAAAGCCTACCTTAGCTCCGCTGCACTGCCAGTGGCAGCAGCTGGAGGCCTGTGAACCTTTATAATTGTCCAAGCCCCTGGGCAAATTGTCCTCTCTGCCCCACACCCCAATCATCTGGCCTGCCCTTCTGTGTGTATCTAGTCACTTCTTGTCTCCCCACCAGTACAAATTGGGGCTGGCTTAGCATTCTGATGTCATATATGGCCATGGTGAAGGAGGAATTATGTTGGCTAGTGATGCTGGCTGACACACAGGCCAGTATCCTGTGCAACCCCAGTGACAGCCTCATGGAACAAACCACGAGAGAGAGCTGTAAACCATTAGTACAAAGTATTATCCAGGCCCTAAACTATAGCTCCATCTGAGATGTTTAGAGCTATGTGAGTTCAGCAAGAAAAGGAGCAGATATAAAATTGCTCACACATCTGGATGCAAGCACTAGAAAAATACAAAACTAGCTGCTTTTTAAGCTTTTGTATCTTGTTTTTCAGGCAGCGTGGGGTGGCGGGCTGCTGATGTCTAGGAAACATAAATGGAAATTAAATGGAGTTGAAAGGTATGATTTATTAACAAATTAAGTGTGCCAATACACTTATGATTGCCACAGAAATGCTTATAAATAAAAATCAACCAGTCCTATTCATTATTAGAATTTAATGTCCAAGATATAGCATGAAGCAATCTTTCAAGCTATCCTTTTTCAACTGAAATAACATTGCTAAGTTCCTTTATTCGATAAGCTGTGTGACTAAAAATATGTGATGTGACTTTGTTTTCTGGTTCATATAATGTATTGTTCCTATTTGTGATTCATCCCTTTCAAACCATAGTCTGAGCTCCCTAATGGTCTTTGTGTGATTCATTTATGAACCTGTCCAAAAAAACACAACTGCATTTTCAAAAGAACTGAACCTTGGAGACCTTGCAGCAGGGTTACCAGACTGAAATCATTCCAGTTTTATTGGGGAGCTCATTTATAAATCCTCAAGTACCTATGAAATATCAGCACATCACAATGCCAAGACAGTACAATAAGTTTTTATGCAATACCCTAATGCACTGGATTGTAACGCTACTATGGATTCTAGCTAGAATTTTATCAGAAGAGATGTCATGCATACACTTGCTAGGAATATTTAATTTACACATCCAATTCAGAGTTTCTTTTTCTGTAGTTGCAAAACTCAGCTCATATGTGCAACAGCTCAGATTTCCACACTGTTTGAATGTGCTTCATATAATTAAATCCTTAAACTGGATCATGAAAATGCTGAGGTTTGTGTGTACAAGGCTTTGACTTCCACCCAGGATGAAAGCATCTATAATACACACAGAAATGATGAACCAGTTCAGTAGCAATAAAGAATAAGCTTGAATGAACTCCTGAACAAGTACATGTCTAGAAACTTTTTTAAAGTTTCTGTTGGTTAAGATTAGGGTATTATTCCCATCCTACTTCTTACCAATTTATAACAAAACCACAGGTCCATGCCAGTTAAATTTCAATTCTACTCCCAACTTCCTTTTTTCCTGTCTACAAGCCTTTGGTTTCACTTAATTTTCATGATGCTCTTAGTGGTTTCATTATTTTTTCCTTCCATTCTTTTTCTGCAGACCCTGTATTCAGGTCTCCCTATGAGGATCAAGCCCCTTTTCTCAGATGCATGAACTTATTACTCTTTTTCAAAACTGTTTTTATCTTGAATTTGGAAAGCAGCTAGTAAAAGTCTTTTCCAGCAGATCACTTAAAAGCCTTTAGAACTTAAAAAGGACTTTTAAAAGCTAGACACATTTTTGTTAATGAAAACTCTTACCACTAAATATATGCACACTGTGCTTAAGCAGGATATACTGCAAAACAGCCAGGATGTCGAAATCCCTGCTCCTGCTGCTTTTCAGGATATTGTATTAAAGAGAAATCTAAATCACAAAATTTGGGTCCAGGATAGGAGCTAAATCTGAATTTCTCCCAAATTCAGAGAAGTTTGCATTAGAAGTTCTGGTTCAATCTCTGGTACAGAGATGCCTAAGTCATTAATTCAGCCCTCCAACTCAGTTAGAACTTCCCCAGCATTCCAGGGATTTAGATCTAGTGTTCTGGTAAGGGTCATCTCCTGGTATGAAGCCGTGAATTACATGGGAATCCTGCCATTTCCTTTTCCTTCTTCCCATGGTAAATGATTGGGCTGGGGGGTGGAAGGGAAGACAGAGTAACTACTCAGATTTCCACAGGACTTGTATACTCTGTGTGCCAATTTTGCAAATCTGGGTAGCTTTCAGAGCTTATGTGTGGATGCTAATATTGGCGCTTAGTTACATTAAATGGGAATTTATGCATCTAAATTCCAGTCTGAGCACCCACGTGTGAGATTTAGATGTCCTACTAAGTTGTCCACATTTAGATGTTGCAAAGTGAGTGGGAACATTCATTTCAGCCTTCAGTTTCTAATAATCACTAGATACCAAATAAAGCCAATTCTTGATCAAACAAAATCTTCAAGGTGGTCCATTAGCAAATTTCCAAAAGAAAACAATTGGTCTCATTTTTGTCTATGTAACTTTCATCTTTGCATGTGACTGTCAGCCATTATTTTATTGAAGCACATATCGATAGTTGACTTCAATATCCTTGTGAATGTAATTCACTAAAATACTTTGTGCACAACTGCAATACATTTTAGAAAAATGGCTGACCTGAAGGTCTAGGCAATTCTTTAGGCAGAAAATTGATATTTGGGCGTTGCTGCTGGTAAACAACCCTTTTGCTATAAAAAGACTGAGCCATCTCCATTGTCTAGGGGCACCTTAAGGAATTTGTTTCGGGTTCTCTGTGAAACAGATAAAAGTTCAGCTCTAACAGCAAAGGAGATTAATAGGCTTGAATGGAAGTGTAGATCATTAACTCCAGTATCCTAAACAGATGAGTGACTCTGAGTTGATTAAAAGCTGCCAAACACTCAAAGAGCTGGGCCAGGTAGCCAGATGCTGCCTGTGAAAGAGTATTCCCTACAGACTTTGCTTCAGGCTCTGCACAGTCCCATTTAAATAGCAGGAAAGGCAGCAAAGAAGTATTCCACTAGCTACCGCATTTTGCAACTGCATGTCATTGCATTGATCACAATGGTCTCTTCCGGCCTTAGAATATATTAATCTATATTTTAGGTGAGTGGGAAGCAATCCAAGAGAAAATGGCAATGGTCATGTGCCATATGCAGGGCACCTTCCTCTAGCCAGATCCTAAAACATTTCTTCACAAACCTTACCAATTGATTTCCAAACAGAGAAAGAAAAATACCTCATAGGCCAGATTGCCAAACACTCATCTGTTTTTGCAGTAGCAATTTTGGTCCTCTAGATATTTGCACCCCCTAATTTACTGATTTATTCAGATCTATACAATTAAACAGCCCCCTCCTCAGCAAGAAAGAGCATAATCCTGTGCAGTAGACATCAGTAGTCCTCCAAAATATAAACCCTGGAATTAACAAATAACAAGTCAACCACTGAACAAAAATAAAATAATGAACAACTGACCAGTTCTCCACTCACCCCTCTACAACCTCAATCCTTCAAGGTTCACCCACTTTCCTTGTGCTCCCTCTCCCCCAAGGCCGAGACAAACAGATGGGCTTTGCAGCCTGCTCTTGAGTCGACAGATCCACTCTCTTTTGTATCTGATGGAGCAGGAGGAGTGGGTCCTTCCAGCTACCCATATTGCAAGAAACAACACCGTGGGAAAGCAGCCACGGCAGGTGGTCCTATAGCACTTTCAAGACTAACAAATAGCTATATATAGTGCTATGATGAAGAAGTAGGTTTTGCCCATGCAAGCTCATGATGCTATATATAGCTGTTAGTCTCTAAGGTGCTACAGGACAACTCGTTTTTATACAGCTAGGAATGAATATAGCTCTAAGCTCTTCTAGTGCATTTGGCAGTCCTACACTTAATAAATATTAACATAATGAATTTTATGTATGTTCATTATGAATCAGGCAATCGTATTCAGAGAACAGTCTTGGAACCCAGATTAGGCATTCATTCTAGATTTTACTAAGCTTGTATCCAGCTCTGGAGCTGTGTTTCTTGCCTTCTGTGGACCCAATTTTCAAACTTGCCCAGTTCTGAAGATGAGAGGCACAAATTAACCCTTTCATATGCTAAACAAATATTGGATTGGGTTTTTATTTAATCATATTTGAAACTTTGCATCTCTATATATTCTTCTTCATCCTTGCCGTGGTCTAAAAATACTTTTCCAAATGTTCTCACATTATAACCAGATGAGATCTTTAGGATACAGTGTCTTGTGTTGGTTTAAATTAAACTCTTCTGCAAGCAATGCTAGGCCACTATTTGCTATGCTTCAGAAAAGGGCTTTTTTAACTCTCTGAAGACGTGTTAGCCTTCAAAAAGAACCTCTTGTATTTAAATGATTTATTTTTAAAAAACCTAAATATAGGGAAATAAGCTCCCCAAAACATTTTTGAATCCCTGTTACTGCTCCTATCTCCCTTTCCAAGCCATTTGCAGTGATGTGATTAACTAGCAGCATTGCTTTTTCTATGCCAATAAATCTCTTTTATGTTACAGCATCTTGAGGAGCGTGTAATATTAATCCCCCAGGCATCGGACCTGGTGTTTTTATCCTGCTTGTGTGAATGCATGCCAACAAGTATTTCAGCATGCTCTCTGATTTTCTTCTAGCATCTTGGTAACCAAGATAAGTGGCTAAGAGCATGAAAGAAGAATATGGCATTATCTCAAAAAGCATTACCCATGATCATTTGGGCCCAGACCTCAGATTGTGCAAATTGTCATAGCTCACTTGAAGTCAATGGAGCATTGAGAACTTATACCAGCTGAGGATCTGACCATATGGAAAAAATTTACTGAAGCATCTAGATCTCATTATAAAAGTGATCTGGGGACAGATTTTCAAAGGTGTGCAAAGATGAAGTTAAGCCCCTAATGGAATTTTTGAATGTGTCTCCTCAGAAAGCTGATGCTCAGCGCAGTGGGAGTTAATGGGAATCAGTGGGAAGTAGGCACCAAACCTGTTTTGCCACTTTTGAAAAGGCCCAAACAGATTTGGTGCCTAATTCCCACTGATTCTCATTAGAGGTCCCACCAGTCACCTATCTGCATCTTAGCTGCCTACACACTCTTGCAGGCTGGTCCTAAAGCATGGAAGTGTTTTTAACACATTCACTCTTTGCCTGTAAAGTGTACGTCAGGGGTGGGGTACCTCAGGCCCGGGGGCTGGATGTAGCTCATGGTTTGCCTGAATCTGTCCCCTGAGGCTCATGGCCCTCCCCCAGCATTGGGGAGCCTGTGCTGGCACTCCCGCCTCCCTTACTGCCCGACTATGGGGCTGGAGCACACAAAATCTGCTAGGGTATGTCTACACTACCCCGCTAGTTCGAACTAGCGGGGTAATGTATGCATACCAAACTTGCTAATGAAGCCCGGGATTTGAATTTCCCGGGCTTCATTAGCATAAAGCCGGCTCCGCCATTTTTAAAAGCCGGCTAGTGCGAACCCCGTGCCGTGCGGCTACATGCGGCACGGGCTAGATAGTTCGAACTACATAGCCATTCCAATCTATCTGTACACCTCGAGGCGTACAGATAGTTCGGAATAACTACATAGTTCAAACTATCTAGCCCGTGCCGCGTGTAGCCGCACGGCACGGGGTTCGCACTAGCCGGCTTTTAAAAATGGCGGAGCCGGCTTTATGCTAATGAAGCCCGGGAAATTCAAATCCCGGGCTTCATTAGCAAGTTTGGTATGCCTACATTACCCCGCTAGTTCGAACTAGCGGGGTAGTGTAGACATACCCCTAGACTCTGGTGTGTGATAGGAATGCAGGAAGTGTCTTTCTGCCCAGTCGGGGGAGAAAGGGAGTTTGCTTCTCCCTTGTTTGTTTGGGGGGTTTTTT
Source organism: Pelodiscus sinensis (assembly GCF_049634645.1). NCBI lineage: Eukaryota > Metazoa > Chordata > Testudines > Trionychidae > Pelodiscus > Pelodiscus sinensis. The sequence continues at coordinate 225,632,461 of NC_134712.1, forward strand.
TTGGGGGGGGGGTTGCGGCTGACTTTTCTGTGGGTCAGCAGCTTCCAACCCAAAAAAGGTTCCCCACCCCTGGTGTAGATGAGTAACAAGAATACTGGTGCTCACAAAGTCTGATGTATAGCACCTTAACCCTGTATTAACTCTTCAGAGCCATAGTCCAGAACCTTTTCGGCCTAACTCTACAACAACCCTTGCTTTGGTGAGTAATCTGCCTGAGTAAATGTACATCAGTGCCCCACAGTGTCAGTAAAGATCCTATATCTGGGCCCTGCAGAGCCAGTGCTAAGCATATGCAAAATAAGCTATTGATTAGGGCTTGAGCAGCTAAAGAATGCCCCCATTCACTTTTTATTTTGTATGTAGAGAGGGCCCCACAATATTCTAGCTTAGAGCCCCCAACGGGCTAGCACTGCCTCTGGGATCCTGTGTGAATATTAATCATCACTCATCTGGAAGCCGTTTATGCTTATTTTCAGCTTTGCATCTTTGAGGCCCATAAGAGCCTTATTAACTTTCTCTATTACTGAATGCTTCAATGATTTCAGGGATGTGGCATAACATCTCCGTTTAATGTTGTTTGTTGTTGTAGGGCCAATTCTGTGACTTGGAACCCCCACAAGATGATGGGTGTCCCATTGCAGTGTTCTGCCCTGCTCGTTAGGGAAGAGGTATGTCTTCCTCTCTTTGTACTCTACTCCTTTCTGGCGTTTTTCCCTGGAATGTTCTGGATGCCTTTTCTATAACAGTGTCATGGCTAATGTATGTTAATATGATGAAGATTACAGATGAAAGTGAGAAACAAGCCTCTAGGCACGTGTTCAGTCGACAAACGCAGAAAGGATTTAAAACAGCTGTCCAGGAGAAATTAATGACTACAGCTTTATAGAGTTTGGGTGACTTTGTATTTGAAATACATTGAACTCAGCTGTGTACTTTGATTAAGCCATGCAACCCCTCACATCCAATGTTGTGTGTGAATGTGAGTGAAGGCAGAACCCCTCACATCCAATGTTGTGTGTGGATGTAAGTGTAGTACAACCCACTTACAAATAACAGTTGTACTAGAAATACCTGGCACAGTGTCCACGAGTTATTGCTCTTTCAGATGTCTGTGGTCAAGCAAATGGCTAGACATTACAACCCAATGTTGATATATAAACTGGTATATCTATAAACCCACTCTGTGCAGCAATGAATGAAAAAAGGAAGTGGGAGTTCACATTTAATAACAGCTACACATTTTATTTAGCATCGGGACAGCTACAACTGGAAGAATTATCCTTCGAGCTTGTAATCATCATATAGCAGCCAGTTATTGGGACAGCTACTATATAACCACCACTTATTAGACCAGCTATTGAAAAGCTGGTTACTGCTTTGCTAACAGCTGCACAGCAGCTGGTACACAAAATGCACTTAAACAGAAGGAGAGGAGGTAGGTTTTATTTGCTCTCTGGTTCAGTTCTGTGAGACAAGCCCTGGCCTCACTGAAGCCAAAGCCATCCCTGACCTAGCGTGAGAAACGTGTCTCACAAAGCAAATTCAAACAATTGTTTTTCTTTCATGTTTCCAAAACATACATGAAGCCTTCAACAGTGCCAGGATTTGGCTCTTTCAATACGTGCTACATGCAAATAAAAAGGAAAACAGAGAAAATTATTAGCTCTGTGCTTTTTGTGAATCAGCTACCCTCACCTTAACTCAGAGAAAGTGGCCCCTGGTCATAGGCACCATCTTCTCATCTGTGTGTGCTCAACACATAGGCCTAGCTTCCACTCCACCTGTTGCCCCAAACTTCTGCCCCAACCTGCGTCTTCTCACACCTGCTCTGCCTCCTCACCCAGCATGCCCCTTCCCTGCTTCTCCCCATTCCTCCCTCCGAGAGCTTGACTGTCACAAAGCTACTTTTCACAGTACACTGGAAGTGCTGGGAAGGCAGCAGAAGAGCTGGTAAGTGGGGCCACTGGCACATGAGAGGAAAGAGAGGAGAAGCTTGGTGCTGGTGAGTGCTCTACACCCACTTATTTTTCCCCCGTGAGTGATCCAGCCCCAGAGCATTCACAAAGTTAGAGCCTATTCTCCAGCCAAGTTTTGTAGATGCAGTAAAACTGCCTCCAAAAATTGCAGCCTGGAATTTTGTTCATCTCACTCTGCCCCAAGTCTTTCTTACTATTTAAGAACCCTCTAAGCACCTGGTTTCTAGCATGAGTGGAGTATTGCATGTGCCTTCAGCATCGGAATAAACTGCACCCTGAAAGAACAAAAATGGGGAATGAGAGTTTAGAAACAAAACCAATTCAGCAAAGAGTGTCATGGAATTATTTAGAACATCCACAGGGCTGCTGGGTCAGCCTGTTTCATCCAGAGGAATGCTTTGCAAAGTCATTTGGAAAGGTCGCAAGATAAACAAAAGACGCAAAGCGATAAAATCATGCAAATGCCAATTTTCCTTAATCATGTCTCTGTTTCTTTAAGGGATTAATGCAGAGCTGCAATCAAATGCATGCTTCCTACCTCTTTCAACAAGATAAACACTATGATTTGTCCTATGACACTGGAGACAAGGCGTTGCAATGTGGGCGTCACGTTGATGTCTTCAAGCTATGGCTGATGTGGAGAGCAAAGGTAAGCAAGTATGTGATGTATTTGTTTGCATTAAAATAGTGAACAGTTGTGCTTTATTTAATCATGGTTTTAGAAAATGTCTAAATGGAGATGGAAGAAAAATAACAACGACAAAAATATGTTTCTGCTTTCTTTCCCTTGAGCTGATTGAGCTACACAGCAATAGATGCGACTTTTAAATTCAGATTCCATGTCATTGTATACCAATTGTTGCATCTGCCTCTGACAGTCTAACACCATAAATATTATGTTTAAATGGAAGTGTAATCAGGCCAGAATGTTTCTGGAAACACAAAGATTTTTTTTATTTTAATTAAATTCTAAAACTAAATGGGATAAATAATTGACTAACACACCAGGGTCCACTTTATACCATGAAAACACCAAAGTGATTTTGTTATTCTGGGCACAATAATTAAAATCTGAAAGTTCTGGTTCATTTTGATTCATGAATCATTTTGTGTACTATTGCTCAATAAATACTTCTATGTATGAATTCATATGATTATGCCCAACTGTTCCAGGCTTGTTCATTGCAGTTGACTGCATTGTTTCTATAAAAAAGGGACTTTAAAAGACCCTAGATTCTTTATTCAAATTCTGAAACACATTCTGGACAGCTCTTTGGGACTGTCACCAAAAGCCTGCAAAATGATATGCAAGCCATCTTTGTGACTCCCTGATCCTCAAGCCATGAGGCACTGGCCTAGTCACAAGGGGCATCTTGTAGAAGCCTCAGGGCTGTTTTCCAATTATGCTAGTTGAAATAGCCTCCAAGAAGCTTCTGTAACAGCAGGGGCCCTAAGAGAACAAGATAACTCTAGCCACATCCCTTTTTCTTTGGCAACACCCCCTATGCTTCACTCTGCACCGCAATAGGATGCCTCTGTCCAAAATACCACTTAAAGTGGTTTTAAGTCTGCTTTGCAGCGCCAGAGCAGCCTTGCTAAATCTGATTTGTGCTGCATGGACTTTTGTTTATAAACATTTTTTAAAGGCCAGATCATTTCCATATTTCTTCGACTATTTTTCTCCCCATCTCCCACTTCTATTTAACATTAACATAGGCTCAATGTTTACAGTCTGTTCCTGCAGTTTTTTTCTCCTGACTTGAAGCCATAATGGCACTTGGTTAGTGGCATCGCAGATTAGCTGGGTGTTGCAGAATGATTATGGTGTCCCAACAGACTTGAGCTAGAGAGGAAGCAGCAGGAAAAACAAAAGCTCCTAAAAACGAAGATTACAATTTCACATTAATGTCCTTTAGTGAGTAGCAATGAGGAGAGAAAAAACATGGCCATGCTGAAGAGAAATCAAGCTGCTTACTTTATTATTACATTTTCTTGGTGATTTTTGTGTTAGATTGCCTCCCCTGCAGGCTAAAGTCCTCTCTCCAAAAAGCAGTGCAAACATCCCCGCATGCTTACAATGTGACTCAACCCTGACCAAGAAGGTACACCCGTATAGTATATGTTCCACAGCCAGTGAGCCAACAGCCTCACCAGGCCCCTGGGCAAGGCAGAGGGGAGAGGCAGGCTCCATTCCCCCAGCAGGGGCAGAGCTGAGGAGCCTCAGTACTGCCTGGAGCGTGCTGCCCAGGGCTCTGGAGCACATCACGCAGCTCCCGTGGCAATTTAAAGAGCCCAGAACCCTGTGGTGGCAGGGGAGCCCTTTTGAATCACTGGACTGTGGGGCAGTTGCCACTTTTGCCCCCACCTAGTCAGCAGGCCTGTCCACGCTTTCCAATCCATAGCCTCGCTGCAGAGGCCTCCCACAAATGTTCCCATCAGTGATAGTGGCTCATTAGGAACTGGACTGATATCACCAGTCTATTCTATAGAAATCAGATGGATATATCTAGAGCTGGGTTAGCTGTTTAGAGCAAATAAGGAGATGTACAGCACCTCACAGGGTCAGGTCTTTAATCATTCCAAGATAGACCTCAGAGAAGTGACCTGCATCGTTGCTTTAGCCAGGATCACATATTCCAGACACGATAGCAATTCAGAATACAGAGAGGTACAAAATGTTGTCGTCTTTTCTCTTTGAAGGGGACTACAGGATTTGAAGCACAAATTGACAAGTGCTTGGACCTTGCGGAATATCTATATAATAAAATAAAGAACAGAGAAGGCTATGAAATGGTATTTGATGGAAAGGTATGTAGTCTAACTTACTGTGGCTTTAAATATGTGGTACATTTATCACAGAGTTGTGATGCTACTCACAGTGCAATCTGGTTTTGGAGGATCCAGAAATATGCACCTTACAAAGGGAACTGCTTATGATTCCCATCATTGTGGGACAAGTGAAATGAGGCAGCGGTGTGGAGTATTGCAGCTTGTATCACCCAGGTGAAATTCAACAGCCCATTTTTAAAACAGATTAAAACAGTCTGTGAATAACAAGCTAGTGCACTGTAGATTCACACCCCAACTTGGCATGCACTAAGTCTTTGTGTGGACAAGTCAGGAAAACAGACCACCTCTACTTTTCACCTTTTGTCTTCTGGTTGTGTAAGTTCAACTAATGTAGACTCCATTATTCTCTCACATTAATAATGGAGCTCAATGGACTCTAAGGAAGTCTAACTGAGCACCAGGGAATTTCAAGGAGTAGAAGCAAATCTAATTTACACCATCTCACACTCACCTCTGAGTCTCACCAATAGGTCCAGTTATACATTATGCAGTCACACAACAAAATCAAATTAGCCAGATGCTCTATTAACTAGGTCATCTACTGTTGGCACCTGTTTCGGTTAAGGCATTAACTCCACACTCCATGCAACCTCTTGAAAGGACAGCACCTATAGAATCCAGATGCTTCTCTGAAGGGGACAAATGCATAGGCAATGTGTAGCTGGATGTGTCTTCTTTGAGTTAAATTGTCTAAATTGCAGTAATAATGATGATGTCTCTCTGTGGTATACAGTAATGAAAGCCAATAATTGCTGTCACACCATGATGTATGAGAGGAGGGAAAGGCATGGAATTAATTGCGATTGAGATATTATAAACATTTCTTGCTGTGCAAATCACTATTATTCTGTGTTTAGCCTCAGCACACAAATGTCTGCTTCTGGTATATACCTCCCAGTTTACGCAGCATGGAGGACAATGAAGAAAGAATGAACCGCCTTCTGAAGGTAAATAAGATATGTTGGTTCGTTGTATGCTTGGAATACTCATGTCATCAAAATAAAGTCCAAAGATACCTGTCCCTGTGAATATTTCAAAATATTAGAGATGGGCTTACATAAGAATCTCAGATAACAACCCCTCAGTACCCAAGTTTGGTGAAGTTCAAACCAAATTTGGATCCAATCTTTGTGTATAAAACTCATCTCTAATATAATGGCTCTCTCAAGTTGCAGTCTGCAGGGCACCTGGTAGTGCTCTGAAGAGTTCTGGCAGGTCACATGATTCTAACTGCTGCTCCTGCTTCCAATTTCCAAAGAGACCCAAGGCCTGTAAAAAGATCTGGAAATAAGGAAAAGAAGCCAGCCATATTTAGGAACTAGAGATGCCAGGAGGTATTGCTGAGTAGGAGAGAGTGAAAAATGAGAACTGGAGTCTATCCATGGGAGTAGGATGAGGAGAATTGGACGGCCTCTGTGCAGAGCGATGGGAAGTGAAATGAAGTGAAGAGCAAGAGCAGACAAAGGGCAAGTCTAGACTACATCCCTTTGTTGAAAGAGGGATGTAAATGAGCCAGATCGAAAGTGCAAATGAAGCACAGATTTAAATATCCTGGGCTTCATTTGAATATTTGTGTTCGATTGCTGTTTCGAAAAAAGGTATTTTGAAAGTGAAACCGTAGTCTTGATGCAGTTCTTTTGAAAAAAAACAACCCTTTTTCGAAAGATCACGTGCTCCTGAAAAAATGAGGCATATGGGTTCTTTTGAAAAAGGGTGGGGGGGGGGGTTCGAAAGAACCACGCCTAGACTGTGGTTTCACTTTCGAAATACCCTTTTTCGAAATAGCGATCGGATGCGAATATGCAAATGAAGTGCAGGATATTTAAATCCATGCTTCATTTGCACTTTCGACTGGGCTCATTTACATCCTTCTTTTGACAGAGGGATGTAGTCTAGACATAGAAAAAGTGATTATTAAAAGGCCAAAATACTTGGTTCTTTAAAGAGGGTTGAAAGCACACAAAGACTTTCTTAGTGTTATTTCTCCACATAAGTTGTCATGGGGATGTTGTGGTATCCAGGATAAGACTGTGATGGAGAGGTGGTCCATTAGGAAATCTCTTTGGCAGGACACTCAGAGCATTGGAGGTAGGTATCTAGTTATGTTTTTTATAAACTGGAAAAGCAAGCAACAACAATAAAAAGAGGTCAGTTGAATTCTTTCAAGGTCATTTCCCATAACACAAAAACTAGGGGTCCCAAATGAAATGAATAGTTAGCAGGTTTAAAACAAACAAAAGGAAGTTTTTCTTCACACAACGCACAATCCGTGGAACTCCTTGCCAGAGGATGTTGTGAAGACCAGGACTTTAACAGGGTTCAAAAAAGAACCGATACATTCATGGATAGAACTAGATACTTAGAAAGATAACTAGATAGACCTAGATAACTAGATAAAGGACTAGATAAATTCACCCAGCAGTGCTTATTAACCAGGATGGTAGGAATGGTGTCCTTAGCCTCTGTTTGTCAGAGGCTGTAAAAGGTGACAGAGGAAGGATTACCTGTTCTTCTCATTCTCCCTGGGACACCTAGCATTGGCCTCTGTTGGAAGACAAGATACTGGGCTAGATGGACCTTTGGTCTGACCCAGTATAGCCATTCTTATATTATGTTCTAATGGTTTCGTTCTAATGGTTTATGGGTTTATAAAATGTGCCCATAATTTAGTTCACCCAAGTGCTGTTCTGTGTGACTTATATGTTGTGTTTACTTTTTCTTGGTGGCTTTTCTGTATGGTGCTTATTTGAACCAGGTTGCCCTTGGTGTTAAGAATTTAAATTCCAATTGGTGAGCCCCCAAATGTGGCAATATGACAAAAGGCTTAAATTTGGTTTGTGGTGTAGGTCTAGTTTATGAAAACAAAGGGAAAATAATTATTACAAAATGTGTAAGGATTATGCAGAAAATGATAGTGTTAATTGCACTGGTCAGCAATACTGTGTGTGGTTAGCGCACAGGTTAGAAAAGTTCTGAGCCATTTGAGCTATTTAATTTTAATCTATACTTCTAAAGAATGGGTGTGTGTCTTTGCAAGATGTCATGATTGCCTTGGCAATATCCTGTAAAGTCTTCTGATACATGTAAAGTTAACCCCTGTTGTTTTTACCGAAAATGGGAAGGTGACAAATCAGATGGTCAAACAATCTTGGGCACTTACCTGCACTTCTGCCTGGATCCCTACCAAAAGTCAATGGGACTCACATACTTGAAATTAGACATGTGCATACATCATGGAGATGATCTTGACAATGATTTTTTTTTCCATCAATTTTTTACAACAATGAAAAAAACCTGAAGTTTTTCATTGAAAATTTAGACTTTTCAATGAAAAATCAAAATCCAAAATATTTCAGCAAAAATGGAAATATTTTGATTTGGAAGTGCTGCACAGTGCACATAGGAATTAAAGTTCACCAAGGTCCTTTACAGGCTGGTCTCCCTGGTCCAACTACATCTTCCATGGTGCACCTTGATCTCTTTAGCTGGTGAGAGGAGGCAGTGCATCCTGGGATTCCCATGGCCACAGTGCATCATGGGAATTAATATCTACCTGGGAAGCCTACCTCACGGAGAAGAATGGAGACATGAGGTAACCAAACTTCACCTCTCCCAAGGCATTGCATTGGCATATCTAAATAAAAATATTGTGGAGTTTGGACAAAATATTTCAGTTTTCAGCTGAATACCACAAACTTGTTGGGTTTCAGTCATGTGCTTTTTCAATTAAATATTCAATTTTCCCTTGGAAAGCAGACGTCTATTTAGTTGAAAATCCAATTTTCAGACAAAAAAGGTAACAAATTGTTTTGATGAAAAATTATCGACCAAACCTAATGACTATCTTGGTGAGTTAGAGCCAAAGGCAGTGGAAAACTCTCATTGATTGCAATAAGAGCACAATAAGGTTTAATGCCACCAATTCCTGTTTGATGCAGTACTTTCATAGAGACATAAATTCCAAGACCAGATGCATCCGGTGTGACCTTCTATATAACACAGGTCATAAAACTTTCCCAAAACAGTTCCTGGAGCTTATCATTTAGAAAAATATCCAGTCTTGATTTAAAAATTATCAGAGACAGAGAATCCACCACAGCCCTTGGTAAATTATCCCCAGCATTAATTACTTTCACTATTGAAAATTTACCACTTTTTTCCAATCTGATTTTATCTAGCTTCAGCTGCCAGCAATTGGATCATGTTATACCTTTCTCTGCTAGATGGATGAGCCCATTATTGAATCATTGTTCCCCATCAGTGTTCCCCTCTAATTTTTTCCATCCATATGCAGAATAAATTTTGCACCAAGATGTGTGCAGATGTGCACCACCTGTAGAAACAGATGCTGTCAACTGTGGGCACTCTAGATGCTCTGCTAATCATCTGGCAGGCATTTGAATCTCTCTTGGGTGACCGCCCAAATGCTCAGATTACAGGGAACACTGTTTCCCATATAGATATGTAGATATTTTAATCAATTCACCCCTTAACATTATCCTTGTCAAGCTAGATGGAGCTCATGCATCTTATCAAGCATGTTTTCTAATCCTTTAGTCATTCACATGGCTCTTTTTTGTGCCCTCTCCAATTTATAAATTGATCAGTTTACTCTGTACTATATGGCTACGTCTAGATTGGCATGATTTTCCGCAAATGCTTTTAATGGAAAAGTTTTTCCATTAAAATCATTTGCGGAAAAGAGCATCTAGATTGGCACGGATGATTTTCCGCAAAAGCACTTTTTGCGGAAAAGTGTCCATGCCAATCTAGACGCAGTTTTGCGCAAGAAAGCCCCAATCGCCATTTTCGCAATCGGGGCTTTTTTGCACAAAACAGTTTTTAGCTGTCTACACTGGCCCTTTTGCGCAAAAGCATTTCCAGAAAAGGGCTTTTGCCCAAACAGGAACATCAAAGCATTTGAGCAAAAAGCACTGATTTCGGACAGTAGAACATCAGTGCTCTTGCGCAAAATCAAGCGGACAGTTTAAACAGTTTAAACTTGCCAGTCTAGACGCAGCCTATTAGTTTGGGGCCAATAATGGGCTTTTTTGTTGTTTTGTTTTAGCTTTCTTCTCTTATTAAAAAAAATCTAGAATTAGAAATAATTATTTACCATGCCTTTGCAGGTGGCCCCAGTGATAAAAGCCAGAATGATGGAATATGGAACTACTATGGTCAGCTATCAACCCCTGGGAGACAAAGTGAATTTCTTCCGTATGGTCATATCAAACCCAGCAGCTACTCATCATGACATTGATTTCCTGATTGAGGAAATAGAGCGTCTGGGACAAGATTTATAATAATCTGGTCTATAAGTCTAGTCCAGAACCTCTCAACAGACAAATAAGTTGTCACAAACTGTGTGAATGTATTTGTAGTTTGTTCTAAAGTAAATCTATTTCTATATTGTGGTGTCAAAGTAGAGTACAGTTTAAAATCAAGAAACATGCTCCTTTTAAATCTTCTCTTGAGTTTTAGAATACCCCTTTAGTAATTAGATACACAAAAGGCTGCATTCAAACAGATATAAGAAATAACAGAAGATACTTACAATTTTCCCCAAAATTTTAATACAGTTAGTAAATAAATATTTTAGGTTAAAAGTAGTCAGACTGAGTGGTGCCAAATTTGCCCCAAATGATGACAAAAACAAACTGGGGGCGCAGTAAGATGCATAAAGTAAACAAACTTTAGGTTTAAAAGTGAAAATATTTTGCCTTTTTCTTAGATTTAGCACAGAATTTCTAATTTATCTATAGCAACATGTCAAATGTATTTAAATACATATAATTTTAAAAAGAAAAAATATATATATATATATTAAAATATCCTATTTTGTACACTATAGATTTTTATTTTATATGGGTTATAAAAATGCAGGGGCAGAAACAGAAAACTAAAGAAGATTTTTTTTTTCTTTTAATGGGGGCGCATCCAATATCTACAAAGTTTATTTTGAACCATAAGCCCACATAAATTCTTAAAAGGTACAGTGCCTCATTTCTATATGTCATATGGATTGTGCATCTCTCGGGTTAAGCACTGCAAAACCTCACAACTACTGCAGCTCTTAAAAACTCTTATAACTATTACAATACAATAAGATGTTATTATTCCTAAATATGTTTCCCAAACTAAGCAAATGGACAATCAATACACAGTCCTAACCAAGTCTGAATTATGGTTAAATTTTCTGGTTTATTTCTTTTACTTATAAACAGCCCATCCAAAAAGGGACACACTTTAGACTAAATACTAGTGTCACAAGCGTCTTTATAAACAGTGATTGATTCATTAGAGATATACATAAATTGAAAACTACATTTGACTCAAATTTTCTAAGACCCCGATCCTAGGAAAACTATTTGGCATAATGCTAATTGGGTGAATAAGGACTTCTTGCATATGTGAAGGTCTCAAGAGGGGAATCTTAAGTCAGATGCTCATGTCATGGTGAAATCTGAGTTTCCCTCATGACAATAATTTCTGTAAACCCACTCCTGGCATTGGGGGAGAGCTGGTGGAAATTCAGAATTTCAGTTTCACAGGAAAGCTTGAAAATTGTTATTTTGAATTGGAACAAAAACAAATGCTTTCGCAATTTCCCCCAAAATGAAAATTCTGGAAATTCTTTTGGGGGGGGGGGGGGAGAGCCGGGACAGGAAATCTTTCTCAGTACAACTTTGTGAAAACGTCAGTTTGCTCAAAATGGCTTTTTCAGATAAAAAAGTGTTTCAATTAAATCTACCAACCAGCTTTACGTGGAGTTTAATTGAAATGTTAGTATAATGATTTGAGATATGCCCAGATACTCATAGCACAGTCACGATATAGTCATGCACACCCATTCAGAAGTCATGGGTGCTAAATCCTGTATAGCAGATATGTTGAATCATTCTTCAACACTAGAGAAAACTGAGATTCAACCTCCTCTTCCTGAAAATCTGGAAGAGCTTGGATCAGGATTTAATGGTTCCGATCTGGTTCTATGTACAACCCTAATTAGGTTTTGGTTGTAGCTTTGACTGGAATCTACGTGGCCACTTTTGTTTGTAAAACAAGATTGTTTTACTTTCTCTAAAATACTTGAAGAAAACTAGTGCAGTGTAGTTTAATTTGACCTAAAATACATAAATGGGGTATTGATTCAATGTAATGTCATGAGGCTGTGATGTAAGAAGAGGAGATAAATTGTGTCTGTAATTGTGTTGCCTTTATTATATTGATAGTATGTTTGTCACCTCAGATTGAGGCTGTGCACTTTAGATTAAAACTGTACAGTATTGCAAATCAACCTGTGTTATTGACCAAGCTTGTACAATATACTATTGATTTGTCTTTCTTTGTGCAGTAGTACTATTGACTCTTGGTATTGTAAGAGCTGCATTCACACACAAGTCCCTATACTATGTCTGCTCAGTAATATTCTCTCATGATCAGCTTACAAGACCAACAGTCCCCTCACCGTGGTGGTGACCCACTGCAACTTACAATGCATGATATTTCAATTAAACCTTTCAAGCAGATACCAATTCTGGACTAAAGCAACCTTATCCAAGCAGGTCACAAAATTACCAACTGTGGTCATTGAAATGCTGAGCAGAGGAGCAAATTGTATTGTTTGTGGCTGAGAAAATGGGGGACAAAGAACTAAGTGTAAAAATAGTACAGGGACAATGGTGAAGGTGAGCAGTAGCCTGGTTACATCTTGCATGTGCAAGTCTGTTTTCAAATGCTATCTACAAACATTGTATTTATTAGTTCTGTGTGCCAATCCAAGATATACATTCAGTGTTTCATGAAGACACCAGCATTTTTCCATGTTACCGTGTTTATTGCAGCCAGAAAGAACTACATGGCAACCTCTTCTTCTTGTGTTTGACCAAAGTATTTTCTGTGTTGTTGATCTAAACCTAAATAAAAAGTGTAAAATGTGGCTATGTTGTATCTATATGGGGTTGTTGTTGTTGTTGTTGATTATTGGTTTCAATGTTTACTGTGAACAGAAAGAAGGCATATTTGTCATGTCATCTCTGAGCCAGGGACATTATGATATTCTAGCTAACTCTCTTCTGGTTACTCTTTCTGAATTTAATTGATAAGACCCCTATTAAATGTACAATACCTAGCAAAATAATTGAAATCCGGTGTCAGACCCTCTTGAGATAAAAAGAGTCATATATTAGTATCTACATGGAAACATGCCTGCTGCCCTTCCTTTATCTGATCATTACCACAGTGGCTCCAGCTATCATTATTCTTACACATGCGTTTTTTTCCCCTATAAAAACATCAGCATTTGCTGCCCTTTGGTTTTTGTTTGGCTTTTTATACGTGTCATTATCCCTAAATAATGGTGACCTATAATTGTATCAAAGTGCATGTAGTTGGACATAAATCTTTGATTTTCAATGGCTCAAGCCTCTTCTATACTTTTCCACAAAACCCCATTATTACACTGGGTGACTTCTTGGATACAAAACAGACATTCTGAACATCCTAAATACTTTGTGTTATGGATAGGACAAAGGAAGGGTAGAAGAAGGATACTAAAGACAAACAATGCTGCCAAAGTGAGATTGTGAATTCTCCTCTATATGAGCTTGAAGCTATTTTCTTTTTGCCAGATCATGGGCCAGATCCTGATCTCTTCCATTAATTTTTACTGTTTTTACTCAGACAACCTTATTATGTCAGTAAGCTAAATCATTTAGTCTTTGGGCCTGTATACAGTGAATGCAAAATGGGTGTAAAATGCATTCAAATTGGAATAGCAGCATTTTACACCCAATTTGCGGATACTTTCCTCATGTATAAATAAGTATACAATAAGCCGGGGTGGCCAACCCATTCTGGGCAAAGAGCCAAGATAGCTGTGGATCCAGTGTGAAGAGACAGGGCAAAGTTATCAAGCAAAAAAAGAAAGAAAAAAGGACTGCCCTTTTTGCCCCTTTAAAAGGTGCTCCCAGTAGCATTTGGTCAAACAAACAAACAAAAAAGGTCGCATAAAAAGGGTCTGCCCCTTTAAGAAACCACAGTTAAATGCGTATTGAGGCTTTTTGGCCACAGCAGGCTCCCACCGCCAGCCACCATCTTTATTTCTGCAGCTCTTATGGCTGTGCCGGATGGCTCCCTTGCCCACGTCAACACAGGAAGCCAGGAGGAGAGGGCCGTTTTGGGGGGCACGGGGCGGCTTTCAAGCCACAGTGGGGGCTTTGCGAGCTGCACCCAGGGCAGGGTGGGAAGAGCCGCATGCAGCTCGCAAGCTTCAGGTTGGCCGCCCCTGCAATAAGCATTGCAATACAGAATCAGTCAGTTCTGACATTAAATAATCTGATAGCCTGTTAAAGACTAACAATTTTATTATGGCATAAGCTTTCATGAGTTGCAACTCACTTCGTCAGATGCATGAAGCGAAAGAAAAATGTACAGATAGTTGATACACAGAAATGGGAGTTTTACATCAGAGCTAATTCAAACAGGGTGAATGTGAATAAGAAGATAAGAATACATAATGGGGAAAAGTTCTTACTGTCATAAAGGGCAATTCCCATTCTCTATTCAGACCCAGTCCCATGATGTCAAATTTGCATATGAATTCCAGCTTAGCAGTTTCACATAGCTGCCTGTTTTTGAAGGTTTTTTTTGCTTGAGAATGGCAATTTTCATGTCTGTAACTTAGTGACAGGGATTTAAAATGTTTTCTTGCTGTTACCATTCTTAATGGCTGATTTGTGTCCATCTATTCTGTTGTGTAGAGAGAGTTTGCCAATGTACATGGCAAAGGGACATTGGTGGCACATGATGGCATGTATCACATGTGTAGACATGCAAGTGACTGAGCCTTTGATGGTATAGCTGCTGTGATTAGGTCCTATGATGGTGACACTAAGCCATGTCTACACTAGAAAACTATTTCTAAATTTGACTTAATCAAAATACCATGTCCCCACTACAGAGAGACCTCAAAATTAGTCCATGGCTGGCTCCATTAATGTGGATGTGCTACCTTGACTTACAGCTGCAGGAAGCACAAGTAATTAGCTTGAATTACTCTGGGGAGTAGTTATTTCAAAATAGTGGCACTGGAGCGTTCACACTAATGCTATTTCAAAATAACTATTTCAAAATTAGCATTATTCCCCAAGGAAAGCAGGAGTACAGATTTTTAAATAAGCAGCCCTTTATTTTGGAATTACAGGCTTGGTAGTGTGGACGCACCACTTATAAATTCGACCTAAAGGGGGTTATTTCGTAATAAAGCCATAATGTAGACCAGAGCCTAGGAAGATGTGTGGACAGAGTTGGCAAGGAGGTTTGTTGCAGACTGGCTTCTAGTTTAGTGTTTCTGTTGTGGGGGTGCACAGTTGGTGGTGAGTTCTCTGTTCTTATTCGGGTACGTTATATTTGAAATACTGGAAATGTTTGCTGTAGTAAGAGTTTCATGTTTTGGCAAGATCAGAACTGAGTCAAAAACCTGAAGAGTTCGGCAAGATGTCTAGAAGCTCTCCAGGAGTTAGCTTTTTTTTTTGCCCATGATCTGCTCAGGTTTACTGCACCAACTCTGAAGAACATGACATTTCTCTTCACGTAAATACCAAAGTATAGCTTGTTTAGATACAGGCATTTAACCCGCTTTCATTGAAATCTTCCATAGTTTGTTACCTGATTGGAGAAGACTTAAAGGAGATGAATTGCAGCATGAGGTCATATATTCCCCAGAGAGAGCAGCTGTTAACATAGCTGTTATCACTTATTTTTATGGAATTTTGTAAGACCCTCAGGAAAAAAAGTCTGATGGGGAGCTCTGGCCTGATGATTCCTGGTTCCTGTCATGTCATAGTCCTTGATACCTTGCTTGGTGTATGTATGTGGCAGGGCCATGTTTAGGATGATGGAGGGAGGAGATAAGCCTGTCGCCAGCAGTATGGCAGTGTGATTCTTTGGTGTCATCTTTGATGCGGGTTTCTTGCAGGGCAATGACATCAATCATATTGTCTCAGATAATGTGAACTAGGTAGTCATTTCTATATCTGGACATACCTTTGACAGCAAATTCACAAATTCATAGAGCTAGGAGTTTTCTTAAAGTGGCTGTTCAGGGAATCTTTTTTTTTTTCCAGAGTAACTCTTCCCATTGCTGTGTGACACAGGACTTCTCTGAGGGTACGTCTAAACTACATGCCTCTGTCGGCAGAGGCATGTAGATTTGTTTGTTCAGCAAAGGCAAATGAAGCCACGATTTAAATGATCGCGGCTTCATTTACATTTACATGGCTGCCGCGCTGAGCCGACAAACAGCTGATCAGCTGTTTGTCGGCTCGCGTGCTAGTCTGGACGTTCCCCCTGTCGACGTCAAAGCCCTTTGTCGGCAGCCCCGGTAAACCTCATTCCACGAGGAATAACAGGGCTGCCGACAAAGGGCTTTGATGTCGACAGGGGGAACGTCCAGACTAGCACGCGAGCTGACAAACAGCTGATCAGCTGTTTGTCGGCTCAGCGCGGCAGCCATGTAAATGTAAATGAAGCCGCGATCATTTAAATCGCGGCTTCATTTGCCTTTGCTGATCTGTCTAATCTACATGCCTCTGCCGACAGAGGCATGTAGTCTAGACACAGCCTGAGTGACATTTGAATGCCAATTTGATGACATTGGTTTTGTCTTAGCACATAACAAGAAAGTTGTCATCACCTACCTCATTTACAAGTTATAGACATTTAATATGCTATTAGTGCTGCCTAAGGTAATAATAAGGTGATGGAGATGGTGCATTGGATCAAAACTCAAACTTCAAGAATAGTTATAGAAAAAAATATAGTCCCATATTGATCCTCCCTCCTCCCCTTCCACACACACAATCATTTTGAATGGAAATGCCACCATTTCCTGAGTCCAGCCTATAGGACAGATAAAAAAACCTCAGAAATTAATGTCCAGAAGGCAGATGATAAATTATGTCATTATGAAACATGGCAAATATCTCCATGTCTCACTTTGTCCTTGTACCTGAAGCACAAATGAATTATGAAGCTGTTCACAATGTGAGTACTTTCTGAGACCAACCAGGGAAAGGCCTTTCTATTTATAGCTCACATTTCCTGACGTTTCCTGACCGTAACATACAGAAATTCTCACATTAAAATGAAATACAAAAGACAAAGATTAATGGTTATTCTCATTTTATGCAAGCATTTTAACATCTGGTTTATGCATAATGTGCTCCAATGTATGTTGATTTTTTTTTCTGCCGTTACAGCTTCTCTTATTTTATGTCATAGTTTTATGAGGTAGTACAGCAGGAAATCTAAAAACAAACATTTACCGTATATTCCGGCGTATAAGACGACTTTTTATGCTAAAAAACATCCCCCAAAAATCGGGGGTCGTCTTATACGCCGGGTATATGCAGGTATGCAGGCAGTCCCCGACTTGCAGGTACGAATAGGGCTTTTCTCGCCCCAGAGGACACAGACTGCGGGACCTCGCGGTCCCGCCGCCCCTGTACTCCGGGGCGAGAAAAGCTGCTCCGCGTCTCCCTGGTCTGCAGACCAGGAAGACGCGGAGCAAAGCTGCGGAGGGACTCTGGCAGCGGGGCAGCCCAGGCGCGCCTGGGATGCCCTGCTGCCGGCTTCCCCCGAGGCTTTGCAAAGCCGCAGAGGGGCTCGGGTAGCGGGGCAGCCCAGGCGCGCCGCGGCTGTCCCGCTGCCGGCGTCCTCAGAGGCTTTGCTCCCGGTGCCTCTGGTCTGCTGGGGACCGTCTCCAGCAGACCAGGGACACCGGGAGCAAAGCCGCAGCCGTGGCGAGGTCCTGCACCTCTGAGGCTTTGCCGGGAGCAAAGCTGGGGAGGCGGAGGGGCGCTGGGGCACTGCTGGTTGGCCTCTTAAGGGGGGGTAGTCTTATTCGGCGAGTATAAGACGAAAACCTATCTTTTAACTAATAAATTAGGGGGTCGTCTTATACGCCCAGTCGCCTTATACGCCGGAATATACGGTATTATTGGTTTGACTACTGTAACCCAAAAGCTACGTGCAGATATTTCTACTACTGCTTCTAAATAAGTTGGTCTTGTATTACTGTTGTGCTCAACTTTATCTTTTTAACTGGCAATTTACAGTAGCTTTTTCTCTCTGTCTTCTATCTCTTCAGATGTTTTCATTATGAAGAAGAATTTAAAAAAAAAACCTCCAATGACTGCAGCTGCTAGAGGTGAAATTATTGGTGATATTAACAATAGAGTTTGAAATTATTTCCTTGCAGTATCTTTAGGCTTAGTTACATTAGGTTTTGCTGACACGGGTCAGTTTTACCATACACACACAAACTGAAGAAAAACATTTTCGTCAAAAATAATCAAAATTTGACAGGTAAAGTAAGAAAAATGCTTCCTGAAAATTTATTAGAGATTGATTTACGGCTATTATTTTGTATATGTTGAGATGTGATGTTGACCATTTGTATTTTAACAGCTTTAAAGTTTTATTTTCTGACTCTCTTGTCTGACCCCACAATTTTCCATAGCTGTGAAAAATTAAATAGATAAGCTTCCTATTTCTAGTTGGACTATTCATATGTACAGCTATTAACATTTAAATTGATAAATAGAAAAGCTGAAGTATCTTTAATGAAATCATGACTCTTAAATGAGCTATATTTTGTGAACGTTAGCAGTCAGTTCTCAAGACAAAGTGTCTAATTA
The DNA here is from genome assembly GCF_049634645.1 of Pelodiscus sinensis. Classification (NCBI taxonomy): domain Eukaryota; kingdom Metazoa; phylum Chordata; order Testudines; family Trionychidae; genus Pelodiscus; species Pelodiscus sinensis. The sequence continues at coordinate 225,650,987 of NC_134712.1, forward strand.
AGCAAAAAAATGCATTATTTATGCAAAATAATAATTACATAATGTTTTTGCTGAACCAAAAATATTCACTAATCCTACCTACTAAAAATCAGACAAAAACTAATACCCTTATCATCTATACTGAAGCCAACTAAAAAAATATCATCAGACAAAGAACCTCTAGACTACTATGCAGTCTTCCTGACCATTCCAATGAATTGGCTGGCATTAAACTTGGGGATACAAGACTGGAGGAACTCTGAGAGTCTCACACTTGAGCTGCACTAAGCCCTATCCCTATAGCAAGCACAGGAACTGCTACGACAGGCACATTATAACCTAGCCCACTTCAGAGGAGTAACTGCAGGAGGAGGAGTGAGGGTCTGGAAATGTCCAAGATGTCCCCATTCAGGAATATATGGTCAAATACTGAGCAAGGTTGGGAATGTGTCAGAGTGGGAAACAGGACGAGGCCTGTCATCCCCAGAAACCCCACTCCCTACAGTCATCCTCTGCAATATGGAGCAGGTCTTATCTGCACAGATGGCTCCTGTGCTGCTCTACTTGTGACCCTCCCAACTGGATGCACAACAGTTGCCCTAAGACAAGGCGACTCAACATGTAGCCAGTGGGTCACACGCATCCCGCGGCCCGTTTGTTTGCAGCTCTCAGTGCAGTTTGGGCTTACAAGGGGCTCAACATGTGGCCCGTGGGTGGGATCCTTTGAACTTGGCCTCCATTGGGAACACGCTCCACAACGGCGAGGCGTCTCCCAGGCGTTGAAAGACACAAGCGGACGGGCTGAATGGAATAGATGGGTATAGGGTGTTGGTGTTTCTAGCCCCCAGGGAGGAGGTGCTGGGAGTGCCAGGGCATTGTGGGAAGTGCTTTGTATTCATGCCTGTCAGTGTGAAAGAAGCTATTTGCATATATATTTGCATGTATATGCAACCACACTTAAGTTGCAGCCCTCGGCATGTGCTGTATCATTGTGGCCCCCAGGGCTTCCAAAGTTGAGTAGCCCTGCCCTAAGTGTGTCTCATTGGTAGTTGATACAACTCCATGTACATAAACTGGGCCATAAGTGCACATGCACTCCAGCATGGGGGCTGTAGGGTGTGCCCTGGGGGGAGGGATAGCTCAGTGGTTTGAGTATTGGCCTGCTAAATGCAGGATTGTGAGCTCAATCCTTGAAGCAGCCCTTTAGGGATCTGGGGCAAAATCTGTCAGGGATGTACTTGGTCCTGCTGTGAAGGCAGGGGACTGGACTTGATTACCTTTCAGGTCCCTTCCAGTTCTAGGAGATAGGCATCTCCATTCATTTTACTCTGGGTAAAAACATTGAATTGAACTTGAGCCACATCCTGTAACTTGCTGTTTTAATAAATCAATCTGGTGTTTCACTTTCTTTTCTGTTAGCAAACATGGGACATGCAGTGCTCTTTCTGAGGGCAGGCTGCACTGTCACAGCCGCTGGAAAAATCTGTCAGAAAAGGACATCACCCTCCCAGACTCTTGGATGTGGTTTTGGCCCATTATAACCCCATCAGGGGATAATTGTGCTATAGCCGTTTCCCCTCTCTAAGTCAAGGTCCTTATGGCCCATGTTAACTCCCCAAGTGGAAGTTAATGTTCTCTCAAAGAGAAAGGGAACCTCTGGTATCCTGGCTGGCCTTCCCTCTCTTTAAGCTAGGTCCCAATGTGCAAGGCTGTGTGAGACTATTGCGAGCCCATGAGGCAGTTCCTTTTGCCTATGCAGTCACTGCCTTGCCATTATCTAACTTTGTAAGGTACTTTGGGGACCTTGAATAAGAAAGGTGCTATATAACAACAGCAGTCTGTTCTATTAAAACTGCCATGCCTGCCATTAAGTTTCAGCCAAAGGAAGCAGACAGGACAAAACAGTGAAGAATTATCAGTTGTTGCTAGACTAAGAGCTACATGTTCAGTAATAAAACCAGAGATAATGAAAGGGGCCGTTTGTTAATGCTGTTCCCAAAGAGGGGACGTTCTTGTTGTCTGCGGACACTCACTGCAAATAAAGGTGGAAGAAAAGCACTAGATGTCAAAGGTCGATAGATTGCGGTGCTCACTGATGTTCCCCTTAATAGGCACTTTGAAAATGCACATTGATTTGAATACTTGGAGGGTAGTAGGAGAGAGGAGTGAAAAGACCTTGCAAAGTGAGTGGTTGCCTAATAGGAGTTCCTTTGATCAATTTACACTCCTTCCATGACTTCATTATCACCTAGCCCTATCGAACCCCACTTTAAAAGATGTTTTTGGGAGTCCAGCAGAGGCAAATGTAACCCACATGCCTACTAGGTGTGATTCACTGTCCCATGTAGTGGCACCTAGTCCACTTACAGAGAGATAAGAATGAGTTTGCCCCATACCCTTAGCTGAGAGCAAGCTGGCTTTTAGCTTAAGCAAGAGAGCCTCGTGCACTAAGCTCCAGAGGTCCCAGGTTTGGCTCTGCCTACCAGCATTACACAAGCACTCCAGTGCAACTCCCCAGTCAAGGCCCTGCCTACATGACAAACACCCTGATTTCCTTCCCAGCTTTAAAAAACCACCCTATGGTTCTTCAGGACCATGCAAAGTGAGCAGAAATCTCACTGGGGGCAAAGTAAGCAGAAAGCTAATCACAGGAGTTCTTCTCATGCTATTTGATTCATATGGTGAGGATCAGCTAATGGACTTGGAACCCCTACCCATCCTTTCAAATGCCCAGAAACACAGTGGGAAGGACAGAGGGAGAGGAGAGATATTTCTTACACATACAAACACATCCTAGAAACCTGTGGAAGGGAAGAGAGAAAGTCAAATGGAGTTGCCTAGAGCCACAAAATAATCAGTGACTTCCGGGCATTGTGATGTAGTGTTGGCCTTCACTTTGTTAACAGCTATGTATGGTAATATGTTGTCACAATAATGCAACTTCATGTCAAGATTGCAATCCCTGATTATTGTGGTTTCCAGAGACTCCACTGAAGGGCACTTTTCAAGGTTGGTACTTAATTATCATAAACAAAATGTGGGTTAATTACAAGTAAAGCTGTATAGCAAGAGATCTGTAGGGATTTTTTACAAAATTGCAAGACATAATAATGAGGAGGCTCTCTACCTGCCCATACTTCCATTGCCTGAGGTTAACCATGCAATTCCTTGGTGGCTTCTAAATTTATTAGTGAGTCAAAACAACCTAGCTCGTAATCCTGGGATTCTCAATTAAACCTGAGCAGTCAAAGAAACGCTAACACTGAAACTCACTTATCATCCCACAGGCTAGATTCTGAAGGTTAAAAAAGAAAAAGAGAACTTGATGAGTTGAGCTTCTACTTGTATGCACTGAAAAAATGTGATTCTTAAGCCTATGTAGATCTTAATTGTTTGGTTAGCAAAATAAATCCAGGAAAAAGGAAAAAGCACAGGTGCCCTGGGGGCCATTCTGTGCATAGCAATCAGAGCTTACTTTTGAGAGAGCATCCATGCAGTCTGGACGCTATCTTTCGCAAAAGCACGTCGCTTTTTCAATGCACTTTTGCAGTGTGGACGCGCTCTTGTACAAGAGGATTTTGTGGCAGATCTTTGCATGAGCTGTCTGCCATGAGTAGGGTTGCCAGATGGTTGAAACAAAAATACCTAACCCTCCCCCCCCCCAAAAAAAATTGGAAAGAATTCTGTTGAAGGGGAAAAAAAGGGGGGGAGACCAAAGTTGTTGAGCAAAAAAGGACGCCAAAAAAAATTAAAATAAAACAGCATGTCCCCTTTAAGAGTGAGTGCAGCGATAGGATCAGGGGAGTGGTTGAGTTTCCCCTAGGTCTTTCGGCCGGCAGCCATTTTGTGCTGGCAGCCTTGGGGAACCAGGAAAGCATGGGGGCTGGAGGTTTTGGGGACTGGGGAGGAGGGAAGGCCAGGCACTGAGTGTGTGTAGGGTTGCCAGGTGTCCTGTATTTTAGCCTCCTGGCAGGGGGAAAAAACCCAGAAAATACCGGACATTTTAGGTGTCTGGTATTTTCTGATTTTTTTTTACCAGATAGGAGGCGAAAATACCGGACTGTCCAGGTGAATACCGGACACCTAGCAACTCTAGCCATGTGCTATGAAATGATCCAGCTGTCTCACTCATGTACTATAGTCACACTGGCATTCTCTCAAATGTAGCATTGAAACAGTGAAGGAAGATCTCTGCCATGGAGCTTAAAAACTATATTTTTAATTAATTTACTCCATTAATCAGTTGCTAGACCCATAGTCTTCAAGAGAATATCGTAAATCTTCAGACAGTCCTGAAACCTGGGAGTTTGCATTCGAATAAAAAATTGAATAAACTCTCACATCAACAGACACAGATTTCAGGTCAGAAGGGCCCATCATGATCCTCCCGTCTGATCTCCTCCACTCACTTCAGACCCCTAACCTCTGGCTGAGTTACTCAGGTCCTTAAATCATGCTTTAAAGATTTCAAGTAACTGAGAATTCACCATTTGCACTAGGTAAACCTGAAAGTGACCCATACCCCTTGCTGCAAAGGAAGGCAAAAAAAAAGAAAAAGCCTTCCTTCCATAAAACCAGGGTCTCTGCCAATCTGATCCAGGGAAAAATCCCTTCCTGACTCCAAATATGGTGCTCAGTTGCATTCTGAGTAAGTGGGCAAAACCCATCAAACAGATAAGAGCCCTCCCCATCTAGTGTCCCATCTCTGGTCATTGGGGATTTTTGCTACTGGTTGCCAATGACCACATGGCACTGAAAGCAGATCCATCATACCAGCCTGTTCACAAACTGACCAAGCTCAGGCTTGAAGCCAGTTAGGCTTTGATCCCAGATTGCTCCCCTTGGAAGGCTGTTCCAGACCTTCCCTCTGCTGATGGTAACAAACCTTTGCCTACTTTTGACCCTAAACTTCTTGATAACCAGTTTATCTCTATTTATTCTTGTATACCTTGGCACTTATCCCTTCTCCTTCCCTCTTATCCATTTGGCGTATTTCCAGAGAGCAATCATATTTCCTCTTGGCTTCATGGGCTGTGGTTATTAAAGGCAAGGGGAGGCACTGTCTTCCCTGGGTCTTAGTGCCCACCCAGTTACCTCTTTCTGTCTCTGTTCTGACAGTTTCTGCAGGCTTCCTCACCCAGCTCCTTCCTAGTGAGTCTCTGAGCTACTCACTTAACAGTGAAAAAGTCTTCCAGCTTGCCAGAACTATAACAGAACATTTATATTGTTAAAGAGCCATTCAAATGCTAATGAAGCCATTTAACAGGCATTTGTCAACCCCCCACTCTATATACTGTCACTTTCTAAATTTACTGATAAACGATTGTGCCTCGCCTCTCCACCTTTTGGCTAAGAGCAGTGCTTATGCAGAACATGTTAATCTACAGGACCTTAGTTTAAAATTTGCTTTAAAATATTTCATTAGTGTGCTGCTGAAGATTATAAAAGTCACATCTCTAAAAAAAAATCTTGCACTGATATTTAGATGCATAATCTGAGTATTCATCTTTAGCCTTAAATACTTGGATCTTCAGGCACAGTTTTTTAAATAAATCCTTCAAAAGACCACCCCTAACTAAAATACACATTTTAGTTTTACTTACTCTAGGACAAAAAGGTTTCTTGCAATGCCTCGCCTTTTCTGTCCATCTCTGTAAATTTAATCATACTAAACCCCACGCCTTAAAAGAACCTTTAAAGGGACAACAACCTTTTTTTTTACCAGCTAGAAATAAAGATAGGGAAACTGAGTGCTAACTAAAGGTTGAACCTCTCTAGTCCCGAACTCTCTCGTCTGGAAACATCCATCATCTGGAATGATTTTAGTTAGCTGGATGTCCACATTTCATTGGTGTGGCCAAGTTTCCCGTGGTCCCATAAAATATATTTACAGCCACCAGTCGTAGCTCTCAGTGTTCTGTGCTGTTATTTAGCTGTAATTTACTTCTAAATGTCCTCTAGCAGCCTAGTAAGCATTGGAAGTGTTGGCAATGCTGCTAGGTGATATTGACCTTCCATGGTCCGGAAAATTCTCTGGTTTGGAACCAGTCAGGTCCTGAGGATGCCAAACTAGAGAGGTTCAAGCTGTAATTTTTAGAGAACCCTCTAGCAAACATGTGAGTTATATATGTAGTAATTTGGAATGGTTGCTCTGCAAAGTCTTAAGAGTATATTTAAAATATAAAATCAGACTAGAAATACCAATCAAGAAAATGTAAAACAGAGAAGAGCTACATCATATAGTGCATGATATTTAAAGTATTCAGCAGGACAACTGGCTTGCTCTTACTATGAAGTTTTTGCATATAAATCTCTGACAAACTTCAGGGTGTATAAAAAAACCCTGTGACTTGACATTTTTCATTCCCAAATATATCTTCTGCATGTTGAGTCTTCACCATCTGGCATGCAGTGGAAAACGTGCTCCATTTTATTTAGAAAGACAATGCAAAAGAGTGGGGGGGTTTCAAATATCATTTGTTTCACTTGGGTTCAGGGATTTAGCTAGAAGGGGAGTGAGCAGGGAGTGAGCAGGCTTTCATTCTTCATATCTCCTACTAGCCTTTCTCTGCATAAGTTCCACTTTGAATTCTTCTTTCTTAAACACGAAAACACCAAAACTACACACAGTATTGCAGATGAGAGCTCACCAGTGTCTTGTATAATGGCACTAACACTTCCCTGTCTCTACTGGAAATGCCTCATCTGAAGTATCCTACGACCACATCACATTGGCAACTCCTAGTCATTCTGTGATCAACCAATACACCCAGGTCTTTCTCCTCCAGTGTCACTGCCAACTGATGAGCCCTCAGCTTATAGAAAAAATTCTTGCTGGTAGTCCCTAAATGTATGAGACCTTGCAAGCTGCATTATTATATTCCATTCCATTTCTATTATTCCAGTTTATAAGGTCATCCAGATCTTCCTGTATGATATTCCGATCCTCCTCCATATTGACAATACTTCCCAACTCTGTGTTATCTGCAGATTTTATTAGCACACACTCACTTTTTGTGCCAAGGTCAGTAATAAAAATGTTAAATAGGTCCCAAGACTGATCCCTGAGGAATCATAGAATCATAGAATACTAGGACTGAAAGGGACCTCGAGAGGTCATTGAGTCCAGTCCCCTGCCCTCATGGCAGGACCAAATACTGTCTAGACCATTCCTGATAGACATTTATCTAACCTACTCTTAAATATCTCCACAGATGGAGATTCCACAACCTCCCTGGACAATTTATTCCAGTGCTTGACTACCCTGACAGGAACTTTTTCCTAATGTCCAGCCTAAACCTCCCTTGCTGCAGTTTAAGCCCATTGCTTCTTGTTCTATCCCTAGAGGCCAAGATGAACAAGTTCCTCCTTTTGACACACTTTTAGATATCTGAAAACTGCTATAATGTCCCCCCTCAATCTTCTCTTTTCTAAACTAAACAAACCCAATTCCTTCAGCCTTCCCTCATAGAACATGTTCTCTAGACCTTTAATCATTCTCGTTGCTCTTCTCTGGACCCTCTTCAATTTCTCCACATCTTTCTTGAAATGCGGTGCCCAGAACTGGACACAATACTCCAACTGAGGCCTAACCAGTGCAGAGTAGAGTGCATGACTTCTCATGTCTTGGTTACAACACACCTGTTAATGCATCCCAGAATCATGTTTGCTTTGTTTGCAGCAGCATCACACTGCTGACTCATATTCAACTTGTGGTTCACTATAACCCCTGATCCCTTTCTGCCGTACTCCTTCCCAGACAGTCACTTCCCATTCTGTATGTATGAAACTGATTGTTCCTTCCTACGTGGAGCACTTTGCATTTGTCTTTATTAAACTTCATCCTGTTTACCTCAGACCATTTCTCCAATTTGTCCAGATCATTTTAAATTATGACCCTATCCTCCAGATTAGTCGCAACCCCTCCCAGCTTGGTATCATCTACAAACTTAATAAGAGTACTTTCTATGCCGATATCTAAATCGTTGATGAAGATATTGAACAGAGCCGGTCCCAAAACAGATCCCTGCAGAACCCCACTTGTTATACCTTTCCAGCAGGATTGTGAACCATTAATAACTACTCTCTGAGTACGGTTATCCAGCCAGATATGCACCTACCTTATAGTAGTCCCATCTAAGTTGTATTTACCTAGTTTATTGATAAGAATATCATGCAAGACTGTATCAAACGCCTTACTAAAGTCTAAGTATACCACAGCCACCGCTTTTCCCTTATCCACAAGACTCGTTATCCTATCAAAGAAAGCTATCAGATTGGTTTGACATGATTTGTTCTTTACAAATCCATGCTGGCTGTTCCCTATCACCTTGCCACTTTCCAAGTGTTTACAGATGATTTCCTTAATTACTTACTCCATTATCTTCCCTGGCACAGAAGTTAAACTAACTGGTCTGTAGTTTCCTGGGTTGTTCTTATTTCCCTTTTTATAGATGGGCACTATATTTGCCCTTTTCCAGTCCTCTCCTATATCCCATGATTTTCCAAAGATGATATCTAGAGGCTCAGATACCTCCTCTATCAGCTCCTTGAGTATTCTAGGATGCATTTCATCAGGCCCTGGTGACTTGCAGGCATCTAACTTTTCTAGGTGATTTTTAATTTGTTCTTTTTTTATTTTACCTTCTAAAACTACCCCCTTCCCGCTAGCATTCACTATGTTAGGCATTCCTACAGACTTCTCGGTGAAGACCGAAACAAAGAAGTCATTGAGCATCTCTGCCATTTCCAAGTTTCCTGTTACTTTTTCTCCCTTCTCACTGACCAGTGGACCTACCCTCTCCTTGGTCTTCCTCTTGCTTCTAATGTATTTATAAAAAGTCTTCTTGTTTCCCTTTATTCCCGTAGCTAGTTTGAGCTCATTCTGTGCCTTTGCCTTTCTAATCTTGCCTGTGCTGTTTGCCTATATTCATCCTTTGTAATTTGTCCTACTTTCCATTTTTTATATGACTCCTTTTTTATTTTGAGATCATGCAAGATCTTGTGGTTAAGCCAAGGCGGTCTTTTGCCGTATTTTCTATCTTTCCGACACATCGGAATAGCTTGCTTTTGGGCCCTTAACAATGTCCCTTTGAAAAACTGCCAACTCTCCTCAGTTGTTTTATCCCTCAGTCTCAATTCCCATAGGACCTTACCTATCAGCTCTCTGAGCTTACCAAAACCCGCCTTCCTGAAATCCAGTGTCTCTATTTTGCTGTTCTCCCTTCTACCCTTCCTTAGAATTGTGAACTCTATGATTTCATGATTGCTTTCACCCAAGCTGCCTTCCACTTTCAAATTCTCAACCAGTTCCTCCCTATTTGTTAGGATCAAATCTAGAACAGCTTCCCCCCGGTAGCTTTTTCAACCTTCTGAAATAAAAAGTTGTCTCCAACGCAGTCCAAGAACTTATTGGATAGTCTGTGCCTGCAGTGTTATTTTCCCAACATATATCTAGATAGTTGAAGTCCCTCATCACCACCAAAGCTTGGGCTTTGGATGAACTCCACTAATAACCTCCCTCTGACAGTTTACCTTTCAATATGAACTGTTGTGATTTCCCCATTAACTACAATTCCCAATTCTTACATTAATCCCCATTTTCCCCAACGTAACTAATAATTTCTAATGTGGATTTGTGAAATCTTACTTGTAATGCCTTACTGAAATCTAGGTAGCTTTGATCTACTGCATTTCCTTTGTCTAAAAAAATCAGTTATCTTTTCAAAGCAATAGATCAGATTGGTCTGGCATGTTCTACCTTGTGTTGTGTTTTGTATGTTGTGTTTTATCTCAATTACTATTCACCTCTATGTCCTTAACTGCTTTCTCTTGTAAAATTTGTTTCACAACTTTGAATGTCCTAACTCACAGCAGTGATGGATTTTTGCCAGAGTAGGCCCAGATTCTGAGGGTGAAATCCTGGCCCTGCTGAAGTCAAATTCAGGATTTCATCCTGACTGAATTCTTCAGATAAAAACCAGCTTCCTTCATGGTATACAAAAACCTGTAGGGGAACACTTCAATCTTCCTGAACACACAATTGCAGATCTAAAAGTAGCCATCCTGCAGCAAAAAAACTTCAGGACCAGACTTCAAAGAGAAACTGCTGAGCTACAGTTCATCTTTAAGTTTGACACAATCAACTCTGGATTAAACAAAGACTGTGAATGGCTTGCTAACTATAAAAGCAGCTTCTGCTCTCTTGGAATTCACACCTCCAGATCAGCTGCTAGAAGTGGGCCTCATCCTCCTTGATTGGATCCACCTTATCATCTCCAGCCTGATCCTGGCCTGCATATTTATACCTGCCTCTGGAAATTTCCACTACATGCATCTGATGAAGTGGGTCTTTGCCCATGAAAGCTTATGCTCCTACACTTCAGTTAGTCTATAAGGTGCCACAGGACTCCTCGTCGCTTTTGCAGATTCAGACTAACACGGCTACCCCTCTGATCATTCAGCAGTTATACAGCATGGAACAAACCACTCATTTCATTAGCTTCAACGTGTTTTACCCTTTACATCTTAAATTATTTCAAATTAGAAAAAAAATCCACAATTCCTATGTATGCAGAACCAAGTTATAAGTTTTGCTTCCTTATCTCCAAAAACTGAAACTGTATTTTAGCTTGTTTGTTTCTTTGTTTGTTTGTTTTAGTTCAAACCTGCCCCTGAAACATGGCATGGGTCAAATCCCTTTGCTACAGCAAGAGAACTACATTATTAATATGCCCAAATAGCAATTAGGTACTTCATAAACACTATGGATAATAATTTATATAGCTCTGTAAAGTAGAACAACTGCACTCAATGAACATAAATCCCTCCTCTACGGATTAACGAGCTGAGGTGCAAGTCATTAGAGCAACACAGTCCAGAATTCAGTGTCTCGTGTACTGAACAGGAGGGTTTTAGTAGTTGACAGAGTGTTGTTGGTACTCAAGGAAAGGTCAGTATGGAAGAATAGTTTGGCTTATTAGAGTAAAGGCAGTCGTGGATTTACTAGGAAAAGAAAGGGAGGGAAAAAAGAGATGCTCTAGTAGTTCAGTCACAAGCTACTGGGCTCAATATTGTTCATATGTACCAAAAGGGAGAATGATTTCCTCGATTGCAGGAATTTCCAAGTTACATTTTTGGGTTTTGTACAGAAAGTCAGAACAAATGATCATTGTGCTCCATTCTGACCTTGAAATCTAGATAGGAGCAAATGTGAATTGTGTTGAAAATGAAGAGGAGAAACCTGAACTTAATACAAAAGAAAAGGGGAAGCCACCATAAATATCCAAAAAATTAGAGGCATATAGGGTCTGAACTATATTCTTTATGAAAAACACCCATTAACCATTTTACCTGCTCACAATGGATGGAACAACACCCACAGTGAAAAATAATTTCAAAAATACAGTTCCTTCAATAATCAAAAAGAATATGTTTAGTTTGCAATTGTACCATGTGTCTGTTGCATTCATAAGACTGAATGGCTATGTCTACATTGCAGGCTTTTTGCGCAAGAACAGCTGTTCTTGTGCAAAAACTTCCCGGGAGTCTACACTGCACATGCATTCTTCCTCAAGTAACTTTATAGTACAGCATCAGAAAACAGGGCTTCTTCTGGAAGAGTTATTCCTCTCCCCATGAGGAGTAAGCCCTCTTGCACAAGAGCTCTTCCACAAGAAGGCAGTGTAGACAGGCAACATGATTTTCTTGCACAAGAAACCCTTATGGCTAAAATGGCCATCAAAGCTTTCTTGCACAAGAGAGTGTCCACACTGCCATGGATGCTCTTGCGCAAAAGTGCACAGCAGTGTGGACGCACTCTTGTGGAAGACCTCTTGCACAAGAACACTTGCACAAAACAGTTCTTGCACAAGAAGCCTGCAGTGTAGATGTAGCCTTAGTGTACTTTCAAGAATGATAAAGTGTTCAAGCATTTGCAATGAAACCTTCAGACTTATAACATGGTTATATTCAAGTCTGAATTTTCATTTTGTTGTTTCCTCTCTTGCCAAAGAAAGTTGTTGGTATAACTAAATGATATTGAAAATCATGTTAACATAATTTCTGATTTCTTTGTCTAGTAATGCCACATACATCTGTATCTAATTAACACCCAGCTGTATCATTTACTGGTGTGCTAGATAAGACATGCACAAATATGTTTCTTCTGATTTGCTTGTAGTATTTCAAATAGAAGAAACTAAATCTCTCTGTAGCATCTCACTTTTTAATTTATTTTTCCTCTTTCATTTTTGTGTGTATGATGCTTAATCTGATTTTAAATACCATGTGGCTCACAAGATAATATTTCATCAATGGGAAAGAAAAAGCAATTTGCAATCATAAGTAGAGAGTTGTGAATAATTGATACCTTAGCTATGCTTTGCAATTAACCTTGTGCCTAGAAATATTTATTCTTCTATAGGATAAATGTATTTGTTAAAATAGCTTAAAAACCGGAAGGTCTAGGAATACATGTTAAGACTCTGGCAGTGGAACTGCTTATGGTGCATGAAGATAAGCACACATTGAGGGTGTGTCTACATGGCAAAGTTATTTTGGAATAATGGCCCTTATTCCGAAATAACAATGCAAATGTCTACACAGAAATAGCATTATTTCAAAATAATTTCAAAATACTGGCTGGCTTATTCCGACTACTGCAAACCTCATTCTATGAAAAATAACACCTGTTCTGAAATACTTATTTCAAAATGGGGCCTGTGTAGATGCTCCACTTCTACTATTTCGAAATAGCCCCTTACCAGGGCCATTCTAAGTTGTTCCTCCCCAGTGCCTCCTGGGGCTCTAAATCAAGGTAGCGCATCTACATTAGGGAAGCCTGCCTCAGACTAATTTTGAGTCTTCCCTGCAGTGTAGATATGCTATTTTGAAATAAGCTATTTCAGAATAATTATTCCAGAATAGCTTATTCCAAAATAAATGTGCAGTGTAGACGTAGCCTAAGTGTCCTGTTAGTTTAGTGCAGTGGTCCCCAACCTTTTGAAGTTGTCGGGCACTAGGGGGCGTGGCCGTTCGCCCGCTGGGTGCCAGGAGGCGGGGACACTTGCGCGCCCGGGGGCGGCCCCCCCTAGCTGCATGCCCAGGGGCGACCCCCCCCATAGCTGCATGCCCGGGGGCGGGGCCCCCCACAGCCACACGCCCGGGGCCGGTGCCCCCTCCAAGGGCCGCACGCCCGGGGCCGGCGCTCCCCCCGCCAAGCACCGCGCCCCCGGGGCCGGCGCTCCCTCCCCCCGTCAAGCGCCGCGCGCCCGGGGCCGGCGCTCCCCCCGCCAAGTGCTCCAAGCGCCCGGGGCCGGCGCTCCCCCCGCCAAGCGCCGCGTGCCCGGGGCCGGCGCTCACCGTGCGCCATGTGCCCGGGGCCAGGCCAGCCCCGAGCACCTGGCGGGTGCATGCAAATGCCCCCGTGGGCGCCATGGCGCCCGCGGGCACCGTGTTGGGGACCACGGGTTTAGTGCCTAACACAGTGAGCTCCTGGTCTAAGACTACAACCCATGGTCACTATGGCAATGCAAGCAATAAAGAATGATAACATTTGCAGGATCTGAACCTAAACTGTTACAAAGAAGCAAATGATTGCTTATTATTTTCTGAGCGCTAATGGTCAGTAGGCAGTTGATTGTCATTCAGCAATGTCTTTTGATATCGCATCCCATAATAATATGTGAATTAAAATGCCAAGAGATATGTTTTAAAAACAAAAATTATGGAAGCAGATGTGACAGCACTAGCGAGACCCTGCCTGCCGGCAGTCTGACCACCTCAAGTTGTGATCTCTTCAGAGTTCCCCTGCTACATTTGAAAGAGTGAAATTGAGCCACAGTACTTAGATAAGAGACCTCTGTAGCAACCCAAGAGACACAGAATCATAGAATACTAGGACTGGAAGGGACCTCGAGAGGTCATCGAGTCCAGTCCCCTGCCCTCATGGCAGGACCAAATACTGTTTAGACCATCCCTGATAGACATTTATCTAACCTACTTTTAAATATCTCCACAGATGGGGATTCCACAGCTTCCCTGGCAATTTATTCCAGTGTTTGACTAATCTGACAGTTAGGAACTTTTTCCTAATGTTCAACCTAAACCTCCCTTGCTGCAGTTTAAGCCCATTGCTTCTTGTTCTATCCTCAGAGGCCAAGATGAACAAGTTTTCTCCTTCCTCCTTATGACACCCTTTTAGATACCTGAAAACTGCTATCATGTCCCCCCTCAATCTTCTCTTTTCTAAACTAAACAAACCCAATTCTTTCAGGCTTCCCTCATAGGTCATGGTCTCTAGACATGATTTTATAGACTCCATACTCTCCTGATCCTGCTGTCCTGACAAAGGACAGATAACCATTGCTTTCAATGGGCGTTTTGGCTGCTTGGGACTAAACCAGAACCCCATGATTGTGCTTGTGCAGGAGCATTAAGGGGCATAAGGAGCAGAGGAGCTGAATGGGGAGAAATTAGCTGGTGCGAGGCTGTTCCTCCCCATCCCAGGCAGCTGGGTGGGAATTGCAGAAAGGATCAGGAAATGGGCAGATCCTTGATTCCACCCACAGTTTTGTGGGCACAGAGCGGGATGTAGGCTGTACTAGGGGTAAAGCTGATGCAGATGGCTTCCAACGTACAACAGGGACTGAACTTGACTGAGTCCCTGCTCTGGCCCTGTGGCAGTGAAGCTACGCACTTCCCTTTCTTTGGGCTGGATTGCAAAGTGCCATGTCAGCCCCTTAACAGCTAGTGGAAGCAATCAGGGGTCCATCTGCATATGAGTAGAATGTGCATTCAGACAATATTATGCTTCCATAACGTTTCAGTAATTATAAACACATATTCCATATGGAAAAGTCCTACAGAAATAGAAACGAATAACCTGTCTGGGGTTTTTTTGACCCATCATACAGAATTCTATGGCAGGACTGACAACCTCTATTAGACAGCCAACCAGGCTGTCCTTACTCTCGCAGTCTGAAACAGGTACAAAATTAGTGCTCTGCAGAGTACATTGAACTGCTATCAGCACTGTTCATGGTCTCAAGAAAAAAATGGAAATGAAGCATTTGTTTAAAAATGAAACTAAAATAGCTCTACTAGGGTCAAATGAGACAGCATCTTTCATTTACTGTTCTAAACTGGTGTTTTCCTTAAAAAGAACTCTAAATGGAATGTGCCCTTGGCCTAATAAAAGACCAAGGATCTAGATAATTTTGGGAAGGATTATGACAAGCAGGAAAGTTGTGTAATCCGTACCATTCTATGCACTAAAAAGTACATTAATTGCCTATTAACCAGAGTTTTAAAGCAATTAAATATTATTCTATTAGCTATCATTCTATGCTACTCTATTAGAACTAAACCCTGTATATTTTATGGCTCAGAATAATTCTACTTTTAGATCTTGATTTACAATTAGCTTTTTATATTAACTTGTAAATACACTTTTGGCCAGAAGCAGACTATTGATTTTGCCCTTTGTAAGCAGCTAACCCTACAAAACACATCTTAGCTAAGGTTGAGCAAGTATTATTTGCCTAATGAAAGAGTTCCAGATGTTGCTCACCTAGCAAAAACCATGTGAATCATGATAAAAGGAAACAGTTCTGTTTAGCTGTAATAATTTCACCTAAGGAGAAACAGCTGACCTCCTGTTTAATGCATAACAATGAAAAATAAAGAAAGGAAATGCAGTTTTCTGATGGTTCAGATTTCAAGTTCTGAAAAACATATGGTTCAGTTTTAAGTGGTGGTTTGAATCCTCAACAAGCTACAGTAAACCTAGTAGAAGAGGTTATTTCTTTGGTGGTCATAAATCATTTCTCAGAATTGTAAGAAAATCATAAGGCTTTGGTGGTATGTGTGATTGTAAATGGAAATATTGTGTTAGTCTATTTCTTGAAAGGGATCAGAGGGGTAGCTGAGTTAGTCTGTAACAGGAAAAACTTAAAAAACAACAAATAGTCTGGTACCACCTTAAAGGCCAACAAAACATGTCAATGGTCTCATGAACTTTCATGTGCACAACCCACTTATTCAGATGACTGAAGAAGCGATCATCTGAATAAGTGGGTTGTACGCACGAAAGCTCATGAGACCATCTATGGCTACGTCTACATTGGCCCCTTTTCCGGAAGGGGCATGTTAATTTCAGCGATCGTAATAGGGAAATCCGAGGGGGATTTAAATATCCCCCGCGGCATTTAAATAAAAATGTCCGCCGCTTTTTTCCAGCTTTTAGAAAAGCCGGAAAAGAGCGTCTACACTGGCCCCGATCCTCCGGAAAAAGCGCCCTTTTCCGGAGGATCTTATTCCTACTTCAAATAAGATCCTCCGGAAAAGGGCGCTTTTTCCGGAGGATCGGGGCCAGTGTAGACGCTCTTTTCCGGCTTTTCTAAAAGCCGGAAAAAAGCGGCGGACATTTTTATTTAAATGCCACGGGGGATATTTAAATCCCCCTCGGATTTCCCTATTACGATCGCTGAAATTAAGATGCCCCTTCCGGAAAAGGGGCCAATGTAGACGAGCCCTATGTGTTTTGTTAGTCTTTGAGGTGCTACTAGACCAGGCATGTCCAAAGTCCGGCCCGCGGGCCAATTGCGGCCCATGTTCCGGTTTAATACGGCCCCCCAGGTAATTTGGCAATATCTATCTTTTATGGCCCCCAACGAATCCATATGTATTGAGATGAATACATTGTAAAATCTCAGTTAATGTCAGTTGGTCTAAATCAGTTATAAATATATTTGGACACAACATGTATACTTGGTGTTATGTTCCTGTTCATATTTTTTGAACTTAAAAGTTGACAGACAACCTTTATTACCAATAATATGTAATGTACTTTACAATGTTCCTGACATATATTTCAGCTTCCTGGATTTTTTTTTTCATCTGGCCTTCAGATATGAAAGGCAGAGTGATTTAACACCTGTTTAGATTTGTCATCCATGTGACGAAATGAAAAGTATGCCGTTTGCAATAAACTTTGCATAAAATAGTTAATTTGCATTTAATTTTAATGGTTCAAAGAATGTCAGGCAAAATGGTCGGCCCTCACGCATGTTCACTTCATCAAATCTGGCCCTCTTTGAAAAAAGTTTGGACACCCCTGTACTAGACCAAGGGGTGAGCAATAATTTTTGAAGTGGCCCCGGGCTGCCCCAGAAGGGGTGGGGCCTAAACCGGAAGGGGCGGGGCCAGGATGCTTCTGGGCTTCCCCATCCACAGACCATGATTTGTCTCAGTGTAGGTGAGCCCCTTTAAGCCCCCTTCCTACTAGGCACCCATGTCCTGGCAGGGCAGGAGGAGGCTTCACATGCTCTTCCACCCCCAGGCCAATCAGGCCTGGAGGGGCGAGCATGTGAAGCCTCCTCCCGCCCTGTGAGGAATGCGTAGCACTTTGAAATGCCGCGGGCTCCTGGCAGGGCCGGGGCAGGGCAAAGGAAGCTTCATGCAGCTCCCCCACCCCCAGGCCCTGATTGGCCTGGGGGCAAGGGGAGTGCGCAAAGCCTCCTCCTGCCCTACCCATGCCCTGCGAGGAGCACGTGGTATTTCAAAGGGCCACGCACTGCTTGCAGGGTGGGAGGAGGCTTTGCGCACTCTCCTACCCCCAGGCCAATCAAGGCCTGGGGGCGGGGGAGCTGTACGAAGCTTCCTTCACCCTGCCCACATCCTGAGGGAGCATACAGCACTTTGAAGTGCCTCGCACTCTTCATAGGGTGGGGGAGGAGGGCGGAGGAAACTTTGCACACTCCTCTTGCCTCCAGGCCAATCAGGGCTTGGGAGTGAGGGGGGCGCATGACATCTCCTCCCGCCCTTCTAGGAGTGCATGGCACGTCAAAGCTCTGTGTGTGCTCCTGGCAAGGCGAAAGGAAGCTTCATGCTTCCCTACCCCCAGACCCTAATTGGCCTGGGGGCAGGGAAGTGGCAGGGCCCCAGTGTGCCGGATCCACTCTCTTGGCAGGCCAGATCCAGCCCATAGAGGCCCCTTTGCCCACCCCTGTACTAGACTATTTGTTGTTGTTTAAGTTTTTCTTGAAAGGGAGTTGGGATTTCTCAGGCATATGTTTTTTATTACCTACAACAAGGTTTGTATACTTGGGTTTGTTCGCTCAACTACGATATTAAAAAATGAAGAAATACAATATTTATTTTCAGAACTGTTCCTAATTATAGAATGAAAATCCATTTATTTTTTTCCCTTTCTTTGGATGGAGCGCCAAATTTTCATGCTAAACTCACACTTCATGACTATGCAACTATTGGTGTTTAGAAATGGACACTTGTTCACAGAATTGGTTTATGAAATTAGCTTTTCTGGGGTAAGTAATGAATGCTCATAGAAATGTTTCAGGCTTCATAGAGGTGGCAGCTCTGCAAATTTGGCACAAATGTTTCATTTTATTAACAATAACTCACCAATTAAATCTTCGGATGGTATCTTGTGTCTCATAGAATGTAACGTTCTGCCACAAATAGAAACCAAATGCTTTTAACATGCAGCAATGGCTAAAATAAATAAATAATAGTCCACATTTGGCAAGAAAAGTCCATTGAAGCCTTCCTCTGGCATTCTTTTCTCAAACCCCCAAATGGCAGCATCCAAAGGTTAAACTGATTTTCCTATTCAGCAAGAACTCGTTCAATATTAATTCAAGCCATTTTTTGGTGCTGACTCTCCTGGAGCTTCTTGTGGGTGAAGTGGCAATTTGGAAACAATAGCTTTGAGGGTGATAATAGGTTTGATCAAGTCCCACGTTTCTATGGATATAACTCAGAAAGTTTCTTCCATAGAGTGGATTATCCAAAGCTTATTCCAAGGGTCTGATTATAGATCATTGCAAGTTTTTACCCCAGAAGAGAGGTTCTGCATCCAAAGATCTCCCCTATGATTAGACTTTCCCAAACTTTATCTGAATCTTCTCTCAGTGCCATACAAGATTCTCCCATAAGTCTTCCATTGCAGACACTTGTGAAAAAATCAGTGCATCATTCAAGTAGCACAGTGCTGTGAACTACTAACAGACATGCCATGCCATATAGCTATTCTTGGGAACACTCATTTACCCCAAAGCTCTGAACCATGCAGCTGGAAGTGCCAGTTTTCCATGGATGCTTCCATGGGAGTGCTGTCCCCCAAAGCAACTTGGAGCCCTGTAAAATATTTCTCAATAAGAACAGTAACATTTGTTCATTGATCCAAAATAAAATGTCTGGTTTATTTTATCTGCAGGGGAGTGGGGAAGGGAGGGCAGGGGAAAGGAGGGGTGGGGGAGGAAAGACACAGAGGGGCAATGCAGAGGCGCCTTGTGGGGAGGCCCGGGGGAGAGTCTTGCAGGTGGCCTTGGCTGAAACTCTCCCTCAAGGCCTCCTGGATGTGCACAGGCCCCTGATGGGATTGCTAGATGGCAGCCGTGCCCGGATGCTCAAAAGCCCTGGTGAGACATTCTGCCTCTGCCCCCCACCCTGGCAGGAAAGTATTCTGCTTGTTCTCACACAGTTTGTGGAGAACACAGCAGGCCACCACGACCTGGGGGATGTTCAGTCTCTGAAGTCCAGGTGAGTGCAAAGACACCAGAATCTCCCTGTGAGGTGGCCGAAGGCATCCTCCACAATTCTGAGCCTGGTGTTGTACCATTCTTTGATGAGCTCCAGGTGTCCCATGTAGGGCTTCATGAGCAAGGGGTAGGCTGCATTCCCCAGGGTGCAGATGGGCATTTCCACGTCCCCGACCCTGATGGTATGTTCAGGGGGAAAAGTGCTGGTGTGCATCCTGTGGAAGAGGCTGGAGTTCTGGAATATGCAGACATCATGCATCTTCCCCGTCCAGTAGGGTTTCCCCTGTGGTGAGTACCTGTGTGGCTGCACACAACAAATTCTAAGCCCACCCTCCTCCTTCCCAGAGCCACGCTGCAGCACTCGCCTTCCTGCTGGATCTGGAAAGTGAGTGGTGTGGCTGCTTCAGCAGGTGGGGAGTGGCTGTTCTGCTCCAGTGAGCCAGGGCTAGGGCTACGTGTTTTAGGCGTCTGCACAATACTAACAAAGAATGAGTACTTCCTATGAAAACATAATGCCAAGCTCTTCTAGAGAACAGGCCATCAGGGTATAATGCCAGCCCATAAGAATCCAAGTGAGACTTTTAAGTGACACAACTCCTAGAAAATGTACAGCATGGACTGTACCTATCACTAGAAAAGTAATGTCAGCTGAATTTTGCCTTCTTTTAGTTCCTTTTTCCAAACCTCACCTTGATTTTTCCTGAATTGAAAATGAAAACTACTTTAAGTGGCAGAGGAATCACAAATCCATCACCTGTTGATACTCTGCTGTTGAAAAACAACGTATTTTCTTGCCCACCCAATGAAACAGAAAATGACTATGACAAAACTAATAGGTTAATCCAATGGTTTTCTATCAGGGATATGTATATCCCTGGGGGTAAGCAGAGGTCTTCCAAAGGGAAGAGCAACTCATCTAGATATGTGGCTAGTTTTACACTAGGGTACATGAAAAGCATAAGTGAAGTCAGAACAAACTACAATTTCATACAATGACTTGTTTATACTGGTCTGCATACCAGCTGTTAATTGCTCTAAATTGCCTTACAACAGCCTCTGGACTTGCTTCCGGCAAGATCGAAAATACAGAAAGCACAAAGGGGGCTTAGATACATCTTTCACTCTTTCAGCATTCCTGCATTGATGCACTGTGCTCATGCCTTGGTATCCTAAGAAAAGTTGAGATGCTGTAGTTCAAACTTTTCCTCTGGATCTCAAACTCTTGGTATTGCTAGCAAACCCTCCAACATCCTTTTGGTGTTTTGAATTCCGACAGAAGGAAACCCAAGAGATCATCTAGTCCATCTACGAGATGGTCTGGTAGAGGGCAATAAACAGAGGAATTCATCTACATAACATTTTGCAGTATTCATTTTCTTTTTGTTTGATTTCATATTAAATAAACATATATATATATATGTGTGTGTGTTAATACCTTGGGTGCCACAGTGGCACACATCTGAACCAGCCACTCATGACCTCAATATTGGTGCACAAAATAAAACTCACTCCACTCATGAATGGAAAATCTTAGAGGGAACACTGCTGACCACCCGACATTAATGTCCGTGACACAGCCCGGGTTGTCCATGAGGGCCTGAAAGACCATTGAAAAGTATTCCTTTCTATTTATATAGTTGGAGGCCTTGTGGTCTGGGACCAGCATAGGGATGTGGGTGCCATTAATGGCTACCACCACAGTTGGGGAAGCTCATGGCAGCAAAGCCAGCCCATGGTGATGACCCTTTGCAGCAGGAGGGTGTCAATGGCCCTCACCACTAAAAACATAGAAACACAGAATCACAGGGTTGCAGGAGCCCTCGGGAGGTCCGCGAGACGAAGCAACTTCCCACAGCAGGAGTAACCCCAACTACCCCATCCCCAGTGGGGCTTTTTGAAGCCAGGACTACAAAACCTTGAGGGATGGAAATTCCACCTCCCTCCCTAGGGAACCCATTCCAGTGCTTTGCCACTTTCTTAGGACAATAGCAAGAGAGTCATACCCGCATGAGCACGGCCCCAACAGTCCATCTCCCCACGCCAAACTGGTTCCCCACAGAGCAATAGCTGTCTGGCATAGCAAGCTTCCAAAGTGCAACGGCAATGCGCTTGTGGAGGGGGATGGCACATCGCATGTGGGTGTCCCATTGCTGCAGAGCAGGGATGAGCCATTCACAGAGCTCCAGGAAGATGTTCTTCCACAAGCGGAAGTTCTGGAGCCACTGCTGGTCATCCCACCGCTCCATGATGATGCAGTTCCACGAGTCAGAAATGGTGTCCCCGTGCCAGACGTGGTGGTGCATGGTGTGCTGGGGATGATGGAGAGGGCTGTGGGGTAGGAGGAGCACCCGGGCTGAGGTGAGGAAGTGCCCCAGTCTGAGCTGGCCATCTTGGTCCTGCAGTGCCACAAGGGCGGCCCGCATTAATTGCACCAGGAGGTGCAGCAGGAGGTCTAAGAGCCTGACATTGCTTTGCAGCAGGTCCAGCTCCATGGTAGGAGTGCTGTGGCGTCCACAAGGGCAACCAGTGCACACGGTGTGAATCTGCTGTCCCTCAAAGAAGTAGACAATGAGAGCCCCTTCAAGCATAAGCCTCAAATAGCCTCAGGGAGCAGCAACAGGAACTGAGGGCTCTCCTGATGCCCAGCCTGGAGTCTTCTGAGAGACTTTAAATGCGATTCAGCCTCCAATCAGTGAGGACGCACTATTATGATATAGATATGTGCTATTTCAATGGGGATTTGTAGTGTGGACACATTCTTTCGAAATAGCTATTTCGGGAGTTATTTCAAAATAGCTTATTTCAAAATAACCTTGCAGTGTAGACATAGCTGCAGAGCGAAAACAATGAGTCTGCTCTACAGCCCTAGCTCATAGCCAGGTAGCTTTTAGTTCATCTGGGAAAGGTTCATGCACTAAGCTTCAGAGGTCCCAGGTTCAATTCCACCTATCAGTGTTACACATCTAAATTGGTGGCTGTAAGCAGGCCAAGTCCTCAGTGTAAAGCATAATATTCATTCATTTCCCTCCCTGCTTCTCACTAAAACATGTAGGGAGGGTTTTTTTAACTATAACTCATTCTCTTGTGGAGACAAGAAGAGAACGTAGCAGAGAAGAATGTTTTGCTACCACCTCTAAAAATTGCCTCATTAACAAATCTTCCAAGAACAATCTTTACACGTTCTTTTTTCTTCTAGCTCACAGAGAACCACCAAAATATTAGTAACAGGAAGAGGAAAACATGTCATTTCTGTTACTCATTAATCAGATTCCATTTACTTGGACTCCCCTGTGCTCTCCTCCAGGAGTCCCAGTGTCATCTTGAATGGGACAAAATAATTGCGCCCTATTTGTTATCCTCCCATAGGAGAAACAGCATAATGAATCCCACTGATGCATTTTGACTGATACACACTCTTTAAAATGAGAAAGCTTTGGAGCACAGCATTAGTGGAACACTGTGTCAGTTTTCCTGTCAAAATTCAACTTGCCTTCTAGCAAACTAAACCCACTCACATGCTGAAAAGCATCGGCATATTGTTTTGAGCCTGTCACTAACCATAGGAGTTCTGAATCCTAATCAATTGAATGACCTCGGTTAAAGACACAACTAAACTTTAATAGCATTGTATAAAAATACCAGAAAGAGCTAGTAATTGAGGGGTGTAATGTGATATTTAGGAAACTGACCCCAATCTCTGGCTACTGACCCTTATCTTGCTTGCTGCTGCCACTACTACTAGAGAAAGTTCAAGTATCTGTGGAAAGGCAACTACAAACTGATCTAAGCTTTGACACACAGATAGTAATGGAACGGTTCCACCAATGAAAGAACCACTTGTTTTAGTTCAGTACAATTTTTGCATCCTAAGATTGGTTAAAAGTCTATGAAACCCAAGGAGAAGACTAGGAAACTGGGGGTTTCTATTGTTGCCATTGTAAAAAAGGGCTCTTGAATTAAAAAGAACATGAAACTATCAGAGCAGAGCTATTGATTTTTTTTCCTGAGAGAGGTGTGTCTGTTTAGATGTGTAGAATTCTTCAACAACAAGATAGTCAGCTGTGGCTAGGAGGAAAATAAAGCTTTAAAACTGAACCCTCTTGTCATGGGTTAGTTCCTGCCATCCTTCCTCAGGTAAAACTTATGTGGCTTTACGTTTCCCTTCCACAGGCACAATGCTTCCAGTGATAGCCACTTGAGTTGTGCACTGTCTTCCCAACCACCAAAGCTTAGTTTACTTGAAGCCATAACTGTTATCCTTCATTTAAGAAATTAAATCTCCTGAATATCTGGATATTTAGTCCATTGTGCAAATGCTAAATTATAGACTTTGGGGGGAAAAGAGGCAAAAGAGTTGTTGACAAACTATGTGAATTTAACAGTAATAATCACACTCAATACATCTCATCCAAATATCTAAAACACAAGAATCACCCCTGCTTAATGGATGGGAAAATTGAAACATAGATCAGTTAAGTGACTTGACTAGTGTCACACAGCAAACCAGCAGCATTGAGGACCGTAACTGTCTTTTCCCATCTCTATTTTTTTTTCCTAGCAAAATTATTACACAAGGTACTTCCTCAAGATATTATTTAGCATGCATTTATAAACCTGCAGCCTTACATTTTCAGATACATTGTTTTTACATCATGTTGGACTGATATTTAGATACATTGGTAGCCTAAAAATGCATTTCTTCACAAAATATTTACATAATGTACATTCTTTGATTTGCATAGAGCCATACAGAAACATTGGTTTTATTTGCTACACAGCACATACTACATCCTTGAATCTGTATTAACTACTACAAGAACGATACATAACAATAAAATATGGACCACCACATAACATGTTTTACACAGATCACTGTAGAGTAGACATGAAATTATTATGTGAGAAGTAAAAGCCAAGGCGGGTGAGGAAATCTCTCTTACTGAGTATCTTTACCAGACCTGAAGAAGAGCTCTGTGTAGTTGGAAAGCTTCTTTCTCTCTTCAGCGGAAATTGGTCTAGGGAAAGACATTACTTCACCAACCTTGTCTCTCTAATATCCTGGGACCGAGATGACTACAGCAGTGTTTCTCAACCAGTGGTACGAGTACCCTTAGGGGTACTTGAGAAAAGTCTGGGAAGTATGTCAACACAACTGAAATTTGTAGAAAACTGAATTTTTGTTTTAAGTTTTACAGCACTTTATTACTTTTGTACTTTTTACATCCAAAAATTTCATTGCCCGCCTGGCTACGATTATGTTGTTTAAACAAATGTGTTGCAATGGTAGAAAAAAAAATTGTGTGCCTGAAAACTGTACGTACTAGGGGTACTTATAATTTTTTTAAAGGGGTACTTTATAAAAAAAAGGTTGAGAAACACTGGACTATAGCACCACTGCCTTCAATAGGGTAAGAGTGTCAGCTGACTTTGTGCCCCATGTACTCCATATTCAGTGCTCTTGTTGTATTCAGTAAATGACCCAGGGGAGTGCTCATAGGAGGAAGCCAGAAGGTTATTTTAAATACTTATTTTAATAAGGAAACCTCTACTACAATGACAACATGTCAAGGCTAGGTGAATGGAAGGGAGACAAAACATCAAACAGCACGGAAAGAGAAGTGGGTGCCTGTACACTTGGTCCATTGTCATTAGATATAATATTTCAGGGAAATAAACTTTTCCAAGTTTCACTTTTCTGTCAAGATCCCATTTTGGGCTCATTGTGTGTGGGCAGATGGTGGGCATGGATAAAACCTGAACAAGCGGAAAATTAATGGTACTGTACAGGGACGGACATTTCAGTTTGTTCACACAGTGATATATGCTCAACACAGTGCAGTGCCCAGCCAGTATCTGGAACACAGTTGTTTAAATTCACCCCCACCCTCAACCTAGAGTCAGTATGTGGACAGTTTATTATCCAGATACTGACTGTAGGTTGAGGGTGCAGGTGAAAGGAGGATTAGGTTGGACATTAGTAAAAACTTCCTGTTAGGATTGCTAAATACTGGAATAAATTGCATCTCTGGAGATATTTAAGAGCAGGTTGGATAGACATCTATCAGGGATGGTCTAGAAAGTGCTGGGTCCTGCCGTGAGGCAAGGGGACTGGACTCAATGACCTCTTGAGCTCCCTTCCAGTTCTAGTATTCTATGATTATACTGTATTGCACATAGGACTCCCTAGCTGAGGCTCTCTCTGTAGCACTGGCTCATCACATGTGTCTTGGGGGGCCATTATAGGTGCTGTCTCTGCCTGACTCTGAGGCTCTGGGCTGGGCATGCTGAAGGGGGACATTCTCCTTGCTTGGGTTTGTGGTTAGATTGGCACCTTCCAGGCTGTCCACAAATATAGCAAGGGTCGTTGGTAGCCACTTGGCAAAAACCCAGTTTAGCTCCTTCTAGTGTAACACCAGCAGACCCTGGTCATGGGCAGGTGGAATTGAAACTGGGACCTCTGAAGCTATATACACAAATCTCACCTGCACGAACTAAAAGCCACAAGTCCCTTAGCTAACGCCATGGAGCAGATCTGTTAATCTCTGAGGCTGTCTACACACTGTGGGGGTTTTCTGGGATACCAGAGGTATCCCGGAAAATCCCCACCGCATCCAGGGAACGCATTTGCTCTTCTGCTTTTTTTTTGCGGAAGAGCAAATGTGCTCTTTCAGGGAGCCCTGTATCCCTCGTTTCACAAGGAATAAGGGCTTCTCCGAAAGGGGAGACTTTTCTGCCATTTGGCCCCTTATAGCCATTCTTCCGCATTTTTTTCAGGAAAAAAAAACCCTTGCACAAGAGGGGGCTTTTGCGCAAAAAGGAGCCGTGTAGATGGCTCCTTTTTGTGCAAAAGTGGCTGCTCATTAATTATGTAAATGAGGTGCGGTGATATTCCACGCTTCACCTCATTGGCATATTTCTTGCGCAAAACAGCGCAGTATAGATGTAGCCAAAGTCTTTTATGTAGGAGTCAGTAACATTACCCCCATTTTACCAATGGGAAAACTGAGGCACAAGGCACTGAAGTGAATTATCCAAGGTCACCCAACAGGCCACTGGCAGAACTGGGACTAGAGCCCAGAGGCCTGAGTCCCAGTCTAGTGTTCTAGCCATTAGGTCACACTGCCTCTCTGTGCCTGCAGAAATCGCCACAGGATATGGAATAAGAGCAGCGCAAAGTGCAGCTGATGCTCAGCTCCAGCTCTGAATCCATGTGGAGTCATGACACCACAGACTTCATGCAAAGGACCTGCTTGTGTGATCCAGGTACAGAATGAGTATGCTGTGGAGTCTGGGTTTCCCTCCCACACATATATTTTGGAGCCCAATGCCTATGGAACTTTACTTAAGTCCTCTCTGGTCAAATAAACACAGGATCTGCGTCTAGACTGGCATGATTTTGCACAAATACTTTTAAAGGAAACATTTTTCTGTTAAAAGTATTTGCGCAAGACAGCCTCTATACTGACATGTGCTTTTGCGCAAAAGCATCCATGCCAGTGTAGACAAACTCTTGCACAAGAAAGCTCCGATGGCCATTTTAGCCATTGGGCTTTCTTGCGCAAGAAATTAACGTTGCTGTCTACACTGGCCCTCTTGTGCAAGAATACTTGCACAAGAGGGCTTATCCCTGAGCGGGAGCATCAGAGTATTTGCGCAAGAACCACTGATTTTGTACATTACAAAGTCAGTGTTCTTGCGCAAATACTCACGGCCAGTTTAGACAGGCGGCAAGATTTTGCGCAAAAGCAGCCACTTTTGCGCAAAATCATGCCAGTCTAGACGCAGACAAAGTAAAGCAATGGAGAAGTGAGAGAGAATTACTGTGGGAAGGCCAAGATTGGTCTCATGCACTATGTATAAAGTGTTGATTGAGGATTACAGTCCTTGGAGCAGGAAATACCAACCCTGTAGGATCTACTCGCTTCCATTACGGGAAGTTCCTTTGCCATTTCTAGGGATTTTATTGTCAGCTGGACAATCTTGCCCTTGTTGCTGACTCCTGCTGTAAGAGTGGATCAGCACAGATGGTAAACATATTAATATGCTGACACAGCTAGAGCCAAATGTAAGGTCTAAGGCGGCAGGGCCGGCCCACGACATTTTGGCACCTGAGGCAGGGAGCTCAAATGTCGCCTCCATGTCACCTTTTCTCCTGCCTGCCTGTTATGTCTCTTGTGCCCTCCTTCCTCCAGCACAGACTCCACCATCTCTGTGTAGTAAAAAGAGGAACTAGCTGTTCAGACCCATTTCTCAAAGACTAGGTTGCACGTACACATGAGTCAGGGAAATTTGTTAATTGCTTAAGTAAGCTATACTGGTGGTCGTTACTGAGTGGAATAAAATTGAAGTATGCTAACCAATAACGTTGCAACACGAAGCTAAGCTAACAAATCAAGACATACCAAGTTAGATAAGGAAGTCCAAGAAAGTTATAAAAAAGGATGCTTAGCCAACGCCCAGGGTCGACTCTGTTTTGAGCAATAGCTCCTTAGTCAAACGTGTTTGCAAACAATAAAATGGAGTTGGACCCAGCCTGAGTGTGTGACTCTCTTCTTGGGGCAAATTGACTTAGCCTCCAGGGGACGAAACTAGCAATTTATGCAACATCTGTGCATCTAGAGCAGAGAGAATACCAGCAGCAGACACAGTTTTCTACACTCTGGGTCTTAGTGGTGCCCCCCCTCATACACACACAGTGTGGCACCTGAGACAGCCACCTTAGTTTGCCTCATGGTAAGGCCAGCCCTGCAAGGCAGTGTGGCACACTAATGTGAACCACTGTACCTGATTGCTTGTCTTCACTGGCAAGTTACTGTACTGAAACTTTCTCACCCAGGGATGTGAATAATCACATGCACCTCCAGTGCATTACCTGCCAACTGCGGATGGTCTCCCAGCACTGGGAGCTACCCTCCCCGTGGAGGTGTTTTTTCTACAGCACTGGGAGAGCACTCTGTGAGCACTGGAGCCACAACTACACGGCTTTGATGCTGCAAACATAGACAAAGCCTCAGCATTTTGCCCCAGTAAGGTCTAAAGTGTCATTGTCATGTTTGCTTCATGAAACAGCTGCTGGTGGTTGGTGTTTATCACTGGGGTCCTTGTTCCAGATGGGAGGGCTCTTTGAGGCCTCCTTGCTAACATAATGTATGTTCAGAACATCTGTAAAGAGCTTTGTGTAAACTCTCCATAGACAGTCCTGCTCATGTATATTCCAGAGTGTACTGCTGTATATTGCACTGCTATTTCCTTCACTTCACTAATGGACTTTTCATATAAATTTTATCTTAGGGTAGATTAGAAACAGCATTTCTGCTACCCTCGCTCAAGTGCAAGAAACACTAGTTTTCTTGTTGCAGTCTCTAACAAGCAGAGCTACAGCAACTCCCAGCTGAGATATTTAAAGTCAGGGACCCACCTGAATTTGTGTTAGGTGCTGTAAGCATGTAGGTGTGTGGGGGTCCCTCTCGCTGTCAGTCTCTGGGGAAGGTCACACCTCTTTGCTGTCACACCCTTGACATAACAGTCTAAAACAGGAGGAAGTTAGCAGTCGCTAGGGCTCAAAGCCTCCAGCGGGGTAAAGCAGTGACTAGTCCAGGGGCTGGGCTCTCAGGCAGAACAGAGCATGAGTACTCCAACGCTCCAACTCTCAGCCAGGGGTTATAATTCAGGGGCTCAGGCAGGGATGAGCATCAAGCAATCTAGTGTCCCAGTTTGGCAGATGGCAGACAAACACAAGCCTCCTGGCCTAAGGTGGGGAGGCTGCTGTCCCGCGGGTGGGGTGATGGGGGACCCAGGCCCACCAACTCCATTGCATCCAAGTCCAGGGCTCTAACAGTGGCACAATGGTTCCCCACTGGGTCAGCAGGTATTCAACCACAACATGCTGGTCTACAGTCAGCCAGCAATATAGCCAGATAGGTGTTGGCTGCCCTTGGGCTTCTTCTTCACCTCAGGGGTGAGCCTGAAATCCAGGGTCATCTTTGTTTCCCTAGGGCATGTTACCAGTGAAAATTCCAGCAGAGCCTCAGTGTGGGGCATGTCTGGTTGTAGTTCTCATAGCTTGGATGCATCCTCAGGACAACAGAAGTCTTCCTTGGGCTCAGGCTTCAGTAGCGGGCTGTAAGCACCAGTTTCCCTTGGTGGCCTGCCTTTTATACTTCTTGATCCTGTCCTTCCCTTCCACTTCCAATGTGGTGTCCAAAGCCTTCCTGATTCCACCCACTAGAGGGTGTCTATCTGGTCCTCCCTCCCTGCAAGCCTCTAAGGGAGACCACCCCCCTTTATAACAGGCATCAAAATAACAAAGTATCTCATTATTTTCATAGGGGCCGTACCCCTTTACCTTCATGGAAATGAATGGACAGCCCATCCCCTCTGTAAATTAAGACAATTATTTATAAATAAAGATTTGAATCCCTCATTCTTCAGCTAACAATGCATGGGCTGTCCTTGACTTCAGTGAGGCTGCACATGGGGCTAGCAGTCAGCTTGTTTATCATCAGTCGCAGAAGTAGGCCTTTAAGTTTGCAGATGTTGCTCACTCTTTCTAGCATACTCCACAGTAGTCCAAGATTTAACATAACTATGTTAGCTAATGCTGGGGAAAGAGTAGCTTAGAAACTTAATTTCAATTTGTCATTTTCAGGCTGCTCCTTTGCACTGCATTTATTATGCAACATTTATTTTGCAATAATACATGGAGAGGCATCAGGCAAATTAGGGATCCTCACGCACTATGCAGCTAATAAACACCTACTATCAACATAGGCGTTTGTCTTGTTTTTCTCTATACTTGGCATTTAAAGCATCTTTTAAAAATGGATCTGACTATATCTAAACAAATATGGTGAGATGCCTCCCAAACTTTTAAACAATATATCCCATCTGCTTCTTTTTTGCATAACAAGCCTGTTAGATTCAGGGCATAAGAAGTCAACCTCTAATTATCTACTCTGGTGACACCGTCATGGGCCCTAACCACATCAGCCACACCATCAGGGGCTCGTTCGCCTGTACATCTACTACTATGATATATGCAATGTGCCAGCAATGCCCTTCTGCCATGTACATTGGCCAAATCAGACTGTCTCTATACAAAAGAATAAATGAACACAAATTAGACATCAGGAACAGTAACATTCAAAAACCAGTAGGAGAGCACTTCAACCTCCTTGGACACTCACTAAAAGACCTGAAAGTTGCCTTGCTTGAGCAAAAAAACTTCAAAAACACACTGTCCTGTGAAACTGCAGAACTGGAATTCATATGCAAATTTGACACCATCACACTGGATCTGAATAGGGTTTGGGAATGGCTCTCTCACTACACAAATAATTTTCACCTTTGGTATTCTCACCTTATCAGCTATTGCAAATGGGCCACATCCACCTTGACTGAATTAGTCTCATTAGCACTGGTCCTCCGCATAGCCATGTAACCCTCCTATCTTTGTATGTACCTATCCTGATAAACTGAAGCTTTCATTTCTCGCATCTGAAGATGCCCCAGAACTGCTTGCTGTGAAGTGCTTCATCTAAAGCTGAATGGACAGAGATGGGATACTGGGTTGGAGGAATCACTGGTCCCATTCAGTAGGGAAATTCCTGTGTTTCATAATCACTTTGGGAGCAGATCCGCAAAGCTACTTAGGTGCGTATCTCCCATTGATTGGCTAAGTGTCTAAATACCTTTTGAGGATCTGGGACTTGTTTGCTTTCTGACTATTTCACTTTTTTTTCTCTTCTTTCTCTGGAAAAAACCCTCCCGACATGCACTGACATGACATCCTCTCTGCCAAAGGAAAAATGCAAGACAATGTTCTGGTAGCCCAGCTAGTTCCTCCTCCTTTGTTCCCACTTCTCACCTTTCATTTTTAGGACAAATCTTTGTTTCCCCATTTATATAATATCTATTGTATAAATGTGCAAAACATTTATACAATAGATATTTATATACTATCTACTGTATAAATGTGATCAGGCTAGTCCATTTCCTTGCACAAATCAGAGCGTGGAAGTGAACACATTAAAAGAAAATAGCGTTCTGTGCTGTACTGCCAGTGTTTTATTTGGAGCTGACAGATATTCGCATCAAAGCCTGCACATTGTAATTAGCAGCACATTTTAATAATGGAAAATGGTCTCCAGCCTGGGAGCACTATGGACCTACTCTCCAGGGTTAGCACTTGCAATGGACAAAATGCTGCTGTGAGAAATAGCATTTTATCCCTGGCAAACGTGAAGTGGTCAGGGTAAAGCAAAAGGAAATGGTTAGAGAAAAAAGCACAAGATTCTGTACTATAAAATGTCATGGATAGGACTTCCTTGATTTACAGAGATAAAGCGCACACATAAAGAAACTAGCAAAACCCCTCATTCTCTTCTGGAGCTAGATGTTGAGACTAGGGATGCTACAGTTTAACTGGTTAATGGTATCGGTTAAACTCAGCTGACTCCTGGGGTGGTGGTTTTGCTATGGCAGGGCAATAAATTCTTCTCCCTGGGAGACAGGCAAGCAATAGCTGGCAGCCACGCTCTTGGAGAGGCTAAGCTTTATACTGCAGAGCCTACAGTGTGGGTAGCCATGTGACCACTGAGATTTTTAAGGGTTACCGTATTAAACAATTTTTAACACCCCTAGTTCAGACACTAACCTTTACTTAATGGAAAGTGGCATCATTAGCACTCAGGGCAAAACAACAATATAGACATTGGAATGAAAGAATGCATTTACAACAGTCTTCTCGGCTCATGTTCCATGTGTTTCATATAGCTTATAATAACCCTGAACATTTCTTAAACTGAAATGGATATGGGGGATTTTGCAACACTTCAGCACTCCTGCGCCATATTTCTCAACTGGATATTAACATCAAGGGATGTAGGGTATACACACAAATAGAGTGACTAGAATGGGAAGAATAAACAACCCTTCAGAAGTAGATAACAGATTGTATGTATTAGTCTTTCATCTCTAGGCACCTGCATCCAAATCTTGTATTAATTCCTCAATGAAAAATTAGTTTGGTGGCCTCTCAGTTCCTAGTAACTATTTTTTTTCTTTTATAGATGCTTGACACACTTGACACTCAGCACAATGCATCTTAAGAATCACAGGGGCCATGCAGGTCAGGTGCATTGTCAGCATCTAAGTCATCTGCTTTTAAGGTAATATTGTCTGAGATAGGAATGCTTGCATCACTTAACATTTGGGCCAGATCCTCAAATGCTCTAAATCATTGTATCTCCTTTGAAGTCATCAGAGTTTCACAAATTGACATCAGCTGAGGATATAAGTTTTGGGTTGCATTATTAGAGGTAACCTGTACAACTCATACTCATGTCAATGAGCCCTTTCTCACCTAAGTATTCCATTGCTTTCCATGAATCATAAATGCACACCCATGTGAGTAATGGTGAGATAATCTGGTTCATGAAGAATTATGAAAAATATTCCTTCATAGGGTACTTTGCTGTTACTGTTGACTTGATGTGGAAGGTGCTCAGACTATGCTGTCAGGTGGCAGTGTAAAACAATAGATTAGATTAGATTAGATTAGATTAGATTAGCCTCTATGCTACTCAAAGAAAAATGCTGGGGGGGTTTGCAGGTAAAATGAATGAAATTAATATAATACATTCCCAAGGAAAAGTGCACAAGGTTATCACATACATCTGCTGGTAGTAACAGATGATGGCACTAATTGTTGTTGAGGATGGATGCACAGTTTTAATCTTCCCCAGGGCAAAGTATGGAGAGGTTTTTTGTAATGCTACATGTTGACACGTTAGAAAAAACAATCATATATTTCTTGCCTGTAACAAGGTGTGATTCTCAGGACATGGCTGTAGATGACCCTACACTAGAAAATAAGAAAGGTAGTGGTGGTGGTTGGTCTTTTTTTTTTTAAAGTAGAACCTGAAAGAAGCAAAATCAGATGAAACTTCAGGAATGATATTTGATGTTTGTATCTACGAGGTGACATTTGTATGGGCTTATCATGGAAGTAGAAGCAAATTTTGCCTTAAATGTTCAATGTAGCATGGATTCTATCTAGGTATTTATATGGTCCTTGTGACAACAGTATTCAAGGTACTCATAATATTTAATCATGGATTTTATCCTTGCAATTCCTTGTGAGATAGGAAAATACAGGCGGGAAATCAGTGAACCCAATAAATTACTGGCCCAAAGTCACACAAAATGAATGAGTTAAGTATTCAACTCACATCTCCTGAATCTCAGGTCTGGACCCTGTCCCACTAGTTCAGTGGTCTCTAACCTTCTTATGCCAAAGATCACTTTTTGAATTTAAGGGTAACTCAGGATCTACCTTGCCCTTTCCCCAAGGCCCTTCTACCTCGCCCTTTCCCCCACACCCTTCACAAAGCCCTGCCTAGTCCATCCCCCCACTCTCACTTTCATCTGGATGAAAGGGTTGGGGTGCTGGAGGAGGTAAGGGTTCCAGGCTCTAAGAAGGAATTTGGCTGCAGGATGAGATTCCAGACTGAGGCAGAGTTTTGGAGTGCAGAAGGGAAGAGTGCATGCTCTGGAAGGGAGTTTGCTCCAGCCTGGAGCCCCCTCTTGCATCCAAACTCTTACCCAGAGCCTACACACCTCGCTCCCGCCCTGCACCCCAATATCAGAATAAAAATGATAAAAGACTGTGCAGAAACACAGTAAAATAACAAAAAAGCTATCAAACTCATTGCAAATCAACTGCAGAAGTCTAGAGACTTGTACCACAACAATCTAGGACAAAGAATCATCAAAAGAGCAGCTGTGTAATGTAGGATATGAAAATCAAAAGGCACAACAACATTCACTATGCCAGAGCAGCATTCGCACACCCGCCTCTCTCTTTCTCTCTCTCTCTCTGGGTAGTCTGGAGGCTTCTTTAAGAGAAAAAAAGAATGAACAATCAAGGCAAAAGATGCCATCAACCGCTGAGTTTTCTTCAGGTGAAAAGATAATGTAGCTCACCCTGGAGCAAGTTCTCTGTAATTTACCTTTAGCATTACCAATATCCCACTGATGAGTCCATCTGTCTCAAAGCCAGCACCATATCCAATTTTGTGAACAGCTGTTTGTCAAAACCTACCCCAGGTCATGTGAACAAAGAGACCTGCCCTTTTATTGTCCATATCAGCTAACTATTATTGCCACTTTTCTGACTGCTAAGCTGAGTTAGTGATAAATGAGTCACTCCTCTGCTCTCAGCTTGTCTCTAGAAAGAATGAATCCCCTGCAGCAGACCAATCTGTTAAGAGCTAATGGCAGCAGCACCAGGCACAAAAACATTTCAGAGGCAGTAAAGGTGTAATAGTCACAGAAGTTTGTAAAATCTGAGAAGCTATTTTCTCATAGTCTCTCTCATCATGTTGCCCTAGAGGAGTCATAGAGTTTATCTTAATTGTTTAGAGGGGAGCAGAGTTTCCACATGCTTAGCAAATATTTCCCTTTTGTGCAGCTATTGCACCTTGTTGTCCTTGGCAGAAGGAATAATTGCCTCCAAAGTAATGGGATTTCACTGTTAGCATGGGCATGATACCAGTTTTTGTGATCAGTCTGGGTTTGATTTGGGTTTTGCTTTTCTATTAGTTTTGGATGAACTGTTTTTGTATTCCCTGTTGAAACACAGCTAAGTGATCTTATCGCTTTGGGTTCCTTGAATAGTGGTAATGGTATTGTTGATATGCACAGTATGCGTTTGCCATATTTATTGCAATGTAAAGTATTTATTTCTAAGTGACTGTTTATTAAAATTAGACAGATGATCTGCCTAATATTTGATCCTGTAGGTGGTCAGCAAGAATAGCATCTCAAACGCTAGTGAATTTACTTTCACGGCATCTCTATGTTGTCCCATTCAATCACATCATATAATGCCAGACAGCAAAGCAGTAACAAGTTTTTAAAGTGCTACAGAGAAACAGTAGAAGTCTGAATAATAAGATGAGTGAACTAGAGTGCCTCATATTGAATGAGAATATTTATATAACAAGCATCACGGAAACTTGGTGGAATGAGGATAATCAATGGGACACAGTAATACCAGGATTCAAAATATATTGGAGGGACAGAACAGGTCGTGCTGGTAGGGGGTGGCACTATATGTGAAAGAAAGCATAGAATCAAAAATGGATGAACCAAACTGTTGCATACAAACTTTATGGATATCAATTCCATGCTCTAATACTATGAATATAGCAGTAGGGATATATTACTGACCACCTAACCAGGATAGTGATAGTGACTATGAAATGCTACGTAAGATTAGAGGGGCTATCAAAATGAAAAAATCAGTAACAGTGGGGGATTTCAACTATCCTCATACTGACTGGGTACATATCACCTCAGGATAGGATGCAGAGATAAAGCTTCTTGACACCTTAAATGACTAGTTCTCAGAAAACTAAATGACTGGGCAACAAAATGTTAATACTAATAAATGCAAAGTAATGTGTATTGGAAAAATAATCCCCACTATATGTATAAAACAATGGGGAATAATTTAGCTGTCACCGCTCAAGAGAGAGATCTTGGATTTATTGTGGATAGTTCTCTGAAAACATCCAGGCTACGTCTAGACTGGCCCCAAATTCCGGAAAAGGGATGCAAAGCAGGTAAGTCAGCATAGGGAAATCCGCGAGGGATTTAAATATCCCCCGCGGATTTAAATAAACATGTCCGCCGCTTTTTTTCCGGCTTGGGGAAAAGCCGGAAAAAAAGCGTCTAGACTGGCGCGATCCTCCGGAATAAAGCCCTTTTCCGGAGGATCTCTTATTCCTTTCAGGTAGGAATAAGAGATCCTCCGGAAAAGGGCTTTATTCCGGAGGATCGCGCCAGTCTAGACGCTTTTTTTCCGGCTTTTCCCCAAGCCGGAAAAAAGCGGCGGACATGTTTATTTAAATCCGCGGGGGATATTTAAATTCCCCGCGGATTTCCCTATGCTGACTTACCTGCTTTGCATCCCTTTTCCGGAATTTGGGGCCAGTCTAGACGTAGCCCCAATGTGCAGCAGCAATCAAAAAACAAACAGACAGACAATGTTAAGAATCATTCAAAAGGGGATAGAGAATAAGACAGAAAACATCTTATTACCCAATATAAATCCATGATATGCCAACATCTTGAACAGAGTGCAGATATGGTCACCTTATCACAAAAAAGATATTGTAGCATTGGAAAAAGTTCAGAAAAGGGCAACAAAAACGATCAGGGGGTTGGAATGGCTGTCATATGAAGAGAGAATAAAAAGACTGGAACTTTTCATCTTAGAAAAGAGGAGACCAAGGGGGTATATGATAGAGGTCTATCAAATCATGACTGGTGTTGAAAAAGTGAATAAGGAAACGTTATTTACTTGTTCCCATAACATAAGAACTAGGGGTCACCAAATGAAATGAGTAAGTAGCATGTTTAAAACAAAGAGTAGTATTTGTCCATACAATGCACAATCTGTGGAACTCCTTGCCAGAGAATGTTGTGAAGGCCAAGACTGTAATAGGGCTCAAAAAAGAACTAGATAAATTCATGGAAGATAGGTCCATCAATGGCTATTAGCTATATGGGCAGGAATGGTGTCCCTATCCTCTGTCAGAAGCTGGGAATGGATGACTGGGGATGGATCACTTGATGATTCCCTGTTCTGTTCATTCCCTCTGGGGCACCTGGCATTGGTCACTATCAGAAGAGAGGACACCGGGCTAGTCTGACCCAGTATAGCCATTCTTCTGTTTTTATGTTCAGAAAGCTTCATCTGCATGGGACAGACGGGAAAGTCAGGCACGTACACAATAAGTGCCAAATTCAGAAAGGTACGTAGGCCTAACTACCTCGTTAGGTGCCTGTGCCCAATATTCAGATGACACTGACATCCTCCCAACCATTGCTCTGTTGATGCTTAACCCAAGAGGTACCTAAGTTTCCACAGCTGGGAATTTGTAAAGCTGCCTAAGTCCTGAGGCTGCCCATGGCTAATGAGCTGCTTGGCACCCTAGCACAAGCCAAAGAACCAGTAACCCCAAAACAAATTAGGCATTTCTCCTCCTATCTCATCCGCAGGGCCTGATCCCATAGTCATACTCTGAGCATACTTGCGGGAGTGGCCTCCACTAGTGAGCACACCTAAGGCCAGATCAGTCCCCACAGCTGGAGAGCCAAATACATCCCTTGTTTACAAAATGTACATGAATCTGTTTGCTCAAATAGGGGTATTGACAAAACTGTACACAAGAAACTCTTTCTGAGCCCTCAAGCAGCAGCCTCCCTTTATCCAGTTTCTCTCTAGCCTCACATAAACCTAAAAGCTTAACAAGACTGTTTCCTCTTCCCTGTTGCTTAGTTTTACACTTCTGACTCAAAGATCCTGCTCTGGGCTCTATGGCCTTCAGAAAGGGGAGTCTAAGCATCAACTCTCTGTTTCTGCTGCTGCTTTGTAATTCAAAGAAATCTCCGAGATTAACTAAGGTATCCCATAATCTACAAAATGTTATCATCCATGACCCCATCAGGCAAATCATTGGTACTTTTATTCCACGCACTGGCGGGAGGCTGTACTAGCTGACCCATTCGCTTTTTTTCCATCTCTAGTTTTTATTAAAAGCTCCAATCCTCTGAATCAAGGCCAGCCAAAAATTAGAGACCTTTGACATATGCCATGGGTTGATAACTAGTAAGGGTGGATTAGAAATTTATTTAAATCCATTTTTCTGAGATTCTATAAACCCTGCAAACCGGTTTGCTCTTCTGAATTCCTTCATGCACTTGCTGCTATAGTTCTTCTTTGAGGTTTCCATGCTGCTTTGGAGAAATCATTATTTATTTTCACACCTTCATCATACTCTGAGCAAAAAAAGGCAGAGGGCACTAAACAGTAAAAGAGGAGAAACCCAAACAGAAAATGGGCACCAACTGCTTAGAACTCAATCCTATACTCATAAGTATTAATGAATGCTATCCCATTACCTTCAATAGGAATAAGATCAGGCCCTAAATGAATAAAACATAAACAACAGACATGAGATAGGATACAACCTAAAGCAAGTGAATGAGCAGTGATGTTTTGGTATGTCTCTCATTGGTCCAGAATGATTTTCACCACTTATTTAGTTAACACTTAGTTGCCATTTGCTGTCTGATATAAAGCCAGTTTCTGCCTGGCACAAGTAGTTTCAGGCATGCTAGTTAAGGCTCTAATCCTGCAAAGACTTACACATACACTTCACTTTATATGCATAAATACTCTATTGGGATTAGGGGCTGCTCACCTCTGTACAGTTAAGCCAGATCAGGGCCTATTGTTGGCATTTTCCTCATTAAATAAAGTTTGCAAAGGAGGGATTTAGCAAAGGATACGTTTTGTTATGAAAGCTACACCTAACTCTCTCTATGGTTAACAAGTTCAAAAGACTATTATAAATATTCTATCCCTGGGTGAGAGGCATAGTAGAATTCTCAATATCAGTAAAAGCAAGTTAAATGCCTTATAAAAGTCTAAGTATATTATGTCAAGGCCGTTATGGCTAGGGTTGCCAGATGGTCTAACCAAAAATACTGACACACACAGCCCCTCAAAAAAAAACACTAGGGAAAAAATTCTGTTGAGAAAAAAAAGAGGGAGACCAAAGTTGTTCAGAATAAAAGGGAACAGCAGTTATTAAGGAAACAAAAATTAAAAAATCAGCATGGCCCCTTTAAGAAGGTATTTTTGCTGCCGGCCATTTTGTTTTTCTATTCCAGCCACAAGACAAGCTCCTGTAGAACCAGGTAAGCGCGAGGGTGTGGGGTATTTGGGGGGGGGCTGGCAGATGATCCAAGGGGGGGCCCAGCGGGGAGGTTTGAGGTGGGGGCCAGGCTCAGTTGCTTAGTGTGTGTAGGGTTGCCAGGTGTCCTGTATTTTAGCCTCCTGGCAGGGGGAAAAACCCAGAAAATACTGGACATTTTAGGTGTCCGGTATTTTCTGATTTTTTTTTATACCAGATAGGCGGCAAAAATATCAGAATGTCCGGAACAATACCGGACACCTGGCAACCCTATGGCTGCAGTTGGATCAGCAGTAGGACCCACAGCCACAGCTGTGGCAGGACGTGTAAGCGGGGGAATGGTCCCGCTATTGTGGGGAACTTTCCTGGCTTCTATACCACCCCAGTGAAATGGACCAGCGAATGGATCTGAGTCCCCGCTCCAACTTCCTTTACCCCATGGCTTCCCTGATCCTGAGGGCTCCCCCTCCACTCTCCTGAGTAGCAGAGTCCTCGAAACCCCAACAAGGCTGGGCCCAGGTTTCCTGGGGCTTAATCCCCTACCTTGTAGTCACTAGGGGCAGGAGTTAGGGTGTCCCCACTCCGAGGTGCTCTCTTTACCCTGCATGCTTTCTTGGCCCAGTGATCATTTCATAAGGTTCTAAGCAAATACAGTTTATTAAACATCAACTGTTTAAAGAGAAAAGAATAAGAAAAAAATTAGAATGGGTAAATGAGAACACACAGCCCTGCTCTGTAGCACGGGGACATCAAAACAGCAGTCTGCAGAGTGTAAGGACAGTTCACTGTCTCTTCCTTATAGGCCCCTTAGAGGCCCTGGATGTGCTGCAGGGGGGCTGCAGGCTGGACACACTTGCTCTGGCACACAGCCACAAGCCTCAAGCTCTAAGTGGCCAGACCCCTCTCCCAGTCTAGCCTGCTGGACCTCTTGGCTGATGATATCTCCCTGCCCAGAGCCTCTCCCCGCACTTTGCTGGTCCCAGCTGCTCACCACACCCAGCTGTAGGCTGTGCTGCTTTGCCAGTCTCCAGCTCCTTGCATTGCTTCTGTCCCTTTTGGCTTCTCTGAGCACTGCCAGTCTGCTGCTCAACTCAGGGCCTGCACTCCTTGGGCTGTGTGTGTCTGGCTCTGTTGCTGCAAAACTGCCCCTCAGCACAGCTTGCACTCCTTGGGCTGTCTGTGCCTGGCTCTGTTGCTGCAGGACTTCTTCTCCACACAGCTTGCACTGCTCTTAGCTGTCTCTCAGCTCTCTCCTTGCTCAGAGAGACCCAGAACAATCCCAGCTCACAGGGAGGATGGGGCCTGGCCTCTTGCTTTCCTCACTGGCCTGTCCAACCTGTCAATCAGGCTGAGCTGGCGTGTTGGCTGCTTTCCATTGTCACTGGGGTCTGTCAGTCTCAGGTCCCTGATTTCTCATGGACCCTTCCCCTTTTGATACTGGCCTATTTGAAAGCATGGAGCTGGCAAACCAAAAACTCCCACAGAGTTTTAGTAAGGGGCTAACAGTCCCCTTACACATGGGTTAAAACAGTTGACCAGTTCACTGTTTTATCATCCCTAGTTGTGATGAGCCTTACACTTCTAAGCCAACAAGAAGACTGCCCATCTCTGTAAAGCACACACTCAGTTACTTCTGCATATGATATAGGACAGAGAACCTTCATTGAAATATAGCTGACGCCGGTGAAGATGGCAAATACCCATCTTAATTCAGCATCTGTAGCTAGAAACATCAGATATTCCACTGAGTAGCGTCTTCCACTTTCCCTGCACTCTCTCATTAATGTGGCTGGGCAGTCCAAGAAGCAGACATGCAGAAGCTTACTTTTTCTTATGGTCAGCAAGGACACCAACTCTCATGTATAGTAGTCTAATTTGTAAGGCTTTCAGCATCACTGGCCAGGTTTGCCAAGAAATAAATGTAAGCACTTCTTCTGTGCAGTGTGGCCTCCAGAACCACCATATAGCATTATCACAACCTTAGAAAACTTTACTCAAAAAGCCAAAAACTAAAAAGTGTGTTGGGAAAAAGAAATCTATGATTACAAATGTGGAAGTTTACAAATAGCTTTGCAGAAGTACAATACACTGCAAAGTAGAAAACATATATTAAGTTTACAGTGTCCAGTGGGTTCCTACAGATTGTCCATTTAATGTATGACAGTTCCTTATTTTTCTCATTAATTGCATATGTATAAAATCATTGATGTGACAGTAATATGAAGCAATGGTTTTAGTAAATCTAGACGAGTACATGAGAAACTGTCCTTGACATACAGGGCTCTTTCAAGCATGGAAATGAGACACATTGCTTAAGGTGCCTTTATTAGCTTGGTCTGAGGCAAATTTCCTTTATTTTCCTTTACTAGTAATACCAGAAAATGTACTTCACTCTGATCAAA
Source organism: Pelodiscus sinensis (assembly GCF_049634645.1). Classification (NCBI taxonomy): domain Eukaryota; kingdom Metazoa; phylum Chordata; order Testudines; family Trionychidae; genus Pelodiscus; species Pelodiscus sinensis. Next base: position 225,692,702 of record NC_134712.1, read on the forward strand.
CAAAATACTTTATCGTGATCATAAATCTACTTTTTTGGTCTTCCAACTAGAACAGAAGGGCTTATATTTGGTTTGATACAAAAAATCTGCAGCACTCTGAAAACACCTGCTTTGAATCTATTAATATTTTCAGAAGTCTCTTTTTTACTTTACCACCAAGGGTGATTCAGATGTGATTACCAAGCTCTCTCACCCAATAGGTCACATTTGCTTTGAAGTGATTAAAGTTCCTATATATTCTAGGGAATCCTTAACAAGGTCTGAGTGGGTTTAATACAGGCAGTCCCCGGGTTACGTACAAGATAGGGACTGTAGGTTTGTTCTTAAGTTGAATCTGTATGTAAGTCGGAACTGGCGTCCAGATTCAGACACTGCTGAAACTGACCGCCAGTTCTGACTTACATACAGAATCAACTTAAGAACCCCAGGCGTCCCCAAGTCAGCTGCTGCTGAAACTGATCAGCAGCTGATTCCAGGAAGCCCGGGGCAGAGCAACTCTGCCTGGGGCTTCCTGTAGTCAGCGCTGGTCAGTTTCAGCAGAAGCTGACTTGGGGACGCCTGGGGCAGAGCAGCTGGGGTGCTACTGGACCAACCCAGCAGCACCCCAGCTGCTCTGCCCCAGGCGTCCTGATTCAGCCGCTGCTGAAACTGACCAGCAGCGGCTGAATCAGGACCTGGGGCAGAGCAGCTGGGGTGCTGCCGGGTTGGTCCAGTAGTGCCCACGGGCGCTGCAGGACCAATCGGCAGCGCCCCAGCTGCTCTGCCCCAGAGTCCAAAACAAAAGCCTGGTCTGCTGGGGGGGGGGGGGAGCACACTAGCTGCGCCCCCCCCAGCAGACCAGGGACACGGGGAACAGAGCCGCAGCGGCAGCGGGGTGCAGCACCTCTGAGGCTTTGCTCTGGCAAAGCCTCAGAGGCGAGGGACCCCCCCGCGGCTGCGGCTTCAGTCTGGGTGCCTGTGGTCTGCTGGGGATGGTCAAAATTTTGTTTTGTTTTGAAATTTACTTTAATTTAGTAAAATTTTGTTTTGTTTTGAAATTTACTTTAATTTAGTTCAGAATGGCTAGTGAACTAAAAAAAAAAACCACAAGTCACTGACCAGTTAGGAAGACACTTAGAAATTAGCGATGGCATGCAACACACACCAATTCATCTGATGAAATGAGGTTTACCCATGAAAGCTCATGATTTTATATAACTTGGTTAGTTTCTAAGGTGCAAAGGACTATTCATTGTTTTTAAAGTTACAGACTAACACAGCTACCCCTCTGAAATAAAATCAAAGGTTCCTTTGTCCAAAGTAGTTAACTCACTCATTTATCAAAAGTAATGCTCTTTTCACTAAAGCACTTAACCGTGTGCTTAATTTTAAGCATGTGAGTAGTAATATTAAAATCTGCAGAACTTAAACTGATGCTTAAATGTGTGTATCTGCTACATGCTTTGTTGAATCAGAACATACAAGGTTTAAAGTTTGAGAAGACTATTCCAATGGGACAACATTTCAAGTAGAACTGATTCATTAACAATTTAAGAAAAATTTCAGAAATTTGTTTCCAAGACTTCCAAGAGAACAGGGTTTGTAGAGCATAGGCGTAGGTATGAAAGTGAGAGTGTGTGGGTTTGAGCAAGAGAAATTAACCAAATATTTGAGTTTAGCTTTTTTTCCCTCCTCCTTCTGCCCCCTCTTTTCGATTTGCATGCATCTGACTCAGTCCCCCACGTTACCTGTGGATTATCTATGACCTCCTCCCTCCCCATGGGATGCTGGAGATGGAAAGTGCTGTACCACTTCTCCCACATGAACCAGAATTTGGTCCTAACAAAGGTAATGAGAAAGAGGTAAGAAGCAAAAGCAGTGTCTGCACTGAGTAGAAACAGAGTAGAGAAAACGAAAGAACCTTGATATAGTAGGAAAGAATAACAGAAGGAAATAAGTTTGATGGCAGGTTTGGGGGAAAAAAGCAAACAATGCTATTAATAACATTTTCTTATTAGAGCGGACTGAATATTTTCACCAAAAAGATCAGTTTTTGATTTAAATGTTTTTAACCCAAATTTTTTAAAAAATAATTCTCTCAACAAAACATGGTAGAACAAACATTTATTTCAAAAAGTTTCATTTTGTTTCTTCAGAGATTTGTTTTTGATCTGGGGAGAGGAGGAGTTTAAAAGATTGTTTTTAAATTCTCCGTATTTCCTTTCACTTTTTCATTCCCTCCACACACATTTTTTGGAGTCAAAAAAAGCTCTAAAATCCCTTCCCTACCCATCCCAAAAAAACCCTTAAGACCATTTTTTCCCCCAATTATAAAGAAATGGCCATTTCCCTTTCTTTTTGGAGGGTTGTGGGATGAAAATTATATTCTGCTTGTTGACCAACCTACTTTTTCACATTCAAAGCATGAATGCTGTGCGATTACTCTTGTGTCTTGAGTCTAAAGCACACTTTCTCCCTGCTTACATAGGTGCAACACCATTTATGTCAGAGCCTGACATAATGACAATTTGTCATACTTAAGGAAAGCGCATGTAGCCCTGGCATTACCCTGTTGTAGTTAGGGATAATGGCATTTGAAAGCATGCCTAGATTATCTGAGTATCTTGGCTGTTGCCAATTTCAGTACTTTTTTAATATAATTTTATTCTGTTTACCTTTCCTCATATTTTTATAGATCTTGCAAAATCTGAGTTCAAGAGAATGCTTTGTAAGAAGTAGCACCTGACTTGAACCCACAACTCTATGATCCAAGATGTTTCTGCATTTCCCTAGGGATTGCTCTGCTAACATTATTTTTGTTTAGATTATTATAATCCAACTAAAGATTATTTTTAAAATGTTCTTAGTGGTAAGAATATTGTAATGCAATGTTCTACACACACTCACACAATGTAGAGTACTGAACCACTGTAGTATCATGGCAAAATTCAACAATCTTTGCAGACTGTCCATTCATGTTTACTTCACTGGAAAGTATCTAAGATGAAATCCATAAGATAGTTATGCTGGTGCCATCTTCAAGAGCGATCTGATTGATTCTTCCACGCACACAGTCAAGAGAAATGGATACCAATGTGCCATTATGCACTTCGAAAGAAGAGCGGAGGGACACACTGGTCCACATACTTCCCTCAGGCATCTGACCTCCAATTTGCTGGCCAGCTGTTGTGGGTTGCATCTGATCACTAATCAAATGATTTAGAGTAATTTTTAGTATATTACATGAGTGGATCAGCTTTAAATTAAAAGCAATGCTGGCAACTCCTCTCGCAGTAAATCTGAAGTACTTCTGGGCAAGCTGTCCAGAAGAAACAAGCTGTATCTGTTTTTCACTGGCTGAGATCTGAGTGAAATCCAGTAATTTGTTTCTAACAGCTCCTGTAGGCAGTCCTGTAACAGACACTGTGGCTGAGATGGCAGCAGAAACTGCAGATGGGATCCAGATGAGGCTAAACATACTAATTCCAGAGCTGTCCCCAAAATATCTAACATTACATTGAGCTGGAGAAAGGATCTCAAAGCTAAGCAGATCCCCACTGTTGATTTTTGTGGCCCCGGAAGCAGATATGGATGTGTCTCTGTAATTTACGCCGGATTTATATACGTTCATTAATTCTCTATTAGTGCCATTCCTATTGATATAAGAAACCAAGTAAAAGCCTTCACGAACACACGTATGGCCCATGGAATACAGTGCTTGGTGAAAAACAAATTTTATTACTCCTGTTTCAGTGAACTTTATAGCTCTGCCATCGTGAGATAAACTTATCATGTAAGGGTCAGAAACAGAAGCTACTTTAAAAGAAGGTCGATAATTAGTTTGATAGTGCATAGCAGTTGACATCTGTGCATTCATTGCTACTGCACCGGTATCATGGGACAACCAAAACAAACTGAGTGGAGTATTAAGATCATAAATATTTAAGTCTTTACTTTGGTTGCAGAATTGATTTGGACTCTTCAGAAACAGAGAGAGAGTTTGGCTTGGTTCCACTTCTGCTGCACTACTTAAACTGGTGCTCTGAAAATATTTTCCTTCTGGTTGTTCAATACGAACACCGCTCAGTTCGCAGCTTTCCTCCTCGGTGTTATTTAATTTCAAGGACAGCTGGAGAAAGTTTCTGCAGTTGTGCTTCACAGCAAAATTGAAGTCAGTCCACAGCAAACCATGTTGCCTGAACACCAGGCTGTTATCTTCAACAGATATAGCTTCACAGCGAAGCTTTTCCTTTATCTTCAAGTTTAAACCAGGGTAGACCTGAGAAGTGCCAGACTTTGCTAAGGGTAAAATAATGTTTGCAGCCCATGATTCAGAAAGCTTGTTCTCACTGGCTGCTGAACAAACAGTGTCAGTGACTGCTGAGCAAGAGAAAGTTACCATTCCATCTTCACACTCTAAGCAAGCCTGGCATTCCTGCATTTCTTTATTAAAGAAATATTCCTTTCCACACAGTCCCAAGGCTGCATCTTTTTCACCAATTCCAAGGCATCGGAAGCCACCTGTTTGTGAGAAGTAGGAAGTTTTAGTGACAGGCACACTTTCTAAGAGATCACATGATGCAAGAACCTAACAGCTCTGTAGCTATTTAAAAGCCATTTGGCACCAACAAAGCAAAATAAGCTACTCAATATTATCACAGCACCCCTGATTCCAAGCCTGGCTCAAACATTATGGCCTTGACAGCTCACTCCATTCAAGCTGCATCCAGAGTGGGAAAAGGGAACTACATAGATCCCAGCCTCCAGTACATGCTGGGGCTGTTCTTGTGTAGCACACCAGTAGAGGATGAGACATAATGGGGCTCTGCTCCACCATACCCCTTCCCCACATATACCTCTCATTCCCTTTTGGCAGAGGCTTGTGGGATTGGCTGGTACAAGTAGCTGCAGAGACTTTTAACTGGTGCAGAGTAGGGATGTAAAAACTCATTTATTTGGTTAAATGTAGTATTAACACTGCGTTTAACAAATTAAAAGAGGGGTGGGAGGGCTAGAGCAGCCCCCGCTGCAGGCAGGGGCTGCTTCAGCCCGAGGCTACTCTAACCTGGCTGATCCTGGCCCCCTCCACGGGGGCTGCTAGGGCTGCTCCTGCTGGCCCTTCTCACTGGGACTGACAGCTCCCGGCCCACACGGCCTGGGAGCCAGCAGCCCCACATGGGGGGGGTCCAGAAGTGGAGCAGTCCTCTGGGGGCTGCTCTTGGGTACCAGTTAACTGTTACCCAGTAAGCATCTCCCATTAAGAGCAGGTTGCCCCCAGCACCGGCTCTGTGGATCTCACCCCAGCCCCAGGCTACTGCCTCTATTAGAGGCAGCGGCGCATGGGCAGGCAAGGTAGGGGAAGCTTCCGCAAAGCAGCCTCTGTCCCGGGATGGAGGAGGGGCCCCTAGCTTCCTGCGCAGAGAGGCTGCTCCTCTGCATTTCACAGAGCAACCTGTCTGCAGCAAGCCTGGGCCTGCCACAGACAGAGGCTGCTCCGCAACAGCAACCCCTGTCTGCGGAGGGTCTGAGCTCCCCGCTAGGAGCTAGTCCAGACGTCTGCACCGGGAGCTGGCTCCTCCTGCCACCCTGAGCTGCCGCCCGATACAGAGATAGCAGCACGGTGTAGCAAGGGGCTGCCTGGGAATGGGGCCAAGAGCGCACTCGCTGCTGCACCCTCCTCCAGGGACTACTGAATAGTCACATAACCGCTAAGATTTTATGCACAACATCTAACATCTGTAATTTAAAATTAGCCTCTAACTTTGGATGCTGACCTCTGGCCTGAATTTTAGATGCACTGAGCACACAGCTGCTAGTGATTGACTCAGCTGGCATTGTGGGGCTTGAGCACACTAAATGGAGGAACCACACATGAATATTTACACCAAAAAGACTAATTGCTAATATGCTATCTACAGCCTTTTTGGAAGAGAGGGGTAACCAAAAACTTAAAAGTCATGGTTTCTGAAACATTTATAAAGCTGTGAATCTAAGCACCCTGAATGTACATCCTACATAGTACTAGAATAATCTTTATATAAAAAATATCTTGCCGGGTACCAGCTGAAAATTAATAATTCACTAATCATTAATATTCTTGTATTATGTACATACAGAATGGGTATTAAATTATGAATATATCTTGAAATTATTACTAAAGTTCACAGAAAACAGCTGTCAGGGTAATTGTTAAACAGATAATTGTGGGTGCTCTACCTCCTGCTCCACCCCGACCTGATCCCTACTCCACCTCATGCTCCGCTCCCCACCATTTCTCCCAAGCCCCAACCCCACTTTTCCTCACGCAGTTCCACCTCTCCTATTCCTATTGCTAAGCACTCATTGATTTGTTGTTGTTTTTTCTATCAGTGCCCTAACCCTAGATTACCCAATAAGTTAGCACCTAGGTCATAGAAAATCTCTGCATCGCTCTAGGCCATGTAAGCAGCCCTCTAGGTATATAGATGCATAACACAGACTGATTAGGGCTCACTGCAGAAAGCACATTCCCAGTCAACAGCAGCAGCCATTTTACAACCCAAACTCTACCAGAGCTACTCAGCAGGTGGATCAAAGCCATGAAGAAGAGGCAGCTCCTCGTTTCATGGAGTTCTGTCCTGACTGGCTCTTTTCCCCCTGTCACATTAGACCTGTGCAGTTGACAAATTTGTTAAAGTTAGAACCACCTTTGTCTCAATTGCATGAAGCCTCCATGTCCAACTCCTGATCTCATGTATCAGTTCTAATTCCCATCCTCTTTTACTTCCCATAGCAGACATCTGATTTCAATGTCTCTATGGATAAGTACACTGGGCTTGTGTGAACCAAGGGACAGTCTTCAACCAACATGTTCTGGAAATAGCAAGTTTCCCTTAAGGATTGTAACAGTTAACAACAAATGGTCTGGTAGCACTTTATAGACTAACAAAACATGTAGATGGTATCATGAGCTTTCATGGGCACAGCCCACTTCTTCAGATGACCAGTCATTCTTCAGATAACTCTGGTCATCTGAAGAGGTGTGCTGTGCTCACAAAAGCTCATGATACCATCTACATGTTTTGTTAGTCTAAAAAGTGCTACCAGACCATTTGTTGTTTTTTCCTGTACAGATTAACTCGGCTACCCCCTGAAACTTCTATAACAATTAGGTTATTGGGAGAAGGGATTCTCTCCCCCTCATTGCTGAAATGGAAAGGATGGAGAATGTTGACCCAAATTACTGCCAGTGATGCAGGGTCACCCTCTTCACCTCTATATGACTCATTATTAAATTGCAACATCCCCTTGCTTTCACCCCCACTGCTATGGAGTTTGGATGGGAAAGCAATGGGTGTGCTAGAGAAAGTACAAATTTTAACCTGATGGACCCCTCTCATTTCCTGGACAGACAGTCCTATAGCAGAGCTCATAACCAGTGAAACAGTGTGTGCAGGCTATGTAGTTCCTTTCTATTCTTGCTTGGATAATTGGCAGGCAAAGAAGAACCATCCTCACTGATTTAGTGTGTCCATTGTGTCTGTTAGACCCACAAGTATGAAGTTGACTGCCACGATTGGGAAGGGACAACTTAAGGTAAATGTGTTGGGCAAAGCTGGAGTGGAGAAGTTTAATAAAGCTTGTGGTCCTGAGTCACTTTGTGGCTTCTGAAAATACCATCCTAAGAAACTGGAGGTGAAAATTGGGCCTTGCTTCTCAATATTATTGGACAATACTATTGCTACAAGGTATAGCAGATACTGCAGAGGTGGGAGCTACAAAATATACTAAGATTAACAAGGTCAGTGACTGAAAGAGATAAATGACTTATTCTTCTACACCAGTTTGCCACCAGAGGTAATGCCACTGATTTCAATAGCATTACTTCTAATTTACAGCAGCCAAAGGAGATCAGCCCAAGACATCAAAGCAGTATGGGAATTTAAAAGGCAAACAGAAGTAAGTGGAGCACCTGAGGGTGTGAAGAGTATTACATGAGAAGCAGTTCATTGGTCTCCTAAGAATAATTTTCATTCTTACTGCCTACCTATCTGTGCCAGGTGCCTTTTAATTAACACAAGGATCCTAAGCACATCAGAACTTTGCTCTTCATTGCCTTCTTGTTCTTCTGCCACTGAAGATGTGCTTATATTCATTAGTCACAGTAAGGCAGGTACTTACCTGGAGTATTCAGGCATTTTACTCTCTCACCACAAATGTTTGGAGATTCAATGCATTCGTCTCTGTCCTACAAATCACAAGAATTATATTCAATTTGCTTTTAATGAAATGGCTAATATGGAAACTTTAAAACAGGAAACTACTTAGCTGGAATTCCAAGTGAAAACATTTTAGTTCAATTATATAAAGCATCCAGTTTTACCGTATCAGTTTTGCAAACTGACAGCCAAATAACTGTACTAGTTTTAATAATTTTGTAAAATAAACTAAGGATGCTGAAGTGTGAGAGTCATTTTTATGTAACAGTATTAACATTAATCAGTTGGCTTCCACAATCATTCTGCTGAGCTGGTCTTTACACAAAACATCTCTCTCTGACCTTGTATCTTCCAAATTCTCTCTCGCTACCATATCCTTTTCTCCCCCAATTTCCTGCTCTGTCTCACATTCCCTCTGGGTTCTCTGAGTCCTCAACTTCCAACTTCTGACACACTGCTCCAGCAAGCTTTTCCTCAATCTTAATCGGTCTGAATTTCCAACATCTTTCCATCCTTTGGGTCCACAAACTGTCATTTTTCCATACTGATGTTCTCACTGAATCACGCCATTTCTCCAGAACTCATCCATTCCATCCCTCCTCCTGCCAGCCTTCACCAAAACCATGGTCTGAGCTCTAATGATCTTGTCTTGACTAGGACACCCTCATTCTCCTGGCCATCCAAACATCCATCATATCCCCCTTTCAACATGCCCAGAATACTGCCACTAAAGTCATTTACTCTTACCTTGTACTGAGTGTCCAGCATCTTCTCAGTTTCCTCCCTTCAGTTCTGTGCCAGCCCCATTAGCCTTAAACACTATCCATGCCTTCCAAGCCATTTATAACCTGCTCCTACTTACCTCTCTGACCTGGTCTCCTTTCATTGAACTCCTCACCCACTTAAGTTCTGCACAAGCTGCATGTCTAACAATACAACCTACATTTCTCTTTAGTTCTCACCTCTGGGACTTACCATGCCTGATCATATGGCTGGAACCATCTCTATGACCTACTGTTTTCACCCTCTTCTCCATGTCCCTCCTTAAAATGCACTTCCCTAAAAAGTCCTATAAACCACAACCAAACACTAAGTTATTGGGGAAAAAATGCATAAATTGTGAAACTAACCAAAAAAATCAAGCAATTTTATCACTGTTCTCCTATATTTCTACAACAGTTATTTAAGTTTTAAACTCTCTGGGACAAGAGCCTGGTTTTCCTATATGCCCCTAAAACACCTAGTATGCTTTTGGTATTAGAGACAATGAATTGCTGCTAAATATATTTCTTAAAGCATATATCTTACAGTTAATACTGGTGAACCTAAAAATTCTATACTTGGCATGGCATAGAACACTTACACTCAGAATAAGATCTCTCTCTCTCTCTTTCCTCTTTTTGAATAGCCCCAATCTCAGCATGGTATCCTCTGCATGCCTGACAAAAGTGCTTGATCAACTTAATAAAATACACAGAATAATATTTCACCTGGCAAATCCGATCAGTGTTTGCAGAACATTCAGACATTTGGAAGAAGCCAGCAGGGCACAAGGTGCATTTTTCACATTGTGATGGTGTCTTTTGGAAATTGCAAAATTCATCACTTTTACAAAGGCCACAGTCCAGCAAAGACTCACCAACATCAATCACTTGTGCATCAACTTCTACTTTATGCACAGCGTATGACTTCTGGAGATGATTTCTGACCTGATTCTGAAGTCCTTGAAGCAGAGCTTCAAAATAATGTTGAATATCCTCATGTAAACTCTGAAATGACATTTGTTTCATTGTGTTGAAAAGCATGCCATACTGGACTTTTATCAGATCCATTTGCTCATACATTTTTCTTTGCTGTTCAAGAATTTCTCGTTGCTGGTTAACCAGTGCACTCTGTTGTTCAGAAAGTTTTTGTTGCAAATCCACAATTACTGTCTGTTGGCTTTTTAATATTTCAACAAATTTATCTTGGCCTTTTGCAAGCTGCAGTTGTAATATTAGTGCATCTTCAGATGGAACTTCATTTTCTCCTAAAACACAAATGGCTTATTACTTTTCCTGACAAAAAGTAGTTTTCCAACTTATTATATTACCTCCTCAAGGAAATCCAAAATTCCATCAGATCATCTTTTAATTAAACATGATTTCATTACATTTCAGCCCTACTTTGAAGATCTAAAATGTAAGAAATAACTTGCTATAAATGTATTAATATGGAAACTTGAGTACAGAAGCTAACATTAAAACCTCTTTAGATATATCTTCATATGATAATTGACTTTTTAAAACTTCCCTCTGAAGCTGAAACATTTATATTAACAATACAAAGTAAGAGTTTCAAATGCAATAATCCAAGCATTCTTCTGGCTTTAATAGTAGCATTTTAATAATCTACTATGTTTTATGTATTTATCAAAAATACAAAACTGATCAATATTTTGTTTCCCATACTTAAAAACTAGGGGACCCAAATAAACTTACACACAAATAACTTTATGCAAGCAATCCCACTGAATGCAAACCATGAGTGCAGGACCAACTCCTATATTAATCAATATATCCACTGCTTTATTTCAATGAAATGAGGCTGGTTGTTTCATGAACAACATTTATAGTCATGCACAGGGTTAAAGTAGTGGGAAATCAAGCCTCATATTTCAGGACGTAAGTTCACCACCACAGAGTCAGGAAGGACTTTATCATCAACCATACAGAGTGCTATTGTACATGGAGAGAGAGTACAGCAGGGAATTGTGTACATATAGAACACTGGAAGAGGCAGTGGTCGGACATTATTTATGGTTACTAGGATTTTCTTGTATTTAAATGTATTGTATTCCTTTATCTCCATCTCAATATAGCAATAATTTTATTTTCATTTTTAAGCATTCTGCCAAATCTCAACTTGCTTTAAATGTGTGAATCTATACATGCACACAAAAATCTTTAGGCAGCTAGCATGCTGAAATTACAGCCTATCATGCTGACCAGCATTGTCTCGTCGTTTCTTTGCATTCTTCTGTCTGCTGCTGTCTGTCTCATCTTATACTTAGACTGTAAACTCTATGGGGCAGGGACCATCTTTTTACTCTCTCCTTGTATAACACATATAAAATCTACCCTTCACAATAATCCTCACAAATTTATATTCCTTCATGCCTTAGCCAACTGCCTTCACTAATGCCCAGGGTGTTTCCAGTATGCTCAAGAGGTTAATAAATCCAGATTCTGGAGGACCAAAGTATATTAAAAAAATCTTAAACTGCCCATAGTAGCCCAGAGAATCACCTCGCCCACTCCTCGTAACACTCCTACCAAACCGACCTCCCTGGAGATGATTCATAATCCAAATAAATGCTTCGTCAAAAAGATGTCACTTAATAGTCAAGGTAGTCAGATCCTGATGAACTGCCAAAGGAAAGGAGTTCTATAGCCCAGGAGCCAATACCAAAAACATTTTGTCTCTAGTCCGTTAGGGCTCCAAACTAGGGATGTAAGCAACTAGTCAACTACCCTAAAGCATATGCTTATTGGATAGTTGAGTAGTGGCTCCCCACCCCCGCTGCCTCTGTCAAAGAAAGGCAGCAGAGGAGGGAGCAGGAGCCAGTGCTGGGGGAATCTGGCTTAAAAACCAGTTCCCCCCAGAACCATCGGGGGGGGGGGCAGGAGAGGCAGAGGCATAGCTAGGACTGGGCGCAAGCTGATTCCCCCCAGGCCCAGACGCTGTACGTCTGCTTTTTAATTGTATTAAGAACCGCCAGACTCGTGCCTGGTCCCAGACACTGCGCTTCTTAATACATTTAAAAAGCAGAGGCACAGTCGGAGGCTGGGGGTGACGCAGGAGCGTGCCGGAACAGCTGATTCACGGCTCACTCCCAGTCCACCCGCTGCAACTCTGTAGTTTCCCTCCTTATCAACTAATCAAGTAGTCAATGGAAATTTCATTGACTACTTGATTAGTTGTTTATACCAATTTAACATCCCTACCACTGACACAAAGGGTACGTCTACACTACAACGTTAATTCGAACTTAGTTCGAATTAGTTAATTCGAACTAAGCTAATTCGAACTAGTTCTAGCGTCTAGAACTAACAACTAGTTCGAATTAGCGTTTTGCTAATTCGAACTAGCAAGTCCACATTGAGTGGACCCTGAACAGGGCTTAAGGATGGCCGGAAGCAGTGCCGGCAGGGCATCAGAGGAGGACTTAGAGCGTGGAGATGCTGTCTCAGGCTAGCCGAGGGCTGCGCTTAAAGGGTCCCGACCCCCACCCCGGACAGACAGTTCTAAGGGGTGCCACACTTGCAAAGCAGTCCTGGCTTGGAGTGCCCGGAGTACCCACACTGGGCACATCACACCACTCGGCCATCAGCCCGGCTGCACTTGCCGCAGGCTGCCATCTGGGGAGAGGGGGCAATTGGGGGGCTGCAGGAGAGCTTCCACCCCCAGAAGCCCGCAGAGCCAGCCCAGTCCTCCCCATCGGGGGCTCGTACCCCATTCCTCCCTCACCTCCTTCCACTTACCCTTCCCTAGCCCCCCTTCTTATTGATGTACAAAATAAAGATAACGTTTCTTCCAACATTGACTCTGTCTTTATTGAACAAAACTGGGGGAGACTGGGAAAAGGAGGTGGGAGAGGGGAAGAGAAAGGCTGGGAGAGGGGAGGGCAACTAACATGATCAGGGGTTGGGAACAGGTCCCAGATGAAGAGAGGCTACAGAGACTGGGACTGTTCAGCTTAGAAAAGAGGAGACGGAGGGGGGACAGGATAGAGGTCTCTAAAAGCAGGGGTTGGGTGGAGAGGGTGCATTCAGAAAAGTTCTTCATGAGTTCCCCTAAAGAAGGACTAGAGGACACCAAAGGAAAGGAATGGGTAGCAGGCTTCAAACTAGTAATAGAAAGTTGTTGTTCTTCCCAAAGCAAATAGTTAACCTGCGGAACTCCTTGCTGCAGGAGGCTGTGAAGGCTGGAACTAGAACAGAGTTTAAATGTTTAAAGAGAAGTGAGATCAAGTCATGGAGGTTGGGTCCATGGAGTAGTCTTAGCCAGGGGGTAGGAGTGGTGTCCCTGCCCAAAGTTTGTGGAAGGCTGGAGAGGGATGGCACGAGACAAATGGCTTGGTCACTGTCTTCGGTCCATCCCCTCCAGGGTCCCTAGGGTTGGCCGCTGTCGGCAGACAGGCTACTGGGCTAGATGGACCTTTGATCTGACCCAGTACGGCCATTGTAAGCTCAGGGCTCAGGGTCAGGGGTCTCAGTGGACCCCCTTGATTTTCATGCACACCTGCTCCTGGGTGGCCAGGCTGGCAGCTCTTCTGCCCTAGTCGGCCACTTTCCTGTGCCTAGTGCGGAGATCGTGGACAAGGTCCACGATGTCCGCACTAGCCCAGGAAGGTGCCCGCCTCTTGCGGTCTCGAGCAAGCTCCCGGGAGCCGCCAGCCTGGTCCCGGGAAGAGGGGGTGGGCTGGGGGACATCGGGTGGGTGGCTCTGTGCCGTGCCAGGTGCAGGGTCTGCTGGCTGGGTGCTGGCAGGCTTGCACCTGGCACGGGCACCGTAGCCAGCCCGTGCCCCTTTAAGGGGTCCGGGGCCGGGAGGGGGGCATAGAGTTTCCCTGGTGTTGGCCAGAGTGGCCACCAGGGAAAGCTGGGGAGGGCTAGCCTCCCACTAGTTCGAATTAAGGGGCTACACACCCCTTAATTCGAACTAGTAAGTTCGAACTAGGCTTAAGCCTCGTAAAATGAGGTTTTCCTAGTTCGAACTAAGCGCTCCGCTAGTTCAATTCAAATTCGAACTAGCGGAGCGCTAGTGTAGCGGCTATGAATGTTAGTTCGAACTAACGTCCGTTAGTTTGAACTAACATTGTAGTGTAGACATACCCAAAGGGACTTAGGTGCTACAATGGCTAGCATTGTCATACCTTTTAGGCAGCATGATGCTAAGGTGAATCCACAGCCCAGAGTTAGGTAGGCAAATTTCCTGTACAATGCATATGGAGAGACAGGTGCCTAAGACTGGAATTTACAGAAGCCAGCAAGCTGATATGGGAACCATTGAAACTAAGAAGGTAACAAAAAGCTGAGAAAAGAGATGGGGGTTAATACCTGCTTCACTCAGGATTCAGCACCACAAACTCCCTCCTGGAGTCAGGCAGAGGGACTTGAATCTGGTTCAAGTCCCAGATCCACTCATTCAGAACAGGGACTTGAATCTGGATCTGTGACATCCCCATGAGTGCCTTAACTACAAAGTTACTGGCTACTCTGGAATGGAGCTCTCAGTCTCTCCTGTACCACTTTGTATAAATAACTATATATTCATTGGACCAGAGCGAGACTATCACCTGAGGGTTAGGATATCCATTGAGGCCATGGGAAACCACGTTCTAGTCCCTGCTCTGAATCAGAAAGACCAGAAATGTGAACCCGGATATCCCACATCCTAGATGAGTACCTTATTACTCTGAGGTAGGAAGGTGTCTGCCTGGGTGTGATTCCATCCTGGACAATATTTCATTAAAGTGGAAACATTCCTGCCAATGGTTCCAGTTTCAATGAACGGGAATATTTTGCTGAAAAATCCCCAACCAGCTCTAGTGTCTGTTCACTTTGATGGTATAACTGGATCCTGAGAATCCTCCATGACACATTTTCCTCTTACAATGGTTTTGCATCAGTACAAGTCACCTTGCCTGAGTAAAGTTTCTCTTGATTTTACTTCAATGTGAGTGGAGAATAAAGCCCTATGTCTTTCTCCTGGGAAACACGATTTTGACCCTTTGTGCCATTCCTTCTCACGACAGCAGTGGTTGCTACAATCCAGAGACAGGGCTAACCTTACCATGAGGCGAACTGAGGTGGCTGCCTCAGGTGCCAGACTGTGGGGGAGAGGGGCTCCAGTAGGGCCCAGAGAATTGAGACCTTTCAAAGTTTTGGCCCAAGCAAGCAGACATGGGGGCATCATTTGAGCTCCTCTCCTCAGGTGACAAAATGTTGTGGGCCGGCCCTGTCCAGAAAAAAGCAGTGCTACTGCGGGATGCATGTATGTAATGAATGATCCCACCTTCTCTTCCCACCAGATGTAGTTACCAAAAGACCTAAACTCTACCCCTTCACTACACTTTGTGTGTGTTCCTACCAGTGAACAACCGTGTTAGGGCAACAGAATGCTTGTATTTAAAACAAACAAAAATTAAACAAATTGATCTTGTTTGCCAATAGGATTCTCAAGCTGTTGCATCTTTACATAGAGCCAAGAGGTAGGCTGAAATATCCTTTTTTTCCAATCAAATTAAACAGTGGGTGCCAAGATATTATTACAATTTGTGCCTTAGCTCTATGCCAACTAATAAGGGGGTTCCCACCAATCAAGAAAGCTTTTAATCATCATATGCCCAATAAAAAAAATGCCCAGAAATTATTCAGATGGTATCTTCAAAAATGTACTATCCTAAATAGTCTGAGCCCTTTGATTTTTCTCCAGGAGTTTGGCGACACAAAATCCCTACTTTCCATCAATCTTGACAAAGAACTTGGAACGTGTAATAAAAATGAACCACTCTACTCTATTTTTATATCTTTCAGATGAGACATTAACAAAAGTCCTTACTACTCTGTGGCCATTTAAAACGCACAATACTTTTTACTGCATGAGAGTGATAAACCGAGAGATCTGGGAGAGATTTTAAATCAAAGGGTAAAGTCAGAGCAGAAAAAGGCAATTTCAATTGGATATAACATACTTCACCTTCATACCAAGATGTTGTGTACCATTAAAAATTTGACAAATTCCACCTTAGAAGTGGCTGACTTTCCCTGGTGGTACTTTCAATAATACAGTTGTAAAGTGGAGTAGAATCCTTCCGCTCCATAAATGAGTTATCACTTATTCTTAGTCAGTTTATCAGTGTCTGTAGGATTCTGATGGGCCACACTAATTGTGTCTAATAACTAACTCATTCCTTCTGGATGAAGATGTATTTCCACACCACTCAGCCCTTCTTTGGTCTTACTGTAAATGTCACAGATCAGAAATACCAGCTCGTGAAGCTATGTAGAAAACTTTCAAACCTGGTAAGAAATAATTGTGTCCAGCTTCCTTTTCTGCTTACCTCATTTGAATGTGGAGAGTGGAAGAGGAGACACAGTTACCTTCCCCTTTTTCAAAGACTAGGGGGACATTTTCAAAAATGGCTACAGACTTGGCACCCAGCTCCACGCACCTTGGCTACATCTACACTGGCATGAATTTCCGGAAATGCTTAAAATGGAATAGGATTCCGTTTTAAGTTTTTCCGGAAAAGGAGCGTCTACATTGGCAGGCTGCTTTTCTGGAAAAGCCCTTTTTCCGGAAAAGCATCTGTGGCCAATGTAGACGCGCTTTTCCGGAAAAAAGCCCCGCCATTTTCGCGATCGGGGCTTTTTTCCGGAAAAGACTACTGGGCTGTCTACACTGGCCCGTTTCCGGAACAGTGTTCCGGAATAAGGACTTATGCCCCAGCGAGAGCAGAATAGTTTTTCCAGAATAGCGGCTGATTTTGTACAGTAGAGCATGGTTGCTTTTCCAGAAATTCAAGGGCCAGTGTAGACAGCTCGCAGCTTATTCCGGAAAAGCAGCTGATTTTCCGGAATAAGTGGCCCAGTGTAGACACAGCCCTCGGGTCTAATTTCCAGAGATGTGGAGGCTCTTCAGCTCCCTACTGACTCCAGGTGGAGTTGCGGGCATCCAGCACTTCTGGAATTCAAGCCGAAAGTGTCTTTAATCTGGTTCCTCCAATCCCAAGGGCCAGAAATCATGAAGGGGAGTTAAAATACTCAGCTTGCTCCTTTGCTAGCTGAGAGCTAGGGGACCTGCCAAACACTGGGTGTTCCAAGTCGGCACTTGGGCTCGTAGCCCTGCCAAGTCCAGGGGACTAAACACTCTGCCCACAGGCCGCTGGTGCCACCCCTCAGCAGGGGCCTGTGCAGTCCCTACGCCCTGGGGCTGGTTCTCCCAGCTCACACCTACCACACGCCAAAGCCAGCACCCACCTGGTTTGAGGTCGCAGGTGAGCTGCACGCCCAGCTCCGAGGCCGGGTAGGCCAAGTCTTCAGCAAGGGAGTGCGCGGCTCGCTCTGCCTCTCTGAGCAGGGTGGGCTCCGGGCAGGCCTCCCCAGACTGGGCGCACTGAGCCCTGCTGCCCGGCCGGGACTTGTGGCGCAGCCGCGGGGGCAGCTTGCATTCAATGCCCTTGCAGTCCCGGCTGGTGCTGTTGGGAGCCGGGGCAGCGCAGTCTCCTACCCGGCACGTCTCCGCAGCGCCCCTCGTGGCCGGGGCAGGGAGCTCCGGGCTGAGCGCGCCCGTGCTCCTGGGGGCGGAGGCGGGGAGAGGCGCAGGGTGCTGGGCGCTCGGCGCCTGCATACCGCGAAGGGGCGTGGCGGTGTGAAGGAAGGAGCGGGACAGGCGGCCGGCTCTGCCCGAGCAGCGGGGCCCCAGGCACGGATGTCTGGACGGGTCTCTACCGCCGCCGCCACACAGGGCGCCCTGGCAGCCGTCAGCTCTGCTGCCGCCGCCTCCCCCCAGCAGCGAAAGGCAAACGCCCAGCCAGCAGCAGCAGCCAGCCCACCGCAGCATCTCCAGCCGCATCTGCAAGAGACAGAGACGGGTCAGAGGGGGGGAGCAGCCCCTGCACCCCACTCGGCGCCCCGGCCAGCAGTGTTTGCCTTGTAGCAGGCGCGCGCCCCTGGCAGAGCCAAGTATAAAACGCACCCTCGCTGCTAGCTAGGCAGAGTCACATTTGCTCCCTGCCCGATCTCTGCTCTCCGCCCCCGGCTGCACGGAGCTGCCCTCCACCCCCATATGTCCAGCCGCCTGTGTCAAACCCCAGCAAACTCTCTCCGAGGTGGGGCGCGGTGGGTTGGACGGGCCGCCGCGAGCAGCCAGCGGCTGCTTTACCCGAGCCAAGGCGCGGAGCTGCACTTGAGAAGGCCCCGCTCTCTGCGGCTGGTGGCAGGGGCCAGGCGAGGAGCGGAGGGAGTTTCCTTCCCTGGCGGTGGGGCCTGACCTCCTCTGAGCCTGGAAGAATGTTAATGCAGAACATTCCTCAGGCTTCATTAGCATCCCACCTAAGCGCCTCCCTTTCGCTCCGGCGACTCCTCCGCCCCCCGCGCGAGGGGGAAAGACACCTCGTAAAGATTGCACCGAGTAAAGCTTTGGTTTTATCCCGCGCGGACTTGCACGCGGAGATCCCATGAAGACAACAGGAATAAACCCCCGCGATATCCATGCTTCCCATAATAAGACAAAGCAAAAGCAAAGACTGTGATTTTGACCTCGGGAGCTAGCACAGGAGTGACATTTGACTTTCTTCAAGATTAAAGTATCAGAGGGGTAGCCGTCTTAGTCTGAATCTGCAAAAGCGACGAGGAGTCCTGTGGCACCTTATAGACTAACTGAAGTGTAGGAGCCTAAGCTTTCGTGGGCAAAGACCCACTTCGTCAGATGCATGTATCGTCAGAGGCATGCATCTGACGAAGTGGGTCTTTGCCCACGAAAGCTTATGCTCCTACACTTCAGTTAGTCTATAAGGTGCCACAGGACTCCTCGTCGCTTTTTCAAGATTAAAGGCGACCTTTAGCTATTAGTAACTGGAGAGGAGGGGAGGAGCGGATATCACTTTAAAGCAGTGATATTGCTGGAGTTAAAGCCTGTTACTCTCTAGCTTAAAAAACTCTACCTTCCCCTCCCCATCCCAGCAAAGCATTTAAGAAGGTGTGAGAAGCAGTGTACCTTTCAATTGCTCTATGATGTGAATAACTCCCAAATCTTATCTCTTCCATGTGTCATAGAAGGAAAAAGAGCACATTTTCTTTCCAAGAGTGTGGCCACTTAATTGTCAGTTGCACTTTTTTAGTTATTGGAGTTGGCCACTATAAAGGTACAGTGAGGCTCTATATTGGATACAATCATAAGTGTATGCAGAAAAAACAATTATATATTAACTCGTAGTCTTCAGACTTCTTCCTCCCAGACTCCAGGCACAACACTTTTATATTGACAGAGGTATAATGTCTTCAAAATTAAATAGAAGAGAAGAAAGCGGACCAGGGTCAAGCATTTTTTCCATTTTGGGGGACATGTTTGAAAGTTTATGTTCCAAATTTCAAATCTGTACTCACTCTGACTGATCTATTGCTTTGTCTTCTTAAGGAAAACCATCGAACAATGCCATACATGCACAATGGGCCTAATTCAACTCCAGTGACTTCTGTGAAAATGGGATCAAGTTTAACATTAACCCAGGGAAGGCAACTGGATAGCAATGGTCAGCAGCCTATTAAAAGGCCTGTTCTAGAACAAAAGGCTGTAATCATAATAAGAAATATTATTCTAGAAAACTAAATATTGCACAAACTGACTATACCTGAAGGGATGGATTGCACCCTCAGCAAGTTTGAAGATGGCACCAGTGAAGTCTGTCACCCGCCCTGAATTGAAATCAACCGCAAAACTCCCATTCATTCATTTAGGCCAGGATTTCCTTCTACGAATGTTTGCAAGATATGTGTATATGTCTATTTTGTCCTGCAAAATACACATTGTTTCTAATATGCCCTTTCCTTTGTTAATGCTCTTCTTCATTCTGCTTTTTTAAACCTTGAACACAAGTATTTCATGTGATTCAATATAAATTTCCTTTGTCATCAACAACATTTTCCAGGTCATGTTTACTCTGGATTTTAAAAAAAGACAACAAAATAAGGTGTAATGGAATGGCTGTGTATCTGGTAGCATAAGGATTGTGGTCCTATGAAGTACAGGGATGATCTTGCAGCCTTTAACACCTACTTCCAATAGACAGTATTCATGTGAAAACTGAATTCTAAGTGCTCAGAATCACTCCAATGACCTTTGATGATGGTTTGTAAGGGAGTTGCAGGGAGTTTGCAGGTTCTCAGAATAATTCCACTTGCACACCACTGCACATTCATGATGAGGGCAAATTCTGCTCTTGGGTCACACCAATGCTAATCCAGAGCAGCTCCACTGAAATTAATGGAGTTACTCAAGATTTATGCTAATATTAATTAGTGCAAAATTCAACCCCTAATTTTTATCTGTACAATGTAGTTTTATAGGTTGCACTGTGATCTTTTGAAAGATAAGTATCATGTTCCTAGGAGTTACTGTGCAAATGAGATTGTGTGATATTAACAGAGCAGCATTAGTGTTTGTGTTAAGCCTCTGAGAATGACCAATAGGCTCGTAGAACTGGAAGAGATCTCAAGAGGTTATCTAGTCCAGTTCCCTGCACTCTTGGCAGGACTAAGTATTATCTAGACCATCCCTGACAGATGTTTGTCTAATCTGCCCTTGACTATTCTTTCCAGGACTCTGCGCAGGTTTAAACTGAGATGAGTGGTTTAAAGTTTAATAAATATGCCATGTGTTTGAGTCTGACAAACATGACTCCTGATGCACCTACTTAGCAGGATCTGTTGTCCGAAGCTATATAATACTAAAAATAAACCAATCACTTCTTCCAAGTCCAGTGAAATTGCACAGAATATTTATAGAATAATAATAAACAGGGCAGAACAGATACTTAATGGTTAAGAAATGTTTGCTTCATTTAAAATGGTAGAAAAAGCTCTCACTGTATTGCCGTGTGTCCTGTATTTGCAGTATTGCTGTAGCCATATTAATACCATATTACCACCTCACCTACTTTGAGTCTCTAATATACTGTTTACCCTGATACATACGCTGGGTACTATGTACATCAAGGGCTTAAATTTAGCCAGGGCTGCATGGAGCAGAGCTCTGGTAAATATTTTCCAACCCTCTGGGTGAGCCCCAATGCACTCCAGGGGATGAAGGCCTAAGCAGGACAGGGAAGGTGAGGCAGGACTGAGTCTCTGGGAAAAAGGATATGAGAATTTAAGCCCTATGTAAATCTTGGCATCTGAGGAGCAGTGGCATTGCACTGGAGAGTAGAGAAGTTATAGCATGTCCATCCAAACCCCCAGATTATGGTGACCTGGCTGACAAAGAACATGTGGTCTTAGTATCTGGGTTCCTCCTTTCTTCCAAGTGGGGATAGACATACTTTAGGGGGCTCTTTGGCAGCTGCCTCAGCCATCCTCTGGATGGGATGGTCCCAATGTTAGCCCCAGGCGGCCTCTGGAGGATTACTTGGGTGGGGGGGCTAGTACAAGGTGGCAGCAGAGGTTGGTCCCCTGGGTGGTGCAGGGTTCAGGGGAGTGGACTGAGGCAAAGCAACTCTGCTGGGAGAGGATGGAGCAGAGCAGGCTGCTAAGTTGCTCCAGCTCTTGCCACTGTAGTGAGTGTTCGGGGGAAGGACCCATGCTGCTTCCTTGCCTCAGTCCCTTCCCCCCAGTTATTCCCTGAGGTACAATGGGGGCTGAGCAGGGGCAAGAGGTGGAGGATTGCTTGGGCCCCTCACCAACCTAGGGATGGCCCTGAGTGGGAGGAGCTAGGGCTTCTTCTCCCCAGCCTGACAAAGAGAAAGCTGGGATCTGTGGCATCAGCACTCTCTGCTTTCCCCAAAGAGCAGGAGTCAAGAGGAGTTGTGGTAAGATCCCCTCTCCCAAGGCAACAGGAGTAGGGAGATACCTGTGCCTGGGCTCCTTTACATTCCAAAACAGCTGAAAACTGTGGTATGTGAGGCCCCCTTCTCTGTCTCAGCCAGGAGCTATAGCAGCAGCAAGCTCCCTCCCCTTCGCAAGAGTTTCCCTAGTGGCATCCCCATCTCCTGCAGAGAGGGAGCTGGGAGAGCAGTGGCAGCCAGGAAAACCCCCATAGTCCACCTAGAAAGTGGGAGCCAGAAAGAAATGTCAAGTTAACCCATTTAAAAAGAAAAACCCCACAAAATACAAAACCCCAGGCTTTACACAGCATTTTACTCTTGAGCTGAGATTGCTAAAATGAGTGAACTACATAAAATGCCAGTGTAATAAAAACACATCCTCCAAGGTGATCATGTTGCCTAGGGAACCAAACTACAATGCAGGGTTTCCTCTTCAAATACTTGGAAACTTTGTCTAAAAGAGCACTCTCTCTCAAATGGCAATGGTCTGATCCAATTTCCATTAAAGTTAATGGGAAAGCTCCCGTTAGTTTCAACAGAAATTGGATCAGTTCCAGTAGTAGGTTCATTACCTTCTCTGTAAATTAGCCACTAGAGGGCAACATAATCACATGCATAGACAGTACACACACAAACATCCAGTACATTAAAGTCCTATCCAGAATCAAAGCTTTCTTGAACTAGCTGCTACCAGAACCCATTGCTTGTTCCCGTTGTCCAGAAATTAAATAATAGTTCATAATAGTTCCTTTTCATCCTTTCCTCTCCCTCATTGCCCCTCAGCATTTCCTCTCTTATCTTGCTTCCATAGAGATGTGTACAATGAATTACATACACACAACAAGATTAATTGTTTAACTTGGTTCCAGAATTTTGGGTTTAGGCCTGGATCACAATAACCCCTGCACTTCAAGAGTATAATTTGGGTCCAATCCTCCATTACAAGACTCCATTTTTGGGCAAAGGGAGTTTTTCCTGAGTCTAATTCCAGTTCAGTATTCTATGGGCCCCGGTCTACATTAAAGGGGAAAGTTGACTTAAGATATACAACTCCAGCTATGTAATTAACATACCTGGAATCGAAGTATCTTAAATCGCATTTTGGCACTGCTCACACAGCAGGAGGTTGACGAGAGCACACGCTCCTTATTCCTCATGAGGAGCAGGACTGCCAGGGTACATCTACACTGCGGGCTAAAGTCAAATTAAGCTATGCAACTTCAGCTATGTTAATTGCGTAGCTGAAGTCGAAGTACCTTAATTGGGCTTTTGGCACTTTCTACACTGCAGGAAGTCAAAGGAAGAACACGCTTCCTTCGAATTCCCTTACTTCTCGTGAAATGAGGATTACAGGAATCGGAGTAAGAAGACCATTATTTTGCTGTGTATATGCGCACTCTGTTATTTTGAAATAACGTGAGTTATTTAAAATAACACTGCTGTGTAGACACGCCCCCAACAATGACAGGAGTGCCCTTTAGCATGTCTTTACTAGACTCACTAATTTGTACCCCAGAAGATCTACTGTGGCATCGATCTTCTCCATAGTGTAGACAAGCCCTGGATATGTCTGAATTCCATTAAAAACACACCAACATTTTTACTGAACACAAACCTCTCTAAATCATAATTTTTATAATATTCCATCACTGTTTTTCTAAATGATAAGTTGTTCGCTTTTCTTGTTCCCAGTCCATTTAGTTGTTGGATTTCATAAATGCTCATTTCTAGAGCTTGATATTTGACTGAATGAATTATAATTGCATAGAATATGTTTTGCAGGAAAGAAAAGTCACATAACTCTTTAAGATAATGTTTAATATTTACAGACACTCCCTAATAAGAGAAAGCTATCTAATGTAGTCATACACACTGTCATGGCTCCTTCCCCACTCTGGCATGATAAATGCAGAAGTGGGGGCCAGCAAGTGTACCCCAAAGCCTTATCTACCAGGCTTTGGTATAAAACTTCCCCCAAAATCTTAAAAACCTAGATCTTGGGAATAAACTTCCGCTGCCACCACCCAAATGTTGCTAAAGAAACCAGGGGAAAAATCATTTGGGAAATCTCACCCCTAAAATAAAAATCAGGGCACACTATTAACCAATGCCAGGTTAATAAAAAGAAAGGAAAGAACTTTTATTATTACAATGATATTCCTGTTGTAAGCAGAATGACTAGATGGGAAGGTAACAAAATATACTCATGGAGAAATTCCATGGGCCTAGAACTTTAGTTACAAAGAAAAGCCAACACATCTTTTAAACCGTGCCAGATCTCAGATCCCATACCCAATTCTTAAAACAATAAAACCTAACGAAACTACCTAAACTTTACCCTACTTACAGAAATGAAGAATGGTGTCTTGGGGTATGTCTACACTACAACGTTAATTCGAACTAACTTAGTTCGAATTAGTTAATTCGAACTAAGCTAATTCGAACTAACGGATCTAGACTAAAAAACTAGTTCGAATTACCATTTTGCTAATTCGAACTAGCATGTCCACATTAAGTGGACCCTGAACCAGGATTAAGGATGGCCGGAAGCAGTGCCAGCAGGGCATCAGAGGAGGACTTAGAGCATGGAGATGCTGTCTCAGGCTAGCCGAGGGCTGCGCTTAAAGGGTCCCGACCCCCACCCCAGACAGACAGTTCTCAGGGGTGCCTCACTTGCAAAGCAGTCCTGGCTTGGAGTCCCCAGAGTACCCACACTGGGAACATCACAGCACTCGGCCATCAGTCCGGCTGCACTTGCCGCAGGCTGCCATCTGGGGAGAGGGAGCAATCGGGGGGCTGCAGGAGAGCTTCCACCCCAAAAGCCCGCAGAGCCAGCCCAGTCCTCCCCATCGCGGGCTCGTACCCCATTCCTCCCTCACCTCCTTCCACTTACCCTTCCCTAGCCCCTTTTCTTGATGTACAAAATAAAGGACAATTGAGTTCAAAAATGGAATCTGTCTTTATTGAACAAAACTTGGGGAGACTGGGAAAAGGAGGTGGGAGAGGGGAAGAGAGAGGCTGGGAGAGGGGAGGGCAACTAACATGATCAGGGGTTGGGAACAGGTCCCATATGAAGAGAGGCTAAAGAGACTGGGACTTTTCAACTTAAACAAGAGGAGACGGGGGGACAGGATAGAGGTCTCTAAAAGCAGGAGTTGGGTGGAGAGGGTGCATACAGAAAAGTTCTTCATTAGTTCCCATAAAGAAGGACTAGAGGACACCAAAGGAAAGGAATGGGTAGCAGGCTTCAAACTAGTAACAGAAAGTTGTTCTTCACAAAGCAAAGAGTCAACCTGTGGAACTCCTTGCTGCAGGAGGCTGTGAAGGCTAGAACTGGAACAGAGTTTAAAGGGACGTGAGATCAAGTGATGGAGGTTGGGTCCATGGAGTGCTATTAGCCAGGGGGTAGGAGTGGTGTCCCTGCCCAAGGTTTGTGGAAGGCTGGAGAGGGATGGCACGAGACAAATGGCTTGGTCACTGTCTTCGGTCCATCCCCTCCAGAGTCCCTAGGGTTGGCTGCTGTCGGCAGACAGGCTACTGTGCTAGATGGACCTTTGGTCTGACCCAGGACGGCCATTGTAAGCTCAGGGCTCAGGGTCGGGGGTCTCAGTGGACCCCCTTGATTTTCATGCACACCTGCTCCTGGGTGGCCAGGCTGGCAGCTCTCCTGCCCAAGCCGGCCACTTTCCTGTGCCTAGTGCGGAGATCGTGGACGAGGTCCACGATGTCCGCACTAGCCCAGGCGGGTGCCCGCCTCTTGGGGCAAGCTCCCGGGAGCCGCCAGCCTGGTCCCGGGAAGAGGGGGAGGGTTGGGGGGCATCGGGTGGGTGGCTCGATCCGTGCCAGGTGCAGGGTCTGCTGGCTGGGTGCTGGCAGGTTTGCACCTGGCACGAGCACCGTAGCCAGCCCGTGCCCCTTTAACGGGTCCGGGGCCGGGAGGGAGGCAGACGAGTTTCCCTGGTGTTGGCCAGAGTGGCCACCAGGGAAACCTGGGGAGGGCTAGCCTCCCACTAGTTCGAATTAAGGGGCTACACACCCCTTAATTCGAACGAGTAAGTTCGAACTAGGCTTAATCCTCGTGGAATGAGGATTACCTAGTTCGAACTAAGTGCTCCGTTAGTTCGAATTAAATTCGAACTAACGGAGCGCTAGTGTAGTGCCTATGAAATTTAGTTCGAACTAACATCCGTTAGTTCGAACTAACTTTGTAGTGTAGACATACCCTTGAAGAGAGAGAGACATGCTTGTCCCTCTCTGTAGCTGCAGAGAACTCTCACAGAGAGACAAAAGGACAAAGGAAAAAACCCAAATTCCTTTGTCCAAGGTTGAAAGTCCCACCTACATTCCTACTGGTCACTCCACCTGGCTAGGTGTAGTTAACCCCTTAATCCCCAGGCTGCTGGCTAACCCTCATAATCATGACACACACGTCATCAACTTTTTAATTCCTCTTCATTAAAATCTATAATTTAACACTTGAGCAATTCTACAACTATTCTAAACCAGATGAAAGCTTTGATTTCTTCTCCTGAAGATCTTTTAAAAGCTTCTATTTTAGAAACTAATTTCTCTGATCCTGCAAAGATTTGCAGACTTGATTGACTTTGTGCACTGGCTTGCCTGGCTTCCGTGGGACTGTTGACAGCTCACGAAGTTAAGATTCTGCAAAAATGTTTGCAGGATTGAGGCTTCAACTAGAAATAAAAATATTTTTCCTTACCAAATCCTTGAAGTAAAAATGTGTCCTTAAAACAATTCCTAATTTTGAAGGCTTAAAAAAGTACAAATGCCCATCAATTTTAGTACATTTATGTTTCTCAATTTTTAGCTTTTAATCCCAAAACCTGAACTTGGTAAATGAAATGAGGAAATAGTATGAGTCAAGGGGAAAACTCCGTGGCAGTTTGGTGTATTAAGATGGTTAAGAAGGGGATGTTCATGTAGGGAGTTTTTCTATATTTAGTTCATGTAGGGAGTTTCCCATATTCAGTCAATAACAGGGGGAAGGTAAGAGGGAGAAAGGACAGAAAGAGGGAAATCATTAATATATTCCTAACCAAAAGACAGAGTTTACATTATATCATTATGCTGAATATGCAGTACTTTTAATTGGTTTTCAAAAAAGTGTCAACTTGATATTTAAAAAATGGTTTCCAATAATTCCCTGAATTTCACCTTTTAACAGCAAATATTCTTCACTTTTAATTTTTTTTGTCTGGTTTATTAAAAATCAGTTCTACAATATAATGAAATATGATCCTTAACTAGAGCAGAGAAGAGCTGATAGTACTATCAATATATTGGTAAGAGTCCTCTAATTCCACGGGTTCTCAAACTTTTTGGGCTCCAGAGCCCTTTACATGTGTAAATATTTATGCAGCACCCCAGCGGTCCACTGACTGCATGTGTTGTACTTATCGATGTTTCCAGTTTGTCAACCTCACGGAGCCCTTACGCTCCGCGGAGCACAGTTTGAGAAACACTGCTCTAAAAAATACATCTTCTTCCATAGCTGCTGAATATATAGTGGATAGAATTTCAGAGGTTTTATAATTTGTTCATTCCTTTAATTATTTATGGCTTGCAAAAAGATACATAATGATATATATGATGACTAAACTGGAAGATTGAGAATCTGTATATATAGGGACTGAGCAAAACCAATGAAATTGTTCTTCCCTTTCCCAATAGTATGTCCTAGCAGCAGAAATAACAACAGATTTCACGTATATGTCCTGTATCTGATCTCCCTCAGGTGTCTGGGCTGTTGTGGTTCTCTCTCCTTCCCAGGCACATGTTTACATCTTGAAGGAACATGAACAGAAATATTAATAACATACGTCCAGAAAGAAGACCCAGAAATCACTCAACTAATAACAATCAAATAGCTCTTATATATCACTTTTCATCAGCAGACAAGCAATAATAATAATAACCACAAAAACACTATCACTCAGTTTAACCAGCAAATTTAGCAGATAAACTCTTCCAAATTTAGCAGATAAACTCTGTCTAACAAAGAAAAGGGCAAAGAACATATTTGAAAGGAATAGTTCCCACTTTGCTATTGCTCCGTACACATAAAAAATTCAAGTTAGCACAACACTCTGCTCTTCAGATTCAAAATAATTAAAGAACAAATAATTCTTTGCTATAAAATATTAACATCACAAACCACACAGCAAAATTCTGCATAGAAAGAAAAAAGATACCTATTTCTTCAGTGTAAACAAGGTACATGCAAACAATAAATAAGTCATGCCTTTTTAAAAATAATTCTAAAATCATGAAGGACATTAAATATCAAAGTATTTTTAAAGTAAACCCCTATAATGGAAGTGGAGCAGGAATAGGATTAAAGTCAGGGTTCAGTTACAAGTGAAACTGGAACAAACTGGTAGCAGGTCTCATTACAGAATGATTAAAACATTATTGCATCTGAAAGAAATAAAATGACCTACCCAGTTAATGCTGAGAGAAAGCTAGGTCCTGTCCACATTACAAATTTCAACTGTGTTGTAATCAGATAAAAGGACAAGAGTGGTAACCATTTTGCCTGAGTCAGTTATATTTGTACTGTGGGTAAGCCAGTGTCTCTCAGACCCTGTGGCTGCGTCTAGACTGGCAAGTTTTTGCATAAAAGTGGCCGCTTTTGCGCAAGAACTTGCCAGCTGTCTACACTGGCCACTTGATTTTGCGCAAAAGCACTGACGTTCTACTGTCCAAAATCAGTGCTTCTTGCACAAATGCTTTGATGTTCCCATTTGGGCAAAAGCCCTTTTCCGGAAATGTTTTTGCACAAGAGGGCCAGTTTAGACAACTAAAAACTGTTTTGTGCAAAAAAGCCCCAATGGTGAAAATGGCGATCGGGGCTTTCTTGCGCAAAACTGCGTCTAGATTGGCACGGATGCTTTTCCGCAAAAAGTGCTTTTGCGGAAAAGCGTCCGTGTCAATCTAGACGCTCTTTTCCGCAAATGCTTTTAACGGAAAAACTTTTCCGTTAAAAGCATTTGCGGAAAATCATGCCTGTCTAGACGTAGCCTGTGTGTTCCAGTATTCTTCAGCCCTATAAATACCAATTAGTGGAGGAGCAGTAGCAGCACTAAATGTTTAAAGATTTCTGATAATTAGATGGCATAGTAGTAAAGATGCTTTGGCCTTATCTGTATTGGTAGTGTTGAATCCATTGGGAGTTACGGATCCAAAAGTCTGTATCACCTTCCTTCCCCACAATCTGACTGTACTCTTTCCAACAATGCCACGGGCCATGGCTTATGTCAAGTACAGTAAAACTCCAATAGTCCGGCATCGAATAGTCCGGCACTCCTGATACTCAGGCATCAAAATGGCAAGAGCCTAGTGAGTGAGCTTCGGCAAAAAATGAGTCACAAGGTAACAGAGGCAGCAGCTGAACTGAGCGAAAAGAGTAAAAAAGGGTTAAAAAAACTAAAACATTACAGTATACTGTATACCCTATGTACAATAAAAAGGGTTAAGAACACTTTATATACAGTATATACGGTATACAGTATATACATAACCAGTTTATAGTTCCTCCTGATACTCCGGCATATCTGATAATCCGGCACCACCTAGATCCCATAGGTTCCGGATTATCGGCAGTCTACTGTACCACAGTACAGAGTCCTTGTTATAGTGGGTATATCAGAGATTGCGCAGATTCGTGCAATCCTCTGTGGTGCATGCTATTATGGAGAGGTTGGGCTAATCTCGACTGCAGAGCCTCTTCTAAATAAACATCATTGTGTCCAAAAGATCCATTCAGTCATTCTAGGTTACAATAAAAATGACTAAATTCCAGATAATTTTTCTGGGCTCATCTTACAATTTCACTTAAACACACACAAATTATACTCTAGACCAGTTTGCCTGTTTTCTCATGCCTTTAGAAATTGCTACTACACATAAATGCAGTACTTTCTTTCCTTTCATAAGAAATGAGAATTTCTAGTTTGCCATTGAGTCTCATAATCAGCTCAGCTGCTGACTAGCTCCCAAGGTGCCTGTTTCCATAGATGGTTTTCCACATATCGTAAATTCCACATCACCCCATAAGAAGAGTGGGCATTCTCTTGTGTATCTTGCCTACAGGTCCTGAGCTAATAGGATGTGTGCCTATCTGTCAGTAGGATTGCCATTTGTCCAGTATTCTACTGGACAGTCCGTTATTTGGGCTCTTTGTCCGGTAAAAAAAATCAGAGAATACTGGACATGTGCAGTGTTCGGCATTCTCTGATTTTTCCGGCTGCGCACCGGACGGAAGCCTGGCATGGGCGGGGGGAGCGGCTGGAAGGCAGGGCCACAATCGGAGCTCATAGCCTGTGATTGTGCAGAAGCCTGGCGGGGGCGGGAGGAATGGCTGGGACTCCCCGCCAGGCTTCTGCGCAATCACAGCCTGCGAGTCTCAGCCACACACCCCACCCTCGCAAGGCTTCTGCGCCCAGAGCGCTGCCAGGTGGGGAGTCCCAGCTGGTAGACGGAGCCAGAATTGCTGCTCTGGGCAGATTTTTTAGAACTGTTCTAAAATCTGATTTGTCTATTTTATATGTGTTCACTTTTTTGGATTGTATCCCTTTGGTATATATGGTCATGCCAATTTTCTTCCACAATTTGATCTGAGGAAGTGGGTCTGGCCCATGAAAGCTCATCACCTAATAAACCATCTTGTTAGTCTTTAAAGTGCTGCATAATCCTGTCTTTTGTTTCAGCCAGACCAGACTAACACGGCTATATCTCTATTACTATTCTGTATAAAGGCATTGAGAGAAGTTCAGCCAACCCCCTAACCCTCTGAAGAATAAGAATTTTTCTTTTTTTAAAAGAACACATTTACTTTGCAAGAGAAAAGCAAAAATTAACTTCTGTTACTGGTGAAAACTTCTGCAGAATAATTCAAATGTTTCTGCAGAACAATACTCCAACGTCTGATGGTCTTTTGCGTGCCCTCTATAAACAGTTTATCTTGATCTTTGCTCCCAGCTGTGAAAAGTTTATGGCTGGTTGTTTTAACCATGGCTTTTTGTTTAGTATCAAGGTCCTGGGCCTCATTTTGATAATGCTTAAAATAGGACAAGCTCAATTACAAAGACTCCTTCTTAATCACATATCTTAAAACTCAATTTAAAACCTATTTTTAAATACTAACAATTAAATTAGATATGTTTCAAATGATGATCCAGATACAATTGTCTTCATTCTGCTGGAGAAAATTTTTTCTCATTCCATGACTATTGTTTGCTTTAGCCTTTCTTAGTAGAGATAATATAAACCTTCAATAATACTGTTTCTGTCAAGAAAAAGGCCTTTGAATAGGTTGGCTCTCTCTCCTCTCCTCCCCCCATGCCTATTTCACTAACATGCTGTGTTTGTTCAATACTTTCAGAAGCTGTAGTGCAATTTCTTTTCTGTACTTAACACAACTATCTAACGGTACATCTACACTGCATGCTTATTTCAAAATAAGCTGTTCCAGAAGAAATACTCCGAAATAACTAGTTTCAAAATAGCACGTCTACACTACAAGGAAGCCTCCAAATTAGTCCGAGGCAGGCTTCCCTAATGTGGATGTGCTGCCTCCATTTAGAGCCCCAGGAGGCACCGGGGAGGAGCTATTTCCAAATAGCATCAGAGGAGCTTTCACTCTACTGCTATTCTGAAATAGCTATTTCGGAATAGGTGTTATTCCTCGTGGAATGAGGTTTATAGAAGTTGGAATAAGCCATCCGGGGCCAATTCACGGACATTTTTGTGGGATGGTAGGGCAAGGCACATGATGCCTAAGTGTTTAGGAACTCCAGCCTGTGCGCCAAGATGGAGGAGGGCACTTTTTTCCCTTGCCGGGACTTTGCTGTGGGCAACCTGAACGTGCCAGTGTGCATAGTGGGGGATGCGGCACACCCACTCATGCTCTAGCTAATGAAACCCTACACCGGCCACCTCGATCCCAACAGGGACTTATTCAATGCCCGCCTCAACCGAGCCAGGATGCAAGTAGAATGTGCCTTCGGGTGCCTCAAGGCACGTTTCCGGTGCCTCCTCATCCTCCTGGATGTCGTGGATCACAGCATCCCCAAGGTGGTGGCAGCGTGCTGTGTGTTCCACAATATTGTGGAGTGCAAGGGGGAGGCCTTCCTCCTGGTGTGGGGAGCAAATGCCGGCCACGAGGGCCGTGTGTTTGAGCAGCCCTGGACAGCTGCCACCTGCCAGGCCCATCAGGCTGGGGTGTACATCCAGGAGGCCCTGAGGGAGAGGTTCTCTCAAGCACCCCAGTAATTCTCCCTAGGGCCTCCCCAACAGGGGCTTCTGCCTTGTTGCTCTATCCCTTCCCCCTCTCAACTCCTCTCCTTGCCCCTTCTCTGACCTTCCAATAAACACACCTGTTTCAGAACAAAAACAGTCTTTTTTTATTGAACATTAAGAGATGGTGGGCTGAGGGAGGGGGGAATTGTGAACTGGGAGGGGGAATCAGGACTGGGAGGGGGGCAGAACTGGGAGGAGGAGTGGGGCAGCTCAAGGTGCTCCCTCAGGTGCGGGGACCTCTTCAGGGTTGTGTTGCTCTAGGAACCACAAAGAGGTGGACAGGAGAGGGGGCTACAGCGGTGTCAGGGTTGGCTGGGGGGTAGGAGGAGGGGCCATAGGCATAATTTGGGGAAGGGGCATGGGCATTGCTCTGGGTATGCCTACATTACCCCCCTAGTTCGAACTAGGAAGGTAGTGTAGACTTACCCTAAGGGAGGAATCAGAGGCATAGCAGGGTGAGATGGTGGATGGACAATAGCCATAGGAGGGGGGCCAGGAGGGTGGAAGCCCGGAGCAGTGACATCAGGCAGGTGTTCTGCCATGAGGGACATGATGCCGCACATGGTGTCACAAAGTGACATCAGTTGGTCCCAGGCACGCTTCCACCACTCCAGGTCTGCATCGACCCTGCATGCCAGGGTGTGGTGGATGTTTCTGAGGGGACACTGCTAGCGCATCAGGTCCTCCTGTACCCTGGCTCATCTGCGGGTCCCCCGGACTCTGGCAGGTGGCTACGGTGGTGTGGCTCGGCCCTCTGTCCGGGCTGGTCCGGCTGTGGAGAGCACACAAGAGGAAGAGGCGGTCAGTCATCCCTGCAGACACTGTGCTTGAGGCCATGCCTTCCTCTGTGAACAGCAACCACAACATTCCTCAGCCCAGAGGAGGGGGATGTCCCAGGTGCAAGGCAATGTGTGGCCTGCATAGCAGGCCCTGTCTCACTGGGGCCCTGATGTACCCAGAGGGCCGTGCTGCCTGCTTTCACACACACACACACACACACACACCACGGAGAAGCAGGCAAGGGAAGTGTCTGGCCACAGCGGGATCCCCTCATGGGTGGTAGAGGAGCCGGAAGCAGCCTCACCCTCCCTGAGGTCTGCACACACAGCTGCGACTCGCTGTGCTATCTGTAGGAGAGGCTGCTGCCTCACACATGCAGGCATGCCTGTGTGCTGTGTGCAGCACTCCTCAGTATGCCGGGAGTCATGCCTGCACCCTTGTGGCTAGCCTGCTTTCAGCCGGGTGCACGCCCCCCCCATCCAGGGGGCAGGATGTGCGTGGCTTCCCCTGAGCCTGGGCATGTTCAGGGGCTGCCTGCCATGTCCATATGCCACACACTCATGATGCACATGGCACACATGCACTGACTGCAGCACAATGTGCAGCCTGAGCAGCCCAAGCAACACTTGCCCCCCACTCCCTGTACGCCCGCCTCCCCCACCCTGTGTGTGTGAAAACTCACCAGAAGATCTCTCCCAGGCTGCCGAGGAGGCCTGGGAGATGTCCTGGCTGGCGGCGACCAGCTTGAGGGACAGGGTCACGGTCCCTGTCTCCTGCTCCTCCTCCTCCAGCTGGGGCTGGCCCTGGTCTTCCTGCTCCTCCTCTGGGGCGATCTCCAGCTGGACAATGATGAGGGTCTCAACCCCGGAGTCCACCAGAATGGGTGGGGAAATGTCTTTCCACTCCTCTGGGATGTGGTGGAGCTTGGCATAGTAGGGGCAGGTGTGGGGTCCTGCCCCTGAGTGTGCGCTGCACTTGGTGGCCCTGACATACCCCTGACAGAGCTCCTTCACCTTGTTCTGGACCTGCTCCATGGTCCACCAGGGATGCAGCCATCCAAGAGTAGATCTTGGTGTTCCACCTTTTGGCCCGGGGATCTTTCAAGGACTCCTCCTCACCCCACAATTGGAGGAAGGCCTCAATCTCCAGTCCTGACCAGGTTGGGGAATGCCTTTTGGTCCCCCAGGGGGGTCCTGGGACCCCTACGGCTGCTCCCTGGAAGGTACATGGAGGTCTTGGAGGGCTTGTGGCTCCTCCATGGGTGGCAATGCCAGTGGAAGAGAGCTCTCTCAGGATGGCTTCCTGCCACGAGGCTTGTCCAGGGTGCCCACAGCTTTAAGAGGGACCAACAGACAATAACTATAGAATTCTGATTACCTTGGATGGAATGGCCAACAGGGCACCCGTTTTTTTTTCTGGAAGCCATTTCTTGCATAAAACCCCCTGTTCCCTGTCCACACACACCTTTCTCAAACTCTTTTGAGAACTCTTGCTCAAAAAGGCTTCTTCCTCATAGAAAGAGGAATACCGACTGTGCAAAAATGCCTCTGTTCTTTCAATGTTTTTGCACAAAAATGCGCTTGAGGTGTGGATGCTCCATGAGTTTTGTCGGAAAAACTGCTGGTTTTCCGACAAAACTCTGTAATGTAGACATAGCCACAGAAATGGGGATGTTACATCAAAGCTAATTTAATCAGGATGGGTGTGGATAAGAAGGTGAGAATACCTAAAGTAGAAAATTACTTATGTGATATATGCCATCATATGCCAACAATGCCCATCTGTCAGGTATATTGGACAAACCAAACTATCTCTATGTCACAGATAAAATGGACAAAAATCAGACATCAAGAATGGTAACACAAAAACCAGTGGGAGAATATTTTAACTTCCTTGGACACACAGTTACAGACTTGGAAGTTTCCATACTCAAGCAAAAAACTTTAAAAACAGGCTGCAACCCAAAACTGCTGAGCTGGAATTCATATGCAAATGGGTCTGAATAGGAACTGGGAATGGCTCTCTCACCACAACAAGTAATTTTCCACATTTGTCAGCACAGGAAGATACTTTGAAGCAACTTGGGGTAGACCGTGTGGCCCCGGTAGGGCTGGCACAGCACAGAGAGTGCCTGAGCAGCTGACAAGCTGGC
Organism: Pelodiscus sinensis; assembly: GCF_049634645.1. Classification (NCBI taxonomy): domain Eukaryota; kingdom Metazoa; phylum Chordata; order Testudines; family Trionychidae; genus Pelodiscus; species Pelodiscus sinensis. The sequence goes on from NC_134712.1 coordinate 225,727,716, forward strand.
TGTGTAAAGATGCTAACTTCCAGCTGACACAGGCAAGACTCTTTCCCCTTGAAGGCAGATGATAACTAAAGTGACTTACAGACCTCACTGCTCCAACTGTCATAGCAGGGGTAGGGAGGGATGAAACATCAGTATGGCTCCTGAAAGAACTAAGCTGTGAGAGTATAGAGGGGCCAGGGAGCTGTACCAAAGAGCTGGTCATTTACATCAATATCCCAAGATCCACAAGAACAAAGCCTCAACTGCGATTTGCCAGGGGTCCTTGGCTCCACAGAGATTTGGCCCCTCTGCAGTACCACAAACCCTTGTTCCATGAGGAGAGAATGTAGTAGCAATTCCACACAGAACTTGGAGAGTGTCTGCGAATCTTTCCCTGGGAAGGTGATATTTTTGCCCATAACATATCTTCCAACTACACCTGAGAGTTCTAAATTTCAGAGTAAAAATATCATTTAACAGATTTGAACCAATAGACTATATAACATCTCATTAACTCTATACGCTGTACTTTAGGCCATGTCTACACTAGCAAACTTACAGCAGCACAGTTGTCACAGTAAGATCACTCACGTAGCCACTCTATGCCCCAGGGACAGAGCTTCTCCCATCCACATAACTAAACCACTTACAACAAGCAGCAGTAGCTCTGTCAATGGATAGCATCTACTGCTGATATAGTACTGTCCACACTGGCTCTTCTATTATGGTATGTCTACACATCAAAGTTAATTTGAAATAACAGCTGTTATTTCAAATTAACTTTCTTAGCGTCTACACAGCCAAACTGCAATTTCGAAATAAATTCGAAATAGTGGAGCACTTATTTTGAATTTGGTAAACCTTATTCTACTAGGAATAACACCAAATTCTAAATAGCTAAGGGTATGTCTACACTACCCTCCTAGTTCGAACTAGGAGGGTAATGTAGGCATACCGCACTTGCAAATGAAGCCCGGGATTTGAATTTCCCAGGCTTCATTTGCATACGCGGGGAGCCGCCATTTTTAAAACCCCGCTGGTTTGAACCCCGTGCAGCGCGGCTACACGGGGCTCGAACTAGGTAGTTCGGAATAGGAAGCCTAGTCCGAACTACCTAGTTCGAGCCCCGTGTAGCCGCGCTGCACGGGGTTCGAACCAGCGGGGTTTTAAAAATGGCGGCTCCCCGCTTATGCAAATGAAGCCTGGGAAATTCAAATCCCGGGCTTCATTTGCAAGTGCGGTATGCCTACATTACCCCGCTAGTTCGAACTAGCGGGGTAGTGTAGACATACCCTAATTCAAAATAAGTGCTTATTTCAAAATAGGGGGCTTCCAGCCTTCCCAGGGTGCCCTGGTGGCCACTCCAGCCTTAAACAAGAACACTCCTCTCCCTTCCCTCCCTCCCTGGAGCCCTTAAAGGGGCAGACTCTGGCCACAGTGCCAGTGCCAGCTCCAAACCTGCCGGCCCAGAGCCAGCAGTCACTGCCCCTGACCCAGTGGCCCCAAAATATGAGCCAGCAAGCCACTGGCAGCCAACCCTCCGCTGCTCCTCAGGAGCAGTCTGCCAGCTCCCAGGAGCCTGCCAGGGCCTGGAGAAGGCAGGCACCTTCTTGGTCCAGGGTGGAGATCAGGGTGGATCTTACTTAGGTTTGGGAGGGATGCCTCCAACGTCCATGATCTCCACACTAGATGGAGGAACGCGTCCATCTAGGCAGGATAGCTGCCAGCCTGGCCACCAAAGACCACATGTGAACCCAGGAGCAGGTTCGCATGAAAATCAAGTTGGTCCGGCAAGACCCCCCAACCCTGAGCTTCTCCTCTCCCTCTTCTTCCCCTTGCTTCCCCCTTCCACTTCCCTCTTCCCAGGTTCCCTTCCCCCCTTTCCTCCCCTCTCCCACCTCCTTTCTCCAGTCTCACCAGTTTCAATCCCTCTCCCCCCCCCGTTTTGTTAAATAAAGAAGTTTGTGTTCATAAAAATACGTGTTTTTTATTTGACATCAGGAAGGAGGGCTGGGAGGGTACATGGAATGATGTGGGGGAGGAATGAAGCACAAGCCCCCAGTGGGGCAGACCAGGGAGGCTCTTAGTGCTCCTCAGAGTGGAAGGTCTCCCGCAGGGTCTCTTGGATACGGACCTCCTGGATGGCAGCCTGCCGAAAGTGCAGCCAGGCTCGCAGCAATGCATCCAAAAGAAGCACCAGAGTGCCCTGGGGCAGCTCCGGCTCTATGTTGCAGGGTGCTGTGGTGTCCCGAGTGAGGGCAATCAGAGCACGCAGAGACACAAATGCTTTGCTGTCCCTCACCGAAGTAAGTAAGCAAGCAAGCAGGGAAAGCTGAGAACCGGCTGCCCGGGGTGGGGGTCCCTTTAAGCACAAGCCTCAGATAGCCTCAGGCAGCAGCCACACAAATAAACTCCTGACCTGATGCTCTGCTGGACCTGGTTCCAGCTGGCCTTCAATGCAATTCAGTGTCCACTCAGTGTGGACGCGCTATTCCGAAATAGCAAAACGCTATTTCGAAATGCATTTTGTGTGCAGATGTATTATTTTGAAATAAGCTATTTCGAATTAACTATTTCGAAATAAGATGTTTTGAAATAACACTGTAGTGTAGACATACCCATAGTGTAATTTATGTTGCTAAAAGACCTTTTTTTCCACACCCCTGAGTGATATAAGTTATACCAACAAAAGTGTGAGTGTAGACATAGTTTTCCATTAAAAGCATTTTCGGAAAAGCGCATCTAGATTGGCAGGACGCTTTTCCGCAAAAAAGCCCCGATCGCCATTTTCGCGATCGGGGCTTTTTTGCGGAAAACAAATCTCTGCTGTCTACACTGGCCCTTTTGCGCAAAAGTTTTTCGGAAAAAGACTTTTGCCCAAACGGGAGCAGCATAGTATTTCCGCAAAAGCACTGACAATCTTACATGAGATCATCAGTGCTTTTGCGGAAATTCAAGCGGCCAGTGTAGACAGCTGGCAAGTTTTTCCGCAAAAGCAGATGATTTTGCGGAAAAACTTGACAGTCTAGACACAGCCAGTCAGTTTAGTAATAGAATTTTGTTCAGTGGAGGTCTCCTGTATTGTTTCTCAGTTGGCCAGTGAGTGAAGGAAACCCAGGAAAGGCAGAAGCGATGCTGACAGGAAGAAGAGGGGTCTCTACTCTTCCAAACTTCACTGCACACACTCAAGATACCATGATGAAAACAATCCTCTCAGTAGATCGCAAAGATGAACCACATATGATCATGCTCAGTTTTCTGTCAATGATGCCTTTTTGGACACAACTTCCCCTCAGTGATATTCAGAGAACTTGCTGGGCTGCATGCATTTAGAACACAGAAGTAAGAGTATCTCCCAAGCAGTGCTCAGTTTCTGAGCCCTAGCAACTCAGGTTTGCAATTCATAACACCAGCTTCTCTGGCTTTGCTGCAGCAGTTATGAAAGTAAAAATTGCTTGAGCCCCAGCACCACTTTCATTGCAAATGAAACACTGCTCCCGAGCCCACCCACATGTGGCTCTAGCATGAGCAGTCACCTAGAGCAGATTGTGTATAACTTCATAACGGTACTTCTTCTTTCATTCTGACATGCCCTGATGAGCAGCAAAACTGCTAATATTGACATTTAAAGTGCAATCATTGGTATAAGTGTTAAAACCCCTTGATGTGACTGAAGGAAGCTCACTTCACTCAGGACTAATGTTTTGTGCTCTACAAATTCAGGGATGAAATCACTTCAACTGTGGCACACCTTACAGGTTGTTTTTTTTAAAAAAACAGGCTGTGACAGAGTGCTGTCCAAAACTAAAGGACCCTCCCCTTAACCTAAGGGGAGGACTACTGGACCCAAAGCCCACCAAATTTCAGAGGATACTAATGAAAAAAGGGACAGGCATGAGGCTTATAGGGTCAAAAGCAGGAAGGCAGAGGGGGACACCGAGCAGAGAACCCCAGACAGCTCCTCCCACTCCTCAAAGGCATCCTGGGAGCCAGTGGATACAGCCTAGAGGGACTTTGCCCAGACATGTGATCTGAGGGAGGGGAATATGTCCCACAGTTGCAGAGCACCTTCCCATCCAATATCCCCCCCTTGGTACTGTGGATGGCCACCTTGGCCTGTGCCAGTATGAGGTCTAACTACTTCAAGGGGCCATGGATAGGGTCAGGCCTGGATTATGAAAAGGGCTTTAGGGACTGCAGCCCTGGGCCACAGCCCCTAAAGCTCCTGCGTGATGCATTTCCCAAGTGGCTCTACCTGGTGGGGGAAAGGGGCTCTGTGCACTGCTATTCCCCCTGCCTCACCAGGCTGGAGCCGAGTCACCATGAGCACAGTGAAGCTCTGTCCCTACTCTCACCAGCAGGCTTTTTCCCTGCTGTTCCCATTGGCCAGGAATTGCAGCCAATGGGAGCAGCAGGGGTTAGTGACTGCAAGTGCAGGGTGGTGCACAACCACTTGTTTCCTCTACCATACAGGAGCTGCATTGGGTAAGTGCCTCAATCCTCTGCCTCCCCTTGTACCTGTAGAAGCTGTAGAAACCATTTTCATATTTAGCTAGAAGCCATCTTGTATATCAGAAACCATTTCAGCTTTTCTCTCAAGCACGTAGACCAGAGTGAACTTTCTGTCACCTCGTGAGAAGAGGCCTACAGGATGGGCTATTGGTATGTGTTAATTGGGCTGGTTGGGACAGGAGATATACTCCCTCGTACCTGTCCGCTATCTTGTTGATAAGGCTTTGTTTTTCCAAATTTAATTGAGGATTTCTGTAATTGGATGCCCTGACGTCAGACTGTTTGGCTAAGGGTATAAAGATACTAGGATTGATTGTATTAGCAGCTTTACTGGGCCCGGCTTTGCTGGGACCACGTTTGGCTCACTTTGCTTTACTGATCAATAAAGCAATCAGTTGTTAGCCGCCTAAACAGAAAGGAGCGTGTTTTTGCTTCGACATACCCTCCTGCCCTCCCATACACTGCACCCTGCTGCTGCATTTTACCTCCCACCCATACCTAACACCCCCAGCCTACTCCTGCACCCTACCTCCCACCCAGACCCTGCACCTTCACCTTCAGCCTGCTCCTGCACCCTACCTGCTGCCAAGACCCTGCACCCTACCCTGTTGATGCACCCTACCTCCCGCCCAGACCTCCCACACCTTCCCCAAGCCTGCTCCTGAACCCTACTTGCTTCCCAGACCTCCCACCCCACCCTGCTCCCCAGCAGCCCCCTCCTGCACACTGAACCCCTCTTTTTGGCCCTAACCCAGAACCTAGGAGGAGCCCCACAAAATTGACTAGCCCCAGGCTCCCAGAAGAGTTAATCTTGCCCTGGATAGGGTGTGCAAATATCAGAAAGTGCAGAGAGAAGTGTAGCCAGAAGCTGAGGAGTAGGATTTGGAGGCACTGAAAAAGGGGCTGGAACCTGGTGCACTCAATGTAAACATGTAGCAGGGTCTCCTGCATACCACAAATGGCAGAAGTGTCTGGGGTTGAACTGTCCCATACATGCCAGCCCTCGTGGCTCCATGAATGAGCTGCCAACCAGCATTCCTAGTGGGCCGTAGGACTATGGTGGAATACAAGCTGGCCAACCACGGCTGCTTACCCTCCATAGATGGTATAAGGTCCTGCCCCTCAGTGTTGGGGTGGGTTATGAGTGTAAAGAAATGAACAGCAGGGAGCATGAGCATGTACAGCAGTTTCCTGGGCATGGTTCAAAAACAAACTGGCTGCTGGTCATGGAGCCAGCTTGGGTGGTGCAGAGGGGCAGCCAGAAAGCACCCTCTTGAAAGATGTGCTCAGGGAAAGCCTGAGAGGTGAGTGGTATGACTGCCCTCGCTTTCTGCAGTATGCATGAGGATCCACTCTACCCTCCTAGTCATAGCCGAGGAGATCTCTGATCCTGATGGTACCTGTCAGGACCAACCTTCAATGCCTCAGAGGGGGATTCTGCCTCATGTACACAGAGCTGGAGAAACCAGGGTTGGAAGCCAAATGCCTACAGAGTCTCCAGAAGATACTTTCTCTGATTCAGAGACAGGAGGGCAAACAACAGACCATCCCTACACTTGAGCTGGATAAGGGCCTGACCAAATAAAGATGATCAGAAATGGTATGGTCCAGGTCATCATAGGTCTGGTCAGGATTGACCACATCTACCAGCATAGACCCTATCTGTGAAAGCCCTAGCTGAGAGGCTGAATCCTCATTTCTATGTCCCCTGTTTGATCTATTTGTTTTGTCCTGTTACTAAACTTGAGTCTTTGAAATAAAAAAAAAAACTTTGTGTCACATAGATATGGTCAGTTTCAACATTAAAACAAAGTGACTAAAGGCAAGACTATCTGCTCAGTACAATTAATTCTCAGGAAGCAAACACTACAGGGTCATTCAGGGTAGCAAGTAAATTTTACCTGGCCAAATGCAACACAGTTCTGAGAATCATTGTCAAAATTCTCCTCCAAAGCCTTCCAAGTTTGAATAGCTCTCTGCTGTGCCCCTCTAATTGCCCTGGTACCTGACTGCTCAAAATCAGCAGACAGCAATCAACATCAGTGCTCCACCTCAGGGAAACTTTTATCTTTCTCTTTGCAAATATTATGTATGGTACAACAAGCAACAATGACCATCAGCATAATTTACTCGTTAGGGTTTAACTTGCCAAAGAGGCAGCAACAGAAACCCATTAATCTGTGAAATTAACAGGCATTTAGTACCTGCTGAGCCTGCAGTTGAAGCTCTCCTTATTGCTGTCTAGGTTCCAGTGTAAGGCTTCATGAGCCACAGGAGCAAAGGTATGTGGGGTCTCTCAGGATCACTATGGGCATGTGCACATTCCAGTTGAAATTTTATAGTCTGGAAATAAAGTCCTAGAATGCAGCTTTCTATACCATCCAGTTTTCCAAAAGAAGTGTATGTCATGCACCTTCACTCAATGAAATGGCCCCAAGTGATCCATCAGCACCTGCAAGAGTCATTACCATTGAGGCAGAAGTATCCCTTTCTGTTGAAGTACTCAGTTGCAAGATGGTTGAGGGTGAAAACAGAGATGTGTGTTCCATATATTGCCCTGCCATTGAAATTAGGGAATCCCATTACCTCAAAGCCATCTTTTGTTTCCAGCATATTTCTGAGAGTTGCAGTCCTTCATTGCAGGAAGCAATTAATAGTCCTGCATTCTTGCCTCACTGCAAATCCTACAGTGGATCTTCCAACTCCAAACTGATTTGCATAGCACCTGACCTGCAGCAGTCTGGAGTTACCAGCTTCCACATAGAGATCACCACTCACTTTTCCATAGTGAGGAGAGCTCTCCTTCTGGTGTCTTTGTACTGTAATGCACACCATTCTAGGAAGGCGAATTTGTGCATTTGAAAGTTCTGCAGCCTCTGCTCATCATCCCATATATGCATCATGATGCAATCCCACCACTCAGTGCTTGTTTCCTAAGCTCAATACCAACCGCCCCCCATATGCAGCTGCGCTGTGTATTCCAACAGCAATCTTGAATTGTTTCCATGGTGCACGGTAGGACAGACAATGCCAATTCCCTCTGTTTTGCAGCTCTTGAAATACTTCAGGACCAGTCATGCTGTGTTCATAATGCTCATCAATAGACTGGTCAGCAGTTCATGAGCAATGTGGTCTGGCAGGGATGGTGGATGCACAGTTTATAAGTTTATGTCTCCTTTGAGGATGAGGACTAATAGGCCACATATAGAGTAATTAAAGCAGGGATCTCAAACTCATGGCTCACAGGCCATCTGCAGCCTGAACAATTCCAATATCTGGCCCATGCATAGCTGCTGGCAAATGAGTCCTTATAGCCTGTGTGTCCATATGTGTGTGTCCCACCCTAAATTCTCTGTAAGTTGTGTGGCTGCACAACTGCTTAGCTGTTAATGAGCCCTGCATAAAGGTTCAGAGCTCCTATGCAGGCAGGAAGCTCGACTGACTTGTGCAGGGAAGGGTGTCTTGCTGAGCAGCTTCAGACAGAGCTGCCTGCTAGGGTTGCCGAGTGTCTAGTTTTCACCCGGATAGTCCAATATTTGTGTCCCCTGTCCAGTAAAAAAAAAAAAAGAAAATACCGGACATGTAAAATGTTTTTCTCGGACAGAAGGCCGTCAGGGACATTCTTCTCCTGCCGTATCTGGCAGGGGTGGAGGGAGTGGGGAGTGTGGTGATTTAAAGGCGCAGCATTTTTTTTTTCTCAACCAATTTTTTCCCCCACCATGTTCGGGATTTTTTGCGCAAGTATCTGGCAACCCTACTGCCTGTTTCAAATGGAGGAATTCTCAGAGTAGGTAAGGAGGGGCAATAAGGAGGAGGAAAGGAGGGAATAAGTGGCTAGGAGAGAGTTATAGGGTAGGGAAGTTTGGGGAGAGGAGGAGGAGGGAGGTAAGAAAGGAGTAACTGGCTGGAGTGGAGTCAGAGTGGTGGGGAAATTGGGGAATCCTGTCTGTGCAAAAAGAGAGATTGGCAGAGGCTGAAACCCAGCACTCTCCTCAAGCCTCCTGGGCTGGGAAGGGATCTATGGGGGAAATAGGGAATGGGTAGGTGCTGGCATTGTGGTGAGGTGAAAGTGGAGAGCTTGCTTGTGCTACATGTCCTGGGGTGAGGTGAGGGACATGGAGAGTTTGTGCTGTGTCCTAACTCCCAGCTAGACTGCTGGTGCCTACAAATCTGAGCTGGGGGGAGCAGATTGCATAGGGGTGGGTGGTGGTCCAGCCCCTGCTCTGCTCCACCTCTATTATACCCGTTTCCCCCATTATACTCCCCTCCCTTAATCCCTCTCCTCCAAAGGATGTGGCCTCAAAGATTACCAGGGGGCCTGGTGCAGAGCAGCAGCAGAGGTTGGGCCTGCCCCCACTTACAGTAACAGTGAGAGCTACAGGGAAACAGAATGATACAGCAGCCTCTGCTCTGCTCCATTGTTATCTCCCAGGCCAGCCTGGTCGCTCTGCTTCACTGGGGCAGTGGGAAGCCGAGCACCCAGCCCCAGTGAGATCTGGCTAGGGAGATGGTGGCAGAGCGGAGATGGCTACTGTATAGTCTGTGGCTCCAGCTGCTGTGAAGAGTGCAGGGGTCTCGACCTCTGTTGCCAGCTCCAGCCCACCCAGAGCCCCTTGAGCTAACCTGAGTATGAGGGACCATCCCATCCATAGAGTGGTTGGGGTGGCCACGCTGAACTGTCCTATGGATGGAATGGCTCTGCACACATCTCCCCTAGGCCATGGAGACATGCTGGCAACAGCTCAGAGACAGCAGCCAGAAGATGCTCTAACCCTGCTGTGCTACTGGTGATGGTGGCAATGGTACCCCAAGAGGGTTTTTAATCACTTGCGAGTGGCAGGCAGGACCGGAGGATGAATGGTGGGGAGGCCATGGGCCAGCATGCAGGGCTGGGAGAATGTATGGAGACTCCCACCCCCTCTCCTGGAGCCCTGTCAGAGGGGGTGCTTCCTGGCCCACTAGGAGAATTTGAGAACTGGCCCTGGCCCTAAGGTAAACTGAGTTTAAGGCCCCTGGATCAAATTGACATGTAAATTGGTCTACACATTCTACATAGAGCAAATTCTGAGGGCCAAAGGGAATCTTCCCCTAGTTCACCATATCTTCTAAGAGGACACATCAACGAGAGCATATCACAATCATACTGCATGCTTTCCTTCTCTGCTTTCAGTTTCAAATGCTTCGGCAGAATCTGTGTTCCATTGTGGCTTCGCTTGGCCACATAAAGTAGCCATTTAGCTAGAATCAGCTATTGAGGAATTGCCAATGTAAGAGGTTTTCTGGGTGTAAAAAAGTATTTGTGAAATCTATTTTTGCTGTTCTCCATCAGCCCTGGTATCTGCTACTTGAGCTGTGGTGAAATATGTGATTAGGCAATATCTCAACTTCTCATTTCTCAATATCTCAACTTCTCACTGAAGATTGGATTAAAAAAACAGATTAGCTCTTAACCTCACTTCCTTCATACACAAGGCAGGAATGCATCTTGCTAAATATTGCACAATGTGAATACAAACAAACTGAATCTTACTCAGAATCTTATGCAGCTAATATACCTGCCACATTATACTCTATTTAGACTATTTTAGCATGCTGAAGTTTTATCCCATACATTTCAGTAGGAAAATATTTCATATTTGGGCCCTAACATCATAGGAAGATTCTCCAGCTGCTGGAAGATTCCCCTTTGGTAGGGTGGCTCTCCACTCTGTACCCACCCATCCCTCTGACTTGCTGGCATAGGAGGCCCAACAAAGGAAAAAAGGACATGACGAGTGCACCATGGTGATCTCTGACTGCCATATTTGGTTTGTTGGGGCCACTGTCAACTGATGGTCTTTAAAGCAACCTTTGGGTTGTTTTGCTTTTTGCCTGCGATGGTGCCCAGATAGCCCAGGTTCAGAGAAGCATAAAGGTAGCTTACACCGCTTTACAGTTCCTATTCTTAGCTGCATTAAAATGATCCTTGACTGAAGCTGTGGATCTGGGTCAATGAACTAACAAATACACATATGGAAGAAGATTAAAGAGTGAAAGTTACAAAAACTAAGGCAGAAAAAGAAAATGGCAGTTGTATGAAGAGGAGATACCTAGGACACGAATCCTACTATAGTTCCCATTGGTGGTTTTGCATCCTAAATGAAGGGACAAATTAGCCACAGACACTAATAGATATTGATATGGATTTCACTGGTTTCACTAACCTCCTTGTCAACATATCCTGTGGAGAATGAATTAAGCTCCAAGATCTGTCAACATTCGTTATCACAGTATTTTTTTAGACTTTTTAAAAAAGCAAATGTACAAAACAACATCATCCTCAGTGCAGTTCCTCATTCTTTTGTGCTCCTACTGCACAGGCTCATGTTCTACATGTCTCTTGCATTAAAATAATCAAATCCTTATCTTATTGTAGAAGCCAGAGTAATTCAATGGATCAAACCTTGATCTCCAAACAGGGATATTGCAGTTTTAAAAGTTCTATACATTGTTTGTAAGACAGGATGAGCATTTTCAGTACCTTGATTTTTAGTTTCTTCATACTTTTAACACATAAAAATCTTTGATGTAATTGTTATTAGTCTCTAAGCTTCATGAACTTGTGTTTTATTTTATATTGATATCTTGTTTTAGAACAGATAATCTATAGCAAACCAAGAGGAAGGGCTAACTTTTCCATCTGTAATGTTGCCATCTGAAAGTCTCAAATAAATGCTGGTCCTGAGCAAAATTCCAAACTCAATTTTTTCATTATCTAAATAGTTTTATCTTTTTTTCCATGGCACAGTAAGATCACAAAGAAACTAAAAAAAGTGTTGCTAAAGCAATTCCTTTTTTGAAGAGTCTATCAGATTACCAGGTGAGAATTTGCAGGCAATCTCTACTCTCTTCTTTTAGCCCTGTTACCTAGCACAATGCCAGCTGTGATACAAAGTCTGCCAGAGTATCCTGATTGACGCAACACTTTGATGCACTGTTTTTAATCACTTTGATATCATGAATGCTATAAACACACGTTCTAGATCTTCATCAGCAACAGAACAACATTCATTTCAGGATAGCCTGTTAAATCAGTGAAAATGAAAAGCTATGTTACATTTGAGAAAAAAATTCCCCATCCCTGAGCAGCATAACTAAACCAACCTAACCCCAGTATAGAGAGGGCTAGGTGAATGGAAGAAACCTACACTGTGCAGGTGTGCCACTGTCTACACCAGGGCTACTCAACTTTGGAAGCCCCTGGGGCCACAATGATACTCACAGCACATGCCGAGGGCCGCAACTTAAGTGTGGTTGCATATATATATATGCAAATATATGCAAATAGCTTCTTTCACACTGACAGGCATAAATACAAAGATTAAGGCAAGACTATACAACACACAGGTCCCATTTAAATCAGTTTTGCTGATATCAATAAAATACAATATTTACCCAATTTCTACCCATATGACAGACTTTTAATGATCACTGACAGTCCAGGAATTTAACTACTAAAATGCATATCATCAGAAGACCACTATATTTACTACTTTTTTGTTTTGCTCCCATCAGTGGGCCACGTAAACCAAAACCACACTGTGGGCCACAAATAAATGGGCTGTGGGTCACATGTGGCCCACAGGCCGTGTATTGAGTAACCCTGGTCTACACATTTCAAGTGTAGACAAGCCTAAGTTCTTTTCCCATCGAAGGACAATGGATAGCTAATATTAAAACAGCCAATGGTGCCAATTCACATATCCAGCCTTTCCATTGCTTTCTGTGGGCTTTGGAACAGGTCCTATCAGTTGATCCTTTCTGGTTGAGGCTGAACTTCCATTCAATATAATGGATGTTCACCTGTGTCATGTTAGTGTAACCCACACACCTAGTGTGGTTACTGAGCAATGCAAGTAGTACCTAGACCACGGCAACAGTTAAGATCAGGAGACCTCTACAGCATGGTCTGGGAGCCAACTGGCTTTTAGCTCAGAGGCTCCTATAGTCAGCTTCTGAGGTCCCAGGTTCAAATCTGCCCAGTGGCAGTTACAAGTGGGGGCTTTTAGCTTGTAACCACCACTAGTGGACTTGAACCTGAGATCTGGAGCTGACTATAGGAGCCTCTATCCTCTGAGCTAAAAGCCAGCTGGCTCCCAGCCCAGGCTGTAGAGGTCTCTTGATCTTAACTGTTGCTGTGGTCTAGGTACCACTTGCATTGCTCAGTAACCACACTAGGGCTAAGTCTACACTGGCGCGATCTTGCACCAGAGATATGCAAATGAGGCTAAGCGTGGAATATTGTCGAGTCTCATTTGCATATCTAATGAGCCTCCATTTTTGCGGAAGAGGCTCTTGCGCCGGAAAGAGCTGTCTACATTGCCCCTTCTTGCGCAAGAAAAACCCTCTTGCGCAATGCTGTTATTCCTGAAAATAATCAGCGTAGCAGCATTGCGCAAGAGGGTTTTTATTGCGCAAGAAGGGGCAGTGTAGATAGCTCCTTCTGGCGCAAGAGCCTCTTCTGCAAAATGGCAGCTCATTAGATATGCAAATGAGGCTCGGTGATATTCCATGCTTAGCGTGCCAGTGTAGACATAGCCTAGGTGTATGAGTTACATTAGCATGTGAACAGACATGGTCTGCCTCAGTGTCTCACTATTAAGGGACAGAAATGTAGAATGATTGAAGGACAATGATGGTAACATTAATTATATACAAATAGGAAAAAAGTGATATTTATCACAAAACCATTTTTGTCTTGTGCTTTTCTGATAGAATCATAGAATACTAGAACTTGAAGGAACTTTGAAAGGTCATCAAGTCCAGTTCCCTGCATTCATGGCAGGACCAAGCACCATTTAGATCAGGGCTACTCAACACGTGGCCCATGGGTAGCATGGTCCTTTTTGTTTGCAGCCCACAGTGTGGTTTGGGTTTATGCAGGGCTCAACATGCAGCCCATAGGTGGGATCCTTTGAACATGGCCTCCACTGGGAACATGCTCCATAATGACAAGGCATCTCCCAGGAGGGGTGAGCATTGAAAGACATAAATGGACAGGCTGGCTAGAACAGACGGGTACAGGGTGTTGATGTTTCTAGCCCCCAGAGAGGAGGTACTGGGAGTGCCAGGGCACTGTGGGAAGTGCTGACTACTTAGCTTTGTGGGCAGAGCCTGAGAGGTGCTGACTGGCTCACACTGGCCACGTTTGAGTCCAGCACTGCAGCTTAAGGCTTAAATTTTGTATTCATGCCTGTCAGTGTGAAAGAAGCTATTTGCATACATTTGCATATATATTTGCATGTAAATGTAACCACACTTAAGTTGCGGCCCTTGGCACGTATTGTGAGTATCATTGTGGCCCCCGGAGCTTCCAAAGTTGAGTAGCTGTGCTCTAGATCATCCCTGACTAATGTTTGTCTAATCTGCTCTTTAAAATCTCTAATGATGGAGATTCTACAACCTCCCTAGGCAATTTATTCCAGTGCTTAATCACCCTGACAGTTAGGAACTTTTTCCTAGTGTCCAACCCAAGTCTCCCATGCCACAACTTAAGCCCATTGCTTTTTGTCCAATCATCAGACGTTAAGGAGAATAATTTTTCTCCCTCCTCCTTGTAATGCCTTTTTAGGTACTTGTAAGCTATTATCATGTCCCCTCTCAGGGCACGTCTACATTTCTGGGGAGATCAACTTCCTGGGGGGGTCAATCTTCTGTCGTTTGATTTAGCAGGTCTGATAGGGACCTGCTAAATCAAATGCTAAGGGCACCCACATTGACTCTGGAACTTCTCGAAGTCACGAGAAGTAAGGGAAGTTGATGGAAGAATTTCTCCCATTGACCTCCTGCTGTGGGGCCGCCCTAGAAAACTGACATAAGGTACTTCGACTCCAGTTATGCAATTCATGTAGTTGCTTATCTTGCATTGATTTTCTCTGCCAGTGTAGACCTAGCCTCAATCTTTTCTTTTCCAGGATAAACAAACCCAATTCTTTCAATCTTCCAATCTAATAAGTGTTTGTTTCCTCTCAGCAGCAGATGTTATTGTTTAAATAAAAATTATCTGCTGTTTTAGTGAAATGTGCATTACCAAGAAATGCAACCAGCAGAAACTATAGAGGTTTGATAAGGCTACCAGTACTGTGTGTGTAATCAGAAAAATGAAAAAAAAATTTCAACTGCGTAAGTTACAATATTGAGTCACACAAATACCATCAGACAATTTGTATTTATTATTTTCCCTTACAATATGAATACCTTTCAGAGAGCAGATGCATATGGGCATATGGGAGTGGGGTTCAGGCGGGTGATGGATCCTCTGGACATTCATTTTAGAAGAGAAAGGAGAAAACCAGTTAGGAATTGTATATCTACCTGCTTTTGTCAGCAACTTCTTCTCTGACATTCATTAAGGCACACATCATCCATCATTTCCATATCTTCCCTAGCACTTCTCTAATTCCATTTCTTCTTTCCTTACTTCCACTGAAAAGTAACACTTGCTTCACCCATGATCAAAAAAGACCCATTTAATTCAAGATCATTTGCAATTTTTTTTAAATCATGTTTTCCCTCTTTCTAAGGATGAACCCCACTAATCTATTCTCATATGCCCACAAAAAGTGATGCCTACTTTTCCATCCTCACATAACAATTCACAGGGATAGGAAAAGGTTGCCATTAACATGATCTGCTATTTCCTTAAAACAAAAGGAAAAACTATGTAGCACTTTAAAGACTAACAAGATGGTTTATTAGGTGATGAGCTTTCATGGGCCAGATCCACTTCCTCAGATCATATTCTGGAAGAGAATTGGCATGACCTGTATTCCTTTGGTATATATGGTCATGCCAATTCTCTTCCAGAATATGATCTGAGGAAGGCCCACGAAAGCTCATCACCTATTAAACCATCTTGTTAGTCTTTAAAGTGCTACATAGTTCTTCCTTTTGTTTTAGCAAGATCAGACTAACACAGCTACCTCTTTATTGCTATTTCCTTGGCTGTGTTACATGCTAATCGAACAGACACACAATACATACATAAGAACACTAGAGGGGCATCTACCCTAGCAAGAAAAGTTTTCTAGTACCCTTCAGCAACTGCCAGTGTCAGTGAAGATGCCTCAAGTGCTAAGCCATTAGTGTGAATATAGCTCAATTGTTTATACCACCAAATCCCATATAAACACAGTGGAATCTTTTTGTCCAAAAACTCTTCCAGATGAAATATGGGTTTTGGGAAAAATTGAAGTGTTTCAAAGGACATTTATCAGCAAGGTAGTCTCTATCTGCAAAAACAACAAGGAATCCTGTGGCACCTTAAACCACTTTGTCAGATGCAAAAATCACTGTGTCCATGCATCTGATTAAGTGAGTTTTACCCACAAAAGATTATGCCCAAATAAATCTGTTAATCTTTAAGATGTGTCAGGGCTCCTCGTTGTTTTCAAAAGATGTTGTTGATTTCAAAATTTTCAATGGCTCATTTTGAATTAATAATTCGAAATGCTCTCCATCCTTATATCGCAGTCATTCCAGCTCCAGAAAGTATAATTGCAGAGAAAGTCTTGCTCAGCCCCTGTAGTCATAGGATGGAGCATGTTCAGGACAGATGGAATTTCTAGAGATTTAAGCAGCTAAACTCAAACAAGTTTCTACTGCAAACTAAGATTTTTCAAAGTATTTTAACATGGCCAGGTTTGGGCAGATTTTCAGAGAGATGAGAAAAGGCACATTGTTAACACTACTCTACAGCAACTCATTGCCAAATTTTAAGCCTTTGTCCCAAAGCATGAAGGTGCTAGAGTTTTTCAATTAAGCCAAGGCCATCCCTACCAGTGCTGGCACCCTACACAGTCCAGCACTGGTATGCTCCACAGGGAGCAAGGAGGTGAGGGGGGAAGGGAGGAGTGGATGCTCTTCATGAAGGGGGGGCTAAAGTGGTGAGGGAAAGGGGTTGCCAACTCTACTGATCCAGGCACCATTTACTGCAGTGACATCTGGTCTAGGAGAGTTGGCAACCTGGAGCGTGACCAGAAGGGAGGTGCAAGTAAGCAGTAGGCTGCCACACAGTCAGCTGGAGAGAAGCAGCACATTTAAGGGGAAAGCTCCACTTCTCTCTAGCCACCTGCTGTGCGGCTGCCCCCTACTGCCTCCAGCCCACAAGGGCTGCTCCCAGCCTTGTGGTGACTAGGCTCTGGGTGCTGAGCTCTGGGGTTGGTGGGGGGGGGGGGAAACACAGGATGGGGATTGGGGGTTGCTGGACTGGCACTAAGCCAAAGGGGGTGACTGGGAGATGGAGGCTGTCAGACCAGCATTGAACTAGGGGCAAGGAGCCAGGGGATGGGATGGGATGGGGGCAGCTGGGGCCCATACACAGCATGGGGCTGCCTAGGGCATCATGCAATTGGGGGCAATTTGGTGCCCCACATTTTGTGATGCTCTACATGGCTGTGTTTTTGTGTATGGAGTAGGGACAGCCCTGAGTTAAGAAGTTTAAGAGGTTTATTTAACATTGTGGCAAAACAATGTATTATTACTTCATCTCATATATTCTCTCTTTCTCTCTGTCACACACATCTTCTCTCTCTCTCTCTCTCTCTCTCTCTCTCTCTCTCTCTCTCTCTCTCTCTCTCTCACACACACACACACACACACACACACACACACACACACACACACACACCCCTCAGGCAGACACCTGGCATGGAAAATGTGTGAGTTTGCTAGACTTATATAAGCAATTGAAAACTTTTTTTAAAATTGAAACCGTTAAGCAGCTTTAATTGTAAGTACTTCTACCTGGAACATCATTCACTGTCACAGCCAGGATTCACTAACTACTAAGGGCACCTCCTCCTCACAGTTCTGAGGATTTGCACCCTTCAGGGGTTTTAGCAGTTTCTTCACTGGCCTTTGCACCATCACATGAGCCTTCTTCACAAGTTGGTCCTCCAAACAGATCATTACACATGTTTCCCCCCACTGGACAAACTGTTTCCATAACAAACTGTCCCTGACAGTCCACACTGCCCTGCCTGATAGATACCATCCCCCAAGACTGATAGGGGAACCTAGACCCACCTGCTAATTCAGGTTCCAGCTCAGCAGCCCTCTCATAAGCAGCCAGGGTCTGCCCTGTCTCACATCTCTCTGCTTCCCCCCTGAACCTTTCTGTCCTTCCCTGAGTTTTTCTGCCCAAAAGAACCTATACGCACATCTGCAGCCCCAACCACATCACCCTTCTCCTGGGGAGGATATGACTCCCAGGGTGTGTCTAGACTACATGCCTCCTTCGACGGAGGCATGTAGATTAGCCAGATCGGAAGAGGGAAATGAAGCCGCGATTAAAATAATCGCGGCTTCATTTAAATTTAAATGGCTGCCCCGATCTGCCGATCAGCTGTTTGTCGGCAGATCGGGGGAGTCTGGACGCGATGCCCCGACAAAGAAGCCTTTCTTCATCGACACAGGTAAGCCTCGTGAAACCAGGCTTACCTGTGTCGATGAAGAAAGGCTTCTTTGTCGGGGCATCGCGTCCAGACTCCCCCGATCTGCCGACAAACAGCTGATCGGCAGATCGGGGCAGCCATTTAAATTTAAATGAAGCCGCGATTATTTTAATCGCGGCTTCATTTCCCTCTTCCGATCTGGCTAATCTACATGCCTCCGTCGAAGGAGGCATGTAGTCTAGACACACCCCCAGTGACTTCCTCCCCCTTGTTCAGCTTCTGGGCTTTATAGAGGCCCCTTCTGCTCCCATCCAGTTATTCCCTGCTCCTCAAGGTGGAGCTTGGGAGAGTTAATTGATCCAACTAGTCACTTTAACACCTCCTGGCAGGCTTGTCAGCAATGGACAAGGGGGGAGATAAAGGGGACAGTTGCCCTAGGGCCCGGCGGTTCAAAGGGGCCCAGGGCTCCCAGCCACTGCCAATACTGTGGCAGTTGTTGGAGCCCCGGGCCCTTTAAATCACTACCTGGAGTGCTGTGCTGTGTGCTCCAGGCAGTACTATGGGCAGTGCAGAGAGCTGGCTTCCTCCTGGCCTGCCCCTTCCAGGAGCACGGAACCAATCCCTCCCCACCTTGCCCAGGGGAGCTGTCAGGAGCCCTACTTCCAGGGCTTATTTGAAGTGGATACCCCCATCACATTCATTATAATTAAATGAACCATATACACTGCAGTTCTTATCAACATTACTGTAAAACTATAAACTGCAAGCACTATTGGATCTCTAGCTACTGTCAGTCTAATAGTTATAATATCCTGTCAATGAATCAGGGACTCCTCTTTCAACACATATATGATCTATTTTTTGTTAAAGATCAAAGCATCAAGTTAGAAACCACTTTGCTGAATTTTCTAACTTCTGTTCCCCTTTCTGACATGATAAACAATGCTTCTTTTTGAGTTTAAACACACTGCAAAATTGTTTCAATATAGAGAACAGGTTACGGTACTTTTTAGACTAGCAATGACTGACATGCCTAGATGTTTTTTTCCAAAGAAAAGCTTTTTAAAAGGGCACCTATAACTTTGGGAAAAAAACCACATTTCTGTCTGAAATTGTAGACCTTCTACAGTTACATATAACACTTAGAATTATTGTAACAAAAAGAAAAAAGAACTTTCTCCATTTTCCCCAGTTTATTTACTATGTGCATTTGATAGCGATTGTGTCATCAGTTTATGGTTTTAGACCTCATCTAGTAAATATTTAGGTATGTGAGTAACTTGACTTATGTCACCAGACCCATTGACTTCAATTATTAGTTTTTTTATTAAAATTATGTATAAATGTTTGCAGGATCAAGGAAGTGAAACAGTAAAAGCAACAATACAGGGGAGGGGACATTCTAGGGGGCTACATGTGAAACCAGAGAGGGTCGAACAAGAGGCAAAGGAGGGGAAGAAAGATGGGTCACAGGGTGAAGAAATCAGTTTGAGGAAGAGAGAATGAGGAAGAGATCAATCTGGCACCCAGTAGAAACAGTGAAAGTTGCTCTGTTGGGGACACAAATAATTCCCTCCTCTCCCCCCTGAAGTGGTTGTGTGGCAGTGTTGTGTATGGGAGTGCAGCTTCCCTCAAGGCCTGGTCCCTATCTGACAGCCTAGCGCAGAGCTTTCAGATTACGCTTTGCTGGCAATACACCTCCGTTTCCGGGCATTTCTGTCTTGTGCAAGTTCAATGAGAGAGGGCGCCCAGCCCCTGTGTGCCGTAGCAGGAGACTCTCAAGCTGTCATTCTCTTGGGTAATTTAAAGTTGCGATAAATGGCAGATGTTTGTGGCCAGCAGGAAATCCGAGTAATTTAAAGTTGCGATAAATGGCAGATGTTTGTGGCCAGCAGGAACATCTCTCCTTGCAAGCAGTGATGGGGCAGCAAGGTTGAAACAAGCCTCTGAAGGAATAAAAGTGCCCGTAACTCCCACCGGATGGGGCACCGGCTGCAGACAGGTCCCTGCCACCAGAGCAGTGAGAGGGTGGGGACTGGAGAAGAGGCCTCTCTCTGAGGGCAGTTAAGTGCAGAATGCAGGCTGTGTAGGGAATACCTCTCCCCCAGAATCTGGGTTGCATGCAGAGGCTCTGGAAGGGCCTTTGTCTCCCGTATTTGAGCTGTGGGGTAGGGAGTGTCTCTTCATCCAGGACTGGTGTGTGTGTGTTAGATAAGGAGTGGGAGGAGAATCTGGAGCAGTAAGTAGAACAGTCACCAGTGTTTAATTTGTGCCAGAGTTGTGCCCCAAAACTTGTCAGTTAATAACCTAACACCTCTGTCTTGTGTCTGTTATGATTGTAAAAATATGGCCTGAGATCTGGTGCCTCTTTCATTACAAATTAATCCCCATCAGTCTCCCTCACCCCAGGACCTGGTAGTTCCTTGCAGTGCTCTGCAGGATTTGGGATGGCTAGGAGTGGGCAGTTCAGTTTTTTTTTTGGGGGGGGGGGGTCTTGACAGGGAACCTGAGAATTGGGGGGAGGCTCCTTTTCCTTCAGAGGAGGGGATGGGGCAGCAACTCCTCTTCTCCCAGCATTTTGGGGTCCTGTGCAACATGTCTGGGAAGGGGTCCCTGCCCCTGGGCGGGGGGGAGGGGTGGTGGCTGTGCCTGGGGTGGGTCTCTCTCCCCAGCATGTGGGTGTGTGTGACATGATTCACCCACAGAAGGCAGCTGATAGGCCAAGAGCACTTCCTCAGAGGAGAGCGACGTGCCGCCGGGGCAGGGAGGTGAGTGAGCTGCACGCCCGGGCTGTGTGACCCGAACCCGCTCGCTGCCAGCCCGCACCGACAGGCAACGCCGGCAAGGTAAGCGGCGCGGCCCCCCGCGGGGGGTTTCACCCGAGCTCCCTGGGCTGGGGCGCGCGGAGGGGACTGGGCTCTGCCCCTGGAGGGTAGCCCTGTGCCGCGGTCTAGCGCGCGCCCCTCGCGCCCTCCCTGCCCGGCTCCCCGCGCGGAATCTGCAGCGAGCGCCAGGCGCCTCGCAGCTCTTCGGACAGCCAGGAGCCCGCGCGCCCGGCTCGCCCCGCAGCGGAACGCGACAGGGCAGGGGCGTCCTCCAGCTCTGGCCGAGCAGCACGTGGCAGTAGCTGCCCGAGCGCCTCGCCTGGCCCCAGCGGTGGCAGCCCCAGCCCCTTCCAGCCTCCTGTGCCCCGTGTGGTAGGAGTGGCGTGGAAGGGGTGGGGGGCGAGATGCTTCCTCCGCCCTCCATAAAGCGCTTTTGAGAGCCCCTGATCATAACATTGCTCCAAGCACAAGACTTTAAGCAAAGCCTCGCACAGTGGGGCCCTGGCCGGGGTCCAGGCTGTGCATGTTAAATGACAGGTGGGTCCAATCCTGTTCCCCTTTTGTACCGGCATAGGCCTTGCTAAGACAAGGGGTCTCAATAAAAGTCAACGGGACCAGTGTGCGAACAAAGGCAGTGAAAAAAGGAAAAACTTAAAAAACAACAAATAGTTCTGCAGCGCCTTAAAGGCTAACAAAACATGTCCATGGTGTCATGAGCTTTTGTGGGTACAACACACTTCTTCAGATGACCTGAGCGTTTAAAGTCCAGATCCAAGAATAAATAAGGGAAGAGGGGAGGGGAGAAAGAGAGAAAAAAAGTGAATTAGAGTGTTCAAGTTACAAGAAGCTGATAAGGACAATTTGCACCTTGTCTAAGTGCCTATTGTGAAGGTAGTGTGCTAGCCAGGTAATGTCTTTATTCATACCTCCCTGATAGGACTCAAACTTATAAAGGAAGTTCCAACCCTTCCCTGTGTATTTAGCTTGTGGAATTGGTCTGAAACAAAAGGGTGACTTTGAGATCCATTAATGAGCAGGTTAAAGTGTTCTCCAACAGGTTTCTGTGTGTTGCCTTTTCTAATATGATTTGTGTCCATTAATTCATGAAAAAGGGTTGGGGGTCATTACTGCAAATGGTTCTGTAGTTTCCTAAGGAAATTCCTTATTATGGAGTCGGGATGTAATAATAGATTGACTGATTAACCAACAAACAAAAGCGTGTAGGTTAATGCTATATAGACGACATGCATTTCCTCCCCCTCCCCTGCAGTAAATTTTTTAGCAGGCTGGCCAGCAACCAGTCTCAGTCCTGGCTTATGATGGGTCCAGGACCTACTCTTGTTGCAGCTCTGCATTTAAAGTGTATTAGGAGCCGGGTGGGCAGGCAGCCCTGCTCAGTTCTGGCTCCCTCCACCCCGGACAAAGACTGCCGCCACTGCGCACAGCGGCCTCTGTATCAGAGGCAGCAGCATGGGATGGCAGGGAGCCAGCCTGTGAGGGGAGCTGGTTTACAAACTGGCTCCCTTTGCAGACCAGCTCCCGCTTGGCACCCCACACTGCTGTCCCTGATACAGCGGCAGCAGCGTGGAGTGGCAGGGGGCTCCTCAGGAGTGGGGCCAAAGTGCACTGGCTGCTGGCTCCGCCCCCAGGTAATATAGAGTAGTCGACTAACCAATAAGAATACATGAGGTTAATCAACTATTCAATTAACCAGTATTTAACATCCCTGTTATGGAGAGAGAAATGTAGCCGTGTTAGTCTGATGTAGCTGAAACAAAAGTGCTACATAGTCCTGTATTTTATTGTGGAGAGCTTAATTTGAATTTTCCTCCTTTTATTTTATACAAGGAAACCAGACAGGTGACTGTGACCCTGAAATCACGTTAGGTGATATTAAAATGAAAGGATACATAATATGCTATCCGAGGTGTTTTAAAAGAAATGCGCAGGATGAGCACTTGACACTGAACACATTACCTGCACCAAAGAAGAAAAACAATTTTATTTTAAATACAAGCTGAGGAAAAGCCTCATTTAAAAATCACGGTTAGTATTAGCTAGATTTTGGGATAAACTGTCATTTTTTCTGAAAACCACAAATCCCAATGAGAAGGGCTCTAGCAAATTCATGGCCATGAGCAGCGTGTTACAGACATGGGCAGTGGGTGACTCTCTGGCTAGGTCCACCCCTTCCACCCGAGGCCCTGTCCCTCCCTCCCCTTTCTCCATGAGCCCAGATAAATACCCTCAGCAGATGCCAGCCCCCACTTCCTGCACATTACAGCACCGGGCTGGTTGCCCAGCTTGCCCTCTCTCCCTGCCCCAAGTATCCATGGTGCATGGTGCCCTGGAGTCTGGGTGGAGTCACGTGTTCCCTTCTCCCCCAGCCTCACAGCACTAGACAGCATGGTACCCCCTCAGTTTGGGTGGAAAAGTGGTGTGCAGATCCTGGAGTGGTGGGTGGCCTGGCCCTAGTGCCGGGATCCACCAGCATTGGGCAACCCCAGCTACCCAAGACGGAGCCACCCTAGTTCCAGCCCCAGAAGGCTTTCCTTTCTGGAAGAGGAGTAGTGTCCCTGGGCTGGGGCCCACTGTAGTAAGAGGGGAGGGGGCCTCCAGACTGTGCAGGGGCAGGATCTTGTGGGGCTTTTTGTGCAGGCTCAGCCTTCCCCTGCCTATTAGACATGCTACCCATGGCACAGACCACAGCTACTCAACTTTGGAAGCTCTGGGGGCCACAATGATACAACACGTGCCAAGGGCCACAGCTTAAGTGTGGTGCATATACATGCAAATATATATGCAAATATATGCAAATAGATTCTTTCACACTGATGGGCATGAATACAAAGATTAAGCCTTAAGCTGTGGCAATGGACCCAAACGTGGCCAGTGTGAGCCAGTCAGTACCTCTCAGGCTCTGCCCACAAGGCTAAGTAGCCAGCACTTCCCCCAGTGCCCTAGCACTCCCAGCAACTCCTCCCTGGGGGTAGAAACATGGACACCTTGTACCCATCTGTTCCAGCCAGCCCATCCGCTTGCATCTTTCAACGCTCACCCTGCCTGGGAGACGCCTTGACATTGTGGAGCGTGTTTCCAGTGGAGGCCGTGTTCAAAGGATCCCACCTGCAGGCTGCATGTTGAGCCTCGCATAAACCCAAACCACATGGTGGGCCACAAACAAAAAGGCCACGGGCAGCACGTGGCTCGTGGACCACATGTTGAGTAGCCCTGGCACAGATTGTGAATCTGGTCGCCACTCCTGCCCCCCATAATCTGTTATGTACTTTTACCCTATCTCAGTAGTTCTCAGTGGGGATCCATGGTGCCCTGGGGGTCCAGGAGCTCTTTCAGGAGGGCCATTGAGCTGAAACCTGGTGCCCCAAGTTCTGGTGTCCACTTGTTGGGCTGAAGCTGGGAGTGACTGGGGGCTGAAGCCAAGCCCACCTACTCCCTGGAAGCTGGGTGCTGCCAGGGGCTGAAGCCAGAATCCTCAGTACCTTCTCCCTCCCCAAAGCTAGGAACCATGTGTGACCGAAGCCTTGAGCTCCAGCGCTCTCTGTAGTCAAAAGCCCTGATCACATGGGCAGATTTGGAGGCACAAAGGTGTTGGCTCCTTAAACTGCTGTGCCTTACCCAGAATGGGGCAGTCAGACAGTAGCTCCACCCTCCGCACACACCTCCTCCTCTCTCCCTCCCCAGTGCCCCATAAGTCCAGCCTTTTGGCTAGGTCCTAGGAAGGAAGCAGGCCAGCAGTTCCTCTGGCTGGTAGTGCCATGGAGTGGGCAGCTGTGGCATTCCCCTGTCTACTGCTAGTGCCCAGGACTGTGGCAGCTCAGCTCCAAGCCCCCTTTGACTGGTCACACAGATGGTAAGAGCCACCTGCAGCAAGAGGGGAGGTAGGTGCCCTTGAGGAGTAGCTGCCTGGGGGAGTCCTCCTGTCACTCAGCCCCTAGCTGTCCTTTTCCCTGCACCCTGAGTTACATACCTCACTGCGTACAGCTCCTATCCCCTCCTTCCCTAAATCTTCCTTACTCTCCTGCCCACATATAGCTCCTAGCTAACCCCTGCCTGCAACCTGAGCAGCCTCCCAGCCTGCACATAGTCACCTATTCCCCACCTCTTGAACTACACCACTCATCACACAGAGCAGCCTGAGCAGTTTCCAACTTTTTGAGCTGAGTCCCCTCCTTTGATTTACATTTTTTGGTTGCAGCTCCTCCCCCATCCCAGACAGATTGGGTGGCCTGCTGAGGTGGATCAGGGGATGAATGTGGCACTCTCTCCTGAACTCCGCTGTGCAGAGCTGGAGTCCCAAATCCCTCCCAGGTCCTGCAGATTTTATAGCATGTGGTAGGGGGATCTGTGCAAGAAAAAGGTTGAGAACCCCTGTTCTATACAGATTTCACAGGGGAAAGCAACATTTATTAAATTAGGGGTCCTGACTTAAAAGGATTTGTGAGGGGTGGGTCACAAGGTCATTGCAGGGAAGGGGCATGGCTTTACCACCCTTACCTCTGTGCTGCTGACTTCAGAGCTAGGCAGCTGGAAAGTGGCAGCTGTTGGCTGGGCAATCAGCTCTGAAGGCAGCCCCCCGCTAGCAGCAGCTCAAAAGCAAGGGTGGCAATACCATACCATGTCACCCTTCTGTGCTGCTACCTTCAGAGCTGGGCAGCCAGATAGTGATGGCTGCTGACCGAGGGCACAGCTTTGCAGGCAGCTGTGTAGAAGTAAGGGTGGCAATGCTATACTATGCCATCTTTCTGTGCTGCTGGTGGTCGTGACTTAACCTTCAGGTCTGGATGCCCAGCCAACAGTTACCATTCTCCAATTGCCCAGCTCTGAAGACAGTATTACCATGAGCAGCAGTGCAGCAGTAAGAGTAGCAGTACTGCAATCACCTCTACAAAGACTTTGTGACCCCTTCTCCCGCTCCACAACTCCTTTTTGGGGTCAGACCCCTACAATTACAGCACTATGAAATTACAGATTTAAATAGCTAAAATAATGAAATTTACAATTTTAAAAATCCTATGTCTGTGAAATTGACCAAAATGGATTAATTTGATAGGCCTATACCAATGGGTTAATTATTTGTGACATTCAGTACCCAGTGTAGGCCTTTACTAATTCAACATTGCATTCTGCTTAGTACAGCTAAAAAAAAGGTATCTCTGTCTTCAATACAGAGAGTATGCCTTTATCTATCCATGCAAAACACAGAATTATAGGGTCATCAAGATTATCCCCTGCATGCATGACAGGACCATGACAGGTGTTTGTCTAACCTGCTTTTAAACATCTCCAATTATGGAGATTCTACAACCTCCCTAGGCAATTTATTCCAGTGTTTAACCTCCCTGACAGTGAGGAAGTTTTTCCTAATGTTCAATCTAAACCTTCCTTGCTGCAATTTAAGCCCATTGCTTCTTGTCCTATCATCAGAAACCAAGTAAAACAATTTTTCTCCCTCCTCCTTGTAATACCTTTTTAGATACTTGAAAATTGTTATCATGTCTCCTTTCAGTCTTCTCTTTTCCAGACTAAACAAACCCAGTTCTTTCAGTCTTCCCTCACAGGTCATTTTCTAGACCTTTAATTATTTTTGTTACACATTTGCCCTTTTCCAGTTTTCTGGAATCTCTCCCATCTTCCATGACTTTTCAAAGATAGTAGCTAATGGCTCAGATACCTCCTCAGTCAGCTTCTGGACTATTCAGGGATGAATTTCATCAGGCATTGTGACTTGCAGACATCTAACTTGTCTAAGTAATTTTTAAATTGTTTTCCCCCCATTTTAGCTTCTGAACCTACTCTATTTTCACTGGCATTCACTATGTTAGGTGTCCAGTCACCACCGACATTCTTGGTGAAAACCAAAACAAAGTCATTAAGTGTTATGCTTATAAGAAGCACATGGGATCTTTTTTCAATTTGTCTACATCTTTCTTGAAATGTGGTGCCCAGAAGTAGACACAATACTCTAGTTAAGCACCAATCATCATGGAGTAGAGTGGAAGAATTTCATCTTGTGTCCTGCTTACAACAATTCTACTAATACATCTGAGAATGAAGTTTGCTCTTTTTGCAACGGTGTTACACTGTTGACTCATATTTAGCTTGTGGTCCATTATGACCAATAGATCCCTTTCTGCTGTACTCCTTCCTAGACAGTCACTTCCCATTTTGTATGTGTGCAGTTTGATTACTCCTTCTTAGGTGAAATACTTTGTATTTGTCCTTATTGAATTTCATTCCATTTACCTTAGACCATTTCTCCAGTTTGTCCAGATCACTTTGAATTATAATCCTATCCTCCAAAACACTTGCAACCCCTCCCAGCTTGGTAACATCTGCACATTTTATAAGTGTACTCTCTATGCCATTATCTAAATTATTAATGAAGATATTGAACAGATCCCCTGGCTAAGCCAGCGTGGTCTCTTGTGGTGTGTCTAGACTACATGGCTCCGTTGACGGAGCCATGTAAATGAGTTTACTAGACATAGCAAAATGAAGCGGCGATTTAAATAATCGCCGCTTCATTTACATCAAAATGGCCGCCACGCTGTGCTGATCAGCTGTTTGTCAGCACAGCGCAGTAGTCTAGACGGGGATCAACTGACCCCAGATCCCATTGTTGTCAGATCCCTTATGCCTTGTGAAGCCCTATTCTGTCCTAGCGTAAGTGGGCACAATTAATTGAAGTCAATGGGAATTAAATTGACCCCTGTTATTACAAGGCTAAATGTGCTCTGTAGCATTTTCTATATGAACCTAATTGCATTACAGTTATGTAAAATATCGGTCAATACAGTGGCTTAATGGAAATTGCTGTGTACCCTAATATCTTTCTGCCCACGACTTCACATTTCTGCTCTTTGTTTCTTTTCTTTTAATTAAAATGGCTCTTACTATTTTGTAAGGTGCACATTAATTTTGTGCAGGTTCAGTTCCACTGAATTCAGTGGACACATTCTTAGTTCATGCCCATTTAGGCACAGTTGTTTGTTTTAATGTAATGAAAGCTTGGTATGATGAGACTCCCTTGTGGAGACGTCATGCTGGGAGATCTGCATAAAGATCAAAGATAAAATACAGACCTCGGCATGTAGAAACTTGGCTATAATGAGATAGAATGCTATGATAGTAGAAGAGTGATCCTGTAACAGTGTCTCCCACTTTCAAAATAAAGTTAATCATAATGGCTACGTCTACACTGGCCCCTTTTTCGAAAGGGGCATGCTAATTTTCAACTTCAGAATAGGGAAATCCGCGGGGGATTTAAATATCCCCCGCGGGATTTAAATAAAGATGTCCGCCGCTTTTTTCCAGTTTGGGGAAAAGCTGGAAAAAAGCGTCTAGACTGGCCCGATCCTCCGGAATAAAGCCCTATTCCGGAGGATCTCTTATTCCTACTTCAAAGTATAAGAGATCCTCCGGAATAGGGCTTCATTCCAGAGGATCGGGCCAATCTAGACGCTTTTTTCCGGCTTTTCCCCAAGCCGGAAAAAAGCGGCGGACATCTTTATTTAAATCCCGCGGGGGATATTTAAATCCCCCGCGGATTTCCCTATTCTGAAGTTGAAAATTAGCATGCCCCTTTCGGAAAAGGGGCCAGTGTAGACATAGCCAATATATTTTAAGATTATTTTGATTGCAAAATACTAATCCTTTAAAATGATTATTTGCCTCAGTGGAGGCAGATTGTCCAACCAATTCCTCATTCTAGTGAACATTTTGTCATTTCAGTACTTCCAGTGTGTTAAATGGAACCACTTGTGTAAGCACTTGTGCACAACTAAGTTCTTGGAGCATGGTTTTAAAGAGTTATAATTGTAAAGGTAGATTACCCCTACAATTATTTACTGTGAAACCAGTGGCAACATTATTTAAAACGTGTTTATATGTTTAAGATTTCATACATGTTTTGCAACAGTTGTCATGGGACATGTCATTTTTTTGACAATTGTGTGGCTCAAATCAGAAAATATGTTGTGTATAAAGACACTAATGCAAGCTGCAGAGAATGTTATTTTCGTAGTGAAAGAGTGAGAAAAAGTGTTCCCTGTAAGCTGTGTGCTTGTGGGACCTCTCAGGAGAGATTCCAATGCTGCCCAGCTGATTAGCAGAGTGCTCACAGCTAGGTTTTTGGTGGTGCATATTCACACATGCCTTGGTACACTAAAATTTATTCTGCACATGGATGGAAAAAATCCACATGTGGATGGAAAAGATTAGAGAGAACATTGGTGAAAAGGTGTGATCTAAATCTGAGCACAGATCATACAAAGCTAAATGTTCATCTGAACTTTAAGACCCTAATGCTGGAAAGAATCACATGTGCAGACCCCTGCACTCACATATAGCCCCATTAATTGCAGTTTCATTTTCTTTACAGGATCACGGCCTTCATTTTTCCACACTTAATTTTTCAATTTAATGTGAAAGCCAGGTAAAAATATTGCTGTTTAAAAAGTCTCAGATTTTTCCAGAAACATTTACTTTCTTTTTCTCCCTCCACATTTTTTAATTAAAAATACTGTCTCCTCCCCCTCCCCCCACACCCCTATGGGTGTTCAATACATTAGAACACGCATTTTGTGCAAATGTCACTTCAAGATGTATTTTTCATCTGCAAAATCTAGATAAGTCAAATGGAGATAATTAACTCTGCAGTATGGGCTGTAACTGTCTGGGGGAGATTTGAAGCAATCAGAGTAAGCTGCATAGTTGAACTACCTTGTTTGCTTTAGGTTTTGAGAAGATTTCTATCTAGATTAAATAGTTATAGTTGGAAAATGTGTAGTGGGGATATTTTTAATGCATTCCCTTTTTTGTTATTTTTTTCTGTTAAAATTCCCTGTGAATGCTACAATAGTAACAAGCTGTTCCGCTGGCTGGAATCAAACAACTGACCGGATCTTAAAGCCTGAATTGAGAAAATTAATCATAAAACTGACAGAGGCTATAATCATTCTTCCCTATCCAATGGAACGTTAAAAGCAGGGAAAGGCTAAGTTCTATTATAGGAATGTGATTTAGCCAGAACATCTCTCTGGGATTTAGTTGCTTTATTTTTATCAATATTTTCTAAAGACTTAAGTTTGGGGTGTCTATCTTTAAGTTTTTAAGGGTAACCTCAGGTGACAGAATGGAGTATGTAGACCTTTTATATCAGCTTGTGTTTTCTTTGATACTGCATCTCTTTAGAGCTTTATTTTTTTCTGCAGTGAAACCTACCTATTAAGGGAGCAAAGGATGATGACTCCGTTCCCTAATGCAGAGCATTCTTTGTGTCATAAAGGACCAGCACTTCTTACGAGCAGTTCAAAATCACCCTGATTCTTCCTCCATTGACAAACGATACATGCACTATGAGGAATAGGATATTGCTTAGTAATAGAGATGTAGCTGTGTTATCTGCTCTAGCTGAAACAAAAGACAGGATTATGCAGCACTTTAAAGACTAACAAGATGGTTTATTAGGTGATGAGCTTTCGTGGGCCAGACCCACTTCCTCAGATCAAATTGTGGAAGAAAATTGGCATGACCATATATACCAAAGGGATACTAAAAAAGTGAACACATATAAAAAGGACAAATCAAATTTCAGAACAGAGGGGGGATGAGGGTGGGAGGTTAATGTCTGTGAGCTAATGATATTAGAGGTGATAACTGGGGAAGCTATCTTTGTAATGGGTAAGATAATTAGCATCTTTGTTAAGCCCCAGCCATAAAGTGTCAAATTTAAGCATGAATGACAGTTCAGAGATTTCTCTTTGAAGTCTTGTGTTAAAATGTCTTTGAAGCAGGATGCAGGTAGTCAAGTTGTTAAAACAATGCCCTTTCTGGTTGAAATGGCAAGAAACTGTTTTTTCTTTGTGAAACTGTCTGATATCTGTTTTGTGTGCATTGATTCTTTGGTGAAGTGTCTGAGACGTTTGTCCAATGTACATAGCAGATGGACACTGTCGGCACATGATGGCATAAATTATATTTCTGGATGAGCAGGAATATGTATTCTTGATCTTATAACTGAATTGGTTAGTTCTAATGATGGTGTCAGCAGAGTAAATATGTGGACAAAGCTGGCAATGGGGTTTGTTGCAAGGGAAGGTTCCAGGGTTGGTATTAGTGTGGTATGTTCTGTGGTTGTTGGATATTGCTTAACGGAGTAAAAAACTGGTGCTTGTTACTTTAAGTGTGTCTGCAAATTAACTTTTTCATCTACTCTAGATGTTCAGTGTAGGTGCTAGATAAGACAGTAGGGAGAATCACTACTATGATGTTCCACGAAGTCACTGGTATATTGTCATGTACAATCACATAGTGCCACTACCACATTTTTATAGGTAAATGAGGTGCAGAAAGATTCTGCATTGTGGCCCACCAGGGCCACCCTTGTTTATTTAGAAGTATAGTCCCAGCATGCAGTGCAGAATCTTAAGGAAAGGTGATACTACATGTACACTATAGACGTGAGTGGCTGAAATCAGGGATGTGAATGGGGATCTGGTTAACGGGTTACCCGGTAAGCACCACCCATAATGGGTGGACGTCCGCAGCTTCCAGTGGGGGGAGGGACGGAAGTGGCAGTGAGGGAGGAGCTGGCAGCTGAAAGTAGGAATAAGAGATCCTCCGGAAAAGGGCTTTATTCTGGAGGATCGCGCCAGTCTAGACGCTTTTTTCCGGCTTTTCCCCAAGCCAGAAAAAAAGCGGCGGACATGTTTACTTAAATCCCGCGGGGGATATTTAAATCCCCCGCGGATTTCCCTATTCCAAAGTTGGAAATTAGCATGGCTATTTTGGAACAGGGGCCAGTCTAGACGTAGCCGTTGTGTGCCAGATCAATTATGAATGGAGAGAAAGAGTGTTATTTGTGCAATTGAGATGGCTTCCTGTAGGGAAAATGATGAGAGCTGATCTAAAATATCACTTTTTGGGGGGCGGGTGGAAAATCCATCTACCCATGTGTGAAAAAAGTTAAACTTTTTAATAGGAGCTATTAAACCACTCTGAAATTCCCACTTTAAAGTTGCAACTAGAAATAAAATCACTTGCTGCATTTAGTTCACAAATTATAAATGAAAAGGGGGTTATGTGAGCCAGAGTCTCAGAGTGGAGATAACTGGGGGTGGGGGGAGGGAGGAATGCAATCTGAGAATCATCTGCTCTTCCTTTTCCTGGATGCATCTCAGTGGCTATGTCTAGACTGCAGGCTTCTTTCGAAAGATGCTCTTTCGAAAGCATCTTTCGAAAGAGCATCTTTCGAAAGATCGCGTCTAGACTGCAGGCGGATCTTTCGAAAGAAAAATCCGCTTTTTCGAAAGAGAGCACCCAGCGAGTCTGGATGCTCTCTTTCGAAGACGGCCTCTTTACATTGAAGAACGCCTTCCTTCGAAAGAGGAACTTTCGAAGGAAGGCGTTCTTCCTCGTGAAACGAGGTTTACCGCCATCGAAAGAAAAGCCGCGTTCTTTTGAAATAATTTCGAAAGAACGCGGCTTGAGTCTGGATGCAGGGGAAGTTTTTTCGGGAAAAGGCTACTTTTCCCGAAAAAACCCCTGAGTCTGGACACGGCCAGTTTCTCCTCTTTCAAAGCAATAGTGAACCATTTCCCCTACATGTAGCCACACCAACATTACTGTCTAGAGAAGCAATGGATCAACAGGTTGGATGAGTTGAATGGTTGCTAGAATACAGAAACATCATTTATTCCTTTGGGAATGATTTCACTGTATAAAGAATTACTTATTAATTATTAGAATGTCTGACATTTGTAAAGTGCTTTGAGAGGCTTGGATAAGTGCAGAGCAGTTTGATCAGTAGCCTGGGATTTTTCAAAAAACAGAGGGGGCTATATTAAAGCTTTTATACCAATTCAGGGAAAGAAGAGGTATCAGTAGTGTTGAGAGTCACATCCAGTCAGTTTATTTCACTTTCTCCCCACATTGTCAGGCATACCCCTTTGGGTATGTCTAGACTACAGGACAAAGTCTAATTAAGATACGCAACTTCAGCTACGTTAGTTGCATAGCTGAAGTCAAAGTAGCTTATCTTAGCTTTTGCACTATCTACACTACTGGAAGTCGAAGGAAGAACACTCTTCCTTCCACTTCCCTTACTCCTCATGAAAGCAGGATTCGTAACATCGACGAGAGTGCTCCTCTCACTTTGAATTAGCTGTCTTAACTAGACTTCTAATTCAAACCCTGGAAGATTGACCACAGCAGCTTCGATCTTCCTCTGTAGCGTAGACATACCCAAAGTGAAATCTTCAATACAGGTCCAAATAAATTAATTCTGTTTTCAAACACCTTGAAAGAAAATTTTAAAAAAAATGTTTTTGGAAAGGGATCTGTAGAAGTGTGTGGTTTGTAGGAATAGGAGAAGAATGTAATAGTAGAGTACATGGGCCCTGATGTTTGAGCAATATTTGGCAAGGCAAATCAAATTGTACTTTATGCTCGCAACACTTCCCTCTCAAGATTTTCCTGCCTTCTCTCTCCAGATCTTTTCTCTAACGCTCCAGGATCACTTTGCTCTCTACAGTAGCCCTGAGGGTAAGGCTGCCTGTCTGGTCAGCCTGCAGTTCTCAAACCGTGTGTTGGGACCCCTTTTTAATGGGGTCACCAGGGTCGGCATTAGACTTCCTGGGAGCCCAGAGATGAAGCCAAAGTCTGAGTCCCAGGGCTTCAGCCCTGGCCACCGGTACTTAGGTTTCAGCTTCAGCTCTAGATAATGGGGCTCAGGTTACAGCCCCTACTACCACCAAGGGCTGAAGTCCTCAAGCTGCAGCTCAGCCCCTCTTGCTCTCTCCCCCTTTGGAGGGGCTTAAGCTTTGGTTCCCTTTTC
This sequence comes from Pelodiscus sinensis, assembly GCF_049634645.1. Taxonomy (NCBI): domain Eukaryota; kingdom Metazoa; phylum Chordata; order Testudines; family Trionychidae; genus Pelodiscus; species Pelodiscus sinensis. Next base: position 225,761,321 of record NC_134712.1, read on the forward strand.
CTTCCCAGGGCCTTGTAGTAATTTTTGTTGTCAGAAGGGGGGCACAGTGCTGTGTAGTTTGCAAAATGCTGCTAGTGTCTCAGCTTCTTGGGGGGTGTCAAGTGGCAAGTTTCCTTGGACATTTTGGGGGCTCCTCAGACATGGTTTCTGCTGCCTCAGTCTATAGGAAGGCCATTTTGAGGCTATGTATCGCAGAAGCAGGAGAAGGAAATGTTCCTAGACATGGTTGTGCTGACCACTTGGAGCTGAGAGATCTCACTTCCATTCCTTGCACCCCGAATGCTTCAATTGCAGCAGCACCAAGGACATCCCACAGTAATGTATTTTGGGGTCATCATGGTGATCTCAGAGGCTTCAGCCTACACTCTGCCATGTCTTATTCCATGCAGGGATGGGGGGAATAGGCAGAGGAGGATGTCCTTCAGACAGTGGCCAGGTTCTCTGTTGTCCAGAATCTTTCATGGTCATTTGTACTCAGGTAAAATGTGCCCTAAAGCTTCATGACATCAGCATGGTAATGATGTAAACTCATTTTGCACTGGTATGAATGACTGCACCAGGTTCAGGGCCCCAGGGGTTCAAGCAATAGGCACTTGGTTTGGAGGAGAGACAAGGGAGGGATTTGAAGGCCACTTTATGTCTTTAGAGGACATAAGAAGTAGTTCAGGGAAGTCAGTTTTAGACACAGAGGTGTGTTGGCCCTGGGAAGGGAAAGGGCAATCAAAATATTTGCCGCCAAAAGCTTTTCCCAGTTACTGTTCAGAAATTTTAGGATCCTCACCCCTCACACTTTATATGGGAGCTTTTCCTCTGCCGTGATTTTTCACTCATACTGTGAATGAGGGTACAGTCTCATGACTGTTAACTGTTAAAGTGATGGATGCTGCATGGAAAACATGAACTAGGATAAATATTCATACTCGCCATGCATCTCCTGCCACAGCCAGGCAGGCCTCATGTCCTCACAAAGAGAGTTCTCTGTTGTCCTCAGATAACCCGATAGACTAAATTCTACTTCAGTGGACACTTTATCGTCCTGTGCCTGGCAGGGAGAGGCTGCAGAAGCAGTGAGGGAGGAGTAAACCTGACGTTAGCCACATAGCTAGTCCACGGTGGTGTGAGAGCCCCTGGAGCATAAGTACCAATGCAAGCTTTGCCTGACTCCCTCTCCGTTATCAAGGTAACTTAGGGAATGGAAGATGTGACTTCTAGCACTCTGCCCATCCCCTTTATTCATAGACTCCCGGCAGCAAGCAGTCTCCTCAGTCCAGAATTTTAAAATTAGATAGCTAGTTCATCTCTGTCTGATGGAACGGGACAGGGCACTGGTAATGGAGCACCGAGCCTTCCACCTCTGGATTGCTTGTAAGATCCCAGCCCGCATCAGTAGAAACTGAAAGTTTACCAATCTCGTGGCATTTGAGTGAGGTTATTTTAGTGGACTCTGTGCAGTTCCCCCGTCCCAGCCTTGCAAAAAGCTTTCAGCACAATTATTACCCTTCTTGTCACCTGCAAAAACAAAGCTTGATGGCCAATTACATATGGACTAAGCTACTCTCTGCCCCTAGAGTCGTGCTTCCCCCCCCCCCAGGCCATGCAGGGAACATTAGTAAACCATCAGAAAGCTCTTCTGGGTTCTAGAGCTATATCTGACCTGTGATTAATGGTCTCCCAGTGCTGAGAGGCAGGCAGTTATCACAAATATAAAATGCTTATGCAACTTTGCAATGTAAGTTTTGTTTACAGTTATATTTGAGGAAACAAAGGTACAAAGTTATTTTTGAACCTGGGAGATTCTCATGCTTCAGTCAAATGCATTGCCAGTAGCCAGAGGCTCATCGTATCTCCCGGAGTGTACCTGATTTTCCTGGCCATCCCAGGCCAACACAGCCTATAAGTTCTAGTGGTGGAGAGGAGGTTGCAGACATTGCAGGGTTCTGGTGTGAGCAGACTTTCTTCTGTTACCCTGCACTCTGGTTTATGTTGTGCAGTGAGCAGAGTAGAATGCAACCCCATCTATTTAAAGTTATGTTTTTGACCTCTAGCGCTTTCTGACTCAAAGTGGTTATTATTTAATAGCTGAATATAGCACATGCGTTTGCAGGCTGCTTTTCACAGTGAGTAAAGATACAACTCCTGCCTTGCATAGCTTCCAGTAGAAATTGATCATGACTAACAGCTTCCAGATCTTGGCAAGAGAGGATTTCTGGGAAAGATAAAAGTCAGGGGGTATTGATGGAAGGCAGTTTTGCAGTTTGTTGGGTGGCACAGATCATTTTAGAACCTACTTTTCTCTAAAAATGTGAACATTTAAAGCAGGGGTGTAGAACCTAAGGCCAGGGAGTCAGCCAGATTACAAAATAAGCTATTTTGAAATTAGCTCGAAATAAGCTACGCAATTTGCATAGCTCAAATTGCACAGGTTGTTTTGAGCTAAGGGTGCAATAGAGATGTACCCTAAATGTCCTTTGGATTTATTCTCTCCTTTCCTCTGCACTTCTATTTTAATGCTTTCTGCATTGTATCTTGGTGTCTATTCTGCCATCTTTCCTGAATTTATGTCTCTCTTGTTAGAGATCATCCAATTACATAAGATAAAATAGTGCTTTGTGGCATAAACAAGCTCTGCGATCAGGAAGATATTTTCTTTATAGTCAGATTGTTCTATAATTGTCCATTACAGGGTGTATTGTGCTTATCTCTAATAGTATCTAGTACTGGTTATGATTGGAGACAAGGCACCGTTGGTCAGATCCAGCATGTTAATTTCTATATATAATTCCTTAGTACAGTAACTTTTTTCATTTGTTCTTTAAGGGATGTTAAAATAGTTAACTGGTTAAATTCTAGCACTTAACCAGTTAATCGTTGTGACTTAGGGTGTGATGCCTGGCCTGCCACCCATCACCACCTGCAGCCTGTCAGTTGTTAGGGTTTTTTCCAACCTTTTCCATCTTCTGGCTATAACCCTGTGCTGGCTCCAGATTCTGCGGGGAACTTTTTAAATAGTTCTTTGCCCCTCAGTCTCTCAAATACAGAAGCAAAATCACATACACAATGATTATGCTCTAGGGATAGAATGAGTTTTTTGATGCTCTCATCTTGATGCTCTGTATTTCTGGGTGTGTAATTCTGAAGTAGACAGAAACTGTGGGCTTGATTCTCAAGCCCACATGCTGGGGTCACCGTGAGTTGGCCCTACCAAATTCATGGTCCATTTTGGTTAATTTCAGGGTCATAGGATTTTTTAAATAATAATGTCAATTATTTAATATATTTAAGCCTGAAATTTCACAGTGTTGTAACTGTGTAAAGGTGTGGACCCAAAAGGAGGTTATGAAGGGGGTCTCGAGGTTATTGTGGTGTGGAGGGACACAGTATTGCCACCCTTACTTCTGTACTGCTGCTAACAGCAGAACTGCCTTCAGAGCTGAGCAGTCAGAGAGCAGAGAGTCTGCTGGTCAGGAGCATAGATCTGAAGACAGCTTCACCAGCAGTGCAGAAGTAGGGATGGCATAGTATGGTACTGCCACCCTTACTTCAGCTCTGCTGGTGGTGGGGTGCTGCCTTCAAAGCTGGACACTGGGACAACAACTGCTGCTCTCTGTTCACCCAGCCCTGAAGGCACAAAGTAAAGGTGACAACACCTCACCCTCTACAATAATCTTGTGACACACACACCCATTACCCTGTTTTGGGTTGGAATCCTCAGTTTGAGAGACACTGGTCTGCTCTTTGAAATCTGTAGAGTATAGAGCAAAAGTACATAAAAGACCATATTTCACAGGGGAGACCAGATTTCCTGGTCCGTGATACATTTTTCATGGCTGTGAATTTGGTAGGGCCATAAAAATGAAATTTGGGATGACTCGGGGTATTAGTCAAAATCTGCTCTGCAATGTTCATAAAGAAAGTGTGACTTAAATGTTCTATGAAGCGCTATATAGCAAGCTTATTCACAGCACATGTTGACCTAAACTAATGATACTCAGACTAGGGATGTTAAGGACTAGTTGACTAATCAACTATCTGATAAGCAGCCAATAAGCACGTCCCCTGCTGGGGACTCTTGTACATTTCAAAGCTGGAGTCAGTGGGATTTCCCGCTGGCCCCAGGCTGCACACAGAGTTATGTATTCCTCCTTTGAAATGTACAAGAACCCCAGTAGGGAAGTGCAGAAGTGCCTATTGGGTAGTCGATGGAAATTCCATTGACTACTCGACTAGTAAATTAACTGTTACTTAACATCCTTAACTCAGACCTCAGCCGTTTTTGAGCCAAGTTATTGATCAGCATTACACAAAAAAGCCACAGTAGTGTGAATTTATTGTTTCATTTACATGTATTATAGTACTTAGCTGTATGACAGGAGAAATGTTTATATATTTTTTCACAGCAAAATGACTGTGGCACACTTTAGCTCAAAATAGTACCCTATAAACCCCATGTTCATCCTTCTTATATGGTTGTGATATTTCATACAAAGCATGGCATGTAATATATCTGCTGAAACCCATTGATCTGTCCAAATATGTTTATAATTAATGTGTAGGAAATGAGACTTTGCTATATGGTTGCTACTGAAATATGAGCGTCTCTACTGCTAACCTATCCCAGGAAGGTGTTATTTGATTGTTAATCAGCAGGAGAGCTATAGTCAATGGATTTACAGTTCAATGAGAATTGTGCAAGCACCACAGAAGGGGGGCTGTTCAGTTCTGTGACTAAGGCCAAGTCTACAATCCCAAGGTGTTCACACTGTGTGCACTAATTCCACAGTTGCTGTGCTCTAGATAAACCACCTTAACAAGAGGCGTAGAGCTTGTGGCACATGGTTACAGTGCTAGAGTGCCAGCATGGACACTTCAGATTTTTGCTGTGTTGTGACTGGCCTCCTGTACCCATCCCACAATTCCTATTCCCACCTCTCTGGTAATCTGTTTGAGCTCTACTGCCCTGCTGTCAAGTGACCAACTCTCAGACCTTTGCATTCCTTGGGAATTCTGAAAGTCCCCTTCCCGTTTGCTCGGTGACATATGGAGTGCTGTTAGCGCATCTTTCCAGGTAACCATGCCTGCTCTATGCACCAGCTGACCCCTACTTGGAGCAATGCCGAGGTGCTGGACCTCATCAGCTTTGGGGAGAGGCTGTCCAGGCCCAGCTGCACTCCAGATGTAGGAATTATAATATTGAGATGCATGATGAAAAGAGCCATTTCTGGGATGCACTGCAGTGCGGGGTCAAAGTTAAGGAGCTTTGGAACACATATTGCAAGGTGTGGGAAACAAACAGCCTCACCAGTGCTGCACCCATGAGCTGCTGGTTCTACAAAGATTTGGATGGTATATTTGGGGATAACCCCATCTCCACTCTGAAGACCCCCCAATGGATACTTCAAAGTCTCAGGGCCTCAGAGTGACCTGAGTCAGGAGGAAGAAATTGTGGGGGAAGGTGCTGAGGGGGAAGGGAACCCAGAGCCAGAGGATGACTCAGCAACCAGAGATAAATGCAGTCAGGAGCCATTTTCTGCCTTGGAGGAAATGAGCCAGTTGTAGCAGTCAAAGGTTGGGGAAGCACAAACAGCAGACGATGTGCCTGGTAAGTGGCTTTGATTTCTGGAAGCCCTAAAGTGAGTTGCTGGGAGTAGGAGGGTTGCAAAAAGCAGGCTTGGGTGTGTGTGGTGCTGCTACTAACATAGGGCTACTCAGATGTGGAACAGGGTGTTGACAGAATCTCTCACTTCACGGTAATTTGCCTCAGAAATGTCATCAAGAGTGTCATGCAGCTGCTGGGCAATCCGCCTCCACAGGTTTCTTGGCAGGGCTGCTGTGTTCACACTCCCATTAAGGGTAACATTCCCGTACGGAGAGTACAGCACACAGCGATAACCATAGGGATGTTATCATAGGCCAGGTTCAGCTTCCTGTATAAACATCACCAGCGGGCATTTAAATGGCCAAAAGCACACTCTACCGACATGCTACACCTGCTCAGCCTGTTATTGGACCACTCCTTCCTGCTGTCAAGGCTGCCAGTGTATGGTTTCATGAACTATGGCATTAAGGGGTAGGCCCGGTCTCCTACGATCACAGTGGATGTTTTGACTTCTTCTACGCTGATTTTCTGGTCTGGGAAGAATGTCCCCGCTTGCAGCTCCCTGAATAGACCATTGTTCCAAAAGATGCATACATCCTGCACCTTTCTGGACCAGCCTCTGTTAATGTCTGTGAAATGCCCATGGTGATCCACAAGCACCTGGAGAGCAATGGGGAAATACCTCTTCTAATTAATGTACTAGGAAGCTGGGAGGTGTGGTGCCAGAATTGGAATACGCGTGCCATCTATCACCCCTCCGTAGTTAGGGAAGCCCATCTGTGCAAAGCCATCCACAGTTTCATGCACGTTGCTCAGAGTCACAGTCTTTTGGAGCAGGATGTGATTGATGGCCCTGCACACTTCTGTGAACATAAGTTTCCCATTCCAAACAGATTGGCAACAGATCAAAAGATGGCTGGAGCAGCCAGCTTCCACAGTGCAATTGCCACTTGCTTCTTCACCACCACCTCTCATTTAGGGTTGCCAGGTGTCCAGTATTGACCCAGACAGTCCGGTATTTTTGCCTTCTGTCCGGTAAAAAAATTCAGAAAATACCAGACACCTTAAATGTCCAGTATTTTCTGGGGTTTTTTCTCTGCCAGGAGGCAAAAATACCTGGCAACCCTATGACACACTCAGCAACTGGGACTAACCCCTGCGCTCCCCCTTGGTCTCCTTCTTGCCTGGTTCCACAGGGAAGCTCCCTTCTGGCTCAACCAAGAGAACAAGATGGCTGCCGGCAAAAAAGCCTAAAGATCTGAGCAAGGGGAAGCAATGCCTTCTTTGGGTCTTAGGGCACTAACCTCTCAGTGGCGGGGGGAAGCACAGCAATGCAACGCTAGCTTAATCCGCTCCCCTGGCCCCAGGCCGCATCACTTGAGGGAGGGGCAGGGCATCCCTTCCTCCACACTCACTAGCAGAAAACGGAGTGACGTGGCCAGGAGCCCAGGGGAGCGGAGAGAGCTAGGGCTGTGTTGCTCCACTTCCCCCACCACTGCCAGTGAGTGCAGGGGGGCCCAATCTCTGCTGCCACTGCCAGGTCCCTGCTAGCTCCTGGGGCCACACTGCTCAGAGGAGTGGTCTTGGGAGAAGACGTGGGGTGAAGGTGGAGCAGGGCCAGAAAGAGTGTTGTCTTGGCCCTCCCCTGGGCTAGGGGTGGTGTGGGGAGGAGTTGCGTGGGAGGGCTGTCATGTGTCCGGTGCTCCCCCCCAATGTCCTTCCTCATCAGTTACCCCTCAGGCCAGACGATTGTTTTCAGCATTGATGATCTCTCGAGGTCCCTTCCAGTTCTAGTAGTCTGTGATTCTGTGTGTGCTGGCATTTCCTGGGAGAATGCTGCGCATGTGAACTTTAGGGAAATAGCAGTGCTGGAAGCTAGTCTTCTTGCCAATCTACAGCTGTGGTTCTCAATCTTTTCTGTATTGTGAGCCCCATATTACATCGCAGAATAGAGTTCTAGGATCCCCTGGCCTATTAGACATAAAGAAAGAGGTGAGGGATTGTGACACCCAACCCTCAGAGCTTGTTGTGACCCTCTTCTTGAAGACTCATGATCTTGAAAGCTGAGTACAGCAGAGGCAGCTGCCATCAACACAATCCCTCTAAAATGGCTTCTTTAGCTGGGCTCTAACTGAGCTGCTATTTTCCTCTTCTGTGGTGAATTCTGCAAAACTAGGGTGTTTCTGAAAGCTCTCCTCAGAGAGAATGCCATTAATGCTCTGTACAGGTGAAAGATCATGGTTCAAAAAAAAGTTATCAGGCTCCTCAGACTCAGTGCACATAGATGTGTAAGTGGAATCATAGTTTACCCACAGAACTTTCCTAAACACTTTTCATCTACTGCATCATTGTTAGGAACTTAGACATGGCCATAATGGAACAGACCTGTGGAGTACAGAGGATTTAGGTTACATGGAGTACTGGTATAAGAGGGAGGGCAGAGGATTGCAGGGGAGGGAAGAGCTGAGATGCCAGAGGCAGGCTTCAGCCAGGAGGCGCTTACTTGGGGAACTCCCAGCCAGCAGCCCAGCAGGTTCCTCAGCCAGGCTCCCTGCGTTCCATGCTCAGAGCAGCTGGCTGCAGGGGCCATGTGTGCTTCTCTGAAGGCTTCAAGCCTTCAAACTTTTCTTCAAACAGGCAGCACCTATTGGCTGGAAACCAGCCAATGGAAGCTGCGAGATTGTTCTGGGGGTAGGGGCAGCTCATGAAGTCTCTCCCCCCTCCACCCAGGCTCACAGTGTTCAGAGATGTACATGGCCCCACAGCCGGTTTTTTTGAGGGACGTGCTGGACAGGGCAGGCAGGTAGCCGTATTTTGCCCATCCCTGAACTAAACCAATATCCTGTCTCTAACAGTGGCCTCAAAGTGATGCTTCAGAGATCATCCACCCCCATGAAGATCTCACGTTAATTTCTAATAGTTTGGCTCAACACTTGACCCATGTGGTTTCATAGCCCTTTTAACATTTGCCGGCGTTAACTATTATAACTCTTGCTGTCCATGTAAATGTCCAACCCCGCTTTGAATTTGACTAAGTCCTGGGAGTGAATGATGTTCTGTGGCAGTGAGATCTACAGTGTTATTAAGTGGTGTGTGGACATGTTATTTCCTTTTTGTCAGTTTTGAATTTTTCACCTTTTCAGTTTTATTGGTTGCTCTCTTGCTTTTGTCTTATGACGTTGGGGTTACTGTTCTCCCTGTCTACCTTCTCTAGTCCATTCATAAGTTGATACATTTTTATCATCTTTTTTCTTGGGTGATATCTACACTGAAGTCGTGGGATGTGGTCGCAGCTCATATAGACATACCCAAATTATCTTTAGCCAGCTTGAGCACCGCTGCCATGAAACCAAGCAGATGCACACTTCAGCATGGACTGTATGAACCCACCTAGGACTCTGAGTAATCACCCATGTGGCTAGCCCACAGTAAAGCCCATGCTGCCACAGCTTCATGGCTACCAGTAACCGAGCTAGCTAGATGAAAGCTAGCTTGGGGATGTTTACACAAATTGCAGTCACATTCTCTGATTGCAGTGTAGAGATACCCTCATGTATCTCCTTTTTGTGGAAAACAGTCCCAGTCTTTTCAAGCTGACTTCATATGAACATGTTTCCATTTCACTAATAATTGCCATCACTCTCCTCTGAATCACCTCATCACCTCTAGTTCTGCAATGTGCTCTTTGAGGTGAAGAGAACAGCACAGCACACAGTATCCTACATATGACCAAATCAGGGATTGTAATTGTTAAGAACATAAGAACATAAAAACGGCCGTACTGGGTCAGACCAAAGGTCCATCTAGCCCAGTATCCTGTATGCCGACAGTGGCCAGCACCAGGTGCCCCAGAGAGGGTGGACTGAAGACAATGATCAAGCGATTTGTCTCCTGCCATCCCTCTCCAGCCTCTGACAAACAGAGGCCAGGGACACCAATTCTATCCCCTGGCTAATACCCTTTTATGGACCTAACCTCCAGGAAATGATCTATCTTCTCTTTAAACTCTGTTATAGTCCTAGCCTTCACAGCCTCCTCTGGCAAGGAGTTCCACAGGTTGACTACACGCTGTGTGAAGAAGAACTTTCTTTTATTAGTTTTAAACCTGCTACCCATTAATTTCATTTGGTGTCCTCTAGTTCTTCTGTTATGGGAACTAATAACTTTTCTTTATCTGCCCTCTCCACACCACTCATGATTTTATATATCTCTATCATATCCCTTCTCAGTCTCCTCTTTTCTAAACTGAAAAGTCCCAGTCGCTTTAACCTCTCCTCATATGGGACCCGTTCCAAACCCCTAATCATTTTAGCTGCCCTTTTCTGAACCCTTTCTAAGGCCAAAATATCTTGTTTGAGGTGAGGAGACCACATCTATACACAGTATTCAAGACGTGGGTGTACCATAGTTTTATACAGGGGGGCTGTGTCTAGACTGCACCCCTTTTGCGGAAAAGGGATGCAGATTAGACACAGCGCAATTGCAAATGAAGCAGGGATTTAAATCTTCCCCGCTTCATTTGCGTAAACATGGCTGCCCCTTTTTTCCGGCTCGGGGCTTTGCCGGCAAAAAGCGACAGTCTAGATGGGGATCTTTCGGAAAATAAAGCCTTTTCCGAAAGATCCCTTATTCCTGATTTTAAGAGGACTAAGGGATCTTTTGGAAAAGGCTTTATTTTCCAAAATATCCCCGTCTAGACTGGTGCTTTTTGCCGGCAAAGCCCCGAGCCGGAAAAAAGCGGCAGCCATGTTTACGCAAATGAAATGGGTAAGATTTAAATCCCCACTTCATTTGCAATTGCGCTGTGTCTGATCTGCATCCCTTTTCCACAAAAGGGGTGCAGTCTAGACACAGCCGGGCAGTAAGATATTCTGTGTCTTATTTTCTAGCCCTTTCTTAATAATTCCTAGCATCCTATTTGCCTTTTTGACCACCGCTGCACACTGTGTGGAAGTTTTCAGAGAACTGTCCACAATAACTCCAAGATCTCTTTCCTGATTTGTCATAGCCAGATTAGCCCCCATCATACTGTACGTATAGTTGGGGTTATTTTTCCCGATGTGCATTACTTTACACTTATCCACATTAAATTTCATTTGCCGTTTTGTTGCCCAATCACTCAGTTTGGTGAGATCTTTTTGGAGTCCCTCACAGTCTGCTTCTGTCTTGACTATCCTAAACAGTATGGTATCATCCGCAAACTTTACCACCTCACTGCTTACCCCTTTCTCCAGATCAGTTAACCAGTGCATTTTCTTTCTTCGCTTGTTTTGTTTCATTTTCCTGAGATCCTGGTAGTATATTTTCCTATTGCATCTATCTTATATATGGCTAGACATGTTTGAGTTACCAATGTCCCCCACACACTCTCCCCTGCCTGTTTGCTTTCGCTATGCTTTCTTCCTTATATATAAAGATAGAAAAATCAAAAAAGTCCCTTGGCTAAATGGTCTTTTAGTCATTTGGCACTTAGTAAGAGAATCCCAGACATTAGATATGGAAAAGACTTAACGGGTCATTTTGCCCATCCCCATTACTGCATAGTCTTCACAAAGACTTTGTCCCATCTAGCAAAACACCCTAACGATGGGAAGACATGTGAATGGTCCCCAAACACAAATTCACAGAACGTCTTCCCCCAAAAGAAGCACTATGTTGTATCCATTCCAGGCAAGCTTTCTGGAGGTAGAGGTGGGACAACATCTGCCCCCCTAACTCCACTGCCACCCAGCTTGGAACCACCCTGCCTCTATTCTTAGACCACTCAGTGCCTCTCTGCCCACGGATCTCACCTCAACAAAAGGGTTCCCACAATATCCGAGAAATAGGGAGAAAACTACACAGGGTTGACTGATTGCCCCTTGAGAGGAATGAAATCTGTGCACAAACGATCTCTTCCACACATGGAACTCATGAGCTAGCCCTGTATTTGGAAAGTGTACTGATGATCATCTAAACTTTCCATTGCACAGCGTCATTCCATTACTCCTGTCATCATTATGCACGCTGGGTTTACTCATACAATCTCTCTTTCCGTTTTATGCCCTTTGATTACTTGCGAACAGATATAGCCCCATTGTTTTCATCTGGATTGCCCATGTATACTTTTCCTGATCCCATTCTTGTCATCGCCCCCCCCCCACTCCCCCCACACACCCCCACCCCCCACACACACACCCCCACACAGAAGGAGCTGTGTTTTAGAGTTTTATTTTGTAATGAATGATTTGCTCAATATTCCCAGTGTCATTTACAGAAAGACAACCCCTTTCCAGCCCCAAGACACTCTCCATAGTCAAAATCTGCATTGACAGTTTTTCAACTATGTCATGTACACTGTCCACTGTTCTTCCTATGTATTTTTGGGCATTTGTGTTCTCTCAATACAATGTATCCCTTGACTGATTCTGTTACAGATGACTTATTCCAAAATGCATCAGTTTGCATTTTTCAGGCTTAAATGTACTTGTTGTTTTTCTAGCCAGTCTATAATTTTACATAATCCTCATGATTTGCACACTTTGCAGCATAGTGAAGATAATATAAATTATACTTCACATTTAATTAATGGGAAGGTTTTGGATCTTTCTTCCAGATTGTTAGAAAAATGCAAATAGAACTGGTCCTAATACTTATTCCTGCAGCAGCCTATCTGATCTGCCCCAGACCTGATACCTTGCCATTTATTTTTTCCTCTCTGAATACAATCTTTCATCCAGTTTTGAGTGTATTATATTCCATCAACTCAGCTGAGACTAGACACAGATGCAGAAATGGTAATCTTACTTAACATAATGTCAGTTCTTCCTGTTAGATGTTTTTTGATTGCAGGCAGGAACATTTAGGTCATGTGATGTGGTTGCCCTCTTCCTGTGACTTGCTTCTGGTGGCGTTGAGAAAGTATTGTACGTGAACAGCTGCCGTGCTGTTTAATATGGCACCATACCTGTGTTCGCAAGACACATTGCAATGTAATAATTTTAGATTGCTAATTAGTTATTTAATCATATTTTGTTTAAAGTAAATGAATTTTGTTTAAAGTTTTTCTGGTCATTCTACATTTACTAGTTTTGTAAAATTAATCTACTTGTTACGCTTCATTTATGGAAGCTATGCTGTTACCTATTCATGTTACAGATAAACACATGAAAACCATGAAACTTACTGCCTTATTTCTAGCAAACAGGAAGTTTTGCGTGTTTTCATTTTCCATGCTATCTTAATAAATTAAGTGGATCAGAATTATATGGAATTTGTTTTAATTGCTCTTAGAATGTGCACTGTTGATTAAGATTTAATTTAGTGTTTCAAGATAAAATTCCCATTGCAGATCCACATGGCAAATCCCCGCTCTACATTCTTTACATGCAAGGAACTCTCATGTACCATTGGCCTGACTCTGGCCAGCCCCAGTGCATGTGTGAAAGCTAAGCGAGGATGCAAGGAGTTTTCTCCTGTTCTTGCACCCTGCACAAGGTAAAACCAGAATCCTGGAAGGGAGTGTAATTCTTGCTCCTTACTAAGAAACTCATAGGGGCAGTTCCCATTGATGTCAGTGAGGCTATGACAGTTGACACCAGCCAAGGATCTGCCCCTGGTTCTAGGTGCCTAAAAAGGGGAGGGGAAGAGGCAATGATGGCTTCCCCCCTCTCTCTACACAAGCCAGCATGCTAGTACTGAAGTTGACCATACATAAGATGGGGAATATGTTGCACCTTTCCCAAGAGTCATGTAACAAGCATGGAAGCATGTGCTACCTAGGAGCTTCTGGGAAGAACAGTGGCTGAATCAGACTCCTGGAGATGCTGCCCACTCTGCACCCCTATTATCTGCCTCATGTTTGTTTTGAATTTGTTGGCTCATGGGTGCCACTGATTGACTCTATTCTGCTTTCTTTGGAGCCCTGCCCCTTCTCTTCACTTTTCAGTCTTTACATGCTACTGACAGATATTCTGCCTTCCTTTAATTTCTTGTCAGATTTTTAACCTCCCTCCCCACGCTTTGTTTTGCTTTGTGTGGCTCAGTTCCTAAAACATGCTTTCGGTCGATACCCTTCATTTCTACATCTCACTCTAAGGGTGTGTCACCCTGCAATTCTTTCTATATGTGTCTTACACAGAAACCCAGGGTGCCTTACACAGAAACCTTTAAAACACTGGGTTTGGTTGTAAAACTCTCCTTAAAATGTAAAATATTTGAATGATTTCTCCTATATCTGTAAGTAAACACAGTGGTGACACAGAAAAACTGCTAGTGCATGTTTTTCCTATTCTTGCAGCCTGTTAATATATCATTGTTTCAGGCATTTTCAGTCAATAATATAATATCTAGACAATTTAATGAAATAGAGAAGACTTTATTAATGACTTGCATGAGGGGATGGATTGCACCCTCAGCAAGTTTGCAGATGACACTAAGCTAGGGGGAGAGGTAGATACGTTGGAAGGCAGGGATAGGGTCCAGAGTGACCTAGACAGATTAGAAGATTGGGCCAAAAGAAATCTGATGAGGTTCAACAAGGACAAGTGCAGGGTCCAGCATTTGGGACGGAAGAATCCCAAGCATTGTTACAGGCTGGGGACCGAATGGCTAAGTAGCAGTTTGGCAGAAAAGAACCTGGGGATTACAGTGGATGAGAAGCTGGATAGGAGTCAACAGTGTGCCCTTGTAGCCAAGAAGGCAAATGGAATATTAGATTCCATGAGGAGGAGCATTGCTGGCAGACCTAGAGAAGCCCTTTATTTGGCATGAGTGAGGCCACATCTGGAGTACTGCATCCAGTTCTGGGTCCCTGCCCCCAACAGAAAGGTCGTGGACACATTGGAGAGGGTCCAGCAGAAGGCAACCAAAATTATTAGGGGGCTGGAGTACATGACCTATGAGGAGAGGCTGAGGGATTTGGGCTTATTTAGTCTGTGGAAGAGAAGAGTGAGGGGGGGGATTTGATAGCAGCCTTCAACTTCCTGAAGGAAGGTTCCAAAGAGGATGGAGAGAGGCTGTTCTCAGTAGTGACACGTGGCAGAACAAGGAGCAATGGACTCAAGTTACAGTGGGGGAGGTCTAGGTTGAATATTAGGAAAAACTATTTCACTAGGAGGGTGGTGAAGCACTGGAATGGGTTACCTAGGGAAGTGGTGGAATCTCCGTCCCTAGAGGTTTTTAAGTCCCGGCATGACAAAGCCCTGGCTGGGATGATTTAGTTGGGATTGGTTCTGCTTTGAGCAGGGGGTTGGACTCGATGACTTCCTGAGGTCTCTTCCAGCCTTAGGATTCCATGATTCCATGACTTTATTGAAAGTTGAACTTCAAATGGTTTCATTTGGTGAAAGAAATAAATGTTTTATTGCCTGGTGGATAATGTGTGTTTATTCAAACCCTTTTAGATGAACAATTTGATTATTTTTCTTTTCTGATTAGCATCTTGTGAATACACTGGAGAGCATCATAAAATGTTAACCCCGTCTTTTAATTAGTAGATAGCAGAATGCTCTGTCTGTTCTGCAGTGACACAAATTCAGTAGTGAGCTTTGTACCACTGTTCTGGGTTTCTGAAGTTCAAATTCATGGTGCTGTGGCGCACACTACAAGTGACCAAGAAGTAGAAATGAACAGCAACAACAAAGAGTGAGGATAATGGACCAGATGGACCACTTGTCTGGTCTGAGAGAGCAGTTTCTGCCCTACTAACTTATATCCCGGTCTTACCATCGGGGCAGATGACCGTTTTGCGGGGCCCCGGGCAGCATAATTCCGCGGGGCCCCCCCTTTGCCACGGCGCATGTGTTGGGGAGAACTCCCTGAAACCATGTAATATATAGGACTTGTTTTGTCTGCATGATAGGCTAAACTTAAGTTTACGGATGGCTAAACTTACTGACTGCCTGAGATACATACAACAATTTTTAGTAGTTCAGTTCACATGCCATCACATGGGACTTCTGCCCAGCGAGACGAGAGATATGGGGGGTGGCTATAGGTGTCACATGAATGGGACAGGTGGGCTCATCTGAAGCCTCAAGATTTTTGTCCCCTTTCCACACCCCTTGGTTCTTGAGAATGGAACATCTTAGCGCAATTTCAAGGCCACTCTAAGGGTATGTCTGCACTACCACCCTAGTTCGAACACGAGGAGTAATGGTAGTTCGGAATAGGAAGCCTAATCCGAACTACCAAGTCCGTGCCGCATGTAGCCACGGGCACGGAGTCCGAACTAGCGGACATTTAAAAATGGCGGCGCCTGGCAAGATGCAAATGAAGCCCGGGAAATTCAAATCCCGGGTTTCATTTGCAACTTCGGTTGCCTGCATTAACCACCCTAGTTCGAACTAGGGTGGTAGTGTAGACATACCCTAAGTTGCATTGACTTTGGCTAGAAGCTGATACATGATCAGGGACACTTGAGCATAGGGTTGCCAGATGGTTTGACAAAAAATACCAACCCCCCTGCCAAAAAAAAAAAAATCAGGAAAAAATTCTGTTGAGCAAAAAAAAAGGGGGGGGGAGGAGACCAAAGTTGTTAAAAAAAGGGCTCTGCCCCTTTAAAGGGCCCTGCACTCCTCACTCCCCGTCCCTCACAAGATGCAGCAGGGGAAAATTGTCCCCGCCGGACTTCCGTCCGAGGGAAACAGGAAATACCAGACATTTCACATGCCTGGTACTTTCTGTTTTTTTTGCTGGATGGGGGACCGGAATAATAGACAGTCTGGATGAAAATCGGACACCTGGGAACCCTACAACTTGAGCATAGCATGGTTCAGCCACAATTGTTCCCACTTCAACATGCCCCCTGCCATGCTCCCATATCTGGTATAAAGCCAGCACTTATATCATATTTGGGTTGTCGGGTATCTGGTATTCAACCGGACAGTCCAGTTTTTGGGCCCTGTGTCTGGTAAAAAAAATTAGAAAATACTAGACATGTGCAATGTCCGGTATTTCCTAGTTTTCTGGCTGGGCGCCCGATGGAAGCCTGGCAGGGGTGGGAGGAGTGGCTGGGAGGCAGGGCCGCGATCGGTGCTGGGAGCCTCTGGTTGCGTCTGACATTGGAGTGACACCTTGGGGAGGAGGAGAAGCCCTGTCCTGTGCTCCTGAGCGCTGTTCAAGCGCGTTGTGGAGCCGTAGCCGGACTCACTTGTGCTTCGCCGGGACAGTGCGCAGGACAGGCAGCACCCTGGGATCTGCATGTACCTGGGTCAGTCCCGCTTCCCACCGGCCGATTCTCTCCCCCCCCATTCCCCTCCAGCCAGCTCCGCTCCCCCCGACCCCTCTCGACTAGCCCCACTCCCCCCGATCCCCTCCCAGCCAGCCGGTTCTCCTCCTCCTGGTCTCCACCGGCCAGCCCCGCTGCCCCTGACCCCCCCCGCCAGACTTGCTTCCCACCGACCGCCCCCCCCCGATCTCCACCAGCCAGCCCCTCTCCCCCAGACCTCCCCCCCCCCCGATCTCCCCTGGCCAGCACCGCTACCCCTGACTCCCCCCTCCCCTCAACCAGCCCTGCTTCCCGCCGGCCGCCCCCCCGATCTCCACCGGCCAGCCCCGCTGCCCCGACCCTCCCCCTACCAGACCTGCTTCCCGTCCCCCGCTCCTCCCGGCCAACCCTGCTTCCCTCCCGGCCGGTCCCTTCCCCCTACCATCCCCATCAAGTGTGTCTGGTACTTTTTCTGAAGCTACCTGGTAACCCTAGTCACATTGGGTATGTCTACACTACAATGTTAGTTCGAACTAACGGACGTTAGTTCGAACTAACATTCATAGGCGCTACACTAGTGCTCCGCTAGTTCGAATTTAAATCGAACTAGCGGAGCGCTTAGTTCGAACTAGGAAAACCTCATTTTACGAGGCTTAAGCCTAGTTCGAATTTACTAGTTCGAATTAAGGGCTGTGTAGCCCCTTAATTCGAACTAGTGGGAGGCTAGCCCTCCCCAGCTTTCCCTGGTGGCCACTCTGGCCAACACCAGGGAAACTCTATTGCCCCCCTCCCGGCCCCGGCCCCCTTAAAGGAGCACGGGCTGGCTACGGTGCCCGTGCCAGGTGCAAGCCTGCCAGCACCCAGCCAGCAGACCCTGCACCTGGCATGGCTCGAGCCAGCCACCCGATATCCCCCAGCCCACCCCCTCTTCCCGGGACCAGGCTGGCGGCTCCCGGGAGCTTGCCCTGGACTGCAAGAGGCGGGCACCTTCCTGGTCTAGTGCAGACATCGTGAACCTCGTCCACGATCTCTGCACTAGGCACAGGAAAGTGGTCGTCTAGGGCAGGAGAGCTGCCAGCCTGGCCACCCAGGAGCAGGTGTGCATGAAAATCAAGGGGGTCCACTGAGACCCCCGACCCTGAGCCCTGAGCTTACAATGGCCGTCCTGGGTCAGACCAAAGGTCCATCTAGCCCAGTAGCCTGTCTTCCGACAGCGGCCAACCCTAGGGACCCTGGAGGGGATGGACCGAAGACAGTGACCAAGCCATTTGTCTCGTGCCATCCCTCTCCAGCCTTCCACAAACTTTGGGCAGGGACACCACTCCTACCCCCTGGCTAAGACTACTCCATGGACCCAACCTCCATGACTTGATCTCACTTCTCTTTAAACATTTAAACTCTGTTCTAGTTCCAGCCTTCACAGCCTCCTGCAGCATGGAGTTCCACAGGTTAACTATTTGCTTTCTGAAGAACAACAACTTTCTCTTACTAGTTTGAAGCCTGCTACCCATTCCTTTCCTTTGGTGTCCTCTAGTCCTTCTTTATGGGAACTCAGGAAGAACTTTTCTGAATGCACCCTCTCCACCCAACCCCTGCTTTTAGAGACCTCTATCCTGTCCCCGCTCCATCTCCTCTTTTCTAAGCTGAACAGTCCCAGTCTCTGTAGCCTCTCTTCATCTGGGACCTCTTCCCAACCCCTGATCATGTTAGTTGCCCTCTCCTCTCCCAGCCTTTCTCTTCCCCTCTCCCACCTCCTTTTCCCAGTCTCCCCCAGTTTTGTTCAATAAAGACAGAGTCAATGTTGGAAGAAACGTTATCTTTATTTTGTACATCAATAAGAAGGGGGGCTAGGGAAGGGTAAGTGGAAGGAGGTGAGGGAGGAATGGGGTACGAGCCCCCAATGGGGAGGACTGGGCTGGCTCTGCGGGCTTCTGGGGGTGGAAGCTCTCCTGCAGCCCCCCAATCACCCCCTCTCCCCAGATGGCAGCCTGCGGCAAGTGCAGCCGGGCTGATGGCCGAGTGGTGTGATGTGCCCAGTGTGGGTACTCCGGGCACTCCAAGCCAGGACTGCTTTGCAAGCGGGGCACCCCTGAGAACTGTCTGTCCGGGGTGGGGGTCGGGACCCTTTAAGCGCAGCCCTCGGCTAGCCTGAGACAGCATCTTTACGCTCTAAGTCCTCCTCTGATGCCCTGCCGGCACTGCTTCCGGCCATCCTTAAGCCCTGTTCAGGGTCCACTCAATGTGGACATGCTAGTTCGAATTAGCAAAACGCTAATTCGAACTAGTTTTTAGTTCTAGACGCGTTAGTTCGAATTAGCTTAGTTCGAATTAACTAATTCGAACTAAGTTAGTTCGAACTAATTCTGTAGTGTAGACATACTCATTGGGATTTTCTTCCAAGCCAGAGAAATTCCCAGCTGTCCCTTTGGGACACTTTAATTCTCTGTTGTGCCACCACAGTGGTGCAAAAGAGATTTTGCAGGCCTAAAATCTAGTGCTATGTTTTTATAGGTTTCTGTGAAGCATCCACTCTTTTGTTTTGTTTAATGACTATTGTAGGCAGGCAAGCTATTGTTAATTTTTTCCTCATCTTGAAGGGATAGATTGTGCCTTGAAGTCCATGCATACTTGGCACATCAGTATATTTTGCTGTGTTGTCAGGTGTGTACAAGGGAGTTCTGAAGGGGATGCACAGGCCCTGGTGTCTTCACCTCAAGCCTCCAAGAGTTTAACCCTATCAGAATTACTCCTGAGAGTAGTGCAGGCTTTCCTGCCCATGCACAACCCTTGAATATGGTACAATATATTCTCCACTCTGCATGTTACCAGATACCAGGAAGCTGGTCTGCACAAAGGAGTAAGATAGAGTAAACTCCCTTCACTACCCCGGTGCAGGTGACATGAGTTTTGCCCCATATAGCAAGCAAATGCTACATGCCATCTTATTCTCCCTGAAGCAAGTGAGAGCAGAGAATGGATGGAGCTTTAATTCTCTCTTTCCCGCTTGTTTCAGGGTGCTTCCCTGCTGGTAAGCAGAATTAAGGCAGGGCAGTGGGCCTCCTAATTTGTCATAGCAGCAAACCACCACCTTGGAGCAAAGAGGAAGCAGGGGAGGAGTTGTGACTCATGGGTGTGTCAGAGTGGTTGCTGCGGTGTTGCCATTTATGTATCTTTTGCTCAGGGCAGTGCCTAAAGTCACAATCGCGCTCTAGCTAAGGATGTGACTGATCATAAAATAAATCTTTACACAAAGGGTATATCGTTGATCATTTTCCCATGTGTGGTACCAAGTTTGTACAGCTACATTATTAATTTTCAGGAGTTTTCCCCGCATATTCACATCTTTCACATAACTTATCAGAAAATTAAATGTCATTTTCTCACAAGATTTTTTGTGGCAGTGGATTTAATGATCTCACCTGTCTCAAGCAGCTCCTAAAGGCGCCTAACATTATTTTAAACTCTTTCCATTTCCTGTGGTGGGGATTGTCTCCTTAACATCTTGAGCAAGGATGGAATTCCCAGAGGAGCTGGACAGTGATAGGTGCCCACATTCCACTGAATATCAATAGAATTACCCCTAACTGAATTAGCCTCCTTTGTAAATCCCAGCCTTACTTAATATAGTAGTTTGAATGTGCAGGGGGAGAAAGTCACCTCTTTTTCTTTGCTGCTGTGCTGAGGGATCTTGGTGACTGCTGGGATCACAAACCTCTTTGAGACTCAGTGAGTGTGTATTTAAGGTTGCCAACTCTCCAGGAATTAAAGATTAAAGACTATATCATGTGATGAAATCTCCAGGAATATACCCAACCCTAGTGTATGGGCCCTTCACTTAACATAGTTGTAAGAAACACATAAGAGATGGCATTTAAAACACATTCTAATAGAATCTGCTGTCACCATGCAAGCGGAGGATCCTATTGGGTGTTGCAGCAAAGGCATTGTGTGAGTAAGAGACAGAAAACAAAGCATAGTGTGACCCTGCAAAAAGTTAGAGAGAAAGCTGTGGGGTATGGGCTGGCTGTAAGCAAATAAACTTCTCCTTTGATTTGTGGTTCCTCTTGCCCTCATTTGTACATTCCTTGTAAATAAACAAGATTGTACCAAAAACTATACCAGACTGTCAATTTCTACTTGCAACTGAAACATCTTCAGGGCCCCACATTTTGATTAGCCACTTGGGTCAAAAAGGGGCAACAGTGTGTTCATTTGATTATGGTTAAAAAGGTATTTAGTGGGGGAATGTGTCGGCAGCCAGGTGGATTGAGTCGTGTAATCCTAGCCCATTTTAGGCTACATCTAGACTGCATTGCTTTTCTGGGATACCAGAAGTATCCCGAAAAAGCAACGCCACATCCAAGGAACACGTCCGGTTTTTCAAAAAACATTTTGAAAGAATGGATGCGCTCTTTCACCATCCCTGTAAACCTTGTTCTACAAGGAATAAGGGATTGCTCAAAGGAACACTTTTTTCTGAATTTTGGTGCCGTGTAACTGCGCCAAATTTTGAAAAAGCCTCTTTTGAAATTAAATTGAAAAAAGATACACAATTTGAATAGTGCAAATTGCGGGTTTTTTTTCCAATTTAAGAGTGCAATCTACACATAGTGGTTTTATATTAAATTGTGACATTATTGAGAACCACATTTCCTTTATGGATTTCCACGAATGATAATTGTATTGATATTTAATAGATAAGCAGTGTTTCAGCATCTGTCAGTGAACAGATGGACTTTATCAGCAATTGTAATTTCTGATGTTAATATAATTCAGAACCTGTTAATGTGAAGTCAGACATAAACATGCCCTCCAAGTACTTAAAGGAGGCTAAACATGTGGATCTTTGTGTCTTAAATAGGAACATATGAGTTCATAAATATATTTGTAAGAGAGTTTTGTAACATGACAAGCAAACTCTCAGTCCCTGATGATCTTGTTTATAAATTACTTATAAATGGTCTTCGGGCAGAATCTGATTTCACTTTATATGAATGTTCCAGAGATCATGGCAGTTCCAGAAACAGAATTGGAGGATTCTAGGATTTAGAATTGTGTAACAGTGGGATTAAGAAAGCAAAGAAAATTGATACTCTGTTTTTAAACCTGCCTGAGGAGAGAGACTGAGACAAAGTGACCTGAGATATATCCACTTCCACCCAGTAGAGCTCTGCTCACACACATTTCAATAAAAATCCTGCCCAGTGCTTCACTATGGAAGGAAATATTTGTTTTCCCTTCTACAGCCATGTGAGCAGCAGGGCAGACTCTTTCCTTAGCGCTACAGAAAATATAAGGGAGTATGTGCAATGCTACTTCATTGTCCCTTGTCAGCAATGCCCACTGTCTTGGGAAGATTGGCTGTCCCTTAATGCAGTTGCAGCAAGTTGCATCAAGCAGTGTTTCCCTCCTCAGGTCTCCTTAAGCAGTTTTGCCCTTAAGTGACCAGGATGCTGAAGCATCTTTGTTTCCTTGCTCATAGCTGCAGGTATATTCTTATGCAAACTCCTGCCTTAACACAAGACATTCCAAAAGTGCTTTTTAAGATCTGGAAAACTTGTTGTGTGTTGTGACTGATAACCTTCCGAAATCCAGCATTAAGGGGAGTTCAGTGTTATGGTCATCTAGACAGGGACCACAGAAGTGGTGCTAGTGAATTTGGAACAGCTGAAGTCATCTTTGCATAGGACATCCTCCAAAATGGAAGTATGGAAGTGTACAAGAACTAAGCAGCAAAAGCCCAGTTGGTCAGAAAGAAAGGGTTCTTTGATCTATCACTACCAGAAGAGAAACAGAAATCAAGATGCAGAAACCTGATTTCATTAGCTACGTTGGTGCAAAATACAAATAGTAAAATAAAATGACTTGAGATTGGTCTGTGTTACAAAGCGGTGAATATCTAATGCAGGGGTGGGGTACCTCAGGCCCTGCGGCAGGATGTGGCCCCCGGCTTTCCTGGATCTGGCCCCTGAGGCATAGAGCTCCCACAGTATTGGGGAGCTTGCACTGGTGCTCCAGCCCAGGGCTGGAGACACAAAATCCACTAGACTGGGGCCCCCTAAGCTCTGGTGGATAAGGGGAATGTGGGGAGTGTCTTTCTCCTCAGTTGGGGGCCATGTCAGTGAGGAGTTGGTTTTTATTTTGGGGGGGGGGGTTGCTTCTCATTAGTGTGTGGGCCCTGACTGATTTTTCTGTGGGTCAGCAGCCCCCTACACAAAAAAGGCTCCCCACCTCTGATATAATGTAAGAGAAGTATCGGGAAAGAGTCTGGGAAATCAGGAGAGAGAGATTTAAAGACCAATCAGGAAACTAGTGCAGTAGGACTGATCGGTGGGTGAGGAATTAATAATCTGATCTATGAGTCAAAGTGGATGGGCTGGTGAGTTGTCTAAGACATTTTAAATGACAGAAAACTTTAAAATTCATGCAGCCTGTTCATGAATAATGAAGGCTGATTGTTAAAAAAGCAAGCTGAAGTAAAACTAAGTATTGATTAGTCTCATACAGTAGGAGAATTATGGGAATGTTTAAGGTCAAAATTGTTCATATGGAGAAATGAGATTTTTCTGGCGATATAGAGACTAAATGATATGTGCAATCTCTGAAAAACCAAATGAAATCATTTGCCTGTGTTTTTGTCCTTATTCAGAGGAGTAAGTCAAGGGGACAATGTCAACTTCAACTTCAGTCATTTTAAAAATAGGTTAAAAATATATTTACAAACTGCCCCTCCCCTAGTATTTTCATAACAACTTTTATTATTTTAAAACCACAATTTCCTCTTATTGCTTTAATTTTCCTCTGCCCCATTGTGTTTATCTTAAATAAGGAAAACAGTGTATAGAGGGCTGTCATATTTGCATTTTTTCTTTAATTGCTTTTATTTATAACTCCCTCAAGACTTACTTAAAATTATAATAGCGACAAGGAATCCTGTGGTATCTTACAGACTAACAGATGCATGCGGACAAAGTGGGTCTTTGCCCATAAAAGCTTATGCTCCAGTACATCTGTTAGTCTATAAGGTACCACAGGACTCCTTTTCGCTTTTGCAGATCCAGACTAACATAGCTACCCTTCTGACACTTGTAATTATAATGTGTACAGAAAATTCTGACATCAGAGTAATTGTTAAATGGTTATACATGAGGACTATGCTTGAAACTCAATTTAATTTTAAAGAGATTTGTGCAAGCCTTTTCCTCTTTTACTTGTTAGTTGCTGCAGGGAGAGATACCACCAAGCTTTGCTTTGCATTTCTGATATTAGCTGTACCAGCTGTACGCAAAGAACTAGCTGTAAAAGCCCTAACTGCTGGACAGTTGGTTGCAATACACAGCAGCATATCTTTTGAATGGGACGGATTCCAGCCACCCACCATAGCCCTGTTTTCTATCCATTCTTATTGCAGCAATCAGCAGTAGATGGAATGGAGCTGAGGCTCCAGGAGAAGAAAGAACCAAATGATGGGGAAAGGGAAAGGAAGCGAAGGGGACGCTTTTTCTGCAAACTCTCCTTTTTTGGATGCTTTGTAGCACTCACATTTTTTGAAAATTTCACAAGTGTTCTGTGATGATTGGGGGATCTATCTGTACAATTTATGAATTCTGCGTGAAAATATGAACTCTCTCTATGAATATCTTTATCAGGCCACCATCTCCATTTGGAGCGTGCAGGCAAATTGCTTTCTCTGCTGTGTTTTTGCTTCCACTTTGAACTGAAGTTCCAAGGCACAGTGATACAAGGCTGACAATAGAGTTCCCTTTATGTGGGATGGCTCTCTATTCCAACACAAACACCATAATGATAGACTGGCTTCCAGCCAGGAAAACTTAATTTTTAAGGGTGAGGTTAGCTGGATGCAAAGTCACCTGATACATTGGGGAGGCTGATCTTGTAGTCCTTTGACAGAGGGCTAGGAAAGTTATAAAGGACTGTAGCTGATCTGTTCAGGCCTCCTGGGCCATTTTTACCAGCTCAAGCTGTGGGAAGATGCTTTAGGAGCCTGATAAGGCACAGAGATACCCTGTCTACCTCAGCTTAAATGGTCCTCCAAGAACTCCCAAGGGGAGGATGAGCTAGAGTGAGGGATGTTTTGTTCAAGTTGGTGGTTGTTTTCTATATGATCTGTACTCTGTGTGTGTTGTGCTTAAATAAAGCGCAATAACATGTTATAATTCTCTGTGTTATATGCTTCACCTACCGCATGGCTCCTTGATGTGAGCACTGGACCATGGGTGGGTAGTCAAGTGGCTCGAGACAAGACCAGACATCAGGAAACAGTCATTTGTCAATACAGGATTAGAAACCAGAAGTCAGATGCAGCTGACAAGTCTGAGTCAGAAACTGTGTATCAGAAGCACAAGGAAGCTGGATTCTGCCCAGCAGTACTGATGAACTTCCTGTATCCTCTTCAGGTTTAAGTAGTATTTACAGACTATCTTGTCAGTCAAGACTTCCATTGGCAGCACATCCTGTGAGATGTGGAGGACTCATGACTTTGTGCCTGTGTCTTTTGCCAGAACTGTTAGGTGGTTCAGTAAGCAAGAGTCAGGGTCAAAGTCAGGCCGGGAGCCAGTGATCAGAGATCATAGGTAGTGCCAGACTAGAATCAGGTGGCAGGAATCAGGGTCAGGAGATCATGAGACAAAGTGAGATATGGAGTTGCAGCAGGCTCAAAGTCTAGGTATTCGTTCAGAAAACATCCTGGAGCCTCCTCCAAGGTTAAATAGGTTGATTGGCCAGAGAATGACAAAGTACTGTCACTGTGGCTCCCTTGGTGGTACTTCCTGCAGTGCCTACTGTCTACAGTGATCCCTGGGTGTGGCTGTCCTTGGCCTGCCACTGACACTGTGGGAATGTCAGCCAACACAGGCTCTGCCAACCTAGCTTCTAAACCCTAATCCTTACAGTGGAGGTGTTTGCCCACCATGGAATCTAGAGACCCTGGTTCTGAACCTGCAGCCCCTTATATAACTTTCTCACCAATAGGGGCAACTTTGCTGCATTGCCTGGGTAGGTTTTGTGGACCTCTATTAAGTTGGGAATGGGGAGAGTATACGTGGTGACCCAGTTTCCAGCACAGGTCCGCCAGACCATACCACTCAGAGTCCACAATTTACCATAGTTGCCCCTTTTTGATCTTGGAGTTCAATATGCCCCAGACATGGTATTCATGGCCCAGGATCTGGATGGATGGCAGAAGTGATTGTGTTAGGTCCAGGAATTGATTTTTATGAATGCAAGACTGGATGCATTTTAAGTGACCTAGGTGAGAGAAGTTTAACAGTGATAGAATTAATTAGCTAGTAAATCTGATATGGTTTTGAATATCAGTGATCTAGTTCAGTGTTTCTCAATGACTAGTCTGTGGACTAATGCCTATCCATAAGATCTCCCTTCCACAGGCAATAAGCTGGTCCCTGGTTTAAAAAAGACTGAGAATCATTCATTAGTTTATGGGATGAATTGTTTGTGTGGAGGTGTTTGATTGAAAGCCAGACCTTCAAGCCTACCTTGAATTTCAGGCTCTCCTGTCTCTGGCAATTCACATATTTGCTTTTAGGTCTTCTTTGCTTCCATCATATATTCCCTGAGTTCTTCCTGAATGTGGTTGATCTGCTGCATTATATCTCAGGCCTCACAGTTTTAGGAGGTAATTGGAAGCAGAGGATGAAAACCATAATTGGCAAAAAAGGGACTTTGATCTATGGAGATATGATCAGTGTTATATGCCTATTTGGTGTATGAGAGGAAAGAGTACCAGTAGTCCTGGTGGCAGTTTGTGAAACACCATGGCTGTGTCTACATTGGCACCCTTTTCCGGAAAAAGGATGCTAATGAGACACTTCGGAATTGCAAATGCCGCAGGGGATTTAAATATCCCCCGCGGCATTTGCATGAACATGGCTGCCGCTTTTTTCTGGCTCGGGGTTTTGCCGGAGAAAAGCGCCAGTCTAGACGGGATCTTGCGGAAAATAAAGCCTTTTCCAGAAGATCCCTTATTCATAGGCTTTATTTTCCACAAGATCCCGTCTAGACTGGCACTTTTCTCCGGCAAAACCCCAAGCCGGAAAAAAGTGGCAGCCATGTTCATGCAAATGCCGCGGGGGATATTTAAATCCCCCGCGGCATTTGCAATTCCGAAGTGTCTCATTAGCATCCCTTTTCCGGAAAAGGGTGCCAATGTAGACACAGCCCATATGTACTATTCTAGCACTTGGTTTACTCTGTTTGGCCATTTGTTTGGGGGTAGTACACAGATGATAAGCAAGTAAGGATGCATAATAGCCAGAGAATTTCATGCCAAAAAATTGGAAGATGAACTGGAATCTTCTATGAGATTTGAGGCAGTCAGGGAGCCCATGCAGACAAAAGACATGTGTCAATAGAAGTTGAGCTGTTGGTGTGGCTGTGGCAAGTTGTGCACAAAGAATGCAGCGAGCCATCTTATTCAGCTGGTCCACAGGTGTGAATATGGTGATGCATTTATTTGATTCAGGGAATTCTGGTATCAAGTCTATATCAATCACTGTCCTGTGGTCAAGTGGGAGTTTCTAGTGGCATAAAGGTGCCGAGGTATTTTGTGAGTGGAACTTTGGCACAAGCACATAGGATGATGGAGTCTGAATCACTGTCCGTATCTGGGGGTCACCAAAAAAGAGATGGGAGTCCAGATAGAAGGTTTTGGAGTGGCCATAATTGGGGTGCATTGTGGCATATCCAGAGTACTTGCAAAAGGGCCCCCCCCCACAGGACGTATGTTATTCCATCTTTCACAGTGCACTACCATCTGGTATCACCATCAGGTTGCTCTGGGGAAACAGTAGTCATCTTGACCAGCTGGTTATCTTGAGCAGCTAACTGGATTAGTATAAGGCGATTGGGTTGCACTGTGGTGTTGAGGAAATTGTGAGGTTTGAGAAGAAAGTGTCTTTCCCATGGCTTTTAGAAGACATTGGTAAAGTCCTGGTATTTTGAGTGACATGGAGGGCCTTCTTTGGGAAGCATATACTCTAGCCAAGGGATTTGTTGTGGAGTACATCTGATTGTGGCATTGCCATTGTCCAAAATTTGGACCCAGGATCTTGCTATTCATAGTACATAGGCAGACCAGCCAGCAGTATGTGGAAGAAAAGTCCGTCTTTTCCTCTGTAGATGTGAGGGTCATGACATGGCAACCAGTTTGTACTGAGGATTAGAGGGAAATGTGGAGAACAGATTATAGAGAACTGTAACACTTCCCGGTAGCCCTGTATTGCAGCATCTAACTCGGGGATACTCAACATGCGGCCCATGGGCTACATGTTGCCTGTGGCCCATTTGTTTGTGGCTCACGGTGCAGTTTTACGTGGGGCTCAACATGCAGCCCGCGCATGGGATCCTTTGAACATGGCTTCCACTGGGAATGCGCTCCACAATGGCGAGTCACTGTAAAGGACTTCTGTTGAAATGTGTTTTAGTAGTTAAATTCCTGGACTGTCATTGCTCATTAAAAGTGATGTCATATGAGTGGAAATCGGGTAAATATTGCATTTTATTAATAGCAGCAGAACTGACTTAAATGGGGCCTGTGGGTTGTGTAGTCTTGCCTTAATCTTTGTATTCTTGCCCATCAGTATGAAAGAAGCTATTTGCATATATTTTATATATTTTTGCATGTATATGC
The DNA here is from genome assembly GCF_049634645.1 of Pelodiscus sinensis. Lineage (NCBI taxonomy): Eukaryota > Metazoa > Chordata > Testudines > Trionychidae > Pelodiscus > Pelodiscus sinensis. The sequence continues at coordinate 225,789,773 of NC_134712.1, forward strand.
AGCCACACATAAGTTGCGGCCCTCGGCATGTGCTGTGAGTATCATTGTGGCCCCCAGGGCTTCCAAAGTTGAGTAGCCTTGATCTAACTGCATGGTCCCTTGCATCACTGGTCTGGGATACAAGAGGTTAACCAGTTAACCAATTACCTGGTAAGCAACAGGCTTACTACTCATCTGGAACAGTCTCCCACCCGCGACTGTGGCAGGCCTGACTGGAGCAGTCCTGTGGCCATGGCAGTCCCTGCCAGCTGGACTTAGCCTGTGATCTCAGCAGGCCAGAGCAGCCTCCCGCCCACAGTCGCAGCAAGCCTGGCTGGCTGGACCCTGCCCACAGCCAGTGGTTAACTGGTAAAAAAAAATCATTTAACCAGTTAATTATTTTAGTGGATTTTTACACCTCTGGTCTGGGCACAGTTCTCATCTGTTGTTTTCACAAGATCAGGCCTAAGTTTCTGTTGGTTATGGATTCATAGAGCCTGGACTACCGCTGCATCTGTGAAGATGTAACACCAGATTCAGAGGGCCAGCTGTAGAGGAATTTTCTGGGCCTTCCTTGAGATGTACACTTGAACCTGCACCTGCAGGTATAGTGAACATCTTGGGAGCTCAGGGAGGGTCCTGAACAGGACTGGGGGAAGGGACCTAAATGGACAGGGACACAGGTGGCACAGCAGCACGGTCCCTCTTTTCACTCACACAACCGATTATCAATGCAGATACACAAGTCTATGAATATGGCTGAAGCTATGAAAGCCTCCAGATCATAACTGTGATATTATACCATAGCTGTTGGTGAGCCTTTTCACATAGCTCTAGTAGTCTAAAGTCAGTGGCCTGTTTAATCCTTACCAAGGTCATTGTTGAATTTTGGACACACTTGTGTTAGTTTAAGGAATAACTCATTATGCTTAAGTTTAAAAGTAGTCTCTCTGCTCACAAAATATGATGATGGGAACATTAACTTTATTCTCCTGAGAATGACTTATAAAAATACAAGAAAAATATGGACACTAGTAAATGAGATGGCTCAGTGACTAGTTTGGTATAATCAGTCTAGTGTTCATGATGACTATCTATCTATTCACTGAAAGTGGCACCGAAGTTAGACACAGCATGCTTCATAATTATTGTTTGAAGTAGGGATGTAAGAGTTTAGCTGGTTACCTGGTAAGCAGTAGGCTTACTGGCCTGCTTACCCAGTAACCAGTTAACTGGCCCAGCTGGACCTGTCCCCTGCCTGTGGCCGTGGGAGGCTTCGCTGCCAGGACTCAACCAGCAGGGTGGCAGTTGGGAGCAGCTCCCCACCCGTGGCCAGTGGTTAACCAGTTAAACAAATTGTTCAATCAGTTAACTATTTTAGTGGGCTTTTACATCCCTAGTTTGAAGCTAATATGGAGCTTGTAGGGTCACCCAATTGCTCAAGGTCTAAAATATCTGCTATACGGTAATTCCTCATTTAACATGTGCCCGCATAACACGTTTTCTCGATAGCACGATTTTTTTTTTAGGGAACATTTTTTGAATTACACAACCATCCCCGGAATAACACAATTTCCCCAACCGGCCCGTTGCTGGCCACTGTGCGGGGCTTCCCCCACCTCCTTGCAAAGCTGCGGAGGGTTCGCTGCTCGCTGCGCCGTTCCCTGGCGACTCCCCCTCGCCAGACGCTGTGCAGGTCCCGGCAGACCCGTCACAGGGGCATACTCTCAACCCAATCCCCCCTCCCTTCTCCTCCCCTTCCCTTCCCTAGAGCCAAACACCTCCCCCTCCCTGCTGTAACCCAGGCCCCTTTCTCCCCCAACCTTATGTCCCGGTCCCAACAGACACCACTGCTTGAAACGCAACCCCCACCTTTTCCATTATTTTCAATGGGAAAATTGACCCCGCATAACACGTTTTCACTTAACACGATCATTTTCTGAAACATATCTATAGTGTTAAATGAGGAATTACTGTATCAAATTTTTTCACCAATCTATTTTTCAACTCTCAGCAAGATTAGTTCCTTCTGAGGTTAGCCCATTTCACCTCCTTATCTTTTAATCTACTGTAAAAAAAAGCAATCTCCTTTTTTTTGTAAGACCTCCAAGTAGAAACCTAAAAGTTAAGAACTTTTTAATTACTGAACATGGTAACTATTTACCATGTGTGTCCATAGTCAGCAATAGGGATATGAAGGTTTAACTGGTAAGCCTCATCCTTGATGGACGAGGCTTATTGGTTATGGTTAATTGGTGGGGCTGGAGCAGCTCCCTGCCTGCTGTGGATAGGGGCTGTTCTGGTGCCCCTTTCAATCGGTTACCAGTTAAACAATAAGTCTATATCTATACTAGACTTCTTTTTCAGAAAAAGGTACACAAATCGCACCACAATTTGCGTACCTTTTTCTGATTGTTTTTTCAGAAGAGGCTTTTCCAATATTTGGCCCATCTACACTGGGCCAAATTTTGGAAAAACTTCCTCTTTCGGAAGAGCCCTTCTTCCTCGTGAAACGAGCTTTACAGAGCTTCCAAAAGAGTGCATCTGCTCTTCCACAAAAAATGTCGGACGAGCAGATGCATTCCCTGGATGTGATGGAGTTTTTCCGGGATTGGTATCCCAGGAAAAACCCCTAGTGTAAACATAGCCTTTGTAGCCAATTAAATGGGATCTTATCTCCCTAATCAGTGTCATGCACGCTCCGGAGAATGCACACATATCCTAAACTCAAATTTTTTCAGGATTCTCAGTGACTTCTTGAATGTATTATCCCTGAGGAAAGCTTAGCTCAGATACAGCATCTGATCTGCAATAAGGGCCTATGTTTTGCTGTGCTGTTTCCAGATGGATTAAAAGAGATACAAGCAGACCATTGGTTGACCCAACACAGTGAATCAGTAACTCAGGCCAGATTAGAAACCAGAATCTACTAGGCTCACAGTCCTTTGCTTTCAGCTGGGATTTTTAGAGATGCCTAAGGGGTTAGGGATTTAATGGGATCTGCAAGGACATCACTTCCTTAGGCTCATTACTTTTAGTACAGTTCAGTAACCAAGTAAAATTACCAAGTTGCTCTCAGGAAAAGGGTGTATATAATGTAATTTGGTAATTTATTATATAATTAAGGAGTTGTTATGACTGTAGATGTCCTGTAAAATTAAGTGCTTAAAGATTGGTGCAACCCCTGGTTTCTTTTTCCTGCTACTCTTTGCAATCACCAGGTTTTCTCCATGTCCCCTACTGACCACATCTTGAGAGCTCGTTGGTCTTGCGAGATTCTGGGCACTTTTGCCCCATGATGCAAGACAGTAAAGCACATGAGCAGTCCTACTGATATCAGTGGGGCTACAGCTCAGCATGTGTTTGAGTGTTTTGCAGGATGCCAAAGTAGTCAACAACATGCAGGGTCAAGCCCCTGAGTAAAAGAGCACAATCTGCCAGGCTCCCAAGTCAGATAACTTTTAGCATGTTCCTGTACCTCAGCTATGACTATACATTTTCTCTGTCTTTGACAGCAGTCAGCAACAGACATCCAACAGCATAAGAGCAGAAGTATCTCAAATTAAAACAAAGTTTGGTTAAACAAAGGGAGAAAGACAAAACAAATTAGGTGGATCAAACCACATCCAGTCCCTGGCATAGAAAACAGCCTATCTGAGGGTATGTCTACACTACAGCGCTAGTTCGAACTAACTTAGTTCGAATTAGTTAATTCGAACTAAGCTAATTCGAACTAACGCGTCTAGAACTAAAAACTAGTTCGAATTAGCGTTTTGCTAATTCGAACTAGCAAGTCCACATTGAGTGGACCCTGAACAGGGCTTAAGGATGGCCGGAAGCAGTGCCGGCAGGGCATCAGAGGAGGACTTAGAGCGTGGAGATGCTGTCTCAGGCTAGCCGAGGGCTGCGCTTAAAGGGTCCCGACCCCCACCCCGGACAGACAGTTCTAAGGGGTGCCCCGCTTGAAAACCAGTCCTGGCTTGGATTGCCCGGAGTACCCACACTGGGCACATCACACCACTCGGCCATCAGCCCGGCTACACTTGCTGCAGGCTGCCATCTGGGGAAAGGGGGCAATTGGGGGGCTGCAGGAGAGCTTCCACCCCCAGAAGCCCGCAGAGCCAGCCCAGTCCTCCCCATCGGGGGCTCGTACCCCATTCCTCCCTCACCTCCTTCCACTTACCCCTCCCTAACCCCCCTTCTTATTGATGTACAAAATAAAGATAACGTTTCTTCCAACATTGACTCTGTCTTTATTGAACAAAACTGGGGGAGACTGGGAAAAGGAGGTGGGAGAGGGGAAGAGAAAGGCTGGGAGAGGGGAGGGCAACTAACATGATCAGGGGTTGGGAAGAGGTCCCAGATGAAGAGAGGCTACAGAGACTGGGACTGTTCAGCTTAGAAAAGAGGAGACGGAGGGGGGGGCAGGATAGAGGTCTCTAAAAGCAGGGGTTGGGTGGAGAGGGTGCATTCAGAAAAGTTCTTCATGAGTTCCCCTAAAGAAGGACTAGAGGACACCAAAGGAAAGGAATGGGTAGCAGGCTTCAAACTAGTAAGAGAAAGTTGTTGTTCTTCAGAAAGCAAATAGTTAACCTGCGGAACTCCTTGCTGCAGGAGGCTGTGAAGGCTGGAACTAGAACAGAGTTTAAATGTTTAAAGAGAAGTGAGATCAAGTCATGGAGGTTGGGTCCATGGAGTAGTCTTAGCCAGGGGGTAGGAGTGGTGTCCCTGCCCAAAGTTTGTGGAAGGCTGGAGAGGGATGGCACGAGACAAATGGCTTGGTCACTGTCTTCGGTCCATCCCCTCCAGGGTCCCTAGGGTTGGCCGCTGTCGGAAGACAGGCTACTGGGCTAGATGGACATTTGGTCTGACCCAGGACGGCCATTGTAAGCTCAGGGCTCAGGGTCGGGGGTCTCAGTGGACCCCCTTGATTTTCATGCACACCTGCTCCTGAGTGGCCAGGCTGGCAGCTCTCCTGCCCTAGACGGCCACTTTCCTATGCCTAGTGCGGAGATCGTGGACAAGGTCCACGATGTCCGCACTAGCCCAGGAAGGTGCCCGCCTCTTGCGGTCCAGGGCAAGCTCCCGGGAGCCGCCAGCCTGGTCCCGGGAAGAGGGGGTGGGCTGGGGGACATCGGGTGGGTGGCTCTGTGCCGTGCCAGGTGCAGGGTCTGCTGGCTGGGTGCTGGCAGGCTTGCACCTGGCACGGGCACCGTAGCCAGCCCGTGCCCCTTTAAGAGGTCCGGGGCCGGGAGGGGGGCATAGAGTTTCCCTGGTGTTGGCCAGAGTGGCCACCAAGGAAAGCTGGGGAGGGCTAGCCTCCCACTAGTTCGAATTAAGAGGCTACTCACCCCTTAATTCGAACTAGTAAGTTCGAACTAGGCTTAAGCCTCGTAAAATGAGGTTTTCCTAGTTCGAACTAAGCGCTCCGCTAGTTCGATTCAAATTCGAACTAGCGGAGCGCTAGTGTAGCGGCTATGAATGTTAGTTTGAACTAACGTCCGTTAGTTCGAACTAACATTGTAGTGTAGACATACCCTAATACCTTAAGCCAAGTACTGAAACCTTCACATTGACTGTTCAGGAATTTGTCAGCCTCGTATTTTTAGTTTCTCTCCTTTTCTCTCTACTCACTTTTAGTTGTTTAAGGTGCAGATTTATTACCTGGTGACTTTTATACATTGAGGACCAAGACTTATGGACCTACTCAAGAGTATAAAATTAAGCATGTGCTTAAGCATGGACAGGACCAGAGAGCTAATTTGTTATCAATTATTTCTAAATTATGCAAAGATTTATCTGCTAAATTAGCCTAAATCAGAAACTGTTTCTTTCAATATGAATTGGAAGGTTTGGTAAGAAATGAACTAGATGAAGTTGGTTTTCTCCTGTGTTTATAGAATTGCTTCCAAAGTTTTAAACAGACTAATGCTGATGATCTTATCCATGGGTTTATTTCTTGTCAGATGGAGCAGGCATGTGATGATATAGATGAAATGTTCAGCAATTTACTGGGGGAAATGGACCTGCTAACACAGGTAAGTAATCTGTTTGAAAACAAAGAGATAAGAAACTTACCATAAGGTTATGTCTACACAGCAGCGTTATTTCAGAATAACTGATGTTATTTCAAAGTAACAAAGTGCATGTCTGCACAGCAAGCCATGAAATAATGTTGAGATGGAAGACTTCTTACTCTGATTCCTGTAAACTAATTTCACAAGGAGTAAGGGAAGTCCAAGGAACAGTGTTCTTCCTTAGACTTGCTGTAGTGTAGACAGCACCAAAAGCCAAATTAAGCTATTTCAACTTCAGCTATACAATTGAGGTAGCATATCTTAATTCAACTTTTGCCTTGCTCTGTACACGTGCCCTTTTGGAGGGAAACAAGGAGAATTCCTTACCTTTCTTACTCCTCTACAACTATCCATTGCACCTTCCTACTGAGTAAATACAGATAGCCTTTTGAGAGTGACTTCAAACTGATTTTTCTGTTTGGCATCTAAATCATGTTGCCTGCACAACAAAAATGACATTACAGTACGCTAGAACATGAAACTGCTTTAACATGATATCAGAGAAAAAACTTAAAAAACAAGTGGTCCTGTAGCATCTAAGAGAGAGGCCTTTTTCAAAAAGTAAATCCAGATTCCTAGTAGACACAGCCTCAGGATGTCCAAACATTCTGCTATGGAAACAACGAGTTTGGATCTGAATCACCTTGGATGAATATTTAGTGTACATGTTTAAATGAATGGTAGCCAACTGAATCATAGAATTGTAGGGCTAGGAGGAACCTCAAGAAGTTCTCAAGTCCTACCCCCACTGTGCTGTGGCAGGACCAAGAAAACCTGACAGGGGTTTGTCCAACCTGTTTTTACAAACCTCCAATTGTGAGGATTCCACCACTATAAATTGTAAACTGAATCAACTATAAATTATGGAAATGAAGACAAAATATTTTAAATAATTTGTTGAATTTTTGAGAAGCATCTAGCATGATTTATGGAATGATAGAACATTGATGGCAGTAGGGACTATATGCATATGAAATATTACCAACATGGAACATGTTCTAGAAGGAACTATAAAAACAGACTGAGTCTCTTTCTAAACCCAAGACCTTGGAAGATTTCCTACACCAACACTGATAAGATTCAGGGAAGATTTATAGTCCAAAAATGTTATACTCATGACATTTGTTTTAAATTAAGTTACACTTAATTAAAACACTAAAACTGTCATCTTGAATTTTGCATGAGATACCCTATCCAAAACCTCTATTTCTGAAATCTTTATTATTGAGTTCCAGTCATTGCCAAATTCAAGACCAAATATTTAGTGACATAAAATTGGAATTCTGCTTGAAGCATCTTGAAAACAAGAGGGAACGTGATTTAATTTACGACAGTCTTGGCAATTGAAACCACAACACCTGGTCCTCTGTTAGCTTTCTGACTTTTTAACAGTTTCAGTTATAAATGAGAACAGGATCGTTTAAAGTAATTAGTTTTATATTAAAATATTGAAATATAACAGAAAAATTACCTTTGCTTTGTATTACTTTTTACCTTATAATTTGTTGATTTTCCTTCTCTTTATTTAGAATTTTTTTTCTGGTTCTTCTAGTTTTCTATTTTCCTAAACTATTCTTTGAATTGTATTTTTTCTTCCCTTTTATTACTGTCTTTAGGTCTTATTCTCATTTATATTAATGTCTCTATATACCACTGTGGCAATGTAAATGGACCAGAAAATGGATATAGATATGGCACATTCACAGTGTAAACAGGCCTTAAAGAGAAAGGGCCTGATTCTCATTTATATTGTCTCTTCATGTTTAATTTTTAACTACTTTTCTACATTTCCATTGTTTTGTCTTTGATTTGTCTGACTTTTACTGTATGCTTGTACTTCTGTTTCTAATATTCCAATATTCATTATGAAATACCAATTTATTTCCTTTTGTAAAAATTAAAAAATGAACAGCTAGCTAGTTAGCTAGCACTATATAGATATAGATATAAATATATAAATTTGACCGCTAATATAGCAAAGCAGTTAAAAACGTGATTAGCATAAATCACCCAGTAGTAAGTAAGTATGGTTGCCATTTTTGTCTTCTCTATTTTATATATAAACTCCTTCCTAAATTTCTTTTAATTTGGGCTGTGAAATTCTTTCATGTAGTTATTTTCTTCCTTTCCCTTATTCACACTTTCTCTATTTTTGTAAGCATGAATAGTCATGCAGAAGTGGCATTTTTAGCTTACATGTTTCAATTTTTCAGCTTTGCACAAATTCATAAAAAACTAACATTAAGAGAAGCCTTTCATCCATATAAAACATCATGGAGCAAACAGGACCAACACACTAGTATATGGGTTTCTGTTTCTTGAGGGAAGAACTGTCTTTGTTACAATAATTATCAGTGTAACATGCTCTGTAAATATTAGTATCTTTATGATAATTACATCATCAATTCCTTTCTTTTTGTTCCATCTGAACAGAGTTTAGGAGTGGAAACCGTCCAGCCTCCATCCCCCAAAGCATCTAATAAAGAGTATAACTTTACAGTTGGCTTTACAGATTTAAATGGTAAGTGAGTAAAAGGATTATTTAGGGTTGCTGTAATGTTTTTATGTCACCCTTCTGCCGGGTGGAAGTGGCAGCAACAAGGGTGGAGTTCCATATCCAGGAGTTCCTCTTAATGGTACAAAACAGAACCAGCTTGAACCCCTAGCCACTGTTCTGAGAAAATATGACACCAGCTGTTGGCACCTCTCAGACGCACTATTTCCCCTCTCCTAACCACTAAGTCTGGATATAACAAAAGAGAACTTTTCAATAAAAGAGAACTAAGTGGTAGTTTGAGAAAACCCCAAGCCATGTTCAAAAGTATTCTACCATAAGCAGAAATTCAGCTCCAGTGCACATGGGGCAATTTCTTTGCAAATTACTCTTCCTCCCCTCCCCTCCTCCCTCCACAGTTGCTGGTCTTGATCAGCAAAGACCTAGAGTTCAGAGGCATGTTCACAACATGTGAGGTGTCAAGCAATATCTCTGTGGTCTCTATGAGCCTTTGCGGGTGGCGAATGTGTGCTGTTATTGTTGGACACCCTCTGGCCTCTTTGCAATGACATGTTTTGAGGTTCCACGGCTAAAACCAGATCTTCAGTGAATTCAGCTCTCAGGGTACGTCTAGACTACAGGCTTTTGTCGACAAAACCCTAGATGCAATAACACCTTCTGTCGACAAAACTCTGTCGACAAAAGGCGTTATGCCTCCTAAAATGAGGTTTACCAGCATCGACAAAACTGCTGAGTTCTGTCGACGTTATGTCGACAGAACTCAGCGGTAGTGTAGACGCAGGTATAGTTTTGTCGACAAAAGTCCACTTTTGTCGACAAAACTCTGTAGTCTAGACACACCCTCAGTGATTTCACAGGATAGCAGGGAACCTCACTGCCAGTACAGCCTCTGCATTGTCTTTCCTTTCACTATTGTACCCACACCAGGACTAAGGTATAGTGCCAAATCCTGCTTAACAGTAATCCAACACTAGTAATTACTATACAGAAACAGTGTATTTAGAATGAGTCTGATTAGCTCTGTCTCCAAACACTAGAGAGGGGAAGGTCAAAGGGTGTCTACAACTCTTGGGGCAGAGCTCAGCCCCCTACATAGCATTGCAATATGATACAAATCCAAGTCCCCATCACCTCTCTCTTTGCTGGGATTTGGCATTCCTGCTCCCTGCTTAGGTATTAAAGTTTGGGTTAGGGTGACCCTCTCTCATTCAGGCAGGCTAAGCACAGTTCTGCTTCCCTTCACTCATACAGTGACCACATTTCTTTGCCCTTGTACTAAAGTGATTTGTAACCCAACACCAGCCAAAAGGTGATCATTTTGGCAAAGCAGCTTCATTATGTTGCGTACCTAGGCCATGTAGGCATGTCTATGCAAAGTCTTTCCCTGTAACTCATCACAAGGGCTACGTCTAGACTACATGCCTCTGTCGCCAGAGGCATGTAGATGAGGCTACCAGGCATAGGAAAATGAAGCGGCGATTTAAATAATCGCCGCTTCATTTAAATTTACATGGCTGCCGCGCTGACCCGATCAGCTGTTTGTCAGCTCAGCGCGGTAGTCTGGACGCACGGGTGTCGACATCAAAGGCATTTGTCGACCACCCAGGTAAATCTCATTCCAGGAGGCATACCTGGGTGGTCGACAAATGCCTTTGATGTCGACACCCGTGCGTCCAGACTACCGCGCTGAGCTGACAAACAGCTGATCGGGTCAGCGCGGCAGCCATGTAAATTTAAATGAAGCGGTGATTATTTAAATCGCTGCTTCAATTTCCTATGCCTGGTAGCCTCATCTACATGCCTCTGGCGACAGAGGCATGTAGTCTAGACATAGCCAAGATGTTGGGATAGCTCATTCACACACTGTTTCTATCTAAAAAATACCACAAAAATAGAGGAGTAAAAAGCTAAACATATACACAATTAGCAAAAGCAACCAATGATTGTCTCAATTTGATATGCCTTAAAGAGGTCTGATTTTCAGAGTAGGGATATTCAGCATTTTCTGGAGGTTAGACCTGGGAAGAGGTTGCAAGTTGAACACTCCTAAATAGAAATCACTAGTCACTTTTGGAAAGCATGTCCTAATGTCTTTCATATTTAAATGTTTTAATGACACTTTAAACAAAATGTAGCAATATTAACCTGACAGATGGAATACATGAATGGAAAACATGACAGTGTAATGCCATTTGTGCTTTATAGGGGATCTGTATTTATAGGTATCTGTCCTTTTTCCCTTAGAGATTGCTAATAAAACGAATTGATGATAGCTTTGAGAATGTTGGAAACTACATAGGTTAGAATATTGCTTTAATGTGTATGTCACAAAAATGTCTCAATTATTAAAAGAGAGATAGGATTTGCTTAGAAATAATTTAGACCCCATTTCAGGAAATGCTTAAATATATGCTTAAATTCATCCCTGATCAAGAAATGCTTAAATGCTTTCCTTGAGTTGGGTCCTGATAGTAGACCAGCCTGGGAGAAATTCTTAGCAATACTCAGTTCCATTTGTAGGGACCTTGCCTATTCTTCAGTGTACCGACAAAAATAAATATGGAATAATGACAAAAGCAACAGTTCTATTCCAGACTGGGATTGTGGGGCTCTCTGACTTCCAGTAGCTAAAGGATTAGGACCTCACCAGGCTGGGAAGAGGGTGGTCCGCAGGGCCTGTTTGCCCTCTTGCAGCATTCTGCTGCCTCCTTGGGAAAGTATTCTCAGCTCTTGCTTGGTCCCAGCCATCCTCATGGGGCTGGAGCCCTCACAGGAATCACATCCAGTCATACTTAGCATGATGCTAAGCAGACCTTGCTGATTCCTAGCACCTAACTGCTGGGCTTCTCTCCAGAATAGGGCTGGCTGCTCCCTGCTCTAGCACTAGCTACAACTAGACTTTTTTGCCTAATGTCTCATTACAAGATTTCATTTAACTGTGGCCTACATTAGGCAATCACAGGAAGGGGCTGTTGACTCAGCTAGAAACTCCATTAAGAGAGTTATCTCATTTTAAGTGTGTCAGAGTTGAAAACACATAATAAATGTGGAATGTTTAGATCTGTTCTGGCAAAATATATTAATAAAGAAATTGCATGGTTTAAGCTCTGACTGAAGGGGACCTCAGAGCCCTGCATATTACTTTACGGGTGATAAGTTACTGATGCCTATCAGGCAATGTCTAATGTAGTAAGTAGGAATGTGATGTTTCATATTTTTTTTTTAAATCTTAAAGCCTCATGGCTTGACTTCCTTGCACTAATGATGGTTTACACCTGTGTAACCACATGGATTTAGGGACAACAGTCCGTTTAAAACCTGGTCTTGAGGCAGAGGTTATTCCAGGACAAGGAAATGCTGTTTGGTCCAGAGGGAGCGCTGTGGAGAAAGGGAGAATGGTGGGCTGTGTGTACTGCATCTCCGGGTCCAGGCTTGAAAGTGTAATTCCAGCATCCTGGTGGTCAAGTTGGAGTCTGCTCTGCTGGCAGCTCTGGCTAACAAAAGGTGGTGCAGAAACATAGCAGGAAAATGGCTTTGTACCCCAGAGCTGGACTAAAAACACCCACTCCAGGATAGTATAGCCAATATGGGAGAGGGAAATATTTATGTACAGAGGTATGAATGGAGGAAAACACACTGAGAAAATCAGGGGACCAGTAAAAAGGGGTTACATTCAACATGAAGACCCAGCAGCTCAGAGGTACCACAATATAAAAGAATAGACACTGAATAAGGTGTCTAGACTCAGAGTTCAGGAATCCTGGGCAGAGTGCCAGTCCCACAGGGAGTCTTGGGTGCACTTGGTCAACTTTGGCTCCAGTAAAACTTTTTTCCCAAGAAACTCCTCTGTGGCCTTCTGTCACTCTGTGCAAACCCACATAGAGCAACAACCTCCCACCTAATTTGCTAACAGCCTCCCTCCTTATCCCAGTGCAAAGTCACAAACTCATGGGCCTGTGCTGCTCTGGGCAACAGGGATGCTAGGTTTTTCTCCGGCTTGTCCTTCCAGCTGATTCCTTCCTGACACCATGCTCTGTAAGTCAGTGCTCTCCCCTTCCCAGGCTTCAGGCTAATTTCCGACTGCTTCGTTACATGAGGGCCTGCTGTCTGTAGGCCCTCTAGTCTGGAGCTCCATACACACACAGGCTCCTGTCACTCTTCCCCTCTCCAATCCCTATCCTGTGGAACAAACAGCACTTTTTCTGCTTCAAGACCAGATTCTAAGGGGCTTAGACCTGATTGAGACCTCAGTCCTGCAAGATGCTGAGCATGGTCTCTGATGCAAATGGTTTGTAAGTCCTTGCTTAACTTTTCCACTGAAGTCAATGGAACTTCTCACATCCTTAAAGTTTAGCGTGTGTAGAAAAACTTTGCCATATCAGAGCCAGACTTCAGAGCACTTTACAGGATTGAGCCCTTAGCACTATGAATGTAAGAGATATTAATTCTTCCTGTCCTACCTAAGGCTATGTTTGCACTACCTTACAGCAGCACTGCTATACCACTACATCTGTGCTGCTGTAAAGTCTGGACCTGCTGTATCAAAGTCTCTATGTACATACTTAACTTTAAGGAGGCGAGAAGTTCCATTTTCGTCAGTGTAATTGCTCACTTGCTTTAAGGGCTTAACTACTCTCTTGCATTAGACAGTGCTCAGCACCTTGCAGGACCCCTGACCAACAAAAAATTTACCAAAAAAAGTGCCAGTGTAGACAAAACCTAAGATACTAATGCAGTTCTTCTAGAAAGGAAATTTCCCACCTAGTCTATTCCAAAGTATGATCAAGTTAATTATTACCCCCAAAATACAGCATTTCCATAGAACCTAAATGAGTCTCCATCTTTAAAATTGTCCCCTTTCCCTTAATCTCTACAATTAACATCTTCTATAATTTAGTTTTCATTGAACTGAGTGCAGATATTTTGTCATGTCACACATTCTCTAAAGAGCTTGGTTTTTTTGGGGGGTGTCATTTCTTCACAGAATCTTTAATTACGCTGGAGGACAGTGACTTGGATGCTTTAATGGCTGATCTGGTAGCAGACCTAAGTGAAGTTGAACAGAAGACATTACAAGCAAAGAATACTTCTTCTCAATGCCCACAAACTGCAGTCACTCAGCCTTCAACAGGTGTTTGTGCTGCTGCTTCTTATGGTTGTAAATCAAATGTCCCTGTTGTCACTGGGCATTTTGAAGATGACTTGCCCCCTCCACCTCCAGATCCTGTTTTTGACCTCCCACTACCACCTCCCCCTCCTGAACCACTCACTCAGGTAAGCACTGACTGGAGTGCCTGTTTCACAGTTTCTCTTAGCTTCTGAGGAAGGGGCTAGGCCGGTGATTTTCCTGGACTCTAATCCTTAGCTCTGTCTGGATGAGATGGGCTGCCAGATGAGTTTGGCCTGATTTAGAAAAAGATGGATGAGAAGGTAGTTGTTGCGCTTGCCATTTCTGTTTGGAAGTGAAATTAGATCCAGTCTGGACTTCCCCTGGTTTTGATGCATCAGCTGCCTGTGGACTCGTTTTTGGTTCTGTTGGTTCAGAAGGGTTGTTCCTCCCACGTCTCTCAAATTAGGTCCAGAACCCCTTGAGATTGCTTCCTGTACAAAAGTTCAAAAGATGAGACGCTCGTGAAAGACTGGGTAGCCTCCCAGACTGTGAATATGAGGGACGGGAAGAGCTGGTCTCAATGATGCACATCAGTCAGGACAAACTTACAGAGCCTGGTTTTTAGGGTTCTACTGAAGCACTCTATTAGCACTCTGTCTGTTTGGAAGTGGTATATGGATGTTCGGAGAGTTTTGATTTTCAGCAATCAGCAGAGTTGCTGCACCGTCTGGGACATAAACTTTGTTCTCTGATAAGATTTCTCAAGGGACCTTAACTCAGCCAAGTAGTTCTCAATCAGTTGAATGGTGGTGGCCACACTATCAGGGTGATTCTGTATGATCCAATCCTTACCCCCAGAGGCAGGCCCGGTCAAAGAGTTTTCAGGCCGAAGGCAGCATGGCTGAGTTGCATGGCCCCATGGCTCCCAGTCAAGGCAGCGAGTGAGCGACTCGGTGGATGGGGCCAGGAGCTGGGCACCTCAGGGCCCTGAATGCACGGGACCCAAGGCAACCACCTCGCTCATCTTGCCCAGAGATAGGATCTAGGTAAACTGTTTGAGAAGAATTTGCTCAGCAACTTGCGCCCCTATCTTTGTCTCAGGCTGGAGCTATCTCTGGCAAATGTTCTAAAGCGTTTGGGTGATGAGGCAGGGTCGGGTTCCTGGTGGGCATTGTTCCCCATTGGAAACAACATTGGAACGTCTCTTCCAAGATATCTAGGGCATTGAGGATTGCAGCCTTGACCTGGTCATTGCCCTGAACCGTGATGGCATCTAGCATGTGGTATGCAGTCTGGGTTATTTCAGTCAGCTATGGGGCCAGCGTGGACACCTAATGTTCTCAGACCCATCGGGCTACCACAGCCACAGCCTCTGGATCATGAGCAGGCCCCATTTTGGCACTTGATGGGAGCAGGTAAAGGCACAAGTGCAGGCGCAGGCAGCTCTGCTGGGGTCATGGGTTGCAGCATGGAGGTCACCTGTTGTATCAGCTGCTCTTATTGGGCTGCTATTTCACCAGTTAGCTTTAGCTGTTGCTGGATCACTTGCTGTAAGAGCTGCTGGTGCTGTTGCTACTGCTGCTGCTGCTGGGCTCTATCTCAATTCATGGGCTGGACTCACACCAGCTTCTCTTTCTTTATTTTCCTTTGGTAAGTCCCTTCAGCAGGGCTAGGGCTATGCCCACATTCTCCACCATTTGTGGCTGGGTTCCTGGCAACTGAGTAGGCTGGTGGCTAGATTGCTGAATAAGCAGGCAAAAAAGCGGGGGCACTGTGTCCCTTTCCTACTGTGTTCCTGGCCCAGGAACTCCAAATCACTTCCTATCCAAGTCCTTCAGTTTGGGGCATGGCTTCAAGAGTCCATATTTACCGTAGTTGGGGCTTCTCAATAGATTCCTCCCTTTTCCTAGAGGGGTTGGAGCTTACTTACTCCCATGGCTGCCGAGCAGACAGGCTCTGGTTTGTGTCCTGTAGACTGCTGAACCAGGCTCCTACCTTCTTGCCAGTCAGCCCTAAACTGAGCCAGGCTCCTTCTTTTTTTCCTCCCTCGAAGCCTGGCATTGGTTGCAGGTAAAGCGCAGTAGAGCTAGCTGGGCCCAAAGGCTTTCTTTAACCCCTGTAATGCTGGGCCCTCTTTTCTCCACTCCTTCGCAGTATCTTTTAGTCAAATTGACTTAAATTATCAATCATTATATTTGCAGTGATAGAGCCATATTCTGTAACCTTTAAAGCTGTGAAAGCAAAATAAATAAATATAGCATTTATTTTAAAGAAGCACTGATCTGAATCTCAAAACTTTCCATCAGCTCTGACATTTCTTTTTAAAGACTGTCCTTAAGCTCAGTAAAACCAGGTCTACACTGCGGGGGCCATGTTAGCATAAGGTTCACAACTCCGGCTACCTAAATAACGTAGTTGGAGTTAATGTATCTTAAGTCAAGGTTGGTGCTGTCTCCACAGTGGGGATTCAATGGGACAAATGCTCCCATTGACTTCCCTTACTCCTCGCATTGGTGCCCTCAGCATTTGATTTAGCGGGTCTTTACTACACTCACTAAATCAAATCCCAGAAGATTGATCGCCAGAGCATCGATCCTCCAGTAAGTGGAGACGTGACCTAAGATTTCTACATTTTGTGCTAGTGTTCTCTGTGTTGATGTTTGTGTTTCTCTTTGAGCTTTGGGAAACTTGGCGATTAAAGTAGAAAATACAAATCTTTTTGAGGGTCACTGACTTTCTTCAATGGTTCCACTATTTTTAGGCTGATAGGTTATTTTCTGACTGTGTTTTTTCTATCCGAATGGATGAAGACAAAAGTTGGGATAACTAAGTGCTCTTCAGTAAGGAGGGAAATCTGTTGCACAGATTTGTACTTTATGAGTCTTGATCAGTACAGGTCATATACTGAAAATATTTAGTTTACACACCTGCTGGAGCTATTCAGCAGGAAACTTGGCCAGACCACTGAACTATTGTGGTTATGATATTTTTGGTGCCTCCTGCAGAGAGCTGTTTGCGATGGGGAAAGCATTCTGAGCCTACAGTCCTCTTCTGCAGAATATCAAATCTCACTTTGTCAAACATTCTTTGTGCAGCCACAAAAGCTATTTTTGGATTATCAGAGCTAATCCACCTCCGACCTATAGTGCTCGTAGCAATGCAAATTCCCTTCCCTGCTGAGTGGAAGACCTTCAAGAACTGTTGTTTTGACATTCTTAGCTGAGAATATGACCACAACACTCGAAGGTGGAGCCATTTATGTTTACCTTGCATGCTTTGTCCTGTATTCTTAATATCCTAAGAGGCAAGCATCATGCTATATCAAGAGGAGAAAGCTGCCAGACAAACATGTTTAGAAAGCAAGATGACAGAATATAGTAAAATAACATCAATCTAAAAGAAGGTGCTGTGCAAACAACGGAAATTAGGCCCAAGTACTTCTTATTGGGGCAACTCTTATGAGTTTGTGCACCATTCCAGTTTACCCCTGCAGTACTAAGGTAAATGCAGTCCACTTGCAACAACACCTCCAGAATAGAGGTGGGAAGGGATAGAAGAGTAGCACGCAGCGAGACTCTAATATGGAACAGTGGCACTAAGACAGAAACTGCCTCCCAGTATTTTCTGATTGGAAGCTGGATTTGGTTAAAGTTGTCATATCAACAAAAATCCACACCTTCAGAAAGGAGTCTTGGAGGTAGGAAAAGATCACCAGTGTAGGGTTGCCAGGTGTCCAGTTTTTGCCCGGACAATCCATTATTTCTGGCCCCTGTCTGGTTAAGAAAAAAACCAGAAAATATATGTCAGATATTTTCTGTTTTTCTTGGACAGAAGGCTGGCGGGGACATTGTTCCCCTGCTGCATCCGATGTGGGCAGGGGGAAGCGAGGAGCATGGGGATTCTTAAAGGCACAGCAGCCTTTTTTTTTTTTTGCTCAACAACTTTCATCTCCAGTTGTTTGTTTGTTTGTTTGTTTGTTTGTTTGTTTGTTTGTTGAATAAGTTTGGTCTCCTGTGGGTTTTTTTCTCCTGCCATGTTTGGGATTTTTGGTGAAAGCATCTGGCAAGCCTACACCAGTGACTGTGCAAACTAGTCAAAAATCAGAGACTCTTCCCAGAGATAGGAGGTGTGGAAAAGATGAGGAGAGTCCTGAATTTGGGGAATTGGCAGATGAGCGTGAGGCAGACAGAGATCTCAGCATTGCATTAGTATCCCACCATGATCTCAGAAGTCACAGGTTGTCACTAACCTAAGTGTAGCTCTTATAAAGATACATTACAATAATCTACTCCCGAGGTAAGAGAGGCCCATGTCAGAGAAAAACAGTCACAAACAATCTTTACATCAACCACAAAGGAAAACAATTACTTCTAGACATTAAAGTTGACTTAGAATCCAAATGTTTGTAAACCAAGTGGTCAATATGATCCTAAAAAGGCTTATTGACTGAGGGTATGTCTACACTACAAAGTTAACGGACGTTAGTTCGAATTAACTTTGATAGGCGCTACACTAGCACTCCGCTAGTTCGAACTTAATTCGAACTAGCGGAGCGCTTAGTTCGAACTAGGTAAACCTCATTGTACGAGGACTAAGCCTAGTTCGAACTTACTAGTTCAAATTAAGGGGTGTGTAGCCCCTTACTTCGAACTAGTGGGAGGCTAGCCCTCCCCAGCTTTCCCTGGTGGCCACTCTGGCCAACACCAGGGAAACTCTATTGCCCCCCTCCCAGCCCCTGACCCCTGAAAGAGGCACGGGCTGGCTACGGTGCCCGTGCCAGGTGCAAGCCTGCCAGCACCCAGCTAGCAGACCCTGCACCTGGCAAGGCTCAAGCCAGCCACCCGATGCCCCCCAGCCCTCCTCCTCTTCCCAGGACCAGGCTGGTGGCTCCCGGGAGCTTGCCCGGGACCGCAAGAGGCGGGCACCCGCCTGGTCTAGTGTGGACATCGTGGACCTCGTCCACGATCTCTGCACTAGGCACAGGAAAGTGGCCGTCTAGGGCAGGAGAGCTGCCACCCTGGCCACCCAGGAGCAGGTGTGCATGAAAATCAAGGGGGTCCACTGAGACCCCCGACCCTGAGCCCTTAGCTTACAATGGCCGTACTGGGTCAGATCAAAGGTCCATCTAGCCCAGTAGCCTGTCTGCCGACAGCGGCCAGCCCTAGGGACCCTGGAGGGGATGGACCGAAGACAGTGACCATCCATTTGTCTCATGCCATCCCTCTCCAGCCTTCCACAAACTTTGGGCAGGGACACCACTCCTACCCCCTGGCTAATACCACTCCATGGACCCAACCTCCATGACTTGATCTCACTTCTCTTTAAACATTTAAACTCTGTTCTAGTTCCAGCCTTCACAGCCTCCTGCAGCAAGGAGTTCCACAGGTTGACTCTTTGCTTTGTGAAGAACAACTTTCTGTTACTAGTTTGAAGCCTGCTACCCATTCCTTTCCTTTGGTGTCCTCTAGTCCTTCTATTATGGGAACTAATGAAGAACTTTTCTTGATGCACCCTCTCCACCCCACTCATGCTTTTATAGACCTCTATCCTATCCCCCCTCAGTCTCCTCTTTTCTAAACTGAAAAGTCCCAGTCTCTTTAGCCTCTCTTCATATGGGACCTGTTCCAAACCTTTGATCATTTTAGTTGCCCTCCGCTCTCCCACCCTCTCTCTTCCCCTCTCCCACCTCCTTTTCCCAGTCTCCCCCCACTAGTTCGAACTAGCGGGGTAATGTAGGCATACCGCACTTGCAAATGAAGCCCGGGATTTGAATTTCCCAGGCTTAATTTGCATAAGCGGGGAGCCGCCATTTTTAAATCCCCGCTCGTTCAAACCCTGTGCCGCGCCGCTACACGCGGCACGAACTAGGTAGTTCGAGCTAGGCTTCCTAGTTCGAACTACCGTTACTCCTCGTGGAATGAGGAGTAACGGTAGTTTGAACTAGGAAGCCTAGTTCGAACTACCTAGTTCGTGCCGTGTGTAGCTGCGCGGCACAGGGTTCGAACGCGGGGATTTAAAAATGGCGGAGCCCCGCTTATGCAAATGAAGCCCGGGAAATTCAAATCCCGGGCTTCATTTGCAAGTGCGGTATGCCTACATTACCCTCCTAGTTTGAACTAGGAGGGTAGTGTAGACATACCCCCCGAGTTTTGTTCAATAAAGAGAGATTCTATTTTTGAACACGTGTCCTTTATTTTGTACATCAGGAAGGGGGGCTAGGGAAGGGTAAGTGGAAGGAGGTGAGAGAGGAATGGGGTACGAGCCCCCGATGGGGAGGACTGGGCTGGCTCTGCGGGCTTCTGGGGGTGGAAGCTCTCCTGCAGCCCCCCAATTACCCCCTCTCCCCAGATGGCAGTCTGCAGCAAGTGCAGCCAGTCTGATGGCCGAGTGCTGTGATGTGCCGAGTGTGGGCACTCAGGGCACTCCAAGCCAGGACTGCTTTGCAAGCGGGGCACCCCTGAGAACTGTCTGTCCGGGGTGGGGGTCGGGTCCCTTTAAGCACAGCCCTCGGCTAGCCTGAGACAGCAGCTCCACGCTCTTAAGTCCTCATCTGATGCCCTGCCGGCACTGCTTCCGGCCATCCTTAACCCCGGTTCAGGGTCCACTCTGTGTGGACATGCTAGTTCGAATTAGCAAAACGCTAATTCGAACTAGTTTTTTAATCTGGATCCGTTAGTTCGAATTAGCTTAGTTCGAATTAACTAATTTGAACTAAGTTAGTTCGTATTAGCGCTATAGTGTAGACATATCCTGAGTCCTAAAAATTGAGCAGCACTGGGTTTGTTATTCCATGCTACAGTCCACAGTGCTGTGTCATTCAACAGCCAGCCTGCCCCCAGTATGCAAACACTTTTTTCCCCAGACCTTCCTGCCACATCTGCTGTATGATAATTCCCTCCTGTGTGAGTATAGGGGAGACCTGTCTCCAGGTTCTATAGCAATCTATGAGCCATTGCCCAAATCTTCTCACTATCCCTAAGAGATCCATGGTTGCGCATTGGGGAGCCTTTGTCTTGTGAATCGGAATTAAACTTCGGGCAAACAAAGGCTAAGCCATCAGTGCCCATTGATTTCCTGTAGCTGGCAGCAATGAAGTTTTCCTTGATAGGCCTTGTCATGTTGGTATCAATAATTATGAACAGCTATTTGCATATAACCATGGCACTTTGCTCAATTTATTGAATATCTTTCTGTTATTTCAGGAAGAGCTAGAGGTACAAGAAAAAGCTGACAAAATTAAACTTGCATTGGAAAAATTGAAGGAAGCCAAGGTTAAAAAGGTAGGACTTAAAATATTGAAATTCTAATTTACCATACAGTCGAGTATATATGTCAGAGTTCTCTATAATACATCATTTGTAATGTTAGTCTTTGTATTCTTCCTTTATTTTTTGTAAATTTAAAAATGTACTTTTAGATCTATATTATACTTGGTCTTTACATCCAATAATGGAGGAACAATATTCTTCCACTCTACCTCTGACAGAACTGAGGAAGGTTATATCTCTGAGTTCCAAGATCTGGATAAACCTCAGTATCCTTATAATCTGCTTTAAGGAATTGTAATGTATGACCAAATATTATTCAATCACCCAAAACTATTAGCAAATGCTTTAATCTGTACCTTTTCAAAGCAGGGTGTGTGGATTTAGCCCGGTTACTTCAAGTACTGTTAGTGGAGTTAGAATTGCTAAATGCTCTCATGGCACTGTTAGATACAGGCAGTACAGTAAGGGGCTGGCTGACCCCCAGGAGCATCTTGAATTCCAGTTGAACTCAACAGGAGGTGTAGGTGCTCAGCTTTGTACCCTTACGATAGGTAAGGCATGAGGAGAGGGGAATCTCCAAGAGTTCAGATCCTATAGGGTCTCTGGACACAAGGTGCAGGTCTCCTTTGAGTTTTGGGGTATTTACATTGAAACAACTATCACCGAGATGTGTAAATTTTCCCCAGTGGACATGTTAGGGTAAATTTCTAGATCTTCTCACAGAGATTTCTTCACAAAAAGGTTTGTCCTAGCTCATCTTAGGGTATGTCTATACATCAAAGTTAATTCGAAATAATAGCCGTTATTTCGAATTAACTTTAATAGCATCTATACAGGCAAACCGCTATTTTGAAATACATTCAAAATAGTGGAGCGCTTATTTCAAATTTGGTAAACCTCATTCTACGAGGAATAATGCCAAATTCGAAATAGATCATTCGAAATAAGTGCTGTACAGATGCTTATTTCGAAATAGGGAGGCTCCACTCTTCCCAGGGTGCCCTGGTGGCCACTCTGGGCACAACCAGAAAAACTTCCTCTCCTCTCACCCAGCCCCAGAGCCCTTTAAGCACAAGCCTCAGGTAGCCTCAGGCAGCAGCCACACAAAGACACTCCTGACCTGATGCCCTGCCTGAACTGGTTCCAACCAGCTTTCATTTCGATTCAGAGTCCACTCAATGTGGACACGCTATTTCGAAATAGAAAAACTTTATTTCGAATTGCATTTTATGTATAGATGCATTATTTTGAAATAGATTATTTTGAATTAGCTATTTCAAAATAAGATATTTCAAAATAATGCTGTAGTGTAGACATACCCTTACCCTATTTCCTGTTTAGTAAGTTATCTGCCTTTGGGCAAACAATTTATTTTGCTTCTATTATTTTTTGCAAGATATTAAATATTTAAAGTCAGAGTATTCTAAAAGCTAATTCTGATCGTCTTTCTGTTGCTAAATGCCACCTGTGCTGTAATTCGTGTCATACTCTGAAGTTTAAGGAAAATTTAAACAAAATTCTCTCTGTTCTAAAAAGAAGGGGTTAAATGAACTCTGGCTTAAAACTGCCCCACCCAAAGCACTCCCCACAGGAGTTCTGATTGGAAGATCATCTGGCTCAACTGATTGATCCAACTGCTATTTCAGCCAGGAGGAGGATTTTGCTTTTCCTTGAGTTACGCCCAATACTAAGTTTAATTTTCTTTCTTTTTTTTTCCTTTTTTTTTTTTTTTAACAACAGATCTTTTTCTTTGGCACCAACAGAATGTAAAAGCTCTTAAGATGTATCATTCTCTCAGTTCAGTGTAGAACCTGGTGCCTTTGAATTAGTAATGACCTTCAGCCTTAATCTTCCTCATGTGTTTTAGTGGAATTTTGATCAGACTAGCTTTTTATTCTCTATTGAAATTAACGGACTCTTCTATGATGATTTACTCAGCTTGTCGTCAAGGTGCACATGACTGATAACAGTACTAAAGCACTGATGGTGGATGAACGACAGATAGCACGGGATGTTTTAGAGAACCTCTTTGAGAAAACCCACTGTGATTGCAAAGTGGACTGGTGCCTGTATGAAATATACCCAGAACTACAAATTGGTAAGTTTCATAAGACAGAAGACCTTACAGTAAGTTAGTTCTATGGTACTGATAATTATGAAAGGTGAGACTATACTTCTAAGTTTTCCCTACCCCTGTACCCATGTACGGGCTCTCTCCCTGTGTTGGAGGCATCACTGCTGAAGCAGGTTTGTCTGAATTGTAAAGACGTGAGCAGTGCCAGCTGTCAGGGCGATGCAGAAAGTACCAGTCGCCCCAGTAGGTGGACCTACATCACTCTGGGGGATGTGCCTCTCACACTTTACTGCAGCAGACCAGGGAGACTCCCTTTAGGGGCCATTTTCATTACTGAGATTTACCCACAGAAAATGAACCAGGAGAATGATTACACAAAAGCCAGCAACAGGCTTAAAAGAGAGAGTACAGTGTTGAAGTGCTGTTGGCCACAGTTATCTCACTTGGGCCTGCTAGTGCTGTAATGAAGCAAACGTTTTTGAGCAGTATGTCAATCATTTCTGATACGCTTCACCAGTCGCTGCGCCTTTAAGTTCAGGTCATGTACACTATAATGCTCCTTCTCTTCAATAGAGCTGTGTCACCCCCCATCCGCAGTCAGATGTGACTCTCAGCCAGCGAGTAGAAAAAAAGGTTTATTAGGCAACACTGACACTGCATAGAACAGACTCATCAGCACAGTAACCAGAAGCAGTCAGTACAATCCATCTTGTGCGAGGGCCAACAGAGTGAGGCCGCTGACTCCCTGCCTGCACCCCAAGACTGCCCCACTCCCAGCAGCCTGGACCCAGCCAGGTTCCTCCTCTGGCCTTTGTCCTGCTCCCAGGCAAAAGGTGTCACCAGGTTGCACCCCCTTCCGGGCTCAGGTTACAAAGAGCATTGGCTATTGTGTACGTGTGGGAGGCTGGACAGCTCCCTCAGTGGAAGTCACACCCAAAATACCCATCACCATATAGGTATTGGTGCAGTGCCCAAGGAAACTGAGGCACAAACATTGGGTTACTATAGGACAATAAAACTCACATGCCACATAACAAGCTGAATAAACCCCCCAGTTTGTCACAGGTTGCCTGTAGTGGGTAGTGCCTCACATCGAAATGGTAACATGCCTGCCACAGCTGGCCTCAGACCCGTAGGAATCAGCCTGCTGACTGGTATTATTTCATCAGTGTAGTTTCAGAGAGGCCTCGAGGACTGAGTAGGATAGAAATGTCTGTCTGGGGGCCAGGCTTTAAATGTGTTAATGAAGAAAGGAATGTGGCTGTGACCTCCCTGTGTGGCAGTGACTTGGAAAAATTACAAACTGAAAATGGCCCCTACAACGGTAAACGTCTACAATCACCTGGCCATAATATTTGTACTAAGAAAGTTAACATCATGTACTAAAAAAGACCCAGGAATAATTATTCTGCTGCGCTATAAATCAATTGTGGCGAATAGTTAGAAAAGAGTCTGGGTGCCTCTGAACATGGAGATATTCATCTACTGGTGGGAATGGCAGATACAGTAATTGCCTATCCACTCTTTCAACCCTATTAAGATGATACATGAAGCAATACTGCCACCTTCTCATGTACCTGCTTTTGTTAACTAACAAGAGACTGAAAATGGCACAAGAAACATCACAGATGTTACTTTGGATAATTCTGGAGTGTTTCCTTCTTTTGGGAAGTTACTCTCTCTGGTCCAGTGTAACCGGCACAGAAATCTCTGAACACTGAATGACAACTTAGGGTCAAATTATTTCCTGAACTTCTGCAACCTTTGAACCGTCATATTTACCTGTGTGTTTGTATGATCTTAAATGCTATTTTGAATCCCCTGCCTTATATCCAGAGGCCAAGAATATTGGGGAATACACAGGGAGAAAAATTGTGGTTGATGTTGGATGTTTTACAGAAATAGAAATTATTTGCTATCTTTTGGACCAAGTGAGATGGATATAAAGTTTATTCATGTATAGAAGGATATTTTGGGTTGGGTGGAGCAATATATGTCAGGAGGTCTTCTGTTTCCACTGGTATGAAATATACCATTTATTTATAGAAAATTAATTGATTCTCTTCAAATGTTTAAAAATGCAAGTTTACTATTTCCCCTTATACATTTGTTAAATGGATTAAAATAGTACCATTAACATTCTTATTAAGCAGATTTACCAGAGTACAACAGACTTAATAGAAAATGATGCTTCATTGTACCCAAAATGTTTCATAGAAACATCTTTGGTTTAGTAAACTCTGGGACTATGTCTACACTGCATGCTTATTTCAAAATAACTCTTGTTAATTCAAAATAACAGAGTGCACAACTACACAGCAAGCCTGTTTTTTCGAAATAATTTTGAAATAACTGGCTCTTACTCCAACTTTCTGTAACCCTCATTTCATGAGGGCTACATCTACACTATGAATTTTCTGGCAAAAATATGCTAATGGGAGACTCATTTGCATGAGTCACAATCTCATTTGTATATTTTCTGCTGATCCATTTTTTTGCTAGGGTTTTTGTGCAAAAACAAGCAGTGTGGATGTTTTCTTTTTGCGCAAAAACCCCTTTTCCTGCCATATCGGTAAACCTCCTTTTTGGGACATAAGGATCCAGCAGGAAAAGGGGTTTTTACACAAAAAGAAAATGTCCACACCACTTTTTTTTCCCCACAAAAATGACTTGCATGAATTATGCAAATGAAGCACAGCAATATGCTAATCGGTGCCTAGTTTGCATACTCACTGCCGGCAAATCCAGCAGAGTAGATATAGCCAAGGAGTAAGGGAAGTTGAAGGAAGACTGTTCTTCCTTTGACTTCCTGCTGTGTAGACAGTGGCAAAAGCAGAGTTAAGCTACTTTGACTTCAGCTATGCAATTAAGATAGCTGAAGTTGTGTAGCTTAAACTCGACTTTAGCTCACAGTGTAGATGTACCCTGAGTGAATCAGGCAGGTTCCCTTTTTGGCATATCTACAGATTAGTGAGTAGATATTCAAAAAGTGTGTCTGCACTGCACCCTTATTTTGAAATAAGATACACAATTTGAGCTACACAGATTGCGTAGCTTATTTTGAGTTAATTTTGAAATAGCTCATTTCACAATTTGGTACTGTCTACACAGCACCAAATTTCAAAATAGAGTGCTATTCCAAAACGTCCCTTAATCCTTGTGGAATGAGGTTTACAGGGATGTCGGAATAGCAAGCCCGTTATACAGTAAAACTCCAATTGTCTGGCGTCCAGTGGTCTGGCACTCCTGATAATCCGGCACCAACTGGAACCCAGAAGTGCTCCAGCCTGCTGGACAATTGGAACTGCTCTGCCCCCAGCTTCCCCAAGTCCACCACTGGTCAGTTTCAGCAGCGGTGGACTTGAGGAAGCCCTGGGGCAGAGCACCCCAGCTGCTCTGCCCCCGGCTTCCCCAATTCCGTTGCTGCTGAAACTGACCAGTGGCTGACTTGGGGAAGCCGGGGGCAGAGCAGCTGGAGTGCTGCTGGGTTGGTCCCGCAGCGCCACTCAGGTGAGGGGCAGCGCTACGGGACCAACCCGGCAGCACTCCAGCTGCTCTGCTTCTGGCTTCCCCAAGTCAGCCACTGCTTCCCCGCTGGTCAGTTTCTGCAGCGGCTGACTTGGGTAAGCCGGGGGCAGAGCAGCTGGGGTGCTGCCAGGCTGGTCCCACAGTGCCGCCCTCTCCCACGCTGCGCAGTTCCCCACCGACCCCCCCTCCCCGCCCACCCCAGATCCTTCATAGCCCCCCTTCCGGTACTCCAGCATATCTGATAATCTGGCACCCCCTGGGTCCTAAAGGTGCCGGATTATCGGAAGTTTACTGTATTTTAAAATAACAAAAGATGTGGAATAGCTATTTCGGGATACTTCCGGTATCCTGAAATAGCTTCGCGTTGTAGATGTAGCCTAAAAGTCCAGGCTATTTCTGTATCAGAGTATCTTTGATAGAGTCCTGTGCATGTGTTTTTTATTATGCAAGACTATATGTAAATCAGGTGATCTACTCTTTCAGATGCATTGCAAGTTGCAAAGTTTTATGAGGGTTTTCTGGAGCTTTACTGTGGTGCAACATTTTGCAACAGAGCAATTTAACCACATAACAAATTTGTACCCTGGTACAGAATTGACTATATTTTTCCATATTGTTTTTATGCTGGGATTATTGCGAGGGCTGCTGTTTTAGAAGTAATTTATAAGTTACATTAATATCTTTTAGGGCACAATTTACCCTTCTGTTGCTTACCTGTGTGGATACATTGGCTTATGTTTTCAGTGAAGCATATTACAATGCTTTAAGTTGCTAAAGAACGACTGTGTACATTCAGACAGGCTCCCCAACTGATCCTCTGTAACATCTGAAAGCATGCAGTTATTTAATCATCAGAACTGATGGTCTATATTGTGCCCTTCCTCTTGAAAAAGTGAAGAAGGGCGTGAGAAGGGTATAAAACTCTAGAAAAAGCCACCAGAATATGCTTCCTTATCTCCCACAGTATGCAGTCCATGTTGTCTGAAGAATATGGTCACCAGTGGCTACTGAAAGTAGAGCAAGAGTGCTCCTGGGGAACCTGCAAAGGTGTGCTACATCCCGGCTTAGCTGCTAGGACTAAGGGTGCCATTGTGCTTCCAGTGGCAAAGCATTGGCATGACTCCATGCAGCGTTGGTTCAGAGATGTAGAAAGACAAAGGCAGCAATCAGAGCTTTGGAAACGGATAAAAGACTTGTTCAGGGCATGACCAGTTCATGCAGGCTCTGCAGGCATTAATCTACTCTCAGTTTCACAACTTCCTTCATGCCTCTTAGAGAACACTCTGCACAGAGCAGCTGTACTAACTACAGTAGCCGTGCTCTACATATGCAGCTAGCACCAACAGGATGCCAGAGTGCTACACACTACAAAGTTACCTTGCCCTTTCACACCCCACCATTTTCATGAGGCTCGGCTGCCTTGTCTGCACTGGAAGGGACAGCAGGGCTCCAAGTTTCTGAAAGAACATCAGAGAGTGGTTACATTCAGAGTCAGGACTGTCTGCTGTATGTTTATCTTACTCTGCCTTTCCTTGTCTCTCTAGAAAGGTTTTTTGAAGACCACGAAAATGTTATTGAAGTCTTATCAGACTGGACCCGGGACAGTGAAAATAAGGTTTTGTTTTTGGAAAAAAAGGAAAAATATGCTGTGTTCAAAAATCCTCAGGTAAGGTAACATGATAGTGGCAAAATATTTAAAAATATTTTAAAATGATGTGGGCTAGTTGACACGTCTGCTAGAGGTTTTACTGGCCTTAGTTCTGCCAGTTCTGAATGAAAAAAACAAATCTGTAGTTTCAGAGACAAGAAAAAAACATACAAGAAGAACTAGAGACTTTCCTTTCTAGTATATTCGTAGGCCTTGTCTGCATTGCCAAAAACGAGATTCCCTGCTGATGTAACAAAATACAGGACTATGTAGCACTTTAAAGACTAACAAGATGGTTTATTAGATGATGAGCTTTCGTGGGCCAGATTCACTTCCTGAGATCAAATAGTGGAAGAAAATAGTCACAACCATATATACCAAAGGATACAATTTAAAAAAATGAACACATATGAAAAGGACAAATCAAATTTCAGAACAGAAGGGAGGTGCGGGGGGGGGGGGGAGGGAGAGGTAAATGTCTGTGAGCTAATGGTATTAGAGGTGATAATTGGGGAAGCTATCTTTGTAATGGGTAAGATAACGGGGTCTTTGTTGAGACCCAGGCGTAGAGTGTCGAATTTTAGCATGAATGACAGTTCAGAGGATTCCCTTTCAATAGTCCTGTATTTTGTTTCAGCTACACCAGACTAACACAGCTACATTTCTATCACCATCCTGCTGAT
Organism: Pelodiscus sinensis; assembly: GCF_049634645.1. NCBI lineage: Eukaryota > Metazoa > Chordata > Testudines > Trionychidae > Pelodiscus > Pelodiscus sinensis. Next base: position 225,818,655 of record NC_134712.1, read on the forward strand.
GTAGTTTCTCTTGAGCCGCAATGGTCTCAAGTTACAGTGGGGGAGGTCTAGGTTGGATATTAGGAAAAACTATTTCACTAGGAGGCTGTTGAAGTACTGGAATGGGTTACCTAGGGAGGTGATGGAATCTCCATCCTTAGAGGTTTTTAAGTCCCAGCTTGACAAAGCCATGACTGGGTTGATTTAGTTGGGGTTGGTCTTGCGTTGGTAAGGGGGCTGGACTCAGTGACCTCCTGAGGTTTCTTCTAGCCCTAGGATTCTATCATTCTATGACTTGTTCTGCTAGATTCCCTGTATACGTTTCAAAGTTTCCCCAGTTGTGCTCAGGGGCTCTGGCCAACCCTGGTTGTATGTATGTGGACAAAATGAATTTTAGATTGAGAACCTGATATATAAACACCAATAGGCAGCTTTGGTGAAGGTTTCCTATAATGCGATTTGAAGAGCAATACTAGAATACCTGTGTCTCATGCCATCTCAGTGCACTCTACAGAAAGGCTGAATAATGATGTGACCTGTTCATTTATATTTGTTGTCTTTTTTGTTCAATACCAATCCTTTGTATTTTAATCAGAATTTCTACCTGGCAAACAAAAGAAAAAGTGAAAGCAAGAGAATGAATCTCTGAGATCTCTGCTCAGAGCAGGAGGTTTCAGATTAGCAGCTGCACTGAAATGAATGTGGAGCTTCACCTCATCAGATCTGTTGTTGCAGATTGTCTGCAGACTCAGGCAGTCATCACAGCATCATCTACCTTCAGGACCAGGCTTTCTTCACACCCAAGAGGGCTAGAACAACATATATTTCCAAATGAAAGCTGATAATCTAATGTAGTCATGGCACTCAAGGAGCTGTGGCCCTAGACTCATATTTTTGCCTTAATTTAGCCCTGGATTATGGACTATAATTTAGCCGTGAACTCAGGCAGCTAGTAGTCAGTCTAGTCTTTAGTACTGCTAGGAATCCTGAGTCTGTGCTCCATTTTGTTTCTGGCAGAAAGTAACTCAGTTTTGAATGTTCAAGTGTCTTTCATTAAGTTTGAGAATTGCTGGGACTGTGGCAGGAACATTGGGTGAAGAGTGGCTGATGGTGCTTTTAGGTTTGCCTGCTTGACATTGTTCATTTTATGGTCACGTTTTTTAAATAAGTGTTGCTCCTGAGGTTGCCCTGTAAAAACAAACCAACTTGAACAAGCCCTGCCCTCCCACCAAGCAGCTGCACAAAAAAGTGCTTGAGAAAGAAAATGTGGTTACATTGTCAAGCTGGATTCCACAATTGCTGCCTGTACAGCCCGGTAGCAGAAGTCTCCAATCAGCTGCTTGCAAATATGTGGCATTTGGTTGCATTGCCCTGTATCATCACAAAGTGTTCCTCCTTTAACTGGCAAATATCACCCAAAGAGTCACAAGACACAGCAGATCCATGCCACCTTGTGGCCTTGGTTGATTTCCAGCACAAATTTGCATGTAAATACTGTATGTCACTTGAATGTCAGAACACTTTAGGGCACATAAATCTCATTGAAATCAATGGAAACTGTTGGTGGATTTGGGGGAGGGGAAGAGAAAGGAGAAAAAGCCCACCACACTCTTGATGCTGGATTTAGGAGAGTAAAAATAAGGAATTCTCTAAAATCTAGAGCGTGCAAACCCTGGTTATTCAACAATAAAGAACTAGCACATGCACAGCTCCATTTCTGAATAAACATACACCATAAAAATTGATTGCTAGGAAATTATGCATTCTTTTCTTGGCACTACATTTTTCTTCATCATATACTAATCTTCTGCATAATCATCAGTTACAGTCTGTAACCCCCCTCTCTAGAAATCTGAGATATTCAAAATGAAAAAAATATAATCAAACCCACTGACCCAGAGAAGCAGCCAAACAAAATCAAGAACTGGGTCACATTTTTTCAGCGAAGAGATGGAGAGGGAGGTTGTATGTATGTGGACAAAATGAATTTTAGATTGAGAACCTGACATATAAACATCCATAGGCAGGTTTGGTGAAGGTTTCCTATAATGAGATTTGAAGAGCAATACTAGAATTCCTGTGTCTCATACCATCTCAGTGCACACTACAGAAAGGCTGAATAATGATGTGACCTGTTCATTTATATTTGTTGTCTTTTTTGTTCAATATCAATCCCTTGTATTTTAATCAGAATTTCTACCTGGCAAACAAAGGAAAAAATGAAAGCAAGGGAATGAATGAGAAAAACAAAGAGTGTCTACTGGAGGTAAGCCAGCTTGCTAAACTGATGGTGCAAATGCTCATACAGCAGAGTGCCTAAGAGTTTATGTGCCCTTAGCAGCAATTCTAAGTTCTTTGCTAACGTGTAACAGGAAGTTCTATGATGTTTGATAGTATCAGCTTTGTATTTAAGGCTGTGTAAAAAACTTTTCAACTTCATTTGCTGCTTACCACTGAAAATATACTGGCTGTGTCTACATTGGCAAGATTTTAAGCAAAAGCGCCTGCTTTTGCACAAAATCTTGCCGCCTGTCTACACTGGCCACGAGTATTTGCGCAAGAACACTAACATTGTAATGTACAAAATCAGTGCTTCTTGCGCAAATACTCTTGACGCTCCCGCTCTGGGATAAGCTCTACTTGCGCAAGAAGCCAGTGTAGACAGGAAACGTTAATTTCTTGCGCAAGAAAACCCGATGGCTAAAATAGCCATCGGAGCTTTCTTGCGCAAGAGAGCGTCTACACTGGCATGGATGCTTTTGCGCAAAAGCACATTTTTTGCATAAAAGCACATGCCAGTGTAGATGCTCTCTTGCGCAAATACTTTTAACAGAAAAACTTCTCCGTTAAAAGTATTTGTGCAAAATCATGCCATTGTAGACGTAGCCACTACTGTGACTGCCTGCTAGCTAAGCTAGAGCTCTGCCACTACAGCCTGGCTGAAAAGGGCAATTAAGGCCAGCTGAGCAGGCCCATGCTTGAGGGTCTAATGGGAAATAGCTGTGGGCCTCATTAGCCAGAGGGCTAGATAAGGCAGTCAGAGGGGAAGTGGAAGGGGAGGAGTCAGACAGTGGCTGAGTGTGCTCCCTGTCAGAAAGAGGCTAGCTGAGTTGGCTGCAGGAATGACAAACGATGCTCTGTATTTCCATGGGTGCTTAGCTTTTTTTACAGTGAGTAGTCCCACTGGTTTCAGTTCAGTGAAGCACCCACTTCAGGGTTTACGGGACTGGAGCCTGACCAAGGACAGTAGGAGATTAAGAGCGTTGCATTTTCCTGGTACTCCGAAAAGGCACCTGTAGTCAGGGTTCATCTAAACGGGGGTTGGGAAAAAGCCTCTCAGTGGGCTGGACCCAGCCTACCTAAGGCTTTGATCTGGCCCACGTGGCAGTTTCAAGCCCCACTTCCTAGGCTGTGTCTACACAGGCAGGTTCTTGCACAAGTACAGCTGTTCTTGCACAAAAATCCACAGAGCGTCCACACTGCCCGCCTGCTCTTCCGCAAGAAGATTTACAGTACAGCATGGTAAGAGAGGGCTTCTTGCGCAAGAGCTATGCTCTTGTCTAACAGGTGTAAGCTCTCTTGCGCAGGAGCTCTTGCGCAAGAGGGCAGTGTGGACGCTGGGCAGGGGTTTCTTGTGCAAGGAAGCCGTATGGCTAAAATGACCATCAGAGCTTTCTTGCGCAAGAGAGCGTCCACACTGCCATGGATGCTCTTGCACAAAAGCACACCTCGCACATGGCAGTGAGGACGTTTTCTTGAGCAAGACTTCTTGCAGAAGAACCCTTGCGCAAGATATTCTTGCGCAAGAAGCCGCTAGTTTAGACATAGACATGACGTGTTGCCTGGGTGCCAGAGATGCACAAGCCCTTTCTATTTCCACAACTGCTTCCATTTAAAGGGCTCTCACTTTCCCTGTGCCTGTCAGGCAGCATATTGCCTGGCAGCTGTGGGGAAGGTGCAAGCCCTTTAAATAGAAGCCTCATTCTGCGAGGAATAACGTCTTTTGTCGACAGAGTTCTGTCGACAGAAGGTGTTATTGCATCTACACTGTCCTTTGCATCTACACTTTCATGTCAACAAAGCAGCTTACTTTGTCAACAGAACTGGATGCAGTCTAGACGCTCTTTGTTGATAGAAGCTTTGTCGACAGTATCTGTCGACAAAAACCTGTAGTCTAGACGTACTCGAAGGCTGTGTCTAGACTGCACCCCTTTTGCGGAAAAGGGATGCAGATTAGCCACGGTGCAATTGCAAATGAAGCGGGGATTTAAATCTTCCCCGCTTCATTTGCATGAACATGGCTGTCGCTTTTTTCCGGCTCGGGGCTTTGCCGGCAAAAAGCGCCAGTCTAGACGGGATCTTTCGGAAAATAAAGCCTTTTCCAAAAGATCCCTTATGGTATGTCTACACTGCAACGTTAATTCGAACTGACTTAGTTCGAATTAGTTAATTCGAACTAAGCTAATTCGAACTAACGGATCCAGACTAAAAAACTAGTTCGAATTAGCGTTTTGCTAATTCGAACTAGCATGTCCACATTAAGTGGACCCTGAACCGGGCTTAAGGATGGCCGGAAGCAGTGCCGGCAGGGCATCAGAGAAGGACTTAGAGCGTGGAGATGCTTTCTCAGGCTAGCCGAGGGCTGTGCTTAAAGGGTCCCGACCCCCACCCCGGACAGACAGTTCTCAGGGGTGCCCCGCTTGCAAAGTAGTCCTGGCTTGGAATGCCCGGACTACCCACACTGGGCACATCACACCACTCGGCCATCTGCCTGGCTGCACTTGCCGCAGGCTGCCATCTGGGGAGAGGGGATTATTGGGGGGCTGCAGGAGAGCTTCCACCCCCAGAAACCCGCAGAGCCAGCCCAGAACTCCCCGTCGGGGGCTCGTGACCCATTCCTCCCTCACCTCCTTCCACTTACCCTTCCCTAGCCCCTCTTCTTGATGTACAAAATAAAGATAACGTGTCTTCCAAAATGGAATCTGTCTTTATTGAACAAAACTGGGGGAGACTGGGAAAAGGAGGTGGGAGAGGGGAAGAGAGAGGCTGGGAGAGGGGAGAGCAACTAAAATGATCAGGGATTGGGAACAGGTCCCATATGAAGAGAGGCTAAAGAGACTGGGACTTTTCAGCTTAGAAAAGAAGAGACGGAGGGGGGACAGGATAGAGGTCTCTAAAAGCAGGGGTGGGGTGGAGAGGGTGCATCAAGAAAAGTTCTTCATTAGTTCCCATAATAGAAGGACTAGAGGACACCAAAGGAAAGGAATGGGTAGCAGGCTTCAAACTAGCAACAGAAAGTTGTTCTTCACAAAGCAAAGAGTCAACCTGTGGAACTCCTTGCTGCAGGAGGCTGTGAAGGCTAGAACTAGAACAGAGTTTAAAGGGAAGTGAGATCAAGTCATGGACGCTGTGTCCATGGAGTGCTATTAGCCAGGGGGTAGGACTGGTGTCCCTGCCCAAGGTTTGTGGAAGGCTGGAGAGGGATGGCACGAGACAAATGGCTTGGTCACTGTCTTCGGTCCATCCCCTCTAGGATCCCTAGGGTTGGCCTCTGTCGGCAGACAGGCTATTGTGCTAGATGGACCTTTGGTCTGACCCAGGACGGCCATTGTAAGCTCAGGGCCGGGGGTCTCAGTGGACCCCCTTGATTCTCTTGCACACCTGCTCCTGGGTGGCCAGGGTGGCAGCTCTCCTGCTCTAGACGGCCACTTTCCTGTGCCTAGTGCAGAGATCGTGGACGAGGTCCACAATGTCCGCACTAGACCAGGCGGGTGCCCGCCTCTTGCGGTCCCGGGCAAGCTCCCGGGAGCCGCCAACCTGGTCCCGGGAAGAGGGGGAGGGCATCGGGTGGGTGGCTCGATCCGTGCCAGGTGCAGGGTCTGCTGGCTGGGTGCTGGCAGGCTTGCACCTGGCAAGGGCACCGTAGCCAGCCCGTGCCCCTTTAAGGGGTCCGGGGTTGGGAGGGGGGCAGAAGAGTTTCCCTGGTGTTGGCCAGAGTGGCCACCAGGGAAACCTGGGGAGGGCTAGCCTCCCACTAGTTCGAATTAAGGGGCTACACACCCCTTAATTCGAACTAGCTAGTTCGAATTAGGCTTAATCCTCGTAAAATGAGGTTTTCCTAGTTCGAACTAAGTGCTCCGTTAGTTCGATTTAAATTCGAACTAGCGGAGCGCTAGTGTAGCGCCTATGAAAGTTAGTTCGAACTAACGTCTGTTAGTTCGAACTAACTTTGTAGTGTAGACATACCCTTATTCCTCTTAAAATCAGGAATAAGGGATCTTTCGGAAAAGGCTTTATTTTCCGAAAGATCCCCGTCTACACTGGCGCTTTTTGCCGGCAAAGCCCCGAGCCGGAAAAAAGCAGCAGCCATGTTCATGCAAATGAAGCGGGGAAGATTTAAATCCCCGCTTCATTTGCAATTGTGCTGTGGCTAATCTGCATCCCTTTTCCGCAAAAGGGGTGCAGTCTAGACACAGCCGAGGGCTACGTCTACACTGGCATCCTTTTCCGGAAATGCTTAAAACGGAACAGTTTTCCGTTATAAGTATTTCCGGAAAAAGCGCGTCTACATTGGCAGGATGCTTTTCCGGAAAAGCACTTTTCCCGGAAAAGCGTCCATGCCAATGTAGACGCGCTTTTCCGAAAAAAAGCCCCGATTGTTATTTTCGCGATCGGGGCTTTTTTGCGGAAAAAAAATCGGTGCTATCTACACTGGCCCTTTTCCGGAACAGTTTCCCGGAAAAGGACTTTTGCCCGAACGGGAGCAGCATAGTTTTTCCGGAAAAGCACTGATGATTTTACAGTAGATCGTCAGTGCTTTTCCGGAAATTCAAGGGGCCAGTGTAGACAGCTGGCAAGTTATTCCGGAAAAGCGGCTGATTTTCCGGAATAAGTGGCTCATGTAGACACAGCCCATGTGTTTAGTCAGGGGTGTAAGAGAAGAGAATGAGTGAAGTGTATGTGGGCCCTCAACTCTCAGGATACTTTCCCAGAGCATTTGCGTGGTTGACTCTGCTTCATAACTGGGGGCCCCATCTTTATATATTTAAATGTTTGGTCTCTTTTCAAGTGAACAGTTTGCTGTTTATTAATATGGATATTTAAGTTTATTTATTTTGTGTAATCCAATTCTTGCTGCACAGGAAAGCTTCTGTGGGACATCTGTCATTGTGCCAGAACTTGAAGGGGCCCTTTATTTGAAGGAGGATGGAAAAAAGTCCTGGAAGAGGCGCTATTTTCTTCTGCGAGCTTCTGGAATTTATTACGTCCCCAAAGGAAAAACCAAGGTCAGGAAATCAAAGACATCATGTTAGCAGTAAAGCAATTCATGAAGGTGAAAGTAAAAAGCTCCTGAAGTGACATTTTTTAGAACAATGGCTGGTGCATCTGAGACAGATTTTCCTTTGACTGTGACACTTGTGCAAATATTAAGATGTAGTCACAGAAATCCTGTAGAGTTCTCCCCATTTTTGTTTCTGCAAATAGGTAAAAACATTGTGTGAAATCTTGCCCCTCTTGAAGTCAGCGCAGGGGAAAAAAACCAATGTTCTTCAGCTGGCATTTTGCTACCAATAATGCCTCTACTTCAGATCTGGTTCCTTGTGGTAGGGAATTTAAGAAACTTGCAAACAGTCTGACTCTGTAAAGCAAAATGGAAGTACAGAAAACCTGATCTTGTTTATAACATGACTCCATTGAAAGTTATAGTCCAGTTTTTATAGTCTGTTTGTAATCAACTTTCCGTGCTAACAGATGCTGCAGAGAAGTGTTCTGAAGTCCTTGTGTTGTTATATGCCAAACATTTTTCCTGAAGTGATCTTTGCCTAGAGAATATGTTGTGCCTTTTCAACTTTTTAAGGCTGCCCTGTGTAGAACAAGAGGTGAGACAGAGGCATTCAGGTTGACAGAATCCAGTACAGTGACATTTACCGTTACCTGGCATTGAAAGAGTTTGAACTGCCAACCTGCAGTAGATAAGCAAAGGAGGCTGAAGTGCACTGAAGGTGGCTCATTGCCTCCCATTTCTAGAGTGACATCCTTGGACCTGACTCTTGGGTACTGGAAGCTATTGTCAGTTTTATATTCTGACAAGTGCTGCCGCTTATGGCTCTTAATGCTTCAGATGCCTGTGCCAGTGACTAAGCCCATGCACAGAGTTAATGATGCACACCAAATAATGGGTCTTAATTCTTTTGTCATTCCCTGAATAAATCACAATGAAAGAAATAATCAGTTTAAAAAATAAGAAACAAGTCTGCCACTGGCTGGTCATGCAATGTCACTTCTCAGATGACGTAGATAGAAACCAGGAAGGACCAAGGAGGACCCAAAGCCAGGCAAAATGCATCATAAAGTAGGAGACTGCTCTGCTTGCACTGCAATTTGTAGAATGGCTGTGTCTGGTCCTCCGGACTTTCCATTCCTCAATGAATCTCTCACCCATACAGCACTCTTACCAAAGACTAGAACTGTGATGCTTGGAAGGATTTTCTCCAACCACAATGCAGATTAGTGAAATACAGGCAGTCCCCGACTTACGCGGATCCGACTTACGTCGGATCCGCACTTACGAACGGAGCTTTCTCGCCCCGAAAGTCGGGGCGAGAAAGCCCCGTTCGTAAGCTGCTCCGGTGCCCCTGGTCTGCTGGATATACTGTACCTTGGGCTATGTTTTACAAAATAAAATTACAATTTATATTGATTATTTAAAACATATCTAGGCCTGTGAAAAGAAACATGTAGTTAACTTGCATACCCTGATACTTATGTGTATGCTTATTTTGTGAGTGCAAGTCTGGCACTAGAACTTGGAGAAAGTGTCCTTAACTGTAATTGTTTCACTATTTCCATACCAGCCATTGCTTTAAACCATTAGTCCACCTAAGAATTCTCCATCCCACAAACTGATATTAACAGAAAATCCAAGAAGCTAGCTGTACCAAACAAACCAATTACTTGTTTAAAACTTTTTTCTTTAAAGTATGCAGACATGTTTTGGCTGGTCATGCACTAGAAATAACATGGCTTTGCAAAAATGACTTGTACGTGACAATGACAATGACACTTCCCTTACTTATCTGTGATGATAGATTAGGGTTGGAACAGCCTTCAGAAGGTCATCTAGTCCAACTTCCTGCTCAAAGCAGGACCGACCCCAACTAAATAACTTCAGTGAAAGCTTTGTCAGCCTGGCCTTGAAAACCTCTAAGGATGGAGATTCCACATGCCCCCAGGAAACCCATTCCAGTGCTTCATCCCTCTCCCCCAGTGAAGTAGTTTTTCCTAATATCCAACTTAGACCATCCCCACTGCAACTTGAGACCATTGCTCCTTGTTCTGCCATCCATCACTACTGAGAACAGCCTCTCTCCATCCTCTCTGGAACCTTCCTTCAGGCAGTTGGAGACTGCTCTCAAATCCCCCCCACTCATTCTTTTCTTCTGCAGACTAAATAAACCTAGTTCCCTGAGCCTCTTCTCATAAGTCATGCACCCTAGCACCCTAATCATTTTTGTTGCCCTCTGCTGGATTTGCTCCAGTTTTTTCTCATCCTTTTTGTAATGAGGGCTGAAAGCTGGACACAATACTTCAGATATGGCCTCCACCAATGCTGTACGGAGGGGAATAATCACATCCCTCGATCTGCTGGCAATGCTCCTACAATAAAGCTCATTATGCTATTTGCCCTGTTAGCAACAAGGGCATACTGTTGACTCATATCCACCTCCAGCTTGTTGAATATTTCCCTTTAAATAACTGTCTGGATTGCACTCAACCATGACTTTTTTCTTAAGAAAAACTTGAAAAATAATGAATAGTCTAGTAGCACATAAAAGACTAACAAAACATGTAGATGGTATCATGAGCTTTCGTGGGCACAACTCCACGAAATAAGGGTGGGGCAACGCCCAGAAAAGTCGTTAGAATGATAAACAACAATGAAAACAATCTCCAGATAAACATATTGCAAAGTGACTTATTACAACATGATGCAGCAAAATCCATAGATTTGCATGAGAAGAGATTCCTGTACAGATCCAGTACAAAACAGATCCACTACAAAATAGTCTAAAATTAAATTAACTATTACTATTACATATTCTGCCATAATACAAAAACAAATCTTACACTCTTAAATTAAAGAACAAAACAATCCGAAGTGTAAAAAAGTGAGAATAGTGAGTCACAAGGACCATTGTCTGTTCCTGCCTAAACATTAATAACAAACATAAACAGCCTACTTAATTCATCTTTACCAACAGGACTAGGCCATTCCTTTCTACGAGTCAGGCCATGTCTAGTATTCCGGGAATAATATCCCGGAAAAACTCTGCCGTGTCCAGGGAATGCGTTTTGCTCTTCTGCTTTTTTTTTTTTTTTTTGCGGAAGAGCAGATGTGCACTCTTTTGGAAGCCCTGTCTTCCTCTTCCCACAAGGAAAGAAGGGCTCTTCTGAAAGAGGAGACTTTTCCAAAATTTGGCCCAGTGTAGACAGGCCAAATTTCGGAAAAGCCTCTTCTGAAAAAAACTATTGGAAAAAGGTACGCAAATTGCGCTCCACAATTTGCGTACCTTTTTCCAATAGATCATTGCAGTGTAGACAGCCTCAGAAAGGAGTGGCTGGCAAGTTACAGAGGCACATTACATTGTATAGGGTTACATTTTAGCCATGTGGCTACAGATACGGAGAGAGTTATAATTAATGCAAAGGTGGTCCAAAGAGCAGGATTCATGCTATTATCTCTTCTTGTCTGGTATTTTGATGGAGCAGTGTCCATAAATGCACTATCAGTGAGAATAAAATAAATCCAAAAAGTATCTTAATGAGAGTATAACAACAAGCAAGAATATTACACTAAAAGATGACCCCCCCAACCCTGAGGAGAAAAACTCTTAGAGGTGTCCATCAATTTAGTAAGTAACTGGACATATTCAGAAAGATAGAACTGCTTTTGCATTAACATGTATGAAGCTTATACATTGTACTCAGAAATCCTTAGCACAGCCTGCTAACAAACACCTTGTTGCCATAGCAACACAGTAAGAACAAATAATAGGTAACTTGCAGTGGTAGACAGAAAGGTGCCAGTGCATGGAGATGAGGTGGGAGGGGGGCTGAAATGGTCTTTTTAAAGTAAATTTTGAAGCGGAAACAAATGAAATGTGGCTCATTTACTTGTGTGTAAATTTACACACACAGATTGTACAGTGTAAGGGAAAGGCAGCTGCTTAGAACAAAAACTATTTAGATTTTAGCCTCATTTCCCACTTAGAACAGCAGGAGCATGATTGCAAGGACTACATCTCTTAAAATCAATTAAAGCTTTTTTTCCTACTAGGCACCATTATGTTCAGTAAGAGTCACAGGTTACTTGGAAACAGATGACTTGGAAACAGAACAAGGGATTAAAAGCATAGCGAAACTCAGATTTATGTGGAATATAGTGACTCTAAAGGTGTATTGACCTTTCCCTATTTATCGTAAAGGTTACTACAGTTTAAGAGCAACTCAAATACTTATTCTCTCCAGTTTGATAAAATCCACAACAATTATAAGGAGATTCAGCATCAAAGCAGTTTGGGAAAAGATCCTTGAATGTGTGTGGCATCATAATTCCTTGTAACAGAATGTTTGGTCTCCATTTTTTAGACATCCCGGGATTTGGCTTGCTTTATACAGTTCGAGAATGTGAATGTTTATTATGGTATTCAGTACAAACTGAAATTCAAGGCACCTACAGATTACTGCTTTGTCTTAAAGGTATGTACAAGAGAAGTCTTTTATGCTAATGTGTGCTCTAACTGCTGCCATATAGAGATATGGTAAAGACCTGATCTTGTAAGGTGCAGAGTGCTTCCTGCGAAGTTATTGCATACCCTCAACTCCTAGTCACTTTGGACCTATTCAGCAACATACCGTTAGGATGTATGTAACTTTAAGCACATAAGTAGTTGCCCCGAGTACCTTGTTGAATTGGGGTGCGAAGATGATGCTTAACATCTTGCAGGAATAGGCCCATCACATGTCATGCCTTAAAACACCATTCTGTGAGGCAGGAGAAGAGCATGATGGGTCAGACCCACTCGTGTAACTACTATAGTCCAGTTGTCGGAGAAAGTATTGGATCTCCCCTTATTGCTTCTCTAAGTGAGGAAATGAGGGACTCCAAGCTTCTGTCCCTCTCAGGGAGATAAGGAGATGCCCCATTGCCACTGTATTCCAAATGGAGAGGTGAGCTCCTAGCGCAGGGCCAGAACTAGGGTTGCCAGGTGTCTGGTATTGACCCAGTACTTTTTCCAGTCACTTCAGGGTTGCATTAAACAGTCCAGAGCACTGAGGAAGCTATTCCTTTCAGTGACATTTTTTCCAGTTGAACTGTTCAGATTCCTCAGGAGATAATGAATGGAAAAGCTAGTTGACTAGTATCTTAGAGGTTTCTCAAGCAGGATGATTCAGAAAGCGTCTGAGGTGATGGAACAAACAGCTACTGCCTAATGCCCACTACTGTTAGATAGAAACAAGCCCAGCTGGAGCTAACTGAAAGGAGCTCAGGTGGCTAATCAGCATCTACCAGAAAGCTAAAGTCACATTTAGCTGCCCCTATCAATTCCTGAGCAGTAAACTGAAACTAATGTCTTTTGGAACCCTAGGAAGGCAGTGCAGTTTAGGGAAAGGGCTCTGGCCTAGACTTGTGGATAGTCAAAGTGTAAGTGTCCTTAAGCATTTGAAGAACCATAAATCTTGAAAGATTTTTCTCCCCTCTTACCCACTTGGCCTATGCTAGGCCATAACCCTCAATAAAATGAGACTAACCACTGGAACAGGCCTTTTATGTGTGAATCAGGCCTCCGATCAGGCCTTGGTTCCTTAAAGAAAGAGTTACACACAAGAAAAATAACAAAACCTAATAAAAATAAAGCTTCAGAAGAAAGCAAGCCCTTTGAGGGGCTGCATGTCAAAGGCTATGTCAAGACTACAAAGAAAAGTCAGAAAAAGATACGCAATTTGCGAACCGCAATTTGCTTATCTTTTTCTACTTTTCTTTTGAAAGAGGCTTTTGCAAAATGTGGCACCTCTGTACAGTGCCACATCTTGGAAAAACCTCCTTTTTCAACACATTTCTTCTTCCTCATAAAACGAGGTTTACAGGGATGGCAAAAGAGCGTGTCCGCTTTTCCAAATTTTTTTTTGGAAAAGCAGACATGTTCCTTGGACATGGCATAGCTTTTCTGGGATATATCCTGGAAAAGAGCTGCAGTTTAGACGTAGCCTAAGCATGCAGTTAATTCCATCTTCTTCAACTAACCATTACTTAACACTGGCCAAAATTTAAAGGGCATCACCCTTTATCTTAATAGCAGACCTTTTCCCTTTTGAGGCCAAATAGGGGCATTGCACCCTTCAGTTCTATTCCTCATTTTATACCAAAGATGGGGTGCTGGTATTATGAGCCCTTCTCCAAACAAACCAGCATTAATGCAGTCTCTGGCCACTCATGCATATGACAGAACACTAAGGGTATGTCTAGACTACATGGCTTCATCGACGGAGCCATGTAGATGAGTTTACTAGACATAGGAAAATGAAGCGGTGATTTAAATAATCGCTGTTTCATTTACATCAAAATGGCCACCGCGCTTTGCCGATCAGCTATTTGGCGGCACAGCGGGGCAGTCTGGATGCGCCGCGGTCAACAAGGGTATGCCTCATGAAATGAGGTTTACCGGAGTGGTCGACAAAGGTTTCCCTTGTCGACCGGGGTACGTCCAGACCGCCCCGTTGTGCCACCAAACAGCTGATCGGCACAGTGCCGCGGCCATTTTGATGTAAATGAAGTGGTGATTATTTACATCGCCACTTCATTTTCCTATGTCTAGTAAACTCATCTACATGGCTCCGTCGACGGAGCCATGTAGTCTAGACATATACTAATAGTACAGTCCTACAAAACTCTCCTGATCTCTGATACAGACAAGAGAAAAGTGATGCATTTGGAAACACTTCACTGATATTTGTAGCCACACAAGGATACCACTGCTGAAAGAAATAACTTGTAGTATCCTAGCTTTTCAAAGCACCCGCTTTTGTTGACAGGTCTGACTACTGAAATGAAGGAAAGGCAAAAGCTTGTGCTCATATTTCTCCAGGAGTCCATTTTCAGCAACCACTAGAAGAAATTACCTCTTACATCAGTAGTGAGTGTACAAGCTGAGAGTGTCCAGCACCATGTAGAATAGCACCTATACAATATAAACATAAAGCCGCTGTCCCTGAAATGTGGCTCTCGTATTAGAGATTGCATTGGGATCATCAGCATTCATTTCATACCTTTAGGTTGAAACCCTTCCAAAACCAGAGGCGCTCACGTTTACAAAAGGGGCAGTTCATCTCCTTGGTGAAATTTAACAGAAACCTTGATTAGTGTTTATTGTGTGTGAGAGAGAGGATATTCACCAGTTCCCAAGCTGGTTATCTCATGCCATGATGAAAAATCCTTTAAAGCAAACAAATAGCAAGGTAATCTATATGCAAATTGACTGGTTTAGTCAGTCTGAAGTGTCTGATACTGAGTGAATTTAATTATGGTTTATTGGTGCTGGTTTTGCTTGAGTAATCTGAAGCTAATGGTGCATAATACTGAATTAATCTAGGATGAAACAAAATGGTTTCCTGGGGATAAACTGAGACAAGGGCATCATCATACTTCATTTCTGAAGCTGGGTACATTTTCCTTTGTAGCCCATCTAGCAAAGCAATTTGCGTACCTTTTTCCAATTGTTTTTTTGGAAGAGGCTTTTCCGAAATTTGGCCCGTCTACACTAGGCCAAATTTTGGAAAAACCTCCTCTTTTGGAAGAACAAGAAGACAGGGCTCCTGAAAGAGCGCATCTGCTCTTCTGCAAAAAGTGTCAGAGGAGCAGACGCGTTCCTTGGACGTGGCAGAGTTGTGGGTCAATGCTCAGTTAACACTTTGCAGTAGTATTGTGTGAGTAAGTAATGTTACACATTTTTGAGCAAGGAAATTAATGAGATGCCTGAATATCAAGGGTGGAATTTCTGGAGAGTGGGGTCAGAGCAGCCACACGCTCCAGGAGGATCCCATTCCTCAGACGCTAAGAGAGTGAGGGTAAAGTACTTGCATTCCGTGCATGCCTCTCACACTTGGCTAGACCAGGGCAGTGCAAGAATTTTGGGATGGGTACAGTAGCTCAGAAACAACCCCAGACGTAAGCCAAATGTCCCATTCCAGAAAGGAGGGACTGGAGCCTGGCTCTGAGGGGCCAGAGGAAAGTAGCACAATGGAGACAGGGACCAGGGGGAACAGACTTACCCCTAATACATAATGGACCTCAGGTTGGGAAAAGCAGCAGAGACTGTGTCCTCTTGAGAGTTCAATTTATAACTGTGTTGATATGTGGTTTGATTATGACATGGTGAGCAGCATGGTGGGATCATTTTGAGACCCCCACATTTTAAAAGGACTCCAGTCGTGGGCTGTAAGTAACCCTAGTTTTGAGCAATTCGCCCTGAAAAGACACTCTCAGTGGTGCCCAGACCCGACTGGAATATTACAGTGGCGTAGTCATGCTAGGATCCACAGAACCAGATCAGTTGGGCTTTGGACCAAGACCCCACACTATTCTAAATTTGATTTTGGCATCGAGAGTTTGGTTGACTAAAGAGCAGCTGCACTGAGCCAGCTACAGTATGAGGGTCTTTGTAAAAAAGCCCTGCAAAACTTGTGCTCTGAAAGAGGGAAAAAAGCTTTTGGAAGAAAGCTTCTAGGGTGTGTCTAGACTACATGCCTACCTCAATGGAGGCATGTAGATTAGACAGATAGGCAAAGGGAAATGAAGCCACGATTTAAATAATCACGGCTTCATTTAAATTTACATAGCTGCCGCGCTGAGCCGACAAACAGCTCGGCTCCGCGCGCTAGTCTGGACGCACCGCGCTGACCTGAAAGCCTTTTATCGACATCCCCCTTATGCCTTGTAGGATGAGGTTTACAGGGGATGTCGATAAAAGGCTTTCATTTCAACAGGGGAGCGTCCAGACTAGTGCCCAGAGCTGACAAACAGCTGATCGGCTGTTTGTCGGCTCAGCGCGGCAGCCATGTAAATTTAAATGAAGCCGCGATTATTTTAATCACGGCTTCATTTCCCTTTTTCGAATACACAAATCTACATGCCTCCGTCAACGGAGGCATGTAGTTTAGACGTACCCCTAATGAGAACTGAGATCTTTGTTACTGGCCAGAGATGCTGCAGAAGAATGAGAGTGCAAGATCCAGTGAGAAGACTGCAACTTAAATATAAAGAAGAGATTGAAGAGTTTCATCAGCTATCCAAGCTGAGAAGGGCTAAGGCAGACAGAGAACATGCAGAGAGAATGGCAAAAATAGAGACAGGGAATCTTCTCCAGGAGTGGAGGGAAAAAATGAGCTCTCCCAAAATAGATCCTCTGGGTTCATCATAACGTGTGAGTAGGAAAAAGTTTAGGTAGTCCGTAAGGTTTATTGTTTTCATTGTTTGGGGTTTGGAAATTATGTCTGAACTGGTTAATTGTTTGGGTTTTTTTCCCCTCTCTGTAACCAAGAAGTAATCCCAGGGAGAATCCCTGAGCTTTGGTTCAATTCAGGGCTTTTAAGACCAATCCATTTAGGATGCTTGCAACGATAGTCTTGTTTTAATAATAAAAGTGGGGTTGGTTTTTTTGTTAATTGGTACTGGCTGATGTTTTGTGTTCTTAAACTTACATGCCTGGCTGCAGACAGGTTACCAGACAGAGAGCACAGGTTCATTGTTCTCTGCAAGGGTGTTATTTTTTATTTTTCCCAGCTCCGTGGGGAAATGAGGTTGGGTGATTCCAAGTGATTTCTTCCCTGGAAAAGGAAATTTGTACACTTCGTGGTGGCTGTACCAATGGATTTCAGGAGAAACTGAAATCAGGAAAACTTTTTTTGTCTCTGGTTACTGCAGAGACAGGATCTGACAGTGTGTTTTAATTTTGCTAGCTGGCCCCCATTACCTACACTCGAAGTGCCAAGTTGGGGAATTCAGCCATGTGTGAGAGGCATGCATGGAATGCAAGTACTTTCCCCTCACTCCCTTAGCATCTGGGGAACAGGATGAAAAGCAAGCAGTGTCCCAGGGCACATGGCTGCTGCCTCTCCTCTCCCCTGCCCCTCCCAAAATTCCACCCTTGCTGAACATGTATTGTTTACTTTTCATTTTCACAGTTGGAAGGTGAAATAAGATAATATATTCTTGAGATACTCTCAATCACCTGCTCTTTAGTCTTGTTTTGGCACAAACCATAGAAACCACATCTTTCAGTTTCTATTTCATTGCAAGCTTTCAGTATCTTTTTGTTTTCTTTAGGTGCAGGGTTTACTTTATTCTCTAAATTCATCTCTGCACAAAGTATTTGGTTTTGTTAGACTTCTTGAAAAATAATGTCTTTGTACTCATGTTTTATTGTTCTTTATCTGTAAAAATAATGCCTTGGAAGGACACAGTGTGCCATAGGTGTTTATTCGTTCTGTGTTCCAGGGCTGGAAAAATAAAAGGGGTGCCCAACAACCACTGGCAGCCCTGCAGATGAGCTTCTCTCTTCCTGCCTTACTACCCTCTGCTAATCAGGTCCTCCCCCTCCACTCCCACCACCTCCTACCCACCGCTGATCAGCAGTGAGGTGCTGAGGGTGTGGAGGAGCAGGGACAGAAAAAGGCAAGGGAGTGGGTAGAGTAGGGTATGGGGAAAAGTTGAGGATGGGGTAGGAACTTGGAGTAAGGGGTAGAGTGGGGGGCATGACCTGGAGTAGAGTGGGGCTCAAGCACCTGCCTGGGAACTGGGGAAATCGGTGTGTTACCTGACCCTTGGAAAGAAGCCAGAGGGTTAGAGTGGAGAACTGAAGGTCAGGGCCTGAGTTCTTTTATTCCTGACCCTTTTATGGGTTTTCTGGCAAGTCTCTCAGGGTACGTCTGTACAGCAGGGCTAAACTCAAAATAAGCTACACAACTTGAGCTACGCTCATTGCACTTATTTCGAAATAGAGCACTCTTCCTCCGACTTCCCTTACTCATACAATGAGGGATATAGGAGTTGGACTAAGCAGTCCTCCAGCTCAACAATATTTCGACATTATGTCGAAAGAACTGCTTGTGTGTAGACATGGACTATGTAACTTCGGAATAACATCCGTTATTCTGAAGTAACGCTGCTATATAGGCGTACCTCAAAGGCCTAATTTTCAGAAGGGATGAGAACCTGCAGCTCTCTGATTTCATATAGAATTTTAACACTTTTGAAAATCAAGCCCTTAACACCATCTGCAAAATGGTGATACTACTTCCAATTTATACTACTATTTATAATACTACTTCCAATTTACGGAAGGAAAGTGCTATTGAAATACAGTGCATTTGAATATAAGAAAATCTGTTAGCGATTATATTTGGGGCTTATTTTAACAAAGTAGGTTTCTGTGGCTTTTAACATGAAGTCTGAATTCCCTTTCTGCTTCCTTGGATTTTGCCTGCATGTTACCACTTTTCCCTGGAGCCATGACTTCTGAGGAGTTGCTTTTTGAATTGTTGTCCTTTATAATTCACTTAATTGCTGAATATTTCAAGGAAAAAGGAAATAAACCTTGTCGGAGGAGAATGATGTTTTTGCTTTGCCCTCTGATGATTGCAGTGACCTTTCCTGAACACAGTATGCACTGAGCCCAGACCTGTGTTTGCTGTGTGCTGGGCAACACTATAAGGCATTCTTGAGGCTGAGTTCCTCAGTGTTGTTCAACTGTATGGCTCTTCATCACCCCCAGACTACAGCAATGGCATGTTTAGCTGGCATAGTCATCCTACTTCCTTTTCAGCATTGTGTATTGTAGTGCACATGCTTCTCTCATTGTTTGTCCAAGTTGAGTTAATTGCAAATTTCCTTTCAAGGAAGTTCTTATAAGCAACACTAAATGCAGTATTTGAAAAACTGAGGGAGACTCACAGCATCAACAAAGTGCTGTTCATTTTGTTGGGA
The DNA here is from genome assembly GCF_049634645.1 of Pelodiscus sinensis. Classification (NCBI taxonomy): domain Eukaryota; kingdom Metazoa; phylum Chordata; order Testudines; family Trionychidae; genus Pelodiscus; species Pelodiscus sinensis. The sequence goes on from NC_134712.1 coordinate 225,837,676, forward strand.
AGAGAGGACCCTCTTTCTCAGGTGTGGGCAGTGTGTCCTGCCATTTGATAACACTGCTATAAAACCATTGAAAAGTATTTGATGCCATCTGCTGGACTTAACAGAATATTACAAGTCACAAATTCCCTGAAGCAAAATGCAGGACAATGTAGCACTTTAGGGTGTGTCTAGACTACATGCCTCCTTCGACGGAGGCATGTAGATTAGCCAGATCGGAAGAGGGAAATGAAGCCGCGATTAAAATAATCGCGGCTTCATTTAAATTTAAATGGCTGCCCCGATCTGCCGATCAGCTGTTTGTCGGCAGATCGGGGGAGTCTGGACGCGATGCCCCGACAAAGAAGCCTTTCTTCATCGACACAGGTAAGCCTCGTGAAACCAGGTTTACCTGTGTCGATGAAGAAAGGCTTCTTTGTCGGGGCATCGCGTCCAGACTCTCCCGATCTGCCGACAAACAGCTGATCGGCAGATCGGGGCAGCCATTTAAATTTAAATGAAGCCGCGATTATTTTAATCGCGGCTTCATTTCCCTCTTCCGATCTCGCTAATCTACATGCCTCCGTCGACGGAGGCATGGAGTCTGGACACAGCCTTAAAGACTACTAACAAGGAGTAGTCTTGTTCGAAGTAACTTTCATAGGCGCTATACTAGCGCTCCGTTAGTTCGAATTTAATTCGAACTAACGGAGCGCTTAGTTCAAACTAGGCAATCCTCATTACACGAGGATTAAGCCTAGTTCGAACTAGCTAGTTCGAATTAAGGGGTGTGTAGCCCCTTAATTCGAACTAGTGGGAGGCTAGCCCTCCCCAGTTTTCCCTGGTGGCCACTCTGGCCAACACCAGGGAAACTCTACTGCCCCCCTCCCGGCCCCGGACCCCTTAAAGGGGCACGGGCTGGCTACGGTGCCCGTGCCAGGTGCAAGCCTGCCAGCACCCAGCCAGCAGACCCTGCACCTGGCACGGATCTAGCCACAAACCCGATGCCCCCCAGCCCTCCCCCTCTTCCCGGGACCAGGCTGGCGGCTCCCGGGAGCTTGCCCGGGACCGCAAGAGAGGGGCACCCGCCTGGTCTAGTGCGGACATTGTGGACCTCGTCCACGATCTCCGCACTAGGCACAGGAAAGTGGCCGGCTTGGGCAGGATAGCTGCCAGCCTGGCCACCCAGGAGCAGATGTGCAAGAGAATCAAGGGGGTCCACTGAGACCCCCGACCCTGAGCCCTGAGCTTACAATGGCCGTCCTGGGTCAGACCAAAGGTCCATCTAGCCCAGGAGCCTGTCTGCCAACAGCGGCCAACCCTAGGGACCCTGGAGGGGATGGACCGAAGACAGTGACCAAGCCATTTGTCTCGTGCCATCCCTCTCCAGTCTTCCACAAACCTTGGGCAGAGACACCACTCCTACCCCCTGGCTAATACCACTCCATGGACCCATCCTCCATGACCTGATCTCACTTCCCTTTAAACTCTGATCCAGTTCTTGCCTTCTCAGCCTCCTGCAGCAAGGAGTTCGACAGGTTGGCTCTTTGCTTTGTGAAGAAGAACTTTCTGTTACTAGTTTGAAGCCTGCTACCCATTCCTTTCCTTTGGTGTCCTCTAGTCCTTCTTTATGGGAACTAATGAAGAACTTTTCTATATGCACCGTGTCCACCCAACTCCTGCTTTTAGAGACCTCTATCCTGTCCCCCTCCGTCTCCTCTTTTCTAAGCTGAAAAGTCCCAGTGTCTTTAGCCTCTCTTCATATGGGACCTGTTCCCAACCCCTGATCATTTTAGTTGCCCTCCCCTCTCCCAGCCTCTCTCTTCCCCTCTCCCACCTCCTTTTCCCAGTCTCCCCAAGTTTTGTTCAATAAAGACAGATTCCATTTTGGAAGACACGTTATCTTTATTTTGTACATCAAGAAGAGGGGCTAGGGAAGGGTAAGTGGAAGGAGGTGAGGGAGGAATGGGGCACGAGCCCCCGATGGGGAGGACTGGGCTGGCTCCCTGGGCTTCTGGGGGTGGAAGCTCTCCTGCAGCCCCCCAATTGCCCCCTCTCTCCAGATTGCAGCCTGCTGCACGTGCAGCCGGGCTGATGGCCGAGTGCTGTGATGTGCCCAGGGTGGGAACTCAGGGCACTCCAAGCCAGGACTGCTTTGCAAGCGGGGCACCCCTGAGAACTGTCTGTCCGGGGTGGGGGTCGGGACCCTTTAAGCACAGCCCTCGGTTAGCCTGAGAAAGCATCTCCACGCTCTAAGTCCTCCTCTGATGCCCTGCCAGCACTACTTCCGGCCATCCGCTTCAGGGTCCACTTAATGTGGACGCGCTAGTTCGAATTAGCAAAACGCTAATTCGAACTAGTTTTTAGTTCTAGCTGCGTTAGTTCGAATTAGCTTAGTGTGGTATGTCCTGTGGTTGTTGGTAAGATACCATACTCCAAGAGGCTCTGGGAGACAGACCCATAGTCTCCTATAGACAACCACCTAACCTCAAGATGATTCCAACCCTGGTACCTTCCCTTGCAACAAACCCTGTTGCCAGCTTTGTCCACATATTCATTCTGCTGATACCATTATTGGACCTAACCAAGTGAGTTATAAGATCAAGAACACATATTCCTGCGCATCCAGAAATATAATTTAGGCTATCATGTGCCGAAAGTGTCCGTCTGCTATGTACATTGGACAAACATCTCAGACACTTCGCCAAAGGATTAATGCCCACAAAACAGATATCAGACAAGATCACAAAGAAAAAACAGCTTCTTGCCATTTTAACCAGAAAGGACACTCTCTTAATGACTTAACCACCTGCATTCTGCTACAAAGACCTTTTACATCTGCACTTGAAAGGGAATCCTCTGAACTGTCGTTCATGTTAAAATTCGACACTCTCCGGGAAGGAATGAACAAACACTCAAACTATCTTATCCATTACCAAGATAGCTTCCCCAATTATCACCTCTAATACCATTAGCTCACAGACATCCCACTCTCCCCACCTCTAATATCATCAATTCACAGACACTTACCTTCCTTCCTTCCCGCCCCCCGCATCCCCCTCCTGTTCTGAAATGTGATTTGTCCTTTTCATATGTGTTCACTTTTTTTTAATTGTATCCTTTGGTATATATGGTTGTGACTATTTTCTTCTACTATTTGATCTGAGGAAGTGGGTCTGGCCCACGAAAGCTCATCATCTAATAAACCATCTTGTTAGTCTTTAAAGTGCTACATTGTCCTGCATTTTGCTTCAGCTACCCCAGACTAACACGGCTACATTTCTATCACAAATTCCCTGACATCTTGTGAAAGGAGTGCCATTGGTTTAAATTATCCGTATGTCTATTCTAACCTCCTATATTAGAAGGCCTCTGGTCTGGAGACGTTCTTCACAACAGGAAACTGAACTGAACTTTGGATGTTCTGAATTGGAATCTCTCAGGATAAAAAAGCAACAGTGTACTTGGATCGAAGCAGTGAAATATGTCAATGATAATGTCCATGTAAACCTTCTGCCAGCAAAAATTGCCAAGATCAAATATGAGAGTTCCTCCTAGATTTCACCAATATCACAGGCGTGAACCCCTTCTCAGAAACACAGGAAAATGGAAAACTTCCTCTGTACATTCTTAATGGGCAAAACTTCCCTCGTGACATATACCAACTCTGTGTATAAAACAAAGAAAAACTTTCCAATTATACTAGTAGTGGTTAAAACAGTTTTCCACAGTCTCTTTGGTAGTAATCCTTTGCCTTTGTTTCCCCACCTGCTTATATGAACAGCTGATGGACATATGTCCTTATGGCTGTGTCCAGACTCAGGGTTTTTTTCGGGAAAAGTAGCCTTTTTCCGAAAAAACTTCCCCTGCGTCCAGACTCAAGCCGCGTTCTTTCGAAATTAAATCGAAAGAACGCGGCTTTTCTTTCGATGGCGGTAAACCTCATTTCACGAGGAAGAACGCCTTCTTTCAAAAGTTCCTCTTTCGAAAGAAGGCGTTCTTCAATGTAATTAGGGCTTCTTCAAAAGAGAGCATCCAGACTCACTGGATGCTTTCTTTTGAAAAAGCAAGCCGCTTTTTCGAAAGTTCAACGTGCAGTCTAGACGCTCTCTTTCGAAAGAGGCTCTTTCGAAAGTATCTTTCGAAAGCCTCTTTCGAAAGAGGCTTGCAGTCTAGACATAGCCTATGACACCTCACATCCTCGCTGGTATACCCGAAAAACCCCATGCTGATGTGCTTTTTTTATCAGTCCTGGAATTTGGGAGTGCAGACAGGCAGGTCCATCCCTGGCCCCACCCAGGAGAAAGTAATGCCTAGCATCCTGGAAGAAATGCCTTAGTACTATGTCGGCATCATATCTTATGATGGAGTCTTCAGCTAGTGGTGTTATGTAGGTGCCAAATCTAGGCCCTTACCAGAGTTCACTCAGTTCTATCACTGCACTATGGTAGAGGTTCAAGGATGTAGTCTTAACTACAGTCCCAGCCACAAAAGATTTACTTCTCACCAGGTGGGAACTCCTTTCTCAGGTGTGACTAACTGTACTGACCATCTCTGCAATGGTTTTGGTTATGGCAGCTCTCTTCAGAGCATATTAAATATTGCTTTATACTCTTTTGTCATACAATACGATAGCCTTTAATTTTCCCCTATATCCAACACTTTACTTTTGACCAAAACAACCAGTTGTTCACATTAGTAGGGCAGATAACCATGTAAAAGAGGTCTGCTCATCCTGTCTCCTCTCTGGGTTCACCAATAGATGGTAGCAGAAAGCTCCTTCCCTGAATGCCATAGGACACTCCCATCTTTGTATATCTCTCTGCCAAACCTAAGTTTCCACTTCATGCACCTGATGAAGTGGGCTCCAGCCCACAAAAGTATTCACCCAGATAGAACTGTTAGTCTGTAAGGTTCTACAGGACTCCTCATATTTTTTGCTGAGACAGACTAACATGGCTACCCCTCTAGGAGCTGCCAGGTTTACTTCCTACACTACTGTAGCATCAGAAGTTAGTCCCTTCAAAATCTAAATCTAGGAGGTGCAATTTTCAGACAAGCAATCAGACTGAATTGCAAGGATATGTCAGTGTTGAGCAGTGGCAGGAGGGGTTCCTAGAACTGCTTCAAAGACTCAAAGGATTTAAATGCCCTGAAAAAAGAGCTTCAGGGGGGTAGTCCAGTTAGTCTGTAATTGGAAAAACTTAAAAAACAACAAATAGTGTAGCAGCACCTTAAAGACTAAGAAAACAAGTAGATGGTATCATGAGCTTTTGTGAGTACAAGAAGTGGGTTGTACCCATGGAAGCTCATGATACCATCTACCTGTTTTGTTAGTCTTTAAGGTGCTGCTAGACTATTCAGGCTACGTCTACACTGGCATGATTTTCCGAAAATGCTTTTAACGGAAAAGTTTTCTGTTAAAAGCATTTTCAGAAAAGCACATCTAGATTGGCAGGATGCTTTTCCGCAAAAGCATTTTTTGCGGAAAAACATCCGTGGCCAATCTAGACGCGGTTTTCTGCAAAAAAGCCCCGATCATCATTTTCACGATCGGGGCTTTTTTGCAGAAAATAGTACTGTGCTGTCTACACTGGCCCTTTTGTGCAAAAGTCTTTCGTAAAAAGACTTTTGCCCGAACGGGAGCAGCATAGTA